>NC_090279.1:119580360-121980360 GCF_040414725.1 Anabrus simplex | reverse complement strand
GATATGTGCACAGTGTGTTTTTGATTTTCATACTAGGCAAGTGATAGGCGAGATAGCTATACGATATGTGCACAGTGTGTGTTTTACACTAGGTAAATAATTGAAGTTGTACTTTTGCTCTGAACACATCAAACAATGTTCTTACAGTGTTCGATTCTAGTCTTGCTATGCTTCAATCTAATTTTCTTAGAACAAAGGTATCCCCTAACATGTTGTATCGGATCACATGTTAAGATTAACGACATCGAGTGCAGTGTTCGATTCTAGTCTTGTTATGTTTCAATCTAATTGTCTTAGAACAAAGGTATCCCCTAACATGTTGTACAGTGTTCGGTTCTACTTGTTTAGTGATCTGAACACATCAATCAATGTTCTGATCACATGTTGTATCGAGTGCAGTGTTCAATTCTAGTCTTGTTATGTTTCAATCTGATCTTCTTAGAACAAAGGTATCCCCTAACATGTTGTACAGTGTTCGGTTCTACTTGTTTAGTGATCTGAACACATCACTCAATGTTCTGATCACATGTTAAGGTTAACGACATCGAGTGCTGTGTTCAATTCTAGTCTTGTTATGTTTCAATCTGATCTTCTTAGAACAAAGGTATCCCCTAACATGTTGTACAGTGTTCGGTTCTACTTGTTTAGTGATCTGAACACAGCAATCAAAATTCTGATCACATGTTAAGGTTAACGACATCGAGTGCAGTGTTCGATTCTAGTCTTGTTATGTTCCAATCTAATTTTCTTAGAACAAAGGTATCACCTAACATGTTGTACAGTGTACGGTTCTACTTGTTTAGTGATCTGAACACATCAATCAATGTTCTGTTCACATGTTAAGGTTAACGACATCGAGTGCAGTGTTCAATTCTAGTCTTGTTATGTTTCAATCTGATCTTCTTAGAACAAAGGTATCCCCTAACGTGTTGTACGGCGTTCGATTCTACTTATGTAGTGTTCTGAACACACCAAACAATGTTTTAATCACATGTTGAAGTTAACGACATCGAGTACAGTGTTCGATTCTAGTCTTGATCACTTATTTTGTGTTCTGAACACATCAATCAATGTTCTGATCACATGTTGTATCGAGTACTGGCTGTCTCATAAGGAGCTATGTATAACCGCCATCTTGCGCAAGCATCCTTAGGGGTGGGGGCGTCTCTAGCCATCTTGTGCAAGGATCCTTAAGCCGCCTCATAAGAGCAACCACCATCTTGCGCAAGCATCCATAGGGTGTCTCATAAGGAGCCTTGTATAACCGCCATCTTGCGCAAGCATCCCAAGGGAGTCTCATAAGAAACTATGTATAGCGATCATCTCGCATAAGCACCTTTAAGGAGTCATGTATAGCCACCATCTTGTGCAATTAGCGTCGTGAGATGGCTGCTGTAGAATTTTTCTTTTTAAATTATCCGCCACCATTTTCCAACTAAAGAGTGGAGCACTGAGGTTTGCGATGTAAGATGGCGGATGACAGCTGACAAAAAGCGCGTGAGTTTGTTTACTAAACAAGAGCACGTGGAATTTGCGGCCACAACAGTTCAACTAAAGATGGCAGCACGGTGCTCTCTTGATTAAAGATGCCGGATGACAGCTAACAGAACTTTTCAAATTACCCGCTACTACAGAGAGCAGCACGGTGCTCTGTGGATTAAAAGTGGCGGATGACAGCTTACGAAATTACCCGCAGCACAGTGCTCTATTGATTAAAGATGGCGGACGACAGCTGTCAAAAAAGCACGTGGCTTTGTTTACTAAACAAGAGCACGTGGAATTTGCCGCCACCACATTTCAAAGGTATCTAGCTAAAGAGTACAGCACTGAGGTTTGTGATGCAAGATGGCGGATGACAGCTGTCAAAAAGCACGTGGAATTTGTCACCGGCACAAAGAGGGCAGCACGGTGCTCTCTGGCTGTTGACAGCTGTCAGGAAAGCACATGGGTTTGTAAAGCGTGTAGAATTTACCACCACCACATAGAGGGCAGCACGGCGCTCTCTGGATAAAAAATAGCGGATGATAGCTGACAAAATAAGCGCATAGGTTTGTTCCCAAACATGAGCATAAAGAATTTTTCAAATTGCCGCCACTACATTTCAAAGGTATCTAGCTAAAGAGTGCAGCACTGAGGTTTGCGATGCAAGATGGCGGATGACAGCTGTGATGTACCACATTTCAAAGGTAAGTAGCTAAAGAGGGCAGCACGGTCCTCTCTGGATTAAAGATGGCGGATGACAGCTGCACGTGGCTTTGTTTCCAAACAAGAGCACGTGGAATTTGCCGCCACTACATTTCAAAGGTATCTAGCTAAAGAGTGCAGCACTGAGGTTTACGATGCAAGATGGCGAATGACAGCTGTGACGTACCACATTTCAAAGGTAAGTAGCTAAAGAGGGCAGCACTGTGCTCTCTAGATTAAAGATGGCGGATGACAGCTGCACGTGGCTTTGTTTCCAAACAAGAGCATAAAGAATTTGCCGCCACTAAATTTCAGCTAAAGAGTGCAGCACTGAGGTTTCGGATGCAAGATGGCGGATGACAGCTGTGACGTACCACATTTCAAAGGTAAGTAGCTAAAGAGGGCAGCACTGTGCTCTCTGGATTAATGATGGCGGATGACAGCTGTCAAAAAAGCACGTGGCTGTCAAAAAGCACGTGGCTTTGTTTACCACGCGCTAGTTAGGTTAAGTTGGTACCACTAAGGTTTAGGTCGTCAAGATGGCAGTACTGAGGTTAGCGATGCGTTGTTGTCTGTCAAAAAGCACGTGGCTGTCAAAAAACACGTGGCTTTGTGTACCTCACGCTAGTTAGGTTAAGTTGGCACTACTGAGGTTTAGGCCCGTCAAGATGGCAGCAGTGATGTTAGCGATGCGTTGTTGTCGATGACAGCTGTCTAAAAGCACGTGGCTTTGTTTACAAATTCAAATCTCCCGCCAAAATTCAAATTTCTCGCCAAAATTCAAATTTCCCGCGGGAGGAGGCCGCAGAATCCCTGTATTATACTACTTATATATTACTATTACGTACTTTATGATTCAGTTACCATGAAGATTATAAAGCAGCAAGACACACTACCTGTCACCGACATTGTACCACATCTCTTACCTAGTTCTAGTACAACTACAAGAAAACGTCATGGAACGTTGTTTCCTTTTACTGTTCGATGTATTATATCAGGTCCGTCGGGATGCGGGAAAACAAATCTTTTACTCACACTTATTACTTCTGTAAATGGTGTACGCTTCGAGAATATTTACGTTTTCGCGAAGTCACTCTATCAGCCGCTATATTCTATTCTACAAACTGTAATGCACGATCTAGTTAAAGATGGAATAAGATATTTTAAATTTAATTCGCATGAGCAAGTACCATCACCAGACGATGTGCTTCCTAATTCTCTTATGATCTTTGATGATGTCGCAACAGAACAGCAAAACGTTATTCGTGCATTCTTTAGTATGGGTCGGCATAAATATGTTGATTGCATCTATTTGTGCCAAACCTATTCTCGTGTGCCTAAGCAGTTGATACGCGACAACGCAAATGTTATTGTGCTTTTTCGGCAAGATGAGCGCAACATGCGACATGTGTATAACGATCATGTTAACACTGATATGACATTCGATGACTTTAAACATATGTGTGCTAAATGTTGGTCATTACACCGTTACAGCTTTTTAGTTATTGATAAAGAAAGTGATGTACAGCATGGACGATATCGCATGGGTTTCCATCATTTTATATGCATTAACACAGAATTACAGTAACTACTTGATTAAAAACCATCATCATGTTAACATCTAGCAAGGATATCACAAAACATATCATCCAAGCTCGAAACAATATTCGACGGAAATTTAAAGAGCTTAAACGTATTCAAGCAGACACGGATTTATTTTTAAAAACACAACTAAGTACACCACTCAAAGAAATTTTTTATTCTACTTCATTACCGCAGCCTACTTCAAGTTTTGCTTCTATGCAAACATCATATCATAAAGAGAAGCATGAAGAAGAAAAGCATGAGCAAGATAAGGAAGAGAAGAAGCAGGACGTAGATCAAGAAGAGGAAGAGGAAGATAAGGAAGAAGAAGAAGAACTTAATGATACATCACCATCTAAGCGTGTTGAGTTTTTAACTACAGATGTTATTGCTGAAACACCTACTACATCGACGCAAAATCTACCATCTTTGTCTGAGGTTATGATTACACCAGAGTATCGCAATCAGTTTAGAACTTTTATTCAAGATACCTATGGATCTCTCTTTGCACCTTATATAGAAAAAAATTACAGGACAAACTGACACTACCTACGGTATTCGCTACGAAGATGACTGTTTCCGGATAGGAAATTCAAATGTTAAGCTTAATAACAACAAACTCATTGTAAAAGGTGCTACCTATAAACCTACGAAAGGACTCTTAGAACTTCTTTTCTCACGAATACCTGACAAGGATATAATTTTACAAGATGATCTTCAAAAATATAAAGCAATACTTTTTGCTACTGATGCAACACGACGTAATTACAAGAGAACAGAAGCTGTAAATGCGAATAAGAGTTACAAGTATCGTGAGTTTATTTCTAAGCTGTTTCCGAATGCAAGTAGTCTTGATGTTATCTACAAGCCTTTGTTGCCGTATGTGGATCTAAGATACTGGAATGACCCAAACTTACTCGTTGAACGATTACAACTTTTAAGAGCATCGCAAGAGGCTGGTCACACTGGTCACGGATCATAAATTCTAGGAATAGGAAGAGAACTACGTTATGCCGGTATTATTTTGTAATGGCTCGTCAAGAGAAGATCTCACCTGTAAAGGTAAACATCGCACATGAGTTACATAAACCAGCACGTCGCACCTACTGTCGCAGACGCGTTATTACACGAGAAAAGATGATCTCTGGCAAGCAGACTTAGTAGAAATGATTCCATATGCCTCTAGTAATAAGGGGTATAAGTATCTACTTACTGTTATCGATGTGTACTCGAAGTTTGCTTTTGCACAACCCGTGCGTTCTAAAACAGCAGCTCAATTTAAAGAAGCATTTAAACTTATTGTTGAAGAATCGAAACGCTGCCCAAGGCTTCTTCAAACTGATCAAGGTAAAGCGTTTTACAACAAGGATTTTTCTTCTTACCTCAAGTTACTTGGCATTCAACACTACTCTACGTTCAGCAATCTCAAGGCAAGTGTTGTAGAACGCTTTAATCGTACACTCAAAACAATGATGTGGCGAGAATTTACAGCGCAAGGTTCATATCGTTGGATTGATCTGCTACGTAGACTTTTATCTACCTACAACGATACACCTCATCGCACTATCGGAACAAAGCCACGTCTTGTTTCAAAGAATACACCTCGTATAAATGCTATTCATCTTGTAATTAAAACAGCTGATCCACGTCGCCATCGCTTTAAAGAAGGTGATTTTGTTCGCATCAGCAAACACAAGTCTATCTTTGCAAAAGGATACATACCTAACTGGAGCACTGAAATTTTTCAAATCAGAAGTGTTAAGCTTACTAATCCAGTTACGTATTTATTTCGCGATCTCAGAGGACAGCCTATTGAAGGAGGATTCTACATCGAAGAACTGCAGAAAACAAAATATCCTGATCACTATTTAGTTGAACGTGTTATTCGACGTCGTGGCAATAAACTGTATGTTAAACGGCTTGGTTTTAATAACAGCTTTAATTCATGGATTAATAAAGAGGATGTACTTTAAATCTTATGTGTGTTTTCTTTTAATCCTCTACGTTTCCTTTCCTCTAAGTCACAAGGACATGCTGTAGGATTAAACAACACCTGTAATATGTTTTGACAATTCATATTTATTTTAGACTATATATACATTTTTATCCTTTGTTTATTTTACGGTCTTTGTCACTCAGTTTTCGTTTTATTGCACCAACAACGACAAGTGCTGCTATCTTCTGAGCAGCTAAAGCACTAGGTAATAACACACACAGCATAACTTTACGAAGAAGATTTTAACAGCTACACGACATACTCTATGCAGGCAGCATGTAACTACGTGTCAGGCGAACGTGTTCTAGGGCCGCAGGGGAGATGAAGCACGAAGAAAAGAAGATCAATCACTCTATTGATGAGTCCACGCCCAACATGCTTCCTCATCTTTTTCCCAGCACGTTTCTTCACCTTTTCCTTGTTTGCTCTCTCCACAGCCATGGTAAGTGTTTATAAGCGAAGACAACTCGTTAGTTTTAGGTCCGTGATACAGTTTAATTAGTTGACATGTACGGCACTGTCTCACAGAAGGACTTCTACCAAAACTCACGTGTTCATGATGTAAACTACACGGTTGAAGCTCTGACAAAACAGGATCTTGAGCCCACTCACGAGGCACCTTAACCCAAATCTTCTTTACAGCATTCGCAGCTACATTAACCAAAAATGCCTTTGGTAATGCATTTAACTCTTCTTCAGTAAAAGTGTTTAGTTTCATTTTGCATGCATAAAACTTTACGATCGCCTTTTCAACTGCGTTACACTTAGTATCTGTTAGAAATGCCATGATGTCTTTACTCTACAAATGTTTCTTTTACACTAAGGTTATTTCGACACTGCAGTTTACATATGTTTTTCACATCCCGGCATGCACTGCAACACAACCAATCAAAGAGCATGCATACATGTTGTAAAGACTGTTTACTTGTTTCTCTACTATGCTCTTTCGGAAGAGTTTTAAATGATGGGCACCCCAATTCATGCATGTCGATAATTTCACATGATGATGGTAGAAAATCACGCAACCATTCTTTCTTTTCACAACCCTTTAAAAGAACAAGATCTGCTCTTAACAAATGTGCATTAATCATTAAAGGTAGAAAACGATAAGGTATTCCTTTTTCTTCCCACTTCAAACCTAAATTGTTTTCAATCCACTGAGTCTGCTTTTTATCTTCATCTGTTTGCAAACAGTAAGGGAACGGTGGACTAAATACTAAACTAACAAGCTTCGGTGCCCACAACACACTGCAATCTAACACAGCCACCTCTTTAAACACAAATTCGTTTCCGTTTAATTTAAAGCCTTGCACATCAACTATTAATGTTTTCGTCATGTTTGCACTCCACTCTCTATCACTGTTTCTCGAAGACTAAAGCTTTTAGTCAACGAACGGGTTTAAACATGCACAATAACGTCATCACTGCAGCACATGCAAACTCTTGTTTTTATGATGCATACTTATTGCATTCCTTTACACCGACTTACTCGTAAGAAAACGGACAAGTGTAAACATGCTTGATGACGTCATCACTGCAGCACGTGCTTACTCTAGCTCCCCCGATGTATGATTAAACTTGTTCGAATTTACCGCCACCACATTTCAACTAAAGAGTGCAGCACCGAGGTAAGCGATGTAAGATAGCGGTAACTGTGTTGAATAAAGATGGCTGTTTGTCAAAAATAATTTTTTGAAATTATCCGCTACTACATAGAGTGCGGCATTGCGCTCTCGTGATTAAAGATCGCGGATGACAAAAAGGACGTGGGTTTGTAAAGCACGTGGAATTTACCACCACCACAAAGAGGGCAGCACGGTGCTCTCTAGATTAAAGATGGTGGATGACAACTGTTAGAAAAATGCATCTAGATTTTTAATTGCTCGCTACTACGATAAAGATAGCAGCACGGTGCTCAAAGATGGCTGCTTGTCAAAAAAGAATTTTTTCAAATTATCCGCCACCACAAAGAGGCAGCACGGTGCTCTCTTGATTAAAGATGGTGGATGACAGCTGAAGAGCACATAGAATTTGCTTCCAAACAAGAGTACGTGGAATTTGCCGCCACCACATTTCAACTAAAGAGTGCAGCACAGTGCTCTGTTGATTAAAGATGGCGGATGACAGCTGTGAAAAAAGCACGTTGATTTGTTTCCAAACAAGAGCACGTGGAATTTGCTGCCTCCACATTTCAACTAAAGAGTGCAGCACTGTTCTCTCTGGATTAAAGATGGCGGTTGACAGCTGTCAGAAAAGCACATGGGTTTGTAAAGCACTTACAATTTACCGCCACCACATCTCAAAGGTAAGTAGCTAAAGAGGGCAACACGGTGCTCTCTAGATTAAAGATGGCGGATGATAGCTGTCAAAAAAGCGCATAGGTTTGTTTCCAAACAAGAGAATGTAGAATTTGCCGCCACGACATTTCAAAGGTATCTAGCTAAAGAGTGCAGCACTGAGGTATGTGATGCAATATGGCGGATGACAGCTGTCAGAAAAAAGCACGTGAGTCTGTTTCCAAACAAGAGCACGTGGAATTTGCTACCGCCACAAAGAGGGCAGCGCGGTGCTCTCTTGAATAAAGATGGCTGCTGTCACGTGGAATTACCTGCCACCACATTTCGAAGGTATCTAGCTAAAGAGGGCAGTACTGTGCTCAAAGATGGCTGCTGTCAAAAAGCATTTTTCAAATTATCCGCCACCACATTTCAAAGGTAAGTAGCTAAAGAGGGCAGCACTGGGCTCTATAGATTAAAGATGGCGGATTACAGCTGTCAAAAAAGCACGTGGATTTGTTTATCTCGCGCTAGTGAGGTTAAGTTGGTAGCACTAAGGTTTAGACCCGACAAGATGGCAGCACTGCCGATGACAGGTGACGAATTTGCAGCTACTGCGATAAAGAGGGCAGCACGGCGCTCTGTAGTTTAAGGATGGCGGATGACAGCTGTCAAAAAGCACGTGGCTGTCAAACAACACGTGGGTTTGTTTATCTCGCGCTAGTGAGGTTAAGTTGGTACCACTAAGGTTTAGGTCCGTCAAGAGGGTCGCACTGAGGTTTGCGATACGTTGTTGTCTGTCAAAAAGCACATGGCTGTCAAAAAACACGTGGATTTGTTTACCTATTCAAATCTCGCGCTAGTTAGGTTAGGTTGGTACCACTGAGGTTTAGGCCCGTCAGGATGGCAGCAGTGCGGTTACTGATGCGTTGTTGTCTGTGAAAAAGCACGTGGCTGTCAAAAAACACGTGGATTTGTCTACCAATTCAAATCTCGCGCTAGTTAGGTTAAGTTGGTACCACTGAGGTTTAGGCCCGTCAAGATGGCAGCAGTGAGGTTAGCGATGAGTTGCTGTCGATGACAGCTGTCAAAAAGCACGTGGCTTTGTTTACAAATTCAAATCCCGCGCCAAAATTCAAATCTCTCACCAAAAGTCAAATTTCCCGCCAAAATTCAAATTTCCCGTGGGAGGAGGAGGCCGCAGAACTGTCCAATTATACTACTCATACCTATTCCTTGCTTCTCGGCCTTAAACTTTCTAGGAACTCGAGGCAATGGCAGTGTCAGCCGAAGGCGTGAGGTATGCTAACACCTTACGAGTCGCCAGGGAGCCCCCTTCTTCATCTAACTGTCCTCGGCCTCCACCTCGACGAACCTTTCCCACACGCAAGTATTATGCATGTGGATAAATTGAACATTTTAGGAGCAAATGCCCCGTGGTAAAATCGAGCGGAACTAGGAACGGAGCTGGTCCCTCTCAAGGTTGTCTCAAGGTCGTTTTCCCATCTGGCTAAGAATTTCACTTTAACAAACAGCACACCTTCTTATTCAACTTCTGGTGCTTCCTCCACGAATACAAGTGATAGGAAGGGACTAGTGTTACCGGCTGAGTTACAATGATCCCCTTCCAGAGGCTCAGACCCTGTTAAATTAGGCAATGAATCTTTCAAGGATAAAACTTCATCTAACTTATCATTTGAAACCATAGGGAATGGCCTTAAAATTGCTTCCGAGATGCCAGAATTTCTACCATACCTCAAAATTGAAGTAAATAACGAACCAGTCATGGCTCTATTAGATTCAGGAAGCGTGAGTCCCATTATTTCCGAAGAGTGGTATTTTAAATTAAAAGTTTGTTGTAAATTCCCGTACTATAGTTTCACTTCTATTAAACGTGTTTCGGCAAACTCGTCACCGTTGGAAATTTTAGGCTTCCTTTTCGCTAAAGTTCGCATTTCAAAATTTACCTGAAAGGTTAAGTTATTTGTAGCTAAACAATTATCTTTCCCTGTAATATTGAGGGCCGATTTTATGTCCCACTCATGTCTAGTGTTCGACATTCAGAGCAAGTCGTGCACATTCAAGTTTGCTAGTGACATTAATATCACGTTGTTGAAATGTAATTCTGTGTCATTTGCATCTATTTCGCCTACACAAAGTGAGATGTCGTTAGATCTTAGGCATCTACCTGAGGACCAGACTGAAAGTATTAGAAGGTGCTGTCAGTCTTTTCCTGACGTATTTTCAGATACCCCTGGCGTCACTGACCTTATCGAGTACAGGTTTGAACTAAGTGATTCTCTTCCAGTTATGTTTCCTCCTTATAGCTAACCCCACAAAAAATGAAGGTTCTTAAAGAAATCATTGAGCAGATGTTAAAGGATGGTATCATTCGACCTTCCAAGTCGCCATTTTTTCTTGTGCCGAAATCTCAAGAGGGTTTCAGACCTGTGATTGATTACAGGACTTTGAACCGTAAGGTTGTGTTACTATCTGTGCCCCTTCCCGATCTTCATTCTTGATTTTCATGGTTCCGCAAGGCTAAGTTCTTTACCATCTGGGATCTTAACCAGGCATATTATGAAATACCTCTGGAAGAAAAATCCAAACAACTGACGGATTTCGCCACGGATTGGAATCTGTATGAATACAACCGCGTGCCCTTCGTGCTCCCCACGGGTGCAGCTGTCCGTACTAGACATCTGGATAATGTCTTCTCGGGCATTAAATTCGAATATCTGGATCATAACCTAGATGGTGTCGTCGTGTTTTCAGAGAACTTCTAAGATCACTTAGATCATCTGACGGAAGTCCTCAATCGCCTTCGGAAGGCTGAGTGGACTGTTTAATTATCAAAGGCAACTTTTGCTAAGCCTTCTATGCCGTTCTTAGGACATATTGTGTCGCCCGATGGTGTTTCTATTGACCATTCCAGAACACAGGCCAATCTTGACTTCAAGCCTCCTTAGGACATCAAAGGAATCGCTAGATTTATAAACATGGTGAATTACTTTCCTAATAGGGCGGCGGCCCTGAACTTACTTCGCAGGAAAGGTGTTAAATTTGAAGACCATAAATTAGCTCTTTGTAACGCCCCTGTATTAGACATGCCCGATTTCTTGTCCAAACTGATGCCTAATCATCTGCTGTCACTGCTGTCCTTCTGCAGGAAACGGAACTCGGCATGCGGCCCATCGTCTATGCGTCTAGGACCTTATCGGCTTAAGACAACAAGTGTTCTATCTATGAATCAGAGGGTTTGGCAGTCTTGATTGCCCTGGAGAAGTTCCGCCTTTATTTGAATCGTTTGTTGCAGAAACAGCACTTCTCCACTTTTCGACACTATATGAGCTATTAATACTGCCGTGATTAATGCACGAAGGGCTACCATTTTGTGCAGAAAAAGAACTCTTCTACCATATATCTCTGCCTGTCAGTCGCGAATGAAAGTTTCCGTTTTGTGCAGAAAGTACACTTATCCTGGCGAGGTGTTGTTTTTACTTCACTTGAGTGTCCAGGAAGAGGTGTGAAAAGAGATGCAAAAGTCGCGTTTCATATAAACCAATTTATGGAGTTTCAGTATGAGGCAAATCATGTCTTAGGAAAATACTGCATTGATGGACTGTGCGTTCATACTTTCAAGTTGTTTATTTCTGCAACCCGTCTTCCTGTGTTACCAACTAGACTTGCTTATCCACAAGGCTGTGTTCCATTGAATTAAAAGAAATTAGCAGACATACAGAAGTTGGAATCTTACATAACAGAAGAACACCATGAGTTTTATAATGAACTGTTTGCATGGACAACATCAGCGCAATAGAAGTGGCAGATTCCCTATCTGTTGTTTTCCTGGCCTCTTCGTAAATGATTTCAATGACATTGGAAATTTATTGAACATCTCCATCGGTAAGCTATTCCAAGAAAATATAAAGGTCCAATAATACTGCCTTGAGGAATTCCCCTCTTAATTATTACAGGTCAGATAATGCTTCGCCTTCTCTAATTTTCTGAGACCTATTTTCTAGAAATGTAGCAACCCATTCAGTCATTCTTTTGTTTACTCCAATTGTACTCAGTTTGGCCAGTAATCTCCCGTGATCCATCCTATCAAATGCTTTAGACAGGTCAATCACGATACAGTCCATTTGACCTCCAGAATCCAAAAAGTCTGCTATAACTTGCTGAAATTCTACAAGTTGAGCTGCAGTGGAATAACTTTTCCTAAGACCAAATTGCCTTCAATCGAACCAGTTATTAATGTTTCACACATGTCTACTGTAATCAGAAGTAATGCCTGCCCAAAGCTTACATGCAATGCATGTCTAACTTACGGGCCTGTAATTTTCAGGTTTATGTCTATCACCCTTTCCTTTATATTCAGGGGCTACTATAGCAAATCTCCATTCATTTGGTATAGCACCTTCAAATAAACATTAATCAAATAAGCACTTCAGATATGGTACTATATCCCATCCTATTGTCTTTATTATATCCCCAGAAATCTTATCAATTCCACCCGCTTTTCTAGTTTTCAACTTTTGTATCTTATTGTAAATATCATTTTTATCATATGTAAATTTTAATACTTGTTTAGTGTTAGTCACCTGCTATATCTGAACATTTTTCTTATAAACAATAACCTTTACATACTGCAGACTGAATACTTCTGCCTTTTGAAGATCCTCACATATACACTCTCCTTGTTCATTAACTATTCCTGGTATGTCCTACTTGGAACCTGTTTCTGCCTTAAAATACCTACATATACCATTCTATTTTCCACCAAAATTTGTATGACTGCCAATTATGCTTGCCCTCATGTTATCCTTAACTGCCTTCTTTGCTAGATCTAATTTCCTAGTAAGCTCCTTCAACTTCTCCTTACTTCCATGGCCATTCCTAACTCTATTTCCTTCCAATCTGCAGCTCCTTCTTAGTCTCTTTATTTCTCTATTATAATAATGTGGGTCTTTACCAGTCCTACCAGCTTAAAGGAACAAACCTGTTTTCACATTCCTCAACAATTTCCTTAAAACCATCCCAGATTCTGTTTACATTCTTATTTACCATTTCCCAACAATCATAATTACTTTTTAAAAACTGCCTCATGCCTGCTTTATCAGCCATATAATCCTGCCTAATAGTCCTACTTTTAAAACCATCCTTTCTCTTACATTTATTTTTAACTATGACAAAAACAACTCTGTGATCACTAATACCATCTATTACTTGGTTTCTCTATAGAGCTTGTCGGGTTTTATCAGCACCACGTCCAGGATATTTTTTCCTCTAGTTGGTTCCATCACTTTCTGTATCAGCTGTCCTTCCCATATTAGCTTATTTGCCATTTGTTTGTCATGCTTCCTGTCGTTCGCATTTCCTTCCAATTGACATTTGGTAAATTAAGATCTCCCACTGCAGTCACATTCCTTTCCATGTCGTTTCCCACATAGCTGATTATCTTATCAAATAATTCTGAATCTGGGTCAGCACTACCCTTTCCCAGTATGTACACTCTGAAGACATCAGATTGCCTATTATCTTTTGAAATGAGCCTTACACCTAGAATTTCATGTTTCTCATGTTTAACTTTTTTGTAGCTTACAAATTCTTCTATCACCAGAATAAACACTCCCCCTCCCACCATTCCTATCCTATCTCTACGATACACATGCCTGTATGTAGGATGCTAAAGGGTTTATTGTGTCACCTATTAAATACATATACATTTTTAAACATTTAGGAATTTATTATTAATTTCATTTGAGACATGTTTCGCCCTTCATTGAGGGCATCATCAGCCAAATGGAATTAATAATAAATTCCTAAATGTTTAAAAATGTATGTGTATCGAATAGGTGACACAATAAACCCTGTAGCATCCTACATTCAGTATCTTGAATACGGATTAACAATGATATTTATCACACACTCCTGTTCTGTGAGAAGATTTCTGCATTCGTTACATAATTTCTCAGCCATGATTCAACTCATATTACAATATCTGGTAAATATATATCTATTAAGTTACTTACTTCTATTCCTTTCTTTACAATACTTCTACAGTTCAACACTAACACTTTTATTTCATCCCTACTTCATTTCTGAATCTCTGTACCCTCATCACAGCTCCGTAGACAACACCATTTTCCTGAATGTACCTCCCTATTACCCTTCTAAAGAAATTTCCTAACTTATACATACCACTGCAATTTAATTGAAGGCCAACTGAGTGCAGATCCCTACCTCCTATCCACCTATTAAGATCTAGAAATTTAATTCCCAGTTTCCCCACATACCCACTCCATAGTCTCATTTAAATTCCCGATCACTCTCCAGTCAGTATCCCTCCTACACAGTATTCCACTGATCACAATCTCTGCTTTCTTATACTTCACCTGCACAGCATTTACCAGGTCCCACACATCTCCAACTATGTTGGTACTTATATTAGCTTGCCTTACGTTGTTGGTAACAACGTGAAAAATTACCACCTTCTACGTTCCCTTCTTCCTTCTCTTCTACTTTTCTCAGCATCTGCCTCAACCTAATTTCTGGATAACACTCTACCCTGGTTCCCTTTTCTCCACACACTTTCCCCACGTGGCTAAGAATGGAATCCCCCATGACCAGAGCCTCAACCCTACCCACCTCCTTTGATCCCCTCCCCTCCTGGTCAGCCCTATCTTTCCTGATAGCTGCAGAAGCTACTTCCTCCTCCTTTTTCTCACTCCCATGGTCCTGTTCCACCTGTCTTTTCCTATTATCTACCCTACATTTTCCTTTCCTACCTTTCCCCTTCCTCCTACTTCCACACATCTCAGCAACAGTCCCCTGTTCCTCATCTTCCCTCTGTTGCTCTACCTGCAGTGGCAAGTACTGATTTCTCATAGACACGTTTCCTGAGTTCTGATCCTGAATAGAGCCCTTAGCCTGCAATCTCCTTCCCCTTAACACATTAGAACACCCATCTTCTACAGTTCCCTCCTTTCCTTCCTCTCCCTCTTGTACACTTACTGTAACCTGTACGTTGTTTGAGGGAGTCCTATCTTCCTTCCTGTCTTCTGTGAGAATCCTAATTATCTCCTTCAAACTCTCCAACTCCTCTCTCATACCCCTCAATGCCTCACCACACCCCCAGTACATACACTTGCATTCTCTAGCCATTCATTACAGAAAAAAATGAAAAGGAAAGGAAAAATAAATAACTTGTTTTGTGCAAAAAAAAGAAAAAGAAAAAAAAAAGAAATGTTGTCTAGGACAGTACTCAACGATCACACAACAATTAGGTACTTTATATACTACTACACTATAATACTACTTAGTCGTATTCTATGTGTAACCTATTATACACCACCCTAACAGATGTAAACTACTGTTAATTACTGAATATCGAAAGGAATACACAAGAATTACACAATTCTATACTGCAGTTAAGCCTCTCCTAATTGTAACAACAGTATTTTGGTAAGAGGGTTTCTACAGATACCTCTACTATACTACACAAAATTTCTACAATAATAAAGTAAGGACGCCTATTTCTAATAAGATATTACTCGTATACAACTGTACAGTACACTACAATAATTTTAAGCCACATTAATACGTTTCCTAATTACAAAACCGGTACCGTACGTCCCTACTAAGCACAAACATAAAGAGAAACTGCTCTTTTCATTAAGTACCTCCTACTCTGTAGTTGTCACTAGTAATACACTCTTTTTATCTTCAGCCTGGTCAACTGACTGTTACGAATCAAATTTGTTCTTCTAGAGTTTGTTAAAGGTTGTTTTAAGTGATTAAACAACATTCAAATAACCGGTTTCGTTTCGAAGTGGCTTGTATGTTGTTGTGTACGGAGCGTATTAGCCAATCGTACAGCTTCTTCCGTTAAGTGAGTTACGGATTTGCTTCATTGTGATTTCTATCATTTTACACGTCTAACATATTGTCGGTAATGTTGAAGTTCTATAATTTTCTTTTGGTAAATGTATAGATCTCAATTGAGATTAAGTTAATACTAATCTTTCGCAGTTTCAGCATTCTGCATATTTATAATACTTAATGTTATTAATTTTCTTAAATTTTATTTTAAAATAAGCATTAAAAATTAATTTGCATATAACTAGCTTGCTTTTTAGAAAACTCCCAGCCTTGCGTTGAAAGTGCCTGCAAATTGTGTCAAGTAGCAATATATCGTATATCCTAAATTAGTGGAATGAGGATTTTTTTTATGAAGAGCAATGCAGATGAATTTTAATTATTGTTTTGCTGTGTTATTTGCCTTTCTGTGCAATTTTATAGTGACGCTGTGAATGTTAAGTTGTTCTTTACACTGTATCCTGCAACATATGGTAGTAGGGTTCAAAATCTTGAGAGGTTTCCATTTAGGATATCTGTATCTTATTATATCAGTGTTGTTATGGAGATTCTTCTGTATCACATCATAACCCCACAGCAGCTATATCCGGTATTTATTTGTGATGATTTAGGTACAGTTGCCTGGCTCTCTGATTTATTGGTTTGTAAAAGATTTTCAGGGGCGAGTGGTGGTTAGTTTGCATGGGGTTGAATCCTTGGATCTGCAGCCCTGAAAAACGTTTCCGTGGTTTCCCCATTTTATAATTAATTAACCTCAATTAATGCTGATGTGTACCTAATCTTATCCCTTTCCCTTGGAGTTATTAGTGCAACATTAAACTGCTAGCAGGAATGGAAGAGCAATCTTCAGGAAGAAGTTCTGGCTGTGGAAACTGTAAAAGGTAGTTGCTTGAAAGTAAAGCCAATAACATATTAATAGAATAACCTGTGATGACCAGAACAAGTAAACATGGCACACTACAGTTTTGGCATTTCGTAACGATTGACTCAGTTAGCCACGGGTACAAAGCTTGTATTACCTGTAGGAGAAATTATAGTATTAATTGTTAGTGCAGTATGTTAACATTTACAGTAAAATATCACAAAGTGGCTAATGAACACTGCTATTGGTTCAAATGAATTCTCTGAAGCATTACTCGAGGTATTCAATATAGACAATTTTTGTACCACCTGGGGAACAATAAAAACTGCTAAACATTTAAACCAATTGTGTGGCATGGAACTCCCTTCTAGGGACGCTCTGGTAAGCACCACTTGTTTGTGTCATTAGATTTGACATGAACCGAAAAAAAAGGACACTTAAGTAAAGGTTGGTGGCATTGTTCGATGAAATGAGCTATAGCAGTATTGGATAAATTTTTGTCTTCATTTCAACAGAATTTTCTTCATTTTCCATTTCCAGCCTACTGGGTTGAAATGTGAATCAAATACCTCCTCAGTTTTTCTCTCTTAACCACTCCCTTTCTTCCTCAAATATTTTTTCTACTTTTACTCCTCTCTTCTCTGTACTCCCCTTACAGTATCCATTCACCCCTCTCTGGGCATTTCCCTATGTCTTTCTCCTATGACTTTCCCTGTATGAACTTACTTTGGAACTCCATACTCATCATGTGTCCATACCATTTCAGCTTACAGGTCTCTATCTTTCCTTTCAGTTCAGGGGATCCAATTCTCTCCCTGATTTCTATGTTTCTGACTTTATCCCTTCATGCCCTCCCTGTTATTTATATAAGGAATTTCACCTTGGCCTCTTGCATTCTGCTTTCATAATGTTTTCTTGTCCATGTGCCTGATGCATATGTCAAAATTGGCGTGTAATACATTGGGTGCAAAATTTACTTGCCTTCCATTGGGACATCCAAGTTACAGACTATACGTCTCACACATTGGCAAAACTCATTGGCTTGTTCAGTTCTCTTTCCAATTTTGTAATTTATTTTCCCATTTCTGCAATTATTCTCCCCGATTACTTGAAGCATTCCACAACTTATAATGGTCTTCCTTTACTTCAATATTCCCACTTCCTTCTCTATTACCTCTTGTCACCACTACTGTCATACACTTTTCCTCACTTACTTTCATTCCATATTCCTCTATCTCCTGATTCCACACAGTATCTTGTTCTTGTGCTTCCATTTCATCTTCTCCACATATTACTGTCTCATCTGCAAAGATGCGTCCTTGGTTGCCATTTTTTATTGTATACTTGTGTGGATTTCATCCATGACCATAATGAAGATTGGAGGGGATAAACACATCCTTTTTGAATTCCTGTTTCTACTTTGAACCAGTTTGTTCGTCCTATCATAGTATTCATAATACGTACCCTCTTTTCTTTCATGGCTTTATACTTATTTTTTTCTGCTCTCCCGGCCTTCTCTTTTATCAATGCATCCGAGACCACTTGCCATGGTACTACACTGATATATGCCTTCTCAATATCGATAAATATCATCACTGAATCCAGCCTAAATTCCCATCTGTTCTCCATCACGTTCTTTAGGTTCAACGGATTGAAAAATTTAAAAATTACGTTTACACTGAGTATGGTGTATGACACCATATGGAAGTGAAACATAGACAATAACTGGTGACGAGAAAACAGCATGGAAGCCTTTTTAAAGGTCTTGTTATCTGAAGTTCTTGAAAATCAGATTGATAATGTATGTCTAAAACAATGAGGTAGTGAATCAGCTTGATGAGAGGAGAATGGTTTGAGAGAATTTGATCCCGGGAAGGAAAATTATAGAACAAATCTGACAAAACTGTGAACTTGTTCAGTTAGTTTTGAAGCTTATTGCAAAGGAAAAAATGATAGGAAGATTCCAAGATATAAACACAGGTGATCAGAGTGATATACCAACAGAATAGTCACTGAAGTTTCAAGAAGTTTTGTGCATTTCAATCATAAGCGATGGACGTTGGATTTTTAACAAGAAAGGTCATCTTGTTGTGGTTTCTGTTCTGTATAGAACTGTATGTTATACAGCTATTTATATGATATAAGGCGTCATGTGGTATTAGAGGTCCTTTGACTATGATCTTGATATCAACAGATATGTTAACTTATATTTCCTATGGAAGTGATCACTGTTTTAGAAGTCATGTAAAACTGGAAGTCCTTAGCGTTGATCAAAGTAACAGTCATAGAAAATGGAGGTCCTATGGGTATGATCACAATATCAAGAGTCATGTAAAATTCTGAGTTTTTCGGTATGTTTCATAATGATGGTCATGTAAAATTGAAAGCTTGTTGCTTAGTCTGTTGACAAAGAACATAAGTAGCAATGACATCAATAATGTAATATAATTTTCTGGCTTATGTTTCAGTGTAAGGTCATCGGAAGTAATCAGCGACCCCAGTACATTTTAACTACTTCAGTTGCAGTGCGAAATGGACCTGCAAGTACAGATCAAAGAGGAACCAGCCTGGCTTGAAGGAACAACAACTGCATCACTTGTAAGTCTCATCTCAGATAACTTTATAGAGGTCAGAAATTAGCTGGATAAGTTTGGAAGGGGCATAACTTTCTGTGTGCTTCCTGAGTATTAACACCAGCAGTCACCAATTTCTGAATGAGCATCTAGGCATAGTATGACTGTTTTGTTTCTTTGTCAGAGAATACACCACAACACACTACACAAAGCTGTCAACTCTTAGGAACTTAAGGTTGGGGTTGGATTAGTCTGTACTTTTTACTATCAGTATCGAAATTACATCGATTTAGGGGTTACACCTCTTCTATTTTTCCCTGTGATTATAATAGAGGATGGTTGGCCCATTGTACATTTAAAAAAACTAAAATCCAACAACACTACTGCACCACCATTAGCACCATATGTTAAAAATTTTTACCCCTACTATAATTCGTGTAGAAGAAGTTAAATTACAAATCTTTCGTTAGTGTTCTTGAGACTGGATACACCAGTCTGTTAAACAAAGCGTCAATTCAGGTGTGATTATTCCATGTTATCCTCACATCCATAATGTGCTGGTAGATATTATGTGTGTTAAGGTAAGAGAAGATTTGCCTATGGCATACAAGGGATAAAATAGCTCAAAATCTGAATGTACGTTCTCTTAAAATAAGTATTTTGCTCAGATGTTGAATTAATTTAGAAAGGCAGAATAGTGATTAGCTCATTGTTTTCCTCAAATACAGATTTGATTCTATGTTATATAGAGAATCATGTCTAAGGGCTCGTAGAATGAATGATTTCTGAGGATAATTTCTTTAATATGCCCCTTCTTGTTGGGCTCTGACACTTTAAGGACTTACGGCACATTAAACAGAATTTTTTTTCTTTCCTGCTTGCCATTATTTCCCTGTCCATTTTGTGCATCCTTTTCATCAGTTTCTTAGTTCAGCTACTGTCCCCTTCTATATTGAATGGGTTAAGTCAGTATATTCTAGAACTTGATATTTTAATTCACATATTAGTGAGTTAACATATAGTAGAATATAAGCTTTTGGTGACAGTCCCTCCCCCCACCCCTTTAGTGCTGACAAGTTTTTATGAATCCAAGTGAGAAATTTAAATGTCTCGCAGTATATCATAAAGGATCTTCTGAAACTGCAGATGTACACTCCAACACTGCTGACTCTCTACTGACAGTGTTCTCATCCCACAGTTCTTCAAAAAAACAATTCATAACATGCTTGTAGTAGTAAAATATTTCATTTGTGTTTGCTTTGACTTTGGGCTACATCACATCTTTTGCTGGTATATTATTTAGATAAGCCTGCTTCTTTCATCATTATGTTTTTTATTTTACACTTAACTGTCTTAATGCATTATGTAGTCCCTGTGATCTCAGCAAAACCGGAGTAGAGAATGTGCTTCCCTTATTTCAAGTTATTTGTATCTGTTTATAAACAAACTCTATGCTGAGAACAAAAAATTATTTAGAACAGCTGTAACATTTCTAATTCGTTCAAACAACCTTTAAGATTTGATCGATGTGATTGTACATATGAAAACAGTTCATACAATTTAGTGTCTATGCCTATGGTTGCTTCCTTCCATATTTTGTGTGAGATGGCCCCAATTCCATCCCTTGTATTATATCTTCTGATATGGCTAGAAAATGTTTTGCATTTTACATTTTCTTCTCATCCTTTCTGTGATATAAGGAGTGAGGAAGAATAGTAACACCATTCTCAGTACAGCCTTTGGTTATAAAAATCCTCTGCTAGTAGAAATCTTCCTTAAACATTAGTGAAATTCTGAGAGTAATGTAATACTGGAATTAATGAATGAACATGCTCATTTGTTGGAGGTTATATTTATAGATGTGTGTTTTGAGCATACCTAATATATCTTATTTTCCACAGGAAAATTTTGAACATGTATCAGAAGTGATAGCTCTGAAAGATGAAGTTAAATCAGAGTTATTCGAGCCAGGGTCATCGCATGAAAACTATCTTGAGGTAATGTACATTATTTGATAAGCCATTGTCAGTTGATGGAAATGGTTAGAAAATGACTCAACAGATACCAAGGCGTGATCCTTCATTTCAGTGCACTTGATTGAAATTCCTACAGAAAATATACTTTTTCATGAGATTGTCTGTTTACTTACCTAATTTTCACTTTTCTTTCAAGTTGTTCCACGATCTTGCGTTATCAATTGTGCTGCAGCTAGTATTATTCCAAAGACCTTTACTCTATATCGTTTTGGGAGCTGGTATCATTCCTACTAATACTTTTGAATTCATAAATAGTTTTGAACAAAAAGTAGCTATAAGATAGATTGTTTTGTTACTGTTACAGGATATTTTACTAGTTGCTTCCAAATTTCACACTTTGTTATCTTATTTATTATATTAATTGTTACGGAGATATCCGTGGTAGTTAGAGGTGAAAGAAGGTGCGGGCTGGAATAGGTCTCAACTACAAAATTAAAGTTAATTTAAACTTTAACAAAGGTTATATTTTCAAAACTTAATAATGGTAACATAGAATTTTGAGCGTACAACAAATAACAACGGCTAAATCAGGTACACGGCAACTTTACAATTCTGGGCTACAAGCCCCAAAGTCTGAGCTCCCAGCTCACACCCACAATTCAACAAAGGGCAGAAAACCCCTTCAGTACCTGGAGCTCCGGCTCCTGCTTAACAATGTCAGGCCTCCTAGAGGCACTTTCCAAAATACCGGAAAGAGCTGACCTGCTCTTGTTTTTAAAAAGCCTTATTAAAGGCCACAACAACCCTTACTCCTAACTGCCCTCAAGGCACACATACAGTGAAACAGGGGTATCTAATACCCAATCTACTGGGCCTTCGCCGGAAGGAAAACAAAACGGGTTAAGTAAATGGCCCAAAATACAAAATTGAATGGAGGCGATAACTTGCACTCCTACACAAAGTTTTGTCTTAAGACTTATGTGGCGCTAGGCCGATAATACAGGGGCTAATCCCAAGCCAGGGAGGTGACCTGTATGAGAAAACTTTTCTACATAAAGAAGAGAAGAACGGTTATGGAAACGTAGTCACCTCCTTTTCAAAATGAAGGGGAGTTCGAGAGGGTGAAGCTCTCTCTATCCCCGCTTTACAGTAAAAGATATTTGTAGATTTTACATAGACAGAAAAGGAATTTACATTTTAAGAAGATGGGTTACATATTAAAGGATTCGAACCTTCTCCGAGAGTTAAACTGCTGAGCTAGCAAGAAATGAAGATGTTAACAGGCCATTACCTTGTTGGAGATCTGTTGCCCGAAGAAAGAGGCGCTTCCCGCCCCCTGCTACATATCCACACACTAAGAAAGATTTTACTGAAGTGGCACCGAGACAAGAAAATCAGCAATTTTTATACCCTCATGGAAAATTCGAGACCTTTCAGGAATGTGTAGACACACGCCCCTCAATTTATTGGATAGCTAAAAGTTACACATCAACTTCGAAAAAGAAAGACACTATTGGTCAGAAATTAATTACAAAAATGAGTGATTCATTAAATTCAAAACAGGCGGAAAGAAAGGATAACTGTTGCCAACCCACAAACCCCAGAACAAAATTTAGTAAAAACAAAACTTAGGAATACAATATTTCTTCATGAGAGTACATTCCTTTACACCAGAGTGCGTTATCATAGTTTTTGGTAGAGACGTCTGTTAGCGAATGTCTAAACTTCTTGATACGGAGCTAACAAACACAAATCGAAATAGACACAGTTCAGAACACTTCAAAATTACTAAATTTACAGTAGTGACATCTTCCGAGAAACCGTTGAGTTAATACAGTTTGTTAAAGTTCAGGCTTTCTCCTGTAGAGGAGTTTCAACTGGCGCAATATTTGAACTAGCGGCATGGAGGTGTACCGCCCGGTACATTAATTATTGATTTCTAGATAATACAGTAATTTCTTGATACAAGTTGCAGGTGATGTGCTTGTTTACTGTGTTCGTTCGCTTATATACTACACACATTTTAGCCATCTCATGCCAAGTGAAAGTTAATTTTTATTCTTCCTAATGTGGTCTGTGGTGTTACTAGTCCATTGTGACTTATAATATTACTTAAACATGCATTGAATAAATAAGCCATTCAAGAGTTACCTGGCCTTTCTGTTTCATACTTCGTAAGGGATAGAGTTTGGGAATAGGCCTTGTAAATTTACCGGTACTGACCTGAACATTCATTACAGGAATTAATTCGTCATTACTAGGATATAAATTTGATCACACTAATCGTCCTCTTCATAACATGTGCGTTATCATCAACTGTATGACTATATTGCTATGGGGTATTTTATTGCCCATTTATTCAGGTATTCATTTCACCATCTGTTCCAGGATTTGAATGTTAGCTGCTGAAAATATATCCACATGGGCAAGGTTGTGATGAGAGAGGAAGTATACTCATGTTCGGAGAGTGTAGTAATTAGCTCTCCTATAAGGAAATGGAATGTACTTAGGTAAGAAGTTTCAATAGGGTCATCATTTAGCTTTGTGAAAGGATCTGTTGTAATAATGGTCCATTCTTTGTTGGTCAAGCGATAAGAATCCATCACCTGTCTGGGGTGACATATCAGACTCTTGACAGCAGCTTCCCTGATTCCACCAAGTGTGATGCTGCAGAAGGGATGAAATGCCACGTCAGTCCCATGCCTGCATTTATGTGAAAAGTTGGTTCTCTGAGGGTTGTTTTGTAGAAAGGCCTTGATTTCTGTTGCAGCTCCAAAGAAGTTTGTGTCATTATTGCTGTAAATGTTCAGGGGTCGACCTCTATGAGAACCAAGTCGATAAAGTGCAGAGAGAAATGTTGTTGTGGTGAGATCAGGTATCATGATTATCTTTTAACCCGCACCTTTTTCGTGGTGGATTTCTTTTTCTTCCTATTACGGGAAGAAGCTCCATCCTGGATGGGATCATTCTGCTTACTTTCATTTGAGAGGAATTCGATGACCGCGGTGTATACGGTATCTACATTTTCCTGTGTGATATTCACACAGCTGGCCGCCTCTCTCAACAGACATGTTGATTTCCATGCTCCCTGCTCCCAGCAGTCCCGGACCGGATTTAAGGTCCCCTTCCTTAAACTGATCTAGAAGTATCTTCTACCAAGATGCCTCTAACCAGGGTCGAGGATCCTCAACGGAGATCTGGGGCTCATCTTCAACATGAACACTCGTCGAATCCATAGGGGGTGTAAAAGGCTCCCCTATGATAACAAAATCGTGAGAACCCTGATTCTCTTCCACACCAGATACTTCCTCCCGGATGGTAGCTGTTACTGGACCCTGCTGAGATGGTCCTTCGACTTGATCATCCCCAATGGGGATGCCAGGGTGAGTCTGTACATCCCTCCCTCCTAGCGAAGGGATAGGTTGAACGCCCGTCCGGGTGCTAGCGCATGGCGACTGGCTGCGCTCGTGCGTTCCCCCCCAAGCGACTGGAGGGATGGCCTGATTTCTAAGAAGGAAATCATCCGTAGCCGTTTGCTAGGCGGGCTGACATCGCTTATCACTTATTTGCTTTTTGGTCTTAGTTTCCAATGTCTTAAATATGAGTCTATATGAATCCAGATTCTCTCTTTGAACTTGCTAGAGTGTGTACATTTTCACAAGTTCCTCAGCAGTGAACTTGCTCTCTTTCCCACTGCCTGCGGCAAGGCGGGGCTTTGTGCTGGGAATGGGATCCTTACGCCTCAAGTTTCTGAGGGCTGGATGAGAATGGCGCTCGTATTTGAACAGACCTCTTTGCATAGCAAATTCCATCGTACACGCTGAACATGCGCATGAAAGTGTCACGGGTTTGGGCGGGCTCGTGCACTTGGGAATATGAGTCTGAGCGGCTTGCTTACCAACATACGTCTACAGGCAAGACTTGCAACGAAATAAAATCTTTAAGGAAGCATGCTTAGTTTTAAGCGAGCCACATAATCATTGATGCTCAGACCCTTATATGTTCCCTTCATCTTGCGGAGACAAACGGTACAATCAGTTATCTTGAAGGGAACATCGACGTTGACGGGTGGATTGTCCTGGTTGTCATCGATGGTCCCCTGCCTACTTAGATGGTGCGTAGGACCTGACGCGACCGAATTCAAGGCCCTTTGAGGACTCATCCGATTGCACGCAATCATTCTCTCCACTCTAAGGAGGGATTAGCCCCAAAGAGCCCTTCCCCATGACTGGGTGTTTACCCTCCTGTTTAGTTCATCCCGATCAATGAATGGGATTTTATCCACACCAGGGTGGTCTATCTCAAGGACCGGACCCACAGGTAGGGAGTTGGGGTGACATTCCTGCAGCAGGCTTGTGCAGATGACAAGGCACATTGTGCCTGCCCTGACCATTGACCACTTTGGCCAACAGGTGCTGAAGACACACACCCGTTGCAGGTAACTGGGAGATACCCGAGCTGCCCCAGAGGCTTCATCTCGGATAGTAGGTCTTATACGCCTGACATCTCAAACGATGAGCCAATAACGTATGCTTCATCTCGGATACTAGGACTTACATGCCCGACACCTCAAGACACCTTAAGAGTGTCATAGTTACTCCCGCCATTTACCTGCGCTTGCTTTAATTTCTTCACGTTGACATTCAGAACACTGGGTAGAAATCACATTGCGTCAACACCTGCTTGGGCCATCGCAATGCTTTATTTTAATTAGACTGTCCGATTCCCCTGGTCCGTGCCAGTTCTGAGCCGACTGTTGAATGGCAGCCGAAGAGAATCCGCGTGCCCACGGCTGCAACCTCCGTGAGGATACTGTGACGCAACAATGCAGACCGCGGCCTCGCAGCTTGTACTAATCAGTACATACGATGACATCCCTATCCATGTGGTCATCTGTCGAGGAACTGCTTGGGTTGGACCAGACCAAATACAATGGAAACTGTTAGGATTATCACTGAAGTCAGTAATCCTGCAAGTTCTTAAAAATAGTGACTTTTAACTGTAACCTGGAGTTTCAATGATTTGCTAATACAAACGGTCCACTTCTGGATTCCCTGCGTTTACCAATTGGGTGCAGAGTAGTTTGGGGGAAATGGGAACACGACTGGTTAATGAAACAAAGTACAAAGTACAAAGAAAATCCGCGTGCCCACGGCTGCAACCTCCGTGAGGAGACTGCGACGCGACAATGCAGACCATGGCCTCGCAGCTTGTACTAATCAGTACATACGATGACATCCCTATCCATGTGGTCATCTGACGAGGAACTGCTTTGGTTGGACCAGACCAAATGCCATGGAAACTTCTAGGATTAACACTGAAGACAGTAATCCTGCAAGTTCTTAAAAATAGTGACTTTTAACTGTAACCTAGAGTTTCAATGATATGCTAATACAAACGGTCCACTTCTGGATTCCCTGCGTTCACCAATTGGGTGCAGATTAGTTTGGGGGAAATGGGAACATGACTGGTTAATGAAACAAAGTACAACAGGAGACTACATTTATTTTAAAACGTAACTGCTCAAAATCATGAGAATTACAAAAATTAAGTCTTCTTGATGTTGTTAAATATTAAGGTCTTTTTTAATTGAAAATCAACACACAGAAGTGTTTTACAATATAAGTATATAATACTTTGAAGATATTCTTCACTGTCCTTGGAAGGTATGAAACATGGTTTAAGTAACACTGAAGGAAGAAGATATTAGTAGATACTATTCAGAGGTTTGCCGGCCACTGCCACCATATGCCCCTGTGACGTGCCTCTGCCACACAGAATGTGCTGTCTTAAGAGCGCATGCTTAACCTAACAGGGACAGATTCGTCTTTATGCCTAACTTCACATGCCATGGATTCAACCCTAGGCTTAACCTTACAATGGTGTCAGCTTTACAGACTCAAGTTTGATGCCCAAGAGTGGTGGCTAAACACATCTGCCAGTGTGAATAGGGTCATCAGTGCTAGTTTAAGATAACAGGCATGAATTTAATGCCCATCTTAACCTTACAAGGACATTACAGGCTCGACTTTCAGTTTCGATCCCAGGCTTAACCTATTCATACAAGTTGAGACAAGGTCCAGTGGCTTTTGGATCTGTTCTTGGAACTAGATGGCGGTTACACAGTTGTTCTATTAGGCTAGGGAAATGGCATAAGGCTTAATATATATGCTTTATTCATAGGGCCATAATATTGAAAGGTGGCCTTAGGTCATGGAGCTGAGAAACTGCAAAACAGCCAAAGGGTTAAATAGCTATAAGACAAAAGGGCTAAATGGCTGAAGGGCAGAAGGGCCAAATGGAATGAAATATGGTATAGGGCTCGGAGCCAAATTGGAATAGGATGGCTGTATGGGCTAGGGAGGTGGTAAAGGATAAAATATATGTGCATTATTCATATGGGCATACCTATAATAATCTACTACAAGGTCTTGAAGCTGACCGGCTGCAGAGTTAGAGATGCATGCATGTGAGCTGAAGCGCGACTCGCTGTTGGTTTTTAGTGTTTTGAACTCTGAACTTTTTATTGTAACATTTCGAGCTTATACATTTGAACTCCATGTGACTTATAGTAGCTTACAATATTGTTGACATCATTTTTTTTTGCTAGGAGCTTTACGTCTCACCGACACGGATAGGTCTTATGGCGATGATGGGATAGGAAAGGCCTAGGAGTTGGAAGGAAGTGGCTGTGGCCTTAATTAAGGTACAGCCCCAGCATTTGCCTGGTGTGAAAATGGGAAACCACGGAAAACCATCTTCAGGGCTGCCGATAGTGGGATTCGAACCTACTATCTCCTGGATGCAAGCTCACAGCCGCGCGCCTCTATTTGACATCATTTAGGGAATAAAACTTTGTGTTCAGAATTGAAAAAAAAAATATTCGCGCTCCACATGACTGGAATGGAACCCAGGGCTCTTCCATTTTACACTGCTGAGTATCATGCTAAGGAAATAACTGTGCATTGAAAGTATCCATTTAATTCAAAACACATGATGTTTGAGCTGCGATAAATTAAATAATACCACCGCGACTGGGAATTGAATTCGGCACTCTTTCTCTTGCCCTGCTGACTATCATAGTAAATAAATGTTTGTGCATTAAATTCAAAGACACTCATCCTTCAAGATACAAGAAATTACATCGCCGACCCAACTAGGAATCAAACCATGGGTCCTTTATATGGGAAACAAGCATGCATGCTAACCAAATGACTGTACATTAAAGACCTTGTGCTCAATCGATTCACCTCTAGTTCGACTTTCTTTCGAAGTGGGGACGATAGCAATATTCACTGTACGTCTTACTAACTGCACTCCAACATCTGAAAAGTTCACAAATAATAATAATTGTAATTTTGAAGATCCAGGCTTCTTTCATCCCGAATACTCAACATACATGCACACTAAGACAGAAAAGAGCAGCACTTTGACTGTCTGTGCTACTCAGCTTTAAATTTAATTTGCTAAGTGCTGAAATTGCAATCCCCGCTTCAGACAGTTTTCGAAGATGCTGACGTGCCAGAATTTTGTCTTGCAAGTTTCCTTTTACATGCCAATAAATCTACCGACACTAGGCTGATGTATTTGAACACCTACAAATACCATCGGGCTGAACCAGAATTGAACCTGCCAAGTTGGGGTTAGAAGGCTAGCGCCTTAACCGTCTAAACTACTCAACCAGACAGTTCGAGTATTAGGTGCCGAAAACAAACACTAATAATAAGTAAACTCGTGTCCTTATCCTGAGGTGGTGCAGCTCTTTTCAGGCACACCCCCAATGCAGGTGAGCTGCATGCACCATTTTAACCACATACCAGCCCTCCTGCTATTCTGACATTTCTGGCAGTACCGGAATCGAACCTGGGCGTTCGATAATGGCACCTAATAACACTAACCGTTATGCTGCAGAGGGTGACAAGCTAATAGTGATAATCATTTTGATGATCCAACCAACCTTCGTACTCATTACTATACATGTTTACCCAAAAACAAAATGTTATCTGGTGCTGAATATTAGTCTAGCAGGAGTTATCGTCTTATCATAATCATCTGATAAAGAATAACATCCCCGTCACAGCCAGGAAAATCAGCCAGGATTACACATACGCGCACACACTCAATAATAATAATAATAATAATAATAATCATAATTTGGGGATCCAACCCACCCTCGTACCGAATACTCCATATGCTTACCCAATAAGGAAAAGTAATCTGGTGCCAGAATGTGGTCCCGCTTGAGTTTGCGTCTTATCAGAATTACTCAGTAAAGTGTAAAATCACCGACTCTGTCGGGAATTACAAACTCTAGAATATTTAAATCAGCCTTGATTACACCTACATGCACATTATTTCCATAATATTCAATTGTTAAAAAGCAAAGACGTGTTCCACACTCATTTGTCAGAGACCAAAGGGGTTTCTGTCTGTAGTTTCTAACTGCTAGGGTCACAATAATAATGCTGACAAGCTCTAACAGTTCTGATGATTTTTGCACACACCTAGCTTGCGGTGTCCAAAGAATGCAAAACATGAAACTTCCTGTTGACTTTTCAGCATCATTATTGTGAGCCCAGTTGTTAGAAACTACAATAGAGTAACCCCTTTGGTCTCTGACAACTGAGTGTGGAACACGTCTATGGTTCAGGGCTAGCACTTTGCTTGGTAACGATTGAATACTACAGAAATAATGTGCATGTAGGTGCAATCCACCTCTTGCAGCCGAGATCAATCACATCGGATTCAACATCACCGATTCCTGGAGGGAAGAATGGATGCAAAATGCTCCAGCTACATGCCTGAAAATGCCATGCATCGATAAGACAGTTCCAGGGTTTGATCAACCCCGCAAGGTATGGTCAATGCTCAACCGACTCAGGACGGGACACGGAAGATGTGGGGATTCACTTTTTAAATGGCGAATGCTCTCCTCGCCGCTATGCGACTGTGGTGCACCGCGACAAACTATTAAACACATCAGGGAGGAATGCAGCATCAGAGCATATAGAGGGCCATATGAAGACTTCTTGATGGCAACCCCAAAATGTATTGAGTACATACAAGATCTAGATATTTGTTTGTAGATTGGTTCATTGGTTATTTTTGTTCATTTGTAATAACGTATTTGTATGCCATACGCTAAATAATAATAATCCACGCTGATTGAAGTATTCTAGATTTTGTAGTTCGCAGTTAGGTTGGGCTTTTTTCTTTATTGTTAAAGTCTGATAAGACACGAACTCCTGCTGGACTAAATCCTGGCACGAGGTTTATTTTTATTCTTAGGTAAACATGTAGAGTATTTTGTACAAACGTGGTTTGAATCTTTCATATTATTATTGTTGTGTGTGTAATCCATGCTGGTTTAAATATATTAGATTGTGTAATTCCCAGCTGGGCCAGGGATTTTATTATTTATTACTAGGTAGGCAATTCTGATAAGATGTAAACTCCTGCGGGACTAACTTATTTGGTATGCATGTTGAGTATTCAGTACGGAGGTGGGTTGGATCCTCCAAGTTACTATTGTTATCATTTTTAATGTTTGTGTGTTTTTTGAACTTAATAGTTGAATTGTCGGGCTGAGTGGCTCAGACTTTTAAGGCTCAGCCCGATGGTATTTGAAGGTGTTTAGATACATCACCCTTGTGTCATTAGATTTACTGGAACATAAAGAAAACTTGCAGGACTAAATTCTGACACGTTGGCATCTTAAAAGACTGTTTGGAGTGGGGATTGACATTTCTGCGCTTAGCAAATTAACAAATTAATAGCAATGAATGTTGGGTATTCAGCATGAAAGCAGCTTGGATCTTCAAAATTATTATTGCAAACATTTAGAACATTCAAGTGTAGTTAGTAAGACGTAGAGCGAGTATTATTATTGTCCCCACTTTGAAAGGAAGTCAAACTTGTTGTGTTTCAATTACATACACAAGCTTTTAATGAACAGTCATTTAGTGAGATTGCATGTTTCTTTCCCATGTTAAGAATCCACCGGTTCGATTCCTAGTCTGGTTGGTGATTTTTGAATTGTGTTGTGTGTTTTGAATTGAATCCTTTAGTAATTATGATAGTCAGCAGTCCAAGGGAAAATTTGCCGAGTTTGATTCTCAGGTGGCCTGAGGATTTTTTAATTGTTCACAGCTCTAATTTTAGGTGCAGGCAATTACACGTCTCCAGTGTTTAAATCTGCAGCCCAGAGCTCTCTGTGGGAACAATAAACTTTGTATTCCCTGTCTTAGCAAATAAGTTACTTCCAAGTCTAGTCAACTTGTTCGTACCTCCAATGTTCTTTTGTTGAAATCTGCATACTAGGCTAATTGCAAAAACAATGAAATTTATATTTCATGTCATAGCAAATATTTCCAAGTCTAATCAGCATGTTCTGCTGTCATTTTTTTTTTGCTGAGATACACATATGTCACGACCTCATTCTCTCTCCACATTCAGTTAACATAGTTTGTGCTAATCGTTCACACTCTTCAGTGAAAGGAGAGTTCGTCATTGATTTCGCGTCGGGTTAAGGATTTTTTACATTTTTTCATCTTATGAACTTAATACCCGGTATCTTTGGATTTGAGTAGAAGTGAGCTCCAGTTTTGAGACCCCAAATCAGCGGAGATGATGAAAGTTTAATGCATGTGCATGGTTTCATAACTACATGGACAAATAGAACTTATCTACTACCGACAGTTATGGACAGTTACGAATTTTCTTACTTCACTTCGCATATGATACTGACTTCAACGTAGACCCCAAACCTCAATAGACCGAACCCCGAGCTATCACCTCCCGACAAATGTATCGCAGACTGACCCTTCACAATAAAAGCATACCACGTGGCTGGTAACTATTACTCATTCCATTACTTATTATTATTTCAACATGTTTTGCCCAACTAAGGAGCACGATTGTACTTATTTTGCAGATGGTTGTGCTTTCTTTTCCTGGCAGAGTTTCTTCCCTCTTTGTGTTTATCATCTGTTCTTCCTTCTGTGTAACTGTATACTCATCTTGGGTTCTCAGCAGAATGATGTTTGTTCACCAACGTTCTAAAGCTAGGCGTGTCCCATATAATTTCATCTGGTATGTTGATTCATTGAAGGTCCTTTTCAATTTCGATTATCCTGTTATTCTGACTTTTAGCGAGGAGGCATTATTAAATATCTTTTTAGTGAGTCTTTCATCATATATTCTTTGAATATGGCAATCAAACTTCAATCACCTTTTCCAAAGATTGTATCTGATATTTCCTCAATATGTTGATATAATTCCGGAGACCTCCTATTCATCCACAGTCCTATGCATACTGGGCCATGGTTTCCCTGAGGACTTCTCTTTCTTGTTTTTCGACCATTTTTGATAATGATCTTTCTCGACTGATCAAGGTTTGTGACTTGTGTAATGGTTGAGCCTTAATTACGGTGTTATAATGTTTTAATTTAGCGTTCCGGGATACTGATTTTTTGTCGTACCATTTCCATGTTGTTCTATGGCCTACTTGTAATATAGAAATCTCTCTTTGTTTGCGTCATGATTTACTGCAGATTGTTCGGATGATTTTCCCAAGTATTTAAAATTATTTACCTGAGTAATTTTGCGAAACTGAGTTACCAGATTTTGTTTGTGTAATTATCGAGTAGATCCTTTCATTTATTGGGTTTTCTTGTATGAGTCTTAGATTAGTTTTAGATGCAATTGCACGAAGTTTTCCAGAGACTGAATTCGTTCCTACCTATTGTTGGATAAAATAATGAGACCTTTTTTGAAGGCCGAACATTTGATATGAATTTTATGATTAACTAGCTTCACAGAAAATGTCTTGGGGCAACCTCGGATGCTAAATATCTTAGTTATACTGCTGAGATAGATTAAAATCGAACTCTCCCCTGTCTTCAACTTATTAGCGTTATGAAATCAATTATTGTTATTAGTATGAGATAATATTTGTAAATATTATTTGTTTTAGTGATGTAGCCCCACGCCAAATAAATAAATAAATAAATAAGTAAATAAATATTGTAATTAATGACATTCACAAATTAGAAGTTGACCAGAACTTTCCAATTTGCAAACACAACTGATTCTACGTCTGTGGACATAAAATCTCACAAATTATGATACTTACAATTCCTCTAAATTTCACTGCTATACTGCAAACATGTTCCTCATTACGCCTGAACAAATTTTATGAGAGATGCACTGAATCTAACGTCCCATCCTAAAGAAAAAATTGACTAAATATCGGTTATAACACAGTGACACTACTAACACACGCAAGCATCGCAAATTTCTACTTGTGTCTTCTCAGCACAAAAATTAAAGCGTGAAACTGTGTTAAACTTCCACTAAAATATTACGGGGTGAAATCAGTTCTACGCATAGCAGAATACACCGGACTACGTTGTAGAAGTTACTGGAATACACAGACTGTATTTAACTCTTATCAGCTCCCATTTTCTGCTCATCGTCGTCCTCTGTATGTACGGGTTAACTGCTTTATTTTACGCAAGTTATCATAATAATATTTTGCACTTTGATTATTTTATTTCTATTATTCACTTGATTCCAAGAATCTGAAAGACAACACAAGATATATATTCTCGCAATTTACTCGACACTCTAATAATATGCATTCAGGGAACTCGCCGAGACTAGTATCTTTGCCGTCCCACAATCAAGGTAATGCGTTTAGTGGTTGAACACCCTCAGTGCTATCCAACATCCAGATTATCTCCCGTGATGACATTGAGAATCTCACAGTAGATCTCAATTAATAAGCCACCAGGTACTGTATTTAGACTTGTGGAGCCTTCCAGCATCAATGTGTGAAGTTTGTAGTTGGTGACATCAACAATCATAATACAACATGGGGTTACCCAGGTAGGGACGAAAGAGGAGTGGATGGCGTAGAATGGACAGATTCGCGCAATCTATTTCTACAGCATGATAACAAACTTCCAGTATCATTCAACAGTGCGAGATGGAGGATGGATATTATCCAGATATTAAATTACAGTATCTGCGTAAGCAAACGAATATCTCGGTTTTCAGCGAAATCAGTGGGGCAAACAATCCCTCATCGTCCTATTATATGCCAGATATATGCTGCAATCTGACCGCAAACAGTTCCTTTTCATACATACATCTCCATTACAGACTTTTATGCCTTTCAGCGTTCAGTCTGCGACCCTATGTGAATTTTCTAAACGCCACCACAATCCTCTATGTGCAACTAGTTCTGTGGCCTCGCCTTTGTTCAATACATCTTACCTTTAAATCGTTAGAATCTGAGTTCCTTTTCGAAGATGATGTCATTTTAAGAAGGCTTATTTGGGGAAATGCACTATTTCACTGCAGGAGAACATTCTGAATATGGAGCATTTTCCTTATTCATGTGATGATTATGTAAATATCGTGAAGTTTTTTCTCGTATCTCAATTCGCTGACGGTGAACACTATATACAAAAACTATTGAAATATTGAGAAAATATCGTGATCTCTTTGACAACGATCCTTTGAGATCCGATACCGTCCAAGCTGGGGAAGATTTCTTAAAAGCGATATCTAATAACAGGAGCTATGGGGGAGACTTATCTAAGGAAAGGTAGCCAGAAAAGCTGGGGGTTTGTTAAACGTCTGAGTCGTAACCCAGCAGCTGGAGAGGGTCATGCGAATGTAACAACTAAACAGATTGCCCACCAGCTCGTGGAAAACGGTAAACCTCAAAAACAGACTTCAGAATTTTACGTTCAGAAGAATTAATCTAGTAATCTTATGCGGCTTTTCTGTATGGCAGCTATTGGCAGTTGTAAGAGCGCTAAGGCAGGGGGGAGGTAGACGACATCAGATAACAGGCAGATTATCCACGAACCTACTACGCCGTCGTAGCATGGGGAGAGGTGTCACTCCCATGTGCTGCGTCTCAGGTGGCGAGTATGGGGTCTTACCTGGCTTTCCGGTCGACATGAACGAAATAATATAGCTCTCGTGGACCAAACACACAGATCTCTGTGGGTGGGGGACGAGACCAAGGGATGCTCAATTTGTATCAAATGACTTGTGCTTAGTTCCACTATCCTTGTGACTAACCACCACAAACTGAGGAATACCATGTGTCTGTTAGAGCATTTGATTGCGTATCTCATGCAAAACTTGTTGAGATTTTAAAATCTACTGGTGTAGATGTTGGTGATCTTCGTATCATTTTCCATCTGTACTGGAATCAAACGGCAGAGGTCAAAATAGAAGGAACTACTATTGAGGACATAGCTATACGAAGAGGTATCCGCCAGGGATGTGTTCTGTCCCCAATTCTTTTCAACATCTACTCTGAAGCTGTGTTCAGAGAGGCTATGGAAGATGTTAATCTAGGTATCAAGATTAATGGCTTTGTCATCAATAACATCCGATTCGCTGGTGACACGATTGTGTTAGCCAGCAACCCTTGTGATTTTCAAATCATTATAAACAATATCGTGAGGACCAGTGAAACCTACGATTTATCTTTGAATATTAACAAGACCAAGCTGATTCTATTCTCAAAAACACCAAAACAGGCCTCCCTTTACATCAACAACAACATCGTCCAACAAGTATCTTCTATCAAATATCTTGGAACTCTAGTTAACCAGCATTGTGATTCAAAATGCGAAATCCTTTCTAGGATTGGACAAGCAAAAAATATGTTCAATACCATGAGGACCTTATTCACCAGCCGAGAACTCAACCTCCAGCTCAGAGTTCGAATGCTACGGTGTTATGTCTTTCCTGTCCTGTATGGTTTCGAGAGGTGGACCCTTAGCCCTTTATTGGAGAAGCGTATTGAATCTTTTGAAATGTACTTATACAGAAGAGTACTCCTAATATCTTGGCTAGAAAAGAAGACAAATGAAGAAGTCCTCAACATCTTGAACAAGAAGAAAGAGCTTCTTATAACCATCAAGGAGCGTAAGCTCAGCTACCTCGGGCACATCATGAGAGGTGAACGATACGAACTTCTCTGACTGATCATTCATGGGAAGATTGGTGGGAAAAGATCTGTAGGAAGACGGAGACATTCCTGGCTGAAAGACTTGCGGCGGTGGTATGGACATACGTCGATAGAAATCTTCCGTGCTGCCGTTTCGCGTATAATCATAATCAATTGGATCGCCAACCTTCGAAGGGAGACGGCGTCATAAGAAGAAGTTAGAGGATCATTGTGTGTTTACAGTACCCATGTATAGTACCCACCACTGTGACGGAGGCTAACCCTTTGCCTAGACTCGGTTAGAGGATCCCAGGGAGATAAAAGAAGCTAACCTCGCTCGGGTGTTTCAGCATGTGGTTGTGGAAACCATGGGTGTGCGTTCCGAGGAACACCGCCGGATAGTACGAGTCCCAAAGATTTGTACAACTATGTGAGGAACACCACGGGATAGTACGGGTCCCAGAGATTTGTACAACTATGTGAGGAACACCATGTGTTTCGTTCCGAGGCGCACCACGGTATAGTACGGGTCCCTGTGATTAGTTACGCTAAATGAGGAACATCATGGATCCGCGTTGAATGGAACACCACTGGTCTAGAATATACCTGTGATTAGTACCCACTATGTGAGGAACAGCAAAGATAGCGATGATCCGTCTGCGGAAGATCTGGAAAGACAATAACATCACCATCAATACAGAAAAGAAGCTCGTTGAATCTCTAGTCTTCTCAGTCTTCTTGTATGGCGCAGAGACGTGGAACATCCTCAAACGTGATCGTGAAAGTATAGAAAGCTTTGAAATGTGGTGCTGGAGGAAAATGTTAAGAATTTCTTGGACAGCTCATTGCACGAACACATCAATCCTGAACCAACTTCAGACAAAAGTTCGTCTATCGTGTAAGGTCTCTCAGCGGATTGTACGCTACTTTGGACATATAATGCGCCGAGTTAGTAGTTTTCAAAAGCTGATTGTTGAGGGCAAAGTCCAGGGAACCAGACAACGAGGACGAGTACCAACGCGATGGATTGACATGGTGAACGGCCCCCTACAGAGTTCTCTCAAAGCAACCACATTGAAAGCTTTAGATAGGGAAGAATGGCGGAGTATGATTCATCGGGTAGAGGGCTGAATATTATGACAGCCACGACGCCTCAGTCATGAGGCAAAACGAAGAAGAAGAAGAAGATGTGAAGAACATCCCGGTATAGTTCGCGTCAATGAGATTTGTACAACAATGTGAGGAACATCATTGGTTTGCATTCCGAGGAACACCACGGGATAGTACTGGTCCCTGGGTTTAGTACCATTATGTGAAGAAGACAATGGCTTTGCGTTTCGAGGAAAACCATGGATCTGGGTTTTACCTGTCATTAGTAGCCCTGTGTGAGGAACATCACGGGTTCGTACTGGTCCCTGTGATTAGTACCACTATGTGATGAATTCCATGGGTTTGCGTTTTGAGGAAAGCCACAGGTGTGCCGTTTACCTGTCATTAGTACCACAATGTGAAGAACACCGTAGGTTTGCGTTCCGAGGAACATCACGGGTCTGGGATTTACCTGTCATTAGTATCCACTATGAGGGGAACACCACGGGATAGTACGGGTCCCTGAGGCTTGTACAACTATGTGACGAACGCCATGTGATTGCGTTCTGAGGAACACCACAAGTCCAGGTTTTACCTGTCATTAGTACCCACTATGTGAGGAACACCACGGGATAGTGTGGGTCCCTGCAATTAATTCTCTCTCTGTGAGGAACGCCAAGTGATAGTACGGGTCCCAGATATATGCAAACATTTATAAGGAACACCATGGGTTTGCATTCCTAGGGATGCCACGGGTGGGTTTTACCTGTCATTAGTACCCACTATGTGTGGAACCCCATGGGATTGCGTTCCGCAGAACACCATGGGTCTGGGATTTACCTGTCATTAGTACCCACTATGTGAGGAACACCATGGGATTGCGTTCCGCAGCACAGCATGGGTCTGGGTTTTACCTGTCATTAGTACCCACTATGTGCGGAGCACCACTGGATAGTACGGTTCCCCGAGATATGCACAACTTTGTAAGAAACACCATGGGTTCGCATTCCTAGGAACACCACGGGTGTGAGGTTAATCTCTCATTAGAACCCACTATGTGAGGAACACCATGGGATTGCATTCCGAGGAACACCATGGGTCTGGGATTTACCTGCTATTAATACCCACTATGTGAGGAACACTACGGGATAGTACGGGTCCCTGACACCTATACAACTACGTGATGAACACCACGGCTTCACGTTCTTAGGAACACTACGGGTCTGGGGTTTACCTGCCATTAGTACCCACTATGTGAGGAACACCATGGGATTGCGTTCCGAGGAACACCATGGGTCTGGGATTAACCTGTCATTAGTACCCACTATGTGAGGAAACACTACGGGCTACTACGGGTCCCTGAGACTTGTACAACTGTGTGACGAACACCATGGGTTCGCGTTCTCAGGAACACCACGGGTCTGGGGTTTACCTGTCATTAGAACTCGCTATGTGAGGAACACCGAACGGTAGTGCGGGTCCCTATGAATAATACCACAATATGAGGAACACCACGGGATTGTACGGGACCCTGTCATTAGTACCCACCATGTGAGGAACACCCCGGTATAGTTCGTGTCAGTGAGATTTGTACAGCTGTGTGAGGAACACTATGGGTTCGCATTCCGAGGAACACCACGGTATTGTACGGGTCCCTGTGATTAGTACCATTATGTGATGAATAACATGGGTTTCCGTTTCGAGGGAACCCGTGGGTCTGAGTTTTACCTGTCGTTAGTACCACTATTTCAGGAACACGACGGAATAGTAGGAGTACTTGTGATTATTATCCCTGTGTGAGGAACACCATGGATTTGCGTTCCGTGGGACATCACGTGTCTGAGATTTACTTGTCATTAGTACCCACTATGCTAGGAACACAACGTTATAGTACGGGTCCCTGTACTACTACGTGACGAACCCCATGGGTTCGCGTTCTCAGGAACACCACGAGACTGGGCTTTATATGTTGATCGTACAACTATGTGAACAACACCACGGATAGTACTGTTCCCTGCGATTTGAACATCTATGTGAGGAACAACTTGGGTTTGCCTCCGAGGAACACCACGGTATAGTACGGGTCACTGTGATTACTGTCCACTATATCAGGAAAACCGCGGGGTAGAACGGGTCCCGGTGATTAGTACCCACTATGTGGGTAACACCATGGGTTTGCGTTGCCTATGGGTTGCGCCCTTTTGTGTGGAGCACCGAAAGTTTACGTTACTTTTGTTGAGAAATACCATGGTTCTTCTTCTTGATTAGCGATAGGTACCTTTATGTGGGGCCGTTCACCTAGATTTTCGACCTCATTAGGCAAAAAGCATCATCGTTTCAGGGATGTGCTTTGGAAAAAGCTCCTTGGTAAGTACATACCATTGTTATAATTTAGCTTCTGGGAAGGTGGGCCATCTTGTTCCACGTTCAGCTCTGAGCCCTAGACCACAGCTCATTCCCGTTTGCCCTTTAGTTTTAGCCCTTTTGCCATTTTGTCCTTTAACCATTTAACACTTTTGCACATTTGTCACTTTGCCATATTGATCTGTATCCTTTTTGTACTTTTGGCCTTTCGCAGTCACTCAGCTCTATGATCTGATGTCACCTTTCAGCATTATGCCCCTAAGAATAAAGCACATATGTTAATCTTTACACCATCTCCTTTGTCCTATTAACATAATGCGAATGGCCGTCATCCAGTTCCAAGCTCATCTCCTAAAGCCCATGGACCATATCTCATCTTGTCTGGCTAGGTAAAACCTAAGAATGAATCTCAAACTCGAGTCTATAACGCCCTCGTAAATATTAAACCGGGCAACAAATCCATGCCTGTTAGCTTCAGCCAGTACTATTGGACATCAAACTTGAGTATGTAAAGCTAATGACCTTGTAAGGTTAAGCCTAGGGTTGAATCCAGGCCTTGTGACGTCAGGCCCCGAGTCAAATCCGTGCCCGTTAGATTAAGCTTGCACTCCTGGCCAAGCCCTACTTTAAAATTCTCTCCCTCCCCAATGTAAGGTCATGTGAGGTTAATCATTTTATCTAGGCATACTTATTACATTATGTATTTTCATCATTTACTGAAAACTTTAATTTCATGAACATTCATGAAATTCATGTCACCTTCACTATAAGAATCATGATCGAATAACTGTAAGAATGATCATTTTAGGCCATTAAGAAGATTTGTTAATCTATATTCATTATAGAAGACAGACAAATGATGGTTTAAATTTGCATTAATTAGATACGTTTCTTAATTAGACAAGCTCGGGGTTGTTGAGTGAACACAGACATTGATTAATATCTAAAACTGCGCTTGTCGCTTCATGTGCTCAATAATATACTCTCCATAATGCAGTATGAGCTATGAGCTATGGTACCATTCTGTCACTTAACAAGGCTAGGCTATTTCCATTGAGCACTATCTGTCTTCTTAAATAGAGCATCCTATGTCATTAAACCCTATTATTAACACTCAATCATTTACTGTACATCCACATACATTACTTTTAACGTAACTTATTTTTATATCATAAGTTTAGTCCCTAATGCACATTTCAGTCACCCTGAGTCAGCACGTATCCCGTTGCCTACTAGGCACTGTGTCCTCCAAGGGCATTGATAACTTATTCCATATGTGGTGGCATCGACACGTATAAGGCGCGAATGGTGTCCTGGGGTATAGCCATCCATGCTGCATTCAAATGGTTCCACAGTTCATCTTTGGTGGCTGGCATTGTGTCACAGTTCCGCACCCGTCCTTTACACATTTTCAATTAGCGACAAGTCCGGTGATCAGGTTCGCCAGGGCAATAGTCTGACATTCTGTGACAAGAAAAGAACACGTGTTCATGCAGCGATATGTGGTCGTGCATTGTCCTGCAGAAATAAACCGTCTGGGGTGTCGTGCAGAAAGAGTATGGTTACGGGCGCCAGGATGTCATTCACGTAGGTCAAACTGGTAACATTGACCTGGACACGCATCAACTGTGATTCATGGTTGTACCCAATAGAACGCCACACCATAATGCCTTGACTTGGCGCTGTATGTCTTGTGTGAATTTAATCAGTGTGATGCCTCTCCCCCAGTCTGCGGCGAAGCAAAATTCGGCCATCATTTTCAAATAGACAGAATCTGGATTCGTCTGAAAACACTGTCTGCTGCCATTCCTGTCCCCAGTGACGTCATTCCATACACCATCGCAGTCCAGCATGTTTATGCACATTAGTCAAAGGTATGCGGAGAAGTGGGCGACGTGCCGGTAACCCAGATCATAATAAACTGGGCCCGTCTGCCACTCCTGAAAGTACGATATGTTACACTGTTCCACTATTGCGCCAGAGCCGAGGAGGACACATATCTGTGCTTCAGTGCCATTCGGGTGAGGTGTCGATCTTCTCGGCGTTGGGGGGCCTGGGTGGTGCGACCAGACCCATCTGGTCGTGTTCTACAGCCTTCTGTGAACGTTCTGTACACACCCGTTGCACTGCCGACACACTTCTTTGCACACGAGCTGCAATATCCCAGATAGATGTATCACGTTCTCTCATGCCTCCTTCAGAATCACTCATTTGACAGTACTTTTCTTGCATACGTCTGCGAGGCATCCTGCACGTCTCCTCAAGTTACATTGATCCACTACCTTCGGTAGACAGCGACAACGAGAGCCGCAGGCACAGTTTACCAGCCGATGTTGGTGCGCAGAAATATCAATGTGGACCTTGTACCGGAGGGTCGACATGGTTCAAATGCTAATCGTTTCTTCAGAACATATAATCCACATGTCTTGTGAATATGAACTTCCTATCTCTAGTCTTTCAAGCTGTTGTGGATATTAAGGACATCAGTGTATTTCAAACATTCACAAAATTTTCCAACACCAGTAAGTAGATGAGAAGCGGTAAGAATCTGTAACACAAAATAATAGATAATATTATTTCAAGAATAAACTCCTTTTGAAAAGGAAATTAATATTTAAAAAAGGTACTTAAATTTTTATGATGGAAGTTGATTCAGTCCTGGCTGTCAAATCTCACGATTGGTCCCTTTAGCACACTTTAGGATGTGGTGGGATCTCCCCTGTTAGTAGCACAATCCGGAAGGAACATCCCTTGCAAGGTGCACCCCGATGAATGTAGAGATTCATGTTGCAAGCAGCATGATGATTACCCTTGTACCTTGTCTTGCAGGCTTCTTGTAACAGTAGGCTTCCTCACACACATACACACACACTGAAACTAAAACACTACATTAATATGTGCTCCAACCATGCCTATTTAAATGTCAGTCGACACTTAACATACGGGTTCAGATGATTTATGCATACCACACCTGTTCTGGGATTAATATTATAGTGGTTATGTCTTGCAGAAGACGAAATAAGGTGTTCTCTTCATGAGACATCACGGCTAATGTACGTCGCTAGGCGTAGAATATCTTGTAGAATTTTAGTGGGAAAGCGAAGTGAAGTTGTGCTCTAAAGTAGAGCAGTATGAAGGCAGTAGAGTAAAAGCTGAGTAAGTTGAGCGTCGATTTCTCACTGCCTTTTTCAGTTCTCAGCCTAGAACATGTGATTAGTTGGAAACCAATCATAAATTTTCTTCATGTATTCTTTAAAAATAATGGTTCGAAATTGGTCTTGTGAATAGTTCTGAAAATTTGCCGGGCAGTGCTAGCCTTGAAAACGTTAACAGTTCATATCTGTTGCATGCTGACTTACCAATTAGTAAACAAAACATCCAAATGAAAAGCACAAACATCAAGAAGAAAACAAGCACAATACTTACCGTAAGGGCAGTAGCATAAAAATGAAGCGTGGAGGGCAAAGGCGAGAATAAAAAGGCCAGGGTCTTACATAACTTTGACAGGTTGCCAGGTGAATATTGCGAGCTACCAAATGACACACGAGATAAATTTAAAATGAAGAAAATTTACTAATTAAATGTAATTTGAAAATGGTATAAAATAAGAACAATAATTATATATAGATATATCTTTTCCAAAAATTTAAAATGCAATTAAACTAAATGAGAGAAACAGTATTTTAAAATAAAGTTGAAATTAAGATGAAATGAAGCTCGCATTAACATAGGCTTCCACCAAAATTAAGGTTTGAAAATTCATTACTAACTCATTACCTTACATACAGAAAGATTAAAATTTATTTTAAATTTGGTTGCAACCGATATGCGGGCCCGCGATATAAAATCTCTTTAAAATTGAAATTTGCTACACTACTAAAATGCTTAATTACAAGACGCACACAAGGACACACGAAAAAGAAAAAAAATTAGTGGCTCCAACAGCGGATTAACATTGCACCGAAGAAACGAGCTAGATGGAAACACAATAAAATAATAGCGCACAGCAACTCCAACAAAATGAAATATATTAAAGGAAATTTACAATTAACGGTGCGCACATAATAATAATAATAGAACACTGAAGCACACAACAGGAGCTACCAGTTACCGACGCGAAGCCAAGATCCCATAATAATCATCAAAGCCACCCAAAAAAATTACGTATCATCAGATTAGATAAGAAGGAATGACATGACGTAATAAAGACAAAAGCAAGGAACACAAACAATGGGAGAAATGTTATAAGACAACGAAAGAAGACCCCCATATTAAACTTAATTTCGACCAGCAAATTTCAATTTTAAGATTTTAAGTTATTAAAAATAATAATTATTATTATTATTTATCCAAGAGGTGATAGTACCAGTTTACATTAGCTTTAGTTAATCAATTCACCTGCGGTTTACATACTTTAGAACAGAGGGGGCCCTGGATTCCGCTACGATGCGAATATGAGGTGTCATTAATTAACGCCCGTAACAATGCAATAATAATCACGTACAAATAATCAGCCACAAAGGCAATAGGACTCAAATCAGACAGCAAATACCGCCAACCAGGAAAAAATTAAGGGAGAAAACACGCACCGAAATGAATTACTAAAAGAATAAAAGTAATAATAATAATATTCATCATCATTATGAACATCAAGAAGAACAGTTGGCAATAATGCACAGCGACAAAACCGTAAGATAAAATCACTTACACAAAATACCACCTCATAGACGCATAATTAGCGATCCCGATCTCCCTACATTACATTAATTTTATTTTTCCAACGGATTCAGTTCAAATATATATCAAATTTTGCTTACAAGGTTACACTATACCAAAAGTTGCGTTTATGATGTTGGTCATGTCCACGATGAAATTACTCACTCTAGTGTCTGAACGAATGGAATCCCTTCAATAAATTATAATTTTCAGTACTTACTTGGAGTTAAGATATCCAACTTACAAGATACTTAAAATCTTTCATACCGATAACGGTTAACTCACAGCACCAAGTTTACATGTTACATTAAGAAAATATTAAGGTTGGAGCACACTGGATAACTTTCAAAAGAATAACAGGGCCTAGCCCTAACATGATCATTTAACCACCGGAGTCAGGCTCCATTGTAATCGCTTTCCCTTCTTGCCAAGCCGTCCACTTGGGAGCTTCACACAACACAGCCATCTTGGAGTGTAGCAGCGAGCAGACTACTCGGCTCACACTGAGCTGGAAAAGTAGCCAGTCCCATAATTCAACGCGTGCACCGCGAAGTTGCGCAGAAGTTACAAATGATAATTCAGCGCATTACATAGTCCAGTCAAATGCGTAACAATAATGGATAAGAAACTTGAATTAAATTGGTCTGGTAACCTCCACAGTTAGGTAACAGTTCCAACAATGGCCGATAATATAGATAACGGCTGGATACACAAGTCGACACGACAGATGAATAAATAAATACTCTTAGATGCTTTGATGTTATAATTCAGTTATGTCCAGTAAATATTAGTTCCCATTTTCACATCACACAAATGCTAATCGTTTCTTCAGAACATACTATTCCACATGTCTTGTGAATATGAACTTCCTATCTCTAGTCTTTCAAGCTGTTGTGGATATTAAGGACATCAGTGTATTTCAAACATTCACAAAATTTACCAACACCAATAAGTAGGTGAGAAGCGGTAAGAATCTGTAACACAAAATAATAGATAATATTATTTCAAGAATAAAGACCTTTTGGAAAGGAAAATAATATTTAAAAAAGGTACTTAAATATTTATGATGGAAGTTGATTCAGTCCTGGCTGTCAAATCTCACGATTGGTCCCTTTAGCACACTTTAGGGTGTGGTGGGATCTCCCCTCTTAGTAGCACAATCCGGAAGGAACATCCCTTGCAAGGTGCACCCCGATGAATGTAGAGATTCATGTTGCAAGCAGCATGATGATTACCCTTGTACCTTGTCTTGCAGGCTTCTTGTAACAGTAGGCTTCCTCACACACATACACACACACTGAAACTAAAACAGTACATTAGTATGTGCTCCAACCATGCCTATTTAAATGTCAGTCGACACTTAACATACGGGTTCAGATGATTTATGCATACCACACGTGTTCTGGGATTAATATTGTAGTGGTTATGTCTTGCAGAAGACGAAATAAGGTGTTCTCTTCATGAGACATCACGGCTAATGTACGTCGCTAGGCGTAGAATATCTTGTAGAATTTTAGTGGGAAAGCGAAGTGAAGTTGTGCTCTAAAGTAGAGCAGTATGAAGGCAGTAGAGTAAAAGCTGAGTAAGTTGAGCGTCGATTTCTCACTGCCTTTTTCAGTTCTCAGCCTAGAACATGTGATTAGTTGGAAACCAATCATAAATTTCCTTCGTGTATTCTTTAAAAATCATGGTTCGAAACTGGTCTTGTGAATAGTTCTGAAAATTTGCCGGGCAGTGCTAGCCTTGAAAAAGTTAACTGTTCATATCTGTCGCATGCTAAGCTCCTGACCAGTACGAGAAGCGGAACGGATCGCCACGCGGCCATGCAGCGATGAGTTTAAAGGCGACTTGCTCCAAGGTTATCAGATCCTGGCCTTCACCTCAACTGGTATAAATGGCCCACTGACCGAATTAAATTAGGATTTTGCGGCAGTCTCAATGTTAACTGTGATTATGCCATATTCGGATACAATATGTTGTAGATGAAAGATTTCTTTCCACAGTATATACTACTGTATAAATGATACAAAGTATTGAAAGTGTGTTATTTTGATATATTGATGCGTTGTTGCATTAGTAATATAATTTTTAGAATCCTATGTATAATTACATTTTCAGTATAAATTGTGCAGATCTTTAAAGTGGTACTATCTGTGGATATGTGCAGTGCTTTCGCAGTGTCATTCTACATTATTAGCAGTTAACTTTTCTTAGATGCTCAGCTATCTTTTAGCTGTTAATTTTAATACTATAATTCGTTTTACGGTAAAATAATGATAATCATTATTTTACTATGTGTTAATAGATATTTCACCCAAGTGTCATTGAAATGTGTTTGATCCAACCCAGTCTCTTCACTTTCGAGAAAAAATGACCCGTGAGTATTTCTCTATACCCAGATACCTTTGATCCACTATTCCCGTTTACAGCATATACCCTGCAATTTAGTAGTATTTTCGTGCTCTTCTCTGAGTATTGGCTTCCAAATATTCCGTTGGATAATTCTGGACGGTTTTATCTTCACACACTTTGTTTCTTAATATGGATAGATCTGTGTTGATATAGGTCAGTCTAAGTTTATAGAACTTTTGTGATAAAATCTATTTCTTGATTATTGTCTCTTTTTCTCTGTCCCTCAGTGGGATTTTTTATTTGTTGTATCGGGTGGTACTGAATGTTCACATTGTCAACAAATGTTAGTTGAAGTGAATTGTTTTTGAGTGTTTTACTCTGAATGAAGTTCTGTTAGGTTAAACTTGCGTTAGCTTGATCACATCAAGAATCATGTCTCTGGCATTTTCCTGAGTTGGGTTCTTTCGTGGCGTTACTTCGGACTGTGCTGCAAGGATATAAGCATAAACTTGGAAGCATGGTCTATCGTAATTACAATGCCGATATGCTTGATAAGTCTCCTAAGTGGATTCTTGGTGAAAGACATTCGCAGAAGGTGCGAAGAAGGGCTACCTCGACCCTAGAACCGAAGAGCATAGGTAGGCAGCCCATCTTGACTTCAAGGGAGGAAATCATGCTCTGCATAGAATTTTTAAAGATGTGCATTTGGGGTTCTACTTTACTCTTTACTTTTCCAAAGTAACCCCGTGTATCGTAACATTTTCGACATGTATATGAAAGCTTATGTCCAAATGTGCATGTAAATCTGAGGAACTGTAAACACCGAATTTTTAAAATAAAAACTTAATTTTTAACGTAATGTTTGAAATTACATATTAAGATGCACTCACAGTAAGTATTGGAAGAGAAGGAATTCAAGCAGCGAGCTCGATAGCTGCAGTCGCTTAAGTGCGGCCGGTATCCAGTATTCGGGTGATAGTGGGTTCGAACCCCATTGTTGGCAATCCTGATGATGGTTTACCGTGGTTTCCCATTTTCACACCAGGAAAATGCTGGGGCTGTACCTTAATTAAGGCCAGGGTCGCTTCCTTCCCAGTCCTAGCCCTTTCCTGTCCCACTGTCGCCATAAGACGTATCTGTGTCAGTGCGACGTAAAGCCAATAGCAAAAAAAAAATGAATTCATGCAATTGCTTCTTTGTGGTCCTGATCAACTGGCCGTTTAGCTGTCGACCTGCATTTGGGAGGTGCTGGGTTCGAACCCTCTGTCGAGAGCCCTGGAGTGCATGTTTTCTATGGTTTCACATTTTCACAGCAAAGAAATGGTGCAACTGTACCTTAATTATGGCCGCAGTTGCTTTCTTCCCACTCCTAGCCATTTATAGCTCATCATCACCGTACTACCTATCACTGTCGCTGTGAAAGAGAAATGGAAGAAACCATTAAGTAAACAAAATGCCGTAGGTTATGTTCAATTAACTTTCATTAATGAATATTTAATTTATGATAATAACTGGCCACTGTTCTTTGACTGATAATTACATTCAGACTTTTCACCTTTTGTCTCTTTCATAAACCAAGGAAACTAAATATTAATGTTCGTAGTCAATGAAGAGTTACGTTCTTATAAGTTCAGTATATTCATAGTTTAGGAATATTTGTTGCTTCAGTAAAACTCTTGTAATTAGGATACATCTGAATGTGGCTTAGAATTATTGTACAATAGTTATTTTATTAGTAAATATCATTCTTCCTTTACTATTACTAAATTTTTCATTGTAGGGGAAATTTCTCCTTAGAAATTTAGTTATCGCTAGAATTCTATTGTTCCTGTTGTAATTAGGATAATGCAAGTCCGGTTTAGAGTTGAAGAGTAGCTATGTTAATTAGTTAGTAAGTTGCTTGCTTTGGAAAGGCCAGAAATCTCATGACATCAGAGATGTGTGTGAACTTATCTACCAGGTTACATCCAACAGGGATGGTGTTGACGTCATTGTGTGCACAAACCTGCAAGATTGATTTGCTGAGGTTCAGCGCTATTCAGATAGCCTTATGTCAATTACACTCGACATTGCATCCTCTCGGACTTGTGTTTCCTGTGTCACAGTCTGGCTGTGATGACTTTGATAAGGAAAAGCATTGGCAGGAGCTACGATATCATGTTGCAGCATGTCCTGAAGATGAGTTTCCACTTCTCTGTGGTGATCTTTATGTGCATGTTAGTCACACTAAGAATCTTTATAACTGCCATGGTGGTAATACCTCCGGTATCTGATATGATGATGGAACTCATATTTTAGGTTTCACTTGTGTTGACTGCAACAGCCAAATTGACCTTATCGTTGTTCAGCACAATGATCACCGACTAACAAAGGATGTGAATGTCATATCGTCTAACTGTGTACCACCTCTGCATAAGGTAGGCATAGCGGATTTAAGGATCTCTATGCATCGTAGAAGTGGAGGGATACATGCCCCCGAGAAGATCAAGTGGTGAAAGCTTAAAGACTAGGAGACCCTAGCAGACAGCATAAATTTTCCTCCCGTTGATAGGAATGCAGTTGACAAAATGTGGACACATTTTACAGATCTTTCACTTCCACCGTCACAGTAAACTTGGGTACGACATAACCTAGTTCCTACTGTATTGAAAATCAAACGTTCTTATGGATCACTCCAATTCAAGAACAGGTGTCTAAAATGACAAAGACATGCTGTATATAAATTGGCTTTTACAAAAGACTCCAGAACACAGGGAAAGAATTATCTTTGCCGAACGTGTGGCTAAGAAATCTGTCGCTGAATCGAGGCGCTCTCACTGTAATGACCTGTGTACGAGGTGTATCAGAACTGTACTGACAAAGAAATCGGGGATGCTCTTCGACTAATATTGAGGATGATATTGCAGTTGGAGTGCCGGGCAATGCTTCTTTTTTAGGAAATAAAGTATTTACTGTACTTGCTAAACCAGAGAGTCAGCCACTGCTCGTTGCTGTGCGTCAGAATAGGGAAGGGATGGGAAGTGAAAAGAGGCAGGCATCAGTAACGCTCGATGCGAATGCACAAGTTTCTCGTTCATTTCGCATAGTTGCTTCCGAGCTCCGGTAGGCAGTGTACCGTTTGTTCTACACAAATTGACTACTATGTGATCCCCATAGAAAGGGAAGACATACTTGTACCAAGAATACAGGCAGCTTTTTAAACCGTTCGCTACACACTTCACATCCTGGGCAGAGTCCAAAGGTCACTCTCTGCTACATTATTGTGAACTATGCACCAAAATAGGAGAGGGCCATATACAACGTCTACTGTAATCAAACCATTGGGCGTGTTGATTCCTTCGTTCAGTATTTCATTGAATTTACATTGCTGTGAGTGAATGAATGCACTTTTTCGAGCATGTTAATTAATATAGAATATTACTGTGACAAACAAATGAGAAGAGAAACATTCTAGTGTTTTCCCTGACTAACATGATTGTCTTAAATACAGTGTGTTCTTTAATTGTGTGTGCAGTTACGGCTATTTAATAAATGAACTGTGGATATTGCCTGTTAGAGACAATCCTATCGAAATCCTGTGAGGAACCATTATCTCTGTCTGCATCATACACTCCACAACCTCTCCCTACCCTTGTCTTCCCTGAAACACGGCAGCAGCTCGTCAATTTGAATCGCGCACCCGGAAGTAACAATTTAAAACTATTTTCTCAAAAAGTATAATTTTCCCCGCCAGTGTGATTGAACCATTGTTCTTAACATAACATGAAGAGCATCCTTGAATATTTGTCGGTATAGTTCTGATAATCACTGTACACCACCGAACCCAAAGGAAAGAGAAGGGAACTATTTCCAGCTGACCAAAATTGACATAAGTATTGAGCACACTGTGTACATTAGAGGCAAGGATGACCAGTGATTACAGGACAAACAAGAAATCCTCAAACATTGGCAACAACATTTGTAGAGATTTCCTGCATCGAATTACCACCTCACCCTATTCCTCATGGTAAGTTCCATCTTATGCACCACATCAAAGGAAGTGGAGAGTATCATTAGGAGTGTGAAGAACCAAAAAGTGCCAGGACCAGATGACTTTACAACAAACTTCTGGAAATTATAGCAATTTAAATAACTCATTATCAGCTGGCTGACAAGCTTGTTCATTGGAAGAGTTGACTCTGGCTCTGTTCCCAGTCATTGGGCTGTAAATATATTTGTGCCTATTTTGAAGCAAAATGACTATCCAGCAGAATGTGCAAATTACCGTCAAAATTGCACCCAATTGTACATGAGAAGATCTTTGAGAGCATCCTTCATTATTGACTGGGTGAAATCGTCGGCATTATTGCTCACCAGTGCATCTTCATTAAGGGTGCTGAAACAACTCATGCAATTTTCACTGCCAGAATGCTAATTGGAAAGCTCTGAGAGCCCCAGCAGGCAGTGTACATAGCTTTCCGTGATACTTTCGGCCGTGTTCCGCACCGTGTGATCTGGTCTGCAGTCGTGACCATGGTGTACTAGAAATGCTTATAATTTGGATTAAGATGCTACACACGAATACCAGACGTTATATATGTTGCGCAGTCAACGTCTCGTGAAGCTTCTCAGTGAAAATTGGTGTGTACATTGTCCCCATTGCCCTTTGTCCTCAGCATGGACACCACCACATGGGACCTGCAAAGGAGTGTTTGTAGGACTCTCTTATATGCAGATGATGTTGCACTTGTTGATAGACCCAGAATGAGACTGCGGCATCAAGTTGAAGGTTGAATACCTGTTTTTCAGAATACAACCTTGGAATATAAAAGGAAGAATGAATACTTGGAGTCATCCGAACCATCTAATGGCTCCGTCCAAATTGATTCAGGTACCTAGGATCTTGCCTACAGACTAATAGTGGGGTAGTTGTTGAAGTGCGAATTATGGTAAAGGCAGCGTGGATGAGATGAAGGGAAGTCACAGGCACACTCTGTGACTGAAGTAAAACACTAACGTCTGAAGTTCAGAATATAATGCATGTTACTACGTCTTGTTGCTGTGTATGGTGTTGAATGTCGACGGACTGAGAAAGGTATGGAGTAGCAATTACACAACATGGAAATGTGTATTCGCCATTAGTCGATGGACATTGCAGTCCTGCATCACGTAAAAAAACGACACCGTTCACCTGCAAATGAGCATAGGATATGTCACCAATGGTTTGGTCAGTGCCCTTTTGCTGTACCAGACGCAGTTGGCAATTTCATCCAATCTTTTGAAATTACTTTGCAATGTCCACATGGATTAAGATGCTACACACGAATACAAGAGGTTATGTATGTTGCGCTGTCAACGTCTCGGGAAGCTTCTCAGTGAAAATTGGTGTGTACACCAATATACCATTGAAAATATTATACAAAAATTTAAAACTAGAAAAGCTGCTGGGATTGGTAAGATTTCTGGCCATATACGAAAGTCAATTCTTTGATATATTGATTAGTATATGTGTGAAGCAGCTATACCAGATGAATGAATAATTAGTGTACTAGCAGCCTGTGTATAAAGGAAAGGTGCTAAACACAAAGCCAGTAATTACACACGAGTCAACTTGACTGGTGTTGCATGCAAGCTCTTGGAATGCATTCTTTCTGATTATATTATACACATTTACGAAATTACCAACTGGTTCGATAGAAGGCAGTTCAGGTTTCGGAAACATTATTCCACTGAAGCTCCTCTTGTAGATTCCAGCAGGATATAGCAGATATATTAGATTCATGTGATCTAATCTATCACGATAGACATACCTATAAGGGTTTTCATAGGGTAGATCTCGGGAAACTACTGACAAAAATTAGTGTGGTTGGGATAAATAAAATAGTGGCTAAATGGGTGACTAGAAAGACAATGCCAAATTATTAAACATTAAAAAATGAGAATTGAACACATAAGATGTTACCAATTTTTAAGTTGATGACTTTAGTACTTGGTATGCACCCCTTTAGCTTTCATGAGTGACTTGATTAGACTGGGCATACCCTCAAAAAGTATTTGACACTGACTCTTTAAATCGTCATCATGACACCAGATTTGGACAAGCTCCTCAATGAAGCCAAATTTTGTCGTTGTATTCGTTTTTCGGACTTTTCTTTTCTATCGCCCAAGGATGTTCTATGGAGTTCATGTCAGGACTGTTTCTAGGCTTTGTGGCAAGGAGGCCAATCTTGCATAAAAATAAATTCACTTTGGCCAAACCACTCTTGCATCTGAGGTACCAAACGGGTTCTTAATGCTATATAGTTCACGTCTCCTAGTTCCTTCTACAATATATAATCGTCCACAGCCGTACCAAGAAAACACACTCCAGACCATCACTGAAGTGGGGTGCTTCACTCTCTGCTTCACTCAATCTAGATGGAATGCTTCTCCTTTTCTTCTGACACATGGACCTGTCTCTTACTAGGCAGGAAATACCGATTCGCCACTAAAACAAACCTGAAATAAATGAAACAAATGAGCCTAGCATTAAGTGCAACAAGCTGTACAGTTTGAAAGAAAAATTTAATACATTTACTGCACTGTACGGTTACATCACTCAGATTGGTGAAAAAATGGAATAATGAATGATAATTTAGAAATTACAATAAATGTCATGGACTTCCCTGTTTCCATTCGTCAGAGAACCAATTCTGGAGCGTCTTGGCTCACTGGAACATCTTTTCAGCCATAGCAGGAGTAATCTTCTCTTTTCTTAGGGGTCGTCTTGCTCTCAATCTAGCATTAATTAGCTCTCGTCTCGTAGTCCTGGCTGGTACCAAAGACCCATACTCTTATAATTTCATACGTAAATCCAAACTAATAACCTTGCGGTAGTTTACTGACAAATTAATCAGTTTTGCTTCCTCCTTGGGGTTAGTTTCTTCTTTTGCCCACAGTTTCCGACACGTTGTTGACATTTTGTCTTCCCCGTATCTTCACGTTTTAACATTCTACTTACAGATAGCTATGATATTTGCAATCTAGAATGTATCTCCTGCTGTGAATAACGTTTCTCAACAAGTTGCTCTCTGACAATGCCTTTCTTGGGGAAAGGTCATTTTGTCTCCCCATAACCTCAAAATTTGACAGTTCTCTAGTACCACTCTTAAGACATATCAACTGAACTCGTGAATAGTATCAATAAAGCATGTAACTTACAGAATGCACAGTCTCAACAATAGGTCGCATTATTTACTTCCATACAGCAACAATATGCAGATATAGACGATAAACAACAGAATATGTTCACTGACAAAATATGACACAAAACCATGTGAATAATGAAATTACATTCTGGTTCTCACTGTAGCCATTATATGAAAAAATAGAATAATGTGGGCAGGGATATCCCAAGTGGTAACGTTACCACCAAACAATGTTCAAGGATTAAGGTATATAGGTCAATAATTTACATAAAGATAGAAATATACCTTTTACCATTAAAATTTGACCACGTCTGGTGTATTTGTACAAAATAGAACTCAGAGCATTAGAGTAGGTGAAGCTTTATGTGATCCTGTAACAATTATGGGATCGGGTCACACAGGGCAGTATTGTGAGATCTCTATTTTTTGATATATATAAACAATATGAATAATGAACTGAAAAACTGATGAAGCTCTTTGTAATAAATAAGTTTCAGGATTGTGAGTAACTGCAAAAAGACCTTGACAGTATTGTAAGGTGGACATCGGGCAATGCTATATTGGTAAATGGGGTGAAAAGTCAGGTTCTGTGCTTCACAAATAGAAAGAGTCCTCTCTGGTTTAATTATTGTGTTGATGAGGTGAAGGTTCTTCACGGGATCTCTATAAGTACCTAGTTATTCATAATAAGGATATATTTTCATTGTGGTAATCATATAAACGTTTCAAAAATAAAATTTACAGATCTCTTAATATGATTATGAGCTTATTTAGGGGTTGTAAAGGAGAGGGCATATAAATCTGCAGCAAAACCACAATAAGAGTATGAGACCATCACCAGTATTACTTGATTAGAGAACAGGAAACAATCCACAGGAATAGCTCAATTTCTTGTGGATGATTTCTGACAAAAGAGTTTTGTTATAGAGATGTTGCAAAGGTTCAGCTGGGAAGACTTGGAGAAAGAAGTCAAGCTGTTCGATTAAGCAGTATATTCTGAGATGTCATTGGAGAGATGGCTTGGAATAACATTAGTTGATGAATACATTTAAGTCATGTTCTTAAAATGTATTAAAGGTCACAACATGAAGATAAGTTGGAATTCATGGGTACTAATTTTGGCAGATGTTCACTTATAGGAAGATGATTTAGTGATTGAAATAATTTACCGTGAGAGTTTTTCATATATTTCCACAATCTTTTTCTACATAAACAACCAACAACATCCCCAAATTCTGTTGTTTGATTGATTCATTGATTGATTTATTCATTGATAGGGACATTGACTGATTGATGTTTTCTGGTCTTAATGTGATGTACAGAGAGGGATTATGGATATTTCCATGCTTGTGATTTATGCATTGTCCACTTGTTGGGAAAGTGGTGGGAATTATGTGGGATTATTTGATATTACAGTGAAGTGTTTTCGGAAAGAAAGAACATGGAAATGAACAACGAGGTGACAAGTCAAGTCATGTATAGGAAGATGAGAACAGGGGAATGTGAATATAAAAGGATGAAGATAATAGCTAGTTATTGTGGTATTAGGGATCAATAGAAAGAGATACAGATGCAAGGAATAGAACTGGGTAATGATTTGAAGATAGCGTTTATTATTATTTATTTTACTTAAATTGTACATGTACACACGCACAGAAGTGCCTCCACACACACATGTACATATACTGTGCTGAATATGCACAAATATGTAGGTAATTTAAAATGTACATATTTACAAATGTTCCTCCTTTTCTATGCTACCATGTCTACTGCTATGCAACAGTGTGTTCCTTTTCATGTTCGTATCTATCTTATCAGTTGTTTGAAAAGCAGTGGCAAAAGGGACTCAGGTTACAACGCAGCAGGTCATTATGCAAGTAAGGTTCCCAAGAGTGTAAAAATAAAATAAATAAATGCAATGTAAATTTTAATGTAATAGAAGTTGTATACTATTATTCAAAGTAGCTGGACAAGTTGTATACATGTTGATTATGTTTGTAATACAGAAGATATTATGAGTAAAATTTTGTAAATTATATAGATGTATTAAGGATGAGCTGTGTGCTTAGTAGAAAATAAAATAGCATAAATTGTGTAATACTGTATTTACAAAATTGTCTTCTTTCTGTTCTTTTAAAATTTAGTGCTTGATAATAATGTATTTTTGTGTACCATTTGCCACCAAGGTAGACACCTCTCTTGCATTTAAAGTGATTTTGATTAGATTGTTCCTTTCCATTATATATTATTAAATGGGGGTAAATTAATTATACTCTTCTTGTGCCACTATGAAATTCCTTTTTTCAGCTGTTTCTTGTTTAGGCCTATATATTTTTCCCCTTCTTAATTCTACTTTTCTTATTTCTTACTTATAGCCTTCTGAATATACTAAGGAGGAAATATTCATAGAAGAACATACTGATGATCAGCTCTTGCCGTACATCAAAGAAGAAACAAAGTACGTACACTACAAATTCTATACAATATGGAATACCTATTCACAGCTGTGTCCAGTATTGTTTGGTTTATCTCCAAGAACTGGCCAATTTCATCAGTTTAATCTTTCCTTTCATGGTTACATTTAAACGCAAATATCTTAAAACTCTCTTCGTAAAAATTATCGGGAACTTTAAGATCATATTTTATGTTCCATCATGTAGTTTTATTGAATATATATCTACAAAAAAGAATCTCTGTTAAAGCTAGTTATTTTTGAAGTGTATTTGTTTACAATACCTTTAAGCAACTATGAAAATGTGTTCTTTCTTTCACTTTCTCTGCATCATTTGTTCATCACATTCTTATCATCTGAAATGCCTTCTGAAACTATTGCTGAGTACGTTTTTTTTTTACCTTCATACCAACAGTGACACACAGAAAAAGCGGTGTTTGTAGATTAGAAATTACATCTACAAATTCAAAATTGTTAAGCTTTATGTACATTGTAAACCATAAAATTATTTCTAACATAATCAGTTTCATAAATCAATATGATAACTTAGAGAATGTCATTTTTAAATTATTTGGTTAGATTCCTTGTTTATTATCATCTCTGTTCTCTTGTGTGTTATGTCAGATTCCTCCATTTGTGGACGCCAAAGCGGATAATGTGTTGTAGAAATGAAACCTTCATATCAGTAATGCTACATCTTCGATATCATAGTTTTCAAATAAAACGTCTGCATTGTTGAAAGCGTAAAAAAATGTGGTATTGAATTTATGTTAGTTCCAATGTTGTGGTCACACTTGCCGCTTTATTTTAGTGCTCATTGTCACTCAGGTGCGTGTAGTGCGTTGATTGCAATCATACACAGTTAGTATAAACTAATAAAATATACAGCTACAAATGGAGTTTTAAATGTGTGCAGGTTGCCTAAAAAATTCAGAATTCTTTAAGTGAATTTATTATCTCGTAAAAGTAGATAAATAGGCGGTACATTATTGCTTCACGTCCGTAGGTTTAACCTTAATAGTGCCCTACACGTGACTCCCTAGTGGTACTAAGAAAGCAATAATTGTGGCTGCTGGACCTATCTTTTTAAAAATCTCCCTGCAGTGACAAAAGTATTTCATGGAAATAGCTCTTCTCAGAGCTACCAGACAAGAAACATTGGACCATTCATCCGTGTCTTCCAGCTTAACGTAGAAAGCATCAGCAGAACAAAATGTGACTACCTATCCAAAGTTATCCTGGATAATAAGATAGATTTTGTGGCTATACAGGAAACCCATACAGCCAATGAAGAAGAGTTTCGGAAAAGGGGCCGCATTAATGGTTATACAGCACTTGGTGCAACATATCACAGTGCACATGGTATAGCTACTTATGTTCTTAATAATATCCAAGATGCCTCACTGTTCTTTCAAAACGAAGACAAAGACATCCATTGTGTTGCTGTGCGAGTAGCAGATGTTACTACTTTTAACATTTATAAACCCCCAAACACACAGTGGTCAAGTACCGTACTACCTACTGCTCAACACCCTGCAGTTTATATAGGCGACTTCAATAGCCATCAAGAACTATGGCAGTACTCGAATAACAGTGAATGTGGAGCGAAACTCGTAGAATGGACAGAAATGAACAATCTCCATCTGATTTTTGACCCAAACAATCTTGGTACTTTCTAATCAGCTGCATGAAATGGGGATTCCAATCCTGACCTGTGTTTTGTTAGCTGCAATGAGGGAGGACAGCCCTTACATACCAGTCGTAAAGTGTTAAGACATTTTCCCTACAGTCAACATCGCCCCATTATAGCGGATATTGGCATCAACATTCCTGTTGTACGGTCAATACCACATGCTCGGTGGAACTTCAGAAAAGCAAATTGGTCAACATTCACCACTGAACTGGATAAATGCGTACGGTGGAATTCCTCCCAAGCACAACAATTACAAGCGTTTCGTAGGTGCAGTTATGATGGCGGCTAAGAAGAATATGCCTGGAGGCCACATAAAAGAATACATCCCTGGTTGGAATGTTGAGACTGATGCGCTCTTTGACGAATATCTGCAGACTGGTGATGAAGACATAGCTGATGAACTTCTTTCCAGCATGGATACTACCCGGAGAGAACGGTGAATTGAACCAGTGGAGAATATCGACTTAACTCATTCCAGTAGAAGACCTTAGGGTCTCCTCAGAAAACTTGGAGGAAGGACACCTTTGGTGAAGCAAGAGCCTGGAGTTATTCCGGATGAAGTAGCATCTAACATCGTCACAACTTCCCAAACTCCATCAGATAAGAAACATACCAAATACATACGGAGCCAGCTCCAAACTCTGAAATCAAGAACTTCACGCACATCAAGGTATTCACAACCGCTTACGGTGCAAGACATCAATGCTGCTCTCAAAGACATTAAACCAAATAAAGCTCCAGATTTTGATGACATTCATCCAGAATTTCGCATTCATTTAAGAAAGAATGCAAGAAGTCGGCTGGCGAGTTGTTTTTACCGACCTTCTACAGAACATACAAATCCTGGCAGTATTCAAACAAATGAAAGTGATTTCTATCTTGAAACCAGATGAGCCTGCCAATGACCCAAGCAGTTATAGACCAATTTTCCTTCTTTTAGAGAGGCTAATCTACAATGGAATCAGCGCAACTATTTTCTAGCATATTCCAGTTGAACAAGCCGGGTTCATGCCCAATCGCAGCTGCTGCGATCAAGTGCTTTCACTGACATTCCACATGAAAGCGGGTTTCCAGAAACATCGCAAGACCTCAGCTGTATTCATTGATCTTACAGCAGCATTTGACGCAGTCTGGAGGGAAGGATTAATTTACAAGCTTCTCCGAATTGTACCCTGTAGGACCATCGTGCAGGTTATAAGCAATATGCTCAATGACAGAGGATTTCGAGTGTATATGGGAAATAGTATGAGTAGAGAAAGGAAACTCAAAAAAGGATTACCTCAAGGATCGGTACTGTCTCCCGTACTGTTCAATTTGTATATCTCCGATCTCCCAGATACATCATCATGAAAATTATGTTATGCTGATTTCATAACACTAGCCACTCAACATCGAGACCTTAGTGTGACAGAAGAAGTGGTACAAAGAGACCTGATTTCAGTTGAAACGTACTTCAAGAAATGGCAACTGTGTCCTAACTCTAACAAAACAGAAGTGTCATGTTTTCACCTGAATAATCGCCAAGCTGGCATTAAACTTCACATACGTTTTTGTTACCATGAACTTCGGCACAGCAGCTATCCCAAATATTTGAGGATCACACTTGATCGCACACAATTTTACAAACAGCATCTTATGAATCTGTCCAAAAAGTTCAAAACACGTAGTATTATCCTTCAGAAATTGTATGGCTTAAGTTGGGTTTCCTCAGCAAAGACTTTATGATCTGCTTTGGGACTGGTTTTCTGGTGTGCTGAGTACTGTGCACTAGTTTGGCTGGATAGCCCATATACAATAATAATTGATACTCAACTGAATGCTAGCATGCTGTTAATATCTGGTACTGTCCAGTCCATGCCCCTTTATTAGCTCCCAATTCTGTCAGGTATAATGCCGCCTGATTTGAAAAGATCAAATGCTCCCATTCGAGAGTTCAAGAAGATAGAAATGGACCCTCAACTGCCTGTTTTGGATGATATTCCTGTTCTCAAGATAAAAATGTTCAGGTCACGACATCCATCTTTGCATGATGCTGTCACATTTGCTGATGGGAATTTTCACCCTTTAGAAGAATGGAGAAGTCGCTGGAAATTTGCCACAGACAGTTCCTTACACAACATCTTTTCTGGTGAACATCATCTACCGCGTAGGATTTGGACCACTCTGAATCGGGTGAGAACAAATCATGGACGATGCAGTAATGCCCTTTATAAGTGGAAATATATCCCATCACCAGAGTGCGACTGTGGTGCATCTAGGCAGACAATCTCCCATATTGTAAGTGAATGTACACTACATTCCTACACAGGTAGCCAGAGTGACTTTTTGGAACCAACAGAGGAAGCCATACAGTGGATCACACAACTGGACATTCTGCTATAAAACATGTTTCTTGTCTGTGTATATTTGTAAATACTATATATTTGTATATATGTATCTAACTTGTTGCCCTATGCTAATAATAATAATAATAATAATAATAGTAATAATAATAATAATAATAATAATAATAATAATAATAATAATAATAATAATAGGTAAATACCGTGCCCAGTGGGTAAGATCATGTGTAATGGTGCTGCGTCATTTGTCGGCTTATACAGAAGAACTGTACTTCTTTTATGGCTTCCGAGGAATAATAGTGGTTCTACTTGTGGTGTTACAAGTGAGTTAGTGTTATCTTGTGATTTTGTTGTTATATAACAGGGTTTTTGGTTAATATTTAATATGAATTTCATGCCATCTTGGTAAATACGACAATTATTCCATAGATAACACGATCTAGAGGTCACTTCATATATCTAGTGAACATTCTTGATATAACTGCACTCATTCTGTTTCCTTTGTCATCAATTCCATAGAAACCACGAATAAGATATGCAACATTCCTTTTACTATCACACTGCCGGCCACTATATTGTCAGCCATTTTTAAGCCTGGCAATGTGACGCATATGTAATGGACAGCATAATGCATTATTACCTGGTCAGCTCACGTGGGGGTTTAGTTCCGAACTGAGTACGAACTAAGCATAACCCTGCGTGAGACACTGGGATGGGGCCCTCAACCCCGACACGGCGCGTCCCAATGGCTAATAGGGGAAGTCTCCTGTAGATATACAGGACAAGTGTGAATAAGACGTAGTCAAATAAGCACTCGCGGATCAACTGAGGAAACTAGAACTGTGGTCAACGGCTTCGATGGCAGAAGAGGACATATGTCTCAATGGCTGAGAGGGCGGAAGAACCAAAAATAAAATCCACCTCGCGTCTGACTCGGATCGAGCGGTGAAGTGGTCAGCGTCTGTTTACCTAGTAGGTACGGCTGTATAGTTATGTTCCAGGAACTAGCAATCCCTGGTCCTAATTTCCCAGTGGAAACACTGGATCAATCTTTGATTACAAGCTATGATGATTCGTGAGAGTAAAATCAGCATTACCCCAGGTGGTAACCAATCCACCCGTCATGAGACGGCTACTGGGTATTCGGATTCTGGGGAACCCAAGCAATCACGAACACAGAGAAAGTCGGAGTTCTCTGGCAAACTAACATCCAAAACCTTCACATACATTGGCATGTTCAATGTAAATACCTTAATCCAACCTGGTAAATTGCACAATCTTGCAACAGAACTAGATCAACAGAAAATTCAGATACATGCCCTGCAGGAAACGAGATTCACTGATGAGGACACAGCTGATTATGGAAACTACCGTATCTTCAAGAGTAAAACGGAGCGGAGAGTTGGTAAGGGAACTCCCTTACTAGGAATGGCCTTCATGGTACATAAATGTATTGTAGACTCAATAAAAGAAGTTACTCCCATAAGTAACCGGCTCATGACAATGCGAATCCAATGTGCCCCACCAGTTAGGTTACCCGGTGCCAACTAAACTGATTGGCAGTAAAAACACAACACAGGACAAAGATCCAGTTGAAAGGAACAAAACGGAAGCGTGATAAACACTACACACCCAGAAAACACCAAAAAGAACATAGTAAAAGGCAAACTTACCTCCAGGTGGTAGAAAAAAACAGGTGGATCAAGCTACCAACCGACAGTGTGTCAAATAAATGTTGCGTGGAAATAAAGACAAAACTTTCTTTTTTTAAAAAAAGAATATATATAATTCATGAAACTCAGATTAACAAATTTTTAAAAAATGACATCCTCGTAGTTAGTAATATTAGAAAAAACACTAGGTACCAGAAACTAAATAAAATCAGGTGACATAGGATTAAAATAAGGAGGCCTTTAAAATTCAAAGAGATTAATTTAAATTAGATAAAATGAGGGAAGCAGACCTCACTAAAACCACAGGAAATACACAATTAAACTCAAGAAACACCCAAAGATAAATTCATGAAATATCATTTGAAACCGCCGGTCGGTAAGAAAATAATGAAAGTAAATTAAATGGTACCTTGAGTTTGAAAAAGACCAAAATTAAGAAATTAAAACACCAAACGCCAGTCGGCAAGAAAGATATAGGCTGCAGGAAGTATTACAATCACCTCAACCTGTTTACTTAGTAACAACCACCAAATCATTTATCAGAGGATTCCATTTGGAAAGGATACCGTGTTAAAAATTAGAAAATACAACCTTCTTGGTTCACCGTTATTCCTTGAGAGGTTCCTACTCTCTATCCGTTTCACATCAGCAACCGGGGAACCATTAATACAGTGGGAGTTCCAGTCATGGGATGCTAAGTGCTTTTCATAATAATTTACCAAGGGAAAGAAACCCACCACAACCAACATAGAAGGAAAAGGGAAAGAGAGCAACTGGGGTGCCCAAGAAACAGTAAATGCACAACGGGGTGTCAAAAATACTGAATCAACATCAGACAGGGTAGTCTCCCAACATAAAAATCATCACCAACATCATTCCATTTCAAAATCAACATCCATTACCCCGGCAACAAAAGCAATTGTTAAACCATGGGAGAACCAATCCCGATGAAAGGACCAATAATGGCACCAAAACAATGGAGGCCAGAAGGGCAAAAATCACACGCAAAACACGTTTAAAGCCCAAAAAAAATAAAGGATATTAAATTAACATAAACCAGCATAGCTCAAGTAATCCCTACTGGATCTCCCACGTATTACCCTACTTTCAAAAACCAAAATAATTTCAGAGCAGCAGTAACATCATTACGGTGTGATGATAATAATAATAATAATAATAATAATAATAATAATAATAATAATAATAATAATAATAATAATAAAAATTTCACACCACTGCTTTTCTTTGGAAATTACCCCAAGTAACACTTAAATTCCATTACGAGAAATGTAATACACTAGGTACTCTGAATTAACAAGGTCTTTTCAACCCGATACTTTGTTTTGGAAGGGCACAATAATTTTACCCAACAATGAAAAGGTCCACATCATCATAATCGAACGCACAACTTTGATAATTAATAAGTTTCCTCCGAAGAAATCACACGAACAGTTCACCGCCGATGAAAATACCAAAATAACAAAGGTTGACTTACAGGTTGGTTGCTTGCTCAATCAGTAGTATGATTTATACATGGCTCGGCCATGTGCACCTTACCAGTTGGAGATCTTCCTTTGCAGCATATTAAAAACAATCACTCACTACGAGGTTACAAATTGAGAAAATAAAAAAAATATGATGAGGGTGTGGAGCACATCCCCACATCCTTATGGTTTCCTATCCACCGTCCATGATGCTATCCCAAAGCATTGCTTTGAGTACAGAACGCCAACGACTTTTAGCCATGATTGCAAAGCAGCAACTGCTCGCTTCGCTTCCCTCTCTCTCGCGCCAGAGAGAGTGTCTACTTCAAGATGGCTGACACCAAGCGCTAATTGGCCGGAGCAGCTTCAAGGAGAAAGGGGCTAAATAGTTCCCATCATAGCCGTAGATAGCGGTAACAATCAGAGCTCACATGCGCTCGCAGAGTTAAACATGAAAAACAGTGAGAACACCGTAAAAGCAGAAGAAAATTACAATAGTTTTCTACACCGTAATAGGCAAACTCCAAACGTTGGTGGAAAGGAGACAAAACGAAACCTCGGTTTCAAATGTGCTAACAAGAAATATACAATAGTGAATGTACATGCACCCACTAACGCGGACAATAAAAAAGAACCGCATAAAACTGATGCATTCTGGGCTAAACTTCAGAAAATCATGGCGAAGATTCCAAAAGAGGATACAAAAATTTTGCTGGGTGACTTTAACGCACAAATTGGTAAAGAAAAAGAACACCAGAAAACTGTTGGCAAATTCCCTGCTCACAAATTCACTAACAATAACGGGTTGAGACTCGTCGAACTGTGTCAACAAAACAATCTTAAAATCATGTCAACTTCTCTTCATTGTATATCAGTTAATAACCATATCCCTTTTCCGATGAATTTTCTCCACTCCATCTTTTTTCCGCACCTCTCAGTTGCCTACAAGCCTTCTCTCAAGTGCATTGGTTTATTTGCTATTTCATCCAGGCATAGGTCGATGATGGGTTACAGAATGGGGATACTCGCTTGGTTAGCCGTCACAGCCCGTGCGACGCTAATCCTTGCATATTTTTCATGCTGACTGGGCCCTGCCAACGCGCGTCCCTTTCAGAGGCTGCTCTAACCTTGGCTGCGATACCATGAGACATATTTCTGTAATGATGTGACGGTATTACTTTACGGCCGGCTTGTCTTGAAGCATTTTATAACTCATGACAGAAGGTACTAACGCAGCTTCGGACATGGGGAACAGATGCCTTTTTCAGCCACTCCACTAGAGAAGAAACGCTACGCTATTTTCTGCACTAACTTTCAGTAATTTAGGGTACTTCTTCTGCCGTCTGCTCCGTACTGAACGTGTCCATCTCCGCCAAAGTTGCCATTAAAAGCTTTGTACGTGTTTGGTACGCGTGAGCTATTTTACATTGCTCAAGATCATCGGCAGGCCAGTGGGGAACCCGTATCCGTCACCTGGGACGCGCCACGTGTTACAGCAATATAGCTGGTTCGTGGAGTATATTTATCAATCCAAAATGAAACATTATTTTACTGAAAAACTAATTGTGAACCTGATAAATCACTTGTCACAAGAATCACGTAAAGTAAGAACGGTTACAGACTTTGGCACTTTTTGCGTGATATGCTACAGAACGCAGTGTCGTATTTTCTGCCCCCTGGTGTCTAGTGGTGTCAACATCAATATCTTGTGAATTGATCAAGACGTTTAGTCTCTCATATCTGGAATCAATGTCCCCCTTTTATTTGTCCATTTATTTTCTCCTAAGAGTGCAGTACCAATACGGTGTCGAGCCTCCCATTATTCTTGTGAGCCAGTTATGCATTCGACTGGGCCATGTGAATTCAGTTCATACAGCATGAATTGGAAGGTACCAGTTCGTGTTACGATATATTTTAGCCTGCGTGATCGATTTTTCCATTTGCCAGTTTTAGGCGGATCTCACCTTCAACCAAGACATTTTTATTTCCCACCCTTCTTTCGTATGTAGAACTACTCTGCGGTGGGGAGACAGGCACAGAACTGGATGCTATCCAACTATGTTATCAATCCATTAAAAATAATCACGTTACCCGTGATCTTTTAAAATAAATGGAATATCATTCCTTCCTTCACAGAGCAGCAATATCCACAACGGTGCAATTCAACGTCTTGTCATCTCGAATTTTGGCTCAAGCCTTGATTTTCATGCTCCTTCTGTCCGTATTGTAGGTATATTTGTGTGACAAAATAACATTCATAAAAGATTAGCCATGGTTCAACAAATCTTTCTGAATGTAGGCAAACGTTCTCACCAATAATATCTACGACACTGACATTATCTCAAACAACCTCAAGAACAAGGTCCTTTACAAAAATTATTACTTGCTTGGGACAAAGCGCAGAGTGGTTCAACAAGATCAACACTCCAAAGCATATGCCGTCCTTTATGTAGGAGAACAGACTACGGATTTCAATAGAATAATGTGTGCTGGATTAAAGAGCTTGTATTTCTCCTTTTAGGTTGGACCGCTTCTCATGTATTCGTTAAATGAGGTTGTCTATTAACTCGTACATTTCTAAACCGTGACTACTTTCTTGCGCGTGATATCGTGATTAAGAAAAGACGCCACACCTTCCCATAACACGTGAGAGCTTTTGAAATTTGAAATTTTACAGTTCACTCTGAATTTGACCTCAGATGATGTTTACTCTCAGGAATGTAATGTTTATGAGTAACGAGCTCTCTGCACTGGATATCAGTGATTGCAATATCCACTAGCAAATCAATTGTGTGAGAGTTGTATTGGAGTTGGCCGTTGAACTATTGGTCACATAGTTTTAATTTGTCATTGTAGATCGAGATCCGAGGTGAGCTATAGAGATCATCAACCTCCGGATAGCGGATCACCTAGTTTTAGGTGTAGTGAGTGCAGTAAAGTCCCGGCTGGGAAGTTGGGCCTCTTGCAACATCTGAAGAGACACAAGGATTATCGTCCCTCCAAGTGCGATCACTGCGAAAAGGTGTTTTTGTTAACCAAAGCAGCTTGTCGGAACCCCTCGGGATCCACCCGCTCCAAGTGTGCTGGGTTTTCTCATAAATGCTTTACAAAGCGGAAACTGGTGACAGAGGACACGCGTTTGCATACAGGTGGGAGTATTAACGAATGCTCCGTAAGTCACGAAAATTTCAGGAAAAGTCCGGACCTTATGCGAGCTCAAACGGGCGAGAAGCCATTTTGCTGCAACGTCTGTGGAAAATCCTTCAGCCGGAAAGATAACCTAGCACGCCACGAGCGTATTCATACGGGGGATAAGCCACACTGTTGCAATGTCTGTGGCAAATCATTCATCCAGAAAGGTACTCTAACTGTTCATGTGCGGACTCATACAGGCGAGAAACCATACAGCTGCAATGTCTGTGGCAAATCATTTGTCGAGAATAGCGGTTTATATTATCACACGTTGACTCACACAGGCGAGAAGCCATACAGCTGCAATATCTGTGGCAAATCATTCAACCTGAAAGTCAAGCTAATTGTTCATATGCGGAACCATACAGGCGAGAAGCCATACTGGTGCACTGTATGTTGCAAATCATTTCTCCAGAAAAGGCATTTATCATATCACACGTCGTCTCACACAGCCGAGAAGCCATATAGGTGCAATGTCTGTGGCAAATCATTCGTCCAGAGAGGCAATCTAACTTCTCATATGCGAATCCATGTAGGTGAGAAGCCATATTGTTGTAACGTCTGCGGGAGGTCATTCAGCCAGAGGGGTCATTTAAGATACCATATTCGCACTCACACAGGCGATAAGCCATATAGGTGCAATGCGTGTGGCAAATCATTCATCCAGAAACACTGCTTAGCAGTTCATATACGGAAACACACAGACGAGAAGCCATAATGTTGCAACGTCTTGGGCAAGTAATTCGGCCATATATCCGTCCAAGTAAGTCTTGCACGGTCACACACACATGAGAAGCGATATTGCTGCAATGCCTGTGGGAATTCCTTCAGCCAGAAAGTCCAAATAACAGGTCACATCCGTACTCATACAGGTGATAAGGCTCGCTGCGGGCAATGTGTTCGGCAAATTATTCATTCAGAAACGCGACTCAAGTGTTCACATGCGGACGCACATAGGCAAGTAGCCATACTGCTGCAATATCTGTGGCATATCCTTCAGCATCGAAGTCAGCCTAGTAGTTCACATGCCGACTCACATAGTCAAGAAGCCTATCTCATGCAATGTCTTATGCAGGATATTCAGCAGGATTCCACGTAGCACTTCATATGCGGACTTACACGGGCGTAAGGCGCACTGCCGCAATATCTGTTGCAAAGCCCTCATCCTGGAATGTTACCTACCAGTTCACTTGCGTACTCACACAGGCGGGAAACTATACTGGTGTAATGTCTGTGGCAAATATTCAGCCAAGAAAGTCACTCTAATAGTTCAGTTCGTAACACAGAGTGCTCAGTAGTGCGATAAAATGTTCAGAGAATCATGTAAGTCATGCACATGTGAACCACACTGGAGAGATACCGCACTGCTCCGTGTTGGCAAATCTTTCGCACGCAGCACCCCGCTGTCGGTTTGCAGGGGCGAGACGGCGCACGGGGGTTACGTTACGCCGTGATTAAGCCGCATGTGATTCAATAATGTTATTTTGCTTAACGTCCCACTAACTACTACACAAGTGTCCGGAGTTCCACAAGACCTCCAATTCCGGAGATGTAGCGAGGCACATGCGATCGCAGACAACAGAGAAGTAATTAGTTCTTCAGCTAGAATGGCACCTTTTCTGCACACCTCATAATGTGCACCGGAGAGCGGTCCATCCCTTTCTGCCATTTTCTCTGAGAGACAATCTTCAGCTAACATAATGCCAGGTCCGTGTGCGAAAAGGGCAAAGGACATTTCATGAATTATCTCCTCACCAATCACAGATATATGCAACCGCATTTTTCTCAACCATGGACGACGCTTTTCTTTTTTCGGACTTACGTAGAAGTGTGCTCATTAACAATCGTTGGGGAGCCGTCCAGATGCGAGGATAAGAAGTAATCCGGATGAACAGAGAAGAATCATATGGCAAAGAAAAGTGGTAAAAGACTAGAAGCGCACGAAAGAAGAATTCAAACTTTAGAATAAACATTTCAAGGGAATAAGTAAGTGACGAATCAAGTCATAATAGGACGCAATTGAAATTGTTGCTGAAACCTGTGCACACCTTAGATGTCGTGTGTTCCTTTAATAGAATAGACCAGTAGCTCAAAGCTGTACATGTTCCCTGGGCTCTTGTACGATAATAATGTGTCTGTTAGCCAGCTCTGAATCCAGATAGAAAGTTCTACTTCAGTGCCCGTAGCTATTCATGGAGATCACGTGATTCTCGTGGGGTGTCTTTAAGTAGGGACTCGTATTTCGACAGCTGCAGTATACTTTTCTCCATTTTTGTTTACCTGGTGGCAGGGAATCGGAAAGCCAAAAGGAAGTCACTAAAATATCCTTTATCTCAACGGTGCATGTGTTGAAGAGACATACTGAATACTGAACCCTTTTCCTCATGTCAAACTGATTTTTGCCTGTTCCAGGTCTTCAGCATGAATTATAAACTCTGGTGTCTCAGGGGGTGTTAATGGCTCTTCGTCACTTCCAAACATGACTGTTTGGTATCAAGGAAAGCCTACATAAATTAAAAGCTTGCATAATGTAGTATCTGTATTCAATCAAGAACAATGAAATATGATGGCGGGTGTGTTTACAAATATTGCAATAAACAGTGGTCTGCGGTCAGTGGCATTAGCATAACGCTGCGGCTGGACGATTTTGGGTTGAAATTAATATCCACCACAAAAGAAAGCCTGAAGGGCTATTTACAGAAAAACAGTTTATGGTTAACTGGAAAACAACATGAGATTCATTCCACTCAGCTCCATAAACAACTGTGCGTTATGCTTCCGATTTCTCGATTGTCTAAATATCAAGAAGTGTTTTCCATACCTTTTTAATTTAGGCTGTCCACTAACTTACTGTCCATCAGCATAGGATGAGATACCTGGACCCTCAATGGAATCTGAGTAACCGCGAATGGACATACTGAGCTATCATGGTCACCCACTATATTGATGTTTATGGTTGAGGAAACATGCCTGATGACCAAATTGACCTCTCGTTGAAGTTAATTGAACGCGCGTGATGACCAAAGTGACCCTCCAAAAAATGTGGACTTCAAGTGCCAGTGAATAATAGCGTAAAATAACACAACATAAAATAGCGTTATTATTTGTATTAAATGAATGATGTTCCAAGAACCAAAACAACAGGTTGAAGTCAGTGATTGGAATAAATTCTTGAAAACCTGTGAAAAGGAATCCTGTTAACATTTAGTTATAACCTTCAGTCAAACCCCAAAATAAACTCGACTGATGTGTAACCCTTACATATTATAGGTCACGGAATTCAACTACATCCACTTATATAGTCCTACTAAAATATAAACACAAAATATTACAACTCCTTTATGAACAACTTGGCCATAAATCATGGGTAGCACATGGAATAATGGTAGAGTGCTACTACATCTTATGGAATACCATGTGGTACCGAATCATTGTCTCTAACTAAAATACTCACCTCTCATCTAGGAGCAGTTGGCTAGCTATATAATTTCACGATCCTAGCATGGCCGAGCAATCCCAAGAATCCCTTCCATGCACTTCTACCACCATCCTGCTTTCCACTGAAGGACATGCCATCGGCAGTCATAATACGTAGCTGCACTACGAATATATCAAGAAATGGAAATCTTAATATCTAAGGACAACTTTCTGACACCAAAGTAATTACTTAAATGCTCAGTGGCAATACGAACTATGACTGTGTTTTGGAAACATCGAAACTAGAATACATAGTCAAGTGTTCGGGAATGTTACTGAGAATCCACTCTGTCATTTGCCTATGCAGTAGAATTGAAATTCAAATTACTCCCCATTTATTCTAACATCAATAATGTTGTAACACGGCCCTCTATTTCCAAAGCGGTTCCACTTCATATAAATGTGAACACCTGTTATCTCGTCAAACAGGTTTATACCTGCCACTCTCCACTGGCTTACAAGTGAGCAAACATATCTCGCCATGAATGGCCTTTTACTACAGCACAAATCTTCGTCCTAATCCTTGTATTATCAGAATATATCGGTCAATATTATTGCCATCACGAGTGATTTCAAGTCTAGTGGGATCTGTGGAATTTGATATGCAGTTCACTGGTACTAATGGAGTTATTGGATGAACAAGGAATCCCTCCGGATATAGGATCCTATTCAATGTTCAAAAATGGACCTTACCCTATTTCAAAACACTCTGTCCTGATGATTTTCCCTCGAGCATTTTTACAAAAAAAACCTCGGCATTATCTACACCATTACCTCTGGAGTATCTACTAGGAGCGTGTCTCACAAACTGAGTCGCAGGGTTTCCTAACTACATGGACAAATAGAACTTATCTACCACCAACAGTTATGGACAGTTACAAAGTTTCTCACTTCACTTAGAAATACAATACTCCAGACGCATATGACACTGAATTCAACGTAGACCCCAAACCTCATTAGACCGAACCCCGAGCTATCACCTCCTGACAAATGTGTCGCAAACTGACCCTTCACAAAAATAGGATACCACATGCATTGTAACTATTACTAATTCCATTACTTATTATTATTATTATTTAAAAATGTTATCTCTTGCCAGAGTTTCTTCCCTCTTTGTGTTTATCATCTGTTCTTCCTTCTGTGTAACTGTGTTCTCATCTTGCGTTCTCAGCAGAATGATGTTTGTTCACCAACGTTCTAAAGCTACGCGTGTCCCATATAATTCCATCTGGTATGTTGAATTTTTGAAGGTCTTTTTCAATTGCGATTATCCAGTTATTCTGACTTTTAGCGAGGAGGCATTATTAAATATATTTTAGTGCGTCTTTCATCATCTATTCTGTGAATAAGGCAATCAAACTTCAATCACCTTTTGCAAATATTATATCTGACATTTTCTCAGTATGTTGATATAATTCCGGAGACCTCCTATTCACCCACACTCCTATGCATACTGGGCCATGCTTTCCCTGAGGACTTCTCTTTCTTGTTTTTCGATCATTTTAGATAATGTTCTTTCTCCTTTGATCAAGGTTTGTGACGTGTGTAATGTTTGAGGCTTAATTACGGTGTTATAATGTTTTCATTTAGCATTCCGGGATCCTGATTTTTGGTCGTACCTTTTCCATGTGATTCTGTGGCCTAATTGTAATATATAAATCTCTCTCTGTTTGCTTCATGATTTAATGCAGATGGTTGGATGACTTCTCCAAGTATTTGAAATTATTTACCTGAGTAATTTTGCCAAACTGCGTTAGCAGATTTTGTTTGTGTAATTATCGATTAGATCCTTCCTTGTATTGGGTTTTCCAATATGAGGTTCGTTTTAGTTGCATTTGCATGAAGGTTTTCAAGGACTGAATTCATTCCTGCCTATTGTTGGATAAAATAATGAGAACTGTTTTGATGGCCGAGCATTTGATATGAATTTTATGTTCAACTAGCTTCACAGAAAATGTCTTGAGGCAATCTCAGATGCTAAATATCTTAGTTATACTGCTGAGATAGATTAAAATCGAACTCTCCCCTGTCTTCAAGTTATTAGCGTGATGAAATCAATTATTGTTATTAGTATGAGATAATATTTGTAAATATTATTTGTTTTAGTGATGTAGCCACACGAAAAGTAAATAAATAAATAAATAAATAAATAAATAAATAAATAAATATTGTAATTACTGACCTTTATGAATTAGATGTTGATCAGAACTTTCCATTTTACATACACAACTGATTCTACGTCTGTGGACATGAAATCTCACAAATTAACATACTTACAATTCCTCTAAATTTCACTGCTGTACTGCAAACATTTTCCTCATTACGTCTGAACAAATTTTATGAGAAATGCACTCAATCTAACATCCCATCCTGAAGAAAAATATGACTAAATACCGGTTATAACACAGTGACACTTCTAACACACGCAAGCACCGTCAATTTCTACTTGTGTCTTCTCAGCACAAAAAATAATAGCTGAAACTGTGATAAACTTCCACTAAAATATTACAAGGTAAAATCAGCCCTACACATAGAAAAATACACCGGACTACGTTGTAGAAGTTACTGGAATACACAGACTATATTTAACTCTTATCAGCTCCCATTTTTTGCTCATCGTCGTCCTCTGTATGTATGGGTTTAATGGTTTATTTTACGCAAGTTTTCATAATAATATTTTGCACTTAGATTATTTTATTTCTATTATTCACTTAATTCTAAGAATCTGAAAGACAGCACAAAATTTATAGCCTTACAATTTACTCGACACTCTAATATTATGCATTCAGGAAATTCGCCATGACTAGAATCTTCGCCGTCCAAAAATCAAGGTCATGCGTTTAGTGGTTGAATACCCTCAGTGCTATCCAACATTAAGATCATCTCCCGTGATGACATTGAAACTCTCACATTAGAGCTCAATTAATAAGCCACCAGGTACTGTATTTCGACTTTTGGAGCCTTCCAGCATCAATATGTGAAGTTTGTGGTTGGTGCGTCAACAGTCATAATACAACATGGGACTACCCAGGTACCAACGAAAGAGGAGAGGCTGGCGTAGAATGGACAGATTCGTGCAATCTATTTCTATAGCATGATTACAAACTTCCAGTATCATTCAACAGTGCGAGATGGAGGATGGATATTATCCAGATATTAAATATCAGTATCTGCGTAAGCAAACACATATCTCGGTTTTCAGCGAAATCAGTGGGAAAAACAATCCCTCATCGTCCTGTTATATGCCAGATATATGCTGCAATCTGAACGCAGACAGTTCCTCTTCATACATACATCTTCATTACAGACTTTTATGCCTTTCAGCGTTCAGTCTGCGACCTTCTTTGAATTTACAAAACGCCACCACAATCCTGTATTTGCAACTAGTTCTGCGGCCTCGTCTTAGTTCAATACATCTTACCTTTAAATCGTTAGAATCTGAGTTCCTTTTCGAAGATGATGTCATTTTAAGAAGGCTTATTGGGGAAAATGCACTATTTCACTGCAAGAGAACTTTCTGAATATAGAGCTTTTTCCTCAATCATGTGATGATTATGCAAATATCGTGAAGTTTTTTTCTCGTATCTCAATTTGCTGACGGTGAACACTATATACAGAAACTACTGAAATATTGAGAAACTACCGTGATCTCTTTGACAACGATCCTTTGAGATCCGATACCGTCCAAGCTGGAGAAGATTTCTTAAAAGCGATATCGAATAACAAGAGCTATGGGGGAGACTGATCTAAGGAAGAGTAGCCAGAAAGTCTGGGGGTTTGTTAAACGTCTGAGTTGTAACCAACCAGTTACAGAGGGTCATGCGAATGTTACAGCTAAACAGATTGCCCACCAGCTCGTGGAAAATGGTAAACCTCACCAACAAAATTTTACGGTCAGAAGAATTAGAGTCTAGTCATCTTATGCGGGTTTTCTGTATGGCAGCTATTGGCAGTTGTAAGAGCGGTAAGGTAGGGGGGATACACGACATCTAGTAACAGCAGATTATCCACGAACCTACTACGCTGCCGTAGCATGGGGAGAGGTGTTACTCCCACGTGCTGCGTCCCAGGTGGCGTGTAGGGGGTTCTTACCTGGCTTTCCAGTCGACGTGAGCGAAATAATATAGCTCTCGCGGACCAAACACACAGATCTCTGTGCGTGGAAGACGAGACCAAGGGATGCTGAATTTTGAACCAAATTACTTGTGCTTAGTTCCACTATCCTTGTGATTAGTACCACAAACTGAGGAATACCATGGGTCTGTTAGAGGATCACTGTATATTTATAGTGCCCATCACTATGACGGAGGCTAACCCTTTGCCTAGATTCGGTTTGAGGATCCCAGGGAGATAAATGAAGCTAACCTCGCTCGGGTGTTTCAGCATCTGGATTTGGAAACCATAGGTTTGCGTTCCGAGGAACACCACAGGATAGTACGAGTCCCAGAGACTTGTACAACTTTGTGAAGAACACCACGGGATAGTACGGGTCCCAGAGATTTGTACAAATTTGTGAGGAACACAACGCGATATTGCGGGTCCCTATTAGTTCCACAGTATGAGAAACACCACGGCTTGAGTTCCGAGAAACACCACAAGTCTAGGTTTTACCCGCCATCACTACAACTACATATATGAGGAACACCACGGGATTGCGTTCTGAGAAACACCTCGGGTCTCTTGTTTTACCTCACTATCTGAGGAAAACCACGAGATAGTACGGTTCCATGAGGCTTACACAACTATTTGACGAACACCATGCGTTTCCGTTCAGAGGAACACCACGGGTCTAAGTTTTACCGTTCATTAGTACCCACTATGTGAGGAAAACCACGGAATAGTACGGGTCCCTCAGATTTGCACAACTATGTGACGAACACCATGGGATTGCGTTCCGAGGAACAGCACGGGTCTGGGATTTTTCTGTCATTCGTACCCGCTATGTGGGGAAGAGCACGGGATAGTACGGGTAGCTGACACTTGTAGAACTCTATGACGAACACCATGTTTTTGCGTTCCGAGGAATATCGCAAGTCTAGGTTTTACCCGTCATTAGTACCCACTATGCGAGGAACACCACGGGATAGAACGGGTCCCTGAGACTTCTAAATCTATGTGACGAACAACATGGATTTGCGTCCCAAGGAACAGCATGGGTCTGGTTGATGATGATGATGATGATGCTTGTCGTTTTAAGGGACCTTACATCTAGGTGATCGGGCCCTACATGTGTCTGTGATATACCTGTGATAAGTACGCACTGTCAGGAACACCACAGTACGGGTCCCTGTGATTAGTTCCCACTCTGTGAGGAACACCATGGGATAGTACGGGTCCCTGTGATTAGTTCCCACTCTGTGAGGAGCACCACGAAGTAGTACGGGTCCCAGAGATATGCACGACTTTGTAAGAAACACCATGTGTTTGTATTCCTAGGAACACTACGGGTCTGAGGACTACATGCCATTAGTACCCACTATGTGAGGAACACCATGGTATTGCGTTCCGAGAATCACCATGGTCTGGGATTTACCTGTCATTAGTACCCACTATGTGAGGAACACCACGGGATAGTACAGGGCCCTGTTATTAGTACCACAATATGAGGAAGACCACGGGATAGTACGGGTCCCTCAGATTTGCACAACTATGTTATGAACACCATGGGTTCGCGTTCTCAGGAACACCACGGGTCTGGGATTTACCTGTCATTAGTACCCACTATGTGAGGACTGCCACGGGATAGTACAGGTTCCTGCGATTAGTACCACAATGTGAGGAACACCACGGGATAATGCGGGTCCCTGTGATTAGTAATATTAAGTGAGAAACACCACGGTATAGTACAGGTCTCTGCGACTAGTACCACAATGTGAGGAACACCACGGGAAGTACGGGTCGCTGCGTTATGCACAACTTTCTTAGGAAAACTATGGGTTTGCATTCCTAGGAAGACCATTGGTCTGGGTTTTATCTGTCATTGGTACCCACTATGTGAGGAACTTTATGGGATTGCGTTTCGGGGAACACCATGGGTCTGGGGTTTACCTCTCATTATTACCCACTATGTGAGGAATACCACGGGATAGTACGGGTCCCTGTGATTAGTACCACTATGAGAGTAACACCACGGGGTAGTACGGGTCCCTGAGATTTGTACTACTATGTGAGGAACACCATGTGTTTCGTTCCCAGGAGCACCACATCTTAAGTTGGTGGGAAGAGATAGAAGTGTTGATAACTTTTGAACATCAAAAACAAACAATAAATATTCCAATTCAGGAAAAAACACACAAAATTTATTCGAAATATAGTAGTTCATCTCCACCCCAGAAGCGCTACATGATTATAGTGACATCTCTCGAGAAATGTTCCACAACATTTCCAAAATGAGTTTCAGAAGTTTCATGATCTAGATATCCTTCTACAAGGCGCTGGTGCGGGTGTACCTCCGGTACAGTAACCTTGACATGGATCTGTTGTGTTCTACCTCACCAGTGGGTGCGAGATGTGTCGCACATGTGGATTTGACTCTGTTTTACGACCTGATGTTCTTCCCGGCGTCAAGCCTACATGATGGGATGTAATCCCTATTGCGTTTTGGTAGTGTTGCGTAAATATGAAGAGAACAATTCTGGGACAAACACAAACACCCAGTCCCCGAGAGTGAACCAAGACCAATTACAATATTATCAGACCTGAATGCATACAGTGGCGGCTCGAGATCAATTCCGCCAGTAGGGCCCGATATAGAGTTTTCGGCCAAGGAAATGGGATTGCGGCAGGTATTTTTGAAACATGGGTATCTATACTGTACCACAAAAACTCCAAAGGAGCGTACGTACAACAAAATATATTGGCCTAAATATATACACTAAATAGTTAATAATGAAGAAATAGAAGTGAACTCACCAAGTGGCACATTACTTATACAGCAGTTGAGCACGCCTGTTGTTCTGACTGGCAAACATTTCAACGACCTTGTTGTTTAAGTTGGGCATTTCACCACTTTCCTACTTATGAATTGAACAAACACTGAGTGAATTCAGTCTGTTTTGACCCATATTCTTCAAAGACAATTATTAACTCTTCTTAATGTGCTGAAACATCGCTCTTATTTCGCTGTTGAAACTGGCGTAGTTCATGCAATTTGTAGAGTTTTGTGCACCTCAGAGAACGAGTCTTCGGAGGAATGATTCATGAAGATTGTTAACAAATCACAGACAGAAGGAAACATCCTTAAATTATCATTGCGATAAATCATTGAAAGTTCATTTCTCAATTTATCTTGGTTAATAAATTGACTGCATCTTAATGAAAAAGTCTTGACTAAATTCGCTGGGAAAATTTCTCTGATCGTATCAAACTTTTCGGAACAAAATTTCGAAACTACTTAATATACGAGACTGTTTTAATAGGTCTTTCATTTGGTTGATCACTAGTTGGCATCTACAATCAGATTTAAACCAGAACTGTATTTAGAGCTTTTGTTGCTGGAGTAGAACATTCATTTTCATCTACCTGATACCTTTCATTGTTTTCTCTTATTTCTGAAACAGCTGATTCAAAACGGGCAATGCGTTGGACATGGTAACTACTATAGCACTCTGCGTCGCAATCGTATTACACAAAATATCAATATGTTTTTTAGTCTGAAAGAAGAATTCTAGAAAAAAAATCTGAATTTTAAAGTAATATTTTAAACCAAAACACTCCCTTATTGTTACATCACCCCAACCATATTCGTTCTCCATCTTCTCAAAACATTACAATAAAAGTGATTTCTTTTAAGCCCATACGGATTGTAGTTGAATTGAAATAGTCCAAAAGGGTGATTACGGCTGACATTTCTTTATCTTCATCTGCTAAGTATGTCTGGCAGAAGGCTTGCAAATGTCTAATTTAAAAAGCACTGTTTTATCTTGAAGAATGTAACTGAAGTCATCGATGTGAGGTATGGTACACTCGTTGGGTCTGCGATAGTTAACAAACACACACACACTCACCACGTTAACCCGTCAAAGCCCAAACACAATGTACGAAATACATCTATGTATTTCCTTTTAGATTTCGTTAGCTACAGTACGAAAAACAATGCAAAACAAAAATCTAGATGAAAAGTGTTCCGCAAAAAAATACAGGGTACCACCTGCAGGTGACATTGGTCAGTATAGTTACAGTTTGCAGGTTGCTGGTAGCCTACTTTCAAGTGCGAAGGCAGCTGGTGCTCTAAACGCATATTTGACTTTCGCGGATTTTGGGCAGATTTACTGTAGATCCTTGGTAAGGCTCAGAGGCTACGAGGTAACCAAATTGCGTAGGAATTGACCACAGTCTAAGGCCGAACCTTAGAGGTTTCCCCTTGCTTGGTGCTGTGACGGCTGTAATACGAAACCATTGCTTCATCGACTGCAAGATCACATGAACAGATTTCCTCAAATTACTGCCCTAAGTTTTGATTAAGAAATTTGAAATATTTTTGTACCTTGCCAAGTTCGTTATTGAGGAGGAGATTCATATAACCTGAAGGATACAATTACTGATGGATTTCTGCAAGTGTTTTCCTTCTCATGCTGTTGGATACTGTTAACATCTCATTTTATTTCCAAAAACATCCTAATGTTTTCCAGATTCGTTTTGTCACTGATAAATGACCCTTATGTCCTCTGAATTTATGTCTAACATATGGTTCCTGTGCGCAACGTATAACTTTGACATTTTCACAATGAGATTATTCTGAATTTTCTGGAGACAGTTGCGGTCTCCATACTCAGAAAGTTCCTCATGCACGTCACATCACCCAATATGAAAATAATATTCTCCTCTGTAGCTGCCAATAAATTGTATTTTTTCTCAGAAGGTGCTGGTTTACTTGTCCCAGAAAAACCAGATGCCTGTAGCATATCATTAGAAGGTACTGGCGTACCATCAACTGCTTATATCTCATTTATTTCCACTGTCAACCTCAACATTATACCGGGATGGGGATTGAGATCGTCAGAATTAGTTGCCTCATCGCCAGATTCCTAAGTTGGCAGCCTTGTGTTCAAGCCCCGCCATATTGGATCTGTTCCCGAATGGTCTACGGAATTTTTACCGTTGCCTGTTAGTTTAATGTACCGTATCTTAATCTACAGCTGTGGGAATGGTGATGTGTTAACACATAGCCATCTTAACATATTCATTGGGCTGTATAAAATAAACCCATTCATCTTGCTGCCTGTAAATTATCCTGTGTCTTTCGTCGGAAGGAAGATGTTCGGGATCTTTTTAAGGGTCTTTAAGCAATATTGATTGAGGATGCCATACATCCTACCAATATGTATTGGCTGTATTGAATTTGTACAAGTTGCTTCATAAATTGTGTTTCTTCAGATGGCAGATCATCTCAGTTCTAGTATGAATGATATGTATTTGGAGCCGAATGAGTTTTTCAACACACGAAGAAGCTGAACCACAGCTTATAATTTACGTTTGTTGTACTGAATAGCGCTGCTCTAAGGGCTTATTTGTTCATAGGCTGTCTGAGGTTGGCTCCTTACTCATTGTATTTCCTTCATGTCATTCTACTGGAATCCTGAAAGTTAACTGTGGATACTTTAGGTGTGACTCAACTTTTGTTGTAATTCTCATAATAAATTGATAATAAGTTTTACTTTAATTTAGTTTAATTAATGAATTTCACCTTTCCCGCAGTATCAAATATGTGTTTGGAATAATGAAATGGGTATAAACAAGTTAATTTACAATAAATGTGACATAATGTCTCAGTTTCTAGAATTCTACTCAATAATCTCGTATGATAAAATACAATCATTCATGAAGTTTATCGTCTTAACTTACTTTTCCATATCCTCGTCTACAAATGCAGTACCACAAACAAGACGAATCATGAAGGTATGTAATATTTATGTAACATGTATCACTCAAATGTTCTTCTTTTCAATATCATACCGATATTATGTGTTATTTACCTGTAACAATTGTTAACATTTTTATAAGTAAATACTCTCCCTTCGACAAACTTGTACCAGTGTATATACGTACTTCACAACGAAAATCATAGAGATTTTTAGGAGAGGTTAGGCTCGTTATTTAGTGAAACCGATCTCCGCTGGAAATAGCACCCCTACACATGACAGCTTTCACTGATAAACAGAGGGATGATGGTGGTTCATAAAACAAGGGTTCTTGTCTCTCTGTGCCTCTGTTCATCTCATAGCGATCACATGATTTCATTCGTACAAATTGAAACATAAGAACTCGGAGTTTCCATGGCATGGTGTAGCTGGTCTGAGCGCAGTTGCTGTTGCTGTATCAAAATGAACAGCAATGCTGAGAGACATGTTGATTAGAAAAGTAGAGTTGAGACCCTGGCTATGGGATCTTTCCATTAAAGGCGTATAGAGAAGTGTAAAACACCCTTAACTCTTCATTGGACAGCTCGCTGATGTATCCGAAAAAGTCTCCTTCGCTTATTCCACCTCCTCATATGTTTGGATAGGCAGTGAACAGCTGGTACTTCATTTTGAAGCACTGACAAGGACTGATATACACTTCGCTGTGCAAGTCCGTCAAAATGTGCGGCGCTTGTTCCTAAGATTCCTGCAGATTGTGGAACATGTGTATGAACACTGGTTGCTGCAGAAAGTCTTCTTTCGTAATCCATGTGCATTCCTGGATAGAGTCGCCTGACTGGAAGAAAACTCTTTCAGCACGTCCCATATGTAGGTCTACAGGTGTGAGATCCGGAGTAACGAACAAAGGACCATGGTGAGGTAACACGTGCTATACCAAGGCACATAGACATGTGACCCCGTGGACACCTTTCATGTTACAATGCCAAATCTTGATGTTCATAGCTTGTTTGTAATTTCTTTCCACACGTTCACCTTATAGGGTTGAACACAGCTCTACGTACTTCTGAATGCAACAGTTATTGCGAGAGCTCTGTGACACGTGATCTGGCTGTGTATCGGCCATCACTTCCTGCAGCTTGTTGCAACATTTCTTCTCCGTGAACCTTGGAAGGAAGGTAAGGTAAGTCTGTAAGGTTTTGTGGCCTCATTAAATTTCATACCTTTTGTTTCGGGGATACCCGTGGAGCAGAAAGAGGTTAAAGAAAGTGCTGGGGTGAATGGGTCTAACTACAATATCAAAATTAATTTAAAACTTGAAATGTAGGTAGTATTTCTTCAAAATGAACAAATTTAACAAATTTTCGCTTGGTGAGAATAACAATGGTATCTCAGGTACATTACCAAATAAGGGTGGAACACCCCAAGAATAGGGAATTTAACAAGTTTGGGCTTCAAGCCGTCGATTTACAGTTTCTGAGCTACAAGCTCAAGTTTAAAAAATTTACAATTCAAAATGAGGAATAATTTAGTCAAGGGCATAAATCTCCTAATTCAAGAGCACTTGCTCCCTAAATTACAATATTCGGCCTTTCAGAGGCACCCTTCACTATTACAATACTTTGAAAGGAGCTTACATGCTCTCAATTTCTTACAGCCCACTCAAGGCAACATAACATCACATCACAATCTGGCCTCACAAGACACGAATTACTAATGGAAATAATTTTACACAGGGGTATCTAGTACCCAACCTACTGGGCCTTTGCGAAAAGAGAGCAGGTTAGATAAACGGCCCGAACACAAACTGAATGGAGGCGTACACTGCGCTCCAAGATAATGAAAATTAATACCTACAAGGCTCTCGACCGAAGAAACTGGGGCTAGTCCCAAACTACAAAGGTGGCTCGCATGGAAATCGCTTTAATACATTACAGAAAATAAAAACAGTTACTAAATCGTAGTCACCTCAAACCAAGAAAAGGGGAGCTCGAGAAGGTATCTCGCTCTCTATCGCCGATTTACAGTTAATGATTTTATGATATTTTACATAAAAAGGAATAAGTTTACATTAAAACGATTACATACTTAGAAATGAGGACCTTCCCCTCGGATAAGTATGCGGAAACGGCAAGAAAGATTGAATGTATGTGGTCATTACCCAGCTTATATGCTGCCTGCCGAAGAAACAGGCGCCCCGCCTCCTGCCTTAACACACACACGCAGAAAGACGGTGATCAATAGAAAAGGAAACTCGAAAAACTGAAACTTATATGCCCTCAGTGAAGGTTCGAGAGAATTCAGGACTAATCCGGACACACCCTCTCAATTTTCATTGGCTAAATCAAAGTGAACAAGAAATGCGGAATTGGTTGAAAAATAATTACAAAAATTCATGTTTGGCCAGATTCAAAACTGGCGGAAAAATTAAGAAGTGTTGCCAACCCAAAAATAAATGAACAAAGATTCAGTTATGAAAATCTAGAAATACGAAATTTCCTTAAGTTATAAGTTCTTCCACCTTGCACCAGAGTGCACGACCATAGTATTTTTGGTAGAGTCATCTGCGGAAAAATGTCCAAACTTCTTGATGTAGAGCAAAACAAACCAAGGAGAAATTCAATCAGTTTAGGAAACTTCACCACAACACAATTACTCAAAACTTCAGTAGTGACATCTTCTGATTAAAGTTCCAACTTCATGTAGTATCAGTTTCACCTTTTTTTCGATAGAGGAGTTCCTTGAGGCACTTATTCTGAATGAGCGGTGTTGATATGTACCTCCCGGTACACCTTTAATGTTTGCCTCATTGGAAACTGAGTTTAACCATTGTCGTCTTGGTCTGCTACTTCTCTTACCCTTTATGGCTGAGTCCATTATTCTCCTCGATAACACATCATCCTCCGTTCGACTTACAAGATCCCAAAAAATACGCAGGTTTACACATTTATCGAATGAATTCATTCAAAACTTGGCCTTTACCTTCCTTCATTCTGAATAATCTCCTGCCATTGTTCCCACCTGTTTGTACCAGCAATCATTCTCACTCTTTTCATGCCTGTTACTAAAAAGTCATGAATAAGATATCACACACCAATTTCACTTCCTTGCAGCAAAGTTCCTCTGAAAATAGATCGATGTAGAGTGACTTCGGGCCGGGAATGCTTTCTTACAACTGCGAGCTACTTGCAGTAACTTTTCACAAGCAGGGCCGTGACTCACATTTTTCTTGAGATGTCCACTCATATTCTGTAGCAACTGGTGTCCAGAGGCTCAGTTCCATTTACCAGGTCATTCAGCTGTTGTCCCTGATTCACAAACTGAATACAGTAACCTACACCATGAATTATTATTAATATAAATTTTATACCATGGTAACAGGTTTAAGACTTAGCAGATAACTGCAGAACTCTGTAGAAAGTAGGCCTGATGTTCACAAGCCCGCAATTCAGTAAGAGTGGTTGTTAACATACTGAGTATCCGTTCTCATTAAAAATATTCAAATCATATGATCATCATGGCAAAATATATTAAACTGTTGTGTATTCTCAGAGTAGATTCAGTTTGTTAAGAACGGTTGTTTGAGAAGAAGTATTCTTTTATCTTGCATGTATACTTGGTTTTATTGATAAACAACTTTTTGAGTGCGTGTAGACAATTCTTGATGTTCGTTCTGAAGGTTAAAAGCGTCAGTATAATGGAGGAGGTTTCATCAAAGTTAATAGAGCACTGTCAATGATAATGATTCCGGCTCTAAGAAGAGTATAATATATGGCTAAGTTTGCCTTTAATCTGTTCATGGCTATCAGACTCAATTTAGAATTAGTTTGGCAACATCAGATGGCTGTTATCCAAACGCGATTTTTGTTTTATTAAAAATATTTGTTCCACTATTTGTGAATGTTAATATGTAGGACTTAGTGTACCATAATTGTGGATTTTTATACCACCGTGCCGTATGTCTAGATAGTATTCCACCCAGTACAATACAAGCTGTACCTCAAATATCCATAAAGAAGGACCGAAGCATGCCTTTTCTTTTAAGCAAACCGGACATGAATTTGTAACCCCTCAGGAGGTTGAATAAGGTATTGAATAAGAGGAAAAACAAAGGCTTATACTTTGCACAGTTCAGATCATGAAGTTTATACAGTTTAGTCCAGATTAATTTCAGACGTTTACAGAAGAGACTGAAAATAATGTAGTTTACATTAACTTTGTATTTACCTTGATAGTTTAGTAATAGGGAAGGGACCTTCCGCATTTTTACAGCATGAAAGTGACGTTAGTAGTATAATTGGACAGTTCTGCGGGCTTCTCCCGCGGGAAATTTGAATTCTGGCGGGAAATTTGAATTTTTGGCGGGAAATTTGAATTTTGGCGCGAGATTTGAATTTGTAAACAAAGCCACGTGCTTTTTGACAGCTGTCATCGACAACAACGCATCGCTAACCTCACTGCTGCCATCTTGACGGGCCTAAACCTCAGTAGTGCCAACTTAACCTAACTAGCGCGAGGTAAACAAAGCCACGTGTTTTTTGACAGCCACGTGCTTTTTGACAGACAACAACGCATCGCAAACCTCAGTACTGCCATCTTGACGGGCCTAAACCTCAGTAGTACCAACATAACGTAACTAGCGCGTGGTAAAGAAAGCCACGTGCTTTTTGACAGCCACGTGCTTTTTTGACAGCTGTCATCCGCCATCTTTAAACTATAGAGCACCGTGCTGCCCTCTTTATCGCAGTAGCCGCAAATTCGTCACCTGTCATCGGCAGTGCTGCCATCTTGACGGGTCTAAACCTTAGTGCTACCAACTTAAACTAACTAGCGCGAGGTAAACAAAGCCACGTGTTTTTGACAGCTGTCATCCGCCATCTTTAATCTATAGAGCATAGTGCTGCCCTCATTAGCTACTTACCTTTGAAATGTGGTGGCGGATAATTTGAAAAATGCTTTTTGACAGCAGCCATCTTTAATCTAGAGAGCACTGTGCTGCCCTCTTTAGCTAGATACCTGTGGTGGCAGGCAATTCCACAAGACAGCAGCCATCTTTAAACAAGAGAGCACTGTGCTGCCATCCTTAGCTAGATACCTTTGAAATGTGGTGGCGGCAAATTGAAAAATTTCACGTGCTCTTGTTTGGAAACAAACTCACGTGCTTTTTTGACAGCTACCATCCGCCATCTTTAATCAACAGAGCATAGTGCTGCCCTCTTTAGTTTGAAATGTGGTGGCGGCAAATTCCACGTGCTCTTGTTTGGAAACAAAGCCATGTGCTTGTTTGACAGCTGTCATCCGCCATCTTTAATCCCCAGAGCACCGTGCTGCTATCTTGCGGGCAATTTCGTCAGCTGTCATCCGCCATCTTTAATCCACAGAACACCATGCTGCCCTCTTTATGGCTACTACCTTAAGCACGTAGTAGCGGGCAATTTGAAAAGTTCTGTTAGCTATCATCCGCCATCTTTAATCAAGAGAGCACCGTGCTGCCATCTTTAGCTAGATACCTTTGAAATGTGGTGGCGGCAAATTGAAAAATTTCACGTGCTCTTGTTTGGAAACAAACTCACGTGCTTTTTTGACAGCTACCATCCGCCATCTTTAATCAACAGAGCATAGTGCTGCCCTCTTTAGTTTGAAATGTGGTGGCGGCAAATTCCACGTGCTCTTGTTTGGAAACAAAGCCATGTGCTTTTTTGACAGCTGTCATCCGCCATCTTTAATCCCCAGAGCACCGTGCTGCTATCATGCGGGCAATTTCGTCAGCTGTCATCCGCCATCTTTAATCCACAGAACACCATGCTGCCCTCTTTATGGCTACTACCTTAAGCACGTAGTAGCGGGCAATTTGAAAAGTTCTGTTAGCTATCATCCGCCATCTTTAATCAAGAGAGCACCGTGCTGCCATCTTTAGCTAGATACCTTTGAAATGTGGTGGCGGCAAATTGAAAAATTTCACGTGCTCTTGTTTGGAAACAAACTCAAGTGCTTTTTTGACAGCTACCATCCGCCATCTTTAATCAACAGAGCATAGTGCTGCCCTCTTTAGTTTGAAATGTGGTGTCGGCAAATTCCACGTGCTCTTGTTTGGAAACAAAGCCATGTGCTTTTTTGACAGCTGTCATCTGCCATCTTTAATCAACAGAGCACCGTGCTGCTATCATGCGGGTAATTTCGTCAGCTGTCATACGCCATCTTTAATCTACAGAGAACAGTGCTGCACTCTATGTGGTGGTGATAAATTCCACGTACTCTTGTTTGGAAACAAATTCTATGTGCTCTTCAGCTGTCATCCACCATCTTCAATCAAGAGAGCACCGTGCTGCCCTCTTTGTGGTGGCAGATAATTTGAAAAATTATTTTCGACAAGCAGCCATCTATAATCCAGAGAGAACAGTGCTGCCCTCTTTAGCTACTTACCTTTGAGGCAGTTAATTTGAAAAATTCTATTTGAAAAGCTGCCATCTTTAATGAAAAGAGCATCGTGGTGCTATCTTGCGGGTAATTGTTTTACGTCACAGCTGTCATCCACCATCTTGCTTGCTAACCTTAGTGCTGCCCTCTTTAGCTTCTTACCTTTGAAAAGAAATCTATTTGACAAGCTGTCACCCGCCATCTTGCATCGCAAACCTCAGTGCTGCACTCTTTAGTTGAAATGTGGTAGCGGATAATTTGAAAAAATCTTTATGACAAGCAGCCATCTTTAATTCAGAGAGAACAGTGCTGCCATTTTTAGCTACCGCCATCTTACATCGCTTACCTCGATGCTGCACTCTTTAGTTGAAATGTGGTGGCGGTAAATTCGAACAAGTTTAATCATGCATCGGGAAAGCTAGAGTAAGCACGTGCTGCAGTGATGACGTCATTGTGCATGTTTAAACCCGTTCGTTGACTAAAAGCTTTAGTCTTCGAGAAACAGTGATAGAGTGTGGAGTGCAAACATGACGAAAACATTAATAGTTGATGTGCAAGGCTTTAAAGTAAACGGAAACAAATTTGTATTTAAAGAGGTGGCTGTGTTAGATTGCAGTGTGTTGTGGGCTCCAAAACTTGTTAGTTTAGTATTTAGTCCACCGTTCCCTTACTGTTTGCAAACAGATGAAGATAAAAAGCAGACTCAGTGGATTGAAAACAATTTAGGTTTGAAGTGGGAAGAAAAAGGAATACCTTATCGTTTTCTACCTTTAATGATGAATGCACATTTGTCAAGAGCAGATCTTGTTCTTTTAAAGGGTTGTGAAAAGAAAGAATGGATGCGTGATTTTCTACCATCATCGTGTGAAGTTATCGACATGCATGAATTGGGGTGCCCATCATTTAAAACTCTTCCGAAAGAGCATAGTAGAAAAACAAGTAAACAGTCTTTACAACATGTATGCATGCTCTTTGATTGGTTGTGTTGCAGTGCATGCCGGGAAGTGAACAACATATGTAAACTGCAATGTCGAAATAACCTTAGTGTAAAAGAAACATTTGTAGAGTAAAGATATCATGTCATTTCTAACAGATACTAAGTGTAACGCAGTTGAAAAGGCGATCGTAAAGTTTTATGCATGCAAAAAGAAACTAAACACTTTTACTGAAGAAGAGTTAAATGCATTACCAAAGGCATTTTTGGTTAATGTAGCTGCGAATGCTGTAAAGATGATTTGGGATAAGGTGCCTCGTGAGTGGACTCAAGATCCTGTTTTGTCAGAGCTTCAAACGTGTAGTTTACATCATGAACACGTGAGTTTAGGTAGACGACCTTCTGTGAGACAGTGCCGTACATGTCAACTAATTAAACTGTATCACGGACCTAAAACTAACGAGTTGTCTTCGCTTATAAACACTTATCATGGCTGTGGAGAGAGTAAACAAGGAAAAGGTGAAGAAACGTGCTGGGAGAAAGACGGGGAAGCATGTTGGGCGTGGACTCATCAATAGAGTGATTGATCTTATTTTCTTCGTGCTTCATCTCCCCTGCACCCCTAGAACACGTTCGCCTGACACGTAGTTACATGCTGCCTGCATAGAGTATGTCGTGTAGCGGTTAAAATCTGCTTCGTACAGTTATGCTGTGTGTGTGTGTTATTACCTAGTGCTTTAGCTGCTCAGAAGAATATAGCAGCACTTGTCGTTGTTGGTGTAATAAAACGAAAACTGAGTGACAAAGACCGCAAAATAAACAAAGGATAAAAATGTATATATATATTCTAAAATAAATATGAATTGTCAAAACATATTACAGGTGTTGTTTAATCCTACAGCATGTCCTAGTGACTTAGAAGAAAGGAAACGTAGAGGATTAAAAGAAAACACACATAAGATTTAAAGTACATCCTCTTTATTAATCCATGAATTAAAGCTGTTATTAAAACCAAGCCATTTAACATACAGTTTATTGCCACGACGTCGAATAACACGTTCAACTGAATAGTGATCAGGATATTTTGTTTTCTGCAGTTCTTCGATGTAGAATCCTCCTTCAATAGGCTGTCTTCTGAGATCGCGAAGTAAATACGTAACTGGATTAGTAAGCTTAACACTTCTGATTTGAAAAATTTCAGTGCTCCAGTTAGGTGTGTATCCTTTTGCAAAGATAGACTTGTGTTTGCTGATGCGAACAAAATCACCTTCTTTAAAGCGATGGCGACGTGGATCAGCTGTTTTAATTACAAGATGAATAGCATTTATACGAGGTGTATTCTTTGTAACAAGACGTGGCTTTGTTCCGATAGTGCGATGAGGTGTATCGTTGTAGGTAGATAAAAGTCTAGGTAGCAGATCAATCCAACGATATGAACCTTGCGCTGTAAATTCTCGCCACATCATTGTTTTGAGTGTACGATTAAAGCGTCCTACAACACTTGCTTGAGATTGCTGAAAGTAGAGTAGTGTTTAATGCCAAGTAACTTGAGGTAAGAAGAAAAATCCTTGTTGTAAAACTCTTTACCTTGATCAGTTTGAAGAAGCCTTGGGCAGCGTTTCGATTCTTCAACAATATGTTTAAATGCTTCTTTAACTTGAGCTGCTGTTTTAGAACGCACGGGTTGTGCAAAAGCAAACTTCGAGTACACATCGATAACAGTAAGTAGATACTTATACCCCTTATTACTAGAAGCATATGGAATGATTTCTACTAAGTCTGCTTGCCAGAGATCATCTTTTCCTCGTGTAATAACGCGTCTGCGACAGTAGGTGCGACGTGCTGGTTTATGTAACTCATGTGCGATGTTTACCTTTACAGGTGAGATCTTCTCTTGACGAGCCATTACAAAATAATACCGGCATAACGTAGTTCTCTTTCTATTTCTAGAATTTCTGATCCGTGACCAGTGTGACCAGCCTCTTGCGATGCTCTTAAAAGTTGTAATCGTTCAACGAGTAAGTTTGGGTCATTCCAGTATCTTACATCCACATACGGCAACAAAGGCTTGTAGATAACATCTAGACTACGTGCAGTCGGAAACAGCTTAGAAATACACTCACGATACTTGTAACTTTTATTCGCATTTACAGCTTCTGTTCTCTTGTAATTACGTCATGTTGCGTCAGTAGCAAAAAGTATTGCTTTATATTTTTTAAGATCATCTTGTAAAATTATATCCTTGTCAGGTATTCGTGAGAAAAGAAGTTCTAAGAGTCCTTTCGTAGGTTTATAGGTAACACCTTTTACAATGAGTTTGTTGCTCTTAATCTTAACATTTGAATTTCCTATCCGGAAACAGTCATCTTCGTAGCGAATACCGCAGGTAGTGTCAGTTTGTCCTGTAAAAAGTTTTTCTATATAAGGTGCAAAGAGAGATCCATAGGTATCTTGAATAAAAGTTCTAAACTGATTGCGATACTCTGGTGTAATCATAACCTCAGACAAAGATGGTAGATTTTGCGTCGATGTAGTAGGTGTTTCAGTAATAACATCTGTAGTTAAAAACTCAACACGCTTAGATGGTGATGTATCATTAAGTTCTTCTTCTCCTTCTTCCTTATCTTGCTCTTCCTCTTCTTGATCTACATCCTGCTTCTTCTCTTCCGTATCTTCTTCATGCTTCTCTTTATGATATGATGTTTGCATAGAAGCAAAACTTGAAGTAGACTGCGGTAATGAAGTAGAATTAAAAATTTCTTTCAGTGGTGTACTTAGTTGTGTTTTTAAAAATAAATCCGTGTCTGCTTGAATACGTTTAAGCTCTTTAAATTTCCGTCGAATATTGTTTCGAGCTTGGATGATATGTTTTGTGATCTCCTTGCTAGATGTTAACATGATGATGGTTTTTAATCAAGTAGTTACTGTAATTCTGTGTTAATGCATATAAAATGATCGAAACCCATGCGATATCGTCTATGCTATACATCACTTTCTTTATCAATAACTAAAAAGCTGTAACGGTGTAATGACCAACATTTAGCACACATACGTTTAAAGTCATCGAATGTCATATCAGTGTTAACATGATCGTTATACACATGTTGCATGTTGCGCTCATCTTGCCGAAAAAGCACAATAACATTTGCGTTGTCGCGTATCAACTGCTTAGGCACACGAGAATAGGTTTGGCACAAATAGATGCAATCAACATATTTATGCCGACCCATACTAAAGAATGCACCAATAACGTTTTGCTGTTCTGTTGCGACATCATCAAAGATCATAAGAGAATTAGGAAGCACATCGTCTGGTGATGGTACTTGCTCATGCGAATTAATTTTAAAATATCTTCTTCCATCTTTAACTAGATCGTGCATTACAGTTTGTAGAATAGTATATAGCGGCTGATAGAGTGACTTTGCCAAAACGTAAATATTCTCGAAGCGTACACCATTTACAGAAGTAATAAGTGTGAGTAAATGATTTGTTTTACCGCATCCCGACGGACCTGATATAATACATCGAACAGTAAAAGGAAACAACGTTCCATGACGTTTTCTTGTAGTTGTACTAGAACTAGGTAAGAGATGTGGTACAATGTCGGTACAATGCTTTATAATCTTCATGATAACTGAATCATAAAGTACGTAATAGTAATATATATATTAAACGAAACAAGAGGCAACGGTTAGTTTATGATTTGCTCTCGACTAGTAAAGTCGTGTCCAGCATGGTGAAACAACGATATCCAAACGACATGAAGAAGAAGAAGAAAGTAAAAACTGTTGGATGGAAAGATGTTATAAAGGCTGCGCAAAAAGCTATTCGAGGGGAATACAATCCTCGTGTAGCTATTACTAAGGCGTTACGCGCAGCAAGAGCGAGAATTTCTCCAAAGTGCAGAGCAATATTTAGTAAACGTGCACGAATTATTCCTGTACCAAAACGAGGAGGATTTCTTCCTGCGCTGTTTGCTGGCTTAGCAGCTTTAGGGTCATAGCTAGGTGGTGCTAGTGCTGTAGCGACAACTGTCAAAGCTGTAGAAGAAGCGAAACAACAGTTGAAAGAGTGTGAACGTCATAACAAGACGATGGAGGCAATTGCGTTACGAGGCAAAGGTGTGAACATGAAGCTAGCGCCATACAAGAAAGGGCTTGGTATCTACATTTCTCCAAAAAACGTCTACTGAATGCACTGCCATATCGAGCTCTAACGCACGATGAAGTTTTTACGTTTGCTAAACAACTAGGAATTCATTATTTTCGAGGAGTGTATATGCGCGATCAACTACCAGTGCGCCCACGTGAACGTGAAAGTGCCGTAATTAACTTGGACGACAGTCGTGGACCTGGAAATCATTACGTTGCTTATGTAATACGTAAATCTAAAGTATGGTATTTTGATAGCTATGGAGATTTACCTCCTCCTTTTGAGCTCATACGTTATTTCGGAAGCAGTGCAGACATTGTTTACAATAAAAACCGTGTGCAAAACTTTAATACACGCATGTGCGGACGATTCTTATGTTCTTATATCAAACCCAGACAGTAGAGAAAGTGCATTAGTGTCTACGTGATGACGAACAGTGAAAGAACGTTTGCTGTACTTGGAGAAGGACCTGAAACAACCGTCTATTTTAATCCACCAATCGAACTTGGTTATCAGCCGCATAGTCTTGGACTAGTATCGTTTGAAAGCTACAATAAAATCTATAATGTGCGTGATGTTTTAAACAAGTTCTATTACGATGAGTATGTGCTAACACTACCCTCAGGTAGTTATACAGTAGACGATATTCACGACTATATTGAAAGTACGTTAATTGATCAGTTTGGGGAAGATAGTTGTAGTAATCTTAATTACAAGTTATCAATCACTATAAGCAACATTACACATAAATGTGTTATTGAATCATCATTTAAGAATGACTTCAAATCACAACCTGATTCGATTGGACTACTGCTTGGATTTTCATCGAGGGAGCTCCTACCGAACGTACGTTACGAGTCTGATCAACCTATAAAACTCTTCGATGATTATAATGTGAACATTACTTGTAATATTATCACAGACTTGAATAGTAATCTACAACCTTCGCACGTCCTGCACGACTTTATTGTTACAGAGGAACGTGGATATACTATTTGTGAGAAACCAGCAGTAGTTCTTTATCATCCTGTGTCTGTAAAACACATTAGCAACATTACTCTTAGACTAGTAAATAAACATAATCAGCTTATTCATTTGGATCAGCACGCGTACGTGGCTTACAAACTACATCTTAAACCAGTATGAAAACCATCTATAAAACACGGTGTACATTCCGAAGACATACTACATGTGTGCAGAGACTCATCGAGTTAACAGATACCCATAAGCAGATACTCCAAGATTTAGGATATACACTACTACAACAGAATGGAAGAAATGCTAGACATTACGAATACAGTAGAAAGTCGTGAAGGTGTAGTACGAAGTGAGCTTCATTCCTATCAACCTTTTACGTTTGGATTAAATAACAATGATGAAATTCATTTTATTATTTATCAACAAGATGTTTACACCTTACCACACGAAAGCTACCTCTATATTGAAGGACGATTAGAAAAGTCTGATGGAAGTGGACCAAGCACTTCACAACTAAACAACCATGCTCTAGCTTTTCTCTTTTCTGAAGCGCGATATGAAGTAAATAATGTTGAAATAGATCGAACGAAGAATGTTGGTATTACAAGTGCAATGAAACTCTACCCTTCTTTCTGTGATGAAGAAAGTAATCTTTTGCGCATGGCTGGATGGTGTCCAAAAGCTACTAACAACTGGATGATTAATGAGGATGGAACTTTTACGGGTATGTTATCACTGAAACATATTTTTGGATTCGCAGAAGACTTTACACGTATTATAATCAACGCAAAACGAGAGCTTATTCTAATCCGTGATCGAAGTGATTACAATTCTCTTAAAGCAGTAGAAACACCTGTAGAATCGAAAATAACACTGCATCGTATACTGTGGCGGATTCCACATGTAACCTTATCTGATCGTGAAAAACTTCGATTGCTCAAGATTGTAGAAAATGATACGCCATTACCTATACGTTTTAGAAGTTGGGAGCTGCATGAATATCCTGTGTTACCACCTACAAACAAGCATAGCTGGGCTGTTAAAACATCACGTTTTACTGAGAAGCCCTCGTACATTATTTTTGGATTTCAAACTAATCGTAAATTCAATCACGAAAAAGATAGCTCACTGTTTCATCACTGTAAATTAAGACACGTTAGACTATATCTCAACGGAATTACGTATCCCTACGAAAACATCGACAGTAACTTTGAGAAAAATAAGTTTGGGATGCTCTATGACATGTTTTGTAAATTTCAATCATCGTATTATCAGAAAGAAGATCGTCCGCTATTTACACCTCCAGAATTTAAAAATAAAGCACCGATTGTAGTTATAGACTGCTCTTATCATGAGGAATCTATAAAAGGATCTCCAGTTGATATTCGTTTAGAATTTGAAACATCTGAAAACATTCCTGCTAACACAGCAGCCTATTGTCTTATTATTCATATGAGTGATGTTACTTACCATCCGCTAACGAATATTGTTACGAGACTATAAATAAGAATAGATCTTTATCATTTTCATTAGTGTGTGCTTCGACATCGTACGCTATGGAAAAAAACTGTAAATGTGCATGCTGTTTGCATGCTCATGCGCAACATCTTATTTATCTTTCACGAGTGAGTGAGGCTATTAAGATGTTCTATAAACATAGATCGTCGATGCCAAAACATCTTATTCAATACTTACCACCAGGATTTTTATATACGTACGCTGCCTCTTACGTACATAATTTTTGGGACATCCTTCCTCTACACAGTAAGATGTCGATCGAAGTAGCTTTATGCAGAACTTGTGAACGACATTACAAGCATCGAGGAGAAAATGGTGATGATGATTGGGATGGACCTAATCCGAGGATTGAACACTGTACACAGTGTATGAATGAACTTTCTCCAGTACCTCATGATGATGATGATGATTCCGAAAAGGAATTACAGCAAGGTAAGAAGTATATGATCTTCTCTGTAAAGCATAGCATACTTAGTATAATATACTTCTAAATGTTTTGTTTAATTTGAATGTTGCAGGAGGCATTTCAGAAGCATACGTTGTTAAGAAGCACACCAACCTTGTCAGCAGCAAAAACGAACACTGTTGTAGTACATTTGTAAATAAATATTTGATCGCATTCAAAAAATGTTGTACTTATTGCATTGCTTTACACCGACTTACTCTTAAGAAAAACGATCAGGTCTAAACATGCACAATGACGTCATCACAACAGCATGTGCTTACTCTAGCTTTCCCGATGCATGTTTAAACTTTTTCGAATTTACCGCTACCACATTCCTTTACACCGACTTACTCTTAAGAAAACGGACAAGTCTAAACATGCATGATGACGTCATCACTGCAGCACGTGCTTACTCTAGCTTTCCCGATGCGTGATTGAACTTGTTCGAATTCACCGCCACCACATTTCAACTAAAGAGTACAGCATCGTGGTAAGCGATGTAAGATGGCAGTAGCTAAAAATGGCAGCACTGTTCTCTCTGGATTAAAGATGGCTGCTTGTCATAAAGATTTTTTCAAATTATCCGCTACCACATTTCAACTAAAGAGTGCAGCACTGAGGTTTGCGATGCAAATGGCGGGTGACAGCTTGTCAAATAGATTTGTTTTCAAAGGTAAGTAGCTAAAGAGGGCAGCACTAAGGTTAGCAATGCAAGATGGTGGATGGCAGCTGTGACGTAAAACAATTACCCGCAAGATAGCACCACGATGCTCTTTTCATTAAAGATGGCAGCTTTTCAAATAGAATTTTTCAAATTAACTGCCTCAAAGGTAAGTAGCTAAAGAGGGCAGCACTGTTCTCTCTGGATTATAGATGGCTGCTTGTCGAAAATAATTTTTCTAATTATCCGCCACCACAAAGAGGGCAGCACGGTGCTCTCTTGATTGAAGATGGTGGATGACAGCTGAAGAGCACATAGAATTTGTTTCCAAACAAGAGTACGTGGAATTTACCACCACCACATAGAGTGCAGCACTGTTCTCTGTAGATTAAAGATGGCGTATGACAGCTGACGAAATTACCCGCATGATAGCAGCACGGTGCTCTGTTGATTAAAGATGGCAGATGACAGCTGTCAAAAAAGCACATGGCTTTGTTTCCAAACAAGAGCACGTGGAATTTGCCGCCACCACATTTCAAACTAAAGAGGGCAGCACTATGCTCTGTTGATTAAAGATGGCGGATGGTAGCTGTCAAAAAAGCACGTGAGTTTGTTTCCAAACAAGAGCACGTGAAATTTTTCAATTTGCCGCCACCACATTTCAAAGGTATCTAGCTAAAGATGGCAGCACGGTGCTCTCTTGATTAAAGATGGCGGATGATAGCTAACAGAACTTTTCAAATTGCCCGCTACTACGTGCTTAAGGTAGTAGCCATAAAGAGGGCAGCACGGTGTTCTGTGGATTAAAGATGGCGGATGACAGCTGACGAAATTGCCCGCATGATAGCAGCACGGTGCTCTGTTGATTAAAGATGGCGGATGACAGCTGTCTAAAAAGCACATGGCTTTGTTTCCAAACAAGAGCACGTGGAATTTGCCGCCACCACATTTCAAACTAAAGAGGGCAGCACTATGCTCTGTTGATTAAAGATGGCGGATGGTAGCTGTCAAAAAAGCACGTGAGTTTGTTTCCAAACAAGAGCACGTGAAATTTTTCAATTTGCCGCCACCACATTTCAAAGGTATCTAGCTAAAGATGGCAGCACAGTGCTCTCTTGATTAAAGATGACTGCTGTCATGTGGAATTGCCTGCCACCACAGGTATCTAGCTAAAGAGGGCAGCACAGTGCTCTCTAGATTAAAGATATCTGCTGTCAAAAAGCATTTTTCAAATTTTCCGCCACCACATTTCAAAGGTAAGTAGCTAAAGAGGGCAGCACTGTGCTCTATAGATTAAAGATGGTGGATGTCAGCTGCACGTGGATTTGTTTATCTCGCGCTAGTGAGGTTAAGTTGGTAGCACTAAGGTTTAGACCCGCCAAGATGGCTGCACTGCCGATGACAGGTGACGAATTTGCAGCTACTGCGATAAAGAGGGCAGCAAAGTGCTCTGTAGTTTAAAGATGGTGGATGACAGCTGTCAAAAAAGCACGTGGCTGTCCAAAAACACGTGGCTTTGTTTACCACGTGCTAGTTGTGTTATGTTGGTACTACTGAGGTTTAGGCCCGTCAAGATGGCAGTATTGAGGCTAGCGATGCGTTGTTGTCTGTCAAAAAGCACGTGGCTGTCAAAAAACACGTGGCTTTGTTTACCTCGCGCTAGTTAGGTTAAGTTGGCACTACTGAGGTTTAGGCCCGTCAAGATGGCAGCAGTGAGGTTAGCGATGCGTTGTTGTCCTTGACAGCTGTCAAAAAGCACGTGGCTTTGTTTACAAATTCAAATCTCGCGCCAAAATTCACATTTCCCCCAAAAAAATTCAAATTTCCCGCCAGAATTCAAATTTCCCGCGGGAGGAGGCCGCAGAACTGTCCAATTATACTACTGACGTTCTTGTATTTGCCTGGGATGTTTCTCAATGCAGTGAAAACTACGGTAATCGTTGTCTCAGTAACTGAGTGGAAGAACTGAGAACAATAGTTCGAAGATTTATTTGGCACCAATCCCAGGTTAATGGGTCGAATAGTTCATGAGAAAGAGGGCGTATACTTTGGCGTTTTTCGTCGTCCGTTACTTCGCTGCGCATCATGCACTCCCATTTCTTATATTAATACGCCCATTCTCGCTTCGCTCAGTTTAGTCTGGTGTAGTGCTGTTATCGTCTGATTTATTAAAACTTAATTACTTGTCATTCATTCAAATTGCACCTTGCCATCCTTCTGCGTATCGCAATCTTATTTCAAACTGACAGTGAGTCAATTGAATATGATACTAAGTAATCAGCTCACATTGGCCGTACTGACTTAGTAATTCATTGGGTGGTTAATCTATATATATATATTTCTTCTCAAGTAATTACGAGTCGTAGGAGATTTCAAGGCATTGGAAGAATTACGGTATGTGAATTCACCAGATGATGTCATCATTCATATCAGTGAAGAGATTGCGATTTCTACTATCAATCTACATGACGAAACACCCCGTAATGAAACGTGCATCTGCTGGATTCGACTTAGTGCTCTCAAGCGGATAGGGATCAGACTATTTCAAACACTTCAGAGAGAAAGACAGAAACACTGATTTGGGATGTTTCATACATACAAAGAAGGTGGAGGTCTTTACTGTCAAAGGTATACCACGTCCATCTCTAATATATTCATTATTTTAAGAGCAACAACAAAATGATGTTGGGCCTACAGGTATCTATACCTCGTATGGAGGTCGGCAGCGTGTGTAGAAAAAGAGTCGTATAAGATATATGGATGTCGGCGTCAAAGGGTTAACGTGGGGCTGTTGTCAGTTGCCTCAATGAGGGAGATTAAGATACAGTAATTAAGGTAAAAGTCTGCAGGATGTATGACTTACCTTTTGTTCTAATTCATGTAATGAATTGATTATAGTTTTCATTTAATTTACTGTAACTACTAAATATCACCTTTCCTGAAGTATCACAAATGAAATTAAAATAAGGAAATAGGTATAAATATATTTACAGTAAATTTTTGTGACGTATATGGTCAGCTTTTAGATCTCAACTCAATAAACTCGTATAAAAATATAAAATAATTCATTATGTTTATTAGCTTACTCTTGTCACCTCCTCGTCGGTAAACTCACTGCCACAACCAAGACAAATCACGAAAGTACGTAATATTTATGTTACATATATCACTCAAATATTCTCCTTGTCAATATCGCACTATTGTTATGTATTAGTTACTTGTAATCATAGTTAATATTTTAAGGGAACATGTACGCGAATTTTTTAAAATATCAAAAAATTGCTCGTTTACTATCCTCAGTCTTCCCATATACAATAAGTACATATTGTTAATGTTTTAGGACCTTTTAGAGCCCTAATCCTAAATATCTGCAGAACTCTGCCACGTCCCATTACATGTGAAATGTATTTAAACTTCATAATATTTCCTGAACAAGTCACTTTGGGGCTGTAAAGGTAATTTCTGTGCAAAAATGTAAATTTAACTATCAAAAGTTGGCTATTCTGCACGATGTTCATCTTTCTCCATATCAGTAATACATAAACTACAGTATTGATCACAACAGTTTTTCTTAAAATACATTGACTGACAATGACAATGCAACACCAAGGAGGAGTGGTTCGAAAGGGATGAAAGTTGGGGAAAAAACAGAGACGGCACGGATGAATAATTGATGTTTATTTCAAACCGATATGCAGGTTACACAATGCGCACGGCATCGACTCAGTAGGATGTAGGACCACCGCGAGCGGCGATGCACGCAGAAACACGTCGAGGTACAGAGTCAATAAGAGTGCGGATGGTGTCCTGAGGGATGGTTCTCCATTCTCTGTCAACCATTTGCCACAGTTGGTCGTCCGTACGAGGCTGGGGCAGAGTTTGCAAACGGCGTCCAATGAGATCCCACACGTGTTCGATTGGTGAGAGATCCGGAGAGTACGCTGGCCACGGAAGCATCTGTACACCTCGTAGAGCCTGTTGGGAGATGCGAGCAGTGTGTGGGCGGGCATTATTCTGCTGAAACAGAGCATTGGGCAGCCCATGAACGTACGGGAGTGCCACCGGCCGCAGCACATGCTGCACGTAGCGGTGGGCATTTAACGTGCCTTGAATACGCACTAGAGGTGACGTGGAATCATACGCAATAGCGCCCCAATCCATGATGCCGCGTTGTCTAGCGGTAGGGCGCTCCACAGTTACTGCCGGATTTGACCTTTCTCCACGCCGACGCCACACTCGTCTGCGGTGACTATCACTGACAGAACAGAAGCGTGACTCATCGGAGAACACGACGTTCCGCCATTCCCTCATCCAAGTCGCTCTAGCCCGGCACCATGCCAGGCGTGCACGTCTATGCTGTGGAGTCAATGGTAGTCTTCTGAGCGGACGCCGGGAGTGCAGGCCTCCTTCAACCAATCGACGGGAAATTGTTCTGGTCGATATTGGAACAGCCAGGGTGTCTTGCACATGCTGAAGAATGGCTGTTGACGTGGCGTGCGGGGCTGCCACCGCTTGGCGGCGGATGCGCCGATCCTCGCGTGCTGACGTCACTCGGGCTGCGCCTGGACCCCTCGCACGTGCCACATGTCCCTGCGCCAACCATCTTCGCCACAGGCGCTGCACCGTGGACACACCCCTATGGGTATCGGCTGCGATTTGACGAAGCGACCAACCTGCCCTTCTCAGCCCGATCACCATACCCCTCGTAAAGTCGTCTGTCTACTGGAAAAGCCTTCGTTGACGGCGGCCTGGCATTCTTAGCTATACACGTGTCCTGTGGCACACGACAACACGTTCTACAATGACTGTCGTCTGAGAAATCACGGTACGAAGTGGGCCATTCGCCAAAGCCGTGTCCCATTTATCGTTCGCTACGTGCGCAGCACAGCGGCGCATTTCACATCATGAGCATACCTCAGTGACGCCAGTCTACCCTGCAATTGGCATAAAGTTCTGACCACTCCTTCTTGGTGTTGCATTTGCTCTGTCAGTCAGTGTATAAGTGGCAAATATTTCCATAGATATGCCGAGGACAAGGATATTTGGTGCTGGCAGGCGCAAGTTCTACGGAAATAGATTTACACCTAAGGAGCAAGAAACACAAAACAATACCAGTAATGGTTCTGGAGAGAATGAGGTTAAGGTGCAATCAAGTGCTTCAAAAAAGAAACTGAAATATTTGGATGATTCATACAGCAGTAACTTTAGTGAAGAAAAGATTCCAAACTTAAATCCTGGGTCTGTGATAATTGAACTGAGTGTTGTGTGCAGTTTACTGAACAAATGTTAGAGTGTAAATTTTGTGAAAGTGAAAGTAGTATTGAACTGGTCCGACTCGTTGGCTGAACGGTCAGCGTACTGGCCTTCGGTTCAGAGGGTCCCGGGTTCGATTCCCGGCCGGGTCGGGGATTTTAATCCTCTCTGATTAATTCTTCTAGCCCGGGGACTGGGTGTTTGTGTTTGTCCCAACACTTTCCTCTTCATATTCACACAACACACTACACTACCAACCACCACAGAAACACGCAATAGTGATTACATCCCTTCATATAGGGTTGGCGTCAGGAAGGGCATCCGGCCGTAAAACAGGGCCAAATCCACATGTGCGGCACAGTTCGCACACGCGACCCCACAGGTGTGGGATAAGCGGTAGAAAAAAAAAGTAGTATTGAACTGCTTGAAGATGTAAATAGTAGAAAAAGTTTAGTCTCAAAACTTATCATTATGTGCAGTGTCTGTGGTCATGAGGAATCTGTATATACCTCAGGGATAAATAACAAGAGGCTTTATAATATGAACACAAGACTAGCCTATGGTATGCGCTGTATAGGCAAAGGGTATAAAGCAACACAAACTTTCTGTGCAATTATGGATCTTCCTCTACCTCCTCGCTGCTATTGACAGAATAGTTGCCGTGGCAGAGAGAATGTTCAAGGTGACTTCCAAGGAGGCAAGAAGCAGAAAAAGGAATATAAGTAGGAAGAAAGAGGATAAGAACTTCTGAAACAAGATGATTATAGGGCTGGAATGCATTAAACACATCAGGTTACGCCACAACTTTTATTAAAAGCAAAGTTAAACTTTAAGTCCAATTTCCCGAAAGTTTAGTTTTCTGACATATTTAATTTAATAGACCAAAACTACTCAAGCTAGAAGGCTGAAACTTCGTACATAGAATCAGTACGATAATAGAAGAAAATTAGACTACAATCACGGACCCATCTTAACAAAATAGGACTTGACTTCAGCTACACCCAACAAAAAATTGCTGTACTTTTATGTACCAAGTTTTAATTAATGCTGCTAATTCATTTCTTTCTGTATGTTCTCCGTAGTAGTCTACTTTATGCACACACACATTCTCTGTATACAGTTAAAAATTGTGGAATTTATTGATAAGTTTCAGATATAAAGGTACCTAAAAACTGTCTACATTCCCAAAAAGTAAATTACATACAAAGGATAAAGTAGGCTAATTATTAAAATACTTGAGTAACTAATTTTCTTTGTTGTTTTATGGTTCTAAAAGGTTAATTCCACTTGTACGGTGAATTTCGGGTGTATATGAAGCAAACTACTGGTGATATCTTGTGTGTGATTTGTAGTTAAAATTATGGTCCTTCACAGACATGTACCCTTAAGTTCAGGTTTATATGCAAACATGACTGGTACCAGTGTGCATCCTTCGTAATGATAATTGTAGAGATTTTAGTAAGAAATTTGGCTTGTTGTGAAGTGAAGTGAGTCTCCCCAATACCTGGAAATAGTTGCCATATACAAGACAGCTTAATGGGAAAACAGAGGGAACACTTTGGATCACCGATATCCATGAGCACTTGTCTCTACATGCCTCAAATTCTCCCGTAGGAATCACATGATTTCATTGGTACAAACTGAAGCTTACAATGCTCAGCCTTTCCCTGGCATGAAGTAGCCGGTCTGAGTGCAATCGCTGTTGCTGTATGAAGATTAACAGCAACACTGAGAAGCATAATAATTAGCAAAATGGAGTTGAGATCCTGGCTTTGGGAGCTTCCCACTAAAGACATGCAGAGAATTGTAAAAACGCCCGTAATTGTTCGTTGGATAAATGGCCGATGTCTCCTTCGCTTATTCCGTTTCCTCATATGTTTGCGTGGGCAGTGTGTAATGCTTTTTGAAGCACTGGTACGAACTGGTATGCACTATGCTGTGCAAGTCTGTCTAAAGTGTGGCCTGTTGCGTCATGCATAGATCATAAGATTCCTGTAGATCGTCGAACATATTTTTGAATACTGGTTGCAACAGACAGTTTTCTCTTGTAATTCATGTACATTTATAGATAGAGTCGTCTTTACTGGAAAACAAATTCTTTCAGTATGCCCCATATGTGGCCATCTACGGGTGTGACGTCCGGGGAACTGAACAATCTCCAAAGGACCAAGGTGCATAGATATGTGACTCCGTGGTCACCTTTCAGGTTATAATGACGAATCCTGTTCATAGCGTGTCTGTAATTTCAGTATTGTTTATTTTACCCCAGACTTTATTTGATATTTCTTTCCCGAACGGTGCAGGCCTTCGTTTCTGGGTAGATGGTGGCTATACGGTAAGGCGTATTAAAAACAGATAGCACAATCGCCGTTCAATTTGGAGAGATCTAGAACTTTGGTCCTGTGGTTTATTGTCGTGTCCCAATTGATACGTTAGCGCTGCATTTCTCGATTGTTATGAAATCCCTCCAACTCGATTGTGACTGGCATGAGGAAAAGGGGCCTGCCTTTATAATGAAAACTCTCCATCTATACTGTGAATGGTAGTTGCCAAATGAGCCTGTCATTATAGTAGAAATTACCGAACTCAATTGTGATTGGTGGTAGGAAATGTGGCCTGCCATTATCAAGGAAATTTCCCCAATGCCTACCTCACATCGGAAACAACGCATGGTGTCCTCCCTGTTATCTTTCTCGGACTCGCTATGAGACATGCAATTTAATATAATCTTACTGCCTTTAGAGTAATTTACTGAGAAATCCGTATACAGTGTTGAATATCTTAGCGAAGCACGGGTACATTTGCTTGTCATCATATAAACTTAGTATTTGGTGTACTTCCCAGACTTCATCTACGTCATAGCGTCTAGGATACCTCCGCATGCATAACCTTATTACCAGCTGCATGTGTCTTCTCTGTTTTAACCTTCTTTTAATTTATTTTCCCATATTCTTATCATAATAGTACAAGTTTTGCTGGTGTATGCATCCTTTGTTTAATACCGTAACGAGAGCGTCAAATTCAGCTTCCGTTTCAATTTTACCTATCTTCTTCTCATCCATGTTTCATTCTGATCTTTATTTTTCTCCTAACAGTCTTCTAGTAGATGAGCCACTTCCATATCTTTATAGCATTTAATGCATCAAATTTCCGGATGTTCTCGTCTTACAGCTTTATCCCTCTCATCTCCCTTTTCGTTAACATTTCAGTCTTTACTGCCATATTTTTACTAATTATCTTGAGATTATTCAGTACATTTTGTCCTTTCGTTTGTCCTTCAGAGTCTTGGATCGCCGTTGTACACAATCCCATATCTTCCCTTCCTAATTGTGCCCCATTCTTATGTCACCCAGTCTTCATATGTACTACTAGACAGGGATTTCAGCATGTCCCATATGTAGACATCAACAGGTATGAGATCTGGGGAACTGAACAATCTCCAAAGGACCATTGTGAAGTGAACATGTGCTGTGTTCTGGTTGTTATGAGTTAGTTTAGGTATCAAATGTTTAATAGACTGTGGTAAGTTGACTTTAGCCAGTTGCCTATAATAATAATAATACTCACGAACATTAATACAAAAACTAATGACCAACCGACCAAGAGCAATGATAATAGGAATTAACTAGGTTCGTGGAAGCATTTAGGCAACCAGAGGCTTTTGTAGAATAGTAGACAAATATTTCAAACAACTCAACGTATAACATGTACTTACGCCAAGAATTAAATGCACAACTCAGAGGACCAAGTTAAGAGAGCAACACGGTGTAACATTAATTAAACGAATCACTGGCCAAGGTGCACTGTACCAGCCACATATTACTGGAATGGTCGGAAAGATAACAATAGTAAAATGCACTTTAAGAAATGAGTCTTACATCGAATCTCAGATACAAATTCGAATAACAATAACAAGAATTGGCGAGCATTAAAAAGAAAGAACCCGATAATGGGAAAAAAGAAAAGGGGAAATCGGGGGTGGTACATAAATCGAAGCAACCGTCCCGCGGAGTTGAAAATGGCATAAGTAAAGGAAAATACGTCACATGGCCACACACAGTTACGTAACCAAAATAATGCAAAAGATCGTAACCACCTGTAATCACTGTGCTTCCCTGGAAAGTTGATAAATTTCGAGATAGCTTAAAAAACACTCGTAGATGATTCGCTAATGGAGCTGCTGAAATGAATGTAAATGAATTTTGTATTCATCATTTTAAAAAAAAATATTTTTCGTCTCTTATTATTTGCCTGTTGATCCCCACCTGCCTTAAGACATCGCTATTTCATGATACGAATTTGTTTTCTTGCTTGAACCACATCAAATATTTTCTGTGTAAGTCTGTTATTATCCATTCTCTGTACGTGCCCATAGAAAGTTAGTCTGCATTTGATGTTCGTGTCTATGAGTCTGTCAGTGTAACGGTACAGCTCTTCGGTAGGTCATTTCATCCAATAATATTATTGTTATATTTTCCTCCACAACATGTTTCCATTTCTCTGACAAAGGTGGCGTATAATGGACAAATTCCTCCCTAAATATATAAGATAAGGCCAGTATTTAACCACCTGGTTGGAAAATGTTAGGAAGCTTATACTCCTGATGGCTAAGTATCAGTTGATGAGAACCTCTTGTTATGGAAATGGTGGCCAGGGTAGAAAGTTTACACACCAAGGAAACGATCGTGTTTCGGAATGGAATCATACAAATAATGCGAAGTCGGGATGAACATGATCTGCTTCTGTGTGTATCATAATGAACAGCTGTAAAAGACGTAACACTGTGAAGACTGTAAATACTGTAAATATTACCTGTAGTGTAATATAGTCCGTGTATGTCACTCATGAATTGTAGGTAGGCCTTTATACACTGTATCCCTCGAAAGCGCTAACCAACATAGAAAATGCCGTGGGTGTTATAATGTATTCGATTTAAGTACATGTAAACGTTGTGACTCTACTATTTACATATACAGAAAGAAAAATATTTCCAGGCAGAGATTGTTAGTAAACTGCCTAAAATATTTAGGTATAAGGTACTGAGCTCTGCTATTAGGGAGAAACAAGCTCTGTATCACAGTGTGAAAACTCTTGGAACTTCTTGCGTATAGGGTTGAAAAATTAAAACAGGATTTTTAAACTATTAAATACACTATATTCAAGTAGATATTTATCTTAGGGCCCTTCTATAGTTTGTTTTAATCTAACAAAGGGGCATTCCCTACTCGTCACCACCGATTTCGCTCAAATTTATAGAACATGCAGGGCTTGGCTAGAAATGTAAGTGCCCAAAGTAGGAACTCCAGATGGTCAAGCGTATAGAAAATAAAAATAAAAATAATAATGTTGACGCGGCTCTCGCACCGTATAAGCCACTTACGTTAGTGCGCACGTCGAGCAGTAGTCGGCGTAGCGGTAAGAGCTTTGACTAGTAATTCGCTGGTCGTGGGTTCGACTCCGTTTGTGGAGAATGTTTTTTCAATGTTTATATTATTCATTTATTTGAATTTTTTTAATTTTTATGCAAAAGGCATATGGGACGTCATTTTTTTAATGAGCGCACAATTGTAGAAAATTTGGAGTTGCGAACTTTCCTGACGTGTTCAAACAGAAATACTTCTTTTTTCTCCTTTATTGACTATCTCCCCTCTTTGGGTAATGTGCCGTAAACGTGAATAGTCGTTTCGCTGTAAGATTCGTTTTCACCTGACAAGTGAAGGTTGCTCCTGGCGGCTGTACACAAAAAATAGATTCTTGCCACAGGTAGAAAAATGTGTGAAAATTAAATCACAACTTTTTACCTTTTCTATGCCTTTTCCGTACAAATAAATAAATTATTCACCTCTTTGCTTAATTGAAAAATGAATAATATACAAGTTGACAGAATAAACCTGTCTCCACACGGGGAGTTGAACCCACGACCATCGAATTACCAGTCCGCGCTCTTACCGCTTCGCCAACAACTGCTCGACGTGCGCACTTTTTCTATACGCTTGGCCATCTGGAATTCCTACTTCGGGTAGTTTCATTCCTAGCCAAGGCTTGCATGTTCTATAAATTTGAGCGAAATCGGTTGTGACGAGTAGGGAATGCCCTTTGTAAGATGGTTTCTACGCAAGTAATTAAATATTTTATTCAATGAGGAAATCGCTCCCCACCTGGGAGTGAGCCTATTTTAGTCATTCTGTAGGGAGAACCATGTGAAGCATATTTAATTCCTTATCATTTTAAGAATCAATCTTGTGTGCGATTCAATTTATTCAGAAGTTTTGGAAAGCTGTGAAGCAGACTACAATTTCAACTCTTGCCTGCCAGTGAAAGAAGGAGGCCTGCTTCCAGAAGCATAGAGAATGTTGCAGTCAAACTGCACTGTTGAGGACTTCCTTTGTGGGGAGGATTCTGTGATAACTGGAGAGGAAAGGAGTGTGGAGGAGTTGGTAGCATAACAACAAGAAGAAGAGCACAGTGAATTGATGCTTACCAGTACTGAGGCAAATCGTAGATATCTGCCATCTGTAGAGGAGCCTGAAAATGATTTTCATAACCATTATGAAGTTGAAAAACAAATAGAGGATGTTAGAGATAAGCAGGATAAACATAAATCTATTCCGGTCTCTTTCGGTAGGAAGTAGTGTTTGTGTAGTTTTCTGTCAGGAATACGTATGTGTTAATGTTATAATTAGTAATTTTCAGCATCTCAAATTTTACCCTGTATCGGTACATTATCTCCTCGACTTTATATTATGAAGAAGTCTGCGAATTTCTTCTGAACACTTCCAGACACAAAAGAATATTCAAGGCAGTCAGCAACCACTGCACGTGAATTTAACAGAGATTCTGGCACATCACTTCATGCCAGAAGAAAATCCTGAAGACTACGTGCCATGTTTGCTGCCTGCACAAGAGGCAAACTCTGTTGAACACTTTGAGGCACATCTTCCTCTTCCAACTCATCATCACACGGATTCCCATCACTTATAATATCTATTGCTTTAGAAATTGATAAGTTGGCATATATGTCTTTTACGTTACTTGTATGCTATTTTGTGTTACTTTCCTCTAAATCAGAATCCTCGATTCTGTTGAAAAATTCAATTTTGTTGTTCAGTACAGCTGTCAAAGTGAACTTAAAATATTTCTTAAAAACTGGATAAAATTTGCCATCATGTAGATTGGACTATTTCTAAAATTTACCATTGAATTTACGGGTGTGTTCATTTTATGAACTATGAATAGGGTAGTTTAAATATTCTTTTATGACATTTATGACAGCAAAACCTCGTTAAGACGTTCCTACAGGGGACAACAAAAAAGAACGTGCTAAGCAAGGAAACCTACTTCTCTATATACGAATAAAAACTATCCAACAAGGATACAGAAACAATAAATACGACTTTTCCCGACATGAGGGCATTTTACGTTGTGTAGCCGCGGGTACAGTGTAAACTATATCCACCATATCTAAAGATGAGAGGAAAGTATTATTAAAAGGTGTGAAAAACGCGAGAAACCATATGAAAACCTTTTCTGCTGGGGCTCATAAAATACCCCACGAACCTGCTACGCAGGCGTAGCAGGGGGAGAGATGATACTCCCACGTGGCGCGTCCCAGGTGGCGGATAGGGGGGCGTAACCGGCTTGCCGGCGGACTTGAGGGAAATAAAATACCTCTCGCGGACCAAACACACACCCCCTGTGGGTGGGGGAGGCTGACGAATAATACACCCACGGTATCCCCTGCCTGTCGTGAGAGGCGACTAAAAGGGGCGACCAAGGGATGATTGAATTAGAACCGTGAAACTACTTTTGATTCGTACCATCACGCGGGGAACACCATGGTTTGCCTGTACTTGCGAGTTGTACCACTATGTTCGGTACGAAATGGGTTTGTGTTTAGTAGCAGTCATGAGCCTGGCCTCGGTTTTCCAGTACCCGTGCGTCGTACCCATGTGAGCACCAGCGCGGGTCTGGGCGTAGCCTGTGAGTTGTACCACTATATGAGCGACACCGTGGGTCTGCGTTGCCTTTGATTAGTATCCACTCTGTGAGGAACACAACGGGGCCCGTGGGACCGGCATCCGTGCCTAGTACACCTAGGCGAGGAAACTCATTGGTTTGCGTTGGCTATGAGTGGCGCCATTGTGTGAGAAACACCATAGGTCTGCGTTACCTGTATGAAGTACATTACTTGTGAGTAGTACCGTCTTGTGTGGAACACCATGAGTTTCGCTACTTTTGATTAGTACCGCAACATGACAAGTACCATGGTTCTACTTTACTCGCGACATGTACCATTCTGTGGGGCCTTAGACATGGATTTTGCACCCCTTTAGACACAAAGCATCATTGTGCTTTATGAGTGGTCCCTTGGTCAGTAATCAATTATGTATGATCTTTGTTTGAGTCTGATCCACTGTAATTTGTTTGTTTGTTTCCCCTTTTTTTGTGGGGTTCATGTCCATCCATTCATTCTTCATGTCATTATTATTATTTTTTTGGTCAGTGGATGAATTTGACTTTTTTTGTTCTTTCATTTCGAACCATTAGGGGCCGATGACCTCGATGTTAGGCCCCTCTAAACAACAAACATCATCATAAAATACCAAATGCCCTGAGTAGGGAAAATAGGCGGAGCTGGCACAGGGGCTAATGTGCAAGCTGGCGGATATACATGGGCTCGTATGGGACTAACTCCTGGGAGCTGGCCCAGGGGCTACTGCGCAAGATGGCCGCGACGCACAATCCACCTCTAGCCAAGCGTTACGTCCTCTGAAACCTCCAGACTATAGGATGCCGTTATCTTATGGAATACTGTCGAAAGAGACTACTTAAAAGGGCGCCTGGCTTGAGAGAGCATGTGTTAGCGAACTCGAGGTCTTTAGATGAGTCTAGACATGTTGTGTGCTAAGATGTTGTCTATCCAACCTCCTGGGCCAACTCTTGTAGGACACTTCATTCCGATGTGGTGGGGTTCTAGAATAGTAAAGCTCCTCCAGGGGCACCCTCGCCTTAGGTAGGAGTCGAGCAACCTGTGCTGTTGTTTTGTCTGCATTGGCGGAATCGCGGGGGTGTCTAGCTGAGTCTAGGCACGTTGTGTGCTAAGCTGTCGTCTATCTAACCTCCTTGGCTAACTCTTGTAGGAGGCACTTAAGGCCTAGGTGAGCAGAGTAAATGCCACTCCCAAGGATTCGAACGTGGAGTTGACATAAACTGAAAACTAAAGAGCTTAATTGCATTTCAAATATCCTCACCCTTATTGAAATATGTTTACGGTGGAGGTATACTGACTACAGTAAATGACTACAGTGTACATGTCAGCGGAAAAAAATGACTTTGCGAGCTAAGCTGTATTTTTCCAATCTGGTGTTGTAAAGGAATGCGACAACGTGTTATGACGCAAGACATCTGACTTGAGAGAACCCGGAGTCTTCAGCTACAGGTCAAAGCTTGTTCGGTTACGTCTCAGAACTCACGAGTCTCAGAACTCACGGGCTATAATTAGTAACAAATAGTATCAAAACTGACGACTACAAACTGGTAGCTAAAGTAAACATTCTAATGAGTCTCAAAATTCACGAATCCTGACAGCAGGTGCTTGCGATGACTGCACGAGGGATGAGGTGCGCGGTGACTCACGCTTCCCTTCAACCCATGTTTTTCCATCGACTTAAGACAGTCACCCTGGTAGCAGATTGCCTATCAGTTGTTTATCTAGTCTTTTCTTAAATAATTTAAGAGCCCCTGGTGGCCCTTTTTAGTCGCTTCTTACGATAGGCAGGGGATACTGTGAATGTTATTCTGCCACCCCAACCCAGGGGGAAAAATAATGGTTAGTGAATGAAAGAGACCGAGGTGTATTAATATCATTATTTTAAAAATATTTTGCTGTTGTATTAAAGTTAATATAATACATTTCTTACCTTTCATATAAATTTATAATACTGACTTAGGGCCTCCGGGGAGGTCTGGTGCAGGTCTTTAGAGTTGACGCCGGATAGGTCACCTGCACGTCTGTGAGGATAAAGTCCTACCTAAGATGAAGTCTAATGCTGAAGACGGCACGAACATCAATCCCCGAGCCATAGGAATTAACTAATGAAAGTTAAAATCTCCCACCCGACCGGAAACCAAACTCGGGACCCCCTGGACGACATAAAATTAAAGTAGGTATATTTCCCACTGCTACTTAAAAGAAACTGTCAGTTGTTAGTACTGGGGCTTAGCTCCATAATGCGCCAGAAGGCGGCATTTATTTGAATAAGGAGTTTTATTTAGATATATTAGGTGTCAAGTCAGTCGATTCACTCATTTAGTTTCAACATTTGGAGATTCATTTAGAAAAAGGCGTATTTCTAATTTTCGTAAGCGTTCATCTATTCGCTTACTTCAATCGGTTATCCACCGGGTACATTTAAACCGAAAAATGTATCCTTGTCGCATCCCATTATTCCGCGCGATATAAATGAATTATATTTGAAACTCATTCGATTATTTTATTTGATTATTTATTCGATTGTTTAAATAATCGGATGGAAATTATTTGATTATTAAAAGTATTCGATTAACCCATCACTAATAGGGTGGACATTTAACCATTCAAAGAAGGACTGGCCTTGCTCGTGAGTTTTGAGACTGGCCCAGGTAGAGAAACTTTTCCTTACTAATCCTCTTCCTGGAATTCGTGAGTTTTGAGACTGGCGCAGGTAGAGAAACTTGTTCTTACTAATCCTCTTCCTGGAATTCGTGAGTTTTGAGACTGGCCCAGGTAGAGAAATTTGTTCTTACTAATCCTCTTCCTGGAACTCGTGAGTTTTGAGACGACACGGCTTGTTCGTGGTGTCGTTACTACAACTCTTGCTACTATGATGCCGTCACTCTACCCAGATCCTCATTTTTTATGAGGTGAGGTGGAGGGGTAGTATTGCGTCAATGGTATACTGCCAGTCGTAAGGGTGACTAAAAGGGAGGGCTAACTCTGGCGAGAGCTGTGCTAGGACACAGTGGTAAATAGCCATAGACAGAGCCTTATACACTGACTGACAGAGCAAATGCAACACCAACAAGGAGTGGTCAGAACTTTATGCCAATTGCAGGGTAGACTGACGTTACTGAGGTATGCTCATGATGAGAAATGCGCCGCTGTGCTGCGCACGTAGCGAACGATAAATGGGACACGGCGTTGGCGAATGGCCCACTTCGTACCGTGATTTCTCAGCCGACAGTCATTGTAGAACGTGTTGTCGTGTGCCACAGGACACGTGTATAGCTAAGAATGCCAGGCCGCCGTCAACGGAGGCATTTCCAGCAGACAGACGACTTTACGAGGGGTATGGTGATCGGGCTGAGAAGGGCAGGTTGGTCGCTTCGTCAAATCGCAGCCGATACCCATAGGGATGTGTCCACGATGCAGCGCCTGTGGCGAAGATGGTTGGCGCAGGGACATGTGGCACGTGCGAGGGGTCAAGGCGCAGCCCGAGTGACGTCAACACGCGAGGATCGGCGCATCCGCCGCCAAGCGGTGGCAGCCCCGCACGCCACGTCAACCGCCATTCTTCGGCATGTGCAAGACACCCTGGCTGTTCCAATATCGACCAGAACAATTTCCCGTCGATTGGTTGAAGGAGGCCTGCACTCCCGGCGTCCGCTCAGAAGACTACCATTGACTCCACAGCATAGACGTGCACGCCTGGCATGGTGCCGGGCTAGAGCGACTTGGATGAGGGAATGGCGGAACGTCGTGTTCTCCGATGAGTCACGCATCTGTTCTGTCAGTGATAGTCACCGCAGACGAGTGTGGCGTCGGCGTGGAGAAAGGTCAAATCCGGCAGTAACTGTGGAGCGCCCTACCGCTAGACAACGCGGCATCATGGTTTGGGGCGCTATTGCGTATGATTCCACGTCACCTCTAGTGCATATTCAAGGCACGTTAAATGCCCACCGCTACGTGCAGCATGTGCTGCGGCCGGTGGCACTCCCGTACCTTCAGGGGCTGCCCAATGCTCTGTTTCAGCAGGATAATGCCCGCCCACACACTGCTCGCATCTCCCAACAGGCTCTACGAGGTGTACAGATGCTTCCGTGGCCAGCGTACTCTCCGGATCTCTCACCAATCGAACACGTGTGGGATCTCATTGGACGCCGTTTGCAAACTCTGCCCCAGCCTCGTACGGACGACCAACTGTGGCAAATGGTTGACAGAGAATGGAGAACCATCCCTCAGGACACCATCCGCACTCTTATTGACTCTGTACCTCGACGTGTTTCTGCGTGCATCGCCGCTCGCGGTGGTCCTACATCCTACTGAGTCGATGCCGTGCGCATTGTGTAACCTGCATATCGGTTTGAAATAAACATCAATTATTCATCCGTGCCGTCTCTGTTTTTTCCCCAACTTTCATCCCTTTCGAACCACTCCTCCTTGGTGTTGCATTGTCACTGTTAGTCAGTGTAGATGCATTCCCTAATTTCTTCTTTATCTGTTTACGCTTCAGGGTCAGTTTTCCATCGGACTTAGCGAGGGATCCTACCTCTACCGCCTCAAGGGCAGTGTCCTGGAACTACAGACTGGGGGTCGGAGGATACAACTGAGGAGGATGGCCAGTACCTCACCCCGCCTCGCCCGCGCGTTAACCTCTCAAAACCTAACTGCTGACGTGATTATGGTCAAAAGTGTTAGGTTAACCGATGCATTTGACACCAGGCTTAATTTTACAAGGGCGTTACAGTCTCATGTTTGAGATTCGATCCTACGCTCAACCCAAATAGACGAGATGGGACATGATCCAGGGATTTTGATGCTGAGATTGATGGAAGCTGATGGCTAGACATAGGACTAGGAATATGATGTAAGGTGTAATACAAATGCTTTATTCATAGGGGGCGTATATTTTATTTATATCGTGTCAGAAGCATACATAAGTTTAAAATTAAAGATAAGGAAAAACATAAAACATAATATAAATACTCCAATGGCGAAGAGCCACATTAAACTATGTGAGCCCAAAACCTTGCAACATCAAGTGCATTTGGCTTCGCTTTAACCAGGTCTTCTGTTGTGCAGCTGAATGGGCATGAACTGCATTGCAGCAAATGGGCTGTGGTCTGCTCTTCTCCACATACACACAAGGTACTGTCCACTTCGAAACCCCATTTCTTCTGGTTTACCCTGCACCGCGTAACACCAGAGCGCAGTCTGTTCAGTGCTCTCCAATTCACCCAATCTGTGACATGGCAAGGAGGGAGTTCCTCTTTTGGGGTCATCCATTGACTGATCCTCGTATGTTGACTCCTGACGCGCCATTCTTGAATTCTTGCTTGCTGCGCTGTTCCTGCAAGTGTTTCGGTTACTCTCAAGAAACTTTTCCTAGACTTAAGCCGCTGGCGTGGTGGCTCATATCCAAACAAAGGGTGGGCTTCCGATGTCAACACCTTTCTCTTTTCTTTCTTGGCTGCCACTTCACGGCGAATATCGGGAGGTGCTATCCCTGCAAGGCAATACACTTTTTCCAAAGGTGTAGGTCTCAAACATCCAGTAATAATGCGGCAGGTTTCGTTGAGTGCTACATCAACTGCTTTGGTATGGCAAGATTTGTACCACACCGGGCATGCGTTTTCAGCTGCGGAATAGCAGAGCGAAAGGGCAGATGTCCTCACTGTGTCTGGTTGTGCTCCCCAAGATGTTCCAGTTAGCTTCCGCACAATATTGTTTCTAGCAGCCACTTTCTGCTTGATGTTCAAACAATGTTTTCTGTAGGTTAAGGCACGATCCAGAGTGACTCCGAGGTACTTCGGGGTAGGATTGTGTTGTAATGCTATGCCTTGCCAAGTGACCTTCAGAGTTCGGGAAGCTTCTCTGTTGTTTAGATGGAAAACACAGGTTTGTGTCTTAGTTGGGTTTGGTGTTAGTTGATTCTTCATGTAATAGCCAGCAAGAGTGTCTAGAGCTGTGGACAATGTTTGTTCAATCGCCTCGAAGTTATCCCCCTGAGATGTGATGACACAATCATCAGCATAGATGAAACTATTCGTCCCGGCAGGAAGAGGCTGATCATTTGTGTAAATATTGAAGAGCATTGGTGCCAACACGCTTCCCTGAGGTAGTCCGTTCTTCTGTATCCTCCACCTGCTTCTTTTTCCCTGGAACTCAACGAAGAAGCTTCGATTTTGAAGTAGGTTTCTAATGGCACAAGTCAGATGGAAGTCCTTTGTCATGCTGTATACCTTTCCAAGGAGAATTCGGTGATTAACAGTATCATATGCTGCCGAGAGATCTATAAATGCAGCTCCTGTGATTTTCCGGCTTCCAAAGCCATCTTCTATGTGTTGACTTAATTTCAACACCTGCGATGTGCAGCTTTTCCCTCTCCTGAATCCAGCTTGCTGTGGAATCAGAAGTGGCTCGATTTTATCAGTCAACCTATTGAGGATTAGTCTCTCCAGAATCTTAAAAAGATGGCATAATAAGGAGATTGGCCTGTAGCTCCTAGGGTCATTTTTATCTTTGCCTGGTTTTAAAATGGCTATGACCCTAGCCTTCCTCCATATTTTAGGTATCGTGGAAGACTGAATGCAGTTATTCATGAGTTCTAGCAACCAGCACTTCGCAGTAGGACCAAAGTCCTTAATTTGTTCCATTCGAAGGTCATCGAGTCCTGCTGACTTCCCAATCTTACACTTACTGAGAGCTAATTCCAGTTCAGTTAGTGTGAAATGCTTAGATAACTCATTGCTCTCGTCTGGTTGTCTGACTATAGGATTCTTCCCTACTTTCATGGAAAGCTTTGGTTTTCCATTAAGCAAAAGTTGGTGTGCTATTTGATCTGCACTCACATTGACATGTGTGTTACCTTGTGTAGGATCATTGCTCAAGTGTTTTAAAAGTCTCCAAGCTTCTTGACTGCTCCTACCCATATCGACTTCAGACATCAATTTCATCCATGTCTCCTTCTTTGCCTGGGAGATAGAGGAAAGAACACTTTGTGCTGCTTGAATCGTTTGCTCACTAAATGGGTCTTCTTCGTGAAGCCTGTAGTAATCATGCAGCAGAGCAGTTGTTTCACGAGTTATACCTTGAAGGTAGCGTGTCCTGCAGCCTCTGGGAATTGATGCCCGTGAACAGAACTTCACGATATCAATGAATTTGTCATAATCTTGGGGTATAGGAGAGACAGTTTTTATCCTCTCATCCAACATACTGGAAAACCTTTTCCAGTCAGCCTTTCGAAAGTTATATCTCCGTCTGAACCGAACTTCGTGTGGTCTTATGGGTGAAGAGAGGTGACATATTAGTGGCCGGTGTTGTGTTCTTGGGATTGGTGAACCCATTTCTTTAGAACATTGCTGCACAAAGTAGTTGCTCACAAAGAGAAGATCTGGGTTATACCCTCGGTGCCATCTTCCACTGTTGAAGGAGGAGGGAAGCTTACTGTCATGAATAAGGGAAAGCTCCTGAGTTTCAGCCCATGCAATGACAATCTCTCCATTCCCATCTTCTTGAGCATATCCCCACACGTGACTACGGCTGTTAAAGTCACCGATTACTATTGACTTTGTTTGATTACCAAAATTTGCAGGTGGTAAGAAAGAGAACTTTTCATTTGGAGGCTTGTACACAGATGTAATGGTCATGTTGCTTAACTCCACGGTGATTATTTCGATGTCGTTATCTTCAGTATGATGAGTACTGATGATCTGGATGTCTGGCTTTACAAATACAGCACTACCATATTTCGCATGAGGCCTTTCTGCAACTAAAATCTTTCCTGAAATCTTTGGACGTTTCTGATGTTCATCCCTATGCGTTTCCTGAATGCAAAAGACGTCACATTTCTGATCTTGGCATAGTTTTTTCAAGAGTTCCTCTTTGGCAGCTGACAGGCCTTCAATATTTATGGATATTATTGTCATGGATGGCTCTGAAAAGAGCCGTTTCTTAAAATACATTTTAAGACTGATTAGTTCTGCTTCTGGTGTGAGAGAATCAGCCGTCTAGGAAGAGTCCTAGTCCGTTGCCCAGGAGACACCCGGATGTATAACAATATCACATGCAAATACACCCTACTGGGAGGTTTCTCTCGTGTCCCCCGTGTATATTGGGAAGCATCTTCGAAGTTCTAGATACGGAGAGCCTAGCATGCACATATCAGCAAGAAATAACTGCATGTGCAAGTTGACTAGCTTTGGATGTATTTGCTGACACATAGAATGCAAAGTTCATTTTTTCTAGAAGTTCGCAACTTAGGTACAGTACAATCACACTGGAAGACCTAACCTATCTTCAGAATAAATACCCAATATAATACGTAAAAAATAATGTGCTGCTGGAATTTAGCCCTGCAGGAGTTCGCGTATTATCAGAATTCCCGAATACATAATAAGATCCCTACCTACACTTCACGTTCGATGCCCCTGTAGGCCTAACGTTGCGTTGACCACGCGATAACCTCGCGGGACTTGACATGGTACCAGGGAGATGGTGTAAGACTTAATACATATTCTTTATTCATTGAGGCGTAACGCTGAAAAGCGACTTTAGGTCTTGGAGAGTTGAGCGACCGCGCAAGGTATAAGCCAAAGAAAGACAAAGGCTACGAAAGGCGTGAAAATTAAACACTCCTTAGCCCTCGTAAACCTAATAGCGTGGGGGCTCGGAAAAGAACAAGAGTTAACCGTAGAAGGTCGGATAGGATAGATAAAAGTGAGTGGCCTAACACAAGTAAGTAGAAGCACGTGTGTACATGGGCTCTTATTGCACTAACCCGGCGGAGGCTGTGCTAGGGCTTTTTTCACGTATTACCCTAATTCGAGGTTCTATCATCCCAACCGGATGCCCTTCCTAAATTGCGACTCTCGGTGGAGTGATGTAACATATGTAGGAGGGTGGTGGGATACTGCTGTAAGAAACGACTAAGAAGGGGTGTTAAGGGTTGTTAGCTTCCGAGCGTGGTATTAGCGCCTAGAGGACCACAAGCTGAGTCTGGAATTAATTGTTTTTGTTTAAGTTACTTTGAATAGGGAATCGAGGGTTGCTATTAATTTGAAAGGATGAACTATTCCCTAGAAAAACTGCTCTACCAAAAAGAACTAGGACGGAATAAGAGAATTTTTAATTTAAAAATATAATAAGTTTGAAACTAAAATTAAAAAGTGAAGAATATCAATTACTCTCACAGTAAAGAAATCTGCAAAAGTTCCCATCATAGATAATTGACAGGTCGTGACAATCCTAGAAGTAAACATTCAACCGTCAACGTTGAGAAATACAGGTAGTTTAATACAAAACGTGTGGCAAGTGAGGGCTCTATATAACAAATAAATTCAACGATTAAAGCGTCCTTTTTGCGTGCAACTTATTCTTTCCTTCTTTCTTTCTTTCTTTCTTTCTTTCTTTGTTGGCAACCTGACTACAGTGCCACTCAGCTGTCGAAGTAAGCCTCCAGAACATTATAACAGGGTTGCCATGTTTGCAGCACTTCGTAACTGAATCAATTTCCCTTCAGGTAATTCTTATGGTGGCCTGTTTCACTAAAATTTATCCCATGTAAACCGGCTCTAAGGAGGACTCTCTGTTAATTTGTGGTGTTATTGTGTGTTCCAGCCTCGGTGCGAACTCTGTGCGGCACTCTGCGGATCACTGGCGTAACATGTGGAGATAAGGTAATTGCAGCTGAAAGAAGATGCCAGAGTGGTGGAAGAATTGGAGAGAACTAATGAGGAGACAGAGAACAGCCCGAGTTTATGGGAAGAAGTGCTGAAATACAGTGAGATGGTGATAGAACTGAGGGAGGAGGCATTTGAGAAGAAAACAATGGATGTGGAGAAAGCACGTAAGGACAGAGAAGAGGAGGTGGAGAGAGCATTAAAGAAGAGGGAGGAGGAAATGGAAAGAGCTTGTAAGGACGGAGAGAAGTTTGTTGAGAAGAGAGGGCTGGCGTGCGGGATGAGAGAGAAACTTCCTCTCCAGAGAGACAGAGAGAGTAGTGGAACAAAGAGGAAGGTCCACGGTGGCGGGCACTGCTCGTCCAGTACGAACCAGGTCAAGAAATCCTTCAGCAAATTCTACATTGGGCCTCTGATCAGGGATATATCAATTCGGTGAATTTCCTTCTTGCAAGAAATCCCTGTGTGGACTGGATGAGCACCGATTTGAACCATGCTGCAGATAGAGGACAGCTGCATGTTGTGGATGCTCTGGTAGGAAAGGAGAAAATCGAGGTCGAGTGGACTATCTCTCCTTTGGAAGGAGTGACATTGATATGAACATTGGTACCCACAGAGAAGGAGTGCCTGCACTGACCTTGTCAGCCATAGAGGGCCGAGTGGAGGTGGTCATGTACCTGGTGGAGGAGGGAGGTATTACTGGGGAGTTGCTGGGTACTACTCTTGTACAAGTTGCTCAGTGGGGTCACCTCGATATAGTGATGAACCTCACCACACTAGACCCCACTAGTCTCAATGCTAAGGCTAATAGTTGCACATCTCTGTCCCTTGCCAAACGCAGGGGGGAAGCCACCATGAGGTGGTACGCTTCCTAGAGCAGTACTCACTGAACAAGTAAGTTACTTGGACACACAACAGTAATGTAGTGTATCTCCCTCTATCGACACTATGATCCTTACCTGCGCCGTGGAGGTGAGGAGGAGCCCTTCCTCCTCTCAGGAGGTTCAGTGCTACAACAGTGAGGGATCCTACCGGTAACAAAGAACTCTGTGTTGTGTCGTTGCCTAGAAGCGAATGGTATTCTGTGCTAAGGTTTGTACCAATGTAAATAAATTGTTCCAAGGTAATAAAACTGTTAAATGTGAGTTAGTGTTGGCCCCAGAACCATCTTCCTTGTGATTAAATTAGCAGCTCTCTGCAGACCATATGCCGCTCTCTAATTGGGAGTTGAGTAGAGTAATATACTTGCACAGTATCGTCCAATTAAGTGGTTGAAGCCGCTCTACAGGCTGAAGACAGTGTGGATAGTCAGCACCATAGATCATCCAGGTAAGTGACCTCGAGAAACGTTTCCGTTGAAGACACCGGCAATGAAATATGTAGCATGATCTCAGATAGGTAGGTGGCCTTCAGATGTGGCACAGATGGGAAACTTGAAATATTGTACGTAAATTTCCCATCACACAGGCGACAAGCGCTTCAGTCATCTTATAATTTTCATGTTTTCTCTCCTCACCATTACATCAATGCTTTCAGTAGTTCCTGCATTGACCCCTGCAGAAGTATTTGAATTACCTTTTAAACAAGGGTGAAGGTGAGAGTGGATGCAAGTGGCTGTGTCAGCGGAAAATAAGGCAGACTAATGATTCACTTATCCCAGTGCTTGAAATGCGATTTTACCAGAGTATGAAATCGGGCTTGAAATTAGAAACTAAATTCTGAGTTTAATTGTATGGTATTTATCAAAATAATAATTAATGATCTCAATTAACTTATGACGATAAATATATCTTTTGCAGTAAATATTTGGTTTGAAAAGCCGTTGGCTCAATAAACTCGCGTCCTCTCCCTGAAGTAGTGCAGCTAATTTCAGGTGCACCCCAGTGGAGATGCATATACCTTTTTAACCACGTACCTGGAATCGAACCCTAGCTGAATGTTATGATGCCGTGGTTTCATTGAAATGGCAGAATGGGTTTGAATATAACACAGGTTGAAAGGAGGGAGGTGACGGCTGTCATACTGGGCCATGTACAGGGGGAGAACGGCCAATGACATAAGAGGACTGTCGCTACAAAGCAACTATTGATCCCATAAGAAATTTCAGTAGGTCACTAGTTGCACTATGCGATATTATGCAATTCAATCTAAACATTTAAACTCTTACTTCCAACAAATCATTTACGAATCTCCCCACAAGAAATGCCTCATATGATTCCTTGATGCATTTAGGAATAACCGTGGTATTGGAACAGGAGGGTGCAACCTTCAGCCAGTCGCCACTGATCTGAATTTAGGGCAGTCACCAGGTGGCAGGTTCACTATTTGATGTGGACAGGTCTTACGGTGACAATGAGATAGCGAGGAAGTTACTCTGGCCTTAGTTTGCCTGGTGGGGAATTTGCTAACCACAGAAATCAATATTCAAGTTTGCTGAGGTGGGGTTTGATCCCATTTTCTCCCGACAGTTATGTGGTCACTAGCTCTGAGGAAACATTTTCGTTATGCTGTAACTAAGCTGTGATGGGAAAAGTGGGAAAAAAAGTGATTGGGCTCAATTAGTTACCCGAGCAGAAATTAATTTCTGAATGTAATCAGTAAAATTACAATCATCGCAGAACGCGAGTCTTCAGAGAATCACTGACTTATTTCCAGTGGGTATACCAGGGGGAAATGCATTAGTCTGTTTTGTACCTTTTAGTAAAAGGACGTGAAGTGGCCATCGTTGGTGCGTTAGACTAAACAGACATTCAAAATGATAGCTCCCGAGCGAAAACAGAATATCACTTTCGAGTTTTCAGGGTAACTTATTCAAATATGGGAGTGGAAGTGTCTTAACCCGTTCACTGTCACGTGTTTATTCCGGCTCTATTCTCCACGACGTGGGGGCTGTATTTCCTGCCTGTAGTATGAGGCGACATTAAGAGAGACCAAGGACAGTCAACTTGGGAGTGTCGTTTGATGACCACGGTTCCGCTAGCTGAGTCTGGTATTAGGCTCCTCCACGGTTTGAGGTGCTCGAGTCCTAGGGAGTCTTCCCTCTATTTTGCCGATACCTTCACTTCTCCTCCAGTTGTCCATCCTGTTAGAACAATAATCACCACCAACGTCTCACGATTACCTAAATATCAACAAGCTGTGAGTAAATGAACGGGTGCTGGGGGCCAAAGTTACCAAGCTCTCGATGCGATGTATATCGTTTACTACAATGTATCGATTACAATTTTATTTGCAGAAGTAAATTACGAGTAAAAGTTACTAAGAAGGTAGTCGTTACATGTAATTTAATTACTTGCCAACTCTATAAGTAAGATATTCGTGCTCATGACACAAGCTCGTATTACTACGTGTTAACGGTGCTGATGTCGGACCAGAGTACAGTTTACTGTGTTGTTACATCCTGATTGTTACAGAGCACTTCATGTGCAAGTAATACCTGTTAGCGCTTGTCCCTCAATGGAGCAGGATCTGCTGTTTTTTGCAAGCCAATCTTCACTTGGTTTTATAAGAGCATCATTTGAAACAAGATGAACATCCCTCATGTCTTCTTGAAGGCGATCAAGCCAGTGTTTCTAGGACCGACCACGTGACCTGTTTCCAGATGGTGTGACGCGAAGTGCCCTCTGTACGCATTACATGGCCATACCAAGTATGTTATAAAGATAATAGCAGAAACACTCTCCAAAGTGCAGCCACTACCACTATCTAGCGGCTCGCTGTCTACTGCTCCTTGTGGCTGCTATGACATAATACCTGAACCAGGATTCTCAAATTTTTTTATCTATTGTATTGATTTTAAGTTTTAATTTTTAAACGAATTATGGAATAGCTTTTCAAGTACAATATGTTTGATCTGCGGTTATAACATTTTATTCGTCACGAAATACCCGAAGGCATGGAAAGTAACATCAATTTTAGGGATACGTCTAGACCAAAACTACTGGATCTTTCATGTGATAGCCTACTGTCTACTTTTTCACATATGTCATATACATTCAAAAGTGTATTATCCTACTGTACACATGCTATTTTCCACAAATTGAAGTTAAGTCATGACAAATTTCTGTAGCAATTTGCATATAACTACAGGATAGGCAACCATATGTACTGAAAACCATGCACATACCATAATTATATATATATATATATATATACACTATATTATGTACATATCAGTGCACTTGAACATGAAATTACATATATGTTACATTCTGTAATTTGGCATTTTTCTTTTTCTGCTGAGATAAAGAAATGGAGTATGGCATTTAGTGCCTGGAGTGTCCAAGGACAAGTTCGGCTCGCCAGGTGCAGGTCTTTTGATTTCACTCCCGTAGGCGACCTGCGCGTCGTGATGAGGATGAAATGATGATGAAAACGACACATACACCCAGCTTCCATGTCAGAGAAATTAACGAATGATGGTTAAAATTCCCGACGCTGCCGTGAATCGCACTCAGGTCCCCTGTGACCAAAGGCCAGCACGCTAACCATTTAGCCATGGAGCCGGACTCTACTGATATGTGTATAAACCATTTTTTTTATTTACAAAAGCTGTATTAAGGACTGCAGAGTATTTATGTGCCAGCAAGGAATAAGGACTGTCACACACACCTTCTACACTAACATATTCATTCACTAAGGTCTTCGCTAACTTGTTCTTGACATCCTGAGTGATTTCACATATGAATTAATTTAGATTATTCTGAGAAACACGGTACATTTTAGAACACAATATGTGAGAACAATCATTCGGGAAAATCATGTTACTTGATTCATATTTCTTCCTAGTAAGAGGAAGATTTCTGGGTCATTGGAATTAAGGTCAAGGGACATCAAAACATTTTCACACTCATTGTGTGGCAGTCTTGTGATTGCCCAAACAATAACATAATTGTCTACATTTGCCTGTGTAGTTTGCACATTTCAGTCGATGATATCACTTTTTCATTACAATTAGATCTCTTATCACTAATATTTAATCTTTCGTTCACAGCGTAACTCATTTTCAAATAATTGTATTTGTTTAGGAATACTGCAGCATCAGCCTCACAATTCCTACCTGTGATGGGGATAGTAAGTTATTTATCTAACAGTTCTTAATGCACTGTGAATATTAGATGCACCTGGAGCTGTATTATTGCTCTCTTTATTTCTGACAATGGCAAACGAAGTTTCAAGATAATCTTGTGTCAGTCTTCTAGTGAAGAGAAATTGGAAATCCATTGCTCCATCAATTCTGACCACAAAATCTTAATAGCAGTGATATTATCTACCCAACATTGAATACACATTGGTTGAGTTTACTATTACCAACTCTGTTTAACACAATTATCTGCCTCAGATATTTTCAATTTCTACCATTTTTTTTCTAAATAATTAGAATTACTGCAAAGGTGTTGTCTATACTGCTTAGGGCCTGTGATACTACATTTTGAGGAATTCAAGATGTCAAATAGTATGTCACATATATCAATTAAATCAGCTCTAATAGCTGCAGAGGGTGGTAGTGAATTATATAGAACATGCACCTTTATGCCACAAGCAACAGAATGACTCACAGTCCGAACCACTGAACAAACTCTCATTGGTGAAAGGAGGGAAGTGAAATACATTGTTTTATTAATTTTGGGACTAGTCTGGGAACAATGGTTGAATATTTATTATAAAATTCTTCAGTATGAGACTAGCTACAAATTTTACCTCCTAAATTTAAATCATACTTCTTTAGATTGTATTTGAGTGATTTAATCAAGTGAGGGGCATCATAGAAAATGTAAATTTTTTCATCATTTATTTCTGTTACGGGGAGACCGTGGTGGACAGAGAAAGTGCTGGCATGAATGGGTCTATCTATGACAATCAAAAGAATAATTAAAAGCTTAAAAATTAGAGGTATATTAATTTTTTGGCTGTTTTTATGCTATGTTTTAACAAAACATGTCGCTCAGCAACAGAACAAGATTTCGGGTACAGAAGTAGCTCGTTAGCTTAGATACAAGATGGGAGAAATCAGAAAATCAACCAAAATTTCTAATTATCAATACGAGCTTAAAGCTCCCAATTTTACAAATGTTACTTGAGCACTGTTGCTCCATCCACTCAGTGGTCAAGGAGACAGCTCTCCCAATTTTACAAATGCTACATGAGCACTGTTGCTCCATCCACTCAGTGGTCAAGGAGACAGGTCTCCCAATTTTACAAATGTTAGTTGAGCACTGTTGCTCCATCCACTCAGTGGTCAAGGAGACAGGTCTCCCAATTTTACAAATGTTAGTTGAGCACTGTTGCTCCATCCATTCAGTGGTCAAGGAGACAGGTCTCCCAATTTCATTTACAGAGTACTCACAACGTACAATCTGCCGAGAGCACCTTTTGCTCTACAACGTTACCGCCTTCCAAAAGATACCATTCAATATTTACACTAACACCTCTACAAGAATAGAAAGAGCATGTATGCTCTAAGAATATATCTTGGAGGCTGCGCTCCGAACTTTATATCCTTACTGTCTTCTCAAGGCAACCTGCAACTTTTATATTTACAACCAGAGCATCTTTGCCCAATAAGATTAACACTTTCCAGGCCTCTCGGGGCACAACCTACATTTTACAATTCAAACCGTATTCGCTGTCTTAAACACTCAACAGTCTAACATCTTAACATAAATAATCAATTTTACAGTTTAAAATACCCATTCTACCGGAACTTGGTGGGAGAAAAAAGACAGATTAAGGTTACTGGCCCAAAAATCAAAATGATGCGAAGGCGGACACTTGCACTCCTTGAAATTTGCACTCAAAACATCAAAACCCTATTTGGACTTCGGCCCGAAGTTACAGAGGCTAAGCCTATACTACTGAGATGACTAGATGGAGAAAATTAAAGTTACGAAAGCCACAGACAGAAAACGGTTACAAAGTCATAGTCACCTCTAAGTCAAGTTGATAGGGAACTCAAGAGGTGTCACTCTCTCTAGTCCCGAATTTTCACTAAGAGCTTTTCGGGTCGTTTAAAATTTACATTAGAAGTAGAAATTTACATTTGAGAAGACTGGAAATGTAATGATATATTAGGAAAGATAGGAAACCCTCCCCTCGAGTTAGCTTTCAGACGCTATCACATAGTTATAAATGGGCTGCCATTACATTAATCTGCTGGAGTACTCGATGAGGGCGAGACGCCGCCGCCTCCTCTATTAACACTCACTCAGTAGACTGGACGATCAATAAGGCAAGGTAGCTAGAAAAGGTACTAGATTTTATACCCGAGAGGAAGGTTCTAAAGAGCTCTGGGGTAAGGCCAATACACCTCCAAATTTTATTGGATAATCACAAAGGTACAAGACGGATCCTATTGGCTAAAGAGAAAATTAAAAAAATTTACATTGGTCGATATTTGAAATTAGTGGACAGAGATAGAAGTGTTGAAAACTGGAATACACCAAAAACAAAGCATAATCAACTCAGTTTAGGAAAGCTCAAAATAAAAAATTACTTTAAGATTTGAATAGATCCTCTTCACACTAGAGGGCATAACATAAGTTTTTGGGTAGAGAGAGACATCTGTAGATAAAAGTCCACACTCCTTGCGCTAGTAGTTGCGACATTCATATATCAGATGGCATTCTTCAAGGCGCTTCATTTAAATGAACGGGGCGGGTGTACCTCGCGGTATGGACCTCCCCTTTCTTAAAGTCTCTCCTCACAGTTAAAGTTTGACAGTTTACTTGTTAGAAGAAAATATACCAAGTTGTATTTTACAGACAAAAATTTTCTTGAAAAAGTTCATTCTTAAGAAATTACGTTATAAACAAGTCTTGAAGTCTTCTTTCAACCGTACCAATACAAGATATACAGTTCAAGTTTTGACGGCAAGAGCAGCCGCCGCAGCCTATTGCCTGGTGGGGTCGCCCGAATCCCCAAGTACTCTCAGATACATCTCTCCCGCTACCTTGAGAGGGGTAGCCATGGTGATGGTCGCCACAGACCAAATATAGTGATAATGCTCCAAGATGGGTAGGCACCACAGCCCTCTCCGGAAGGGATGGTGTTCCAGTACGCCGTTATGCAGGAGACGGGGCCAGAGCAGAGTGGGCCGTTACCACACGCCGGCATCCCTCGCCAGATGAAGCTGTCATTTATTTGGCGACAAAAATTGTCTAAGTTGTGAGTTTCAGATCAGGCGGGCTGCATGTGTGACTAGAAGGCTTGGGCTTAGAGGCGGGCAACGGGATAAAATAAACCTCACTAGAGAGGAAGGATGTATAGAATGGAGTATATGCATAGGATACCGTTAGGTGGATATGGGATGGCGGTGGTGGTGGTGATTATTGTTTTAAGAGCAAGTACAAATAGGCAGAAGGCCTCCCCATATACCTTACAAAGTGATATTTAAAAACTTTTGTTACAGAACTGACGCCGAAGAAAGATAACAGTTTTCTTATTGCCATGACTTAGTGGCCTATACTGCAAAACAAAAGATTATACCGGTTTAATCTGCGAAAGTGGGCTCTAAAAAACCTCTCAGTGACTGAGTAACTGACCAAAAGAGTGACGGGAGTTAAGAAGTCCAAAAAACATAAGGCCCATGAAGTCTGGGGGCAAATTTTCCTGCAGGTACGAAATTCTTAACCATAACTTGATCTCCAACCTTTTAATTGGTGGGCCTACGTCCACGATCATATCTCTCTCTAACCTTTTCATGAGAAGCCTTCAGATTACTTTCAGCCTTCTTCCATAGGTCTCTGATATTATCAGGACCTATTGTCTCTGGTAATCTGAATTTGAGTGACGAAAGAATAGACAGCGGCGTGTTGGGAATAAATTTAAACACGAGAGAGGCGGGAGTGAACTTGTGGGACTCATGAACAGCAGAATGTAAAGCAAAACATAACCAATGCAGAGAAGTATCCCACTTGGAATGATCTCCATGATGAAAAGCGATCAACGCAGATCGAAAATTACGATTGATCCTCTCAGGCAGAGATGATTGAGGCTGAAGTTGTTACATGGGATATGGAGAGATTTAAACTGAATTTCCGGAATAAGTTAGAAGTGAAAGCCTTTGCATTATCTGAAACTATATACTGACAGGGACCAAAAGAAGCAAAGATAGTATTAAGACAAGAAATGGTAGACTGAGCTGTAGTCAGCTTACTGGGAAACTACCATGAAAATTTAGTGAAGCCGTCTACACATACAATAATAAATTTATTCCCGTTCCTCTTTAATCCCTAATGGGGTCTCATGATAATATTTGAAGATCATTGGCACAAGAAAGGTTGGAACCATAACTTTCTGAACATGCCTCGAAGGACAACACAAAACTCCGTTCCTCAATACACAAGGGACAACATGTCCAGAAGAAAGTGTTTCCATTATCGGATCCAGCACGGGATAGCTGAGTTTTGTGTGAGGCTCCACCACGATTCCGCTAGTTGGCTCTTGTATGAGGCTCCTCCACGGTTCCGCTAGCTGAGTCTTGTGTGAGCCCCTCCACTGTTCCGCTAGCTGGCTCTTGTATGAGGCTCCTCCACGGCTCCGCTACCTCAGTCTTGTGTGAGCCCCTACACTGTTCCGCTAGCTGAGTCTTGTGTGAGCCCCTCCACTGTTCCGCTAGCTGGCTCTTGTGTGAGGCTCCTCCACGGTTCCGCTAGCTGGCTCTTGTATGAGGCTCCTCCACGGCTCCGCTACCTTAGTCTTGTGTGAGCCCCTCCACTGATCCGCTAGCTGGCTCTTGTGTGAGGCTCCTCCACGGTTCCGCTAGCTGGCTCTTGTATGAGGCTCCTCCACGGCTCCGCTACCTCAGTCTTGTGTGAGCCCCTCCACTGTTCCGCTAGCTGGCTCTTGTGTAAGGCTCCTCCACGGTTCCGCTAGCTGCGTCTTGTGTGAGTCTCCTCCACGATTCCGCTAGCTGGCTCTTGTATGAGGCTCCTCCACGGTTCCGCTAGCTGAGTCTTGTGTGAGTCTCCTCCACGGTTCCGCTAGCTGGCTCTTGTATGAGGCTCCTCCACGGTTCCGCTACCTCAGTCTTGTGTGAGCCCCTCCACTGTTCCGCTAGCTGGCTCTTGTATGAAGCTCCTCCACGGCTCCGCTACCTCAGTCTTGTGTGAGCTCCTCCACGATTCCGCTAGCTGGCTCTTGTGTAAGGCTCCTCCACGGTTCCGCTACCTCAGTCTTGTGTGAGTCTCTTCCACGGTTTTTTGAGGTGCTCGAGTCCTATGGAGTCCACTCTTTCTTTTGCCGATACCTTTAAATGTCATATCTCCTCCATTTTCCCTCTGCTTAGTGTTAATAGAGGATGGTTGTCCAGTTGTACTTCCTCTGAAAACAATAATCACCACCACCGTCTGAACAATATAGTACAAGCTGCGAGTGCTGGGGCTCCAGTTACCAAGCTCTTGTTGCGATGTATCTCGATTACTACAATGTAACGATTACAATTTTAATTTCAGAAGTGAATTACGAGTAAAAATTACAAATAAAGTAATTTTTACATGTAATTCAATAACTTGCCAATTTTGGAAGCGAGTGTTCGTGCTCCTTACAAAGTATGGATTGTGACCAGGACGGTACAGCGCGCAGGTAAAACAAAAGAGAAAATAGAATGCAATGAAGACATGTCCACAGAAAATGAGCGATTCACTGTGCGTCAGAAGAGACCAGGACTTTACCAAGAGATATCGGACAGGGAGAGGGGAAACATTGTCTTACCCAGCTCGTGATCCCACGGTCGCCACTCTGACCTAACACCCCTTCTCTGGCTACAATACGAAGCTCATCATTTTTAAATGTAATATACAAACAACCAGACTGAACAGAATCACTCTGAGCGCGGTCGTAAGAAAGGACTTAAAAGGGTGAATAACTCTATGTAACCACCAAGTTATCTGATTAGTGATGCGACATGTTGAACTGATAGGGGACTGCTGTAGAAAAGATCGTCCGTCTGTGAATCACATAATCCTAAGTAGGGGAAAGAAGGGGTAACCTCTCCTTGACTCTACGCTTGGTGACCACGAAACTCGTAGCTGAGTCTAACACACTATCTAGTTATTTTTGTGAGCCTCCTAACTTTCGTATTCACTGTCCGATCTTCCGTAGTCAACTCCTAATCTTTTCCGACCATGACGCTAGTAGGTTTGTGTCTTCCCTTCCTTTTATCGATAGCTTCATTGTCCTCTGATTGGTGTTAAGAGAGGAAGGTTGTCGTCAGTTCTGTAACAATCTGTTTCCGATCTCCTGGTGCTCTGCCATGAGCATAACTATCTCTTCCTCTCGTTCAATTACTTGACTGATACTGACAATCTTGTGCTCTCAGCCCACACACTGCCTGTGAGTGATCAACGAAATATATTCCCTCCATCTCCCTTGCTCATGGATTGGTGTTCGCTGGAGGATCTCTTTCCAAATGTCCAATAAAAAGGGCACTAGGAAAGTTTTGCAATGTGAGTGAACGCTTTAGACTTTTTCAAAATAATTTCCACCCCACTCAATTTACTTCTACATACGTCGAAACCAGTCACTGAACCAACTCTGCCACTTTTCTTCGATTACATTTTCACACGCTTGATCCCATGCTGCCAGAAGCTCCTCGTCGGATGCAAAACGCCGCCCTTTCAGCTTCATCTTCACTTCTGGGAAGAGTGCGAAGTCACAAGGACAAGATCAGGAGTGTACGGAGGGCGAACAAGCACAGTCAACCCTGATCTGGCAAGAAAATCCATTGTTGCATTAGCACGATGTCCCTCTTGCTGCAACATTTTCCTCACAGCTTCAATGTTTTCCCCAGTCAGACGGTCGTCCAGAATGAGGATCGTCTTCAACCCCAAAATTTCCCCTCTGGAACTCCTTATACCAGCCGAAAATTGTATGTGCTGGAGCGTTGTCGTGATGCAAGAGCCAAGTGTTGAGCCGTGACCTTGGACGGAGCTGCTTCAGAGCCTGGGTGACTTGAGGCAGACAAGTCTCACTGTACCACTTCGCAGTAACTCTCCTTTGTGTTCCTAGCACAACCCGAGTCAGGATGACCCCTTTAGTGAAGAATACTGCAATCATCCTTTTCTTCACTGACCTTGACTTTCGCTCAGTCACAGGAGTACCCTCATCTTCAAACAGGCACACCTTGTCCTGAGATTTTGTTGGGACATCGTAATAATGGAGTCAAGTTTCGTCACCTGTAACGATGCTATTGGCGTTACGTGAAGTCTCATTTTCAAACTGTTTTAGCATTTTTCGGTACCATTTCACTCGATGTGCCCTTTGCTCTGAAAGTGAATGGGGCATCCAAAGGGAACAAACCTTTCTAGCATGGAGATGGTCGTGTAGAATTGAATGAATAGCTGGTGCAGGGATGTGGAAGGTCTCTTCTACCAGCCGATATGTCATCCGTCCCTCTTGCTGCAACACTTTCCTCAGAGCTTCAATATTTTACTCAGTCACTGATTCAAAGGGTCGCCCAGAATGAGGATCGTCTTGAACCCCAAAATTTCCCCTCTGGAACCGCTTATACCAGCAGAAAATTGGTGTCCGATGTGGACAGTCTTTCCCCAGCACCGGAGTCATTTCCTCCAGGCACTGGTTAACAGTTAATACACGAGCAAATTTGTAGCGGATATTTGCGCGATATTCACCCTTAGACCACACTGACATCTTAACATGCTATCAATCCCACTGCTTGGTAACAACGGGTGTGAAGGTCGCGCCTTGCTGTCTTCTAGACCGGTTTTCACCCCTCTTTTCATCCCTCACCATAAATGCGGTGTCCAGTCAACTGGTTCTGCGTATTGCAAAACTTTCCTAGTGCCCACTATTAAGTTCATGATCCGAGTGAGTGTTTCTATTATTCGTATCAGAAGTGCTTACAATCGAGTAATATAACTAATATAACACGAAAATAAACAATGTGGACCATTACGGGATTTAGAAGTAGTTAATTATATTCTAAGTGGTTAAGACAAGCAATTGCCGTACCTGCTCAATGTCCGCTGCGCTATGAATATCTTGTTATTGTTTTCATTGTGATGTATGATGAGATGAGTAGCTCGTGCGGTAAAATGTACCTGAGTTGCAGTTTGTTACATGAATATATCTGGATATACTTGGTAGTTCTCATTCCTCTCACGATAAAAACAGATCTTCACATTTTCTCATTACAGATACCGTAATGTCAGCTACTTTAAGAAGTACAATCACACCCGCGGTGTACAACTGTTTACTACCATCGCCTTTCTTACGACCAATCTGAGGTTATTTTCTAAAACACCCGTTTGTTCTTGTAACTGCTAAACGCGCAGAGTAAAGTTAAACATTCTTTCAATGTCAAATTACGACGAATAAAATGCAGTCTTATTGTCTATGAACACTTGTGTTGCCCGTTAGGCACGCGTATTAAATCGCCTAACACTTGGATGTAACTCATTGGTCGTGCGAGAGAGGGAGAAATATCCTGAATTTACACCAGTCACCTGTCTTCACAGAATTGAGACTCACCCTTACAGTAAGAACTCTACTAACAAGGGCTGCATAGCCAACACGTCCTTGATTCTCCTGGAAGGGTGTGAGTTCGAGAAACTTGAGAAAATAGATTTCATTTTCTGGAGCAGCACATGACCCAGAGGTTCACTCAGCCTGCTCCAGAAATGAGTAGCAGGTTAGTTCATGGGCCCAAAGTGATTTCGTTCTTCCTCGTAGCTGTAATAGGGAATGCACCATGCGTTTTGTTCACTTGTAGCCAAATTTCTCTCACTGGTGATGGAGGACATTTATACTCGTATCTCAGCAAACAGGAAACATCTAAAAGCACTTGGATTCTCATTCAAAGAGAACTGAGGCGTTGTCTCGACTGAAATTAATATACAATTGATTCAACGCATTACGCAAATGCAGAAACCCAACACTGGTGAAGTGTAATTGGCATTGCTCATTTCTTAGCGCGACGATGTTTACCTTTCCATGGAACTTCCGGTAACTTTCTCCTGACGTAAGTCAAGCTGAGCGATTGGCACTGACTGAGTCGGTCATCTGGAAAAGGGGACACGTCCAAATTATTGCATTTAACAGGAGAGATACAAAAAGGAATTAACAAACGAAATTTTTGAATTTGCATATAACTAGTAAAAGGCCCTTTATTCCTATAATACGGATTCCAGATCCCATCCCTGAAGGTAAGAAAAATCAAATTTTGTTTTCTGGATGCATACAGTTTTCTAAGTGAACAGAATTTTCTTAGAAAATATAAACGAAATATTCATCCCTGTCCTTTAGTTTTGATTTTAATTTGAGTTTCAGTTACAATGTCGCTTTTCAATCAACCTATGACATTTAGAAATCAGAGAATTATGAAGTGATCCTAAACAACGGACATATTATAGTTTTAACAAAAAAATCAGCAAACATATTCATTCCGTCTTATAGGACATTACATTCTTCAATACGGTTCATGTTCTCTCATCGAGAACTGACCTTGTAACCATTGTAATGAACATATTGTAGTCCCTGACCGTAGGTTAAGAATATAAAACAATAACTGCAAGTAGCTTCTCTTTAAGAGGATCAGAATTCTTCTTCATGCAGAGCTTCCTGCTCAGTAATTGGACAGTTGTTGACAGTGTCATGGTAGAAACTGGCATCTTACCACCAATATACACTATAAGTTTCCTCACGTCGTTGACCTTCTTAATATTAATGGGACTTAGTATACCGTATACTGAGAGAACGAATGGAGAAAAACGTAAAATAATTGAAGTATTATAAGAAAATTAAGCTTCACACTTGACAACTGTTTTGACAACACCAAATATGTCGTACTTTTCATAAGAATGCAAGTGTATTTTGCACAATTACACCTTCTGACAGGGCACATTTACATTCAGTGAATTCATCTATATCAGGAAGTGTATTTTCAGCTTCCGCAGTGGACTTCAACTTCGAAGACTGTGTCAATCAGCGGTAAAGGACTAACAGATCCTTGTACTTTTGCTTGGAAATCGGAAGTGCAGTGATGAAAACATATTCGGCTGTAGTTTATTCGATACAAACAGGTTTGTGTCATCATTCAGTGTGTATTCTGATTTCAGTCGAACTGAAGGGTTCATCTGATGAAGATAAATTTCATTTTTGATCTCTTGTTCTCCTTAATCCTTGGCTAGCTTGAATTTCATTTGTAGAGTTCCACACTTGTGACATGTTTGAAAGATATTCCCTAGAATATAGAGTGCGACCGACACGGAGTACATAGTGTTCTCCTTATATAGAATTGAGGCTCGCGTGTACTGAGGACAGCACTTCCCGGGAGGGAGCGTCAGCAGGATTATCGGCCGACGCGATGGGCCGCCACGAGAGGCGAACGCCTCTCTGTGCTGCATTATTGAGAACTTGTACATACAAATCAAGAAGCAATACATTAGAATGGAGGGCAGGTCCGCGGCCCGACTGCAAAGTGTATCGGGCCACGGAACTGTCCGTATACACAGGAACATGATCATAGCCCAAGTGGGCAAATTCCTGTACGAAGTGATGCACTGCCACGACCGCTGCTCCGGTCTCGGCCACATTGATCCGATGAGGCTGGTGGAATGCCTGTGCTCAGGCCTGGTTCACTGCAGGGCAGACTGCTGCAACGCTTTGTGGGGTGGCGTCGCTGTAGAGAGCCACCGGACATCTGGCGGGGCGTCGACAAGAACTGAGGGGTGAAGAGTCCTCGTACCCAGAAGATCTCGCCTGAAAGGATGTGTTTAGCAGGGAATACCGGCCACCCCATGACCCAGCAGAGCCAAGAATAGCCGGCAGCCTGTTGGAGTTGATGTGGGGAGAGGTCGTGCAGCTCGCGCACAAGGGAGAGGGCGCGCTGCTGGATGACATGATGCATGGTCACCTCTTGGCTGGGGATGTCGATGGTGACGCCAAGATACGTCAGTATGGGAGTCGGGTGCAGCACCGTCTTGGAATGGTTGAGGGTGACGCCCAGAATCTGGGTAAGATAGACATCGATCTCGCGCATGAGAGCGTCCGTGAGATCGGGGCTATGGATGAGCCAGTCGTCGAGATAAGGGATCATCTGAACACCGAACTCAAGGGACAGAAGTTGCTGCACTGCAACGGCCCAGCGTTGCATGACGGATGGGGCCAGGTTAGTCCCATCGGCTGGCGGGTCCAGCGACACCGAACCCCGCGGTAGAGTATACCGTAGGGGTGTCGGGTGTCGTGGGAGATCGTGATCCATGTGGGGCCGTATCGACGAAGGCTTAAGTGAAACTCTGCATAGACTCACATTAGCGCTCGTAGTGGTGCGTAAGTTACACAATGCATTGGCTCACACTAGCGCTCGTAGTGGTAGACAAAATCAAACTGCTAAACTAATCGACCGGGTAACGATGATTAAACAAATGGTTTCAGTTTTGGGAATCAATATAGAATATATTCTCATAGTTTATTATATTTTATTTACTTAAGAGTCGTAGCTCATATCCCTAGGATATTTTCAGCATTGCGTTGCTTGTTAGAGGCCTAGAACTGTGGATTTTCCTTCCTTTTCTTCTTGCGTTATGCCAGATGTAGAAGCATTTTTGTTCATTGCCGATGTGTTTATAAAACATCCTCCGCACACTTTTATTCATACCCCAGCTGTCTTAAGATATGAAGCATATGACACAATTCTAAATGTCCCCTCATCAGGATCTCCTGTTCTGTATCAACATGTGGTGTTCTCCCATGCGCACTTTTACTGATACTACATCTGTCTTAAGATATGAAACACATGACACAATTCTAAATCTCCCCTCATCAGGATCTCCTGTTCTGTATCAACATGTGGTGTTCTCCCATGCGCACTTTTACTGATACTACATCTGTCGTAAGATATAAAACGCATGACACAATTCTAAATGTCCCCTCATCAGGATCTCCAGTACTGTATCAACACGTGGTGTTCTCCCATGCGCACTTTTACTGATACTACATCTGTCTTAAGATATGAAACACATGACACAATTCTAAATGTCCCCTCATCAGGATCTCCTGTTCTGTATCAACATGTGGTGTTCTCCCATGCGCACTTTTACCCATACTACATATGTCTTAAGATATGAAACACATGACACAATTCTAAATCTCCCCTCATCAGGATCTCCTGTTCTGTATCAACATGCGGTGTTCTTCCCTGCGCACTTTTGCTCATACTACATCTGTCTTAAGGTATGAAACACATGGCACAATTCTAAATGTCTCCTCATCAGGATCACCTGTTCTGTATCAACATGTGGTGTTCTCCCATGCGCACTTTTACTGATACTACATCTGTCGTAAGATATAAAACACATGACACAATTCTAAATCTCCCCTCATCAGGATCTCCTGTTCTGTATCAACATGTGGTGTTCTCCCCTGCGCACTTTTGTTCATACTACATCTGTCTTAAGATATGAAACACATGACACAATTCTAAATGTCTCCTTATCAGTATTAACATGTGGTGTTCTCTTACCTCTGCTGCCAAGAGACCAATATTCTTTCAATAATCTTTCTCATACGTCTTCACGAAGTCTCTCTTTACACTTTGATCGATAGTCGCTAAGTAGTTCCATTACTATGGCTCTAAAGTGGTATAAGATTTTCCCTTTCCGCTGTTTTCAACCTGCGAACAGCATTCTTCTCGCGAGAAACCTGATGGAAAACATTAACATCTTCTCCACTTGAGCTTTCAACTTACACAGGCAGAGAATCTGGATCGTTTCCCTGTTGTCATTCACTTCTTCACTTTCATCTCTGGCCATTGGCTGCAAACCTCAAATGACCATTGTTGTACTCCTGAGCACGTAAACCCGTACACTAAGGATGCAACCTTACTCTTTCTCCCCTGTAATGTAAGGATAGTGATTCATAGTTACTTTTCTAACTCTTTGGTTTCTATTCAGTGTCGCTAACCATACAGTTTAGGGACCCTACTTTCCGATACAACGTCCGACACTATACAGTCAGGATTTATCTCGTGAATTGCCTGAATCACGTATTGCCACTGCAGTCACTAGTCTTACGTTTGCGGGTGTCATTGTAAATCTGTTTGGCTAATACCAGGTGGCATTTGATAACGTAGTTTATGACAAATGACGAACGCAGCATTTTATTAATTTTGGTTTATTAATTTGGTTTTATTTCGTCCAATACTTACGTAGAGAAAACAGTTAGGATGTCTAACGAGCACGAAATGTCATCAAGGACTCCCACGAAATGAAAGCAACGTTACCTCGTTCACAGAACACTTCAGACCGTGCTACGTGGTATTGAAAAAGGAAGGCGATGAGTTGTCACTCTTAGTGATATGGACTTTATGGCAAGAGTTTCACAATTAATTAGGGCAAGTGTTAATTTTAACTTTATTCCTGTGATAAGTTTCTGACAATGAGAATCAGTTGAACTGGAGAAATTCTTCGTTATGAACCTATCCTAACCAAACCTAAGCTAAACATCTCTTGTCTCGAATTTTAATGCGGTTTGCAGACCTACCTTTGTGTATTCTTATTGACTTACGGCATATGCGTATGCAATATACTTGCTCATGTGTATTATTACAGCGAGGTTTCATTTATATTTCTGTTCTGTTTATTGGGTAACATCTGCCGCCTGGGCGACTGTCCTAAATGCTTCCAGTAATGCTGGGTGGTTTGCACACCATTTCTAGTGTTGAAATCCTCCACTCTCTAGTAAATTAATAGTTTGAGACTGCAACTGAAGAGCATCCTCTATATTTTCACAGCCGCTTACTTGGTCATCAGCATAAAAATCTCTGCGAACAAGTTGTGCGTCTCTGGGGAAACCTTGATTCTTCATCTTCAGCAAGTTGCTTCTGTGGTCTGGTAGCTAGGAAGGCTGCTGCTGCTGTACCATATGCTACAGTTGTCAGTCCATAATGACAGGGTGGGTTCCTAGGAGATTCACTCCAAATAATACGCTGAGCGTTCCTCTGCATGAACCATGACTTGCCGATACATTTCAGCAATATCTGCAGTGAAGGCAAATGTATGAATTCTAAATCTTAGAATAATGGAGTAATGATCATCTTGTATTGTCATTCCAGCCATTAATATATCATTAAATGAAATATTGTTAGAAGTTTTAGCAGGTTAATCAAATACAAACCTCGTTTTTGTAGTTGAGCTACTAAGCTTAAAAACTGGATGATGTAGTAGATAATAGTTTCCACCTTCATTCCCTGACCTTATCCATATACCACATGGCCTCATACTAGTGAAGAAGGTTACAGAACTCGTGCTCAAGTGAGGGCTGCCTACTGAAATGCAGTTCTAGTTGTGCCAGTCTTGACATGGCATGACTGAAGGAGTTTCCCAGAATCTCAGGTTTGTGCTTGAGGGGTAACTAAACTATAAATCTACTTGTAGCTTCCCTAGTGGTACTGTAAAGTGCCTTTCTGTTGCTCTCTCTTCTCTTGTCATGACTGGGGACGTAATCTCTTCTATTTCCCAGGACTGCTGTAGCTGCGTGTCTAACCTGTCCTCTGACTTCGAGAAACATGTTATTAATGTAAGACATTATTCTCTTCCCCCTGATGGTAGTGTCCAGCAATAATCCATCCTAGTTCTGTGTCTTGAGGAAGAGGATAATCTGGTGATCGAGTTCTGTGACCAAGTTCAATAATGAAAAGGAATGTTCTGTACCCATTAACAAATCAATGTCACTTGGCGGGAAGAACTTGCGGTCAGTGAGCAAGTTCCAATGTTAATGCTGAATGTAGAGCTAACACTCTACCCCACCAAGTGCCAAAGTTATGAACAGTGGAAGCCTTTACCTTTCACCATTCCAATGGCCCCCATTGCTTGTACGGAGATGATTTTGTTTTTTCCTTTTTAAATACAAATACTCATGTTTATTATGTTTGTTTATTCACACTCCCTGCTCTGTAGGTAATTCAGTGTCCATGGAATGGCTCTTGATTTTGAAAATTACCGTTCATTTATTTTGTATTGCATACTTTTGTTGTTATTATTATTATTATTATTAATATTACATAAGGTATCTCTTAAAATGTAAATAAACTAATATTTAATATAGTAAATTATGCTTATCTCTTTGGATTCATTTATTTTATTGCATATTGTTATCGCTATGGCAAGATGACTTTTTTATGATGTAGACACAGTACAAAAGTATTTCTTCCCAAATAGATTTGTTATACACCCCGTGTGGGTGAGGGACGAAGATGAAGAATACACCCACGATGTACTCTGTCTGTTATAGGAGGCGACTATAAGGGACGACCAAGGGATGATAGTGTTAGAGCCATGAATATAATTGTGATTAGTAGCATCATGCGGGGAACTCCATGGGTCACCTTTACTTGCGAGTGGTACCACTATGTTAGGTACACAAAAGGTTGGTGATTAGTAGCAACATAAGATGAGTCTGTATGGGTTTTCCATTACCCGTGATTGGTGCCATTGTGCGAAACACCGCGGATCTGGGCGTTGTCTGCGATTAGCACCACTATATCAGCGACACCGTGGGTCTGCGTTGCCTGTAATTAGTACCCACTATATGAAGAAGACCAAGGGAATACTGGAACCCGTGATTAGTACACCTAGGTGAGGAACACTATGGGTTTGCGTCATAATGTGAGAAACACCATTGGTCTCCGTTACCTGTGCTAAGTAAAATACTTTTGAGTCATACCATAATGTGTGGAACACCATGAGTCTACACTATTTTTTATTAGTACTGCAACATTACAAATACTATGATTTTACTTTACTAGCGATACGTGTCATTATGACGGGCCATTGACCAGCATTTTGGACCCCTTTAGACAACAAGCATCCTCGATTCAGGATTATGCTTTAGAAGTAGTCCCTTGGTCAGTAATACTATCGTATATGATAGTTTCTGGGTCGGATCCACCGATTGTTTTAAATTCATATCCACCCATTTATTCTTCATCATCACGTTTTTATTCTGCTCTGTGGACGATTTTGAATTTTTAAATTGTCATTCTCTTTCGTCTCATTTCATACCATTAGGGACTGATGACCTAGATGTTAGGCCCCTTCAAGCAAAAAGTACCACCATCATCACTCGGTTAATTATACCCGCACCAATTAGACTACAGACTAGGGAAGTGCCTTTTATTGCAGTACATAACGTTCTTACTTATTTGTATCATTAAAGATCTGAAGATCCATATACGGTTATAACTGGTATAAATCGAAACTGTGTAATTTGGGAGAGAGTAAGCCCATGTGGTATTGCGCATCACAAGAAACTGAGTGAATTGGCTGTGCAGTTCGATTACACTGCTGTGAGCTTGCTTTCAGGAGGTGGTGTATTCCAACCCCTCAATCGGTAGATCTGAAGTTATATTTGTTTTTTCCTTGGTTCCCTCGTTTCCACTTTAGGCTCATTCTGTGGCTGTACCTTTATTAAGGCAAAGACCGCTTCCTTTCATTTTAGTATTAGCCCTCTTTCCTATCCCATTCTTGCCTTACCACATGTCCTCTATCAGTGTGACTTAGGCCAATATATTTAAAAAATCTGGTAATTTTGTTTGACTCATTAGTGCCCCTGGAGAATTCCTGGGCTCCCCTAATGTGGTAAGCTTGAGATACACCAAAGTGTAAGTTCAAAATATGTTTAAAATGACCCTCCTGTCCCCTACTGCTTATTGAAGAGAGAAGAAGAATAAAAAACATCCAAGCCAAAGGAAGGATGTATAGGTCCTACGTGGTAAGTCCTTGAACTTATGGAAATTGCAATAAAATATACACTCTAGATCTCTCTCGCTCCCCCCTCCCGTTGACAATACGGTTATACTAATGCCTAAATCAAAATAAAGGCAGGAAATATTTAACTTATATTTAATTTAAGCTGATAAAGGAGGGAACGTATGACTAGCTCGGGTTGGCGGGTTCGAGTCCGGCAGTATTTGAGGGTGTTCAAATACGCCAGTCTCATGTCTGCAGACATACCGGTACGTAAAAGTATTCTTGTGGGACGAAATTCTGGCTCCTTGTCCTTTATAAAAACCATAGATTTAGTTAGTAGAAATATTAACATTATTATTCTCAATTCAGAAATGAGCTTGAAAGCTGACCTAATTTCCGTTCACATAGCTTAGCACATTAGTTCTCCTCTATGTTTCCTGGATAAGCTTGAAGACATAACCAGCCTGTAAACTGGAAATATGCCGAATAATCTCTCTTACAGGTTATTGATGAGAGAATGAAACTGAGAAAATCGAAAAGAAAGCAGCTTGATTTGTTCTGGGTGATATGTGACAAAAGAATAGCTTTACAAAAATGTTGCAAAGTTTGGGCTGGGAAGAATTGGAATAAAGGAGACGAGCTGCTCGACTAAGTGGTATGTTCCAAGGTGTCAGTGGAGAGATAGCGCGGAATGACATTAGTAGACGAATAAGTTTGAGTGGTTTCTTTAAAAGTAGGAAAGATTAAAATACGAAGATAAGGCTGGAATTCGAGAGGAAAAATTTTGGCAAATGTACGTTCATAGGATGTGGAGTTAGGGATTGGAATAACTAACCAAGGGAAACGATCAATAAATTTCCAATTTCTTAATAATCATTTGAGAAAACGCTAGGAGAACAACAGATAGGGAATTTGGAACCTGGCCGACTGTTGTAAATGCAGATCAGTATTGATTGATTGCCTGATTGATTTAATTATTGATTGATTGATTGATTGATTGATTGATTGATTGATTGATTGATTGATTGATTGATTGATTGATTGATTGATTGATTGATTGATTGATTGATTGATAGATTGATTGATTGATTGATTGATTGATTGATTGATTGATTGACGCTCGTACAAAAGAAAGTAAAGGCACTAAGTAATTTCTGGAACTTTCGAAAATCACACTGCAAAGACATCACGCAGAATCCCAAGGAATGTAATGCTATTCTTCAGAAGATGCTCAGCAAGCGTTTAGCTATAGAAGTAGTAGTAGCTGGTCAAGTTTCTAAGTAAGGATGCGTATATTTTATATTATGAAAACATTTTTTTTGTAGTATGTACTTATTTGTATTAGACATTAATAATTTTATACTTAATGTCGTTGAAAACACCTATTTACAAAGCAATCCACAAAACAAAATAATAATAATAACATACACTTACATTGTGACCAACAGCTGAGACACACTGGCTAACGTGCGCCAGACAGCCGCCGATCTGACACCTATGAACTTAGAAGACACACAGGGCACCTCCTTGTCGTGGAGACTTCTGGAAACCGTGCCGCCTAATGGGGAAGGGTGTAACTTAGGAATACTGGCTCCTTCCATTACACTGTGATGCGCTGAGACGAAACGGCGAGTTGGTTAAAAATTTTGCGGCCAACAGCCGCATACGTTAGCCGATTGGGCGATATCAATGCGAGAGTTGGAAACAGAACTGAAGTATTCGAAAGGGTAATTGGTAAATGTGGGGAATACATGGAAGCTAATGGAAACGGGAAGCGTTTGTTCGACTTCTATGCTAGTTTGTGTTTAGCTGTTACGAATATATTCTTCAAGCATAAGGCTATTCAGTTGGGGAGCTAAGGGTAACAGGTCCACAAAATATATTATATCTTAACCGATTTTAAATTCTGGAAGTCTGGTAGGAAAATATGAGTTTTACGGGGATTTTTCGGTGATACAGACCACTATCCGATCTGTAGTGAAGTAAGTATCTCTAAGCCTAGAATACAGAAAATGAAATCTATCTGCAAACGAACAAGAGTAGAAAATCTCCAGGACGAGGAGATTACACAGAAGTACATGGATATGATTAGTGAGAAGCTTCGAACAGTGGACGGTAAGCAGCTTCAGGATATAGAAAGAGAATAGGTGGCATACAGGGATGCTGTAGCAGGAACAATAAGGGAATGCCTAGGAACGCGTATGTGTAAAGGTGGGGAAAAGCGAACATCTTGGTGGATTGATGAAGTGACGGCAGCTTGTAAACGTAAAAAGAAGGCTTATCAGAAATGGCTCCACACAAGGACTGATGCAGACAGGGAATTGCACGTAGTTGAATGAAACAGAGCGAAACAAATATTTGTTGAATCCAAAAAGAAACCGTGGGAGAAATTTGGTAATAACCTGGAAAGACTATGTCAAGCAGCAGCGAAACCTTTTCGGACGGTAATAAAGAATCTTAGGAAGTAAAGGAAAAAGGAAATGAACAGTGTTTTGGGTAATTCAGGTGAACTCATAATTGATCCCAGGGAATCACTGGAGAGGTGGAGGGAATGTTTTGAACATCTTCTCAATGTAAAAGGAAATCTTCCTGGTGGTGTCGCGAACAACCTAGCTAATGGGCAGGAAGAAAGTGATGTTGGTGAAATTACGCTTGATGAAGTGGAAAGGATGGTAAATAAACTCCATTGTCATAAGGCAGCAGGAATAGATGAATTTAGACCCAAAATGGTGAAGTATACTGGGAAGGCAGGAATGAAATGGCTTTATAGAGTAGTAGGATTAGAATGGAGTGTTGGTCAGGTACCTTCAGATTGGACAAAAGCAGTAATTGCACCTATCTATAAGCAATGGAACAGGAAGGATTCCAACAACTATCGAGGTATCTCATTGATTAGCAGGGAACGGATTTATATGTAAATGCATATCTCTTTAGGAAGATAAAATTAATTATATTTTTCATTATCTTTACGAATCATAACGCGTGGAGTTAAAAATGGAGTATTCATTTTCCATATTTTTCCATATTTCGGAGTTTAGTACATATGTTCCATATTCTTCGTCATTAAAATCAATAGTGTCCATATTTCGGTTAAAAAGTATTAAATTATATTAAATTAGCAGTCATCTCAATAATGAAGAAATAAATTAAAAATCAATATTCAAAAAATTAATATTTTAAGTGGTGTGCAGGTCATTATCACGCCTGTCCAGGTCTGGGCTGATAAAGTAAGCTGAAAAGCGGTGCGAAGAAAGAGAGAGGTTGAGCCCGGAAGTGGTGGAGATCAGATGATCAGTACCGTGACTATTTGAATCACACTTACAGCACTGATAAGCTGCATTACATAACATCGACTGTGTCTGTGTCATGCTTTCGCAACTAGGGAAATCTCATTCAACGACGATGTGCTAGTGGTTTCCGGAGTAGTTAATTCGGGCATTCCCGTCGATTGCTTCATAACTCCATCTAGTTCACTACCAGTCTTCACAGTTTGAATTATCAGTGAGACGGATCATAGTGTTCTAGAACGTTCAGTGTGTGCAGTTGTATATTGATATTCATTGAAGACATTAACATTGTTACAATGTGCCTAAAGTAGCTCAGTCAACCAGTTTAAAATTGAAAAGTTACGTATCATAATTTGAAGAAGATGCTTTATCAACTGACAGTAAGATATTATTTTGTAATTTGTGTCTTTGTACACTGACATCTACTCAAATGCTCCTTGTGCAACAGCACGTTTCAACCAGTAAACACAAGGCTAACAAACAAGGAGATTCCAAGCAGAGACAGTTGTTTCTGACACAACCAGCAACTTCCAGTGTAACGTTCGAGTTCAACACCGATCTCTGCCGTGCTCTCATCTCTGCTGACATACCTCTCTTATGGAATTCCTCGAGAAATATACCAAACGATCCATCCCGGATGAGTCAACGTTCAGAAAAACGTACTGTTCAGCCATATACGATGAAACTGTTCGGAAGATAAGGCAAGAGATTAAAGACGGTCCAATTTCGGTTTCCATGGATGAGACAACAGACAAAGAAGGCGGGCTAATTGGCAACGTAATCATTGGCTTTTTAAGCGAAGATTATTGTAAACGGATTCTCTTACACTGTGATGTTTTAGAAAAGTGCGATAACAAAACTATAGCAAAACTGTTCAGTGAGGCTATGAGTAACCTTTGGCCACAGGGCGTTAAGTATAATAAAGTGTTACTTTTTATTAGCGATTCTGCACCTTATATGATGAACGCCGGAGAAGCATTATGTGCTGTATATCCAAGGATGACTCATTTAACATGTGTGGCACATGCCTTTCATCGTGTGGCTGAAGTGGTAAAAGGCAGTTACCCCAAGGTAAATTTATTGATTTCCTCAGTGAAAACAGTTTTTCTCAAAGCCCACAGAAGAGTTCATCTTTTGAAAGAAATGTACCCAGAGATTCCAGTGCCGCCTAAGCCGATTCTAACTAGGTGGGGTACGTGGCTGCAAGCGATTGAATATTTTGTTGAATATATACAGGCTGTATTAAGGACGTTCTGCATACCATGGACTCTGAAGATGCAGCCTCGGAAGCCGCGAAAACAGTTGTTTGCGACATATATGTGAAAAATGACTTATGTTACATTCAGCATAACTTTTTATGCATCAAAAAACACTGAAAAGGCTCCAAAACTCGCATCTCCCACTTTCTGAAAGTTGTGAAATTGTGAATAAAACTGTGGAACAACTAAATCCTGCAAATGAAGCAAACAAGAGATGGCCACTGTGCTTTCAAATAACCCCGGATATGAAGAAATGACAAAGGTTGCTGCAATGCTGTGTGGAGATTTAACTGTAAAATTAACACTGGATTTAACGCCAGTAGGTATTGTGAAGTTGAATTGTGCCCCCATTACGTCTTCCGATGTTGAACGCAGTTTCAGTCAATATAAAACTGTCCTTACAGACAATAGATGGAGATTCACTTTGCAGCACTTAAAAGAACATTTTGTTATCCATTCTTTTGGTAACAGAGAATAAAATATTGTGTGTTCTTCAAATATATTAAAATGTGAAGTGCAACATTATGTTGCATGTAGATCTACTTTGTTTAGCTTCTTTGAACTTTGATAAAAATAGAAATGAATGTTATATGTGCAATTTTAAGTCCATATGTTGAGTTTGTAACATATTTGAAATTAAATTTTATATGATGGGGTTGGCAGTAGAGAGAGATGTCTGGGTTAGAGTGTGTGAATGGGTGACATATAGAAGTGCTTGTTTTTTCTGAATAAATAGTAAAAATATATGACTTCAGCGGGGTGTTTTCTGATTTTTAATTGGTGAACCTAACATTAATGGCGACCGCGACAGGACATCATTAATAAAGGAAGACCCCCGTGACAATAAAAAAGATGGAAAACCTCACGAAAGCAAGGACCGTAAAGCGGCGGTTATTTACACGAGTATACAACGAGGTTATGTCATCGTTACAAGACGATGAACCAGACACAGATGAAATTCAGGTACAACTAGAAATCCTTCATCGCTAATTTAGATGGATTGGTATTTCAACAGATGATAGATGATAATTGTGAGGTTGATCAAATAGCAGATGAGGAAGAATCAACTGATGAATATAGACGTAAATTCTTGAGCTGTAGGGCTAATGCAACAAGATTTTTGAATACCACTGTGCCGGCTTCCTCTACCCAAAGTGTAGTAAATGAAAATATAGCTGAAAGAAAGAAATACAGGCTTCCAAAAATAGAATTGAAGAAGTTTTCTGGGGAAATAATTGACTGGTTATATTTTTGGAGTCATTTCCGTAAAATACACGAAGATGAGGACATGGGGGAGGAAGATAAATTCCAGTATCTCATTCAAGCTATGATAGAAGGTTCTAGGGCGTACGAGTTAGTCACAAGTTTCCCCCCGACTGCCGACAATTATCATAAAGCGATAGACAGTCTTCAAGCTCGATTTGGTAGGGAGGACTTACAGGTAGAAGTTTACGTTCGTGAACAACTGAAGCTAGTTTTGACCAATGCAGTAAATTCTACAGTGAAACCAACACTTAGTAGTTTATATGATAAATTAGAATCACATCTCAGGTCTCTGGAAAGTTTAGGAGTTACTACAGAAAAGTGCACTGCAATGCTATACCCCTTAATTGAATCATCCTTGCCAGAAGACTTACTAAGGGCCTGGCAAAGGAATACTTCTTTCAGATGTGATTCTGTCTCCAAAGATCGTTTGAAACAGCTCATGGCTTTTCTCCAAAGTGAAGTTGTTAGTGAGGAAAGTATTTCTTTAGCAATGAAAGGGTTCAACATTAATACATCCCAAGGGCTCAAAATTAAGGGAGGCAAAAAACCAAGGGAAGCCGCTGAACCAAATATCCCCACCGCTTCTGCCTTGTTATCTACTGATATTTCTAAAAGACAGGAGTGTATATTTTGTCTTAAACCTCATTCAAGTTCAGAATGCATTAAAGCTCAACAAATGACTGTGGAGGAAAGAAGGAAAATCTTGAGTAACAAGCACTGTTGTTTTAATTGTTTAAAGAGAGGTCATCAAAGTAAAGCTTGTAAATCCATTATTAGATGTATTGTTTGTGGTGGGAAGCATGTGGTAGGCCTACTCATGTGTTATAAACTTGGTAACAAAGACAAAGAAAGTGTTTCAAAAAATAATTTTGATGTAGAAAGAAGGTTGATCAGTGAGGATGCCACTCATGTAGATAAGTCTATGGCTAACGTCTCTTGTTCTCCTGAGGTATATTTACAAACTCTGGCGGTTGTTGTTATGGGTAAGAGTAAACAAAGAACAGTGCGAGCGATCATTGATACCGGGTCTAATAAATCTTACATTGTGCGTGGCTTAGCTGAACAAATGGGGTACCAGTCAGTCGGAAAGGAAACTCTAATACACTCTTTGTTTGGGGGAGTACGTTCCCAAGAGGTAAAGCATGATTGTTACAACATAAGTTTAAGAAGATTAGAGGGAAACTATTCCAAGGAACTGCAAGTTTTGAGCCAAGAAACAATTTGTGAAGATGTCCCATATGTTAGGAATGGTACTTGGAGTGATGAGATAAAGGATCTCAAGATTTGTTTAACAGACGTACAAGACCGAGGACCCATACAGATTCTACTGGGGGCAGATGTCGCAGGTGAATTGCTTACTGGAAAGGCACATCAACTAAAGTGTGGTCTAGTTCTAGTTGAGACTGTTCTAGGGTGGACACTAATGGGAATAATTATAAGTAATAAACCTAGAAGGGATACAACGTCACTGTTGGTGACATCATTGTTTTCAAAACAAACAAAAATTTGTGATCTCTGGGACTTAGAAATTCTTGGAATTACTGATCCTGCAGAAAAGGAATCTACCATCGAGAAGAATGAACGAGTTAGGAAGAATTTCCTTGAGACTGTGAGGCTGAATGAAGACAACAGATATGAAGTGTGTCTACCTTGGAGCGAGCAACATCCACCTCTTCCGGACAATTGCGAAGTAGCTCAGCACAGATTGGAGACAGTCACAATGAAACTAGAAGCTGAGCAACATTATGGAGGATACGATGGCGTCTTACGAGATTGGATGGGGCAAGGAATTATTGCAATGGTATCCGAAGAAGAGCTGGCGAATGGCGGACACTATTTACCACATCGACCTGTCTTGAAAGAGAACAGCACCACCAAGATAAGACCTGTATTTGACGCCTCTGCGAAACAGAGGAACGCTCCTTCTCTAAATGATTGTATTGAAAAAGGACCTAACCTTATAGAGTTGATTGCTAGTTCATTACTGAAGTTCAGAGAAAATGATATTGGAGTCATCGCAGACATAGAAAAAGCATTTCTCCAAATAAGCGTCCATCCTAGAGACCGTGACATTCTAAGAGTTTTTTGGTGGGATAAGGAAAGTACAGAAAAGATGAAAGTGTTTCGTCATAATAGAGTTGTTTTTGGTCTTGCATGTTCTCCTTTCTTGCTGTCGGCAACAATAGAATTCCATTTGAACGAGATGAAGAGAGAAGCAGTTGATAACAATCCCTACTTGGTTCCGACAATAGAAAGACAGAGAATGTTTCTATGTAGATAATTGTACTACAAGTGTTAACAATGAAGCTGAGCTCAATTCATTCATGAAAGAGGCAAAAATAATTATGGAGAAGGCATCTTTCAACCTGCGAGGGTGGGAGTATTCTTACGACAAAACAACTGAAAACCTATCACAAGTGTTGGGACTCGTTTGGAATAAAGAAAACGATACTATGGAGTTGAATCTGGCACATGTCATTAATATCATACCTGATGTAATAACAAAGAGGACAATACTAAGAGCTGCTCATAGAGTATTTGATCCTATTGGTTTTTCATGTCCTGTATCTCTCTGCCCTAAATTAATTCTGCAGGAACTTTGGGCTTCTGAGCTGGACTGGGACACTGAGGTAAATGAATCGACAAAGAAAAGGTTTCTGAAATGGTTGGCAGAACTACCTCTCCTGGCTGAGATTAAGATTCACAGATGTCTGATTGGAAGGCTGCAATCGGTTGAAGATATCTCTATACATATATTCTGCGATGCTAGTCAAACCGCATATGCAGCAGTTATATTCTTGCGAGTACAGAGGATTAATAACGTGAATCTACGGCTTGTACAAGCAAAGGCACGAGTGGCAACCAAGAAGAAGATCACCATACCACGTCTGGAATTATTAGCAGCTACCATAGGTGTTAGACTTGCCACATCAGTGTTACCATCATTAACGTCAAAGGAAATTATTGTTCATTATTGGAATGACTCATCGACAGTGTTATCCTGGATAAAATTAGACGAACCTTGGGGAACATTCGTTTGGAATAGAGTTCAAGAAATCCGAAGATTATCCAGAACTGAACAGTGGCGACATGTTCCTGGAACCATGAATCCAGCTGAACTGGCATCAAGAGGATGTGATCCAAAGCATTTACTGGAACAGAGATGGTGGGAGGGTCCGAAATGGCTGAAGCAATCCCCTACTCAATGGCCCTGCTCCGAAGTTACAAGAAACGATGAAGAAGTGTTCGAAGAAAAAAAGAAGAAAAGTCAACACTATTACCGCAATAGAAAATAAGTCAAATACGCAGGAGTGGCACCTCGACTATTTCTCGAGTTTTCGGAAAACAGTTCGCATGATGGGGTGGATCTTGAGATTTCTGCACAATTGTCGACAACAAAAATTAACTAGGATATACGCAGAACTATCAGTTGAGGAGACGACCAGAGCGGAGAAAATTGTGATGAAGTTCATACAAAAGGAGTGTTTTATAGATGTAAAGGACGAGAGATTTAGCACACTCTGTGTTTTCACTGATGACGAGGGAGTGATGAGACTGAAAACAAAGATAATAGCACGTCGGGATGATTACGCTTTCCGCTGTCCTATTATCCTTCCTGCAAAACATGCTTTAGTTCGTGCTCTCATTAAGGAAAAACACAAAGAGTTATGTCATGCTGGTACACAGATTCTGCTCAGCAGGCTCCGACAGAAGTACTGGATCCTCGGTGGAAGAAGAACTGTGAGGAGTGCAATCGCATCATGTGTTGTCTGCCGAAGATACCATGGAAAACATCTTGAAGCGGAACAGGCTCATCTACCCGTTGACAGAGTGAGAGAGGCTTCGGGTTTTGAGATATCAGGGGTAGACTTTGCAGGACCTTTGATTTTGAGAGGAGGAGAGAAAGCCTGGGTCTGTTTGTTCACGTGTGCTGTTCTTCGTGCGGTCCATCTGGAGCTTGTGACATCTTTGGCTACCTCAACATTCCTAGAAGCCTTTCGACGCTTTGTATCCAGACGTGGAAGGCCAGCGATAGTCTACAGTGATAATGGGACGAATTTTCATGGCGTCTGTAATGCCTTGGAGACGATTCAGTGGGATAAAATTGTTCAATATAATTCTGCATATGAAATTGAATGGAAATTTAATCCTCCCGCTGCACCTTGGTGGGGAGGTTGGTGGGAGAGATTGATTGGTGTTCTCAAACAAATACTCAGGAAAGTTCTGGGAAATTCGTGCTTGTCGTACCAAGAAATGATGACAGTCTTGTGTGACATCGAAGCTGTGATGAATTCTCGGCCGCTTACCTACCTGTCCAATGATGGAAGTGACCTGATGGCAATAACCCCTGCAATGTTTCTGCAAGAGGTCAAGGAGGTTGGAATGCCCGATATCGACATGATAGAAAATGTAAGATTCGACAAAAGATACAGATATAGACAGAAAATAAAATAAACTTTAAGGTTGAGGTTTAGGAATGAGTATCTTGGACAACTAATTCAGAAGAACCACCATACAAAAAGTCAGTACAAACCCTTCGTGGATGAAGTAGTACTAGTAGACAATGACAACCACAAGAGACTGAACTGGCCGTTGGCAAGAGTGATGGAAGTTATCCCTGGCAAAGGTGGTGTTGTGAGACTTGTTCGTCTGAAGACTGATAAAAGGGGTACTCGTGAGACCGGTGCAGAAGGTATACCCACTCGAAGTGACATCTGCAGAAGACCACGTCTTCAGACAATTTAAGCTGTGTGAAAAGAAAGAAAGTGACCGGAAGACAGTTAAATCATCGACCGATAGCTCCAAACTGAAAACTGGTAGTGGGAGACTGGTGATTAAACCCAAAAGATTTGAGGATTGAGTGATATTTTTTCACAAGTGTTCATTTATTCTATGTGATATTTATCTCAAGTGTTTTTATTTATTTTGAGTTCCAAAAGAGACAAGAAAAGGGAGAGGTGATCTTGCTGTTTTGTATTGTGTATAGTAAATTTAGTTTTGTATTGTCATGTGGATAAATGATGTGTTGAGTTGTTCCCACAACTCAAGGTGGAAGGATGTTGAGTTTGTAACATATTTGAAATTAAATTTTATATGATGGGGTTGGCAGTAGAGAGAGATGTCTTGGTTAGAGTGTGTGAATGGGTGACATATAGAAGTGCTTGTTTTTTCCTCTGAATAAATACTAAAAATATATGACTTCAGCGGGGTGTTTTCTGATTTTTAATTGGTGAACCTAACACCATATATAATTCCATATTTGAATAAAAATAACTAAATATATATGTACATATTTCAAAAAAATATTAGTACATATAAATCGGTTCCCTGTATGATTACTATACCAAGCAAAGTATTCACCGGCATCTCGGAAGAGAGGGTGCGATCAGAGAGGAAGTTGCATGAAATCCAATGTGGTTACAGAGCACGGAGGGTCTGTCAAGATCCAATTTTCAGTACGCACCAGGTGAATGTAAAATGTTAGGAAATGAATATACAGCTGTGTATTGGTGTAGTATATCTAGAGAAAGCATATGCAGGGTACCGAGGGAAATGATGTTCACAATACTGCGGGGGGGATGACGTTAAGGGTAGATTATTAAAATCAATCAAAGGCATTCGTGATGACAATTGGGCTCCAGTAAGAATTGATGGTAGAACGGGTTCTTGGTTCAGGATACATACAGGGGTTAGACAAGGCTGTAATCTTTCTCATTTGCTCTTCGTAGTTTACGTGGATCATCTGCTGAAAGGTATAAATTGGCAAGGAATGATTCAGGCGGGTGGAAATTTAGTATGCCGTCTGGCCTCTGCTGACGACTTCGTCTTAATGGCAGATTGTGCCGAAAGCCTGCAGTCTAATGTCCTGGAACTTGAAAATAGGTGCAGTGAGTATGGAATAACAATTAGCCTCTCCAAGACTAAATTGATGTCAGTAGGTAAGAAAGTCAACAGAAGTGAATGTCAGATTGGTGATACAAACATGGAACAGGTAGATAATTTTAAGTTTTTTTGTTGGTTGTTCCTCCAGGATGGTAATATAGTAAGTGAGATTAAATCAAGGTCTAGTAAAGCCAATGTAGTGAGTTGGCAGTTGCGATCAACATTGTTCTGTAAGAAGGAAGTCATCTCCCGGACGAAACTGTATTTACATCGGTGTGTTTCCAGACCATCTTTGCTTTACGAGAACGAAAGCTGGGTGGACTCAGGATATATTATTCATAAAATTGAAGTAACAGACATGAAAGTAGCGAGAATTGTTGCTTTTAAAACAGGTGGGAATAATGGCAGGAGAGTAGGCCTACTCGGAACTAGCAGATAAAGGCTATGTTAGGAATGAACTGGATGGATGAAGCTGCACGCGTAAACCGTCTTCGGTGGTGGGCACATGCGCGACGAATGCAGGAGGATAGGTTACCTAGAAAAATAATAGTCTCTATTATGGTGAGTAAGAGGAGTAGAGGGAGACCAAGTTGACAATGGTTTGATTCAGTTTCTAACGATTTAATGATAAGAGGTATAGAACTAAATGAGGCCACGGCACTGGTTGCGAATAGAGGATTGTCGCGACGTGCCGTTTTGGTAAATTCACGGAGGCTTGCAGACTGTACGCTGAATGGCATAACGGAATTTAATGATAATGCATGCATATATGTATTAAAACCGTATGATTTTATTTCCGTTAGTGTACGAAGAATTGGATCGTAAAGTTCAAGCAGTTGATTCCCCCTTCCATGGCTGTCCACATTCGTTTAGACTTACGGACCTGCTTCCGTATTCTCTTTCTTTCACCCGGAGAGGTTCCTTCTCCCTTATATATCCTCTTTGAGGTAGACATAGCGGGACACAAGGTTCTTAAACACTACTCATTTCACTCAGTGCCAACAGTGCACTTTTCAGTAAGTGCCTCATACAACAATTGTAGTCATTACGGATGTGTTCAACTACAACTCTCCCCACAGTTGTGTATTTTAGTATATACTAGCAAATGTACCCGTGCTTCGCTACGGTATTCTACATTGTATACGGATATCGATGTAAATACTGTGCGTGCAGCAAATGAGATTGTTTTAAAATTGTATGTCTCTTAGCCTTATCCGAGAAATAGCATGGGGAGGTCCACATACGTTGTTTCCAATGTAAAGTGAGGTTTGCGGAGTTGTGATGATAACGGCAGGCTCACTTGCCTACTGCCATTCACAATCGAGTTGGCAAGTTTACATTATAATTGCAGGCCCCAATGCCTACTGCGCGGTCACAATCGATTTGGGGAGTTTTAGTTACAATGGCAGACCCATTTCCTACTTTCAGACAGGTTACAGTTGAGGAGTTTTTATTATAATACCAGGCAGCTTCCCTACCACCAATCAAAATTGAGTTGTGCAGTTATCATTATAATGACAGTCCCTTTTTACTGCTGCTAGCCAGCTTACTGCCAGTCACACAGAATTAGTGAGTTTCCATGAAAATAGCAGGCCACTATGCCTAATGCTAGTCAAATTTTAGATTGGAACATTTGTTTATAATGGCGGGCACCCTGGCCTAGAGCCAAACACAATAGAGTAGGGGACTTTCGAACAAAACTGCATGATCCCTTGCCTTCTGCAAGACAAATCGAAAAGTGAATTATTCATTAAAATGGTAGGCCCTCCTTACTAATGCCAGTTACACAGGAGTTGGAGAAGGACCCCATTCCTACTGCCAGCAGTCAAAGTCGGTGTAGGGAGTACTGATTACAATAGCAGACACATCCTTTCTCGATCGCTACCAATCGACATCAATGAAGATATACAGATGGACATACGAAAGTATATGAATGTTTACAATATTGCAGACCTTCATTTACAGATTAACTGCTACTAAACGGTACGTCATATCGACAAAGTATTGTACCGTAAGGCGCAGTATTTAGCGATCTAAATGGCTGGTCCTATGATATTTTCTCGCATCTAATCTATTCATGGGTCAGATTGAATCAGAAAAGTTGAATAGGTTGAAATTTGTGTAAGAATATCTTACATTGCATTACTTTTCGGATAATTATGTGACATAGCATTTGGCTCACATATGGGTACTGGGTGGGCCAATGTTCGTGTAGAGTTTGATCATACTATCTTTCCTGTAAGTGATTGAAATGATGCACATGAGAAGAAAAGGTTTAGAAATTAATTTCCATTAAGGCAGGTAGATTTCCATTAAGTTTGGTTGTGTGTATTTTGAGGGAGTGCAAAATCACGGTTTCGGTTTCGTATAAACCCCCAATTAGTTCAGGGATTTAGAAACAATATTTGCCCTAAAACCTCCCCAAAGGACAGGTGGATTCTAAATATGAAGTTTAGTGGAAATATATCCAGTAGTTTTCAAGTTAGAGAAAGACAAACAGACCAACAAACAAACAAACAAACAAACAAACTAACTAACTAACTAACAAACAGACACCAAGGAAACCTACCCTCGGACAGATGGATGCTATATATAAAGTTTGGTTCAAATATCTTGTTAGTTTTCAAGTTGTAAGAAGTACGCTTTACACGCACCCGCTCTTGCGTTCAGTCCGCTGGGATTTGTACCGAAAAACGGTCCGTTAATGATATCTCCCCTACTAAATCCTGTTATCGAAATGATGCACATGAGAAAAAAAGGTTTAGAAATTAATTTTCATTAAGGCAGGTTAATTTCCATTAAGTTCGGTTGTGTATACTTTGAGGGAGTGCAAAATCACGGTTTCGGTTTCGTAAAAATCCCCACTCAGTTCAGGGATTTAGAAACGATATTTGCGCTAAAACCTACCCAAGGACAGGTGGATTCTAAATATGAAGTTTGGTGGAAATATATATTTAGTAGTTTTCAAGTTATAGAAGGGCAGACAAACAAACAGACAAACAGACAAACAGACAAACAAACAGACAAACAGACACCTAAGCTAAAAATGATGCAGATGGTCATTATTACACCTGAAACGGATAACTGTACGGAAATTTCGCCAAAATAATCAATGTACAGACACACGGTCGGTACGATTTTATTTTTTGCGCTAAAACCTTCCCAAGGACAGGTGGAATCTAAATATGAAGTTTGGTGGAAATATATCCAGTAGTTTTCAAGTTATAGAAGGACAGACAAACAGACAAACAGACAAACAAACAGACACCAAAGCTAAAAATGATGCAGATGGTCATTATTACACCTGCAACGGATAACTGTACGGAAATTTCGCCAAAATAATCAATGTACAGACACACGGTCGTTACGATTTTATTTATATACATGACGGATAAGCATGAGCCCGTCGAAAAGTGCAGACTTCCACTTCGAGATTCATATATCCTAAACGGTTTATGATATTAAGAAACGGTTTGCGCCATCAGACGCCTCATTTACAACTCTACATGTTTGTTTCTAAACCTCATCCTCGTATCTCCCATATTAAGGGGGTAAATTGAGTTTAAATTTTGAATAGGGTGAAATTTGGGTGCATTTTTAACATTTTACATTACGTTTTGCCTACTTATGTATAAGCTAGAATTATGAAATTTGGTACACATATGTCCCTTAATCGTGCCAATGTGCACACCCAACGTGATGTTCCTATCATTCTTACAAGTGTATCAAACAATGAAATATACTTGTCAAAATCACCAAATTTACGAACAATCCAGAAATACGGCCAAATTTAACGTATACGGGAGAGAGATACGACAAAATGTCGCAGGACCAAAGTTGTAGATCACTCCGAATTGAAGAGACATTGTGCCATCCGTTTTGTGATACGACTTACCGTTTAGCCAAAAAATAGCTCAAAAGGAATGTCTGCACAGTCATTAAAATTGCCTTCATATTTCGATATCTTTGGGGGTAAAAAGTGAAAAATTTGAACATCTTGGAATTTTCCCATCGGTTAGGGACCAAAAGCTATAATTTCACCAAATTTTAATTGTCTACCTCATCTGGCAGGTTGTGCCGCCATCTTGATTTGGGGGGATAGGGGATAAAAATGAGGAAATTCCCGAAAATTTTTAAGCCCACGAAACCTATAGGTTATCGTTTTGGATATACTATACGACTGTGTTCTTATTCTGAGCCCAAAATTTGAGCCCCCCCCCAGCGTGCCCCCTTCAAGGAATTTTGATAATTTCCGATTTTTCTAGGGATCCTGGGGTCATCAGTTTCCCTCGTACCAAGTTTCAAATTACTGAGTTTCTGGAAGTGCCTCATTAATTCACGTATTTTTTCATTTTTAAATATTTGTATATACATCGCTCCAGCCCGACTTGCTTTTATATATATAGATGACGGATAAGCATGAGCACGTTGAAAAGTGCAGACTTCCACTTCGAGATTCATATCTCCTAAACGGTTTATGATATCAAGAAACGGTTTGCGCCATCAGACGCCTCATTTATCGCTCTACATGTCTTTTCTAAACCATATCCTCGTATCTCCAATATTAAGGGGGTAAATTGAGTTCCAATTTTGAATAGGGTGAAATTTGGGTGCATTTTTAACATTTTACATTACGTTTTGCCTACTTATGTATAAGGTAGAATTATGAAATTTGGTACACATATGTACCTTAATCGTGCCAATGTGCGCACCTAACGCGATGATCCTATCATTCTTATAAGCGTGTCAAACAATGAAATATACTTGTAAAAATCACCAAATTTACGAACAATCCAGAAATACGGCCAAATTTAACGTATAAGGTAGAGAGATACGACAAAATGTCACAGGACCAAAGTTGTAGATCACTCCGAATTGAAGCGACATTGTGCCATCCGTTTTGTGATACGACTTACCGTTTAGCCAAAAAATAGCTCAAAAGGAATGTCTGCACAGTCATTAAAATTGCCTTCATATTTCGATATCTTTGGGGGTAAAAAGTGAAAAATTTGAACATCTTGGAATTTTACCGTCGGTTAGGGACCAAAAGCTATAATTTCAGCAAATTTCAATTGTCTACCTCGCCTGGCAGGTTGTGCCGCCATTTTGATTTGGGGGGATAGGGGATAAAAATGAGGAAATTCCCGAAATTTTTTAAGCCCACGAAACCTATAGGTTATCGTTTTGGATGTACTATACGACTGTGTTCTTATGCTGAGCCCAAAATGTGAGCCCACCCAGCGTGCCCCCTTCAGGGAATTTTGATAATTTCCGATTTTTCTAGGGATCCTGGGGTCATCAGTTTCCCTCGTACCAAGTTTCAAATTTCTGAGATTTCTGGAAGTGCCTCATTAATTCACGTATTTTTTCATTTTTAAATATTTATATATACATCGCTCCAGCCCGACTTGCTTTTATATATATATATAGATGAGTGTTACAGTGTGATTGATTACAAGTATGGAACTGGGTGATATAACAAGCCCATTCACATTTCAAGTAGCGGAAGAAGTGTCTCGTACTCTGTAGTTGTCTTAATACAGTCTACGCTGTGCTGCGAATCAGTTCGGTTGTACAGTGTGCACGGTATTTACTTGGTAGTCGCGAGGAGTTTGTTCGTACTTTGTGTCTTGTGAAGTTAGCGTGTGATGGTTGCCGCCAGTGATGGGAGGTCCCTTCTGGATATCTCCAAGTTACCAGTTGAAAAGGAGGTTGAGGTGAAAATGGACGATGTTTCTCTAAATAGTCAATCTAATAATCAAAGGTCTCAAGATCCAATACCTAACAAACAAACCACTCAGAATACTCAAAAGTCGACATCTTTGATTAGTTCGGATGAATACACTCGAGAACATTCTGGTCCTTACATTGTTCTAGTAGAATCTGTACGGTAACGGACAAAAATGTTGGAGAGCTGCATCCTATGACCTTAGGTCGTTTATTTTATGATTGAAATTTACCAGTAAAATCCATCATACGTAAGGGCAGAAATCGTCTTCAGGTGCAATTTGAGCATGCTACCCAAGCAAATAAATTTTTGAGTCACCCGTTATTAGGATCTATTTGTGCACGGACATATATTCCAAGCACAAGCATATTCCGTGTTGGTATCATAAGAGGGGTTGATAAAATGTTTACTGAGGAATCTATACTCCAACATCTCAAATCTGACTACATTGTTAAATCTGTCCAGAGATTAAAACGTAAAGCGGTTGTTAATGAGGCTATCGAATACCTTCCTACTGGACCAGTAAAAGTAGTTTTCCGATCCCAGCAGTTGCCACGATATATCTCTCTATTTAGTGTCTTTCTGGAGGTGGAACCATTTATCTTTAATCACATAATTTGTAAAAAATGCCAGCGATACGGCCATACAGTACGTCAGTGTCGTTCGCAAACGTTCCGATGCGGCAAATGCACCTTGTCGCATGCTACGGATAAGTGTACGGAGCAGTATACCAAATGTGCTCATTATAATGGGGACCATCCCACAGGACATGAGTCATGCCCCGAGCACAAACAACAACAGCTTATTAAGAAAATAATGAGCACCGAGCATGTATCTTTTCTTGAGGCCAAGTCCAAGATTTCACCACCTAGCTACTGCCCAGCGCAACACCTCCAACAATTTCCCCCTCTTGTTGCTGAACACTCCCCTTCTCCTATTTCAAATCCGAGAAAACGAAAGTTTACTCAGATTATTACTCAATCACCCAGACCGCAACCCGCTCAGGGGTATGATCGAGCTGCACACATGGCTATCCTTCGGGATACCCCTAATCCACTTACTGTGCCTATGAACATCAATGCTCCCCCCACCCCTTTCACAGCCGCAATTCCCGGCTCCTTTGGTAAATGTAATTTCCCCCTTCCATCTTCTGACCAGCCACAACGTCCCGTTTATCGCCAAAAAGACGACTTACAACAGGACATACATAAAATTCTTATCCTCCTACTGCAGGCGGTAGGCGGTCACCCTTCTTTACAGCATGTTATTTACCAATTACGTGACAGGTTAAGTGATATTTTTTCGTTATATGATCAATATCGTCCAATGGAATGCTAGGAGTGTCCTTCATAAGAAGAGTGATATTCAGTTAATAATTAATGAAACTCATGCACATGTTATTGCTTTACAGGAAACATGGTTTTCCGAACAAACAAATTTTCTACTTCCCGGATATGATCTTGTGCGGCATGATGGCCCGGGGTATGGAGGGGCAGCATTTCTTATTCATTATACGATCTCATATCAATCATTACCTATACAGTATTACATTCCACATACTTTTCTTGTCGCCATTTCTTATCGGCAACTACACCTTATTAACCCGTATTGCCCCCCTGATATTTATATTTCGAGTTCGAGTTGGTCTCGCTTTTTCCATCAATTTCATCATTTGTCTCATATTATCATCTTTGGGGACTTCAATCTGCACCATACAGCATGGGGTGCCATTAGTGATACCCCACGAGGCTCATATCTCCTCATAGCGTCTCAGCAGCATGACCTAACTCTTCTTAATGATGGATCCCCCACTCGCCTCACTGTACCTGGATCCCCACCTAGTGCGGTTGATTTAACATTCTGTCGATCAATCTTGACCCCTATAATTACGTGGTCAAGACTCTCAGATACCTACACCAGCGACCATTATCCCATATGGATTACGTATGGAGTTGGTAGACCCATACAAGACCAGCCCACTTCAATGTCATCCAGCAATGTAAGTTCAATACGATCATTTGATGAACAGACACATATATCATATAGGCAATATCATCTTCGTCATAGCTCCGAGCGCATCAACACGTACTCTTCCCTTATGTCACTTCTTCATCAGTATCTTGATATCTATCATCCTCCCAAACCATTCGCCTCTTCTACTCCTCGCCCGTTCCATTATATCCATTGGTGGGATAAGGAATGTCACCAATTAATATTAACCCGCAAGGCTTTATTCCGCACATATCGTCGTTCTCTAACGCGAGATAATTATTTACGTTTAAAGAATCATATTGCCAAAACTAAACGTATCCTTAATCAGAAAAGACGTGCTGCGTGGAAGTCGTTCATCTCCTCTCTCAGTTCTCATATGTCAGCTCTGCATTTATGGAACGCTATTCGTATGTTGTCGCGTGCCTCTCAATATCAAGTACATCGAATCATCCCACGTGATATCATCAATAAGTTTCTGCATTCTCTGACCCCAGACTATGTGATACCTTATTTTGAACTTCCCTCGTATACTGTTCGCTCACAGTACTCCACTCTAATTCAACCCATTCAATTAAGTGAAATATCAGCTGTCCTTCATTCCGCCTCTAAATCCACCCCAGGCCCGGACTATATTTCATACACTATGCTCCGGCTCTTACCCTTACGAGCACAAAATGCACTTCTAAATTCTTATAATGATATTTTACTGAATAAGCATATTCCACCGCATTGGACTGAATTTTTTCTGATTTCGATCCTCAAACCACAAAAATCCCCAACAGATCCAAACAGTTATCGTGGTATTGTACTTGGATCTTGTATTCGTAAGACATTCTTAAAAGTATTATTACAAAGACTATTATGGACTATTGAGTATTATCAGTTAATACCTAAATATCAATATGCTTTCCTTAAAGGCAAAAGCACCCAAGATCCTATTAATATTTTTACTATTGACCTGCTCCTAGCCAAACATCGAAAGCAAAGTACTCTTTCTATATTTTTAGATATCAAAGGTGCATATGACTCCACTGTCTTTGGGAAAAAATAGCGGTAAAAGGCATACCTCCCGCCTTTATTGTTATCCTGCCAAAATATATACATATCGCTCATTAAATATTAAATAATCGTATCATCACGTACCCAGCCGCTCTGCTTGTAATGGTTTGCCTCAGGGTGATATATGAAGCGGAATTTTATTTGCCCTTAATATCAGTGAATTGGAACATCTCATTTCACAATATGCCCGAGCACTTATTTATGCAGATGATATAGTTCTTTACACATCGCAAGACAACATTGATGTTGCCCGACAGCTGATAAACCAGGTCATGAGTCACGTGTATATATGGTTTCAAGAGAATGGCCTTCAACTATCCATCGAAAAATGTGCGGCAATGATATTTACTCATAAGCGTTCATATGATCACTCTCCCTTTACTTTTGAGGCATATAGTATCCCTCTCACTACTCATCATAAATACCTTGGCATAATCTTTGATTGAGCTTGCATCCGGGAGATAGTAGGTTCGAATCCCACTATCGGCAGCCCTGAAGATGGTTTTCCGTGGTTTCCCATTTTCACACCAGGCAAATGCTGGGGCTGTACCTTAATTATGGCCACGGCCGCTTCCTTCCAACTCCTAGGCCATTCCTATCCCATCGTCGCCATAAGACCTATCTGTGTCGGTGCGACGTAAAGCCCCAAGCAAATAAAAAGCAAAAATAATATTTGATCACAAACTCACCTGGCAACGTCATATTACTTTGATATGTCAAAAAGTTGATGGATTTATCAAAATTCTTAAAACTGTAGTTCGTCGTAACTGGGGCGCCGACCCCAATACTGCTCTTTCCTTATACAAAGCATTTATACGCTCCATTTTTGATTATTCAGCTCACATAATAGACATCGCTTCAGTTACCTCGCTTATTCCACTCAATACCCTCCAATTTCAAGTTTTACGCCTTTGTATTGGAGCACTTTAGACTACCCCAACCAATGCATTATTAGTGGAAACTAGTGAAGTCCCACTTGTGATAAGGCGTTTACTGCTCTCACAAAAGTATCTGATTAAAAGGCTTGATTTTTCATCTTCCCATTTAATTCCAAAGCTACAGCTCTTACATGACTACTATCAACAATGTCCGCCTAGATCGGGACGCGTGCCAGCTATATATACTGCGTATACCATTATAAACAGATTCTGCACTTCGATCCTTAGAACTCCTTCCATACCCTTGTATTCTACTCCATTTGCAAGCTTACACTACACACCCACAATAATTTTCTCTCATACATCTTTATTAACAGGATCGTCAGCTATCGCTGATTGCGCCTACCCCATGTCAAAAAGAATGTGCATATCTCCCTCTGTTATCGGTGTAGACTTTTACACAGATGGGGCAAAACACCCCCAAGGAGTCGGTGCTGCTTTTGTTATTAGAGACTCCAACACAATTGAAAGTTTTCATCTTCCGACTACTTTCTCCATCTTTTCTGCAGAGTTATTTGCCATTCAACAAGCATTAATTTACATACAATAACATTCCTTGCCAAAAGCTACTATTTATACCGACGCTAAAAGTGTATTACAGGCATTATCCTTTGTTACTCCATCCTTAAATTTATATATTTATACTGTTAAATCCCTACTTTATCACCTTGAACAATATGGCATATATATTACACTCGTATGGATACCGGGACATTCCAATATTCTTGGTAATGATCTAGCGGACACTGCTGCTAAAGAAGCTAGTCGACTCCCCACGCCCCCTCTCACAGTAGCCATACCCCCTCTTGATTTCTATCCCAGTCTTAAGGACATGGCCTACAGCTCCTGGCAAGATGACTGGAATCAAACTGCACGTTCTAGAGGCACGTATTATTATCAACTACAACCACATATTACCACAAAACCCTGGTTTGCCAAGGGTTCATACACACGTCGACATATCACTTACATAATTCGATTACGTTTCAATCATTCCCTTACGCCGCAATACAGGTTTCGTTTTCATTTAGTTAATCATCCTAACTGTGTATGTGGTGAATTAGAAGGGGATAGTAACCATCTCATTTTTCAATGTCCTCTCTATTCTGCACCCCGGCGTAAGTTACTCGCTAGCCTGACACGAATGAAAATTCCCTTTCCTACAAGTCTTACTTGTCTATTAGTTGATCTCTCATCTTATATCATTGCAGTTCTTAATCAATTTATTGAAGATGCTCATTTGACCCTCTAATCATTCCACGCTTTTGGTCCTTTAATTACATATTTCACTGGTATATACGTTTATTCACTCATTTTCATTTGATCTTAGTTTTCATTTGGCTCCCGTTTTACTTCACTTTAGTTGCTACTGCTTGTCTTGCTACTTTCCACAGCTACAGTCTTTTGTTACTCCCGTTCCTCGTGCTTCAAACATTACTATACGTAATTCCGGTACATTCGTCTTTCGCCAACTAAATCAGAACATTGCGCACTACTGTTTTTAGGATAGTATTCTCATTTCTGCACTAAATTCTCTGGTATAGGCCTATACCTCAACTCATCCATATTCCTTCAATTAATACTCCTATTAGCTTTAATTTTTTCCTTTCTCTCTACTACATTTTTCCTAAGTGTTTGTCTATCCAAATTGTAGGCCCGGTGTTGTGTTTGAGTAGTAGACAAGTCGCCAAGACAGGCCACTTCGGCGTGAAGTTTAGTACCTTTGTGTCCCTGTGCTTTTTTCTGTGTCACACACCCTTATTTTCCCCCTTCTCACCTGCTTTACATTGTTACGTTCCATACAAGAATTTACATGACATGTTCGCAGTTCGATCATATTTACTGGTGCTCCATATATTTTGTTCTCTCCACAAGTTTATACCTATCATTATTGCGTGCTGTTCTGGCTTCCATCTTTGAATCCAGTGCAAGTTTTGGTTGTATGTGAACAGTGAACCCTTAGACTGCTTTCAAGACATGAGTTTTTTCAACCCTCTATAATATGTGCAAAATGCACTTATCCTATGTTTTTTGGACTCTATTTGGCGTGTGGTCTCCTTTTTATACGCATAGTGGCTGGACGACAGTAAAAAAGTCCATAAGTATCAAGAAGAAGAAGAAGAAGTCTTAAGTAATACATCCTTTCCTAAATTCAGCCTGTTCTACCTTAGCCTACAAGGAATACAAAGCCTGCTCACTCGCAGTGCTCTCTTCAGAAACAGTGTCCGCCTGGCAGTGCGCGCCTTGACCACTGCAGCGCTAGTATACCACCTCAAATCAGCACTCACTAGCATTGCTAACGGGAGTTAAAACCATACTTCCTGTATATTATACACCTTACTGAACAGAATGAAGTAGAATATAATAAATGTTCACCTTTTACCCCTAGGAGTTCAATTCAGCTGTGTATTTTAATTTCAGATAACACACATAACTGTCGAAATTTTTGTCTGGCATTTAAAAGGATATAAGGTCTGCACTAGGTATTTTTACTTCCGCACCGTAGATTTTCACTGAAAAGGAACGACTTTAACCATTTTTCTAGATATTTTCTTCTCATAGATTGTTTTTCTTCTCAAGAAATATTCTCGGCGATACTCATCTGTCATGTCATTATCGTAGTTAGTGACAGAGGGGCCCAGAAACTTGTGCAGTATTATTCTGCTTAGTTCCACAGGATGATCACTTTTCCCACACTGTAGAATATGATTTTTAGCAACATGGGGCAACAGTATTTTGGTTAATGTTTGTGCTATTTTTGGACCGCCCAGCGTTACCGATATAATTTCGTCCGTTACATTCCCCAGTTTCATGAGCAGTGAGACAAACCTTGGCTTTGGATACCTGAGACCACCTCTGTCTTTGATTTTTATTAATGACGTTAGTGGAGATCGACTCTTGATACTACTAACTTCATCAACACACTCTTGACATGGCATGTAATCTTTGACGACTTTTGCCAAATACCCTCCAACATATGCCATTGCAGCACTCGACATAGAAACTCATGGTGCTCCTTCGGCTTCCTTTTCGATGCTTTCCAGTTGTGTTTAAAAATTTCTTGCTAACTCAGGATTCGTTGCTGCCGGTTCATCCGCGTGTGTGATTTGTTCATTAACTAACGGTTGCAAAAGTTGGAAAAGACACATTTTATTTATTTTGTTCCGAAAAATAAAACGAAAGCCATTTAGAAACTTATAGGAGACCATTTATTCCTTTTCTGGTTGTTTTTCACGAAAAACTGAAAGGTAAAAAGGAACTACTTGTACAGTATATTGTGTCACTTTACGTTCCACAACTATTCCTCTCTTCCTCCTGCATAGACGAGCACATTAACTTACGCTCCATGATAAGAATGGGCAGCTGCACACTTCGAATATTCCAAGTTTCAAATCACAGTTTCGACACTGGCAATTCTCAGTGTGAGTTTCATGTAGAGTATACCACGGAAATAATGGAAGCATGAGAGAGCCTTCAAGTCCGGGGTACCTACTCCAATATTTGTGCCAAATACGATGGCCATGACACCCTAGGAGTTTGGCATTGCTTATACCTTCCCAAATAATATGCTTATCAGGGGCGTATTCTCCTTGAATGCAAGGCATTCATTGCATGCGTTATGACAACACAAAGAACTGTCTGATTTACGATTTTAGGTTGTTTCAGGTCAAATATTAAAGATTTCATCTCTCAGAAGTTCAAAAGGTCCGCGCAACTGTACTAGTTCCGTTGCTTGCTTACGTGTGGTGCTGGTGTAGTCTCGCCGTCTACTCCACTCTCGGAAGAAAGAGACAGCAAATGGAGGAGTTAACGACGTAAGGCATTCAATCTTAAAATTGCATTCAGTGGCAGACGTAGTTCTGAGACCCTCCGAACGATGTCGCTGCAATTGAAACTTGGTCAGAATTTGTCACCCCATACCCGTGCTAGCCTCTGCCATCTGTTAGCAACTTGGAGAAAGTCGACATGTTTACAGCGAACGGGACACACAGATTACCTCCTACCGAGAACCCAACGTGACGAAACTGACCAATGCCACTGGGGTGACTTACCTCAAGTGCTTGAGTTGTGGCTAACTAGTGAGTTAATTCATTGTGTGTTTTGCTGATTAGTGAGTTCATTCTGTGTGTGCTGTTCCTGTGCTATTCGTCGTTTTCGTTGTTTTATTATATTTTGCGCAATGTGGTATTGACGATGGATGAGTCTAAAACGGATATAATTGTAAATCAGTTTGAATGCAAATAGTTAAAGCCGCGAGACCTCTACCTTCCCTCGTAAATTTCTTCTTCTTCTTCTTAATCTGCTTACCCTCCAGGGTTGGCTTTTCCCTCGGACTCAGCGAGGGATCCCTCCTCTACCGCCTCAAGGGCAGTGTCCTGGAGCTTCAGACTCTGGGTCGGGGGATACAACTGGGGAGGATGACCAGTACCTCGCTCAGGCTGCCTCACCTGCTATGCTGAACAGGGGCCTTGCGGGGGATGGGAAGATTGGAAGGGATAGACAAGGAAGAGGGAAGGAAGCGGCCGTGGCCTGAAGTTAGGTACCATCCCGGCATTTGCCTGGTGAAGAAGTGGGAAAACCACATCGAGGATGGCTGAGGTGGGAAACGAACCCACCTCTACTCAGTTGACCTCCCGAGGCTGAGTGGACCCCGTTCCAGCCCTCGTACCACTTTTCAAATTTCGTGGCAGGGCCGGGAAGCGAACCCGGGCCTCCGGGGGTGGCAGCTAATTACATTAACTACTACACCACAGAGGCGGACCCTCGTAAATTTGGAAAGAGAAAACAAGAATTGTGTACGCACGTTCAATCCAGAAACTTACAGTAAAACTGTTTGGGTCGAGTTCACCTACATGTAATTAGGGTGAGTAGAATTGAAATTTAGTTAATACATTGTGTTAACTGCATGGTTACTAGTTGCATGCCTCAGTGGAGATTCCAGGATACGCCACTGATGCTAATGTTGGCGGATCATGTAACTACTAAATACTTTCATTCCTCCCCTGAAGAGGGAGGTGGGCTTCCTAGACGGTGACACTGTCTCTCGAGCCAGGAGATGTATATCGAAGATAATATTATTATCATCAGAACAGGAGCAATAGCCTAATAATAAGTAACCTAACTTTTGCCGTCACATGGTCTGCGTATTTACTGTACCATACCTTGTCTGCTTATTGCTTTAACCCTTAATTCCAGGAACTAGTTCCAGGAACTATATTTCTAGAGCCTTGTTTACAAAGCGGTACGCTACAGTACACCATTGTCATATAATTGAGGTATTTTATCAATACGACGTCACCAGTAGGCAGACAACGTGTAGAAATACCGCCAACCAAGGTATTGATGTGAGGTTGAATTGCGGCGAAGAATTTTTGGATAATTGTAACATTAAACTCTAACTTCTTTTGACTAGAGAGTCTTATGAGCTACTTAACTCGCATCCTCCTCTACATAACTGTAACTCAATCTCTTTGCTGTAACCTATGAAGACGTCACGTTCTCGACCTGTAACCCTAGTGTTTCTTGAGTGTTTCTACAAGTGTTGATCAACACTTTCAGTCATAAGTAAAACTCAGTATAAATTTCTATTGAAGATTAGTGATAAAATAAGTGTTGCGACTGGGTAATGGCTTTTTAGCAGCGCCCAAGAAAATCCCAAAAGTAGAAGAAGAAGAAGAAGAAGAAGAAGAAGAAGAAGAAGAAGAAGAAGAAGAAGAATTGCGGCGACTCTAGCGGCAAATATAGCATCCACAGGGCGGACAGCTATGAGTGGCTATCGGGCAGGCTTTGTATTCCATTGTAGGCTACTTGTCCCTTATATGTTGGCCCGGTGTGTATGTTTTGTAGAAGTCGCTGAGACGGCCACTCTAGCGTGAAGATTAGTATACCTTGTGTCCCTGTGCTTTTCCTATATCTCCTAGTCTTGTATACGTATTTCCTCTCTCAATTGTCTAGGTGATACGTCTTTTCCTGAACTACTTCAAGTGCTTTGGACCCATTTTGTGAGTTTGCTGCATGGTCTACTTCCCTCAATCTTCACGTACTTCGTACTCAGAAAACATTGTCAACTGCGTTGGTGTACTACTTTATTGAAATTGTGTGCGTGTGTAGAACTAGTACAAATATAATACAGTATTGTGTCTGGGTGAAATAACGAGCCCAAATCAACTTCACGAACAGAACAGAACAGAACCATTGTAGGCTAAGGTTCTACTGACTGTTAGAAATCAAATTTGTACTTCAAGAGTTCGTTTTAAGTGGTTGAACAACATTCAAATATCCAGTTTTGTTTCGAAGTGGCTGGTATGTTGTTATATAAGGCCAATTCTACAGCTTATTCCGTTAAGAAAGTTACGGATTTTCTTCATTGAGGAATTGTGATTTATGTCTTTTTACACTGCGTCCACAACCTCTAACATATTGTCGGTAATGTTCAAGTTCAATAATGTACATTTGCTAAATGTATAGACCTCAAGTAAGAATATTAGAAGTTAATATTAATCCTTCTCAGTTTCAGCATTCTACATATTTTTAATATTTAAAGTTATTAGTTTTCTTAAATTTTATTTTTAATTTAGCATTAAAAATGAATACGCATATAACTAGCATGCTTTTTAGAAAACTCCCAGCCTTTGCGTTGCAAGTGCCTGCAAGTTGTGTGTAGTAGCAAACTATCATGTATCTACATTTTGTGGAATGATGATTTTTTTTTCTGAAGAGTAACGCAGATGAAGAAATGCGGATGGTAGTTAGACAAAAAATTGCAATATTTAGTGTGTAATTTTAATTACCGGTATTGTTTTGCTGTGTTATTTACCTCTGTGTGCAATTTTATAGTGAGGCTGTGAATGTTGAGTTGTTCATTACTCTGTATGATGCGACATATGGAAGTAGGGTTCAAATTCCTGAGAGGTTTCCATTTAGGATATCTGTATCTTGTTTTATCAGTGTTGTTCTGGAGATTCTTCTGTGTCACATCAATACCCCGCAGCAGCTATTTCTGGTATGTTTTTGTGATGATTTAGGTTACTGTCGGCTGTCTTTCTGATTTATTGCTGTGTAAAAGATTTTCAGGAGTGAGTGGTGGTGACATTGCGTGGGGTTGAATACTAGTATCTGCAGCCCTGAAAAACGTTTCCGTGGTTTCCCCATTTTATCATTAATTAACCTTAATTAATGCCACTGCATACCTAATCTTAACCCTTTACCTTGGAGTAGTTAGTGCAACATTAAGCTGCTTTCAGGAATGGAAGAACAATCTTCAGGAATAAATTCTGGCTGTTGAAACTGTAAACGGTAGTCAGAACAAGTAAACACGGCACATTTCAGTATTGTCCCCTACATTAAAATATACAAAATACAAATGAGCATAGTTTCCTGAATAGATATGTGTTTACATAGAAATGTATTCCCTGGCAATGTGTAAGAATCTACAAAATTAGCCACAGGAACGAAGCTTGTATTACCTGTGGGAGAAATTGTAGTATTCATTGTTTGTGCAGTATGTTTACATTTACAGTAAAATATCACAAAGTGACTAATGAACACTGCAATTGGGTGAAATGAATTCTCTGGGGCACTACTCGAGGTATTCAATATATAAAGTTAAAAATTTCATGATTTTCCCATATTGAATAGAGAAACACACAATATTAAACAGAAGGAAGGATCCACCTTTCAATACTCCGTTGTTAAGTTGTGATCACTGTGTTAGTTTTTTTTAGACATTTATGACTTAATTTTTGCACTGCTTTGCCAATTGGCTGATGATGACACTTCAAATGTGTTGAAACCGGTCCCAAATTAACAAGTTGTAACCTCTATTTGGTTCAACTTAAAATTGAGTATTGAAAGGTGGATCCTTCCTTCTGTTTAATATTGTGTGTATACAACATAGACAATTTTCGTACCACCTACGAAAAATAAAAACTGCTTAACATTTAAACCACTCGTTTGACATGGAACTCCCTACAAGGGGCTCTCTGTTAAACACCACTTGGTTGTGTCATTAGACATGACATGCATAGAAAAATAAAGAAAAGGCACTTAAGTAAAGTTTGCTGGCATTGTTCGATGAAATGAGCTGATAGCAGTATTGTATAAACTTTTGTCTTCATTTCAACAGAATTTTCTTCATTTTCCATTTCCAGTCTTCTGGGTAGAAATGTGAATCAAGAACCTCCTCAGTTTTTCTCTCTCCACCACTCCTTTCCTTCCTTGCATATTTTTTCTAATTTTACTCCACTCTTCTCTGTACTCTCCTTACCGTATCCATTCACCCCTTTCTGGGCATTATCCGATGTCATTCTCCTATGACTTTCTCTGTAAATACTTACTGTGGAACTCTTATCCTCTTCCATTCTCATCATGTGTCCATACCATTTCAGCTTATGTGTCTCTATCTTGCCTTTCAGTTCAGGGAATCCAATTCACTCCCTCATTTCTATGTTTCTGACTTTATCCCTTTATGACCTCCCTATTACTTCTCTAAATAATTTCATGTTGGCCTCTTGCATTCTGTGTTCATCATGTATTTTTGTTGTCCATGGTGTGTAATACATTGGGTGCAAAATTTTCTTGCATTCCGTTGGATGTCCCAGTTACATATACATCTCACACATTGGTAAAACTCATTGGCTTGTTCAAGTCTATCCAGTTTCTTAATTTATTTTCCCATCTTCTTCAATTATTCTCCCTGAATACTTGAAGCTTTCCACAACTTCTAATGGTCTTCCATTTACTTCAATATTCCCAATTCCTTCTCTATTACCTCTGGTCACCACTACTATCATACTCTTTTCCACGCTGATTTTCGTTCCATATTCCTCCATCTCCTGATTCCTTACATTATCTTGTTCTTGTCCTTCCATTTCATCTTCTCCACATATTACTGTCTTATCTGCAAAGAGTGAGGCCTTTGCCTCCTTGTTTCCCATTTTTTTGTTGTATACTCTTATGGATTTAATCAATGATTGTAATTAAGATTGGAGGGGATAAAACACATCCATTTTGAAGTTCTATTTCTACTTTGAACCAGTTTGTTTGTCCTATCTTAGTATTCATACTACTTACTCACTTTTCTTTCATGGCTTTTATAATATGTTCTTCACCTCTCCCTGCCTTCTTTTTTATCAATACATCCGAGACCACTTGCCGTGGTACACTGACATATGCCTTCTCAATATCGATAATTATCATCACTGAATCCAGCCTAAATTCCCATCTGTTCAATATCATGTTCTTTAGGTTGAACAGATTGAAAACTTTAAAAATTATGTTTACACTGAGTAAGGAGTATGACACCGTATGGAAGTGAAACACAGATAATAACTGGTGCCAAGAAAAACAGAGTTTGAAGCCTTTTAAATGCCGTGTTATCAGAAGTTCTTGAAGATCATTTTGATAGAACATGTCTCAAATAAAGAGATAGTGAATAAGCTTAATGAGAGGAGAATGGTTTGAGAGAATTTGATCCTGGGAAGGAAAATTTTGATAGAACACATCTCAAAGAACTGTGAACTTGTTCAGTTAGTTTTGAAGCCGATTGCAAAGGACAAAAATGGTAGGAAGATTCCAGTATATGGACCCCGGTGATCAGAGTGATATGCAAACCGTACAGTCACTGAATTTTCAAGAAAGGTCATCTTGTTGCAGTTTCAGATGCATATAAAACTTTATGTTAGATAGCTATTAATACGATATAACGTGTCATGTAATACTATTTTTTTTTGCTATTGGCTTTACGTTGCACCAACACAGATATATCTTATGGCGACGATGGGACAGAAAATGGCTGGGAGTGGGAAGGAAGTGGCCGTGGCCTTAATAAAGGTACAGTCCCAGCATTTGCCTGGTGTGAAAATGGGAAACCACGGAAAACCATCTTCAGGACTGCCGACAGTGGGGTTCGAACCCACTATCTCCCGAATACTGGATACTGTCCGCACTTATGCGACTGCAGCTATCAAGCTCGGTCTTGTAATACCAGGGGTCCTTTTACTATGATCTTGATATCGACAGATAAGTTAAATTATATTTCCTATGAAAGTGATCACTTTTTTAGAAATCATATAAAACTGCAGGTCCTTAGCTTTGATTGAAGTCCTATAGGTATGATCATAATATCAACTGTCATGTAAAATTTCAGGTTTTTTGGTATGATCATAATATAGATGGTCATATAAAATGACACGATTGTTGCTTAGTTTGTTGACAAACACCATAAGTATCAATGACATCAATAAGGTAATATATTTTTCTGGCTTATGTTTCAGTGTAAGGTCAGTGGAAGTAATCAACCATACCAGTGCATTCTAACTACTTCAGTTTGCAGTGCAAAATGGACGTGGAAGCAAAGATCAAAGCGGAACCAGCCTGGCTTGAAGGAAAAACAACTGAATCACTTGTAAGTCTCATTCCAGATAACTTCATAGAGGTCAGAAATTAACCCTTAATAGCTGAATAAGTTTGGCAGGGGCATAATTTTCTATGTGCTTCCTCAGTATTAACACCAGCAGTCACCAATTGCTGAATGAGCATCTATGCGTAGTACAACTCTGTTTTGCTTATTTGTCTGGGAATACACCACAATGCACTACACAAAGCTGCCAACTCTTAGGAACTTAAGGTTGGGCTTGGATTAGTCTGTACTTTTTACTGCCAGTATCGAAATTACTTTGGTTTAGGGGTTGCACTTTTTTATTTTTCCCTTCTGATTAAAGTAGAGGATGGTTGGCCAATTGTACTTTAAAAAACTAATATCCTCCTACACTACTGCACCAGTATTAGCACCACATGTTAAAAATTATTACTCCTATCATAATTAGTGTAGAAGAAGTTAAATCACAAATCTTTCATTAGTGTTTTAGAGCCTGGATACACCAGTCTGCTAACGAAATGTCAATACAGGTGTGATTATTCTGGGTTACCCTCACATCCACAATGTGCTGGAAGATATTATGTGTTTTAAGGAACGAGCAGATTTGCCTATGACATACGATAGATGAAATAGCTCAAAATCTGAATGTACGTTCTCTCAAAATAAGTATTTTGCTCAGATGTTGAATTCGTCTAGAAAGTCAGAATAGTGATTAGTTCATTTTATTCCTCAAATACAGGTCAGATTCTATGTTATATAGAGAACCATGTCTATGGGCTCTAGAATGTATGATTTCTGAGAATGATTTTTTTTATATGCCCCTTCTTTGTGGGCTCTGACACTTTAAGAACTTAAGGCACATTAAACATATTTTTTTCTTTCCTCTTTGTCATTATTTCCCTGTCCTTTTTGTGCATCCTTTTCATCCATTCCTTAGTTCAGCTACTCTTCTCTTCTGTATTGAATGTGTTAAGTTGGCATATTCTAGAACTTGTTACTTTAATTCACTTTTATTAGTTACTTAATTTACATGAGAACATAAGCTTTTAAACACAGTCCCTCCCCCCTGTAATGCTGACAAGGTTTTATGAATCTAAGAGTGAAATTTAAATGTCTCATAGTAGATCATAAAAGATCTTCTGAAACTGCAGATATTAACTCCAACACTGCTGATTCTCCACTGACGGTGTCCTCATCCCCTCAGCTCCTCACAGAACACTAGATAACATGCTTATATTAGTGCAATATTTCATTTCTAGCTGCTTTGACTTTGGGTTACATCACATCTTTCACTGTTATATGACTGTGATAAGTCTGCTTCTTTCATGTTTATGTTTTTTATTTTACACTTGGAAGCATTGAAATATGCTGTTTCAAATAGAACTGTATTAATGTTTTATGTAGCCCCTGTGATCTCAGCAAAACCATAGTAGAGAATGTGATTCCATTATTTCAAGTAATTTTAATCTGTCTATAAACAAACTCTATGCTGAGAACAAAAAATCATTTAGAAATATAACGCTTCTAATTGGTTCAGACAACTTTTATGATTTGATTGATATTTTTGAACATATGAAAACAGTTCATACAATTTAGTGTTTATGCCTATGGCTGCGTCCTTCCAAATTCTGTGTGAGATAGCCCCCATTCCATCTCTGGTATTATATCTTCTGGTATGGCTAGAAAATGTTTGGCATTTTATATTTTGTTCTCTGTCTCATCCTTTCTCTGACATAAGGAGTGAGCAAGAATAGTAACACCATTCTCAGTACAGCCTTTGGTTATAACAATCCTCTGCTGGTAGAAATCTTCCTTAAACATTAGTGAAATTCTGAAAGTAACTGTAATACTGGAAATTAATGAATTAAGATGCTCATTTGTTGGTGACTGTATTTGTAGATGCGTGTTATGAGCATACCTAATATTTCTTATTTTCCACAGGAAAATTTTGAACATGTATCAGAAGTGATAGCTCTGAAAGAAGAAGTTAAATCAGAGTTAACCGAGCCAGGGTCATCGCAGGAAGACTCTCTTGAGGTAATGTATATAATTTGATAATCCGTCCTCAGATAATGGAAATGGGTAGAAAATAGCTCAACAGATACCAGGGTTTGATCCATCTTTTTAGTGCACATGATTGATAGTCCTACCGATAATATACTTTTTTATGAGATTGACTGTTTACATATCTAGTTTTCACTTCTCCTTCAAGTTGTTCCATGATCTTGCGTTATGAATTGTGCAGCAGTTAGGATTATTCCAAAGAACTCTACTCTATGTCATTTGGTAGCTGGTATCATTCCTACTAATACTTTTGAATTCTTTAATTAGTTTTGAACACAAAGTTGCTGAAAGGTACATTCTTTTGTTACTGTTACAGAATATTTTACTAGTCGTTTCCAAATGAAACACCTTTGTTATCTTATAGATTATTATTAATTATTGTTTTGTAAATAATACAGTAATTTATTGATACAAATTGCAGGTGATATGCTTGTTTACTGTGATTGTTCGCTTGTATACTACACACATTGTAGCCATCTCTTGGCAAGTGAAAAATATTCTTTTTCTCCCTAATGTGGTCTGTGATGGTACTAGTCCAATGTGACTTATAATATTTGTACCGGGAGGTGCACCTCAACCCTGCACATTGAAAAGAAGCGCCTTAGGGAACACTATCTATCGAACAAAACTTGAAACCACTAATGCATAAAGTTGGGACATTGATCAGAAGATGTCACTACTGAATAACTGAGTATGTTATTTTAACGTTTCCTAAACTGACTGGATTTGTTTGTTTTGTTTTGGTGTACATCAAAATGTTTGAATTTTTCTCCATAGATGTCCCCACAAAAAGCTATGGTCATGCACTCTGGTGCAAGGTGGAATAATTACTGATGTAAAGAAGTTTTGGGTTTATAAGTTTTTCAACTAAATTTACTTTTATTTATTTTGATACTTCAATGTTTTGCAACACTTCCTTCTCATCTCGCCAGCTTTGAAGTCTGGCCAATCACAAATTTTCTGTATTTATTTTTCAGCCAATCATAAGCTTCTTGTAACTTTTTGACTATTAAATAAAATGAGAGGGTGTGGTCAGATTTTGCCCAGAGCCTTCTAGAACCCTCCCCTCGGGTATAAAAGCCGCGACTTTTTCTAGTTACCTTGTCTTATTCTCGTCAAATTTCTGAGTGTGTGTTAAGACAGGAGGCCTAATTCTTTGGCAGGCAGAATATCAGCCCAGGTAATGGCCACCAGTTTTGTATATCTGTAGCTATCTCCTTAAACTCACAGGAGGGGAAGCTTCTAATGTTTAACTATGTAACCATCTGTTTTCAAAAATGTAAGCTTCATTCTGCTAATGTAAAATTTCATACAGACTTAAACTGTAAATTGGGGATAGAGAGTGTGTCAACTACTCTAATTCCCCTTCAGTTTATCTTGAGGTGACTACGATTTTGTAACCTTTTTCTTCTGTAAATCACTCATTAACTTCTCTTTCGAGTCACCTCAGTTGTGTAGAATTAGCCTCTGCATCGTCGGGCCACAAGCCCATGTAGGGTTTCAAAAGTTGGTTTTCAAGGAGTGCAAGTTTACGACTGCATACATTTTGAGTTTGGACCAGTAATATAACCTGTTGTTCTCTTCCATGAAGGTCCAGAAGTATGGGTACTAGATACCGCTGTGTAAAGGAATTGTAGGTTGTGCCTAGAGATGCCAGAAATTGTATAGTTTTGTGTAATGTTTCCTTGAGTAGGCTGTAATGAATTGGGAGCACAGCATCCTTGGTTGCATTTAAAGAGCATGTAAACTCTTGTCTGATATTGGTGCAATTTTCAGTCGGGCCTTTGGAAGGCCGTATGTGTAACGTTTGGAGCAAGGTGCTCTGGAACTGTGTCTTGGGAGATATCTCTCGTTATCTAACCAAACGCAACATTTGTGACGTTGTAAACTTGTAAATTGGAGCTGGAAGCTCAAAACTTGTAATTTCCAACCCTTGGATTTCTATTCTTGTTTGCTATTTTGTACCTGATATTTTGTTCCTTGACCTAGTGAAGAATTTTGTTAAATTTGAGATCTGAAAAGAAATATAACCTTTGTTTTAAAGTTTAAATTAATCTTTGATATCGTAGATAGACCCATTAATGCTGACACCTTCTATCACCTCTCTGCGTTCCACAGATAATCTCGGAACAATGTTACTTAAACATGCAATGAATAAATAAGCCATTGAAGAGTTATCTTGGCTTTCTGTTTCATACTTCATAAGGGATAGTGTTTGTGAATAGACCTTGTAAGTTCACCATTACTCACCTGAACATTCATTACATGAATAATTCATCATTACCAGGATGCACATTTGATAACTGTCATTGTGCTCTTCATAGCATGCATGTCATCTTCTTTTACTATGACTATGTTGCTATGGGGTATTTCATTGCCCATTTATTGAGATATTCATTTCACCATCTCATCCAGGAGTTCTGGGTTAGCTGCTGAAAATATAGCCATGTTGGCAAGGTTGTGATGAGAGAGGAAGTATAATCATGACCAGAGAATGTAGTAATTGGCTCTCCTATAAGGAAATTGGTTGTAGTTAGGTAAGAAGTGTCAAAAGGTTCATCATTTAGCTTTGATGACAGGATGTATGTGTTTCAAGAATGGTACATTCTTTGTTGGTGAAGCAATAAGAATCCATCACTTGTCTGGGGCATTAAATCAGACTCATGACAGCTACTTCCTAGATTCCACCAAAGTGTGGTGTTGCTGGAGGGATGAAATGCAACATCAGTCCCATGCCTGCAGTTGTGCAAAGAGTTGGTTTTCTGAGGGTTATTTTGCAGGAAGGCGTTGATTTCTGTAGCTGCTCCATTGAAGTTTGTGCCATTATTGCTGTAAATATTTAGGGGTTGACCTCTATGAGAACTGTCCGACTCGTTGGCTGAACGGTCTGCGTACTGGCCTTCGGTTCAGAGGGTCCCGGGTTCGATTCCCGGCCGGGTCGGGGATTTTAACCTTAATTGGTTAATTCCAATGGCACGGGGGCTGGGTGTATGTGTTGTCTTCATCATCATTTTATCCTCTTCACGACGCGCAGGTCGCCTACGGTGTCAAATAGAAAGACCTGCACCTGGCGAGCCGAACCCTTCCTGGGATATCCCGGCACGCAAAGCCATACGATATTTCATTTCTATGAGAACTAAGTTGATAAAGTGCGGAGAGAAATGTTGTTGTGGTGAGATCGGGTATCATGTCTAAGTAGAGAGCCTTATTAGCTAGCAGTCTGGTCTTGTTCGATTACACACAATGTTTTTATTAGATTTGGGCCAGCATAGTCTGTTCTAGTTTTAAGGAATGGGTATGTCAGGGTTAAAGGCACCATTTGTGTATTTCTCATTAATTATTCCTCTATGTAACACTGTGCATAGAGTAATCAGGATCCTGATTTTTATTCCCCGAGGCGTGAGATCACGGCTGATGATGCATATGCAATGGGCGAAACATAAATTAGTATGACATGATGTAACAACTGAGATGTGTATGAGTGTGGTTTCTTTCTGTTCCCCTTTCTGAAGAGATCCTAAACTTGTCTCTCACAGTGTTGAGTGCCAGGATGAAGTGGTCCAAGGTGTTCTGCCATCATAATTTTTTTTGTGAGGTGATACAGAATTTCTAATGTTTCCAGTCCGCTAGTATTGGAGTATTGTGCAGTCATCCACTGACAAGAAGATGGCCTCTTGATCTATGATTGGATTAATAGTCTTTATATGAGTTGTTAGTTTCCTGCACAAAATTAATATAATATTTGTGTAAAGGGTTCAGCTCCGAAACAAACAGTGAACTTTAATTTCACTCCGTGGGTTGTTTACAACAATCTCAGATAGTTATATGTTACAAATCTCATGACTGGTCCATATTGAAATGTACATTAATTCAACGAGGTTACAAAAGTTTATTGAAATCCTCGTATTCAATACTCATTGGGTTCTTAAAATTAAGAATTTCATCTTGTCATACTAATTTAAGGGGACATGTATCGCCCATTGCATGTGCATCATCAGCCGTGATCTCATGCCTAAGGGATTAAAATCACAATCCTAATTACTCTAGTCAAAGTGTTACATAGAGGACCGTGTGTTATAAAAAGGAGGAAACTTAGTCCCATGCCTGCAGTTGTGTGAAGAGTTGGTTTTCTAAAGGTTGTTTTACGGAAATGTCTTGTTTTCTTTAGCTACTCTGAAGAAGTTTGTGCCATTATCGCTGTTAATGTTCAGCCTACAGCCAACAGCGCAAAAGCTCAATGCTCTGCCCATTTCCTCTCCTCCGCCACACCCCCTTCCCTCAATACCACACAGATACAATACAAGAAGTGCAAGTGTCATTTGTTCTGACGCTACAAAGGCAACTAGTTCATACCAGGAAGGTTGACGGTGTAGGTAAATGTATACACAGTGTTTTTCACAAAATTTAACCCTTTTTTCTCTGATCTTAAATATCGTTCTACCCTCCTCTCAATACTGATTCTTCATAACACATCCCTCAGTAGTCGATTTCAACATTGAAGCTGTAGCCAACTTCAAGCATGAGCGTCTCCACTTGACTAATTCGACAAAAGGAGGTTACCACATCAACTAGTAAAAACAAACACAGCAACACACGGTCATGAACCTTTTTTCATTCAATGAAAATAAAAAGTGAGTGGCCTCCCCATACATATATGGGTTTGATGCTGCTTGTTGTTTTAAGGGGCCTAACATCGAAGGCCATCGGCCCAAATAAGGGTTTAACAGGGTGTCAACCTGCATGGAAAACCGCAAATCAGGGAATGTCAGAGAATTCGATTAATAGCGGGAAAACCAGGAAATGTCAGGGAATTCAGAAAAAATCTGGAAATTCATTCTTTGGCCAGATAAAATGGACATACCTTATTTATCCCTTAATAGAAGCACATTTTTTAATTTTTATAACACTAATCTTGGGTAGGCTTATGTCTTTTATGCCAGGAATAAATTGTAAAGGAAATTGAATAAACATTCAAACAAAACCAAGTGTGATATTGAATGTGAAGTAACCAATAGCTTCAGTAGCTATATGGGTAGCCTATAGCGCTCTGATCGGTTGATCCAATTTTCAGTGTTTTGATTTGCTTACTATTGTATATTCTGTGTTGTTGCTGAATGGAGAGGCCTATATTGCGTTTTCAGCTTTCTAATAGCTTAAATATATGGCTTCCACAGCAAAATATGCACATAGACAACAGATGACTCTGTTTGTTTACTATGTAATGACGTGTGCGATAGTCACTACCTCGTAAAATGTAAAAAGAGACAAAAAACACTGACTGAATGCAGGTAAGTGTGAAAATCACTTGAACTTAATACTCATTCAAGTGCTCATTGCTATTGCGATTATTATTATTATTATTATTATTATTATTATTATTATTATTATTATTATTACAATTATTAAATGTGCTGTTGTAGGTAAACCTTGTGTAAATGCGTAATGCATCGTGACACTATTCGGGCCGCGCCATGTTGAGTTTCTAACCTATCTGATGAAATGGTTCGTCACGGACGTGGGTGAGTGAGGCTCCTCAGTAATCAAGTGATTTGAAGGTGTTATACAGCAGTGGAAGTGAAAAAACTTGCGGCAGTGTTACGTTTGTATTTATGAATTATACCAACACATTTTGTCGTTATTGTTCTTTTTCTTCCAAATTTGCATTGTAAACAAAATGGGCCTCCAAAACAACAGACTTAGAAGCCCAGCCACTACCAATGATGCCAACGTAGACCACCTCATGAAGTGCACGCTGGACGACTTTATTAACTCGGACAGCTTCCTTAAAAGAATTGTGCAGGCCATTTTGACCTGCATAACAGAAATGGTTATAAGAGAACTTGAAAAAAGTTTAATATTTAATGTCGAAGCATTTTCAGAGTTAACTGAAAATCTTGATAAAAAGGAGGTGGAAATCCACAAAATGACGGAGGATATGGACTCCAAATGTTATTCATTGGAGCAATACAGCAGGAGGAATAATGTAAGATTTTCGGCATCCCCGAATGTTTGAACGAAAACTGAGATCAACTAGTGCTCAGCGTGTGCAAAGAAGTAGGTGCATATGTTACAGACTAGGTCCTTGATCACCATGGAAAACAAGACCTATCCTATTCAAATTTGTGTCTTATCACTCATGGCAGAATGTCTTCACTAGTAAAAGGAAACTGAAAGGCTCATCCACAACAATCTGTGAAGATTTTACAGCTACCAGAATGTCGATCATGACGACAGCAATCCAGTGTTTTGGTCTTAGAAACACTTGGACTGACTCAAGAGACATCATAATCAAGAAGGCTGACGGGATGAAATGAAAAGTGTGCCAGTTAAAGGAACTTCCTATGGCATAAGCTTCTCTTGCAGTGCTATTTGATCACTTGACTATGTGAGTCCAAACCCATCGTTTACCGTAAGTCACAGCTGAGGAGCTAGCTTTTTTATTTTTTCAAGTAAATTTGTCTATCTATCTGTCTATCCATTTACTGTATTTATCTATCTGTCTAAATATCTATTCACTTAATCTGTCTTCTTATCCTGCCACCTGTCGATCTACATACTCTTTAACAAAATTTTCCTAACTCATTCTCTTTTAAGTCAGGCCTCCATATTACGTGTACATAGCTCTAACGTCAACACTACATAGAAAAAGCTCCTACTTGAGTATTCTGTATGCCTAATCTGCTGTTGCACATTATCACTATTATTATTACTGACAATTTAATTACCTAAAATATGTTAATTGCTGACCATTAATAGGGTGTATTCACATGCTGTGTTTTAGTTTCATTTTAGCAATTGGCAATGCATACCACAAACAGCCATAATCCCTCTGATCATAGCAATATTTTCCCTTGCCACACTTCCCCTTCCCCAGCTATCCCATCAGCCTGTCTACCTGCTAGTCCATTCACCCTAATCTCCCCCTCCTTGAAGTTACAACTCACATTGTCCAGTCAGCCCTAAATAGACATAAAAGCACACTTCACTTATGTCACCTTAGTGCCAAGAGTTTAGTTTCTCAACTCATATAGATGAACAAAATATGTCATAGAAAGAAAGAGATCCACCTAATCAATACTAATTTATTAAAATTTTCTTCTTAATAACAGGAACTGTTTCGACTATTCACAAGTCATCCTCAGCTGTCATGTACATTCACATTAGAATACATTTTTTTAATAGTTGTGCCTTGCCCATAAACATTTCATATTTGACATTAGGTAATATGTTTCAGAATGAATAATACTGTTTTTTATGTCTAAGTTTAGAAAACTATTATATATTAAAAAGTTACCACTTTTTGAACACATTAAAAGGATCACAACGTATGATAAAACTTTGCTATGTACATATGACTTTGAATTATATCATTAACGTTCAAGTTCTACGAGTAAAACAAGTTCCTAGAATGACTTTGTCATATTGCATTGTTTTTAGTCTTAAGGTCTATATTACTTAATTTGACAAGGTATAAGCCTAATATAAAGTATATTATAAAAGCATACACAGCTACATTTAAGCACATTTTATAGACCTTAAGACTAAAAACACAGCAGGCACAATTTACCAGTCGGTGTTGCACAGAGATTTTGATGTGGACCTTTCTTCAGAACATACCAATGCACATATCCTATGAATATAGACTTCCTATCTCTAGTCTTTCAAGGTGTTCTGGATTTTATGGACATGAGTGTATTTCAATCATTCACAAAATTTACCAACATCAGTAAGTAGATCAGAAGCGATAAGAATCTGCAACAGCAGAAAGTAATAGAAAATATTATTTCAAGAATGAAGTCCCTCTGGAAATGAAATTAATATTTAAAAAATTACTTGAAAGTTGATTTATTCCTGGCTGGCAACGTCTCACGATTGGTCCCTTTACCACCCTTTAGGGTTTGGTGGGATCTCCCCTTTAAGTTAGACATTCCAGAAGGAATATCCCTTGCAAGGTGCACCATGATGAAAGTAAAGATTCCTCTTGCAAGCAGCGTGATGATTCCCCTTGTTCCTTGTCTTGCAGGCTTCTCGTAAGAGTAGGCTTCCCCCCCCCTCTCTCTCTCTCTACCGGGCGAGTTGGCCGTGCGCATAGAGGCGCGCGCTGTGAGCTTGCATCCGGGAGATAGTAGGTTCGAATCCCACTATCGGCAGCCCTGAAAATGGTTTTCCGTGGTTTCCCATTTTCACACCAGGCAAATGCTGGGGCTGTACCTTAATTAAGGCCACGGCCGCTTCCTTCCAACTCCTAGGCCTTTCCTATCCCATCGTCGCCATAAGACCTATCTGTGTCGGTGCGACGTAAAGCCCCTAGCAAAAAAAAAAAAAAAAAACAACTCTCTCTCTCTCTCTCTCTCTCTCTCTCTCTCTCTCTCTCCTCTCTCTCTCTCTCTCTCTCTCTCTCTCTCTCTCTCTCTCTCTCTCTCTTCTCTCTCTCTCTCTCTCTCTCTCTCTCTCTCTCTCTCTCTCTCTCTCCTCTCTCTCTCTCTCTCTCTCCTCTCTCTCTCTCTCTCTCTCTCTCTCTCTCTCTCTCTCTCTCTCTCTCTCTCTCTCTCTCTCTCTCTCTCTCTCTTCTCTCTCTCTCTCTCTCTCTCTCTCTCTCTCTCTCTCTCTCTCTCTGAAGCTGCACATTGATATGTGTTCCAACCATGCCTATTTAAATGCCAGTCGACACTTAACTTGCGGGTTCAGATGATTTATGCATACCACACGTGTTCTGGAATTAATATAGTCGTGGTTATGTCTTGTAGAAGACGAAATAAAGTGTTCCCTTTATGAGACATCATGACTAATAAACGTCTCTTGGCGAAGAATATCTTGTAGAATTGTAGTGGGAAAGCGAAGTGAAGTTGTGCTCTAAAGTAGAGCAGTATGAAATCAGTAGTGTAGGAGCTGAGTAAGTTGAGCGTCGATTACACACTGCTTTTATCAGTTCTCGGCCTAGAAAGTGTGATTAGTTGGAAACCAATCATAATTTTTTTCTCGCCTTCTTAAAGTATCATGGTTCAAAACTGTTCTTGTGAAGAGTTCTGAAAACTTGCCGGGCGGTGTTAGCCTTGAAAGTGTTAACTGTTCATATCTGTCGCATGCTAACCTCCTAACCAATAAGAGAAAAGGAGTGGATCGCCACGCGGCCATGCAGCAATGAGCCTAAAGGCGAATTTCTCCAATGTTATCAGATCCTGGCCTTCACCACAGCTGTTGTAAATGACCCACTGACCGAATTAAATTAGTCTTTTGCGGCAATCTCAATTTTAACTCTGGTTATGCCATTTTCAGTTACAATATGTTGTAGGTGAAAGATTTCTTTCCACAGTATACACTGCTGTATATATGATGCAGAAGTATTAAAAGTGTATTATTTCGATATATTGATGCAGAATTAGTAAAATTGGTTTGTAGAAATCCTGTGTGTGGTGTGAAAACTGCATTTTCAGTATAAAGTGTTGTGTAGAACTTTAAGGTGAAACTATCTGTAGACTTGTACAGTGCTTATGTAGTGTCATTCTACATTGTTAACAGTTAACTTCTCTGAGTGGCCCAGCTATCTTCTAGCTGTTAATGTTAATACTATAATTGGTTTTACAGTAAAATAATGATAATCATTACATTTACTATTCCTTAATTGATATTTCGCATACTGAGAATTATAAGGCCACATCTCAATTTGTTTTATTCAAGTAATAATATCATCTAGTCATGCTCTATTTAGTGTAACATGGCCATACATATATTTTAATTTTTTTCCACCTGAGGGCAGATAATTCCTTATAACATTTTGGTTTCTTAATCTTAGTGGTGAGAACAATACAGCCACATTTTGACATATGGCTGTATTATATTTGCATTCCATACCAATTCACTGTTGTGCAGGTACGCATCTTAAGTTGTGGCCTTATTACACTCACATTTCTGAGTGGAGGGCTCTTGTTGCTACTATGTAAATCCAGTTTCCTTATTGTCATTAATAATGTACTTATTATTTACATTGAATTGGAGTGAATTCCTTAGTGACTATAGTAGAGAAACTTCTGTGCGTTGTGTTCATCAGTTTTGCCTTATTCTGTGATTTTGGATGTATCAAAGTGGACATGAACAATACAGGATCATCCCGAATAAGGAAAATGATGATGATGGTGCTCCATCCTCCCACAAATTGTGATTCAGAGGTAAGCAGCCACCTGTAAATATGATTAAAATTATATCTGGGATTTATCATAGCTGTAACTGGAAGTATATGGGTTTAAGTTGATCGTTTATTTTAATATATTTAGTGTACTACTGGAAGCAGTAACTTTGTACCCTGTTGCTGTTTTTCATACTCGTACATTTCTTAAATATTCATGAAATGATGAGGGAACGGAGAGCGTACCTAAGGCTGATTAATTCGTTATAGATTGTTGAACACCAACATGGAATTGAACTTGATGAGATGCGAAGTATTCCTGTAGCACCTACAAAGGACCAAAGCGACTTCGATATTTTAAAACCAGATAGAGGCAGTGATGATTTACAGGCAAGTTGAATTCAGAAATCGAATATCCATTGGATAAATCGCCTGGGTAGTAATATCTGTGTAAAATATAATAATGTTAGTTTTATGTTTTGTTACTTGTAGATAAATGCCGGTGAAGAAAAGGTTTACACTGATCTTGTGCCTGTGAAAGCAGGTCATCTCCCTCAGAGTATCGGATTACCACTTGCAACATGCACTAACTGTGAAGGGACAAGTGGAGCTTTGTGCAATACAAGCACAATGGCCTCAGAGGTACATTATTATAAATAACATGCTATAGGTAGTTCTTTCAAATTAAGTCATAACAAGCAAACGAAATACAGAGGGTCTAATTTTTCTCTTTTGCAGACCAGTTCACAAGAAAAGAATGTCGATCGAGGGAAGCAGAGTGGGGTGCTGGAAGCGTTTGTTTGTGATAGTGATATCTCAGAATTAGTACATTTTGAAAAGCGTGATGTGCCTGAAATAGAAACAACTGAGGATTCTACCGAGAGTGAACATGCAACACTTCGAGCAGAAAGTGAAGTAGCTGATAGATCGCAGAGCAAGAAAAGGAAACATCAGCCAGAGTTATGGAAAGCGAACATAAAGAAATCAAGAGTAAATTTAGGTCAGACATACCTCACTGTAACCAATGAAGAAATAGTTGCGAAGTCAGTTATAGGTGTTTGTGGGAAAAAGTGCCGTCTTCAATGTCCCACCAAAATTACAGAGGAAAGACAAGCAGAAATCAATAAATCCTACTGGCAATTAGGAGATCATGGCCTGCAGCGTAATTTTGTGGTCAGTCACTCCCAAAAAGTGCAACCAAAGTACAGATTTTCAAAAGAAGGCAGCCAGAGGGGATGTAATATTGCGTATTACTTCCTTGTAGATGGAAATAAAATAAGGGTCTGTAAGCAGTTTTTTATGAAAACTCTTGATGTAGGAGATAAGTTCATAAGGAACTGCTGGAATAAAGTTGACGAACATGGAGTTTTAGAGAAGGAGAAACGCGGAAAACACACAAAGCATAATGTTGATGAGGCGTTGAAGGAACAGGTTAGAAACCATATACGCTCATTCCGCAGAACAGAGTCTCATTATCTTCGAGCTCAAACAAGTAAAGAGTATCTAGATGGGAGCTTAACAGTTGCTGAGATGTACCGACTGTATCTGGAAAATCAAACCAAAAGCGGACTTACTTCTGTGAAGCTCAGTTTATATAGGGAAATTTTCAATACAGATTTCAATCTTTTTTTTTTTGTGCCAAAGAAAGATCAGTGTGCGCTCTGTGAAAGTTTCAAAAATGCCAGTGATGAAGAAAAGGAACAGAAACGAGCAGTGTATGAAGATCATTGCAGAAACAAACTTCTAAGTAGAGAAGTCCAAAGGTAGTGTTCTTGCTAAGGAAGGGTCATTGACTGTATCATGGATTGATTTACAGGCAGTCCTTCAAGCACCATGTGGTGATATTTCAGTTTTGTACTATAAGAGAAAGTTGAATTGTTATAATTTTAGTGTTTATGATATCGGAAAGAAGGAAGGGTACTGTTTCTTTTGGAACGAATCCATAGCTAATCGTGGAATCAATGAAATTGGAACTTGTGTTTTGATTTTTCTAGAAGAACATTGCCAGAATAAACATGTTGTATTTTATTCAGATAATGCTGGTGGACAAAATAAGAATAAATTTATAGCATCTTTGTACCTCTTTGCTGTACAGACACTTAGTATTCCACAAATTACCCATAAATATTTGATAGCTGGACATACACAGAACGAAGGAGATAGTATGCATTCTACAATCGAGAAGCAGAAACCAAGGAGTTTGAAATCAGGCCCAATTTATACACCAACGCAGTGGGTGCCTCTGATACAGTTAGCTAAGAAAGAAAGAAAGAAAGCCATACGTTGTAAGAGAGCTTGCGACGGAGGACATTAAAGATTTTAAACAACTGGTGAAGAATATGGGTAAGAATTTCACAGCACACGAAGATGGCCAGAAAGTGAAATGGAATTCCTTCAAAATCATCGAAACAAGAAAGGATTCACCCAACGTTCTGTTCTACAAAACAGACTACGAAGACCAGGACTTTAAAACAATACACGTAAGAGGAAAACTGCGAGGACGTCCAAGTTTACCACTTCTGGAACAGGCTTATTCATGTCCACCCAAAATATCTTTGAGCAAGCTTAAGGACCTCCTCGACTTGTGTTCAGCTGGTGTCATTCCTAGAGTTCATCACCAGTTCTTTAAAAGCCTACAAGCTCATGATCAAAATGAAGAGGACAGACAAGCGGACCTTACGGAAGCTGATTACGAATGTGAGGAGCTGTAGAATTATGTTGACAAAATTATTGTACTTTGAATATAATAAAATTGGTTTTGGTTAAGTTATTGTGTAGTAAATGTTGCAGAATAGAGTGTGCTTGTGATCATTATGCAAGTTGGTATTCATACTTTCCATTACAATTTCGAAGTAATGTTAGTAAATCTTCTACCTTGCTGGTATTATAAGGCCACAAGTACGAATTTTATTAATATAAATCAGATTATCTCGCATACAATTGCATAAATCAAAGCATATGTAAACCAAAGTAAAAAGTGTATATACCGAAGAAATTGTAGTAAACAGTTACTTTGATTTATGAATAATCTGATTTTATATACAAGAAGCAAACTTTCAAATCTCTCTCCTGTAAAATTTACCTTTTTAGAGCTGTGGCCGTGTTATTCTCAGTGTGCGATTTCACCCAAGTGTCATTGAAATGTGTTTGATCCAACCCTGTCTCCTCACTTTTGGAGATAAATTGACCTGTGAGTATTTCTCTATGCCCAGATACCTTTGATCTATGATTCCCATTTACAGCATATACCCTGAAGCAGAATAGTTGAAATGTTTGAAGCCAACGACAAAGCCTTTATTAATATTTTCGTACACTTCTCTTCCAAATATTCCATGTGATAATTCTGGACGTCGGTTTATCTTCACATATATGTGTACTTTGTTTCTTAATATGGATAGATCTGTGTTGATGTAGGACAGTCATAGATCATAGAACTATTGCGATAAACCTTTTTCTTGATTGTTATCTCTTTTTCTTTGTCCCTCAGTGAGAGACGTTGCTTGTTGTATCGTGTGGTGCCAAATGTTCACATTGTCAATAAATGTTAGTTGAAGTGAATTGTTTTACTCTAACTGAAGTGCTGTTAGGTTCAACTTGCATTAGCTTGATCACCTCAAGAATCATGTCTTTTGCTGTTCTTCTGAGTAAGGTTCTTTCATGGGGTTACTTCCGAATGTGTTGCAAGAATTTAAGCGTAAATTTGGAAGCATTGTCTAAGGTAATTACAATGCCGATAAGCTTGATAAGTCTCTTAAAGGGATTCTTGGTGAAGGGCATACAGAGGAGCTGCGAAGAAGTAAGGGCTACCTCGATCCTAGATCCGAAGAGCATACGTAGGCAGCCCATCTTGACTTCAAGGGAGGAAGGCATGCTCTGCATAGAATTATGGGAATCTACTTTACTCTTTACTTTTCCAAAGTAACCCCATATATCGTAAAATTTTGGACATGTATATGAAAACTTATGTCCAAATATGCATGTACATCTGGGGAACTGTGAAAGCTGAATTTCTAAAATAAAAACTTTCTTTTTAACGTATTGTTTGAAAATACATATTAATATACTCTCACAGTAAGTATTGGAAGAGAAGGAATTCAAGCAATTGCTTCCTTGTTGTACTGAATAACTGGCCATGTAGCTCTTGGCCTGCATTTATAAGATCCTGGGCTCGAACCCACTGTCGACAGGCCTGAAGTGCATGTTTCACATTTTCACAGCAAACAAATGGTGCGAATGTACCTTAATTAAGGCCACAATTGCTTCCTTCTCATTCCTAGCCATTTTTAGCTCATCATCGGCATATGACCTATCTGTGTCGGTGTGAAAGAGAAAGGTAGAAACCATCAAATAAACAATATGCCGTAGGTTATGTTCAATTAACTTTCATTAATATGGCTTAAATTTATGATTATAACTGGCCACTGTTCTTTGACTGATAATTACATTCAAACTTTTCACCTTTTTGTCTCTTTGATGAATCAAGGAAACTAAATTTTATGTACATAGTCAATTAATATTTACATTCTCATAAGTTCCATAAATTCATACTTTAGGAATATTTGTTGCTTCAGTTAAACTATTGTAGTTAGGATACATCTAAATGTGGCTTAGAATTATTGTAGAATAATTATTTTATTAGTAAATATCATTCTTGCTTTATGATTACTTAATCTTTTCATTCTATTGTTCCTGTTAACCTGTTGCAATTTGGATAATGTAAGTCCGGTTTAGAATTGAAGTGTAGCTATGTAATTAGATTTTAAGTTGCTCGCTTTGCAAAGGCTAGAAATCTCATGACATCGAAGATGTCTGTGAACTTATCTGCCAGGTTACATCCAGCAGGAATGGTGTTGATTTCATTGTGTTCGCAAGCATGCAAGATTGAGTTGCTGAGGTTCAGTGCTATTCCGACAGCCTTATGTGAATTACATTCAATGTTGCATCCTCTCGAACTTGTGTTTTCTATGTCACAGTCTGGCTGTGATGACCTGGATAAGGAAGTGCATTGGCAGGAACTACGAGGTCATGTTGCAGCGTATCCTGAAGATGAGTTTCCACTTCTCTGTGATGACCTTAATGCACATGATGGTCACTAAGAATTTTTATAGCTGCCATGGTGGTAATACTTTCGGTACCTGATATGATGATGGAGCTCATATTTGAGGTTTCACTTGTAACTGCAGCAAGCAAATTTACCTGATCCTCGTTCAGCACCGTGATCTACGACGAAGAAAGGATGTGAATGTCATATCATCTGACTGTATTCCACCTCTGCATAAGGTAGGCATAGCGGATTTAAGGATCTCTATGCCCCTGAGAACATCAAGTGGTGGAAGCTTAAAGACTAGAAGGAGACCCTAGCAACAACATAAATTTTCCTATTGTTGATCTTAATGCATTTGACAACATGTAGACACATTCTACAGACCTTACACTGCAACCGTCACAGTAAACTTGGGTACGATATAACCTAGTTCCTCTTGTATTGAATATCTAACGTTCCTATGGAAGATTGCAGTCCAAGAAGAGTTGTAGGATAAGACAAAGGCATACTGTATATAAATCTCAATCGAGACGCACTCACTGTAATGACCTGTGTACAAGGTGTATCAGAACTATACTGACAGAGAAATCAGGGATGCTCTTCGTGGAATGTTGAGAATGATGGTGCAGTCAGATTCTCGGGGAAATGTTTCCTTTTGAGGAAATGAAAGTGACCCTGTTACTTCCGGTCATGCAGTTCAGATTGATGAACTTGCTCTATTTGCTATGTCAGAGAGTCAACCGCAGTGCGTCAGAAAAGAGAAGGGAGGGGAAGTGAAATTTGGAGAAATAGGTAATTCTCGATGCGAATGCACAAGTTTCTCATTCTTTTGGCATAGTCGCTTCCACACTCCGGTAGGCACTGTACAGTTTGTTCTACACGAATTGACTACTATGTGAACCCTATAGAAAGAGAAGCATCTTGTAACAAGAATACAGGCAGCTTTCCAAACCGTTCGCCACACACTACACATCCTGGACATAGTCCATAGTCACTCACTACTACGCCATAGTGAACTATACACCAAAGTAGGAGGGGGCCTTATTGAACATACACTGTAATCAAATCACTCGGCGTGTTGATTCCTTCATTCAGTATTTCCTTGAGTTACATTATTATGAGGGAAGGAATACACAATCTTCGAGCATGTTAATTAATATAGAATATTACTGCGACAAACAGACGAGAGGAGAAACAATCTGGTGCTTTCCTTGACTAACATTTGTGTCTTAAATAGAGTGTGTTCTTTAACTGTGTGTGCAGTTACAGCTATTAGATAAATGGACTGTGGATATTGCCTGTTAGAGACAATAATATTGAAGTCGTATGAGGAAGCATTATCTCTGTCTGCGCATACACTGCACAACGCCTCCTTACCCTTATCTTCCCTGAAAGGCGGCAGCAGCTCTTCAATTTCAATCGCGCACCAGGAAGTAACAATTTAACCTCATTTTCTCAAAAATATTATTTTTCCCGCCAGTCTGATTGAACCATTGTTCTTAACATAATACGAAGAGCATCCTTGAATTTTTGTCGGTGTAGTCCTGATAAACTCTGTACATCTCTGAGCTCAAGGGAAGAAGAAGAGAACTTTTTTCCATCTGACGAAAATTGACACAAGTATTGAGCACACTGTCTGCATTAGAGACAAAGATGACCAGTGATTAGAGGACAAACAATAAATCCTCAATCATTGGCAACAACATTTGTAGATATTTCCTGCATTGAATTACCACATCACCCTATTCCTGATGGTAAGTCCCATCTTATGCATCACATCAAAGGAAGTGGAGAGTGCCATTAGGAGTATGAAGGACCATAACGCGCCAGGACCGGATAACCATCCAGCAAACTTCTGGAAGATGAGGCAGTTTAAAGAACTCATTATCAACTGGCTGACAAGCTTATTCAGTGCCAGAGTTGACTCTGGCTCAGTTCCCAGTCATTGGACTGTAAACATCCTTGTGCCTATTTTTGAGCAAAATGACGATTCAGCAGAATGTGCAAATTACCATACAAATTGCACCCAATTGTACATGAGAAGATCTTTTAGAGTAGCCTTCATTATTGACTGGGTGAAATCGCCGGCATTATTGCTATCCAATGCATCTTCATTAAGGGTGCTGGAACAACTCATGCAATTTTCACTGCCAGAATGCTAATTGAAAAGCACTGAGAGCACCAGCCGGCAGTGTACATTGTCTTCCTTGATACTGGAATTACTTTCAGCCGTGTTACTACGGCTTGTTGCTGTGTACGGTGTTGAATGTTGACAGATTTAGAAAGGTATGAAGTAGCAATTACACAACATGGGAATGTTTATACTTCATTAGTCGATGGGCATCGCAGCTGTCACTCGTGATGCATAGGATATGTCACCAATGTATGATCATGTCCTTTTGCAGTACCTGACACAGTTGACAATTTCACTTAATCCTTTGAAATTACTTTACAATATCCACTATAAGGAACATTGAAGGTAATATACAAAAATTTTAAACTAGTAATGCTGCTGGGATGGGTAAAATTTCTGGGCATATACGAAAGTGAGTTCTTTGAGATATTGATTAAAGTATGTATGAAACAGCTATACCAGATGAATGAGTACTTAGTGTAGTAGCACTCTGTGTATAGAGAAAATGTGCTAAACTTAAAGCTAGTAATTACACAATAGTCGTCTTGACTTGTGTTGCATGCAAGCCCTTGGAATGCATTGTTTCTGATTATGTTATACACATTTAAGAAATTACCAACTGGCTCGATAGAAGGTAGTTCAGGCTTAGGAAATATTATTCCACTGAAGCTCATCTTGTGGATTCCAGCAGGATATAGCAGATATATTAAATTCAGGAAGTCAAATGTATCACGATTGACATATCTAAGGATTTTCTTAGGGTAGATCTCGGGAAACTCCTGACAAAGAATTAGTGCGTTTGGGATAGATAAAACAATGGCTAAATGGGTGACTATAAAGATATGGCCAAATTATTAAACATTAAAAATTTGAGAATTGAACACTGAGATGTTACCAATTTTTTAGTTCATGACATTAGTACTTGGTATGCACCCCCTTAACTTTCATGAGCGACTTGATTAGACTGGGCATACCCTCAAACAGTATTTTACACTGACTCTTTAAATCGTCATCATGACACCACATCTGACCGAGCTTCTCAATCAAGCCAATTTTTGTCGTTATTTTTCTTTGGACTTTTCTTTGCTATCGGCTAAGGATATTCTATGGGGTTCATGTCTGGACTGTTTCTAGGCTTTGTGGCAAGGAGGCTCATCTTGCATAACAATAAATTCACTTTGGCCAAACTACTCTTGCACCTGAGCTACCAAAGGGTTCTTAATACTATACTGTTCACGTCTGATAGTTCCTTCTACAATATATAATCGTCCACGGCCATACCAAGAAAACTCACTCCAGACCATCACTGAAGTTGGATGCCTCACTCAATCTGGATGGAATGCTTCTCCTTATCTTTTGACATATTGACTTGTCTCTTCTTCGACAGGAAATACCAATTCGTCACTAAAGCAAACCTGAAATAAATAAAACAAATTAGCCTAGCATTAAATGCAATAAGCTGTAAGGTTTAAAAGAAGAATTTCTTACATTTACTGTGCTGTACGGTTACATCACTTAGATTGGGTTATAATGGAATAATGTATGATAATTTAGGAATTACAGTAATTGTCATGGACTTGCCTGTTTCCATTCATCAGATGACCAATTCTGGAGAGTCTTGGCACACTGGAACCTCTTTGCAGCCATAGCAGGAGTAAACTTCGCTTTGCCTTGAGGTCATCTTGCGTTCATTCCAGCATTAAACAGCTCTCGCCTCAGAGTCCTGGCTAATACAAATGATCCATACTCTTCTAATTTCTTACGTAAATCCAAACTAGTAACCTTGCGGTTGTTTACTGACAAATTAATCAGTTTTGCTTACTCCTTGGGGTTGGTTTCTTCTTTTGCCCACAGTTTCCAACACGTTGTTGACATTTTGTCTTGGGCCGATGACCTTCGATGTTAGGCCTCTTAAAACAACAATCATCATCATCATCATCATCACATTTTGTCTTCCCGTTATCTTCACATTTTAAAATTCTACTTACAGATTGCTGTGGTATTTGCAATTTAGAATCTATTTCTTGTTGTGAATGACGTTTCTCAAGAAGTAGCTCTCTGACAGTGCCTTTCTTGGCGAAAGGTATCTTCGTCTTCCCATAACCTCAAAATTTGACAGTTCTCTAGGACCACTCTTAAGAAATACAACTGAACTCCTGAATAGTATCAATAATACATGTAATTTACAGAATGCACAGTCTTAACAATAGGTCACATTATTTACTTCCAAACAGCAACAATATGTAGATAATAAAGATAAACAACAGAACATGCTCACTAACAAAAATGACACAAAACCATGTGAATAATGAAATTACATTGTGGTTCTCACTGTAGCCACTGTATGAAAAAATACAATAGTGTGGACCAGGATATCCCAAGTGGAAACTTTGCCTCCAAATAAGTTCAAGGATTAGGCTATAAAGGTTGATAGTTTACATAAAGGTAGAAATATACCTTTTTACCATTAAAATTTGGCCACATCTGGTGTATTTCTACAAAATAGAACTCAGAGCATAAGAGTAGGTGCAGCTTTATTTGATCCTGTAACAATTATGGGATTGTGTCCCACAGGGCATTATTATGAGACCTTTATTCTCTGATATATATAAACAATATGAATAATGAACTGAAATAAGTGATGAGGCTCTTTGTAATAAATAAGTTTCAGGATTATGAGTAATTGAAAAAGACCTTGACAATATTGTAAGATGGACATCGGGCAATGATATATTTGTAAACGTGGTGAAAAGTCAGTTTCTTTTTTTCACAAATAGAAAGAGTCCTTTCCAGTTTTATTATTATATTGATGGGTGAAATTTCTTCATGGGGATCTCTGTAAGTACCTAGCTATTCATAATAAGGATATAGCTTCATTATGGTAATCATTTAAACATATTGAAAATAAAATTTACAGACCTCTTAATATGATTATGAGGTTTTTTAGGGGTTGTAAAGGAGAGGGAATATAAATCTCCAGCAAAGCCACAATGAGAGTGTGAGACCATCACCAGTATTACTTGAGTAGAGAACAGGAAATGATCCACAGAAATAGCTCCATTTCTTGCGGGTGATTTCTAACAAAAGAGTTGTGTTACAGAGATGTTGCAGAGTTTCAGCTGGGGAGACTTGGAGAAAGGAGACAAGTTGTTTGAATAAGCAGTATATTCTGAGATGTCATTGGAGAGATGGCTTGGAATGACATTAGTTGATGAATACATTTAAATCATGTTCTTTAAGTCTAGGAAAGGTCGCAACATGAAGATAAGTTTGAATTCAGGGGGTCAAATTTTGGCAAATGTTCACTTACAGGAAGATGATTTAGTGATTGAAATAATTTGTTTCATATATTTCCACAATTATTTTCTATTTAAACAACCAACAGCCCTAATTGCTGTGGTTTGATTGTTTCATTGATTGATTCATTCATTGATTGGGACATTAACTGATTTATGCTTTTGGTCTTAATGTGATGTACAGAGGGGGATGATGGATATATCTATGCTTATGATATAAGCATTGTCCAGTTGTTCGGAAAGTGGAGGGAGTACTGTGGGATAATTTGATATTACAGTGAAGTGTTTTTGGGAAGAAAGTATATAGGAACATGGAAATGAACAAAGAGGTGACAAGTCAAGTCATATGTAGGAAGATGGGAACAGGGGAATATGAATATAAGAGGATGAAGAAAATGGCTAGTCATTGTGGAATTAGGGATCAACAGAAAGAGAAACAGAAGCAAGGAATTGTATTGGGCAATGATTTGGGGATACTGCTTACTATTATTTAATTTCCTAAAATTGTACATGTTCACATACACGTATGTGTACATATGCTCTGCTGAATATTCACAAATATGTAGGTGATTTTAAATTTACAAATTTGCAATGTTCCTCCCTTTCTATGCTACTGTGTCTACTGCTGTCCATCAGTGTGTTCCTTTTCATGTTCTTATATCTCATCAATTGTTTGAAAAGCAGTGGCAAAAGGGACTCAGGTTAAAACACAGCAGGTCATTGTGCAAGTTATGTTCCAAAAAGGGTAAAAAATAAAATAAATAAGTAAATGCAATGTAAATTTTAACCTAATAGAATTTGTATAGTATTATTTGGAGTAGTTGCACAAGTGGTATGTGTGTTGATTATGTTTTTAAAACAGAAAATATTATGAGTAAGAGTTTGTAAATTCTTTACATTTATTAAGGATGAGTTGTGTGCTTAATAGAAAAAAATAGCAAAAATTGTATAATACTGTTTTTATGAAATTGTCTTCTTCTCTGTTCTTTTAAAATTTATTGCTTGATAATAATGTATTTTTGTGTACCATTTGCCACCAAGGTAGACACCTCTCTTGCATTCAATGGGATTTTCATTTGATTGTTCCTTTCCATTATATATTTTTTAAATGGGAGATAAATTAATTATAGTCTTCTTGTGCCACTATGAAATTTATTTTCTCAGCTGTTTCTATTTTAGGCCTATATATTTTTGTTTCCTTACTTCTTTATTCTACTTTTCTTATTTCTTACTGACAGCCTTCCGAAGATACTAAGGAGGAAATATTCATAGAGGAACAAACTGATGATCAGCTGTTGCCATACATCAAAGAAGAAACAAAGTATGTATACTACAAGTCCTATACAATATGGAATATGTTGTACCTATTCACAGTTGTGTTCAGTTGTGGTTGGTTTATCTCCAAAAGTGGCCATTTTCATCAGTTCAATCCTGTCTCTACAAGGTTACATTTAAACACTAATATTTGTAAATCCTATTGGTTAAAATTATCTAAAATATTCAAGAACTTTAAGATCATTTTTAATGTTCCATCATGTACTCGTAGTTTTATTCAATATATATCTACAAAAAGAATCTCTGGTATAGCTAGATATTTTTGAAGTGTATTTGTTTACAATACCTTTAAGCAACCATGAAAAAGTGTTCTTTCTTTCACTTTCTCTGCATCATTTGTTCATCACATTCGTATCATCTGAAATGCTATCTGAAACTATTGCTTCGAGATATTCTGAGTAATATTTTTATACGTTCATTCCAACTGTGACACACAGAAAAAGCGATATTTGTAGATTAAAACTTAAATCTACAAATTCGAAATTGTTAAATTTTATGTACATTGTAAACAATAAATATTTAAAACTAACATAATCAGTTTCATTAATCAATATAATGATGGCTGAGTTCAATAATGTGATGACTCAAAGAATGTCATTTTGAAATTATTTGGTTAGATTCCTTTTTTCTGATCATTTCTGTTCTCTTGTGTGTTAAGTCAGATTCCTCCATTTGTGGATGCCAAAGCAGATAATGTGTTGTAGAAATGAAACTTTGAGGTCAGTTATGCTACATCTTCGGTATCATAGTTTTCAAATAAAACTTGTGCATTGTTGTAAGCATAAAAAAATTGTGCTATTGAATTTATGTTCATTCCAGTGATGTGGTCACACTTTCTGATTCATTTTAGTGTTCATTGTCAGTCAGGTGCTTCTAGTGTGTTGATTGCAAACATACTTACACAATTAGTATTAACTAATAAAATGGAAAGGTACAAGTGGAGTTTTAAATTTGTACAGGTTGCCTAAAAAAATTCAGAATTCTTCAAGTAAGTGAATTTATTATCTCATAAAAGTTGATAAATAGGCGGTACATTATTGCTTCACGTCTGTAGGTTTACCCTCAGAGTGCCCTACACGTGACCCCCATGTGGTGCTAAGAAAGCAATAACTGTAGCTGCTGGACCTATCTTTTTAAAGATCCTCCAGCAATGGCAGAAGTATTTCATGGAAACGGCTCTTCTCAGAGCTACCAGACAAGAAACATCGGACCTTTCATCCATGTTTTCGAGCTTAACGTAGAAAGCATCAGCAGAGCAAAATGTGGCTACCTATCCAAAGTTATCCTGAATAATAATATAGAGGTTGTGGGTATACATGAAATCCATACAGCCAATGAAGAAAAGTTTCGGAAAAGGTGCCTCATTAATGGTTTCACAGGTCTTGGTGCAACATATCACAGTGCACATGGTATAGCTACTTATGTTCGTAATAATATCCAAGATGCCTCAATGCTCTTTCAAAACGAAGATGAAGATATCCATTGTGTTGCTGTGCGAGTGGCAGATGTTACTATTTTTAACATTTATAAACCCCCAAACGCACAGTGGTCAGGTACCGTACTCCCGACTACTCAACACCCTGCAGTTTATATAGGCGACTTCAACAGCCATCACGAACTGTGGAAGTACTCGAATGACAATGAATGTGTAAAGAAACTCATAGAATAGACAGAAATGAACAATCTCCATCTGATTTTTGACCCAAAAGATCTTGGTACTTTCCAGTCAGCTGCATGAAATAGGGATTTCAATCCTGACTTGTGATTTGTTAGCTGCAATGAGGCAGGACAGCCCTTACATACCAGTCGTAAAGTGTTAAGACATTTTCCCCACAGTCAACATGGCCCCATTGTAGTGGACATTGGCATCAAAATTCCTGTTGTACGGTCAATACCACATTGCTCGGAGGAAATTCAGAAAAGCAAATTGGTCAACATTCACCACTGAACTAGAAAAATGTGTTCGGTGGATTGCTCCCAAGCACAATTACAAGCGTTTCGTAGATGCAGTTATGATGGCGGGTAAGAAGAGTATGCCATAGAAAAAAATACATCCCTGGTTGGAATGTAGAGACTGATGCACTCTATAACGAATATCTGCATACTGGTGATGAAGACATAGCTGATGAACTTCTTTCCAGCATGGATACTACCCGGAGAGAACGGTGTATTGAGACAGTGGAGAATATCTACCTAACTCATTCCAGTAGAAGATCTTGGGGGCACCACAGAAAACTTGGAGGAAGGACACCTTTGGTGAAGCAACAGCCTGGAGTTACTCCGGATGAAGTAGCATCTCACATCGTCACAACTTCCCAAACTCCATCAGATAAGAAACATACCAAATACATACGGCGCCAGCTCCAAACTCTGGAATCAAGAACATCACGCACATCAAGGTATTCACAACCGCTTACGGTGCAAGACATCAATGCTGCTCTCAAAGACGTTAAACCAAGTACAGCTCCAGATTTGGACGACATTCATCCAGAATTTCGCATTCATTTAGGGAAGAATGCAAGAAGTTGGCTGTTAAGGTTTTTTACCGACCTTCTACAGAACAGACAACTCCCGGAAGAATTCAAACGAACGAAAGTGATTTCCATCTTGAAACCAGGTAAGCCTGCCAATGACCCAGGCAGTTATAGACCAGTTGCCCTTCGTTTTGAGAGGCTATTCCACAACAGAATCAGCGCAACTATTTTTTAGCGTATTACAGTTGATCAAGCTGGATTCAGGCCAAATCGCAGCTGCTGCGATCATGTGCTTTCACTGACATTCCACATGGAAGCAGGTTTCCAGAAACAACTCAAGACCTCAGCTGTATTCATTGATCTTACAGCAGCATTTGACGCAGACTGAGGTAAGGATTAATTTACAAGCTTCTCCGAATTCCACCCCATAGGACCATCGTGCAGGTTATAAGCAATATGCTCAATGACAAAAGATTTCGAGTGTGTATGGGAAATAGTATGAGTAGAGAAAGGAAGCTCAAAAATGGATTACCTCAAGGATCGGTACTGTCTCCCCTACTATTCAATTTGTATATCTCCGATCACCCAGAAACATCATCGCAAACATTTTTTTATGCTGATATCATAACACTAGCCACTCAAAATCGATACCTTAGTGTGACAGAAGAAGTGCTACAAAGAGACCTGATTTCACTTGAAACGTACTTCAAGAAATGGCAACTGTGTCCTAAATCTAACAAAACAGAAGTGTCATGTTTTCACCTGAATAATCGCCAAGCTGGCATTAAACTTCACATACGTTTTTGTCACCAAGAACTTCGGCATAGCAGCTATCCCAAATATTTGTGGATTACACTTGATCGCACACTGTCTTACAAACAACATCTTATGAGTCTGTCAAAAAAGCTCAAAACATGTAATATTATCCTTCAGAAATTGTATGGCTCAAGTTGGGGTTCATCAGCATAGACTTTATGATCTGCTTTGGGACTGGTATTCTCGTGTGGTGAGTACTGTGCAGTCGTTTGGCTGGATAGCCCATATACAAGACTAATTGATACTCAACTGAATGTTAGCTTGCGGTTAATATCTGGTACTATCCAGTCCACATCCCTTTATTGGCTCCCAGTTCTGTCAGGTATAATGCCACCTGTTTTTAAAAGATAAAATGCTCCCATCCGAGAGTTCAAGAAGATAGAAATGAACCCTCAACCGCCTGTTTTGGATGATATTCCTGTTCTCAAGGTAACGAGGATGGAGTCACGACATCCATCTTTGCATGATGCTGTCGCATTGGCTGATGGGAATTTTCACCCTTTTGAAGAATGGAGAAGTCGCTGGAAAGTTGCCACAGACAGTTCCTTACACAACATCTTTTCTGGTGAACGTCATCTTCCACGTAAGATTTGGACCACTCTGAATTGGGTGAGAACAAATCATGGACGACGCAGGGATGCCCTTTATAAGTGGAAATATATCTCATCACCAGAGTGCGACTGTGGTGCATCTCGACAGATGATCCCCATATTATAAGTGAATGTACACGACGTTCCTACACAGGTAGCCCGAGTGACTTTTTGGAACCAACAGAGGAAGCTATACAGTGGATCACTCAACTGGACATTCTGCTATAAAACATGTTTCTTGTCTGTGTATATTTGTAAAAACTATATATTTGTATCTAACTTGTTGCCCTATGCTAATAATAATAATAATAATAATAATAATAATAATAGGTAAATAACGTAGTGATATAATATTCTTTCAAAATTGTAATTATTGTCACTGACCTTACAAAGTACCACAAGTGTATGTCCTGTTTTAAAACATTTAATGCAGTAGTGTTTTTGAACTGTAGTTGTGACATTGCTAATTAATTTTTTGCTGTCACACCTGTGTTGGTTACTGTGTGCAGTGATCTTTGATAATCCGTGGGAAATGATTGTATAGTCTCGGATTGGTGCTCTTAACCAAGCGCTTGTATCAGCAGGTCATGCGATGGCTAGTCATAGCCTAAGGTTTGACTTCAAACCAGATTTGTGATGGAAACTATGAATTCTGAATGGTTTATTTGATTTTGTGAGTGGTTAGAGTCTTCTCGGCTCTTATGTGATGCACTGACTTGCTCCTACTGTACTTTCACAACTAGTGGCAAGAAATATTCATGTCGGTCCTCAGAACTGCCAAGTACCAGCTCACACTCTCTGTTTCTTTGTAATTCGTGTGTAACAGGACACAATAGGCTACGTTAGAGAAGAATCTTGTATTATGACGACCTGTAAAAATGTTGCTTATGAATCCTTTTCACACACAATCATATTTCTATTTTTGATGGAGTCTAAATTAGCTTTCTACTTTCTAAACATATTTTGTGCAGAGACCAGCAAAGCGACATGCATTTTATGTGTCTTCTTTTTTCTTGGCATATATGTCAGAGGACAGTCCATTGTCTACGTAGCTTAGTCCATTTTACATCATAGATTTTACTGTAGATGCTTCTGAAGGATTCAGTCGACCGGATCTTATCTGCTACTTCCCACTTTGTTTTATATCTCACCTCAGGCGCTATTGTTTCCTCACTCTCATTTCAGCAGTCTACAAATATCATGCCACAACTTAAATGACTTCCTTTAAAATGTCTAAACTATTTGCCATGCCAGTTGGGTATTGAATTACATAAGAAAAGATTTTAAGATTCATAAAATTTCCTAATTGCTGACTTGTGAAAATACACGTATTTCTGAGGTTACCAATTAGTGATGAGATTACCTTCCATTTGTGGAGAGACACATCGTTCTGAGCTAAATAATTAGTGATAAGGCTTACTTCCGTTTGTGTAGTGACACATGGTCCTGAAGTAACCACTTAGTTATGTGGCTTCCTTCCAGCCTTAGAGCGTTGAGTGTCACATGGCCCTGAGCTAACCACCTTGTGCCACTCCTCCATGGTCTTCATATTTATAGGCGTGATTGGGGTGAAAATAACAAACTGATTAATATGATCGTCTGCTGTCTATGACGTATGTAAGCAGACATATGAATTGCAAAATTCTATTCAGGCTAGAATACACTGATGGACTCCCCTCTTGTAGGTACTAATAGAATTTCACCGGATATTCTAACTGTCCTTCCCATTTAACACAGATATACCCATTTTTTATTTTTTTGAGTTATAAGTTTTTCTTCACAATGCATTTATAGGAGTCACTTAAACATGAAATCCAGAAGCGTTCAGCCATTCAAACACTATTTTGTGAAAATAAGTTTTTATAGATATCGGACATAGGCATGAGGGGAGAAAATTTGAACATACAATAAACTAATTTGAATGTTAGGATGTGTAAAATATCCATTGCATTTCATTTTTGTAACATAATATTCATCAGTCTGCATCTGGTGGCAGGGTCCGGTGTTGTGGTTCATTGACTCCAGTTAGTTCGGTCTCGGGCCATGTCTGCATGTAGTCTTCCAACTTTCAGGCCGTTGTGCACTTTATCAGTGTATGCTGTCTGGTTCGTCCCTAGCGCCTCTTTTCACCGACTTTCTGTGTAATAGTCTGACTTTCCCAATATATCGTCCCCTACACGCAACACATGCCCAAACCAGCCCACACGCCTTTCCCCAATTTTCTTCTGGATCGGTGCATTGCCAAAACGTTTTCTAATAACATCATTTGAAATGTGATCTAGTCTAATTATGCCAGCCTTCCACCTAAGCAACTTCGTATCCATGATGCTTAGTTGGCGTTCTACCTCTAGAGCTGGTCAGCATTCGTTGACCTAGAAAACGACAGGATGGATATCGATAGGGCAGATATCAGTTCGGTAGAACTTAGTTTAGAGATGGCCCTTCGTCCAAAGTTCGGAAGGGCGCCTGTTGTCATTCTCCACTTCAGTCAGGCTTTGTATATCCTTAATTTGACTTCATCAGTAAGTCGGCCATAATCATAGATTGTGGAGCCAATATACTTAAATATCTCTACTCGTGCTATATCTTCAACGTCAACATGCATGGTTCCAACTTCTCGACGATGTAATGCAATGTATTCTGTCTTGTTCTTGTTGAGGCGCGGGGCTTATTGCGCTAGTCGATTGTTCCAGTCTTCTGTTTGACGCTGCAGGTCTAGCTTATTCTCTTCAGCCAAATAATATCATTTGCTTAGAGAAGTGTCCATGGTATTGGACTGCGCTGGTTTGTGGTAATTATGTCCATCACAAGAATGAGCTGCAGTGGTGATAAGCCGGGGCCTTGATGGACTCCTACAGTTATGCGGAAGTCATCAGACGCTCCTGCGGCAGCTTGAACACAACTCATTTGTTCTTTGTAGAGCAATTATACCCTCTCAGCAAGGTGCTCTGGAATGCCATGTACTTGTAGGGCTGACTGATTAGGTCATGAAGGGCTTCTAAGGGTCCAGAAATTTGTGATGAAGCCTCTTATTCTTTTCACAGTGTTTCTCAAGTAATAGTCCGGCAGCATGGGTTTCTCCTATTGCGCCACAATTTTACACAAATCCAGCTTGGCTTGTTGTATGTTTGTCTAAATCGCTAATCCTTTTGTCGAAGATTTGTTCTAAGTCTCTCATTGCGAGGCTCAGAAGTATGTTCGGGCCGTGATTAGAAAAATCGGCAGGGCTTCCCCTATTTCTGAATTGATACTCCGTCGCTAGTCTGTTTGTTTTTGACCTTCTTTGATGATATGGTTGAAAAGCTTGCTGTAGCCACACTGCTGCATCCCCCCATTGAGAGAAACAAAACTCTGCTGGAAGATAATCGGGACAGATGGCTTTCTCTGGTTTCATTTCCTTCAGCATAGTCTGGACTTTAGTGACGTAATTTTCCTACGTTGGACCTTCAACAGCGGAGGTGATTAGGATTGGTAGATACGGAAATTCCATGATTGAGATGTTGTCATAATAGTTCCACCAGTGTACTCGCGCTTCCCGCCTGTCCAGTAGCAAATCGTCTGTTTCCTCATTGATGCCGTAAAAACGTTTGACTTCTGACGTTTTGCGATGGCTCGATTGACTACCCGTTAAAAATTCCGCTCGAATTCGCGCATGTCATGTTTCACATATAGTCCTGCCTACCGGTTTGATTTTGTTACGCAAATACCTCCATTTTACGAGTGGCTGCCTTGTAGGCATTCCAACGAGCAAGAAACTCGTGGTACAGCTGCTTCTTCAACCGTACTGCATATTTAAAATCTTCATTCCTTGGCCATATATCATGTTTAATCCTTCGTTGTCGTCGCCCTGACTTAATAGTTCCAGGAATAGAGCGAAAGGCGTCTTTCAGTTTAGTCCGGCTCACTTCAACTATGGTGATTTGTGACTCTGTAACTTTTGCAACGACGTTAGTCTCCTTCTTCAGGGGCAACCATTTGATCCCAATTTGTCTATTTCCTGTGAAGTATTTAGCTCTTGGTGACTTTATCCACAGCTTAGAAGACTGGTCGTTGTTGCATCGCAAGGATTTAATAAGGGGCAACTGTTATCTCTAGAACATCTTCGAGATTTCACCCTCTCACAAGGATGTAGTCAATGCGAATTGGATGGGAGCCACTGTAGTACAGAGTAGATGAATATCACTCTTTTTGAACCGTGTGTTTGCGATGATCAGTTTCTGCATAATCGCGAATTTGTTGGGCATCGTCGTTCTTTTCTCCATGTCCATGAACGCCATGGACTGTTTGTTCTTCTTTCCTCGGTCCGACACGTCCATTCAGATCAGCGGCAGCGGTCTTCATGTCAGGCAGTGCCCAGAACGCATCTTTGGTTTCCATGCGCACGTCAGTTTGTGGAGCGTTGCGCTGAAACGTTGGAATTTCCTTCTCTCCCCAATGCGGACGAGTTACATCAAGCGATTGTCAAAATTTTGCACCTCGGAGACTGAACCGTCAAATTTAGCTGATATGACAATGTCAACACCATGAGCTGTTCTTCGGTTTCTGTTGTACACCAGTTAGTAACCACACCTCTTTTCACATGACTTTTCTCTATTCCATCTTTTTTTCCGCACCTCTCAGATGCCTACAAGCCTTCTCTCAAGTGCAGTGGCTTATTCGCTACTTCACCCAGGCATAATTCAATGATGGGATACAAAATGGGGGTACTAGCATGGTTAGCCGTCACAGCCCGTGCGACGGTAAACCTAGCATACTTTTCATGCTGACTGGGCACTGCCAATGCGCGTCCCTTCCAGGGGCTGCACTAACCTTGGCTCCGATACCATGAGACATATTTCTGTAATGGTGTAACGGTATTATTTTACGGCCGGCTTGTCTTGAAGCATTTAAGGGCTCGTGACGGAAGGTAGTAACGCAGCTGCGGACATGGAGAACAGATGCCTTTTGCAGCCACTCCTCTAGAGAAGAAACGCTACCCTCTTTTCTGCATTAACTTCCAGAAATTTAGTGTTCCTCTTCCGCCATCTGGTCCCTAGTGAACGTCTCCATCTCCGCCAAAGTTGCCAATAAAGAATTTGTACATGTTTGGTACGCGAGAGCTTTTATATTTTGCTCAAGTTCATCGGCAGGCCAGCGGGGAACCCGTATGCGTCACCTGGGAAGCGCCACATGTTACAGCAATATAGCTGGTTCGTGTAGAATATTTATCAATGCAAAACGAAACATCATTTTACTGAAAACTAATTGTGAACCTGATAAATTACTTGTCACAGGAATCACGTATTCACGTAATTAAGAAGGGTTACTGGCTTTTGCACCTTTGCTTGGTGTGTTATGCCACAGAACGCATGACATACAATCCAGTGTCGTATTTTCTGCCCCCTGTTGTCTAGTGGTGTCAACATCAATATCTTGTTTGATGATCAAGAGATTTAGTCTGTCATATCTGGAATCAATGCCCCCCTTTCATTTGTCCACTTATTTTCTCCAAAGAGTGCAGTAACAATACATGGTCGGTTTCCCATTACTTTGCTTGTGAGCCAGTCATGCATTCGACTGGGCCATGTGAATTCAGTTCACACAGCATGAACTGGAAAGTACCAGTTCATGTTACGATATATTTTAGCCCGCGTGATCGATTTTCCCATGTGGCAGTTGTAAGCGGATCTCACCTTTAACCAAGAAATTTGCATTTCCCGCCCTTCTTCCGTAGAATATGTAGAATTACTCTGTGGTGGGGAGACAGGCTCAGAATTGGATGCTATCCAACTATGTTATGAATCCACTAAAAATAATCACGTTGCCCGTGATCTTTTGAAATAAATAGAATAATATTCCTTCTTTTACATGGCAGCAATATCCACTACGGTGCAATTCAACGTCTTGTCATCTCGAATTTTGGCTTAAGCCTTGATTTTCATGCTCCTTCTATCCGTATTGTTAAAGTAATACGTGTAAGAATATTCAAGGGTATGATAGGTTGCGTTTGGTTTCAAAATCAGGATATTAGAACATTGTAATAAAACGCTACCACCAATGCCATATTCTGTGTTGCCTTCATAATGTCTTTAACAGCAGTGTCTTGAGGAGAAAAGACAGTATCAATGCTGGCGAGAGAGCTGTCGTATACTTGTTATATTTCAGCTTTTCCAGGATTTCATCAGGATTAGTGGCTTCCGTGTTAAATACAGGAATTAAGACGTAGACTGATGTAGTACATGGTAGTAAGTATGAACGTCCTTGTATAAACCTACCGTCCTATATGTAGGTTGGCTATGTTTGCACATCAAAGATACATATTTCGGAAAAGCGACACAGTGACATAATAAAATGGTATAGTGATATGATAACAATGTACAAATACAATATGTATATTTGTGTGACAAAATAACATTCATAAAAGATTAGCCATGTTTCAACAGATCTTGCTGAATGTCGACAAACGTTCTCAAATTTATTAATATCTACAACACAGACATTCTCTCAAACAACCTCAAGAACAAGGTCCTTTACAAAAATAATTACTTGCCTGCGACAAGGCGCAGAGTGCTTCAACAAGATCAAAACTCCAAAGCATATGCCATTCTTTATGTAGGAGAACAGACTAAGGATTTCGATAGAATTATATGTGCTGGATTAAAGAGCTTGTACGAGTATTTACCCTCTTAGGCTGGACCACTTCTCATGCTTTCTTCAAAATTAACTCGTACATTTCTAAACCGTGACAAGTTTCTCGCGCGTGATATCGTGATTAAGAAAAGACGCAACATATTCTCGTAAAAAGTGAGAGCTTTTGAAATTTAACCTCAGATGATGTTTAACCTCAGGAATGTAATGTTTGAGTAATGAGCCCTCTGCACTGGATATCAGTGATTGGAATGTCCAGTAGCAATACCCCTGTGTGAGAGTTGTAGTGGATTTGGCTGTTGAACTAATGGTCACATGGTTTTAATTTGTCACTGTAGATCGAGACCCGAGGTGAGCTATAGAGATCATCAACCTCCGGCCGGCGGATCATCTAGTTTTAGGTGTAGTGTGTGCAGTGAAGTCCTGGCTAGGAAGTTGGACCTCTTGCGACATCTGAAGAGACACAAGGAGGATCGACCCTTCAAGTGCGATCACTGCGGAAAGGTATTATGTAGCCGAAGCAGCTTGTCGAAACACCTCAGGATCCACCCGCTCCAAGTGTGCGGATTTTCTGATAAATGCTTTACAAAGAGGAAAATGCTGACAGGGGACACGCGATTGCATAAAGGTGGGATTATAAACGAATGCTCAGTATCTCATAAAAATTTCAGAAAAAGGCCGGACGTTATGCGGTGTCTCACGAGCGAGAACCGATACTGTTGCGACGTCTGTGGAAAATCCTTCAGCTGGAAAAAACTAGCAGGTCACTTGGGTATGCACACAGACAACAAGCCTCATTTTTGCACCGTATGTTGCAAATCATTTGTCAAGAAAAGCAGTTTATCCTATCACAAGCTGACTAAAACTGGAGAGAAGCCATACAGGTGCAATGTGTGTAGCAAGTCATTCTTAAAGAAAGGCAGTCTGACCGATCAGGTGCGGACCCATACAGGCGAAAAGCCGTACAAATGCAACGACTGTAGGAATTCATTCATACAGAAAAGCATTCTAACCCGTCATATGCAGACCCATACAGGCGAGAAGCCTTACAGGTGCAAAGTCTGTGGCAAATCATTCATACGGAGAGGTAAACGAACCGAACATATGCGGACCCATACAGGCGAGAAGCCAAAGATCTGCAATGTCTGTGGCAAATCATTCACAAGGAAAGGTAATCTTGCCAATCATATGCGGACCCATACAGGAGAGAAGCCATACAGGTGCAATTTCTGTGGTAAATCATTCACACGGAAAGTTAGACTAACCGAACATATGCCGACCTATACAGGTGAGAAGCCGAACAGCTGCAATGTCTGTGGCAAATCATTCACAAGGAAAGGTACTCTTACCGATCATTTGCGGACTCATACAGGCGAGAAGCCATACAGTTGCAATGTCTGTGGCAAATCATTCACAAGGAAAGGTAATCTGGCCGATCATATGCGGACCCATACAGGAGAGAAGCCATACAGTTGCAATGTGTGTGGCAAATCATTCACACTGAGAGTTAGACTAACCGAACATATGCCGACCCATACAGGTGAGAAGCCGAACAGCTGCAATGTCTGTGGCAAATCATTCACAAGGAAAGATACTCTAACCGATCATATGCTGACCCATACAGGCGAAATGCCATACAGTTGCAATGTCTGTGGCAAATCATTCATCCAGAAAGGCAATCTAACCGGTCATATGCGGACCCATACGGGCGAGAAGTAATACAGCTGCAATGTCTGTGGCAAATCATTCATAAAGGGAGGCAAACTTACCGAACATATGCGGAGACATACAGGCGAGTCATAAAGAGAGGCAAACTAACCGAACATATGCGGACCCATACAGGCGAGAAGCCAAACAGCTTCAATGTCTGTGGCAAATCATTCAGAAAGAAAGGCAGTCTGACCTAACTGTTCATATGCGGACACAAACAGAAGAGAAGCCATATGGGTGCAAAGTTTATTCCACTGAAGCACAACTTGTAGGATTCCAGCAAGATATAACAGATATCCTGGATTCAGAAGGTCAATTGGTCTGTATCGCGACTGGCCTGTCTAAGGCATTTGATAGGGTAGATCATGGGACACTACTGGCAAAAATGAGTGCAATTGGACTAGATAAAAGAGTGACTGAATAGGTGGCTCTGTTTTAAGAAAATAGAACTCAGAGAATTAGAGTAGGTGAAGCTTTCTCCTGACCTGTAAATATTAAGAGGGGAATTCCTCTAGGCAGTAGAATAGGACCTTTATGTTTTCTTATATATATCAATGATATGTGTAAAGAAGTGGAATCAGGGATAAGGCTTTTCGCAGATGATGATATTCTGTACAGAATAATAAATAATTTTCAAGATTGTGAGCAACTGCAAAATGATCTCTATAATGTTGTCGGGTTGTTGCATTTTCAAATTAAAGCTCCCAAATGAGCTGTTTTCATTCAGTATTGGCTACTATACCCCACCCATATCCAATCCCTCCTTCAACGATAATGCCCCTTCCTCCCCAACATCAATAACCGAACCACCGCCGTCTCAATCTATATATGTAGGATTGAGACGGCAGTGAACCGAACTGCCGAACCTTACCCCCACCACTACCACGTGCAAGGGTTTGACAGCGGCATAGGTCCTACCCTTCCGAGGGCCCGGCTCAGACTGAATACTTTTGCCCTCCACCCGCGTGGGCGCGCTGTTGTACATCACGTCACTCACCCTAAGCCCACGTGACGAATACGGCAGCTCCTATTGGTAGAAACATCTTCCGATTGCTATTGGTCAGTTTGAGTTTGACAATTTGGACCACGTGGGACGACCACGTTTTTAACATTTTTGACATTTTGCTTTACTTTGATTTGTATGCGCATATCTGTTATCTTCGTTTGCGTGTTTCAAGAAAAAGTACAAGATATTTGAGGTAAGCATCTTTACTGTTCTTGTTTTACTAATCTCCTGAGGCCAGAACATGAAAACATACCACACCAAGGCAAATGAATTTCGGATAATTTGAAACATAAGTGCGGCCAGTATCCAGTATTCAGGAGATAGTAGGTTCGAATCCCACTATCGGCAGCCCTGAAAATGGTTTTCTGTGGTTTCCCATTTTCACACCAGGCAAATGCTGGGGCTGTACCTTAACTAAGGCCACGGCTGGTTCCATCCCGTTCCTATGCCTTTCCTGTCCCATCATCGCCATTAGACCTATCTTTGTCGGTGCAACGTAAAGCAACTAGCCTTATCATATTTGTTCCCCTGTGGGTAGGACCAGTAGAATAACAGCCACAGCATCCTCTGCCTGCTGTAAGAGACGACTAAAAGGTGTCCCATGTGGGCTATGCACTTGGGAACTTGGGTAGGCTACCACGGAGCCCGTAATTGAATTTTGGCACTACTTCCGCTTACTTGTGCCAGGCTCCCCAATTTCATCTATCCTATCTGATCTACCTCGATCACGACCTGTTCTTTTCTGCCCCCGATTGTATTATGTATGGAGGCCTAGGGAGTCTTATTTTCCCTCCATGGCCCTGGTCCTCCTTAGCAGATACCATCATTTTCCTAGTGTCAGCCCCCTTCCCATTTCTTCTCTCCGATTACTAATATATATAGGGAATGGTTGCCTAGTTGTAATTTCTCTTAAAACAATGAACTAGATTTTAGGCCCTTTTAATCAACAAGCATCATCATCTTAAGCAAGGAGATTTGAGATGAGGGCAAGATGTTTGGTGGCCATGACATATACTAGGAACTGTTCCATCATTCGCCTTACTGCAGGCGAAAGGAAAAACCATTCTCAGGACAGCCAGTGGTAGGGGAACAGCCCGTTTCTGTGTCCCAAATGCAGAGGTGTAGAAACACGGTGGAACCATAGCCACCCCTCCTCTGCTTGGTTGGCAGGTTGGAGTGCATGCTATCAGACCACAGATCAGCCTACTCTGCAACCACCAACATAGATTTCTGCCTTCGATATACAGTAGGTACAAATGGCACTGTCTGAAGTGAGTTTCCACTGTCTTCAACTGGCATTTTGTCTAGGTCACAGCAAAGCCCCTTGCACACCGTAATGTTGTGGAAATAACAGCATTTTGTTCATAGTACTGTACTAAATTAGCAAGCAATTCCTTGGACATAGCTCTTAATAGGTGGAGCTATGTTGTGACTTGGCATGGGAATGTTTTGTGCTGGATCAGCTGCCATATTATTGTATGTAGATCCTGATGCTACATATATCTGTAAAATTATTAGACCTCCTCTCCTGCGGATGGACTGAAAGTAAGCATTATTTGTACCTCCTGCATGTTGTAAGAGGGAGCAATCACAGAATCTGTAAGCTCTCTTGTCTTTTAAACCCTCAAATATATTCATGATTCCATCCTTTTCCATGTAGCAGAAACATTTGATATATCCTACTGTCACATAAAATAGAACATTTTTTATTATAAATAGTGTAGGTTAATGAATACAAGGGATGCATACAATTTTGTAGCTTGACATTGTTTATCATCTAAATGCAGATGACTGATTGATTGATATGTTGTGTTTTGGTGCAGTATGTAGGAACAGAGTATGTGCTATCATGTCTTGGTTTCTTCAAACACTACTCTGCCAGAGATTTGCCATCCTTTAGTAGATCCAAAAGAAGTACAAATCTCAATATTTTTCAGTGTGTGGCCCTAGGTGCCTCTTTTGACAGACTGAAAGATATATCATATAGTAAGTTCCTTGGGAAAATACAAATGGTGTTGCTGAAAACTTTTGCAATGTCAGTGCAACGTTAAACTGCAATAAGAGAGAAAAGTATTATGTTGTACCTTGTGAGTTCCAGTCTCTCTTTCATAAATGAATGATCTTGTATTTGTGTTGTATTGGATAGTTTTCTGGCTGATGTATATTAATTGATGATTAACACTGCTGAATATAATGTCATGCGATTATGATATACTATTATCACTAAAACTTTTGTTCAAATTTCTACACAATTTTATACCTGTAACACTGTGGATAGTAGGTAGAATATAGCTCCATAAATCAAAAAATCATGTTTTATTTCAATTTACCTTTGAATCCTACAAACTCCCTCCTTAGCATATGAGTTTCCTTTTATCATTTTGGTTCCTGTGTATGGTTTTCTTTCTTACATTGTATTTATATTTTATTTCCTGCATAAGTGGCATATCTTGATACTATTGACTGTTACAGTTGGCTTAAGTAGTGTTAAGGAGGACTGATGTACGAGGGGATGTTAGTGTCTATTTCTGTCATAGGTCTTAATCTGAGATAAGTATTGCCAATCCCACTCACCTTCAGGTCACTTCCTTCCTCCCTTTGTGAGTTAGCTTCCTTTTTCCTCAGCAGAAACAAACAAAAGCAGCAAGGCAAGGCCAGTCACTCCGATCCTTCAAGGCTTTGTGGATTAGTAAAAATAAAATATAGCTCCGTAATTGAAATAATTATAATAAGCAGCACAAGTGGTAAGCTTCTTTTCTCCAGCAAAAAAATGATTAATAATAATAATAAAGCACAGGCCAACCTCCAGGTGTATTGTTGTTCAGAATGCAGTATTTCAGAAAAAGGTAACAGAAAGAAGGAGAGAAAGAAAAGCAAATGAAAGAGAAATATAAGAGAAATAAAAAAAGAAAAAATATATTTAACGTAATATTTAAGAGTGGAGGAGGGACGAGAACCTGGGGACCGTCCGCGCGCCAAACGATTTAAATCACCCGCCCGGTAATTATAGTTCAGCCCTGTTTACACTAGAGGCGCTGGTGTGCAATTCCTGGCGATCTTTGCGCAGCCGTTGCGTACAAAAGTAAAAAATAACGTTGAGAGTCATCTCTTACTCATTCTCTTTGACCACGTGTAAAGCCCACTAGAACAGGACTGTATTGATAGTTGATAGTTACAAATATAACGGGATATTGCACCCAGTGCTGTTTTCAAGAAGTGTCGTGTACTCTGGAGTTGTCACTGGTAATTCATCCTTTCCTAAATTCAGCCCGTTCTACTGACTGATACAAATGAAATCCGTTCTTTAAGTGTTTGTTTTATGTGATTACACTGAATTAAAATATCAGGTTTTGTCTCTAGGTGTGAGGTATGTGTTACATAAGACGCGCATTAGTCATTTGTACAGCCTATTCCGTTAATTTATTGTGCTACAGATTTTCTTCATTGAGAAATTGTGACTTCTATCATTTACACTGTGTCCACAATCTCTATTGTCGATAAGGTTCAAGTTCTATAATTTACTTTTGCGAAAATTATACATCTCAATTGGGAACAGTAAGAAGTTAGTACTAATCTTTCTCAGTTTCAGAATTCTACATATTTTTAACATTTAATATTTTTAATTTTCTTAAATTTTATTTCTACTTAAGCATTAAAACTGTATACGCATATAACCGGCATCCTTTTTGAAAACTCCTGGCCTTTATGTCACAAGTGCCAGCAAATCTGTTCCTCGTGTGTTGTAGCAATATAACGTAACTTACCTATCAAAATTTTTTTGGAGTGAAGAATATTTCTGAAGGGCTCCGCAGGTGAAGAATCGCGGATATTAGTTTCAGAAAGAAATTACAATATGTAGTGCATAATTTTTATTATTGTGTTGCTGTGTTATTTACCTATGTTTGCAATTTAATAGTGACGCTGTGAATATTGATTTGTTCTTTACACTGTGGGCTGCGACATGTGGTAGTAGGGTTCGAAATTTTGAGAAGTTTCCGTTTAGGATATCATATGTAGAATTTTTGTTATGGTTATCAGTGTTGTTATGGAGATTCTTCTGCATTGTATCAGTCATAGAAAACTTGAGGTCCATTAGGTATGATCACAATATTAACAGTCATGTAAAATTTTGAGTCTCTTTGGTATGTTCATAATATTGACGGTCATGTAAAATTTCAAGCATAATGCTTAGTCTGTTGACAGATAACCTAAGTAGCAATGACTGCAATAAGGTAATATATTTCTCTGGGCTATGTTTCAGTGTAAAATCATTGGAAGTAATTAAGAACCCCAGTACCTTCTAACTACTTCAGTTGCAGTGTGAAATGGACCTGCAAGTAAAAATCAAAGAGGAACCAGCCTGGCTTGAAAGAACAACAAACGCATCACTTGTGAGTCTCATGGCAAATAACTTTATAGATATCAGAATTTAACCCTTACAGGGGCATAATTTACTATGTGCTTCCCCAATATTAACCCCAGCAGTCGCCATTTGCTACATGGGCATTTAGGAAAAGTATGTCTCTCTTTTGTTTCTTTGTCTGGGAGTATGTGATAATGTGCTACGCAAGGCAGCCAACTCTTAGGAAGTACAAACAACAGTATTTATATACATCTATAGGTCCAACTAGTGACAGAAACTTTGTTCATGGGGCAAGGAAAGGGGTTCTGGTGGCACCTGCCCCCAGATTATGGTCGCCAAGTGGACAATTGGCCTCTAGCATTTACTAGGGAGATGGCAGTGCATGCTATGTTTGATAGTGGTAAAAAGCTGAATTAAAGTTGTGGACTTGATAGTGAAGGAACCTTGGTTAGGTCCAGCTACCAATGAAGTTGTGACAGGCAGCGTTTCAAGATCGAGGCATCAGGACATTTCATGAGCTAAGTACCCCTCAAATGACTGTTTATTGTTTATTGATTACCTCTGGCATTTATTGAAATGGATTTCTGTAGGTTGTATGGTTATGTTTTTTATTCTCCATGGTTTGGTAATGGTATCGTTGTGGGATTGACATCATCTCCTATCATACATTATCCAATTTTAGTGCTAGTAGCTGCTGAACTGAAGGACAATTGTGGGTGCTGGATTTAATTCGGTTATGGCCAGTAGGTCTTTGAATTTCATAGTGAACATATTTTTCCTCCAAAATAAGTTCCAGGTAAGATTTGCATCATTTAAACTTCTTTACAATGTTACTAATGTTGGGTGATCTCATAGTAAAACTCTGCCTTGGCGGAGAAGCTGTGAAATAATTTTGGAGAAGAAGCGACTTATTGTCATCATCTTTCCTTGCTCTGTCTGTTGCTACTGTAAACACAGTCCATTGTAATCTTCTGAATGTGTGGCTTACAGTTCAGTCTCTCTTCATCTGATAGCTTACATGGTGATGTGATAACATTCTACTTTCATGTTGGGGAGTGTAATTTGGGTCCATTCTAGAGGTATTTGATGAAGCTGAATATCCCAGCAAACGTCTGTAGTTATACTGGCATAAAAGTGAATTCCTGCACATCATTCTTGCACCTCAGAGTCTTTGAAATCCTTGAGAGTTGGAAGAGGGATATTCAATGAATAATTGTGACTTGGCAGCAAAAATCTACTCCCAACACTGTGAACTGCTAATTTATAGATGTGATATTGTCCAGGAGTTGCTTAAAGGTTAAATTCTGCAGCTTATGCACACATTTCTCTGAATAAATGTTTGCTGGTTGAATTCTAAATTATAGACACTACAGAAGAGAACGGTGTCTGAACATATCTGAGATGCGAGTGCACTGCTATTCAAGATCTATACTCTTGACACTTCTTGTTATGTTCTATTCTTGGGTATATAGAAAAAAACAATAGCTGTCATCAACAACAATGGAATTCAAGAACTACAATGTGACCCTACAAATATATTTCAAAACAAAATAAAACAAGCTATCCAGCAAACAGACTTTAATCTCACAGAACAAGAAAAGGAAAGCCTCACTATCAAAAAATCCCAAACTCCCCACAGTAAAAGCCATCCCCAAAATACACAAAAGCTCATGTCCCATTACACCAATAGTAAATTATGATGTGCCAATTTTCAATTTAAGCTAACAACTAAAAAAATCCTAAAAGAGAAAATCTCACTTAAAGAAGACAGATAAATTAAAACCAGCCTAGAACTAATCAACCCCTTCCCGCCCGAAAGCGCCCGACTGTTCACTTTGCCTTACAGTCCGTATTGCCCTAAAACACCCAGCTGCATTATCTGCATACGTGTGCAATCTATGCAATAGTTTTGTATTTTTTGGTAGTGAATTGTTTATTAGGCTTTGATGAACATGCAGTACAATATACAAGGCTTAGGAAATAAAAGAAGAGTGAGAATTCGTCTTGAAGTTGTCTAGGCAACGGACTTGAACTTCCGCGAGTGCTGGTCAGCTGTTTAGTTCGTAAACATGACGGGATTGAATACTGCAGATATTGAGACTGAACTGAATAACGGCATAAGAAATGACACAGAATTGTTGAGCAGGGGTGGAGGTAAATTTTTAGTGAGTAAATAACATATCAACAAAGATAATTTTACTGATAACTGTGATATAAGTGAAAACGGATATCTAGAAATCGGACCTGATGATGATGCGGCTGCAATTCAGGTAACACAAACATTTTGTTTCATTACACAATGATTATGTGGATGATGTTGAACCTATCAATAATTTCAAAAGAGTATTATGAGAAACAGGTTATATTTTTACATATGTTAGGTGGAGACAATCTATTCAGTGACGTTACGATTGCGTATATATCAATGCAGCAATCAAACAGGCGCATTTCGGTAAAATAGAAACAGAATGGGAAGACACTTGCTAGAGGAAATGAAAGTTGATATACAAGGTCACCATTACACTTCCAGAATCTCATCTTTATTGGCTTAGGGGGATTTAGACAACATGAGAATATGACAAATACAGCCTACCTCAGTGTTGAGTATCTCCAGCACGGGTGGGGGTTTGAACCGACAAACTTATGACTCAATGAATAGAGAAATGGACATGATGGTAAGTTAAATGTTGTAAATGATGGCATGTTTTCTAATATTATTGAAAATGAAACGGTGTGCTCTGCTTGAATATTTCCTAATCAATAGGTTGAAACCTGGGGATAAGCGGAGCAAAAATGTGGGTGGTAAAGGGTTAAAGATACACCTTGACATCACTAACATGTACACCAACGTAACAATAGATGAATCCATTAAAATTATCGAAAATATTCATAAAGAAAATACTTCACTGCAGGAAACCAAAGAAATAATTAGCCTTATTAGAACAATGCTACACCAAAATTGCTTTGCATTCACTGACAAGATCTATTGCCACAAAGAAGGGTTAGCCATCGGCTCACCATTATAAGGTATAATAGCAAACATTTTTTTAATAACTTTGAAAACATCTTCTGAACGTATGAGCATTCAAAAGGAATATTATACTGGGGCAGGTATGTAGGCGACATCATGTGCATATGATAATGACTTCACTAATGCACACCAGTTATTAAACACAATAAATTATTTACAAAATTCCACCAGCTTCACAATGGAGCAAGAATCTAATAAGAAAATAACACCACAATCAGCAGGAATAATGGCAACCTGTCTTACAAAGTGTACAGCAAGCCCACTCAGGTGTTGCATGCTATTGACGAGTCTAACCATGCATACACAGTAAAAATAGCTGGATTGAATACAATGATACACAGAGCTGTTTCCATACCAATGAGCACAATGGAGTTCAATTAAGAGGCACAAATTGTTAAACAAATCATGAAAGAAGACAACCACCCTCCAGGCACAGTAGATAAAATATTAAACAAACAAAAGGAAAGTCCCTGGAAAACCACCACACTTGGTTATCAACTACATTAATAATAACACATAAAAAGTAGGTTATATCTTTAGGAAACAGGGTTTTAATTAACCTTTAGGATGAACAACACACTGCAGAGACACATCAACAAGTGCACCTAAACAACAAAGACCCTTTCTCAAAGTCACGAGTCTATGAACTCAAGTGCCAAGAACTTAACTGCAATGCCATCTATATAGGTCAGACAAAACAAAATTTCCACACAAGATTCAAAGAAGACAATAAACGATCAGATATAATCAGCATTCAGCCTTTGGGGAGCACATATATGACATTTCACACTATTTCACAGACGTCAACACAGATCTAAAAATTTTACACATTGAAAATAATATAAAATCTTCGAATATGAGGGAAGCAATCGAGATCTACATCGCAGAAAGTGCTAACGTAACCAACTTAAATGACCATACACACTTAAAAAATTCCCCGCACATCGCTCTACTCACATAATATCTGGACCATACTTACTCATTAAATTGGCATTTATCACAATAATATCCTATAGATATTCTCTATTTCAATTCCATACATTATTCAACTAAAATCATTCAGTTGCATTCATCCATCTTACATAAAAGTACATTATAACATGAAGTAGGTTAATAACCTTCTCTCCCCTCTCCAGTGTGGAAAGACTATTCCACAGTGCTCCACTCGTTCCATCCTACTTCCCCCTCTCCTCTCCATGGTACAGTGTACTAGATTTTAACATCCAGTAGGAGGGATCCACAATGTTCGGCACTCCCCTCTCATGCTTCCCTTCCCCTCTCCGTAAGGTTTGTGCTATACTCAAAACTTTCCATTTACCTCTCCATGACCACAGTCCTGAAATAGTATTTGGTGACAACAAAGTTGGCATTGGCAGTCTAGATAAGTTCAGGAGTTTTCTTGATATATTAATACTTGTAAATTTCTATTTTGTCAGTACTGGCTCATATTATCACTGAACTCTCTATCATTGACAAGTTTATGCAACGTAAACAATGCTGTACATATATGCATATTTTGTGTGATTTCATAGAGTCTGAGGATGTTCTTGTAGAATGAAACATGTCATTCTTTGTATAATAGAGTGTTTATTTTTTACAGGTATGTTTATAGTGTAATAATTTATGTTAAAATTGTATGTTTGACAAAGTAGAAAGTTTTTTTGTTACATTTAACTAAGTCTACAATGGAAAGTATGGCTTCATCTAAACAAACTCTCCATTTTGTGCGTCATTTTATCTTCCTTTCCTTAGTTCAGCTAATGTTCGATTTCTTCTGTATTAAATGGGATAAGTGAGTATATTCTGGAATTTTATACTTTAATTTGCTTTTATTAGTAAACTAACTTGTAATAGAATGTAAGCTTTTGATCACAGTTCCTCCTGCACCCCTGTAGTGTCAAAATGTTTCATGAATCCAATTAAAAATTTAAAGGTCTCGTAGTACGAGGGCCATCCGATAAATAGGTTTCCCTATTTTACAAAAAATACAAGCAGGCTATTTACACTTGTGCTGGCCCTGCAGTGTGGGGGTAGCATGCCTGCCTCTTACCCAGAGGCCCCGTGTTCAATTCCTGGCCAGGTCAGGGATTTTTACCTGCATCTGAGGGCTGGTTGGAGGTCTACTCAGCCTATGTGATTAAAATTGAGGAGCTATCTGACGGTGAGATGGTGGCCCTGGTCTAGGAAGTCTAGAATAACGACGGAGAGGATTGTTCGTACTCACCACATGACACTTCGTAATCTGTAGGCCTTTGGGCTGAGCAGTGGTCACTTGGTAAGCCATGGCCCTACGGGGGCTGTTGCCCCATGGTGCTTGGTTTTATTTACCTTTAAGAAATATTTAATTTTCATTCTATAACTCGTACACTACTTTTCCACATAGTCACCATTTCAGTCCAAACATTTTGTTATCTTGGCAGCAGTTTCTTGATACCTTCATCATACCGGGTCGGGTCCCATCTCTGTAGACAGCGGTGCACTTCCTCTTCCACCTCTTCATCAGTTGCAAACCGCTTACATCCAAGGTGCAACTTGAGTTGTGGATAGAGATGGAAATCACTCGGGGCAAGTTCCGCAGAATAAGGTGGATGGGGAAAAAGGTCTCTTTTGAAGTTCTGCAGCAAATCCTGCGTCCTTTGAGCTGAATGGGCAATATTTTCTGAGACAAGACCCGAACGTTTTTGTTGGATTTCAAGTCTGAGCTTCGTGAGGACCGTGCAGGACCTCTCATGTGTGACCACAGTGCATTGGGGCAGTCAGTCAACCAATACAACATCATTACAGTCCCAAAAGGCAGTAGCCAAAACTATGCCTACAGAGGCTGAGGTCTAACCGGGCAAGTTGGCCATGCGGTTAAGGCCGCGCAGCTGTGAGCTTGCATCTGGGAGATAGTGCGTTCGAACCCCACTGTCAGCAGCCCTGAAGATGGTTTTCCGTGGTTTCCCATTTCCATACCAGGTAAGTATTGGGGATGTACCTTAATTGACGCCACAGCTGCTTCCTTCCCACTCCTCGGCTCTTCCTCTCCAATTGTCAACATAAGACCTATTTGTGTCGGTGCGATAGTAAATTGTAAAAAAGAGTGAGATCTTGGCCCTTTTTTATGAGCATGTTCGCCAAGTTTCTTCCATAGCATGCTTTGTGGTTTTGTTTTTAGAGTTGAATAATGCACCCTGCTTTCATCTGCAGTAACAATGCGGGAAAACATTTGATCTCCCTCTCTTTGAAGCATTTGCAGGGAAGCTCAGGCTACTTCGTTCTGTTATTGCTTGTGAGCATCAGTAAGAAAACTTGGGACCCATCTTGCACAGACTTTTCAATACTGCAAGACATTCAACAATATCATTGCAATAAAGGACTGCCCAGTTTCCGTGCCGGGAGGCAGTAGATTCATTATCTCATCAGTGCTGACGCATTAATCTTTGTCCACCACATTCTGGCCAACAGTGGCTGTAATGGGCCTGGCGCTGCGCTGTCATCATGTACATCTTGCTGCCATTCCAGGAACCATGAATGCCAGCATGCATCTTTCACTATAAACTCACACCAAATGGCAATGAATATTGGTAGCCATTTCATTTTTTGCCATGGAAAAGCGAATAACAGGACAGAGTTCACAAGTGGAAACGCTTTCAAGTGGTAGCTCCATGGCAGGTAGCGCCGTACTGGTGAACACAGAGCAAGCACGTGCGGTTGAAGATCACCTTACCCCAGCCATACGCCAGTGGAAGTTCCTACAGTACCAACTTAATTCTAAAACATGTGGTTTGCAGAGAGAAAATAAGGAAAAATTATTTACTGGATGACGTTCGTAGATCATGAAAGAGCTTCTGTAACTGAAGATGTACACTCCAACACTGATGGTGTTCTCATCCCCACAGTTCTTCACCGAACACTGCATAACATCCTTGTAGTAGTAAAACATTTCATTTGTAGTTGCTTTATGTTTGACCTGCATCACATCCTTCCCTGGTCTATGACTGTGATAAGCCTGCTTCTTTCATGTTCGTTTTTTATTTTTACACTTGGATGAACAGAACTGTCTCAATGCAGTGTTTATCCCCTGTGAGCTTGGGAAAACCAGATTATAGAAAGTGATTAAAATGTTTCAAGGGATTTTGATCTGTCTGTCTAAACAAAATGTATGTTAAGAGCATAGTATTAATATTTCTCACTGTATGGCAAAAGATTTAGAACAGTTTTAATACTTGGATGTGATTCAAACAACCTCAATGATTTGATAGACGTAATTGGATACATAAAATCAATTAATATAATTAATGTTTATGTCTGTGGCAGATTCCTTCCAAAATTTTGTGCGAGATGGTCCCAATTCCATCTCTGGTAGGATATCTTCTGATATGGCTAGAAAATGCTTCTCACTTTATATTTGGTTCTCAGTCTCATGCTTTCTCTGACATTAGGTTTGAGCAAGGATGATAACACCATTCTCAGTGCAGCCTTTGGTTTTGAAATCCTCTGCTGGTAGAAATCTCTCTTAAACAGTAGTAAAATTTTGAAAGTAACTGTAATACTTGGAAGTAGTAAATTATCATGCTCATTTGTTGGTGACAGTATTTGTAGATGTGTGTTACGTGCATAACTTATGTATCTTATTTTCCACAGGAAAATATTGAAAATGTATCAGAAATGATACCACTGAAAAAAGAAGCCAAATCAGAGTTAACAGAGCCAGGGCCAATGCAGGAAAACTCACTTGAGGTAATGTACATAATTTGGTAAGCCATTGTTAGGTACTGAAAATAGAAAATTGCTGAACAGATATCAGTGGTTGACCCTTCATTTCAGTACATATGACTGATACACTTTTTTTATGAGATTGACTGTTTACTTACCTAATTTTCACCTTTCCTTCATGTTCTTTAAGATCTTGCATTATGTATCACGCAGCAGTTGGGATGGATCCAAAGACCTCTACTGTATATCATTTGGGAGGTGGTATCATTGCTACTAATATTTTTGACTTTGTGAATATTTTGAAACACGGAGTTGCTATAAGGAGCACTTTTTTGTTACTGTTCCTGGGTATTTTACTAGTTGTTCCAAATGAAACACCATTGTAATCTTGTTGATTATATTGACTTCTAGATAATACAATTATTTGTAGATACAAGTTGCAGGTGATTGCTTGCTTACTGTCAGAATTCACTTACAAGTAGAAAACATTCTTATCCTTCCTAATGTGGCCTGTGATGATACTAGTCTATGGTGACTTATAATATTACTTAAACTTTCAGTGAATAAATGAGCCCTTCAAGAGTGATCTGTTTCATGTGTGGTAAAGGACAGGCTTTGTATGTTCCCCATTACTCACCTGAACATTAGGATCACTGCCATCGTTCACTGTGTTGTTATGGGCTATTTATTGGGATATTTAATTGACAATCTCTTTCAGGAATTCTGGCTTGGCTGCTCAATATACAGCCATCTGGATAATGAGAGAGGAAGGATAATCATGATCAGGGAGTGTAGTATTTTTCTCTCCTGCAAGGAAATTGGATGTAGTTAGGTAAGAAGTGTCAAAAGGGTCGTCATTTAACTTTAGTGAGGAGATGTGAGTATGTGTTGTAAGAGTGGTCCATTCTTTGTTGGTCAAGAAATTAGAATTCATCACTCTTCTAAGGTGATATATCAGACTGTTGACAGCTGCTTCTCGTTTTCTATCAAAGTGTAATGCTGCAGGAGGGATGGAATGCTGCATCAGTCCCATGCCTGCAGTTGCAGGGAAGAGCTGGTTTTTCTCAGGATTGTTTTTCAGAAAGGCCTTGATTTCCTTAGCTGCTCTGAAGAAGTTTGTGCCATTATCACTGTAAATGTTCAGGGGGTGACCTCTATGAAAATAAGTGAACAAAGAGAGGCGAGCAATGTAGTTGTTGTGAGATCAGGTATCATGTCTATGTAGAGAGACTTGGTAGCTAGGCAGTCTGGTCTTGTTCCATCTCACGCCAATGTTTATGAGAATTGAGCCAGCATAGTCTATTCTAGTGTTAAGAAATGCTTACACGCACACTTTGTGTATTTCGCGTTAATTGTTCAGAAGTATCTGCATTCAACTTACGACCCTTGAGACGTGCATAAATGTTGCTTCTTTACCGCCCCCCTTGCTGATGGGATCCGAAACTTGCCTCTCAGGGATGTGATTAAGGGTTGAGTGCCATGATGAAGTAGTCGAAGTTGTTCCGCAGTGATAATTAGATTAGTGAGATGATGATATATATACAGAATGATCTAATATTTCCTCCCCACTAGAATTAAGGTATTGTGCAGTCTTTTGCCGACAAGGAGATGGCTTCTTGATCTATGATTATGGTTATAATCAATATTATTTAATATTTTTTACAGAACATTAATGCAACATTTGAGTGGAGGGTTCAACTCCGATATGAACAGTGGACTTGAATTTCACTCTTGTTTATAACAATCTGGGATAAGGATGTTATAAGGTTTGTTTTTTTCACCTATTCAATACATATAAATTTTATAAATTAGGAATTTATTGTAGATTCCACTTGAGACATGTTTCGCCCTTCATTGAGGGCATCATCAGTCAAAATATCACCTCAAGGTAAAAAATCAGGTAACTGGTTAGTAGTAGACATGTACAAATTAATACATATTGTTAACAACATACAAAAATTAAGTATGGGAAATAGCTGCACAAAAGTGATGGTTGAACATGTAGGTTTAGATGAAAAGTCAGCACCAATGCCTAAAAATAACATAGTAGAGTTCTGCAGTGGTGCTCTGGAGAAACAGTTGACGTAATCATATGAAAATAAAAAGTTTAAAAATATTTACAATATAACAATTAAGGGAGAAAAGGTGTAGTGTTTGGCATCATGTTAGTAACCAAAAATTGATGTCAAAGGTTGGTAACTATACAGTATTTACATTGTTCAATTGAACAGTTGAGATAAAGTTTTTAAAAAATATTTACGTTTAACATTCAGCGTAAATGTTTGTAATAAAAACTAATGTTAATGATTGGTAACTATATAGTAATTACATTATCTAATTAAAAAGTTGAGAATTTACAATTATATACATATTTACACAAGAGCAGCTGGTGCGTAAGGATAAAAGATTTTAGTACCAAGTGCGTCCTGATGTTTTAGAGGTTGGAAGAAAGAATTAGCATTGACATTTCAGAAATATGTAGAGCAGATTATTTTAGTTAAAAATCACCGGGGGTAGGGGAAATTTTCATAGCCAAATGAGGATTTATAGGCATCAAGCTGAAAGTTTTCCAGTTGTAGCGCCGAGATCGGGACGGAGACTGGTCAGTGTGGCTGGAGATTCATGGGTGATCCGTGCGTTTCTCTATAATCATCTGACTGCGGGCTCAACAAATAGCATTTACGTGTGTATGTCAGATTGTTTAGCAATAAAACGTTGCTCTGTGTAAAATCACTTGCAATCTGGGATAAATCAAAAACAATATGCAGCTACTCTCTGTACCTTTTTTAATCTTGAAACTTTTGTTATGAATAAGTCATCATCAAGTCCCTAAAAGCATTTGTGGCATTTTTTGAACTGGGAGATTAATTCGAACATCACGTTTTCATTTATTCCTACTCAAAGGATCTTGATTCAACCATCCAGAACTATGCCAACAAACTGTATTGTTGACAATTGTGTTCATTTGTGGTCGTCTGGACAATAAGTCAGCGGGTTTCTCTTTGGACGGCACATGGTGCCACTCATTTGTATCTTTAGCAACTTGAAACTGGGAGCCTTTAATGTTTTCTTTGAGTAGTCTTGTCAAGAGAAAGGCTCCGCAAATCTCAGACTTTGAAGGGAGAGTTATGAAAAATCAATTTTTTGTAAAGCTTTGCTGCCTTGCATTTTACACAGAGCAACGTTTTATTGCTAAACAATCTGACATACACACGTAAATGCTATTTGTTGAGCCCGCAGTCAGATGATTATAGAGAAGAGATGTTCTTGAGTGGATGACCCTTCATGGTGTATGTAGTTGAGACTAATGCCATTGTCAGTCTTGACTGAAGCGTTGATATTAACAAGTGTTTTTGCTGTTTTACTTGAATGATTTATGACAGGGTAATGTGGAATTTAATAGTGTTTTTCTTCCTGCAGGTTTTCACATTCCTCTTATGTTACCAAGTGATTTGAATTCTAATATGAATTTAATATATTCCTGGCAAAACTTGTTATTTTTCAGACATTTTTTTCCAGGGACAGGACATGCTTAATTTCCATTTGTTTAGATCAACTAAGTTTTAAATCATTTCTTCACAGGGAGTTATACAGTGTATCTAACTGACGTGTCTGCCATCATGTGTTGCTGGAAGTTTGCTTCATGCTGTTTTCCCATTGGTGTTGTTCTCTTATGTTATCCAAAATAGTGAATTTTGTTTTGTAGGTTGCATACGAGTAGAGATTGATGAGGCATAGGTTTTATCTTGTCAACTCACCTCTGCCGCATTCGTCATTTACCACTGCTTTCTTCCTGGCATTTGACATGTGCACACTGCTGCAGTTACGGGACTGCAGTCAGCCGATTACCTGCATCAAACATGGATGGCATCATCGGTTTTAGATTGTACACTCTACACTCTTCATGGATGTTTTTGGCGTTTCTAGTGCCATGTGTCATGACTTTTCCTCTACCTCCCCTCTTCATGTCGTCTATACAAGTATTTGTCTTTACCTGTTACCTTGATGCTCTCTTTGGCTGTTGGACAGAGGGCAAAATCTTTGTCTTATGCTGGTGTAAATTTTCACGCTGGTACGGGACTTATTCTTGACCATAAGGTATTGTAAACTGCGCTTGATTCTCGAGTGAGCCGATGACCGTAGATGTTAGGCCCCTTTAAACAACAAGCATCATCATCATCACCATCATCATCAAGGCTCTTGAATGGTAATATTTTATTATGTATCCATAAAGGTGCAGCTGCATGTGTAATTCCTTTATTTGGAATGCTTTTGGAAGTTACGTGAAAATGAACTTTCTGTGTGTCAATTCTCTCAAAAATCCTGGAATTAAAAATTTGTTTACATTCCTGAACTGCATAATAGTCTTATCTTGAACTTGCTTTGCTCATATTTTCTAGTCATTTCAATTCTTACTGTATGCCCAGATTTTGTAATTGAAAATGCTGATCTTTTATTCAGTCACCTGTTCTAATATTTTTTCTATAGAGACACTAAGTCAGCGGGTTTCTCTTTGGACAGCACATGGTGCCACTCATTTGTATCTTTAGCAACTTCAAACTGGGAGCCTTTAATGTTTTCTTTGAATAGTTTTGTCAAGAGAAAGGCTGTTGGTTAGGAAATATCTGTTCTGTTTAATGTAATTAATTGTAAATGTTGGTGACACTCTCACTGATCTTTGTAGTATTTCCTTTGTGTTTGGTTGTGAATTACCTTTTGACTTTTTTGTGTTATACTGTTTGTAAGTTGTTGTGCCTTGGCTTTCAATATATCTGAAGTAGCCAGTTCTTGTTCATGCACTAGTGTCCTTGTATTTTCCTGACTGCTTGTGCATTATTTATATCTTACCCCTGTGTACAATCCGTACTATAATCTTTCTTGGCCAGCACGAGCATATGTCTCTTTGATGTTCACCTTTTATCTTTCGTAAGTAATTGTACTAACCTGTCCATCAGAGATTCATCTCAATTTTGTGTTTTGGAGAACTGGTTAGTTTTTATGAGTTTGCTGATACATTATTAAATGGTGTATGAAAATTTGAGTTCTTATGAATAGGTCCATTTGAGAAGTATGCGAAATGGGATCAGCAAGTGTTAAGTCTCTAGGAATGTTCCAGTAGGAAATTGGCATTGTTGAAATTGTGGTTCTTTTTCAGAAGCTCACTAGCCAGGGTAAAGTCGGTGATGAAATTGTCTGTAGTGACGTTTCTCCCTGTTCTCTCATTATCTTTGACAAGTCTCAATACCACATTCCTTCCATTGTTCACTTCTCCCTCTCTGTTTACTGATGTAGCATTGTCAACTGCAGAGGCGCACACATAAACCGTGTCCAAATCCGAGAGGAGGCATAATTTTGTTCCATATTTTCCTCTTGGTTTGGTAGATAAATACTGCTTAAAGAGGCATTTTCCCTAAAGGAAGCCAGATGTTCATCCACAGTATTATTTTCAAATGGAACAAACACTTTAGGTAGTTGTGAAACGAATATGTCATGAACATCTCTTCTTGCTGTTAACTTGCCATTACATCTATGGGCTGGTCTCTCTTCCTTATTATCGAAGCTCAAAACTGGGTTATCATTTGGGACCATTGAAGAGATATTGTAGCTCGAAGGATAGGGTGACCGTCTGCTTCATTCCATACTTCTCGAAGTGATTTGCCCACTGATTTATAGACTCCAGCAAAATCAAGCCTGCAAATATAGATAACTGCATGTTATTATTGATTGTGATTATTAGCAGTTAACAAAAAACAGAAAATGCTATTGTTTCCAAATTGTGTAAACCGTACATATCTAGAAATGCTTCAAACTCTATCAAAGAAATGGGCTTGTTGCTTTCCTGTTATCTGCAAAAACCCTCTTCATTTCAATACTTGTTTCCCGTAAATTGGTTTCCAGCATTTTATAAATGATGAATAACTGCATTGCCAACATCTGGGATCACCTGTCCTCTGAAGAGCATATCTCGTGGGTCCAGGTGCAATTCTCATTATGTTACTCAATTTGGAATACGCATTATTGAAATTTACGTTTCTCTGAAGTATTATTAATATAAACAACTAAAATATTGAAGAGCATATAGGTCCATAGATATAGGTCCATGATGTAAATGAAGCAATAGCATGGTTCATATTACAGTGCAACCCCAGTTTTGTGTGACCTCGATTTAGCATAAACCCGCATTTAATGGAAGAAATTTCAGGTCCTGAAAATTATTCCATAAGAGCAATGCAATTTTATATTCAATTTTACATAATTCAATATACTGTAGGGCAAAACTCGCATTTAGCGTTAAGGAAATGTTAAAATTTTCCTATATTTCTATTCATTTTGGTTATGGGACATTAAGAACCACTGCAAAAGACGTCATAAGCTTGCTAAGGATGATTCAAGGCAGAAGAGGAATTTGGAGCATGGGCACTTAGAGCTAAAATGAGATGTCTGACTCTGATTGACATCTGTTCGCGGCCGCTGTAGTAGAACAGAACCCCCGTTTTAATGACAATGTTATTATAATCTATGAAAATTCCTGTATTAATCTGTGCAATATCCTTTAGTTACAATACAATGAGAATCCTTTTACCGTTTCATCCATTATCACAGGCAAATTCAGGCATGTTAGTTTTCATCCATTACCAGTATTCATACACTCTACTCCAGGGTTTATATTGAATGCGATCAATTGTCTTCTGTGTTGATTCATTGCTACGCATGAGTGTATTGATCTTGAGTGAGTCTGAGGTCTTCTCACAACACAGACTGGTGTATTAAACATCGGGATAACATATTTTTGCAATAAGTGCAATGACAGCACTTGTTAACTCTTAGAAATAAAAGCTGAAGTAAAAGATTCCTTAATTTACTATGTTCTGAAATTAAATAAGAATGTGATACTTCTCAAGATACAGTGGTGTGCATAACTAATTTCAGAGGTTAGGTTATGTACTTGTGCATCTTGTTAAATTTCAGAATGGCTGTTCCCTTGTATGTTTATAGTAAAATTGTTATTATTCTACAGGGAGGTTGAAATTTATTTTTATAAAATGTGCACGGTAAACCTATGTTACAAAGAAACAATAACAGTAAAAATTTCCACCTATTTGATATGTATATTTGCATTTAGCAAATCAATTGATCATATACAGTACATGTTTCATTCCATTTTGGAACATCTTCAGCTGTATTACATTGCTTAGGTGAAAACACTAAGTATTTATCTTTTGAAGAATATCTCAAACAGGTACCTTGTTTTTCTTAAAATCTACGTAAATTTAAAATTTGCAATAAATTAAAATGAATGTGGATGGTTGAATGGGGTCGAAGGCTGCATTAGCTGTGCTCCTCAAAGGACATAGTAGATTTTAGCAACAAGACTATGGGGAAGCTCTTTTATTAATAGTAAAACAGCAATCAGCTTCAGGGATCCTGAACTAACCAAATTCAATAGATATTTTTGTAAATTTAAAACAAATAGCAATCACGTTTGAAGGAGCAAACGAAGAGAACACCTTGTAATATTCAGGACGGTGACAAAGCAAAGTTATATTTAAAAAAAACTTTATTAGAAGACAAGCAGAATATTTTGGTGATAAAAGTGCTGGAAACATTTTTTACAACATCTGTTCAAGTGAATAGATTTATTTAAAATAGGCAAACCATAAGCAGATCCATTTCCCTCTCATTTCACCACCCCATTCAACCATCCACATTGATTTTAATTTATTTCAAATTTTAAATTTATGTAGATTTTAAGAAAAACAAGGTACCTGTTTGAGATGTTCTTAAACAGATAAATACTTAATGTGTTCACCTATGCAATGTAATACAGCTGAAGATGTTTCAAAATGGAATGAAACATATACTGTGTGTGATTAATTGATTTGCTTAATGCAAATATAAGTATCAAATAGGTGGAAATTTTTACTGTTACCGTTTCTTTGTAAATAGGATTTGATACGGAAAATGAAGCTGATTTCTTGCAATTGAAACCTAGGTTAGGTGATGCCGCTTGAAATAGGAAACTGGCAATGTTTGCAACAATCCTCTGGACTGATGCTATTGCAGTTCTTAAGAAGGAAATGTAATATGGGTGTTCAGTCTATTGGAATTGGAAAATACATGCTAATGAGTCAGCTGCTGCTTGGAAAACATCCGCAATAATGTTTAAACAAACTGATTGCTGTTCTGTAGTAATTTTAATAGGTTTGTGTGAGTTCAGTATCTTTCCTGCCTTTTATGAAAAATCATGCATAACCTTAAAGAAAAACCTTAAACTGAAGAGATTTGCATTCACCAACAGAAAATTGTCAAAATGAAGCACAAACTGTAACTACAGTACAGTGTATAATGTAGATATCTCGATCTTTTATTGCTGTCATTGTGTAAATAATGTATGATGGCACAATTTATGTTAACCCCCATTTAACAATAAAATTTCAGGTCCCTGTAAAAACGTTAATTAGGGGTTCTGCTGAATGTGGAACGTACCTTACACCTGATTGTCAATATGGTTGTTTTCTCCATTCCGTCCCATTTTGAGATATGTACACTTCTTTTTGTACAGAGTCAGTCTCATCTTGTAGTTTATAACCAGATACTTGGAGCTCTTCATTTTCTTCTCCCTCCAGAGAAACGTGATCATCATCAGTTTTTTGGAAAACACAAATTCAGGATCAGCCAATGCATCATCAGCTTCCTCTTCATGTTTACTCTCACTAATTTCGTATAATACATTTCATATAGATTACTCATTAACCCCTGATGACCAGACATATTTGATCACAGAAACAATGCAGCACTCCCTAGTCGTGGAGGTAGTCGAACATTGTTTGTGTAGTGACCAGCAGGTAGGGCAGCATTGATATTAATGGATAGGTCCATTTGATCCATTCATCATATATGTAATTTTTTGAACTGGTAGAGTAGTCAGCAACTGAAAAATATGTTTAAATCATGTCAATACTGTCCCCTTCAAAAGTGTTAGAAATCATTTACGGGAGAATATTTTATTTCTACTGTAAATTGGAACATTATTTCGTGAACTAGGAAGGGAGTTTTAGCACGCCGTGTCGGCGAGAACCAGACACCAGGTGTACGGAAATCCCAGCCAAGGGCGAGCAAGGGGAGAGAGCAGATACTGCTAGCCAAGTAACCTTCAAATCAGCCGTGAACGCCACATGACCAGGCGAAATGTGTGTCAAGTGCTCGATCGATATTAGTCAAGGTTTATGACGTCTGACTATGGCAGCCAATCAAGTGATCAATTTGGTGTAAAGTTAATGAATTAACCAATCGCCTATAATGAAAGGACGCACCCCTGTCTTAAGACGGTGAATTATGGATTTGCCTAAGGAAACTTTACTCTGAAATTTCCACCTCTGAGCGCGACATGTGGAGAATTACTCTGACTTCAGCTACGGACATGAGAAGACGCACTTTGCTTACTGGGGAACTTCGTCTTATTTAGAGCCTACAACTTGTCGCAGACAGCAGTTCAGACATTTACGGATTCTACTCACAATTCACCAGATATTAAAAGATAAGTTACCTTTCCATCTCATCAAACAGCGGTGTGTGTTTTGGACTTGTCTCAGACTAAATTTTCAGTTTCAGCTTTCACAAGAACTTCCGCAGAAGAGATCATTGGTTCGAGTACGAGTCAGGATGCCTGTCTTCCTACGAGATGAATGGTGTGATTTCCAGCGCGCTAGCATGTCCTCAGTGTACGAGTAAAATGTAAAGCAGTTCAGATGGGCGAGACCAGGATCGATGGTGCGTAATGTGGTAATGCACTAGGTCATCAGCCCGAGTCCTACGATCGACAGTCACCACCAAGTAATATTTAAACATTGTTATTCTTTCTTCCTATTTATAAATGTAAAATGTAATGATATAGCCTCTACTTATTTGCTTAGAAGAATTTCTATTAGTTAGAATTTTTCCACCTCTTCTTTCTTGGTGAAGGTAGTTTGAGAATGTGTGAGTATTTTGAACCTTTTAGCTTGTTTTGAGTGAATGTCATCGAGAAATGTTTCAACTGTCCCGAGTTCATTGTGGCAGGAGAAATAAAAGTAATATGACCTCAACGTTAAACTAGGACTATTTGAATAATTTTTATACTTGAACTGAGATCAAATGGGACAGTAATTTCTTGGATTCCATTATATCAGAGTTCATTCCTCAATTATACGACGTGTGGTTCGATTTCGAGTGCGATAGAGTCATCTGAGATATTGTTGTGCAGTAGCTTCCGCATTTATTATCTTGCGCGGCCAGGGATGATAATAATAATAATAATAAAAATAAATTAACCTAATTATCGCGTAAAAGAACATCTAAGGTCATGAGCATAATATTAATTATTATTTGAATAAGGTTGATGTGCGCTCATTTATATTACAGTAATTTAGGCCTGGGAAATGGCAGTATCTGACCGATACATTTGTATATGTTTGCCCTGTGTTGTGATAATTATTTGACTGGTAGATGGATATTATTGGATTTAGCAGATAAGTTGTGCATCCATTATTGAGTCAATTTAAGAAGAAAATATGTTACCTGACGTAATTTCTTCGTTGTGAGCGCAGATTAATTGAGAGCCACAATTATGGTGGAGAAGTAAAAATAAATATCGCAGCTCATGAACCGCGTGCGCGGAATGTTAATTCTGACCTGTGTTTAGGCAATTTTGTCGATGATTTTTGGATGATTTTTGCTCATAAATTTTCCCTGAACATCGTCGTATATCTGAGTTCTTCAATAAAGTGATAATCATTGCTCTATCACATCTCAAGTTGATGAGAGGAAGTCCCCACGATACTGTCATCATGAGAGTAATTTTCCCTGACTTTGACTGGCATTCGTGTAAATATGTATATAATATTTCCGTGTATCTTTGTATGAGTGTAGTGTGTGTGATTTGTCTGTATTTTGCTTATTGTAATTTTACAGTCCATATTTGTGATGATGCTCTTCGCTGTTTCGTTGATTTTTTGGCCAATTTTATGCCAACTTTAGTGGTTCATTATTGATAGAATTTAAACCTTTAGTGAATTTTATTCGTTTTTAAGGAAGAATAGGGTCTTAACTAGCGAATACATATAAATAAGTATAGGCCATGTCAGTGGATTGAACTCACAAAATCAAAGTTGCAAGAGTTACATAACTAATTATTTTCAATCAACGGGTAAATGTAGGTTGACATGATGTCAAATTCCAAGTTATTATGTGAAAATCAATTACTAAATAATTATGGAAGAGAATTTATTAATTAATTTAAAGGTCAAGGAAGACGATTTAACCATAATTTCATGGGAGAAAACTTTTTATTTAATTTTCAGAAAGGAATGAAAATAATCATTTTCAAACTCGACTTGAGTAAAGCCCATTGAGGAAGGAAGTTTTTATTTTCAGATTATTTAATTATTGATGGGAGAGATAATCCCAAATTAATTATTATTAATCATTTGATTAATTTTCAACTAAAAATATAAATATTATATTTACAGATTCAGGCATTTGCTGTTCCATTTATCGATGGAGTGCCCATGTTGATAACGACATAAAAGAAGACAAGTCATATAAAAATTCCTAGATTTTGTAAATTATTGTAGAGTTTGAGAAGAGCAGTAGTTGTAATAAATGTGTGAAACCTATTTAGCTTTCTCTCATTTGCCACTAGTTCATTATCTATCCCTGCACTTTAAAATTTTCGCACAGCTGATAAGCGAACGATCTACCCCCTGGAGATCCTCGCTCACCGGCCGAGCTGAGCCCGGCATGACGGGCAGCATTGATATTAAAGGATATGTCCATTTGATCCATTCATCATATATGTAATTTTTTGAACTGGTAGAGTAGTCAGCAACTGAAAAATATGTTTAAATCATGTCAATACCTAGTAAAGGAGATGAACAAATGCACAAGTCTTTTGGCATATACAGTTCATATTTTGTCAGTTACAAGCAATTGAATATTAAATCTGGGTCGGTGCAACCCATTCAGATTAGAAGGATTAAATGGGATAGAGACAAGCCTTAATGATCATGTCGAGTGCTGATAATAATGTCTAACTTTATTAAAATGCTACAAGTGGGGCAGAGCTTATTTGTACATTCAAGGATGTGCTTCACATACTCCAATGCAATCAGCTTAGCGCAGTGGTAGTGGTTATGAATTAAGTTCTACAGTATGGTTATATTTGGTTCAATCATGGCAAGGTTTTTCTAGAGTTTTCTTTGTCCAAGCTTTCAGGGACAAGGTGATATTTTGAAAGTTTTGATTCCAGTTTGGCCTTAATTTCTAGTGATCGTGTTTTAAAAATTGCCCTTGAAGTATAGTCACAACATTATGTCTCTGTTGAAACTTGGTAATTTTAATTTTTGGAAGCAGACCTTTGTGTTTGACCAATTCTCTTGATTTAAATAAATCTTTGCTTCAGTTTCATTATTATTAGCTACTGGTTTTAGGGGGGTATCATTTTTGATTCCAGTAAGTCTTTGACTTTGAAATCTTTTTCATATGTGTCAAGTCCATGTCAGTGAATATTAAATTTAGAGAATGGTTATATAGTTGTACTTAAATAGTGATTTTCTTGATACTGAAACGTTATTTGGGGTATATTCCAAGGAGCTCCCACAAGGAAGGGTGGAATATTACGATCAATTTTCCAAGAATTAGTTTACCCCATAATAATAATCATAAGATCCGCGACGCAGGGTAGGAAAATATGCCAGCAGGGAGAGAAAAATTCTAAAATTAATTAAAAGAAAAACAGGTTAAACAACCCACAATACTAAATTCATAACAGGGAAATCAATTCATTTCCACCAACATCCATCAACAATCAGCATCACCATCAATCAATATAATATTCCCATGGCAACGAAAACTCGCTAGGCAGTTAAGGAAAATGGCCAATCATAGGCTACCAAACAACAATAGGCATGTACATATTAAGAGACAAAAGAAAAACAGGATGTTGAAAAATCACGAAAATACCAAACAAATTAATTTAATAATATAACCCAGAAGTAGGGTAATTAAGATGGAAAACGAACGTTAATTCCAATCCCTTGTAGCAACTCGCTTGGTTAGTAACCCTGCCAAAACATTGCATTAACCCCTACTTATTAGGGCTAGAAAGCCGCTACCAAACATTGAGTATTAAATTTACAATTTCCAAGAATAAGAATTAATATTAATTCACAGCAGGTGCAAGTCCCTAGTAAACAACAGTGGTTTACATATAAGTTTTTTGACCCGAAAAATGTTCAAACACAGCAGGGCTAAAACGTAGAAATTAGTTGATGTAAAGTTACATCCTGTTGTGGTACACACTTCACATTTTGAAATATTCATTCCACCAGTTGGAACATCTTAAAGATGAGTTAAAAACACTTACAGTGTAGTATCTTGCCATAGTCGTGAGTTCGCTTCAGCGTCATATCCTTACTTACGTATGGTAAAGGTAATCCTTAGAGTGCACTCAAAAATTCCAGGCGAGGTACATTCAGTGGTAATAAAATTTAAAATTAACTGTCACAGTTCAAGAGTGCATAAGCCGTATCAAGCGAACGTCACCCTGGGTCCATGATAATCACTCTATCCATCCCGCCAAGTGGAGAAGCACGCCGTCCTTCCATCACAGCTCACTAGCAAAACCTTAATGGCAACTGGCCAGAAGCCTACATGTCAGACCACAGTCGCAATGTTTACGTGCGCATATCGCTCGGTGGAGGGGAGGAGTGGCGAGATGGTTCATACCGACGACACTAGAATGCAGGAGAATACTGGAAAAGGCACTGTCTGGCCAAACACCACAGATGGGCACATTACTAACTTTAAAGCCGGTGGAAGTTAATGTTTATAAATATTGAAAACCATGGTATCTGTGACCATGAATCACTTGATGAATGACGCAGCGGCAAACCACATTAATGAAACGAATTTCAATGGCCATGCAGCCAGCACTAAAGTATTCACAGAGAGGCATAAATTCTTAATCGGGTAATAGTCTCCCTCCCCGAAGCTCCACTTATACAACATATAATGACTTTCATAAGGTAGTGGTCTGGATACAAGGTGCGTTTTTGATGGAATAGTCCGAATAAGAAAATGACCACCGATCACATGTCCCAGTTTATGCACCACCAGCAAGATGAATCCAATAGTCATTTAAGAACCAAAACATATATGAATTGAGTAAAAAACAATTGAGTGCATTTCAATGACACTAGCTGTCCAGTTACGTTCAATCATTAAGAAGTCCCATGCATTAAAGTGGCGCTACACGCAAGTCGCAGGTAAATCTGTTAATGTTCTAGATAAATGGTGACACTCATGCTCCAGATCATTTGCTAAGTTTTAATTCCAATGAACAAGTCTCGCAAGTTCATATGTATCAACTGTTCAAAGATTTCGTTACTTTGTGGTACACACACACAACTGAACGACTTCCTAAATGTTCACTGGTAGAATAATAAACCTTCTTAGATTTAAATGCACGCGATTATAAACCCAAATTGAGATTATCACTTGTTAGACATTCATTTTAGTATTGTTTATCGGACTTGGGTAAGTTAAGAAACGCCTTCATTTGGTTTCCATTTGATTATTATTGCCTGGGTGGCATAAACCAATTTAACAAATGAAAAACGCCCAGAAGGGCAAGGAAAAGAAATGAACAAATATAGGAAAACAAAATTGGTGAGCATGTAATAAGATCACAAGATCCAACAGGTAAATCCTTTACATAATCTTAAACTGGATTAACTTGACTTAAGACTACAGTATGGCATTGGATAAGACAACTAGTAAAAGCAAAAGGAGAACAGGATTACATTATAATACAATAATTACCTAAACAGCCCTTGACCAGACACTAGGAAATATATAACCATAAATATATCATGCTAAAATAAAATAAATCGGCAGAAAATTTATGCACAACCTATAAGGAAAAGAATTAACTTGAAAATTAAAGAGAGTCATCTCCTCAAATTAGTTTTCTGTGCACGTCAGCAACCCTATCGGAATGCCACATAATAAAGACACCACCAGCAACAATGAAAACGAGAAGCTACCGTTGCATAGACATACAACTTCAAACATACACAATACACGGAAATAAGTTAAGCTTAGGAAAGAAAATACTGACAGAATACAACAAACCACAAACATGGTAAGTTCAATAAGTCCAGGCATCAATCAAGTAAGAACATGCTACAGATCATAACACCTTATCCAGCAATGCATGTTAACACAGCAAGAAACACATCAAATTATCGATCACAGCCACACCGACAGTACTCTTCATATAGATGACCTACCCAGAGATGTCAAATCATTTCCAGAATTGAAATACTAAGAGAACAGCAATCCACACATAATTTCAAAATAACCAGACGTTGACCAAGGGAGAACATGTTGCAAAGCAATAACACATTACACAGTAATCCAAGTTAATTAAAATTATAATTAATTTTTTAAATCAGTGGAGTAGAACCACTAATCAGTGAGCCAATAAATAAATTTTTAAACCCATTAAATACACGACCAAAATCTAGAAATTATATTTTGCAATTAATCAATTGTAATGCTACGTATACACTCCATGCATAACCCGTCTAAAGAAGAGATAAGATCAGATATAGTTATACTCACAAATAAGAGAAACACTGAGAAACTGGATATGAGAAAAGATCAAAATCCATGGGTTACGGTAAATAAATACTCAAGGCAAGATGAATATAGTTAGTTTGCAGTTTGAGACTTCAAGATCTTTCAGATGGTGGATATGCGTATCAGCAACGAGCTATCAGCAACACCAAGTCAAGAATAGTATTAGGATATAGGAACTCATAATAACACAATCATTAACACCATGGTGGAGCAGGACAGAAAATGGCAGAAAGAAATTCAGAAGTGTCACCCAATCTTAAATTATATTCCTCACAACTTCACCGAATTTTCAAACATATACATCAACAATGGAATACTCATTTAAATAAATGGTTTAGAAATACCCCTCAATTAAGTGGTCAATTTGGAAATGAGAGCAGAGACCTGACACGATTCCCTACCGCTTATCCACAAGGGATCTCGGACAAATCCGGAATAGTAACAAGTGACATCCGTAGACTCACACTCTAGCCACACAGCCACAGGTACCGTGCGAAATATATATGAAACAAGGTAAATAACATATAAATGGTAGATCATGAACTAGGACGACGGAAAACGCTCAATACAACGGTGAAGAAGGAGAAAACACCACGAAAAGACCCGATCATCGAATAGTGGGAGGCTTCAATACCACCTATGAAGCACTAGTTAATCCCATACTCAACTGGCGCCCCGCAGAACGGCAAGATGACCAAAAATTAATAGCAACGGATACTAACACTCTGGAGAGAAAAGGACCAATAGACTGGCATGTTAATCCAAAATGAACTTTATAATACAGGATAAATACGTGATGACGTCAGATTACCTGGGTATGCAGAGAATTAAAACAAAAATAGACCAGGTCATACAGGAATCACAAATTACATGCAAGCAGACCAGGTTTTTCTAAGAAGAGCAGTAAACCCATGCCAGAATTTATTTCCCAATCTACGGGCACACAGGGGTAAATTAAATGCAATACCGACCATACCGAAGTGTTATAACCATTTAATTATATAACACAATAACAATACAACCTTAATGAATCTCAACGGACATGCGTTAGCAAAAAGGGGGGGAAGGGAGCACTAACTATCCTCAACGACATGCCGTGAAGCCATCATGCCACCTCACAATGCAAGCTTAAAACAAAATCACGTACCGTTACAACATAACTAACTCAGGACCAAAACCATCACCTACTAGGTTCGAAAGAAGAGGATCCATTGGTGCAATTTGTGAAAAATAACACCACCATAACAAGTAGACGAGGTAGGACGACATGGACGTTACAACTCAATAGATTAACACACTTCATTAATAATACACCAATTTAGAGACAGAAACCAGGCAAGTAAGGTCTGTAGAAGAGTGCAGAATTAATACCACATGCGCCCCAAAAATACAACAAATAACAACGTAGTTAACCACCATTACCAGAAAGGAAAACCCAGATGCCTAATTTTCAGAAGGTAGATAGGGTAAAATTTTACTCACCAGTAAATAAAAAGGACAGGAATGACTAGAAATAGATCACTCAGTTAACGGGTAATTCAAAACTGATTACAGAAATGATTAAAAGGTGGGAATCAGACCAATCGGAAATTAGAAAATCGTACCACCAGAAGTTGGAGACCGAAAGCAGTGAAGGCAGTTAAGTCCATGCCGTAAAGGCAAACAGCCAACCACCACTAAGTCCGATCGACAGAGTTCCGCAATAACCAATATCCACAGGCAAATCCAAAACTCAACAAATAGGATCTAACACCGAGTACTATCCAGTTCCTAGTCAACCCCCCAAATAAAGAAACTAACCTAACAGATTACTCGGTTCGTTTAATGCACACCTAACAACACCACAACCGGAATAGAGAGTAGTTAATCACCAAAATAAAGTCGGATAACGAGACATAGGCAATAGAATACTAGAACAGTTAAAGATAAATACAGGTTAGGACACCTTAACAGTTTTCATACCAGTGAACAACAATGCACAGACCTAATATTATATACAATTTTCCAAAATTTGCTACAAGAAAAAGGCTACTACATAATACATAATTAAATTAATGATCAAAATTTAGTAATCTTCAATGATCACGATAGAATCAATTTATGATGGACAGAGCAGGCATGCACCCAAACCAAAGAAGCAATGGGATATTAACGATTAAATAAATAGGTGCCAATAGCGCAAGTGAAAAGATCCACACGCCACGAACCACATCCACATTTTAAAATACAATGTTAACAAGTACACAGTAGTAAGCTACTACACAGTGATATTAAGGTTCACATGAGACATGAATGCAGAAGATTTGGTGCAGAAAATCATAACACGTTGTAATTAATTCGCACACTACTAAACAACAGTTTCTGGAGAGAAAAAGGTCATACGGTCAGGAAGCAATACTCAAAACAAAAATACTGTACATGGAAAAGTTACTAAATAAAATTCACACGCAACCAGAATAGTTACAAAATAATCTAAAGATAATTAAACAAATTTTCTCACTGAAATGTAGCTCTCATCCGCAGATCCAAAGTACATACCATACGTATTATCAAGAAGCCCTTAAGAGAGAAGAGGGATCACACATTAACCTGATTTTAACTGGGAAAGATGAACTCGCCTAATCCTCTTGGTGATGGGGTCACTCCCCAGTACCGATACTGGAGACAAAAACTGTAAAATAGTACAGGGCTTTGATACCTAGGAGCAAGCTTAGCATAAAATTTGTTAATTTCTTTACTAATGGGATAGGACATGACAAAAACTTGATCACCAACTTTCAACCTAGTTGACTTTCTACATTCGTCTTACAGGATACCGGCAATTTTTTCTTCTGAACATCGTTGGGTTTAGACAGGTCGGGAAGATCATCAATACCAAGTTCGTTGGACATAGGAGAATACGGGGTGTAACAGAACATAAGGAACATGGGAGTTTTACTATGAGATTCGTGTGTGGCAGAATTGAAGGCATAGGCTAACCAGTGTTGGCAAGAATCCCACTTGGATTGGTTATTGTGATGATATGCAATCAGGGAAGATTTCAGGTTCCTGTTCATTCTCTCGGCGTAAGATGGGTTTGGATAGTTTGGATTTGTAGTAGCATGCGAAATGCTAAACTCGAATAGGTACTTCTTAAACAAGTGGCTAGTGAATGCACAGGCATTGTCATAAACCAGAAACATGGGAGGACCAAAGGATTCGAAGATAGAATTAAGGCAACTTATAGACGTACGAGAAGTCATAGATCTAGTTGGAATAATCCCGGAAAACCGAGAGAACGCATCAATACACACAAAGATATGAATGTTTCCCAAGGTAGAGCGAGGGAGCGGACCTACAAAATCGATGAATGACCTTTCCATCTGCCGAGAGGCTTCTGAAGATGAAAATAAACCAACACGGTTCTTCAGGTTGGGTTTACTGATAGCACAAGGTTTACAGGACTTAACCAGGTTTCGGATATCATTATCCATCTTTTTTCAAATGAAGAATTTTTTATTTTCTGCCTAGTTTAAAATGTGCCCAAGTGACCACCAATGCGTCAACAGTGATAATATTTGAAGATGATTGGCACTAGGACCTTGGGAACAACAATAATGAAATTAGCATCAATTCGACCTTTTCAACATTGAACACCCTTCACCAGAGAATAAGGTTTTACTACCATTCCGTCACTAATCTTGTCGGTGATTTCATTCAACTCAGGATCAGCTTTTTGATTGCCAAACTCATGGTATAACAAAGGTAGATCCGGAAGAATGGCGCCCACACTAACAACATTAGTTTCATCAATTTCTTCTACTTCAGATTTTACATTAAGGCCAAAGCTCCCGTCAAACATTCTACTTAAGCTGTTAGCGGTGACATTCTTCGAACCTCTGATACGCTTAACCTGAAAACTAAAAGCGGGAATCCTAAGTGCCCATCTAGTGATTCTGCCCGTTCTTTTGGGTCGGTTCAAGGTCGAAATTTACATGTTCAATAAAGGGTTTGAATTTCTCAAGTGCAAACAGCACGCCCAAACATTCCAACTCATAGATTGAGTACTTACTCTCCAGATTATTGAGTATCCTAAGCACATAGGCAACGAGTCTACGACCGTCCTCATGGTTCTGAAAGAGTGCACCAGCAACAGCTTCTCCAGAGGCATCAGTTTGTGCAATGAAACGTTTACTAAAGTCGGGTATGGCCAACAAGGAGCATTCGATAAGGCAAGTTTCAGAGTTTCAAAGGCTTCTTGCTGGGAGGGACCCAGATGAACTTGACATCCTTACGCCTCAGATAGTTAAGGGGTGAGGTACCACAGCAAAATTTGGGATAAACTTGCGGAAGAAATTTACCGTGCCCACAAAGCGTGCAACACCTTTTACGTCCTTAGGTGGTTGGAATTCCCTGATAGCCTGGGTCCTAGATTGATCAACGGAGACTCCGTCGGGCGACACGACATGGCCAAGAAAGGATATATATAGCTTGGCGAAGGTTACCTTGGATAGTTTCACAGTAAGACCAGCCTATTTCAAACGCTCAACGACTTCCGTGACATGATCCACGTGTTCTTAAAAGGTATTCGAGAAGATCACAAGTCATCAAAGTAATTGAAAACAAACTTAAACTTGATATCCCCTAGAATAGAATTCAGAAATCTAGTTAAAACAGCTGCTCCGCAAGATAGTCCGAACGTCAACCTGAGGTACTCATAAATATTCCAGTCCGTGATGAAGACGGTTCAGCGAAATATAAGTTTTAGAGAGCGGAATCTGATAATAGGATTGATTTAGATCTAACACGGTAAAGAACTTGGGCGGAGAACCACCCAAAACATGTAAATCTGGCAAAGGAATAGATTGCAGGATGATTGTGCGATTCAGGGATCTGTAATAGATAACGGCACGGTATCCTCCAGAGGGTTTAGGTACCAGATAAACAAGAGAGGCATAAGGAGAAATGGACGGTCTGATGACACCATTGGCAAGCATTTGGTCGATAATCCTTTAGAGTTCTAACATACGAGGAGGTGAAAGAGGTAAGGAGGAGTTCTAACAAGTTGGTTGTCAGACAGTTCAGTATCGTACTCCAATACATCCGTCAGTCCTAACTTGTTGGTAAATACCTCAGGAAATTGATGGCACAAGTTACGGACTTTATTAGCTTGTTGATAATCCAAATGATCAAGATCCAACTGGTCGATTTCATTGTTCTTCCCTGACAGGTTAAATGTTTAATTATTTCACTTGAAAATCGTCTTAATATTCGTACGCTTATTTCTTATGAATGTTAAAAATCAGTTTCATTCGAATATGAATACAAGTTTAAATCAAGTAAATTTGTTCGATTTGCAGTGGAAATTTGAATTTTGTTTCAATTAGCAAGGAGACATGAACTTGCTCAGACAATATTTTAATTTGGTTTAATGCTACGAGTCAGAAATAATTGGTAACTTGTTCATCAAATTCTCCAGGCGAATAAATTAAGTTTCAAAATCTATCCATTATTTCGCTCTGCATCTAAATCTCTCTGTATCTGCTCCCTAAGGACCGTTCCCCCCTTCACAAGTTTCTCATGCCCATATCCTTAATTTTTCCTGGTACAGTACCAACAGTGACCCACAGAAATAGCCATTTTTGTAGATTATAAACTAAATATACAAATTCGAAGCTGTTAAGTTTTGTGTACATTGTAAACAGTACAATAATTTTAAACCAACATAATTAGGTTCATTAATCAATATAATGATGCCTGATTTCATTAGTGTGATAACTCAAAGAATGCCATTTTCAAGTATTTTTTGGATAGATTCCTTTCTAATGATCTTTTCTGTTCTCTTGTGTGTTAAGTAAGATTCCTCCATTTGTAGATCCCAAAGCAGATAAGTTGTAGTAGAAATGAAACATTCAGGTCAGTTGTGCTACATCTTAGATATCATAGTTTTCAAATAAAACGTCCACATTTTTGTAAGCAAAGGAAATTTGTGGCATTGAATTTATGTTTGTTCCAGTGTTGTGGTCACACTTGCTGACTGTCGCCAATTCTCACTTTTCATTTTAGTGCTCATTGTCAGTCAATTGCTTGTAGCTTGTTGATTGCAAACACATTTACACAATTAGTATAAACTAATAAAATGGACAGCTACAAGTGAACTATAAATTTGTGCAGGTTGCCTAACAAATTCAGACTACTTCAAGTAAGTGAATTTATTATCTCCTAAAAGGAGGTAAGTAATAATGCAATGATATAATATTATTTCAAAATTGTAATTTTTATCACTGAGGTTAAAAAGTAGCACAAGTGTACATGCTGTTTTCAAACATTTAATGCAGTAGTTTGTTTGAACTGTAGGTGTGCCTTTGGACTATATGCTAATTAATTTTGTGCTGTCACACCTTTGTTCGTTACTGTACGCAACGATCCTTGTTAATACCTGGGAGATGATGGTATAATCTCGGATTGGTAATCATAACAGAACCCCTGTATCGGCAGGTCCTGCAATGGCTAGTCATAGCCTATGATTTGACTTCAGACCAGATTAGTGATGGAAACTATGAATTCTGAAATGTTTATATGATTTTGTGGGTGATTAGAGTCTTCTTGACTGTTATATGACGCATTGATTTCTTCTTACTGTACATTTGCAACCAGTAGCAAAAAATATTCATTTCAGACCTCGGAACTACCCGGTACCAGCTTACATGCTTTCATTAGTCAGAGTAGAACCATGCACACAACTGAAGATCGCCCAAATACAACTTTTAGAGGAGGAAATTCTGCTGTTTCTTTGTAATTTTTATGTGACTGGACACAATAGGCTGTTAGAGAACAATCATATATTATGGCCACCAATAAAAATGTTCCTTATGAATACTTTTCACATGCAAAATGCACATTTCTGTTTTTGGATGGAGTTTAAATAGCTTTCTTCTTCCTAAACATATCTTGTGCAGATGCAGTCTCGAACCAGCAAAGCGACAAGCAGTTTGTGTGTATGCTTTTTCCTTGGTATATAAGGCAGAGGACAGTCCATGTTCTATGTAGCTTAGGCCATTGTATATCATAGATTTTTATATGCTTCTGAATGATTCAGTTGACCGGATCTTATCTACTGCATACCACTTTGTTTTATATCTCACCTCATGTGCTATGTTATCCTGACTTTCATTTCAGCAGTCTACAAATATCAAGCAGCAACTTTAATGACTTCTTTTAAAATGTGTAAGATATTTGCCTTGTCAGTTTTGTACTGAATTACATATGAACAGGTTTTAAGGTTCATAAAATTTCCTAATTGCTGACATGTGGAAAGGCACATGTTTATGACCTTACCAATTACTGATGAGATTTCCTTCCATTTTTGGAACAACACATCGTCCTGAAATAAATAATCAGTGATGAGGCTAACTTAAGTTTGTGTAGACACACAGTCCTGAACTAAACATGTAGTGATGCGGTGTCCTTTCCTTTGTAGATGTCGAGTGTCACAAGCCCCTGAGCCGACCTCTTTTTGTCACTCCTCCATTGTCTTCATATTTATAGACGTGATTAGGGTGAAAATAAATTAATTATTATGATCATCTGCTATCTATGACGGATGTCAGCAGAAATATGAATCGAAAAATTCCAATCGGGCTAGAATACACTGAAGGTCTCCCCTCTTGTTGTTACTCGTACAATTTCACCGGATATTCAAACTGTCACTCCCGATTAAAACAGATACTCCTGAATTTTTTATTTTGTTGAGTTATATATTATTCTTTGTGCAGTAATGCATTTATAGGAGTCACTTAAACATGTAATCCAGAGATGTTCTACCATTCAAACACTATTTTGTGGAAATAAGTCATAGATATTAGACATAGGCTTTAAGGGAGAAAATTTGAACATAGTAAGTTAAATGTCCATTGAATCTCATTTCTATAACAGATTATTCATCAACCTGCTTCTTGTTATTCTGCTCTTTTAATATTAGTCCTGCCTGGTGTTGTGATGCATTGTCTCCAGTTAGTTCGGTCACGGGTCATGTTTCTATGTAGTCTCACAGCTTTCAGTTCATTTGTCCTATGCTGTCTTGTTTGTCCCCGGTATTCATGTTCGCTTCATTACAAAATCCATAATTTTACACAAAAATTTTAAAATTGTGTTAGTAGTTAACAGGAAGGTAAATGAAGACTGTTATACTATAGGATTGCCCACTTTATCATTTAAGGGCTGTCCAAGAATTTTTTGTCAACAAAAATGGCACTTTTTTGAGACTATCTAGCAACTACAAAAATGCATTTATTTTAATGTTTCCTTCGCCGAAGTATCATCGTTAGTGTTCTTGATGTCTCCTACTAAATGTATTAGTTTATCACGATTTCACAATGAATTATAACACCTTCTTTCAAAAATTCAAAATTTTAAAAATTATTTTTCATTTCTTCGTTCTCAGTTTTTGAACGGGGATGTATTTTTTTCTCAGTTCTAGTACAAGATATTCCTAAATTAATTATCATCAATTTGAGACCTTTCGAGGTAGATATCCGGTTTAGAACTCGACTCATTGTTGTTCGAACCTGAAAAAAACCACAGTTTTTAGTTTTGAGTAAATTTTAAGGGTTGTATTATGATTAGACCTCTTTCTTTTTACCTGAACGTATTAGAATTCTCCCGCTGCATAGGTGCGACCTTCCCCTTCAAGTTTCTTGTCCTATTTCAGCTTCATTCTTCCCCTGAGGTACCTCCTTCGCTGTCTTTGTTCAGAAGTGCTGTGAAGCTGACTTAAGCGTACACACGCCTCATCAGCTTGTGACACTCCTGATGCTGAGTACATATCAGGCACAACCTTAATTCTTCCTAAAACATCTATTTCAACCTTGTATCCCCAATTAAAGTGTAAAACTGCATCCATGACACCCAGTTTGAGAGTGGATAGCCCCACATATGTATTTTTTCTACACCTCTTCCATACCGTACCGTTGCATGACTCATTGGTATTTTGAGTCAAACCATGAAGACATTTGAATAACATTTTTGGATTACAGAGCCTTTCATACACAGGCTTCATTGCATGTGCCAACGGCCGTAGCCGTGTTGAAACACCGGATCCCGTGAGATCTCCGAAGTTAAGCAACATTGGGCTTGGTCAGGAGTTGGATGGTGTGCCACACGCTGTTGGTGGGGGTAAGAGAATGGAGGAGCAGGAAGGAACTGGCCACCCTTCTGCATGTAAACTCCGGCTCAGGAACACCTCTGCGGAGGTTCGGACCTGCCTTCAGGCAGAATAACCCTTACCTTACCATTGCATTAGGACTTCCAGTGGTATTCCTGCTTTATGCTTATAATTTTCAAGTAGATTGCCAGCTGTGGCTCGTTGGTATGAATACCAGCTGTCTGTTCCTATAGGGCACCTATGGTGGGGAGGCGCTTTATGGGCAGTCAAATGATACAATGTTGCCCATACAGCATTTGTCATATCTTTTATGAAACTGTAGTTGGAACGCAAAGCAATTCCAAAATAATTCTGACACTTGTCTATCAGTGTTCCAGTTAATTTGCCTCTACCACCCATGGTTTGTTTTGTTGTACAATTTTTCTAAGAGCTGTTCCTAAATGCTTTTTATAGTGGCCCACACATTCCAGTTTATTGACTTCTTTACCATTGTATGGATTGGAATCACACACTACCTTGTAACTTTTGGAATCCCCATCCCATATAAATCTACATACTCCAGACCTCTACTCTCACCTGAGCGAGAAAATATTTTTACTGTTCCGTATTAGGCAAAGACCCACTGTAATTTTTGGCAAAGACTGCAGCATGATCCAGCTTTCCAACCTAAATAGAATGGGGAATGCTTATAATCATTTTAATGCTTCTTACATCCAATACAGTTTCTGGACATTATATCAGAGTAGAACAGATCAAGAAATTCGGCAGGACTACTCTGCAATGGCTGCTTACAATGATTAATGGGTGTGTATATAAGCTTTATATTCCCAAGCTCTGGAGGAAAGCTCGAGTGGTTGCACTACTTAAGCCTGGTAAGGAGCCAAACGTTCCTAAAAACTTTCGCCCAGTATCATTGTTATGTCATTGTTTCAAGATCTTAGAGCGCCTTATCCTTAACCGAATTAGTGGCATCCTCGAACTAAAGTTCATTCCTCAACAAGCTGGTTTTCGACCTGGAAAGTAATGCTGCAGTCAAATCCTGAACCTTACTCAACACATGGAGGATGGTTTCGAACAGCGTAAGGTAACTGGAGTTGCCTTTGTTGACTTAACAGCTGCCTATGACACCATCAACCACAGGAAGTTAATGAGGAAAATTTACCAGCTCACTAATGATTATCAACTAACATCTCTTATTGGCATTCTCCTGCAGAATAGAAGATTCCTAGTGTCTCTCCATGGTAAGAAGAGCAGATGGCGCGTACAAAAGAACGGTTTACCTCAAGGCAGTGTGCTAGCCCCTGTGCTCTTTAACATTTACACTAATGATCAGCCCATAATGGAACATACCAGGCTTTTCATCTATGCCGACGTTACTGCAGTGGCTGCCCAAGGAAAGACATTTGAAGAGGTGGAGGAAAAGTTGACTTCTGCACTAGATACTCTTGGCTCTTACTATGAAGGCAATCATCTAAAGCCAAATCCCAACAAGACTCAGGTGTGCGCATTTCACTTAAGGAATAGAGAAGCTCGGCGGGAACTGGACATTATATGGCAAGGCAAACGACTAGAACATTGTCCAACACCTGTGTATCTAGGTGTTACTCTTGACCGAACACTGTCCTTCAAGAAACATTGCCACAACACCAGGCTGAAAGTTAGTTCACGGAACAATCTTTTGAGAAAGCTCACAGCCACCACCTGGGGAGCAAGCCCTCACGTCCTGAGAACCTCTGCTCTTGCTTTGTGTGTGTCCGCTGCAGAGTACGCTTCACCTGTGTGGAGTGCATCCACTCACACCAAGGAGGTTGACATTGCAATCAACGAGACTGTACGTATCTTGTCGGGATGTCTGAAACCAACCCCAGTTGACAAACTCTACCCGATTGTTGGAATAGCTCCCCCCGCTATCAGAAGGGCTGTTGCTGCTGATGCAGAGAGGACAAAGCAGAGTAATGATTCTCGCCACCCACTGCATGATCACCAGGCTGTAGTCTGTCGACTGAAGTCGAGAAAGAGCTTCATCACCAGGACTCAACCACTGGTAGGAACACCTGAGTCTAACCGCATCACCAGGTGGAAGAGCGTGCTGCCGCCTGATACTCCTGCAAAATAAGAGCTAGCTCCAGGAAATGACCTGCCCTACCCTATTTGGAGATCACTTAATCGTCTTAGGGTGGGCGTACCTCTTGCAAGACCAACATGCAAAAATGGGCCATACTTCCAGCTGATGGAGACGCATACTGCGAGTGTGGTGTAACACAAGATCCGAACCACCTGCTCATCTGTCCCCTACTAGAACATCCCTGCACTACACAGGACCTGATCGAGGCGAACAACAAGGCCATCGGAGTCGCTACATTTTGGAAATGCTGACCGGACACGGAATGATGATGAGTACATACTATGTGAGGAACACAACGGGAATGCACGGGTCCATGAGATTTGTACAACTGTGTGACGAACACTATGGGTTTGCATTCCGAGGAACACCACGGGTCTGGTTTTTACCTGTGATTAGTACCCACTATGTGAGGAACACCACGGGATAGTACGGTTCCCTTAGATTTGTACAAATAAGTGACGAATACCATGGGTTTGCGTTCCGAGGAACACCACGGGTTTGGTGCTTACCTGTGATTAGTACCCACTATGTGGGCTACACCACGGGCTAGTACGGGTCCCTGTGATTAGTGACCACTATGTTAGGAACACCATGGTTTTGCGTTGCCTATGAGTGGCGCCCTTATGTGAGGAACACCATAGGTCTGCGTTACCTGTGCATAGTACATTACCTGTGAGTAGTACCGCAATGTGAGGAACACCGTGATTCTACGTTACTTGTGATCAGTACCGCTACGTGATAAATACCATGTTTCTGATTTACTAACGACGTGTACCTTTGTGAGGGGCCGTTGACCTGGATTTTGGACCCCTTTGGACAAAAAGCATCATCGATTCAGGGATGTGCTTTGGAAGCAGTCCCTCGGTCAGTACGTACCATTGTTTTAGATAGCTTCTGGGAAGGTGGGTCATTGCATATCGCATCCACTGATTGTTTTATGTTCCTAATCATTGTTCACCGTCGTGATTTTAAATTCTAGTCGGAGGATTGATTTGGAATAATTAGTAAATTTTAATACTGTGATATGGATCTGCTGACAATTTTAAATTCATTTTCATTCTTTCATTATTCATAGTCAAGATTTGAATTCCTGGATGACATGAAGTCTTTAAACAGCATTGGGAGATCAAAGGACAAAGTAAAGAATATCCACCTGATACTATTGCTAGTGTCTGGCACTAGGCAGCACCACTGTAATATGTATCATCATGCTTGTAATTTTTGGTGTATTATAGGACTGGCTCTAATAAATAAGTGGCCTCCTTAAGTTAATCTTATAGACTGTTTCGAAACATTCGATGCGGCACGGCGAATTTACTCGAAGAACTGTGTCGACACTCAGCGCACTTCCGTCTCGGAATGCGAGAGAACAGTGTTTCGTGATTTCGTGGTGGAACATAACCACGCTTCGTAGCTAAGTCCAATTCACTGAATAAAACGATAAAATATAAAGTTCATGAATTATTTAACTAGCAAATGTACGATGAACAGTACCTAGTAATCTTCGTAAGTGAACTAACTAGAATAATTATAAAATATGTACAGTCACAACACTTCGTCGCCATCCTGATAAGGAGAGAGGAAGAGGGTCAGTTTTGAGATCGCACCAACTGCGCGCAACGTCTGTTATATAATCGTATATTCTTTTTACAATTTTCTGAGGCTGGTGGAGTTTCTTGTCGATAATTTAAAATCAGTCAGGTGTAGCCATGGCATGGATCTCTTATATTCTATCGCTTTTCCCACACCAGTGGGATCGTGGGTGCGAGATGTGTCTCACATGTGGACTTGACTCTGTTTTACGATCTGATGCTCATCACGGCGCCAAACCGAAGTGATGGGATGTAATCATTATTGCGTGTTGGTAGTAGTAGGGCTATGTACTGTATGTTCTAAAACAAACAACCGTCAGTATATTTTGTGCTGAGTCAGCACCTGAGGTCATTGACCCCTTGAAAGGTCATTCTCCACTAGCATACATACATACTGTCGCCGCAGGATTTTGCCTAATATAAAAAGCCTATTCTCACAGACGCCATGTTAGACAGGACTAACCTCGCTTTAACAGTGAGATGCCCTTCCCGTCGCCATCTTGCCAATTCCATTCCCGACGCCATCTTGGAGGGGCCTAAATTCGCAAGGCCTAATTTTACAGCCTGATGCCCATCCCGGCGCCATATTGTCACATGCAATTCCCAATGCCATCTTGGAGGGGCCTAACATCACAGGACCTGGTGTTACGGTCAGATGTCCATCCCGCCACCATTTGGGATGGGGTCTAACTACACAGTGGCTATTTTGGACCTAGGTTTCACGGTTAGATACACTTACCTCATCACAGGCGCCGTTTTGGAGGGGCCTATCAACACAGTCGCAATCTTGGGCACAGTTTTACTGTTAGATGTCCTTCCCTTATCACAGGCGCCATTTTGGATGCGCATAACTACACAGTCTTCATCTTGGGCCCAGTTTTTCGGTCAGATAACCTTCTCTCCTCATAGGCGCCATTCTGGAGGGGCCTAACTACGCAGTTGCCAACTTGGAACCCAGCTGCTGGGAGGTCTGCTCAAGGCTTTACGTCTCCATTCGATAGTAACGAACAAGTCCAAACATGCATAACCACAGCGACATGTTCTTAATGCAGGCCTTTAGAGCTGTGACATCACAGTATGGCAAATGTCAAGGATTTACGTCTCCACACGATGGACTACTTTGTTGTGCACCTACGCTCTCGAGAAGTCAGCTTATGGCTTTGCGTCTCCATCCGAGAGATAGATGCCCTTCTCCTCCTCGTCCTCTTGCGCAGTATTACGTCCGACGGGACAGAGCATGTGTAATACTAAAGTCATTCTGTTTCTTAACATGTAGTTACTCTCTAGTAATCTCAAGCCTTTACGATAGGTGTACGGAGGCAAATGGAATGCATTAAGTAGAAATATTTAAATTAATAAAATAGTTATTTTGTAATTATTTACAAAATTAAACAAGCTACCACCCTTTTTATCGCATTTCTACATGTGATGTCGCCGTCTACAACGGTATGTGCAATGAGTTCGTTATTGTAACTCATGTGCGTCTTATTTTTAAAGAGCAATTACACAATAATACCCCTACGGCGTACTTTTTCGTCTCTTTCTTGAACCTCTCGTCCAAACACTGTGTAACCAGCACCTTGATAACCTTTTAGGAGTTGTAATTGTTCAACGAGTAAGTTAAGGTCTTTACAGTATCTTTCATCTGCATAGGGGAACAGAGTTTTGTTGTTAACATTAAGAATACCTGCAGTCAGTTGATGCATAGAGAACGGAAGAACTTGTTTTGATGTAGTATGTGGTTCTGCAATATCATCTGTTGATAAAAACTTAACACGGTTTGATTGTGAGGAAGCGGTAAAAACCTTCTTTGTTTTCTTTATCTTCTATTACCACATCTTGCTTCTATTCTTGAGATATTTGCACAGCGACAGAACGTGTAGTCGGCTCAGAAAATAAAGTAGAATGAAAACGTTCATATGGTAAATAAATGTTGAGTTCTACTTCCTCTTCCTCCTTATGCATCTCCTCTCCTTGCTTCTCTTTATCTGTTGATGTTAGGTTAGTAACGGGACATGTAGTAGGCTGAGACGAAGTCGTATCCTTTGGATCACGCTTCTTTATATTGCGATTTCGCCATTTAGTCAGAGTTTCTAAGTGTTCTACTGGTAGATTACTTAAACAAATGTGTTTAGAATTCACATGTCATGTGAGATTATCACGCCTGTTGTACGTAGCAGTACATTGTTTGCATGGAAATACTCCGAACTTACGCTTTACAGTTCTATGTCGTTGGAAATTGTCTCGTCTTGAAAAAGTCACACTACAAAAATCATACTTAAAAATAATAAATGTTTTAATATTATCGTGCACACTTAGATAGGTATGATGTATAGTTTTACACTGCAACCGACAATAACAACAACTGTCCATCTGTTATAAGTAGAACTGGTTGTCATGTGCATGTAAGTAACAACACATTTCCTTTTGTTATAGAACTACGAAGTCTATAAGGGGAATAGTGAGCAGCGTTGTGGTGGAAACGGTGACGGGAGGCGCATCTGTCTCTAAAACTAGGTCCTGTGTAGTTAAGCCCCACCAAAATGGCAACGGGAGGGAAATCATTCCGTAAATTTAGGCCCTGCGTCGTTAGGCCGTTCAAAATGCGACGGCATGGGTATCTGTCCGTAAAACTAGGCTCTGTGTAGGTAGCCCCTCGAAATCTCGACATGAGGGGCATCCGTTCGTAAAACTAAGCCCTGTGTAGTTAGGCCGCTCCAAAATGGTGATTGGAGGGGCATCTGTCCGTAAAACTAGGTCCAAGATTGCAACTGTGTAATTAGGCCCCTTTAAAGTGGTGGCGAGTGGGGCATCTGACCGTAAAACTGGACCAAAGATGGCGAGTGTGTAGTTAGGCTCTTCCATAATGGCGATTCAGTGCGGTTAGGGGCGTGCGGCTGTGAGCTTGCATCCGAGAGAGATAGTGGGTTCGGAAGAAAACGGATTTTCTGAAGGGCGATCTATAACAGAGTGTATTGATGTTGTCGGGAAAACACTGAATGTTTTACCGATGGTCTTTTACATGTCATCATCATCATGGAGTTCTCCATGATCTTTTCCCCCCTCTCCCCGTCCTGTAAGATTCCGACAATCTATGTCGGCATGGTAGCCATGTTCGTTAAGGAGTTAAGTCTGTTTGGACTACCGCTGTGGCCCAGGACTCTAGAGATAGCAGGCTGCAGCGTTAAGTTGGGTACAATCCGGGATTTGCGTAGAGAGGAAGCGGTAAACCCCGGAAAACTACTTCGCGGTTAGGTGAAAAATCCCTGACTTGACCGGAAATCGAACCTGGCCATGAACTATCAGATGTAGGCTGTGCAAACTACGAACTGGACTTAGATGCAGGTGAAAATAAAATCCCTAACCCGACCGCGAATCGAACCCGGCCATAAATTACCCCTTCAGATGCAGGTAAAAATCCCTAACCTGGCTGGGAATCGAACCCAACGCAACATTTTGCCTTTTCTAAAAATGTTAAACCACGGAAAACTAACGTCATGAGGGCTAACGACAGTACGGGGGGAAGGTCGAACCCACCATCTCCCCGGTTGCAACTGCACCTAACAGATGAGACAATACGAATATTATTTTTATTATTTCGTCTCTGTCGTGTAGTAGATAATGTCATTAGCTAGTACTGAATGTGTAACATTGAAACACAGCGATGTCCAGCATACACAATGAAACTGAATACATCCGTTTTCCTGTAGACAAGCAGCAGACACAGTCGAGCGCTGGTTGACGACCACTGTGCACTTAGCTTTGTCCTAGGTAATTACATTATCCGCTACACAACAGAGATCTTTTCTTCAAGGATTGTAAGGTAAGTGTATATAATTTCTTAAATGTAATAAACGATTATTCGCTATTAAACGTGTTCGTGTTAGTCATGGATATTAATAATAATAATAATAGTAATAATAATAATAATAATAATATTAATAATAATAATAATAATAATAATAATAATAATAATAATAATTTTTCTACCTTTCTGAAACAAGCATACAATTAATAGCTATAGTCTACCAAGCGACCGTCTCGGCCGTTATTCGTAACCGGTCAATGAAGATGGATTTCCGTGGTATCTCATTTTCACTGCAGGCAAATGCTAAGGGCTGATTCTACATGTTTACAATTTCTTAAATGTAATCAACGATTATAAACCATTAAACGTGTTCTGTGTTCGTGTTATTCATAATTAATCAATAATAATAATATTCATTTTCTGCTTTTCCGAAACAAGAGTAATATTAATAGCCATAGTCTACTATATTTCCTGAGTATAAGTGCGGAAAGCCCCTTCCAGGGCAGCTTGAAGTTTTATAAAAGTCGTTGTTTTGATTTATGAATAGGTTGGAAATATCGTGGTCATCAGCATCGTGTACTTGTAGAATTTTTATAACCTGTGTTATTGCAGCGTCTCTAGTAGTGTGCTTATTTGTAATGTGAGCTTTGATGGGCTAATGATGGAAACCCCCTATGGAGAAGCGTTGAGAAACTTACTACACTTCGGTCAGACGGGGGACAGCAACCCTCGCATTTGTGTAAATAGCAGTTTTTCTACCTTCTAAGATCCTGATCGACTTACAAAGATATATCTTCAAAATGTTACCTTTACGATATAAAAAAATTGAATGCATCTCAAATCATATTTTACACAAAACTGGAGGAGCTTTACTCCCCGTCTACCACCTCAGAAATGAAGTGTCGTTCAAGAGTTGGGCGAAGGGACGATAGATAGACAACAGGTTAGCATAAATAATGCGTGAGATCAGGAGGAGGGAATAGAGTGTCACTAGTCACTTCTGTGCTGATTGCAGTGGTATTTACTATTGACTGGTAACAGCACGTTGCCCAGTATTTTGAATGCTTGATTTTGCAATAGGAAGCCTGCTGCTTGAGTAGTCGACATCTTTATTTCGAAATGCATCCGGAGCTGCGTGGTGGATGTTCGAAGAAGTGGGTGCGTCAAATACATGAACTTTTAGTTTTCTCCACTTTGGACCCAAAAATATTGGGATGCGTAAATTATGCAAGGGCGTTAATTATGCGAGAAAATACGGTATATTTACGCGAAGAAATGATACAAAAAGTACAGTATCTCATTTTTTACCCTGTACCGGTACATTATCTTCTCGAATTTATTCTTTGATAAAATCTGTGATTGTTTTCTGAACACTCCCAGACACAAACGAATATTCAGGTAGTCAGGAAGCAGTGCACATGAATTCAACACAAATTTAATTAAAGACTGCCTTTACATTTAAAAACTAGTACTTTACAGAGTAACTTAAATTCAACACTTATCCGCGTCACGATAGAGCGCGCTTTCCACACTCTCACTCACTCCGCCGTGTCTACAGTGTATTAGCTAGGTTCGAGTGAAATCTTGTATTGAGCGTTTTAAGGAACGCTACAACATCAGTGGCTGTGCCGACAGTTCATATAATCAATTAGTACGTAGCGAACGATATTGTCAATGTCTATTAAACTGCAATGTTTCTTTTAATGCCGAGTCCAAACGGACTTAAAGGAGAGAAGTGCCAGCCGGGAAGTCATTGTGCTGTGTTGCAAAGCGAGATACTTTATCCCCTCATCATAGAAAACTGTGATATTCCACAACGTTTTAAGGTCATCAGACACTTTCCGTGCAAGTACGGGGAATATTAAATGCATACAATACAGTAATCCAGTGATTAAGGCACTTGCGCACGGGAGCCAGCTTAGATTTCTGCGTGAGGTTATGTTTGTCGGTGAGTTACCCGAGTGCATTTTCTGATTACTGTAATTGCACCTTTTTGGATATATTTTGGAAATAGCTTTTTCCATAACATTTGAAAGCTTTAAACTGTGAATCAAGGTTAATTGCATGCAGTAACGGGTCTTAGAATATTTTGTGATGCGGCAATAGTGTATTTGCCAATACTGAATTACGAGCTGATGGTTAATTCCAAGTCCGATTTTTGCGTCTCAATGACTTCGAGGCTTCACTGTAATGGCGTTCTGTACCGGTACACCAAAACGTAATGTTGGGTACGCAGCCCGCTCGTCAGACTTGTGATGAGTTTGCTTACTTTCCCCTGATTTGTAATTGGGTAGTTTCGCCTTTGTGTTGTATAGGGTGTGCTGTCTGGCAATAGCTGTATAGAGACATGTTGTGCAAAATACCCGGCGATTAAAACAGGATGAATTTCAATTATATTTTGAAGGAAAAGACTACATATTAATTCGTTGTTCTGAAACTTTGAAATTCGTTAGAATGAATTATTTTTTAACACACGTTAAGTAGGGAAAAGGGAAGGGGCCTAAAAATAATTTTGCTATTCTGAACGTTTCGTTAAACCGGCGTTCGTTACAATGACACTTTTCTGTAATTTCCTCATGGTGGAAGTCTGCAACGTATTGTTATATGATCGAGCATTGCCCTGTATGAACATTGATTTAATGCATAAAGCATTCAAAGAAAATCTCCAGAACTTGTGATATCTATTGTATTTGTTAATCGTCAATGCCTTCATACTCTATAGGGACATTTCTTTTCGCCACCAGCCTAATCAGAAATGTCTGGTTTTCTGATCCTCTATGGGTGGAAGATGCGGACGAAAAATACTTACAGTATTCCCCGCCTGTCTTAAGAGACGACTAAAAGGAGCGACCATGAACCATGGGACCACTTAGTACCACTCAGCGAGGAACACCATGGGTTGACGTTGCTTACGATTAGTACCACCCTGTGGGGAACACCATGGTTTGACGTTACTTACGATTAGTACCACTCTGCGAGGAACACCATGGGTTGACGTTGCTTACGATTAGTACCACCCTGCGAGGAACAACATGGTTTGGCGTTACTTACGATTAGTACCACCCTGCGAGGAAACACATGGTTGACGTTACTTACGATTAGTACCACCCTGTGAGGAACTACATGGGTTGACATTACTTACGATTAGTACCACCCTGCGAGGAAACACATGGTTGACGTTACTTACGATTAGTACCACCCTGTGAGGAACACCATGGGTTGACGTTGCTTACGATTAGTACCACCCTGCGAGGAATAACATGGTTTGGCGTTACTTACGATTAGTACCACCCTGCGAGGAATAACATGGTTTGGCGTTACTTACGATTAGTACCACCCTGCGAGGAACAACATGGTTTGACGTTACTTACGATTAGTACCACCCTGCGAGGAATAACATGGTTTGGCGTTACTTACGATTAGTACCGCCCTGCGAGGAACAACATGGTTTGGCGTTACTTACGATTAGTACCGCCCTGCGAGGAACAACATGGTTTGACGTTACTTACGATTAGTAACACCCTGTGGGGAACAACATGGGTTGACGTTACTTACGATTAGTACCACCCTGTGGGGAACAACATGGTTTGACGTTACTTACGATTAGTACCACCCTGCGAGGAAATATATGTGTTGATGTTACTTACGATTAGTACCACCCTGCGAGGAACTACGTGGTCTAGGTTGCATGTGATTAGTACTACTATATGAGGAACAACACGGTCTAGGTTGCATTTGATTAGTACTACTATATGAGGAACACCATGGGTCTAGGTTTCTTGTGCTTAGTACCACTATGTGAGGAACACCACTGGTCCAGGTTGCATTTGATTAGTAATACTATATGAGGAACACCATGTGTCTAGGTTGCATTTGATTAGTAATACTATATGAGGAACACCATGGGTCTAGGTTGCATTTGATTAGTAATACTATATGAGGAACACCATGGGTCTAGGTTTCTTGTGTTTAGCACCACTATGTGAGGAACACCACTGGTCCAGGTTGCATTTGATTAGTAATACTATATGAGGAACACCATGGGTCTAGGTTGCATTTGATTAGTACTACTATATGAGGAACACCACTGGTCTAGGTTGCATTTGATTAGTAATACTATATGAGGAACACCACGGGTCTAGGTTGCATTTGATTAGTAATACTATAAGAGGAACACCATGGGTCTAGGTTTCTTGTGATTAGCACCACTATGTGAGGAACACCACTGGTCTAGGTTGCATTTGATTAGTAATACTATAAGAGGAACACCACTGGTCTAGGTTGCATTTGATTAGTAATACTATATGAGGAACACCATGGGTCTAGGTTTCTTGTGTTTGGCACCACTATGTGAGGAACACCACTGGTCTAGGTTGCATTTGATTAGTACTACTATATGAGGAACAGCATGGGTCTAGGTTGCATTTGATTAGTAATACTATATGAGGAACAGCATGGGTCTAGGTTTCTTGTGATTAGCACCACTATGTGAGGAACACCACTGGTCTAGGTTGCATTTGATTAGTAATACTATAAGAGGAACACCATGGGTCTAGGTTGCATTTGATTAGTAATACTATATGAGGAACACCATGGGTCTAGGTTGCATTTGATTAGTAATACTATATGAGGAACACCATGGGTCTAGGTTGCATTTGATTAGTAATACTATATGAGGAACAACATGGTCTAGGTTGCATTTGATTAGTACTACTATATGAGGAACAGCATGGGTCTAGGTTGCATTTGATTAGTACTACTATATGAGGAACACCATGTGTCTAGGTTGCATTTGATTAGTAATACTATATGAGGAACAACATGGTCTAGGTTGCATTTGATTAGTAATACTATATGAGGAACACCATGGGTCTAGGTTGCATTTGATTAGTAATACTATATGAGGAACACCATGGGTCTAGGTTTCTTGTGCTTAGTACCACTATGTGAGGAACAACATGGTCTAGGTTGCATTTGATTAGTACTACAATATCAGGAACACCATGTGTCTAGGTTGCATTTGATTAGTAATACTATATGAGGAACAGCATGGGTCTAGGTTTCTTGTGATTAGCACCACTATGTGAGGAACACCACTGGTCTAGGTTGCATTTGATTAGTAATACTATATGAGGAACAGCATGGGTCTAGGTTGCATTTGATTAGTAATACTATATGAGGAACACCATGGGTCTAGGTTTCTTGTGCTTAGTACCACTATGTGAGGAACAACATGGTCTAGGTTGCATTTGATTAGTAATACTATATGAGGAACACCATGGGTCTAGGTTGCATTTGATTAGTAATACTATATCAGGAACAGCATGGGTCTAGGTTGCATTTGATTAGTAATACTATATGAGGAACACCATGGGTCTAGGTTGCATTTGATTAGTAATACTATATGAGGAACAGCATGGGTCTAGGTTGCATTTGATTAGTAATACTATATGAGGAACACCATGGGTCTAGGTTGCATTTGATTAGTAATACTATATGAGGAACAGCATGGGTCTAGGTTTCTTGTGATTAGCACCACTATGTGAGGAACACCACTGGTCTAGGTTGCATTTGATTAGTACTACTATATGAGGAACAGCATGGGTCTAGGTTGCATTTGATTAGTAATACTATATGAGGAACACCATGGGTCTAGGTTGCATTTGATTAGTAATACTATATGAGGAACACCATGGGTCTAGGTTGCATTTGATTAGTAATACTATATGAGGAACAGCATGGGTCTAGGTTTCTTGTGATTAGCACCACTATGTGAGGAACACCACTGGTCTAGGTTGCATTTGATTAGTACTACTATATGAGGAACACCATGGGTCTAGGTTGCATTTGATTAGTAATACTATATGAGGAACACCATGGGTCTAGGTTGCATTTGATTAGTAATACTATATGAGGAACACCATGGGTCTAGGTTGCATTTGATTAGTAATACTATATGAGGAACAGCATGGGTCTAGGTTTCTTGTGATTAGCACCACTATGTGAGGAACAACATGGTCTAGGTTGCATTTGATTAGTAATACTATATGAGGAACACCATGGTCTAGGTTTCTTGTGCTTAGTACCACTATGTGAGGAACACCACGGGTCTAGGTTGCATTTGATTAGTAATACTATATGAGGAACACCATGGGTCTAGGTTGCATTTGATTAGTAATACTATATGAGGAACACCATGGGTCTAGGTTTCTTGTGTTTTGTACCTCTATGTGAGGAACAACATGGTCTAGGTTGCCTGTGATTAGTACTACTATATCAGGAACACCATGGGTCTAGGTTTTTTGTGATTAGCACCACTATGTGAGGAACACCACTGGTCTAGGTTGCATTTGATTAGTAATACTATATGAGGAACACCATGGGTCTAGGTTGCATTTGATTAGTAATACTATATGAGGAACACCATGGGTCTAGGTTTCTTGTGTTTTGTACCTCTATGTGAGGAACAACATGGTCTAGGTTGCCTGTGATTAGTACTACTATATCAGGAACACCATGGGTCTAGGTTTTTTGTGATTAGCACCACTATGTGAGGAACACCACGGGTCTAGGTTGCATTTGATTAGTAATACTATATGAGGAACAGCATGGGTCTAGGTTGCATTTGATTAGTAATACTATATGAGGAACAGCATGGGTCTAGGTTGCATTTGATTAGTAATACTATATGAGGAACACCATGGGTCTAGGTTGCATTTGATTAGTAATACTATATGAGGAACAGCATGGGTCTAGGTTGCATTTGATTAGTAATACTATATGAGGAACAGCATGGGTCTAGGTTGCATTTGATTAGTACTACTATATGAGGAACACCATGGGTCTAGGTTGCATTTGATTAGTAATACTATATGAGGAACAGCATGGGTCTAGGTTGCATTTGATTAGTAATACTATATGAGGAACACCATGGGTCTAGGTTGCATTTGATTAGTAATACTATATGAGGAACAGCATGGGTCTAGGTTTCTTGTGATTAGCACCACTATGTGAGGAACACCACTGGTCTAGGTTGCATTTGATTAGTACTACTATATGAGGAACAGCATGGGTCTAGGTTGCATTTGATTAGTAATACTATATGAGGAACACCATGGGTCTAGGTTGCATTTGATTAGTAATACTATATGAGGAACACCATGGGTCTAGGTTGCATTTGATTAGTAATACTATATGAGGAACAGCATGGGTCTAGGTTTCTTGTGATTAGCACCACTATGTGAGGAACACCACTGGTCTAGGTTGCATTTGATTAGTAATACTATATGAGGAACACCATGGTCTAGGTTTCTTGTGCTTAGTACCACTATGTGAGGAACACCACGGGTCTAGGTTGCATTTGATTAGTAATACTATATGAGGAACACCATGGGTCTAGGTTTCTTGTGTTTTGTACCTCTATGTGAGGAACAACATGGTCTAGGTTGCCTGTGATTAGTACTACTATATCAGGAACACCATGGGTCTAGGTTTTTTGTGATTAGCACCACTATGTGAGGAACACCACTGGTCTAGGTTGCATTTGATTAGTAATACTATATGAGGAACACCATGGGTCTAGGTTTCTTGTGTTTTGTACCTCTATGTGAGGAACAACATGGTCTAGGTTGCCTGTGATTAGTACTACTATATCAGGAACACCATGGGTCTAGGTTTTTTGTGATTAGCACCACTATGTGAGGAACACCACTGGTCTAGGTTGCATTTGATTAGTAATACTATATGAGGAACACCATGGGTCTAGGTTGCATTTGATTAGTAATACTATATGAGGAACACCATGGGTCTAGGTTTCTTGTGTTTTGTACCTCTATGTGAGGAACAACATGGTCTAGGTTGCCTGTGATTAGTAATACTATATGAGTAAAACCATGGGTCTGCATTGCCCGTGATTGTATAAGGAATTCCATGCGTATTGGTTGACTGTGATTCATACTACTCTTTGTGGACCACCGTTGGCCTTGTTTGCCGGTGATTTGTGTTGGTAATTCCGAGGTAGCAGGCAGTGACTTATGCTCTAGGCTTTCAAGATTTTGTAGTGGATATATGATGTTTGGCTGAAAAGAATGCAATTATTTCAAACTGTAAGTACTCATGTTTAATCTGACGTAAAACATTTCGATTGTAGCAAGTGCTGTACATCAATTTTTAAACTGTAGGGAGATTCAGTGCAATCTATAACAGTGTTTACAAAGTTGTTACCAACATAGAGTTTTGATATTTCTGTGGCGTCAAGTGAACTATCGATTGTTACAAACTACTACCAGCTTCAATGCTCAATATTTCCAAGGAGTAAAATTGTATTGTATTGAATCGATTGCAACGAGTACTGCCAACATCACGAAAGTTTATCTGTACAGAGCTCAAGTATTTCCTGCTGTAAAATGTGTGTGTGCGGAAATTGTTCAAAAGCTGTCGCACGTCAGGATGTAAATGGAAAAATTCAGTGCAAGTTATGCAGTAATCTATTTCGTAGTGCATGTGTAAATTTTGCGTAAGAGTACGGGAAAAACTTGCGATCCAATGATGAGATGTCGTTATGCAGTAATTGTGAGAAAACTCCCTGTAGTAATGTGAGTGATCAGGAGGGCAGTAATGTTGTAGAAAATATACCGACTGTAAGCGAGATATATCGACTTCTGCTTTCAGTTAGCAAAGAAGTTAAGGAATCGTGTAAGAATCTTGAGGTAGAGCTCGGTAAATCACTGAACTCGGTTCATGAGAAACTGGAGGAAAACTTTATTTTACTTAAGCGTCATGGAGAAGAACTGAAATCATGTAAGGAAGTTATTGAGAGCCTTAAATCAGAGAACTGTGCATTAAAGAACAAGATCAGCAACTTACAGCAACAAATAGATGATCTGGACCAATATGGAAGGCGTAATACACTGGAAATACATGGGATTCCTGAAACGCCAAATGAAGATGTGATCTCCTTAGTGCAAAATGTAGGTCGGACATAAGATGTTACTGTGACTGATAATATGATTGACACATGTCATAAGTTTAAAAAGCCAGTAAGTCAACCTTACGCAGGATTTATCGTGGAATTTGTTAAAAGATTTGACATGGATATGTTTCTCCAGAGGCGTAAGATTAAACGTAACTTGAGCTGTGCTGACATTGGACTTACCTCTGGGGGCCTATATATGTTAACCAAAATCTCACTATAAACAGATGGATTATTTTCAATGAATCGAGAAAGGTAAAAATGGAGACCGATTTTGCATATTTGTGGGTGGATAATGCAGGTAATATTAAACTTAGGAAGAAATCAAGTGACACTTATGTATATACTCTTAGAACGATTGATGATGTAAGGAATTTGGCATGATATAGATGGCTGTAAGGGATAAATTGTTATCATTTTACTATCAGAATATTATAGGGTTGAACTCCAAAATAAGTGACGTATACACAAGTGTCCTTGCAAGTAATTATGACGTGATTATGGTTACAGAGTCATGGTTGAAGAAGAACGTATATAATGGAGAAATATTTGATACAAGATATAATGTTTTTCGGCGGAATCGTGTTCATAAGAAGGGTCGTGGTGTTTTGATAACTGTTGCCAATACTTTTAAATCTGTTCTTGAGAACTTGATGTAGAGAACATCGAATGTGTCTGTGTTAAATTTATTTTAGGTGAAAAGGTATATCTCGTGATAACTGTTTACTTTCCACCGAACTCTGATTTAGAAACTTATAATATTTTTTTTGCTGTACTTGAAAACATACAACATTATAATGTTATTATAACGGGTGATTTTAACTTACCTTTGATCAATGATAGTAACTGTAATTTACTTAATTGTGGACCAAAATACCTCCCTCTGGCTAATTTTATTGCTTTATTCAATCTGAATTCATTAAATAACGTAAAAAATGCTAGTGGTAAAAGACTTGATTTAGTTCTGCCCAACTATGTAGGAAATATTAATGTATTCAGAAGAGATTACCCCCCTTGTGCCTGAGGATTCTAATCATTCTGCTTTATATTTTGAACTGGTTGCTAACATTGAGCGAGTCAAAATATTACCTGTCAACATCTATAATTTCCAGAAGGCCGATTTTTATGAATTGTATGTATCGTTACAAAAATATGACTGGAATCAGTTACTATTGAGTGAAGACCCTAATAATGCAGTAAGCTATTTTTATGAAGTCCTTAATAAACTTTCCACAAAATAAGTTTCTGAAAATCAGTGCATAAGAAAAGAATGTACCCTTGTTGGTTTACATTAGATATAATTAAAATGTTGAAATGAAAGGAGATTCACAGGAAGCACACAGTGCTCACGTATACAAACTGTTACCGTGTTTTTGTGGTAGTTATGCGTGAAAGAAGGTGCGGGGTGGTGAACAGGTCTCAAGCTCCGAAAGTAAAATTAATTTAAAATTTAACAAGGTTATATTTCATTTTCAAAATAAAGAAATAACAAGCATGGCAGGTACAGAGTAGCAAGTCAAAAAAGTAGTTACAATATTTACAGGATTTGGGGCATCGCGCCCCGACTTCACAATGCTTGGGCAATCAGCCCAACCTTACTTCAAAATAAGTATTAACAGAGGGGCAGAAAACCCCATTCATGCTCAGGAGCACTTGCTCCAAATTACACTGAAAAGCCTCCACGAGGCATACAACACTCAATTTTCGAAAAAGAGCCACTCGCTCTCAACTTTAAGCCTCTCAAAGGCCACACCAAACTCCACCTTCAAGTTGTCCTCTCAGGACATAGACACAGGGGTAACATACCCAACCTACTGAGGTCAATTAAATGGAAAAGGGGTAATTACAATGACCTCTAAGGAAACAATTTGAGAGGAGGCGAACTGCACTCCTAATGTATTTGTTTCAAAACCTAATTTGGCTCTAGGCCATTGATGCAAGGGCTAATCCCATACTACGGAGGTGACTTTAGAAAAGAAACAAATTTACATAATGTTAAGGAAGAATAGGTCGAGAAAATAAGTTCACCTCAAAACAATATGAGTGGGAGCTCGAGAGGGTTAAGCACTCTCTATCCCAATATGTAGTTTTAAAAGATAGAATAGATACAAGTTTCTTTACATTTTAAGGAAGGTTACATAATGGAAAAACCTCGGACCCGCCCCGAGAGTTAAACTGCTGACCAAGCAAGAAAAGAAGTAATTAATCGGCCATTACCTGGTTGTTGACCGCTGCCTGAGAAAGAGGTGCTTCCCGCCCCCTGCTATGTACTTTACACACGAAAGGATGGAACAGAAGTGGCCCGGAGACCCTAAAATCAGCAGTTTATATACTCTCGCGGAAGGTTCGAGGCGTTAGGGGAATGAGAACACCCTCCCCCAAACACTTTATTGGGTAGGATACAGCAACATATTTAAGTTGGGGGAAGATACATCCGATTGGTCAGAAATTAATAAAAGAAATTCGGGATTGGCTAAATACAAAACAAGGGGAAAGATAGGGGTATACAGCCAACTTAAACAATAACAGAAAGAAATTTAACAAGAAACAAACTTTTGAAATAAAAATTTCTCCAAAAAATAGTTCTTTCACTCCGCACTAGGGTGCACTATTGTTGATCTTCAGTAGTGTCCTCTAGAAGAGAAAGTTCACACTTCTTACTACAAGCAAAACAAAAATACGTCGAAAATGACACAGTTCAAAAACTCTAAAATTTCCGGGTAGTGACATCTTCTGAGAAACTTGAAAATTGATACCGTCAATAAAGTTCACACTTCCTCCAGCAGAGGAGTTTCAACTGGCGCACATTTTAAATTAGCGGCGTGGAGGTGTACCGACCGGTACACAAACAATTAAGAAAACAGTCTAAGACACTTATTGCAAGGGCGTATAAATTGTATATATTACACTCACAGAATAATATAAAAAATGATCCGAAAACGTTTTGGGGTTTCATAAAAAGTAAGCGAAATAATAGTTTGTTCAAACAGTGTATGACATAGGGTGGAAACGATTTGGTAACTGCGCAAGGAATAGCCAACGCGTTTGCATGTTATTTTCAAACTGTTTATGCACCTCAGCCTTCTTTATATATAGCTTCTGAGTCAGTATCAATGATTAATGCTCACAGTTTGCAGATACGTCCTATACGCGAAGATGAGTACAAAGATGCAGTGACAAAACTTAAGGCATCTAAATCGGCGGGAATTGATCACACACCTTCTTACATTATTAAAGGATGTGCAGAAGTGCTAATGGTTTCACTATGGGCCATATATAATTTAATTCTTGAAGACGCAAATATTTCCTGAGATTTGGAAAATAAATAAAATAACTCCGATCCTTAAATCTGGTGATAGTTAGAAAATTGAGAACTACAGATCTATCTCAGTAATACGTGCTCCAGCGAATCTCTTGGAAGAAATACTCTATGTTAGAATATTTAATCATATCAAACCATACGTATCAGAATTTCAGCATGGGTTTTATCCCAAGCGTTCTACTACGACTAATCTCATGAACTTTATTCAGGATATTTCTGATTCAATGAATGAAGGGCTTCCTATCAATGCAGTTTATACTGATTTTGCAAACGCTTTTGATAAAATTGATCATGGTATACTTTTGAGTAAATTACTATTATTTGGTTTATCTTCTGAGTTTCTGAAATTAATTTCTTCATATCTGTTAGACAGAAAACAGTCTGTATCTTACGCACAAAATACTTCATTCCAGTTCAAACTTAATTCTGGAGCCCTTCAGGGGCTCAAACCTTGGTCCATTGTTCTTTTTATTATTTATAAATGACTTACCGAAAGTAATAAAATATTCAAAATGCTTACTCCTTGCTGACGACCTGAAGATTTATAACCAAATTACCGGGTAGGATGATGCTATGGAATTGCAAGCCGATCTGAACAACTGTTACAAATGGTGTGTTGCAAAAAGGCTTTTTTAAATACTAAAAAGTGTTTGGAGATCACATTTTATCGTAATAAGAATGTGACTGTGAATAACTGCAGTATAAATGGTGAGATCTTGCAGAGGTGTAATTTAGTAAATGATCTGGGTGTTATGCTTGATTCAAAACTTTCATTCAACAGTCATATTCACAAGATTACAAATGATAGATTTAAACAATTACGGTTCCTCGTTAGAAATAATCAGGAACTTAGTGATGAATATACTTTTAAAATCTTATTCAGTCATCTTGTTAGAAGTAAACTTGAATATGCATGTGGAGTGTGGGCTCCTCAGTACATGTGTACAATTAACGAAATAAAAAAAATAAAAATAAGTTTTGCGACATTTATATTTTAAAAAATATGACCGATCATAATATGATCAAAGAGTTTCTTATAGAACTCTATTAAATTAATTTGGTTTAATGCAGCTCAGTACACGTAGAATATTAGCTCAACAGATATTTCTTTACAAGATAGTTAATGGAATATTAGATAACCAAGAGTTTCTTAAAAGAATCAACTTCAATATCAGGAGGGTAACTCTTAGTTTGAGACAAACATTTTACTGCCCCTTCTCAAACACCTCACATCATAAAAATTCACCTGTTGTAAAATGTTTGAAGTATGTAACAGAAGATCTTCAGACAGGAGACAAATAAATTTTGCTTTATCACTTCTTTTATTTTCAAAAATATCAAAACTTTATTTATATTATAATGAATAATTTATTGGAGGAAATTAATTCAGCACTGATATATGACGTATGTAATGCCACTATTATTTTTACAATGTATATGTGTTTGTGCATTTGCTATTCTTATGAATGTTTTTCTTTTTTCTCTGCTAATTTGTTTTATCTTCTTTAACTTGAATATTTTATGTGTTTGTATGTTTTATTGAAAATGTGTTTAAATTATTCTTAATTTAGTCATGGAAATCTTGGCTTTTTAATTTTTATATATTATTTTGTACATATAGGTACCATTTAGCCGTCCCCGTGGTGTAGGGGTAGCGTACCTGCCTCTTACCCGGAGGCCCCGGGTTCGATTCCCGGCCAGGTCAGGGATTTTTACCTGGACCTGAGGGCTGGTTCGAGGTCCACTCAGCCTACGTGATTAGAATTGAGGAGCTATCTGACGGTGAGATGGCGGCCCCGGTCTAGAAAGCCAAGAATAACGGCCGAGAGGAATCGTCGTGCTGACCACACGACACCTCGTAATCTGCAGGCCTTCGGGCTGAGCAGCGGTCGCTTGGTAAGCCAAGGCCCTTCAAGGGCTGTAGTGCCATGGGGTTTGGTTTGGTTTTTTAGGTACCATTTATATACTGAATGTGTTTTGTACCATCCATTGTAATTGGGGATATACCCTGTTATGGATGTATTAATAAATAAATAAAGTAATAATAATAATAATAATAATAAATAAAGTAGTTCACTGTGTGAGGAACACCATGGGTCTAGGTTGCCTGTGAATTGTACCACTATGTGAGGAACACCATTGGTCTAGGTTGCCTGCCATTAGCACTACAATTTGAGGAACGCCATGGGTCAAGGTTGCCTGTGATTAGTACCACTCTGTGAGAAACACCACGGGTCTAGGTTGCCAGTGATTAGCACCACTATGTGATGAACACCATGGGTTCGTATTGCCGGTGATTGTATAAGGAATTCCATGGCACATGGTTGCCTCTCATTAGTACTACTATGTGAGGAACACCAGGGGTCTAGGATGCCTGTGATTAGTACCACTATGTGAGGAACACCAGGGGTATAGGTTGCCTGTGATTAGTACCACTATGTGGGGAATACCACGGGATTGTGCATTGCCCTTTATTAATACCACTATGCAGACGTGCCAACTTTCAAAAGTAAAAAATCAGGAGATTTTGTTTTTGCGGCATATCCAGACATGTTACGACACTTTGATGAAGAATATTTCACACATTATACTACTCAATTAAGTAATTTCTCCTATTAATTTATTTGTAAATACTGAAATATATTGTGTATTTTATAAATACTGAAATACTGTATGAATTTGAGCTTTAGAACACTTGCCTCTTCATTGTAACTGCCTTTGACGTCTTCATAAATTTCGGAACTAGATTTATGCTCAAAGCACTGGCTTGTTGAATGGGTTTTAAGGTTTAAATTTTCTAGAATTTTTTTCGGGAAGCTTTGATCTGAATTGAGGCTTTGTCCTCGTATGTATGTTAATTTACTCTCACAGTCGGCATTGCTATATGGAAATGATAAAATAAAAGGCATTACGTTAGAGATTCTCTCATATTTAACCCGTGAGGGGTCGCGTCCTGTCGTATCAACCATTTCTGTTTATTTTGATCAATCCTTCCACGAACACTGTTTATTATACTTCCTTATCCTCAATGGACTCGTCCACACTTCTGTCACACCACGGTTATCCCTCTCCACTCATTCAGTGAGTGACGACCTGGCCATCCGGTCGTTTTGTTCGCACGCGACTCCTCACGTTACCTGTCTCCATTCTATTCAACCGAACACGACTCATCGCGTAAACTTATTAATAATGCGGAACGTGCACTGTTATCATTCATTGTTGAGAAGGAGCCTTGTGTAGATGTGTTAAATGAAATAGTGTGTTAAGTAAGCGTTTGGCGTTATATTGATTTCCGGTCGAAACGACGCGACTCCTGACGTTACACTCGGCACGCATATGTCTTGCCAGTGCCCACTGAACATCACTTCTCTCCAGATACTTAAAGAACGGGGAAAATCCTGGGATTTTCAAAAAATACAGGAATACTAAATCTGTTCTCAAAATCGGTAGGTAAGTCTCTGGGATCAAGGGAGAGGGAGGAAGGACCAAACGTAGGGAGTTTTCCTCTTAAATCGGGGGAGTTGGCACGTATGCACTATGTAAGAAATGCCATTGGTCTAGGTTGCCTGGAAGTAGTACCATTATGCGAGGAACACCACGGGATTGTGCATTGCCCGTGATTAGTACTACCATGAGAGGATCATGATGGGTCTAAGTTGCCCGTTATTGATACCACTATAGGAGGAACACCATGGTTCTGCATTACAAGTTATGAGCGGCCAGTGACCTGGATCTGGACCCCTCTGGACAACAGACATCGTCTCAGAAAGCAAGGCCTTGTGAATTTGATCCACTGATTGTTTTGGATTCATGTTCATTTTTTCGTCCTTCATTTTAGATTCTAGTCAGTGGATACATTTTGAAGTTTTATTTGTCATTTCAGTTCATATCATTGCACCTCCTAACATTGGCGTCAGTGATCTAGCTGTTAGGCCACTTATAAACAACAAATATTATAATCTGGTTCTCTTTATTCCTTTGCATCCTCTAATGATGCCTGTACATTTCTAGGATCCATTTTAAACAACAAATATCATCATGGTTTGGTTTTCTTTATTCCTTGCGTCCTCTAATGATGCCTGTACAATGTTTTTTCTGCGATTGGTGAAGCCTTATTCTTGATCCCAGGTTCATCCTATTCTGAACAATTAGTAATGATCGTAAACATTTAACACAGTTGCCTTTCGAAAGGAGAGGAACACTTTACTAAAAATGCAGTTTGGAAAAGGTTTGTCATTCCAGTATTTAGCCAAATCTCAAAAGAAATTTTGTGAGTTCATTCGAGGTCTTTCTCTCCCACTACTGCAATACCTTTCCTCTATGTAAAATCTGAAGTAAACCTAACATCTCAGGATTTCTCTTTGTGTTTCGCATATTGTTTTCTTTTCTTACCAGTCTTGGTAATTTTTATATCCTTCCTGACTGTCCGTAATAGTTCATAATGTGTGACATGATCTGTACGGGATATTCGTAGACCCACATCTGAAAGGCTTCTTATTATTGTTGTTTTCAGTGGCTGCAGTCTCTGTCCTTATTTCTACATCATATAGAAAGATAATGAAGGTGTAGTATCTCACCAATCAAGGCTTAGTGCGGATGTTCATATAGTTACTGTTCAGTATTTAACTGATTGTTACAAAGACATGCCATTCTATTCAGTTTTTAATTTCGACTGATTGGTCTCAATCTCAACTAATATAGCTTCTTAGGTATTTAAATGTTTCCTTTTCTGAAATTTCGGCACCGTTTAGAAATTGCACCGAAAAACTTTTGTTTACTAAAAACTATAAGTTTTGAGTTTAACCATCAGTTGTTATAAAGCGTCCAAGGAATCGGCAAGTAGAAGTATCATCTGTGTACCTGATATTGTGATTCTCGCCATTAATAAGTATTCCCTCGCGCACACCTACCAAGGCCTCCCTCAATATAAATTCAAGAGTACTGGAGACGAAACGCACCCTCGTTGGTTACCAGACTGGATGCCAATTTTTTCCGATTGTTAATTCCACGAAATCATATAGCAAATGTTCGATTCGAGTGTAAGTTTTTAAAAGGTACGTATATCATTATCAATTCCAGTTTCGTTGAGGATACGTATAACTTTAGAATGTTGCATATGTCAAAGGCTTCCTCATAATCTGAGAAACAAACATATCACAATGGACATTTCAGAATCTTTGAGAGAAAAGCAGTACATAAGTAATTTCTTCTCTTGTGCGAAGAACACTCCTAAAGCTAAACTCTGTGTGGAACATTTGTTCCCACGAGGTCTCCATCGTATCCTGGTGTCTATTCCTTTCTTATAGAGTATTATTGCTCTCATAATCTCTTCACTGATAATACTAGGACTGGATTCCGAATTTATTTCACATCACGGCTTATATTGAGTGTGAAGTTTCAGTACGTGACGTCTCTATCCTCTCCCTCCATTCAGACCTACAAGGCTCATCGTCCTTCTCCTTTCACCTTCTCCAACTCAGTATAAAGCAGCTGCCTCCTAAAGCCTTTTTTGAACGTTTAAGTAATTACAGTATTGCCCCGCTTTTTCATTCCAGCATTTTATGTTTCAACGTCATTTAAAACATTTGTGTAGGTCCCCTCAGTTTATCTGCGCTCGCAATGTGTTAAAATCGTCTTGCGACGTTTTATGTCCCGCCATTTACACTACGTCAGGCTGCTCGAGATGGGGAAAAATCAAAGTATAATGGTGTCACAACTGACCTATGTAACCACGGCATGATGACCAAACCAGACAGCACACATGTTACAACAACAAATGGGCAGAACTAGCCCTTTTTAAACGTCGGAAAACTACGCAAGTCGCCTAACAACTATGATGAAAGGGTTACCTACTTAACAAATTTATACAAAAGGTAGGACATTTCGGATGAGCGGGTTGCGTACCCAAAAGTTATTTTTCAATGTGTTGTTCACATGGGTGTGGGATAAAACAACAGACACCATAACCATGCAACCAGTGTACATCGTATGAATGTGAGATAGACGCTGTTTGTAAATTGCACATAAAGTAGCAAATATTCTTGGCATTAAAATTTTCAGAGCATATAATTGACAATGAAACGCAATCAGTGATGAATCTGTGGAAGACTGCAGGAACATTTTAAACCTAGATGAAGCTGGGCTGTTTTTCATTGTGTTGCTCAGCATGCCTTTCGCATTTAAATGTGATAAATGCCGTGGTGTGAAACTGAGGAAATTGAGCTCACATTGATGTAAGCCCATGCTGGTGGCTCTGAGATGCTCCACTCCTTTGTGATGGATAAATATAAAAAGCCTCCCTGCTCCAAGAATGTGCGATCATTGGCAACTGCCTATGATGCCAACCCTAAAGCTTGACGACCACATACCTTTTTTGACAGCAGTTAGCTGCTCTCGATTCAAAAATGGGTGTGAAAAATAGGAAAATCCTTCTTTTCATCGACTGTTGTCCTACAGATCCTGTGGATGTTAATTTCAGGAATGTGCTGTTAGAATTTCTGCCTGATAACTGCACATGCATGCTGCACCCTATGGATGTCGGTATTATACACCCCTTTAAGTCATTCTATTGGGAGAAGTTGGTACAGCTTATTTAATTCCTTATAGATGCTGGAAATGTTCCATCATAATTTAGAGTTTCAATCTTCGGTGCACTTAACTTCATTGCAATGTCCTAGAAGGCTGTTGGAGATTCATAGAAAAGGACTCGTACACACTCCAACGGCGTTATGTGATTTGGATATGCAATCTCCCTGTACATAGTTTAGTATTTCAAGTATGAGCTCCTGCTTTCTAGCGGAGCTACTGGGAACTGCCATATCGCTTGTATTTATGCTTTTGTTTTGTATTTGGTTGTAGTAAGTAAGAATAAAGATGGCGGCCATGACGAAGTAAAGTGATTCAGTGTTTTATTTATTAGTGATATCCCCAACATTTATGGTGTCGAAACAACCCATCTGTTGAAGTTACGATACGTTTCATCACGAACTTTCAAGATTTGGAGAACTTTCACGCCAAGTAACCACGGATCTCCTGTAAAGGGAATGTTTCATCACGCCACTCGACCCAGGATCACGATGAGTAGAACCGTTATTTATTCTGAGATACAATGTACTGAATCACTAACGTAGCATGCTATACAGGGATTGTACGGCATTATTGCATTGGTGTAGATATTATTTCTGCATGCTTCAAGAATATCGTTATTTCTAAAACAAATCCACGCCGCTCTGTGTGACAAGTGCTACCACCTACTGGAAACAAAGCGGACTATTACCGGCCCAACTACCTACTGTCACGGGAACAAAGCCCTGCCTGCAGCACGTTCATCTGCACGCCCTCCTCAGCTGTCATAAATCGCCTGTCTGTCACACCCTCAGCGATGTCTATACAAGACCTGTCCCTTCTGAAAAGAAAGCGAACTACTCTGCGAGCAAATTTAACGCGCTTTGTCAATCTCTTAAAAGACACCAGACTAAGACGAAATGGCATATCTTCGTGATAGACTTCAGAACACTTTGCAATTATTAGTTTCCTCAGACGATGTTATACACGACCAGTTACCCGACACAGATTATGAAACAGATGTACAGGCATGTGAAAACTATGTCGACAGTGCAACAAGAGCTATACAGCATGCCAACAAAATTCTTACACGGAATCCAGCAGAGACAAATGCGTCAGCATCCATTCCCAGTTCTAGCTATTATGTTCCACCCCCAGTTGTTCCAGAATTGAAACTCCCGACAATACACATTGAGCCATTCTCAGGTGACATAGAATCCTGGTCTCGTTTCTGGGAACAGTTCGAGACAGCAGTTGACAACAACACCACGATTCCAGACGTTAGCAAGCACGTGTTATTACGAGGATATCTACGAGGGGAACCCAAGCAACTCGTCGATGGTATAGCACGTAGTTCAGAAACGTACGCCCAGGTCAAGACTTTACTTACTGAACGTTATGGCGACAAGGATAAAATAATTCAGGTTCATCTGAGCTACCTGGAGAATTTACCACCCACATTATCAGAGAATCCTGATGATCTCAACGTGACATATGTGGAGTGCCACCGTAGAGTTCAAGCCCTCAAGGCGCTCGACGAAGACATTAATGTTAACGGACGCGTGATTGCCCCGAAGATTTTACGAGCTTTTCCAGCGGCAATCTGCACACGTTGGCTAATTCACGCAAAGCGCAACAAAATCTCCGAAGGTCATATGATGTATCTGATAGAATTTCTTCGTGAGGAGGTAGAAGCGGCCCTTAGCACTCAGAAACTCAGGGGAGAGACTAGCATCGCACTTCCATCACTTTACCAACCTACAGCAGCTGCTCTCCAAGTCAGTACTAGGCCACAAAAGTTAAGGAGGGAGCAGAACAAGCCCGCAATAACACCATTCTGTGCCTTCTGCGAAAGCAGGGTTCACTGGGCACAGGGATGCACACAAGTAGTCCTACCCCAAGCCAGGGTGGAGAAGCTGAAACTCTCCAAAAGATGATTTCTGTGCCTCAATCGAGGTCACAACGTCCAGAACTGCAACATGAAGGGCAGAGTGTCATGCTCTAAATGCAAACAACTTCACCACGTATCCATCTGCAACCAGAGCCAATCCCAGTCAACTTCTGTCAGAAAGATTGAAACAGGGCCACCCAGTTTTTCATTTTTGCAGACAGCCCATGTTCAGATACAAGGACCAACAGGGGCACACAAAATCACACGATGCCTTCTAGACGCTGGAAGTCAATCAAGTTTTATTGCCACGTCATTATTGGACACTCTACAGCTACCAGTAATCTGTACTCGAGACCTAGCAGTCACAGCCTTCGAAACAACTAGCAATAGCTTTCAGCCACGTCGACTCACCCAATTTGAAATTATCGGATTTTCGACAAAAACCGCCGTCACTATCACAGCCTTCGAAAGTGCCAACACTTATTCATCTCACCCAGCAGTCACTCTTAACCACAGCAATCTGCCACTCGCTGATCCAAAAACCAACGACGCAGATGACTTGCCGATTGAAATCCTTATTGGTGCAGACAATTATTGGAAAGTCGTGAAACTAGATCCACCAGAGCCCATCACACCCTCTTTAGTCCTACTTCCAACAATCTTCGGTTGGGTCCTCACAGGCAACCGTTCTGGTACCACTGTCAATCATGTTATGACGAACCACGTCTCAGTCAACAATGACGAGATATCTGACGACTCCATGCGACGTTTTCGGGACCTCGAGACAATCGGCATTCGAGAGACGAAACACAGACAACTAGACGAAACGGATGCTGCTATTCTTCAAGAGTTCCACGACAATAACCGCATCCACGACGGACGAAGAGTCGTATCCCTTCCTCGCAAACGGGATATAGTCTTATCCGATAATTTGGCAACAACCGAGGCAAGGTTTCGAACACTACAGAGACGGCTACATCAGGACGCAACTTTCAAGAACATGTATCAGACGCTAATGTTGGACTGCGTGCTTCGAGAGCAAGTGGAACTAGCCCCCGATACCGCAATCCCTGGAAATGTGTTTTATCTGCCACACCATGCCGTCAAGAAGGAGAAACGAGATGCCACTAAATGGAGAATAGTGTACGACGCTTCCTCTCACGAACCAGGATTCCCATCCCTCAACGATACCCTCCACATGGGTCCAAATCTCCTACCCGAAATTTTTGCCACCCTCTCAAGGTTTCGATTGCATCGAAAGGCCATCGCATGTGACGGTACCCAGGCGTTCCTCCAGCTAGCCCTCGACGAAAAAGATAGAGATCTCACCAGATTTCTTTGGTACCGCATCGATACTACTACAGACGGAACCTACACGACAACAGAGGACGTCGTAACGTACCGATTCACCCGTCTACCCTTTGGCCTCACCTGTAGCCCGTTCCTTCTCTCAGCTACTCTCCATGAACTAGCTACCCTACACCACAACACGTATCCCACGGCAGCGCATCTCCTAGATGTTTGCACATTTATGGATGACTTCACTGCCAGCGTAGAAGACGACAATACGGCCGTTACTCTTTATTATGAACTAACAGCCCTTCTGCGCCACATTCGACTCCCACTCTCCAAATGGGTCACGAATTCCTTGCCATTAATGAACGTTTGGAAAGCAGAAAGTCGAGAAGTCGTACTGCAGACGCGAGTATTAGGTATCAACTGGAATGCGGAATCAGATCAACTCTTTACAACCCCAGGTGACGTCACTGCAAAACTATCCACACAGCCAGCAACTAGACAACAGTTACTGAAAGCCACCACACGCTTCTACGACCCACTTGGACTATTTTCACCCGTGTCAATCACTGCCAAAATCCTTTTCCAAGACACTTGGTGCCAAGGACTGGCATGGGAAGAAATTTTACCGCCTAATCTCGCCCATCGATGGAACGATTGGCTCTCACACCTACAGTACCTCTCTCCAATCCGGATACCACGATGGATTGCCATTTCGAATTCCGGCACAAATTTATCACTGCACGTGTTTTGTGACGCCTCCGAAAGAGCATACGGCGCCGCATTGTACGTCGGGTCACTTGTCGACGACGCTTACACTGTTCGTTTAGAAGCAAGGCCAGACTATCTCCTGTGAAGAAAGTGACCCTTCCCAGGCTCGAATTGTTAGCAGTCTTGGTCGGATCCCGACTTGTACATTATTTTTACGAAGCCACTGGAGTAACGTCCATCCCTGCCACGTTATGGAGTGATTCCACAGTCACACTAGGGTGGATAAGAAGTAATCCCAACCGTTGGAAGACATTTTTCTGTAACTTAGTGACTGAAATTTTGACTCATACCACGTCCAGTCAGTGGAGATACTGTCCAGGAATCAACAACCCAGCTAACCACCTTTCTAGATGACTTCAAGCACATCAACTAGAGTCCTTGGACTCATGGTGGCACGGACCTTCGTGGTTGAATGGACCTTCCTACTCATGGCCCAGAGATGTGATCCCCACGAATATGAGTCTACCCGAGGAAAGGAAGCCAACTCAAGTACATGCAGCCACCACTCCAGAATCATTGTTTGCTGCCTCACGATTTAGTACATACTGGAAACTTTTACGAGTTACTGCGTGGATTCTACGATTTGTGAAATGCTTGAAGAAAACCAAGTATTGTCGCTACTTCACAGCCTCAGAAATGGAAGAAGCAAGAACGTACTGGATAAAGCAAGTTCAACAGGAATGCTTTGCTTCTGAACTGCAAGCCCTGAAGAATAATCTTCCACTAACACGAGCGTCGAAAATCTTTCGCTACAATTCATTTCTTCACGGTGGTATCCTCCGACTAGGCGGACGGCTACAACACGCAGACATCTCGAGCAACGAAAAGCACCCAATAATTCTGGATGGCTCACACGCTTTCTGTAAACTGATAAAACAAACTCACATAAGACTTCACCATCTAGGTGTCCCTGCTATCCTAACTGAACTACGCACAGAATTCTGGATCTTGCGAGCACGCAAAACAATCAAGGAGGTCTTACACACTTGCCTTCCGTGTAAAATTGTTCACCGGAGGAGACCGGCGGAATTAGAAGCACCACTTCCCCTGGATCGTCTACGCCCTTGCAGACCATTCGAAGTAACGGGACTAGACTTGGCAGGACCACTGTACGTTACTTCTGGCAACCTCATGAATAAAGCCTACATTGCATTATTCATCTGTGCAACAACGCGTGAATTACATTTGGAACTGTGCAGTGACATGTCAACAGACAAATTCCTAGAGGCCTTGCAGAGGTTTATAGGCCGACGCGGTATACCATACATACGATCTACAGCGACAACGCTCAGACATTCCATTCAGCGAACACAGGGTTAACAGACTTGTGGAGAGAACTGACAGCCGCACGGACACACCACTATATGGCCCAGCAAGGTATTACATGGAAGTTCATTGCCCCATGTGCCGCTTGGTGGGGAGGATGGTGGGAAAGACTGATCGGCCTCACCAAGCGATGTCTACGGAAAATACTTGGGCGTTCCACTGTTGATGACGAAGGGCTACGGACTGTTTTGACCAGCATAGAAGCCGTATTGAACACAAGACCCTTAACGCAACATGATGACAATGGTAGTGTATTGACTCCAGCCCACTTCCTCGTTGGCGATCGACTCACCACGATACCTACTGGACCAGAACCACCTGGACGAGAACTTGTTAAAACCTTCAGACTACTCCAGCGAATTACTGGCGACTTCTGGAAACGTTGGAGTAAAGAGTATTTGCTACTATTACGGAATTTTAACGAATTTCGCCAGCCCAGAGACCACGGCTCAAGAATCAGTGTCGGTGACGTAGTTTTACTACAAGAGGATACATGCCCAAGACACATGTGGAATAAAGCACGGGTCGAAGAATTACGCGAAGGACGTGACGGGAGAACTAGAACGGTTATTCTTCGCACCCCGGATGAAAAACATGTGATACGGCCTGTCCAGCTGGTCATCCCCCTCGAGATAGACCAGGGTGTGAAGGGTGTTGGAGATTCATAGAAAAATAATCATTCACACTCTATCGGGGAATACGTGTACTTGAATATGTAATCTCTTGTACTGGATTGTGGTAAGTAATAATTTTAAAAAATGCTAGCCGTATCGAAGTGAAGTGATTCAGTATTTTATTTACTAGTGATGTACCCAACAACCACTATGTGAGGAACACCATGGGTATCTGTTTTCTGTGATTAGTACTACTATGGGAGGAACACCATGGGTCTAGTTTGCCTGTGATCAGTACCGTTATATGAGGAACTCCACGGATCATGGTTGCCTGTGATTAGTACTGCTATGAGAGGTACACAATGGGTTTAGGTTTCCTGTGATTAGTACCACTATATGAGGAACACCACGTGATTGTGCAATGTCCGTGATTAATACCATTATGCAGACGTGCCAACTTTCAAAAGTAAAAAATCAGGAGATTTTGTTTTTGCGGCATATCTCGACACCTTAATGACTTAACTTTGAAGAATATCAGATCAAAAATTAGATGTATGGCTTTTCAGGCGTTTGCTCTAGTAACCAGAGTTTCGTCTTAGGTCTGACACTAGACTCGTCAGAGTGGGATGTGTCAGACCCTACCCACTGATGCTGGGGTGTATGCAGGTGGACTTATCAGAAGCCTATTTATGAGGCACAGTCTGATAACTGCATACGGGAGATAAAACTCCACAATAGAATTAATGCCCGCCTAGCAATTCCAAATGGAAATTCTAAATTCCCATGGAGGGAATTAGATATTTTTCCACCAATAGAGCATATCAAAAATCAGATAAAAAATTAGATGTGTGGCTTTTCAGGCGTTTGCTCTATTAACTAGCATTTCGTCTTAGGTCTGACACTAGACTCGTCAGAGTGGGATGTGTCAGACCCTACCCTCCTAGGCGGGCATTAATTCTATTGTGAAGTGTTATCTCCCGTATGCAGTTATCAGACTGTGCCTCATAAATGGGCTTCTGATAAGTCCACCTGCATACACCCCAGCATCAGTGGGTAGGGCCTGACACATCCCACTCTGACGAGTCTAGTGTCAGACCTAAGACGAAATGCTGGTTAATAGAGCAAACGCCTGAAAAGCCATACATCTAATTTTTGATCTGATTTTTGATATGCTCTACTGGTGGAAAAATATCTAATTCCCTCCATGGGAATTTTGAATTTCCATTTGAAGAATACGACACACATAATACTACCCAATTAATAATTTCTCTTATTAATTTATTTGTAAATACTGAATTATTGCATGTATTATAAATGTATTTATAAATACTGAAATATTGTATAAATCTGAGCTTTAGAACACATGCCTCTTCATTGTAACTGGCCGAGATTATTGTTGAGTGCAGTTTCTGTGGTGGATTAGGGAGAGTCCCAGTAACAGTTGGAATTGTGTATATATCCATGGTGCGACATGACAATACTTACCATTATCACTTAATTTTATTATTAATTTGAGTGGATCAACTATTTCCTAGACAAACTGATGAGCTGCCACAAGGACAAAGTTTAATAAACCTGAAACAGAACAATCTAAAACTTAAATAAATAACAATAACTTTTAAAACAATTTGTAATATATCAGTCACTGTCACAATAAAGATATGTACAGAAATTATAATCATACATAATTAACAGCTAGAGAAAATAATAAAAGTAAACATTTAATGGGCAACATTGGGAAATACAGGTACATAATTATATCAATGTGAAACGTAGGCACAGTATCATTCTAAAGTGCAGACGGGGCCTCTACGCTACAAATAACTTTAATGTATAATTCATCACATTAGAGTACAATGCTTTTTCTTTCTTTCTTTCTTTCTTTCTTTCTTTCTTTCTTTCTTTCTTTCTTTCTTTTCTTTCTTTCTTCCTTTCTGACTACACCCCGCGAATATCGACACCTCAACCGAAAGTTATTGCACGAGAGATCTGCGTCCTACTCGGCTCTAGCGCAACAGTGGAACAGTGTAACACATCGCACACTATCAGGAGTGACAGTCCGTCGCCGTTGATTACAGCGTGGGTTACCGGCGCGTCGTCCATTTCTCCGCCTACCTTTGCATAATGTGCATAAACATGCTAGACTGCAATGGTGCATAGAACGACATCACTGGGGACAGAAATGGCAGCAGATAGTGATTTCAGTCGAATCCAGGTTCTGTCTTGTTTGTTAATGATGGCCGCATTTTGTTTTGCCACAGACAGGGTGAGAAGCATCACACTGACTGCATTCGCACAATGTATACAGCGCCAAATAAAGGCTTTGTGGTATAGGGTGCTATTGGGTACAACCACACATCACAGTTGGTGCGTGTCCGGGGCACTGTGACCACTTTGACCTACGTGAATGACATCCTGCGATCCGTAGCCATAACCTTCCTGCACGACACCCCAGACGCCATTTTTCCGCAGGATAATGCGCGGCCATATGTTGCTGCACGAACACGTGCCTTCTTGTTGTTACACGATGTCAGACTGTTGCCCTGACCCGCCCGATCAACGGACTTTTCGCCAATCAAAAATGTGTCTGATATGGTGAAAAGATAGTGCGGCGTTGTTTCGCAATGCGAACCACCAAAAATGAACTGTGGATCGAGGTAAATGATTCTGGATGGCTATACTCCAGAACGTCATTCGCGCCTTATACGTGTCGATGCCATCACGTATGGAACAAGTTATCAGTGTCCATGGAGGACTCAGGACACCTGCTGAACCTAGGTGACTGAAATGCTAATAGTTTCTGCAGAACATACTAGTGAACATGTCCTGTGAATATGAACTTCCTATCTAGTATTTCAAGGTGTTCTGTTTCTTAAGAACGTGAGTGTAGTTCGAGGCTGCAGGGAGAGTTCTTGTTGCTATAGGTATCCGATAGACACCAGCAATAGTGACCTACACGTTCTTAGATTCCAGTGGCTCTCACTGTGCATAGCTACTGTTCTCATTCAGTGATACTGGCCACATACACTCGCTAATAAAAGAACCTAGCATTAACTATACTACATCAAATACATCCAAAACTGGTAAATGCACGATGGATAACTCCTCGAAGTAATTCATATCGGTAATTTGGTGTCTTAGCGTTCGTGGAGTCTCGTCTGTGAAAGTGATGTGGAGCCCGTTTAATACAAATGTTGCAGAATCTTTCACTTCCTTCGCTAATTCCGAAATCAAACAAGAGAGAGATTTCTCGTGTTGGTGTGTCTTTGTAATTCGTTCCGTAATTTCCGTGGACGAAAACACACGTTTTTCTTTATTTACATCATTTAATACGAAGAAAAAAATAGTGAGGAGAATCGACATAGAGAGAAAAGAAAGCGGCATCCTTATTCCTCCACAGCATAAGAGCTTGAAATTGTTCCTCTATGTCTTTGGGTTTAATCTTGGGCAGGTTGATGTAACGTGCGCGGTGGCGTGGGGGTACTTTCTCACCATTATGATTGAACTTGCTCTAATAACAAAATTACTAATTTCAATGTATCACATATTGGTGTATTATGGTCATTAACTCAATAGCATGATATTTTATCGACAATAAATGTATATATATTTAATACTAATTAGCTTCACAGCATATGAATCTTGACATGCACAGAAATAATCCTTATTAAACACCTTATCTTGCTGAATTCAGCTGACAGGCTTACATTCTGCTGACTACGTTATGCTGTTCCTGCAGTGCATCCCTGTATCGTGGGGAGGTATTACTATCCCCTTCATGACAGTGATAAGTAATTCGTTTGCGAGTATAACTTCCTCTGACTCTTTCACTTTCCAGGTTCGTACACTTTAAATTTAGTTGCAACATATTATCATTCGTGAAAAGAATGCTCCAAACTTCTTCAGGCTTCTTCACTTCTTGCTGTTACTCTCACTCCCGCTAAATAAGTGTCAACGTTGTGGGTTCGAGTACAGTAGATTTTAGGGGGAGGAATTTGTGTCCATTTTGTCACGCATTCCTCCCCTGTTATGGTCCAAAACCGTTGAGAAAGAGGCAGACCATCATCACTAATACTTACTACTTCTTCATTAGCGCTCTGTCCCGTATCACTGTTACAGTCTACTACTTCTAATGCTTCCTCACTCTCACTAAAATTCTTCCTCTTCCACAGACTGTAAAAGAGATAACACCCTTGCTTCATACTCATCATAACTCATCTCAGCGATAAGAGATTGACTGAATGAATTACTAACATGTTTACATAAATAACTCACTGGGTACACTTCACACTGCTACCGGTGTACTTCCGACGAACCGAACTGGTGGTGTTGGCTTCAAGCAGACACTTTATTGCACCGCTTGACAATAATCCCTCTTTCTAAGAATGAACACCCTTCACTACAATGCCGCAGGCATCATGAAAAGTGCAAGGAATGAGGGGAGAGGTATGTGGCAGCCACGGCCACTAAGTTTAAAAATAAGCGCAATCAAACGAAATACATTTCTGCTAGGTCACAGAAGACACCACGCCACGGTTTAAGGGTATTTGACGGGGGTTAGGCCTGATGACGTAAATATCAAATTCTCTCAAACAGTTTGGCATACGAGATTGGCAGTTTGGCATACGAGATTGGAATTTCATGTTATGGTTCTCCTGTGTAACTTACATTTAGAAAAGAACTGTCATTAAACAATACAACCGTAAGGAGGTGGGACTAGGTGGAGGAGTCTGACGGCAAAAATGTTCATTCCTCTCAAACTGGTTGACGTACGATTGACATTTCACACGATGGCTGCTCCTATTTACCTCAGATGAATGGATTTGCATCAATACACCCCTGAGTGGTCTTGACGAGGTGGGCGAGGCCTGATGAGAACAATACCAATTCTCTGAAACTGTTTGCATTGCGAAATTAACATTTCTCATGATTGGTGCTTTTAGTCATTCTTAGATTTTAAATAAAATGTGGTCTTAAAGAAATTCACCCCTAAAGAGTTCTGACCGAGGGGTGAAGCCTGATGACAAAATGGTCATTTCAGTGATACCCTTCGCCATATGACGTTGAAATGTTTATACGATGGATACTCCTCAATGTTTCAGTGTAGAAATAAGAAATGATCTTATGCGGGGTTTTGACTGAGGCGGGTGTTGAGACAGACCTGATGAAATGGATATTCGTTCCTCCGATGCCTGTTTTCTGGGTCAAGCTAATGAAATATTAGTCACAATGTGTGCACCACTTCACCTATAACTCTGTTTACAATGTAGAATTCCACGGCGAAGCACTGGTACATTAGATAATAAATCAAGCAGAATACCTCTCTGCCTCTTCTTTATACAAATCTCTATCGTTGCACCAATCTGAGCCAAATTTTGTATACTTACATTTTAGGACACTGCAGGTAATGCAGTCCTACAACAAATTTGGACAGCCCTCTCCATTATCTAGATTTGGCAAATGAGCAAAGGCTAATTGAGGGACTAAATATAGAATTTGTCGTACAAGGACGAGGCAACGCCCATTTTAAGCCTCATAAGCGAGGAAGAACAAAACTCGGTAAAGCACATTTTATGGGCCTAAACCAACCCTTTCTGAGATATCGGCACGAGAGTACCCAGCTGTAGGAATCTGATGAAGAAACGAGCGGCCGAATCATGGCAACGTCAGCTCAAGTGTTCTAGAATACAGGCCTCGTGTTCTAAGGAGACACGTGGCCAAACTCATAGCTAGCCTTAATCTGTTAAGATACTTACTGTTTCTTGATTCTCGTCTTCACACTCTTATCAGCATTTTGATCGCGAATAGCAATAAAGGGCTTCCGCTATTTACAAGGGCGATTTCTAACTAGATTTAATCTACGGAGATACTTGTGGTTACTGGATCCACATCGAAAGGGAAGCGCTGACTTAGATTCAGAGTTATTTGATAAGAAAATTAGGTATGTGGGGTACGATATGGAAAGCAATGTGATTGTAGCGCGAAATCTCAATTTACCAAGTGTCAATTCGGAAGGCAATGCGAACTACAGGAAACATGACCAACAAATGGCAAATAAGCTAATATGTGAATGACAGCTTATTCGAAAGTGATGGAACCAACTAGAGGGAAGAATATTCTGGACGTGGTGCTGATAAAACCAGATGAGTTCTATAGAGAAACCGAAGAAATAGTTGGTGTTAGTGATCAGGATGCTTTTTTTATAGTTGTAAATAAATGTGATAGAAAGAAGGTCTTAAAAGTAGGACTACTAGTCAGTACCATATGGCTGGTAAGAAAGGCATCAGGGAGTTTTTAAAGAGTAAATAATATCGGTGGAAAACGGTAAATAAAATTATAAACAGACTTTGAGATGAGTTTGAAGCAATAGTTGAGGAATGTGAAAATAGTTTTTTACCTTTCAAGGGGGGTAAGGATTGGTAAATACCCACTATATTATAACAGAGAAGTAAAGAGACTAATAAGATGGTGCAGATTTGAAAGAAATGTAGTGGAAGTAAGGAGAAATTGAGGGAATTTACGTTTTATTTTTATTTTTTGCTAGTTGCTTTACGTCGCACCGACACAGATAGGTCTTATGGCGACGATGGGACAGGAAAGGGCTAGGAGTGGGAAGGAAGCGGCCGTGGCCTTAATTAAGGTACAGCCCCAGCATTTGCCTGGTGTGAAAATGGGAAACAACGGAAAACCATTTTCAGGGCTGCCGACAGTGGGGTTCGAACCTACTATCTCCCGAATACTGGATACTGGTCACACTTAAGCGACTGCAGCTATCGAGCTCGGTAGGGAATTTACTAGGAAATTGAATCTAGCAAAGAAGTCAGCTAGGGATAACATCATTGCAAGCATAATTGGCTGTCATACAATTTTTTGTGTAAAATGGAAGTGTATGTATAGGTACTTTAAGGCAGAAAGGGGTTCCAGGAAGCATATTCCAGGAATCATTAATGAACAAGGAGAGTGTGTATGCGAAGATCTTAAGAAGGCAGAAGCATTCAGTCAGCAGTATGTAAAGATTGTTGGTTACAGGGATAATGTCCAGTTAGAGGAGGTGACTAATGCTAAATAAGTATTAAAATTTACATATGATAACTATGACATTTACAATAAGGTACTAAATTTCAAAACTAGAAAACGACTGGAAATGATAAGATTTCGGGGCATATACTAAAGAAAATGGGTTGGGATATTGTACCATATCTGAAGTACTGTACTTATTTGATTATTGTTTGTATTCAGGAGCTTTACCAAATGAATGGAGAGTTGCTGTAGTAGCCCTTGAGTATAACGGAAAGGGTGATATATATAAAGCTGAAAATTACAGGCCAGTCAGTTTGACATACATTGCATGTAAGCTTTGGGAAAGCATTCTTTCTGATTATATTAGACATGTTTGCGAAATTAATGACTGGTTCGATAGAAGGCAGTTGGGGTTTAGGAAAGGTTATTCCACTGAAGCTCAACTTGTAGGATTGCAGCAACATATAACAGATATCTTGGATTCAGGAGGACTAGTGGATTGTATCGCGATTGACCTGTCCAAGTTTTTTGGGGGTGAATGATGGGAAACTACTGGCAAAAATGAGTGCAATAGGACTACACGAAAGAGTGACTGTATTGGTTGCTATATTTATAGAAAATAGATCTCAGAAAATTAGAGTAGGTGAAGCTTTATCTCACTCTGTAATAATTAAGATGGGAATCTCTCAAGCCAGTATTATTGGACCTTCATATTTTCCTATATATATATATAAATAATATGAGTAAAGAAGTTGAATCAGAGATAAGGCTTTTTGCGGATAATTTTATTCTGTATACAGTAATAAATAAGTTACAAGATTGTGAGCAACTGCAAGATGTCCTCCATAAATTTGTGAGATGGACAGTACGCAGTGGTATGTTGATGAACGGGGTTAAAAGTCAGGTTGTATGTTTCACAAATAGGAATAGTCCTTTCAGTTTTAATTTCTGCGTTGAAGGGGTGAAAGCTTTTATGGGAATAATTGTAAGTACCCACTCAATTCGCCATAAATAGATGTAGCAAAGTGACGCAGAGGGACGATAAAAGTAGATCGTGATCGAAGCTGACAGACAGGCAGTAGCTGAACTTCGCTCCCGATACCAATAGACCAAGTATGGGAAACAACACTAAAATCGATACACATATATTCTGACAGTGATAATCTAAAATTAAATGGAGTTTATTCAAATGAAAATAAAACACATAATAAGAATTGTCTTACCCTCATAATGAAGAAGACAATAATACAATGGGGTACGCTACATATATATAACATACAGGTACATCAGAATATGTATGGTTGAGCCACGTCAGGCTCTTTCCCTTTTTTGTGGCAACAACAATTCTCAAATAAAAAATCTATTATCCTTCAGGCACAAAGAAAACATTATCAAGTAAGAAGTAAGGTGAGGGCAGGTGGGCGAGGCAAGGAATACATACATGGAGAAAACGTTACAAGTACGAAATTTCTATGGTTAACTTCAATATACACAAATGAAATAAAAGGATGACAGAGCCAAAAATAAAATGAGTGAATGTCTGGGGAAGCCAGAAACAAGAATGAAATTACAAGGGAGACTGGAAATCGGACAACCAAAAAGCATTGTAGATCCACTTATCAAACTCATTCACGCGAACACACATAGAGACCAACACGCAGAAGCCTAGGGCGGAGGTACAAGCGGGTAAAGCTTGTCGTAATAGTTTACTACAAGTATAATAAAAACAATCAATTTGCTCGTGAATCCGGTCTGGTAAGACAAAGACAGAACCAGGCCAAATGGGGGAAACGTGCACCACACCAGTAACAACCTATCACGCAGTCAAAACTCTCGTTATCAGTACACATCCATAGCACGCATCAAGAGTGGACACGAATAGTACAGAGTGGACGAGCAGGAAAGCACCAAACGGTGACGGAATCGAGCAAAATATAGAATGCTCGTGCGTACACAAAATTGGTCTCCACACATGTATACATAAACACGAATCAATAAAACTGAGCAGAAAACATAACGGGATCTACACTGCCCTTGGATTACGAACAGAACGTACGAGAATGTAAAATCAATGAGAAACAAGTCTGCAATAAAATTAAATTACAACAAGTACGTAACCCCAGAAAACACTTAAAGGAAACCATGGCAAGTCTTGGGAGGACCAGAAATAGTAAAATAGTAAGTAAAAGAAAATAATTACCTGATGGTTAATAAGAACAAGAATCTCGAATATAGAGTTTCGCAGTACTATATTTAAATCGGATAAAATCTCTTTTATAGGACAGAAAAGCCATATCAGAAACCTTAGTCGCCATTTCCTTTTACAACACTGAACAAGAATAAACAAGAGGGCAGATAAAAAGGACAAGACTAGGCAGAAATAATGAATGACGAATCTCAGAGCGAGAGTCGCCATCTGTCTACATAGAGACGAGTTGTTCGATAATGCAGACCTGCTCTTTGGATGATCAGCCATACTGAGCCGATACAAGGCGCGATACACGTCAAAGAAGGAAAATACGAGGGTTTGAATTTAAATAGTGGCAACACTGCTGTGGAGACGCTATGCAACGGAATCTAATATTGTCGCTGATAGTACACGTTGGTTACATACCTGCCTTACTTCAGAGCAAATGGACTCGCTCTTCTCACATCACCTGCGTGCGCGCGAGCGACAGAAACACAGTCACGTGTGAGCTAGTGGTCCCTGTGTTTTTCAGACAGGAACAACGGAGTTGGATAAAGATTGAATGTACCAGAGGTCGCACAGCACGACAGTGTCGTCAAGGTAACCTGCATTGCCTTACAGAACAGTGGCACGGTGGGTAAAAGCCTCAACGATGGTCGGCAAACTGTGGCGGACATTCATCGAGCAGGTCGTCCTACGCTCTTTCCGCGTTACTGGACAGTGATCGAAACCAGACGATTCATGATCATTCGCTTCAGACCTATTGCCGAGATTCGACAGGCAGTAGACCGCTCCATTCGCACCATCAACAGAACAGGCTCTGCTAAAGGTATACTACGACTTCCACATCGCTGGCAACGGGTTATACAACACGCTGGTGACTATACTGAAGGGCAGTACAGGTTGCTAACATGTAACTCTTTTGTATCTGTTGTAAATAAATAGTTGCCACTATTTAAGTTCCAACCTTCGTAGCAAAATGAATAGTAAGTTGTGGTTGAGTACGTAGGTGTTAACATAAGGAAAGATCCTCATTGGGGCATCACATAAATCTTGATTGTAAATAAAGGGTACTGACCTCTGCACAAAGCTTTGAGGGTGTGTAGTGTTTGTAGTAAGGATGTAAAGGAGAGGGCGTATAAGTCCCTGGAAAGACCCCAAATAGAGTACGGTTCCAGTGTATGGGACCCTCACCAGGATTACTTGATTCGGGAACTGGAAGAAATCCAAAGAAAAGCAGCTCGATATGTTCTGGGTGATTTCCGACAAAAGAGTAGCGTTTCAAAAATGTGCAAAATTTGCGCTGGGAAGACTTGCGAGAAAGGAGACGAGTTGATCGACTAAGCGGTATGTTCCAAACTGTCAGTGAAGCGATAGCGTGGAACGACATTAGTAGACGAATAACTTTTAGTGGTGTTTTTAAACGTAGGAAAGATTACAATATATATATAAAATAAGAGTTTTGTCTGTACATTGCTCGGAATTTAAAAAGGGTGGTATTTCTGTATCAGTCGTGCCCACAGCAACAACGAAATGCACATTTTACTTTTCCATAATTTCTGTCTGTTCCGTCCGTCTCTCCGTATGTATGTACACGCATCACGAGAAAACGCCTGAAGAGAATTTAATGATAATCCGTATACAAAGCCGCTACAATTTAGGCCATAAATAATTTAATTTTATTTTATTCGCGCTGAATGAAATGGTAGTTTAGGGGTAGGCCTCAAATTTAATTCCCAATAACTATGTTATTTGTGGTCGTATCGATAAATACTACATAACTAATTTTATTCAGTATTATATTTCCGATCATTTATGTCTTATACGTTGTTACCATACCATATCAGAGATATTCATGAATTTGGATTTTTGTTACTATTTCCTTATCAGCGCCGAGTCACGAGAAAATGGGTGAACAGGATTGAATGGAAATCGGTATTAAAAGTCGGAATATACGGAACTACAGTCTATGCTATAAGTAATTTTAAAAGTCACCCTAATATCACAGAGTCGAAAGAGAACTAAATGTGAAAGCCTACAACATAGAAAACTCATAAAAGTGATCGACAAAAACATTACGTTGACCATTGTTTGTTGTGATGTGCTTTGTCTTCTGTTGCCACTCACCTCCAACAGATAGGATTACTGCTGAGTACCGAGTATTTTTTTTTAATTTGCCTTACTTCGCACCGACACAGATAGGCCCTATGGCGACGATGGGATAGGAAAGTGCTATGAGTGTGAAGGGAGTGGCCTTGGCCTTAATTAAGGTACAGCCCCAGCATTTACCTGGTGTAAAATGGGAATCCGCGCAATAAAATCTTCAGGGCTGCCGATAGTGCGGTTCGAATCCACTATCTTCCAGATACAAGCTCACAGCTGAGCGCCCCTATCCACATGGCCAACTCGCTCAGCCATACCAGTGTAACAGTCTGCCTAAATATTGGCGGGAAGTCGTTTTAGAGTTAGGTAACGTTCTTTAGCATGCCATTCCTCTGTTTCATAAATTTTTCCGATACTACTGGTACGTAACACACTGGTTCATCATAGCATTCGAGCTATTCAATCCCTACTCTGAGGCACTGTTTGGAATGAGAAGTGTGCATATTTAACGGAATAATGGCAGAGAAGCGTTCACGGCTGTCTGCGGCCTAGTCAGTCCCGTCTTGGAACTTTGGCCTGTTAGATCGGCAGCGTAGTAGGCCTACTGATGGTTAAAAGTGAGAAAATGTACAGTTTTTCATTTGATCGAGTATTTTATGTGGTAACATTGCTTTTAATCGCCACATTCCTACTGCCGTTTTTGTAATGACGTATGTTGACTTCGGTTCGAGATACCACAAAGTCAGTCTTTCTGAGAATCCCGTAGCGAAGCTCGGTTACATCAGTTAGTACGAAGATAAAGTTGGAATTCAAGGGGAGAAATTGTGGTAAATATTCATTTATATGAAGAAGCGATAGGGATTTGATTAACTTACCAAGGTAGATATTCAATAAATTTCCAATTTCTTTGAAATCATTGAAGTGAAGGCCACCTCGGCGGCTGCCTGAATGCAGATCGGCAGTAATTGATTGATTGATTGATTGATTGATTGATTGATTGATTTCCATACTCTTATCAGCTTAACAGTTTGCGCCATAAGTATATTAAAAAGCACAGTCTGCGCTAGTCTACCGGGATAATCACATGGCTACTGGATCCGTATTTCCATAACCTTACTGGGATAATGAATTTGAATAGCACCAAAGTGTTGCTTTAGCTACTAACAATGCTGAGAAATAGAAAACAAAGTCTGGTCTGAGCCTTGGTCTTGGCCTTCTTAATGTAATATCAAATATTATTCCAGTCAAAGAAACTTCAGTGAAATTCATGAATTCCTTCCGTAGATGTAATGAACATTGATGTATATACGGGAGCTTTATTCTGTGTCTTGGCTGTACATTATCTGTAGAGAAAAAGCTGGTTGTTGTCCCATTTACAGTAATACGATCAGACGTGTTTTATCAGATAGCTCCCTACAGCTCATTTAACTAACTTTGACTCATCATACACATTCATATATGAATAGTAGGTTTAACCTGTGTTTTCGTAGTTCATTGCCTCTGGCTGTTTCACCTTCCTCTCGCTGTTAAGTACTTCCATATGACCCTGTGACATATAATGTTGAAGTCTGTACAAGATCATTTGACAAGACACTTGCTATTTTATACGGCAGGGACTTGATCATTAAACCGAGCGAAAGCGCGTGCGACAGCAGGTTGTGTGCTCTGAAACTAAAACTCCCTCAGCTAGGATTTTGAATATTGTCTGTGTCTATCATCGCTTCTGCGCTCAACTTTCTTAATTCTTAAGTTTACACAGATTAAGGAAGTACTGCTACATAAGACTCATAGGAGTTAAAAGGGTACTTACCAACTTGTGTAGCAATCCGGGGCTCCCCAGTGTACATCCTCCTTGGCCCTGAATCATGTGGAAATTTGGTTCGTAGTTACCGTCCTCATCTGCATGCTGATGTAATGGTTCTGGCAGAGTCGCAGTTGGTGGCACGGAGATACTGGAGGTGAAATTTTCATATCCAACCGTAGTTGCAACGGCGTCAGTTATATAAACAATAATACTTATTACAAGTCTTGAAGTAAAATGTGTGCGTAAGATACACTGACTATTGTATGATATTCACTTTAGTTAATGTCCAGATTCGCAATTTATAATTTATAATTTGTTCGACTTCTAGGGGCTTAAATATTTACAATGTATTTCTTATAGCGCAACGTGAATTATTTATTTTACGTTCCGCATGAGCTACATGCTTATAACCCATGCCAACAGATTCAAACTATATATTTTCGAACCAAAATTTCAAGTCACATGTTTATTCAATAATTTGTTCGACTGCTAGGGGCTTAATGTAACCAATGTATTTCTTATGGTACAAGGCGTTCTGTTCAATTTCACTTTGCGCATGAGCTACCTGCTTATAACCCATGCCAACAGATTCATATAGTATATTTCCGAACCAAAATTTCAAGTTACATGTTTATCCGATAATTTATTCGACTGCCAGAGGCTTAAATGTAACCAATCTATTTCTTATAGCACTAGGCGTTCTAATAAGAACCCATGTATAGCCCAGCTTATGTATAACCGCCATCTTTCGCAATCACCCATAGCCGTCATCTTTCTCCATAACAGCCCGTGTATAGCCGTCATACTGTGCAATCGCCCATGGCGTCATCATTCTCCATAAGAGCTTGCGTATAGCCGCCATCTTGCGCAAGCGCTACTAAGCAGTCTATGTGTAGCCGCCATCTTGTGCAAGCGTCCCTAGGCCGTTTCGTAAGAGCAGCGGCCATCTTGCGCAAGCGCCCCTAGGCCGTCTCATAAGATGCTATGTATAGCCACCATCTTGCGCAAGCGCCCCTAGACCGTCTTTTAAGAGGCTATGTATAGCCGCCATCTTGCGTAAGCGCCCTTATGCCGTCTTATTAGAGGCTATGTACAGCTGCCATCTCTCGCAAGCGCCCCTAGGCCGTCTTATAAGAGTGTACTTATAGCCTCAATCTTTCGCAAGCGCCCGTAGGGCGTCTCATAAGATGCTATCTATAGCCACGATCTTGCGCAAGCGCCCCTAGACCGTCTTTTAAGAGGCTATGTATAGCCACCATCTTGCGCAAGCGCCCTTATGCCGTCTCATTTTAGGCTATGTATAGTCGCCATCTTTCGCAAGCGCCCCTAGGCCGTCTCATAAGAGCGTACTTATAGCCTCCATCTTTCGCAAGCGCCCGTAGGCCGTCTTTCTATAGCCGCCATCTTGCGCTGCCCTTAAGCCGTCTCGTAAGAGCCTATGTATAGCCGCCATATTGAGCAAGCACCCCTAAACCGTCTTATAAGAAGCTGTGTATAACCACCATCTTTTGCAATTGGCGTCGGGTAGGGAATCTTGTCGTAGAACTTAGGCTAGTTCCTTCAAAACCGGGCGAGTTGGCCGTGCGCGTAGAGGCGCGCGGCTGTGAGCTTGCATCGGGGAGATAGTAGGTTCGAATCCCATTATCGGCAGCCCTGAAAATGGTTTTCCGTGATTTCTCATTTTCACACCAGGCAAATGCTGGGGCTCTACCTTAATTAAGGCCACGGCCGCCTCCTTCCAACTCCTAGGCCTTTCCTATCCCATCGTCGCCATAAGACCTATCTGTGTCGGTGCGACTTAAAGCCCCTAGCAAGAAAAGGTCCTTCAAGATGGCGGATGTGAGGTTAGGCTCGCTCTCTTAGGTATCAGGAAGGGCAACTAGCCGTTAAAGTAAAGTTAGGCCCCTCAAGAAAGCGACTGTGAGGTTAGACTCGCTCTCTTATGCAAAATCCGGAAATCAACATTGCACGCCTACTATACTAGGGGTGTATGGGATCATGACATGTAAAAATACTCGAAAACGATCAATACTGGTGATAAATGCAGTGTGTTCTGGGTCGCCGAGATGAATAGTGACACTCCGCATGCTGTTAATTTTGAATTTCAACCCCATAGGCATGGGGGCGGTAAGTGGTGAAGAAAGTTCAAAATGACGTAGATTACGGATGTATGTGTGTAGGTTCTAGCATAGCTCTCACCCAAATTTGATATACATGTGACTTACCAGTCACTTACCTTGCCGCCGTCGGCAGCTATGAACATGTTATAAGCAAATCGCAGATATCGTATGACTTACTGTCTGGAAAAGGCGTGTATGGTATCCCTAGCATTACCACGGGAGAGGGTGAGATGTAAAAATAATGGAAAACGAAACATTTTAGACTAGAATCCACTGTTCTTGGAATCGCTGAGACGATTTTTAAAATTCTGGATGACGTTTAAATACACATTCAGCCTCCTTTGGCATTGGGGCTGAGGAGGGGTAAAACGAAGAATGCCCAGTCTTACTTGATTCGCTGCTCCTAGGCAGATTGGTGACAGTCCAAGAAACAGTTGTGTGTACATATCGATGGCACGGCACGTAAATACACATGTCACTTATTTGTTTCAAAAGATCAGCTGATTCGCACAAAACGCAGGCAGCAAGAAGGACCAAGTTTAGTAGACGCGGAACGAATCTAAAAATAAAACTTGAAAATATACGCTTAAGAATCAGTACAAAGTTCAAGCAGTTTGTAAAATATCAAAGTAATCGACATAAAGTTTAATAGTTTAATGTGATACTTGGGCACTGGTCGGGCCTCTACAATGTCAACATTGCGTACAATGCATTCCTTCTTCGATCACGACCTCGCTCCGGTAATATTTAGTCGACATGGTAGAATACTAGATAACATTTTGCTGTGTCTGTGGCACTTTTTAACTAAATCCATTTCCCTTCAGGTATTTGTTAAAGTGGCCAGTGCCTCTAAAAGCGTCCCGTGTAAATCGACTATCAGGAGGGCTGTTTGTTAATTTGTGGTGTTATTGTTTGTTGCAGACACGGTACGGAGAGTGTGGGGCATCCCGTGGGTCACTGGCGGAACAGGCGAACATGAGGGAGTTGCAGCTGAGAGAAACCAGCGGAGTGCTGTGAGAATTAGAGGGAAGTCTTAAGGAAAGGGAGAATAACCTGAGGATGTGCGAAGAAGTACTGAAAGAAAGCTAAATGGTGATAGAACAACGGGAGGAGGCGTTGGACAAGAAAGTCAAGGAGATGGGGAGGGCACGTAAAGAAGGAGGTGAGAAGGAGGTGGAGACGGAATGTAAGTTTAGAGAGAAGATTGTTGAGCTGCGAGAGCTGGCATGTCAGAGGAGGGAGTACCTTTCTTGGCAAAGGGAGCTGAAATCTAACACTCAAATTCCGGACATTTCAGTCAATTATATTTATTGTTTATTTTATTGTATGGTAAAAAATATCTCATTTATATTTAATGATATTGCAAATGACGCTCAAGAGGGGGTGTCGGCGACTGCTCTCCCAGTACAATCCAGGTCAGGTGATTCTTGAAGGGACTCTAAATTATTGCTTGCAATATATTTACACATCTTTATATTAGAATGTGACCTTTTACTGTCCTTTGCTACATTGTGACTCATTTCCCTTCATTTCCTTCCCCTTTTAGTCATTTTGTTACACACATTTCATGTGCCTGCTTGTAAATGTTATTTACTCCCTCCTCTTCACTCTTCCTTAAAATAAATCTTCATGTTGGAGGAATTGTGAATACCTTTGTATGTACCATCCATGTCTTTGACTTAATATGCGTTATTATTGAATGATTTACTTATTACGAATGGTCCATCGATTAAATGCAGAAATTACGAAAATAGTTTCGCCGATACAGTGGAAACTGTCGGTTTCTTGATTAATACAAGATCACCTTCCTTCAACGTAGGGTGGAATCTCTTATGTTGTACTCTCCTTAGTCTTCTCTGAGACTGTCGGTACATCCTGTCTCTGACCAGCTGATTGCTCTGATCTTGGCTTAGTCTCTGCTCATTATCCTGTTTGATTACTGCGTCCCATGGTCTTGTTGGGTACATGTTGTGATGTTCAATACTTAGTATCTGTCTCGTTGATTCATGTGTGGTATAATTAATGCTGTTTTCGATTTTCTCATATTACATCTATACATTTCCAATGGCAATCTGAGCAATATATGCGGCAGAATTTCGATATGTCCTTCATGCATCTTTCCACAGGATTAGCAGCTGGATGTCTTACGGAACACAGGGTGTGCTTAATTCCTAGTTCTGTCATTGCTTCTTGAAACTGCGTTGACGTGAACTGAGTTCCCCTATCTGATAATATCTTTCTTGGTCTTCCCATTTTTGGCAATACATACTTTATTAAACGCTGTAGCACCTGTTCTGAATTGGCTCGTTTGAATTGGTTGGAGTGATACATATTTTGAAAATATATCCATGACCACGACTATAAATCTATGTCCCCTTTTGGCTGTTGGTAACTTCCCAAATATGTCTATGGCATAGATTTCTTTCGCTCTCTGTGGTAGTATTGCCTTTGGCTCGTGCCTCACCAAACAGTTCCCATGGTTTACCTCCTGGCAAATACCACAGGTTCTCACTGTTTTTCACTGATCTTATTCCTCTCCAAGTGATTTTTTCTAATATGAGTTGGGTAACCTTCTCTATATGCCTTTGCTGGCAGGACCTAGTGTCTACAGTGCACTACGTTTTCTGGTATAGGCTAGAGCAATTTTGTTACTTTCATAAATCTGTCTCTGTCTTACCCTTTGCTTTGACAATATGAAAGTGACTGAGGTATGTGCGATGCTAGTAATGCCAATCCTTATGCAGCCAGTCCCTGCTATGAATGGTGTGAAAATGGTGGTCATAGGGTCAGTCGGTGTATGCATTTCAATGCGCATGGCAGACTGATATGTAATAGAAACTCTAGCTCGGTGAGGAAAGCAACAGGAAACTACCTCACTCCTCATTTCCCTAGTACGCCTCTTGAGTGATGCCTAGGCCATCTGGCAGCTGATGGTAGAGCTGTTGAGGATCCCACCAGCGGAATCGCTGACGGACTGAACATACATACATACATACAACCTTCTCAATACCCCCATGTCCAGTTATTCTATGTACGTGGCAGACTATCTCTCTCTGCAATATAAAAGGTAACACAATTCGCATCCTTTCTTCATCTTTCCCCATTGCAGCCATTAACAGTCCTTGTTTGATTGTATACGTCTGCGTTATTTTTGTGTTTACGTTATCAACAAGATCGTCGCTTTCTAATTTACCTCTAATTTGCTTCAACTGTTCATCTGCTTGTTGTAAATTTTCCAAATCTTTAAGTTTCTCCAATAGTTCTTCATCCTGCGAGATTAATTCTATCTGATGAATTTCCTCTTCTTTCCCAATAGGATTCCGACTTAGAGCATCTGTCAGTATATTATCCTTTACATTACAGTGCTCAATTTTTGATCTGGAATTGCTGAGTGTATAGCAACCATCTAGTTATCCTTTCACTCGTCATTGGAGCCTGCAAACCGAATATGAGTGCCTTGTTGTCAGATCTTACTGTTATCTGATACCCATAGATAATCTTCCTCCACTGTTGCAATGCATAAACTATCGCCAGTAACTCCTGTTCCGTGGTCGTATAATTTACTTCCTGGCTCCTTAGTTTTCGATTAGTAAATGCTAAATACGTCTGTTTCTGGGGATTGTTGTTTTTCTCTTGGTATAGACATGCCCCTGGGCCTATATTAGAAGCATCTGATTGAATTGTAAATTCCTTTCCGTAATCTGGATAACCCAATTTGATATTTTTAACCATTAACGTCTTCATTTCTTGAAATGCTTTGTCCGCTCTTTCGTCCCATTTCCATCTGTTGCTCGAATTCAGTAAATCTTGTAACGGTGCTGCCGTTTGGGTATAGTCCCTACAACGGCCTGTGAAGAGTGAAGTCATTCCAAGTAATTGTCTGACGTGTTTCATTCGTATCGGACTAGGAAATTCGCATATTGCCTCAATTTTCACAGGATTCGGCCGTACTCCTTCACCATCAATCATGTGTCCAAAGAATAATACTTCTCCCTGACAAAATTTCGACTTTTCCAAGTTTATCTTAAATCCAGTTTCCTTCTGGTTTTCTAGTGACTTCGTCAGTTTATTGCGATGGTCTTGAAATGTTTTGGTTGCTAAAACCAGGTCATCCACGTAATAGACCAGGAATTCCTTTACTTCTGGCGTTAGATTCCTGTCCAAAGCTCTTATTAGGACTGCACAACTATTCTATAGTCCTAAAGGAAGGCTGCAATAAGCATATGTTCGGTTATTAAGCATAAATCCGGTCTGTAATCTCGATTTTCCTCAAGGATGATATGATGATATGCCGAGGTGAAATCCATGGTAGTAAAGTATTTCATGTCTTTGAATTTCCTAATATTGTCCTTGATTTTCGGTACTTGGTTGTGTTCGGGTATTAATTTCTCAATTAACTGCCTGGCATCCAAACATATTCTATGTGTACCGTTTCTTTACATCACCATGACCAAGGAATTTAAATATGGAGTGTAAGTTTTAACTTTTATACCGTTGTCTTCCATCTCTATCAATTTCTTGACTTCTGTGAAATGCTTCTCTAGTATGCCGTATACTTTACCCCTGCATGGTGTCCAGTCATTTACCAACAATTTGTATCTGAAATTTGGAATCTGTCCGGGTTTATTTTTAAATACCTCAGAATATTTCTGCAAAATCTCATTTAATCTTGACTTTCCCACTGGCAACATTTTAGCATTGGAAACAGCCTCTCCCATATTCGGTACCTCACTTTCTTCTCCAATAGCCACAACCTTCTCGATGCTATTCAGTACTCATCCTTTATCATGTTCATCTCTTCTTCTCCCATCTCATATTCATTTATATTCTCTCATTCGAGCATCAACTTCTTCCTGTTTTAATTCCATGCCATCAGCTATATAGATATTTTCATTTATTTTGATCCCTTCTTGGATATAGTCTGCATCCTCACCAGATATAGGGAATCGTACTTCTTGCTTTACCATGTCGATTGTCATACCCGCCACCATCATAAAATCTATCTCCAATATAATGTTATACTTAATTTTATTCATAACGATGAATGGGGGTTCGAAATTCATCTTCCCCGTACTGATCTCCGAATATGTTTGAATTTTGCATTCCACCGTTTTATCCGGTATTATTCCAAGTATTTTAACCTTTGATAAAGGTATCGTCAACAACCCCTCCTTCCCATCTATCTCTTAAAAGAGCTCCTTTGATATCACACTAATACTGGCACCTGAATCTATGAGACAGTGTACCCTCATATTACCGATCCTTGCTACTATAATGGGTAAATTATATTTATTCTTCCTGGGATTCACTGATACATCTTTTAATAAGTCCTCTGAATCTATCTCCCACGAATCAATTTGTGCAATTAAGTAACTTAGAATTTTGTTGTCCCCTGCGTCTTCGACATTTTCAATCTCCCCATCGATGCGGAAATTGGCGGTTTTTTTACTTATAACCCTATCCTCTTCCCTTCTACATTAAAAATCCTTAGCATTTGGGTCGAGTCTTTGCTCTTCTTGTTTCCTACGTTTGTACATCTCTAGCTCAAGACTTTCAGCCCTTTCTACATCTCCATTGACGTCCTTATCTCGGATCGCTCTTTCCCACTTATCTTTAACATTTCTGGCTTCCTTTAATTCTTGGATGTATCTCCGATTATAACATTCTCTATCTTGATTGTCTCGACTATTCCTTCTTCCATATTCCATTCTTCTTCCAGCATTATACCTTCCTCTTCTTTCTCTGAACTGGTTCCTATATTGCGTGTATAGTCTATATTTTCTATTTCCTGTATATCCTTCACGATTATATGAATTCGTTTCCTCTTCATTCCTTCTGTTCTCTCGACTATTCCATTATCGTTTCCTACTTGTTTTCCTTTGTTCATCAGACATGTCTCTGTCTACATCTTCTTGAATTACCATATTGATAGTTTCCTCACCATTTACGTTTCTAATTATCCTACCGGTATGCGGCACAGTAGTCCTATCTAACTAAGAGTGTCCTCTATCATCACTGCAGTCTCTACATTTGCAGCAGGTAGCAATTTTTGGACTTCTGGTGGGAACTGTCTCTGAATGGTTTTGATGGCCTCTAACTCACTGGGTGGTGAATAGAGATCCTGGAAGCGATGAAATTAATATGCAAAATAATCGCTGTATCTGGTTTGTCCAGTTGATGCATACTTTCTTGAATAGAGCTCTAACCTGAGGTTTTGTAGCTCCTCTGATTTACAGAATCCTCGTAAGAAAGCTGTTTTAAAATCGTTGTATTCATGGAATGTGTACTTGGATTCGAGTCTAGATGCCTCTCTATGACCTTTAGACTTTTCTCTTCAGGAATGTTATTGTCTTTGAAGTAATCCTCCATCTCCCTGAGGAATCGTTTGGGTGAGATTCTGGGTGTATTATTAAAGTATTTTGGCCTAACATCGTACGTTTTAATGATATTAATGACAGCAGAACTCCCATTATTAACATTTTCTACGTTTATCTCCCCATTACAATGGTTAGACTCTGTTATCACCGTAGGCGTAACTTCTCTATCGTTTATTTGCAGCTCTATAGCTTTATGTCTCTCACTGCAGCACTACATAGCTGTTTTTGTCGCCTGAGTTTCCTCACGGATTTCTTGCATCTGTTTTTGAATCTGCTGGATCCCTTCCTAGGTTTTATCCATTCTCTGGCTAGCCACTTTTTTCCTTCGCTTTATCTCTTCCTCCATTATGCTTAGCTTGTCACTGATTTGATCCTTAGCTACTATGAACTTTACTTCTATATCTCTATACACCATCTGAATTCCATCATTTACCTTATCGATCTTCTAATATTGTTTCCATTTTTCTTGTGAATCGACATTAAACCTTACCATGCTCTCGGTTAACGTTTTTATATCGTCCTCTTTCAAATGTTGGAGGTAGTTCCTACTCTCTGACAACTCTCCTCTGATCTTATTTACTTATTCCTGAATCTCTTTCTTCTTCTTCTCCATTATCCCACTCGTTTCTTCTCTCCTTTCGTACATATCGCTCTTGATTTCGACCACTTCGGATCCTATTTTCCAATCTCTTCCTTCATCTCTTCATGCCTCTTATTCATTTCTTCTCTCTGTTCTCGTTGAGCTCTCTTCATCTTCTCCTTCATCTCTTCATGCTTCCTGTTAATTTCTTCTATCAGTTCCTTCTGCTTCTCTTCCTGTTCCCTTATCTCTTCCTGCCTTTTCTTTCTTGCTTCTTCATCACGCTTTCTGATCTCTTCCATCATCTTCTGTTGTTTAGCATCTCGCTTTCTATTCATTTCTTCTATCATCTGTTTCGACCTCTCAAATAATCCACCTTGCTCTTCCCTTGTCTTTTGTATCTCTTCTCTGTTGATCTTTATCGCTTTTCCGCTCTCGTCCACTTCTCATCTTGTCCTCTCTGGTATTCTTCAAAATGCGTTTTCATGTGGTTCAATGTCGTCATGTGATATTTGTTAAATATTCTCTATGGGCCTATCAGTACTCTAATTTTTGTAAAATTGCTCTATGTGCAATATCTCACTCTACAATATTCTTATAACTATACTTCGTAAATATACGAATGTTTTCTGGAAGTTGGCTTAGCTACCTAGACTAGGTTTCACGAACGACCTTGTCCTATTCTTGTTCGAAAACTCAGAAATGTTTGACTCAAGAAACGTGATTCTAATTTAATCTAGCTCCCAATCTCATATTTAATTTTTTATATATTTTAAAAAGAAACTTGAATACCATGACTTCTCATAATCAATATCAAATCTTGGACTAATATCCTACCTAAATTTCTAAATTGCTACCTAAAAAAATTAACATCTTGCTCTGATTGTTGCTTGTTAATTCTCGCCTCTCGCTAACTCTTTCTTCACTCTGTTCTCTTGTCTCTTCTCCTGCATTGTGAGGCATCCACTTATCCTTTCCTTTGCACTGGATTTTTGACGTCCTCTGGTGCGGTTTGTTTTAGCAATCACATTGGACGTTTTCTTCTTTTGCCGCACTATCGGGCCAAAATTCTCATTGCTCCCAACACTTATTTATGTGTCCCACGCCGTCTTTCTCTCTTTCTTGCCTCACACTTAGGCCAATTATTTACGCACCGAACATTTATTTTAGGTCCCGCGGTGTCTTTCTCTTGTTTGTGACCACGCCGGGCGCCAATTTCTCATGCGCCATCCCGCGTGCAGGTAGGGTCGCGTAAGATCCAGGCTAGCTCCAAGATAATGTCAATTTCCAAAATATAACGAAAAATTCTGGGCTATCAATTCCGAAACTAGAGAAAGCACCGTCGTGGTAAACCATCGGATGAACAAACCTACGCCAACGGACGTCTCCAAATCGCGAAACCGGTTCGTATCCAAATAAAGTAGCACAATACTTAATCTATGTTTATTTACAAACTAAGTCCATAATCTAGTAAGTCATTGAAAGAATTAGCAGTTTTAAACAATACTCTTTATTTAAAAAAGAATGAATGAAATCTTGAAAAATAACTTTAAGTGCGTTGAATATCATTAAAGAAGTGAATAATAATTCATCGATGTCGCATCTCATCAAATGATTTCAAAGTATTTTAAAATTGGAGGCCTCCAAGTAACAAGAAAAGAAAAATCATATATTACAACTTTTGATTGGAAGTAGTTTGACTATGTCTGACGCAAGATATTTACACTTTTTAAGATATAATCAGGATCACGCTTACAACCTTCTTTCAACATTACATAATCTGTTCTTACATACTTTCATTATGATTTAATTAATTATTTCCCAACTTAATTCGCGGTATGATAAACTCATTTGCTAGTAACTATCACATTCAGTTATCAGGGATATTAATTATCAGAGAAACCATTCTTTTTAAGTGTCATAAGCATTTCACCTGTCTTCAATAACTTTTCTGAGTTTTCGATACAGTATGTCGTTGGCATTGAGGAAAAGATAACCCTCTAAGTCATTCTTCTATTTAACATAAATAACCAAAATATCATTATAACTATTAATTTAGCTGCTCGTTAAAGAAATACTAATTTCACAAAAATACATATATATTAAGTGTCAGTTCAGAAGTTATATGTGTCCTAATATTCAAACTATCACTCACATCTAACAAGCATCTATCGTAATTCAATTAAATATTAGGCAATCTGGTTTGTGAGAGGACTCTAACTGTTACCATCAATCTTAATTTATGAATAATATCACCAGTGACATCATATAATGTAAGTAAATAAACTTCTGAGCTTAGTTTACCAGAGTAAAAATATCTATGGTTAGGAAGTTCTACAGGCGTAAGTTGCATTCATAATTTCATCTATGTGTGGAATCATTTTCGATGATCATATAAGTAACTTAGATATGATATTTGGATTATAATTGATATTGTATAAATCTTCCTGGAAGATTAGCATATGTTTGAGAACCAATTATTATTATTATTATTTATCTCAAATAGCATCAATTGACCTCATTTCATTCCTAGAGACTATCTGTCTCTACATTTGCGATATAATAATGATAATCATCATCATCATTCCCCCTACCATTACCATGCTCCATATACAATTCATTTATTTCATATAATACGCATCATGTCTCATCTTAATGCTGTAACAACATCATAATTCACCTTAACTTGACCTCGCCGTTATTCATCCATCAAATATCCTATTTTATTCTCAAACTTTCTTCGAATTCCCTAAATTATCTCGTTATGTCTTTCAACGACCTTATAACAACATCTCCATGATCATATCTTACCTCAACTTGAATGTACATGCATTATCATAGACCTAATGTCGAACACAATATGGCTTAATACCCATCGCATTTAAATGAACTAACCTCCTTTCCTTCACCAAGGGCAACATTATGAATGCAAAAAAGTAACTTATCACTGGGTAATCACTTCCTATATCAATGGATTTATCTCATATTTTAGAAGTTTACCTAATAACCTCTGATACTGTGAGTTCAGCTAACCATTCACGTAACATCACTCTTATAGGAATTTAAAAATAGCACCTTTCGAGTAAGGAATGCAAATATAAATGGCACTTTCCAAATAACAAATATCTGAAACTACTTACTCGAAGAATGTTTTTACAAGACTTATCTTTTCCTCCCGCTCTCGTTTCTGCTGTCACATGTCCAGCTGATTAAAACATGCGGTGTCTTGGTTCACGGAATCATATCAGCCTGTCGGGAATGTTTGGAATGGTCCTCGCTCGTCTCCGGTTCTCATGGGCTGGACTTGTCGATCGTGATGCCTTCATCTAGGTAGCCTCTGCCTCTGTATGTCTAGCGCATGATGTAGCCGGTTTCTTGCCTGGTGAACATGGAAAAACAGATCAACATGGTCATTTCGTCATCTGCTGGATAAAAAAGCCTACTATGAGCTACTTGGTAGTCTGTGATTACTGCTTCGTATTATGTGGCTTATTATATTTTAGAGTCTTTCTCTACGTCTATGTGCAACAGTTATTATTATTCTGCGACTTCTTAATATTGAATTCCTTTCGTTGTATACAAGTTCTTGCTGATCTCCCGTGACGTCGTACTAAGGTACTCTGCCAATTAAATTGTGCAGCTTTATATTAAGAAACGTTATAACTTCTATTTCACCGATGACTTCTATTGCTTGTGAAGATGTTTGTTATTATTTTCTCCAACTCTATCTATTTTTCTCTTCTCAATCAGTCTTCCTCCAAAAGCTCTGTGTATTGCTCGGCTAGTATATCCAGTGGAAACCGAATTTTTTTCAATAATAAAATTTTAAGAATATATCGATGTCGTATCTTCTCACCGCCTTCAGTAATTTCTTACCTTCTTTTACCTGACGGGTGTATCATTTTCTTATCATTCAAGCACAAGTTGACGTTCTACGTCTGGCGTTCGTACGACATAGCTGCCATTTGTGCTCCGGATAAACTTCATTATACACAGTGACATGGCACAATATTAAATTAGCAGTCCTATCAATAATGGAGAAATAATTTAAAAATCTATATTCGAATATTAATATTTTAACTGGTGTGCAGGTCATTATCACGCCTGTCCACGTCTGGGCTGATAAAATAATCTGATAAGTGGTGCGAAGGAAGAGAGAGGTTGAGCCGGGGAGTGGTGGATATCAGCCGGTCAGTGCCGATACCGTGACTATCTATATCACACTTACAGCACTGTTAAGCTGAATTATATAACATCGACTGTGTCTGTGCCATAAGTTCGAAACTAGGGAAATCTCATTCATCGACGATGTGTTAGTGGTTTCCAGATTAGTTCGTAATTCGGACTTTCCCGTTGATTGCTTCATAACTCCATCTAGTTGACTGCCAGTCATTCCCAGTTTGAATTAGCAGTGAGACGGATCATAGTGTTCTTGTACGTTCAGTGTGTGCAGTTGTATATTGATATTCATTGAAGACATTAACGTTGTTACAATATGCCTAAAGTAGCTCAGTCAACAAGTTTAAAATTGAAAAGTTACGTATCAGAATACAAAGAAGATGGTTTATCAACTGACAGTAAGATATTGTTTTCTAATTTGTGTCTTTGTATACTGACATCTACTCAGAGGTTCCTTGTCCAACTGCATGTTTCAACCAGTTAAGACCAGGCTACCAAACAAGGAGATTCCAAGCAGAGACAGTTGTTTATGACACAACCAGCAACTTCCAGTGTAACGTTCGAGTTCAACACCGATCTCTGCCATGCTCTCATATCCGCTGACGTATCTCTCTTATAATCAGTGCTTCAGGGAATTCCTCGAGAAATATACTAAACGATCCATCCCGGATGAGCGAACGTTCAGAAAAACGTACTGTTCAGCCATATACGATGAAACTGTTCGTAAGACAAGGCAAGAGATTAAAGACGGTCCAATTTGGGTTTCCATTGATGAGACAACAGACAAAGAAGGCAGGCTAATTGGCAACGTAACATTGGTTTGTTAAGCCAAGATTATTGTAAACGGATTCTCTTACACTGTGATGTTCTAGAAGAGTGCGATAACAAAACCATAGCAAAACTGTTCAATGAGGCTATGGGTATCTTCTGGCCACAGGGCGTTAAGTATAATAAAGTGTTACTTGTTGTTAGCTATGCCGCACCTTACATGATAAAAGCCGAAGAAGCATTATCTGTTGTTACCGTATATCCTAAGATGACTCATTTAACATGTGTAGCACATGCCTTGCATCGTGTGGCAGAAGTGGTAAAAGGCACCCCAAAGTGGATTTATTGATTTCCTCAGTGAAAAAAGTTTTTCTCAAAGCCCACATAAGAGTTCATCTTTTGAAAGTAATATACCTAGAGATTCCATTGCCGCCAAAGCCGATTCTAAGTAGGTGGGTTACGTGGTTGCAAGCGGTTGAATATTATGTTGAATATATTGACTGTATTAAAAATGTTCTGCTTGCCATGGATTCTGAAGATGCAGCCTCAATAATTGAAGCCGCGAAAACAGTTGTCTGCGACACATTTGTGATAAATGACTTACGTTACATTCAGCATAATTTTTCATGCGTAACAAAAACACTGCAAAAGGCACCAAATTCGCAAATCTCTCTTTCTGAAAGTTGTGAAATTGTGAATAAAACTGTGGAACAACTAAATTATGGTGCAGGTAAAGTTACAGATGTACCAAACATGAAGGTGGCCACTGTACTTTCAAAGAATCCTAGATATGAAGAAATGACAAAGACTGCTGCAATGCTGTGTGGAGATTTAAGTGTAGGATTAACATTGGATTTAACCCCAGCATATATCGTGAAGTTGAATTATGCCCCCGTTACCTCTTCCGATGTTGAACGTAGTTTCAGTCAATATAAATCTGTCCTTAGAGATAATAGGAGAAGATTCACTTTCCAGCACTTAAAAGAACATTTTGTAATCCATTGTTTTTGGTAACAGAGAATAAGAGATTGTGTGTTCTTCAAATATATTAAAATGAGAAGTGTAACATAATGTTGCATGTAGATCTACTTTGTTTAGCTTTTTTGAACTTTGATATTAAATAGAAATTTATTTTATGTGTGTAATTTTGAGACCATATATAATTCCATATTTCAATAAAAATAACTACCATATATATATGCATATTTCAATAATTATTAGTACATATACATCCGTTCCCTGTATGTTTACTATACCAAGCAAAGTATTCACCGGCATCTCGGAAGGGAGGGTGCAATCAGTAGTTGAGAGGAAGTTGCATGAAAACCAGTGTGGTTACAGAGCACGGAGGGCCTGTCAAGATCCAATTTTCAGTACGCACCGGGTAAATGTAAAATGTTACGATGTGAATAGACAGATGTGTTTTTGTTTCGTAGATCTAGAGAAAGCATATGACAGGGTGCCGAGGGATAAGATGTTCACCATACTGTGAAGAGGGGAGGGGGATGAAATTAAGGGTAGACTATTAAAATCAACCAAACGCATTCATGATGACAATTGGGCTCCAGTGAGAATTGATGGTAGAACGAATTCTTGGTTCAGGATACTTACAGGGGTTAGACAAGGCTGTAATCTTTCACATTTGTTCTTCGTAGTTTACGTAGATTATCTGCTGAAGGGTAGGTATGCATGGGCAAGGAGTTATTCAGGCGGGTGGAAATTTAGTAAGCAATCTGGCCCCTGCTGACGACTTCGTCTTAATGCCAGATTGTGCCGAAAGCCTGCAGTCTAGTATCTTGGAACTTGAAAATAGGTTTAATGAATATGGAATGACAATTAGCCTCTCCAAGACTAAATTGATGTCAGTAGGTATGAAAGTCAACAGAGTTGAATGTCAGATTGGTGATACAAACATGGAACAGGTAGGTAGATAATTTTAAGTATTTTTGTTGTGTGTTCCCCCAGGATGGTAATATAGTAAGTGATATTGAATCAAGGTGTTGTAAAGCCAATGCAGTGAGCTGGCAGTTGCGATCAACAATGTTCTGTAAGGAGGAAGTCAGCTCCAGGACGATACTGTATTTACATCGGTGTGTTTCCAGACCATCTTTGCTTTGCGGGAACGAAAGCTGGGTGGACTCAGGATATATTATTCATAAGTTAGAAGTAACGGAAATGAAAGTAGCGAGAATTATTGCTTTAACAAACAGGTGGGAACAATGGCAGGAGAGTACTCGGAACAAGCAGCTGACGGCTAAGTTTTGAATGAACTCGATGGATGAAGCTGTACGCGCAAACCGTCTTCGGTGGTGGGGACATATGCGACGAATGGAGGAGGATAGGTTGCCTAGGAGAATATTAGTCTCTATTATGGAGGGTAAGAGAAGTAGAGGGAGACCAAGATGGCAATGGTTTGATTCAGTTTCTAACGATTTAAAGATAAGAGGTATAGAACTAAATGAGGCCACGGCACTAGTTGCAAATAGAGGATTGTCCGACGTGCCGTTTTCGTAAATTCACAGAGGCTTGCAGACTGAACGCTGAAAGGCATAACGGACTATAATGATAATGCAAGTATATATGTATAAGAAACCTTACGATTTTTTTCCGTTAGTGTACGAAGAATTGGTTCGTAAAGTTCAGTCAGTTGATCCCTCCTTCCATGGCTGTCCACATACGTTAAGACTTACGGATCTGCTTTCGTATTCTTTCTTTCACCCGGAGAGGTTCCTTCTCTCTTATATATCCTTTTTGAGCCAGACATAGCGGGACATTGCACCCAGTGCTGCCAGTGCCCTTTTCAGTAAGAATCGCATACTACAATTGTAGACATTAGGGATAAGTTCAACTACAACTCTCCCCACAATTGTGTATTTTGGTATACATGAGTGTTACAGTGTGATTTATTACAAGTATTGGAACTGGGTGATATAACAAGCCCATTCACATTTCAAGTAGAAGAAGAAGTGTCGCATGCTGTGTAGTTGCGATGCCTACGCTATAATAGAAGGCCTGGACAAGCCGACACATTTCTGGGCGAACAATGTAGTTCAGGCAATTGCCGCTTGGATCGCGTTTATGTTCTGATGTCCTGTCTATATCCTTATATTGAAGATTCATACAATAACTTGAAATAATACATTTTATTATCATTATGCCCGGTGTGAATCAGATATAAATATATAAAACAACTTAGAACCCACTACACTTCATATATTTCTTTCATTTAGCACTTGATTATCATACAAGAATAAAGAATAGGGAAATAGGCCTGTATAGAAGTACTCACACGATTTTTCCCTAATTTCAACACTTTTCTGCTCAGAGGCTTTCTGTTGAATTTGTTTAATAAAGAACAGACCTGAATAATGTTGTAAGTATAACGTATGTGATGTGTGCTTGATCGCAGTCGCGACACTGAAACGTCTCTTTAAACTTTGGAGCGGTACGGAATTTCAGCTTTCGGACAAGGTTACATTTTCCGAGATATCCTAACGCCCGCGTTGTAAATATTAATATTTTTAAGAAGAAGACGAATTTGCGTCGGCACTTTGTCGGGGAGCAGAATTCACCTCACTGTACTTACACTGTAATCTAATTCGACAAAGTGCAAGCTACACATCCTGGAGTTATCATTAGGAGCCCAAGAAAATCCTTTTCTGCTGCCCTGTCGAGAAATAGCAAGCCTCCATTCCCCTAAACTCGGATCTTTAGGATAAAGGTGAAAATTTATATTTGTGTATATTTCTTTGCTGTGTCAGATGTGCAGTTAGGCACGCAACAATAAACCATCTTAACCTACAGAATGGAAAGAGAAACTTGACGGCAATTGGACCCAGGGGCTCTGAAATTTGGAGCGTGGGTTGGCGACCACGGGGCACTTAGCTGAGTCCTGGCATTTCTTCCACTTACTTGTGCCAGGCTCCTAACTTTCGTGTATCCTATCCGGCCTTCCTTGGTCAACTCTGGTTCTTTGCCGACCCCGACGCTATTAGGTTTCCGAGGGTTAGGGAGTCTTTCATTTTCACGCCCTTTGCGGCCCTTGTCTTCCGTTGGCCTTTACTTTCATTTTTCGAAGTGTCTGGTCCCTTCCAGTTTCTCTCTCTTCTTCTTCTTCTGGAAATGTATGGACTCTTTTCGTGTCGCCCAGTCACAAACGCATAATTTTTAAACAATATACATATTAACACGTTCCGTGCGGTTCGGGTCACCATGTGCCCCGAAACATGATACTCTTATCCGTCGGTGCAAACTTCCCAGAATTGCGAAGTAAGTAACTACGTCCTAGTTACGAATTTCTATTAACTAATGGCAACATAGTGTTCCAATTGAAGTAAAGGATCGATGCATACTGCTAGTTTGATCGGCCCACCGGTGACCCAATTATTTCCGGGGTCATTTCTGTTTCACGCAATTGTTGAATCGGAACACTGTCGCACAGATAAATACGCTGGAATGTCTCCTCAACAATAACGCACACAACAAGTGCACTTGCATTGTTTAGGATTTCATACTAGGGAGTAAACCAAGTCAAATTCGTCAGGTCACCTGTGACCCGAACCGATAATAACTAAAGGCAGCATCGGGTCACCGGTGGGCCGATACGACGTAACATTAAGTCATCGAAATTCACTGCCGCAGGGAACGTGTTAAAACACAGTCCACTTGGTCTGAAAACATTGAAGTATCGATATTCACTCATCAGTTTCTCTCTCTGATTAGTGTTATATAGAGGATGGTTGCCTAGTTGTACTTCCTCTTAAAACGATAACCACCACCACCACCTTGACGGTAATTTGGAAGCACATAACTAAACAAATGTTAAGTGCATCTCAACAACCATCCATATATTGCAAATCGTGAGACCGAATAAATTAAAAAGTACAAAACTCTTCATATTTCATGTTAGATAAGGCCTTTATAAAACGAAGTTTAATATGTTATTTCTTCTCATAAAACATGTTGCAGTAACATACGTAATCATAGAATTCGCGTCAACAACAGAACATAAACGCGAACCTAGCGGTGGGAAAGAGAAAAACTATTACCCCGCTTTTAATGCAAGAAATTGGCTCTCTGTCCAGGCCTTCTAGTTTCTATGATGAAATTCAAGTCAAGAGCTTAGGAAAAGTATCCTTCCGCATGTGAGCACGTCCCCTGTTCCCCCTTCCGGGTCGTCCCGTTCTCCATCTCCGCCACAGCCAGGTTATCAATAACGCCGTGCATCCATCTGACAAGTGCAGTACTTCATTCTGAAATAGTGAAGCATCAAACGAAATCACTTCCTTTCACATAGCTGTCCTTTGATTACGTCCCATACCTATTTATTCCTTTATTGACCATGTAAAATCTACAGATTACTGACGAATACCGAGGCAAGAGAAGCAAGGTTTATTTTTATTTCATAATGCAATTTGTGTGAGGCACATTGGGACTTACAATATAAGTATACGATTCCGCTCTCGTGCAACGACTGTCAGTGTCAATTTCTCACAGTTAAAAAAACTGAAAAACCCACCCGTTAGTGGGATTGCAAAATACAATGCTTCCAGGAATGTTGTAAATATTGTAGTCTCGTCATTCGGAAGGTAAAAACGAACTCATGTTCCTCGCATGACAACATTTCTGCAGGTAAAGGGTGGTTACGAATATAAAGTACATATTTTTATTATTATTATTAGTCTATTATTATTATTATTATTATCATCATCATCGAATTCGCCAAGGATCCTATTCCCATACCGTGTTAAGGCCCTTCCTGTTTTATTTACGGCGAGTGCTGAGCTGACACATCGATCTTTCGCTGGAGACTTGGATTTTCCGTGGAGTTTAAATTCCAAGCGAGCGACGTAAACACTGTACAAAAAAAATCGCCGATCAGCTGCGCGGTCTTTTTCACGTCTTCCACAGTCCACAGTGGATTCTAATCTCGTAGGCTACTGTAAACTTTTAAAACAATTTGGTTTAGATTTTCTACTTTATTTTTCTCCACTTTTGTTAGCTTTAAAGTATTTCACAGGGGACTCAAGCGCAGCATCACACACGCCTTGCTCACAGCTGGCAGCCATTATGAATACTGAACAGTGAACACGCTGTTGCAGCCAGTATTGCGAACAGTTTTCTTGGATCCATCTTCAACGTCACACATATTATGCGAACTTATCAGCAGTGGAATGAAATCGAACAAAGTTACTAAGTACACAGTGCAATAAGATATCAATATCATATTAAATAATTATTATTTTGCTACATACACCACTAAGAACAATAACTATTCATAGCCATCTACGTATGAAATATAACAATTGGTAACGAACCCGAATAACATACAACATGTGATATATTCTCCATATTTATACAGGGCAAAATTTTAATTCATCAAGTCAGTTCACCAGAATATCTAACCATACTGAAGAAAGCTCCTGACTTCAGGAACAAGTAACAAATCTAGGGAACTATTTGGCGCTGCAGAAGCCTTTTCACCGGCCAGAAGTCTGACTAACATTAAAGGGACCTCTAAGGTCTTGAGTTGACTCTCAGTATAGTAGGTTTTGGTAATTGTCACTACTATCTGCGCACTTTATACTCTAGTGCTAGAATCGGTCGACTTCGGTTATCTTCGAGATTCGTATTGGCAACCTTTGAAACACAAACTAAGAATCGCTTATCATCGCTGTGCGACACCTGGCGTACACTTTAAGTAATCGCACTGTTGTTGTTTACACAGCAAAGCCAAACTATAGAATTCATGCTAAGAACACGTTTCGCATCGGGAAATGTTATATAGTATTATATATTGTGTGTGGACACAGTAGTTTGCTTAAGATAATAAAAGTTTAGAAAATTCATATCGATCGATCATATTATCGATTCAATTCAGATTTAATTTCCATTCCGTTGGCAGTATTACTAAAACCGACAGTGCTCCCTTTTTACTCCTCCAACGAGTGCAAAAATCTATAACTAAAATGTGCGCATACTATAGTAATACAGCCTTTCCTAAATACAGCTTGTTCTACTGACTGTTACAAATCAAATTTGTTCTTCGAGAGGTAATTTTAAGTGATTAAACAACATTCAAATGTCCGGTTTTGTGTCGAAGTAGCTGATATGTTGTTATATAAGGCACGTAATGGCCAATTCCACAGCTTATTCCGTTAATCAGTTACGGTCTTACGGATTTCCTTCATTGTGGAATTGTGATCTTTTTACACTGCGTCCACAACCTCTAACATATTGTCGGTAATGTTCAAGTTCAATAATTTACTTTTGCTAAATGTATAGATCTCAACCGAGAATATTAGAAGTTGGTAATACTAATATTTCCCAGATTCAGCATTTTACATATTTTTAATATTTAATGTTATTAATTATCTTAAATTTTCTTTTTAATTAAGCATTAAAAATAAATACTCATATAACTAGCTTGCTTTTTAGAAAACTCCCAGCCTTTGCGATGCAAGTGCCTGCAAGTTGTATGTAGTACCAATATATCGTATATCTAACTTTAGTGGAATGAGGATTTTTTTCTGAAGAGCAACGCAGATGAAGAAATGCGGATGGTAGTTTCAGAAAGAGATTGCAACATGTAGTGTGTAATTTTAGTTATTGTTTTGCTGTATTATTTACCTCTGTGTGCAATTTTATAGTGACGCTGTGAATGTTGTGTTGTTCTTTACACTGTATGATGCAACATATGGTACTAGGGATCAAATTCTTGAGAGGTTTCCATTTAGGATATCTGTATCTTTTTCTGTCAGTGTTGTTATGGAGATTCTTCTGTATCACATCAATGCCCCACAGCAGCTAATTCTGGTATTTATTTTTGATGATTTAGGTAACAGTAGGCTGTCTCTCTGATTTATTGGTGTGTAAAAGATTTTCAGGAGTGAGTGGCAGTGAGTTTGTATGGGGTCGAATCCTAGGATCTGAAGCCCTGAAAACCCTGAAAAACATTTCCGTGGTTTCCCCATTTTATCATTTATTAACCTTAATTAGTGCTGCTGTGTACCTAACCTTATTCCTTTCCCTTGCAGTAGTTAGTGCACCATTAAACTGCTAGCAGATTTGGAAAAACAATCTTCAGGAATAAATTTTGGCTGTGGTAACTCTAAAAGGTGTATGCTTGAAAGTAAAACCAATAACATATTAATAGAATAACCTGTGATGGCCAGAACAATTAAACATGGCACACAGTATTGCTCCTACATTGAAATATACAAAATACAATTGAGCATAGTTTCCTGAGTAGATATGTGTTTACATAGAAATCTGTTCCCTGGCAATGTATAAGAATCGACACAATTAGCCACAGGAACGAAGCTTGTATTACCTGTATGAGAAATTGTAATATTAATTGTTAGTGCACTATGTTTACATTTACAGTAAAATATCACAAAGTAGCTTACGAACACTGTTATTGGGTGAAATGAATTCTCTGAGGCACTACTCGAGGTATTCAAAATAGACAATTTTTGTACCACCTGCGAAACAATAAAAACTGCTTAACATTTAAATCAATAGTTTGACATGGAACTCCCTACAAGGGGCAATCTGGTAAATACCACTCGGTGGTGACATTAGACATGACATGCATAGAAAAATAAAGAAATGATACTTAAATAAAGGTCGGTGGCATTGTTCGATGAAATGAGCTGATAGCAGTATTGTATAAATTTTTGTCTTCATTTCAACATAATTTTCTTCATTTTCCATTTCCATTTCCATTGAAATGTGAATCAAAAACCTCTTCAGTTTTTCTCTCTCCACCCTTCTGTCCTCAAATATTTTTTTCTACTTTTACTCCACCCTTCTCTGTACTCTCTTTACTGTATCCATTCACCCCTTTCTGGGCAATCCCCAGTGTCTTTCTCCTATGATTTTCACTGTAAATACTTACTTTGGAACTCTATTCTCTTCCATTCTCATCATGTGTCCATACCACTTCAGCTTACAGGTCTCTATCTAGCCTTTCAGTGTGGGGAATCCAATTATCTCCCTGATGTCAATGTTTCATACTTGATCCCGTCATGCCCTCCCTATTAATTTGTTTTGTAAGAAATTTTTTTCTTGGCCTCTTGCATTCTGCTTTCATCATGTTTTCTTGTTGTTGTCGATGTGCCTGATGCATATGTCAAAATTGGTGTGTAGTATATTGGTTGCAAAATTTCCTAGCATTCCATTGGGATGTCCCATTTACCGACTTTACATCTCGCACATTAGTATAACTCATTGGCTTGTTCAATTCTCTTTCCAAGTTCTTAATTTATTTTCCCAACTTCTGCAATTATTCTCTCCAAATACTTGAAGCTTTCCACAACTTATAATGGTCTTCCATTTACTTCAATATTCCCACTTCCTTTTGTATTACCCCTCGTCACCACTACTATCAACACTTTTCCACACTTATTTTCATTCCATATTTCTCTATCTCCTGATTCCATACAGTATCCTGTTCTTGTGCTTCCGTTTCGTCTTCTCCACATATTACTGTGTCATCTGCAAAGAGTAAGGCCTTTGCCTCCTTGGTTCCCATTTCTTGTTGTATACTTTTGTATATGACTGTAATGAAGATTGGAGGAGATGAAACACATCCTCTTTGAAGTCCTGCTTCTACTCTGAACCATTTTGTTAGTTCTATCGTAGTATTCATACTACTTACTCACTTTTCGTTCATGGCTTTTTTAATTGGTTCTTCACCTTTCCCTGCCTTCTTCTTTATCAATGCATCCGAGACCACTTACCATGGAACACGAACATATGCCTTCTCAATATCAATAAATATCATTACTGAATCCAGCCTAAATTCCTATCTGTTCTCCATCATATTCTTTACGTTCAACAGATTGAAAATTTTAAAAATTATGTTTACACTGAGTATGGAGTAAGACACTGTGTGGAAGTGAATCATAGAATAAAACTGGTGCCGAGAAAAACAGAGTTGAAGCTTTTTAAAGGCTGTGTTATCAGAAGTCCCTGAAGATCAGGATTGATAGAATGTCTCAAATGAAGAGATAGTGAATCAGCTTGATGAGAGGAGAATGGTTTGTGAGTATTTGATCCTGGGTAGGAAAAATTTGATAGAGAAAATCTCAAAGAACTGTGAACTTGTTCAGTTAGCTTTGAAGCTAATTGTAAAGTATAAAAATGGTAGAAAGAATCCAAGATATGGACCCAGGTGATCAGAGTGATATGCAGATGGCATTGTCACTGAATTTTCAAGAAGTTTTGTGCATTTCAATCACAAGCGGTGTACGTTGAATTTTTAACAGGAAAGGTCATCTTGTTGCGGTTTCAGTTCCATATAAAACTGTATGTTATGTAGCTATTAATAAGATATAAGGTGTAATGTAATGTAATGATCAAAGTATCACTCATAGAAAACTTGAGGTGTCATGTAAAATTACAAGATTGTTGCTTAGTCTGTTGACAAACAACATAAGTAGCAATGACATCAATAAGGTAATATATTTTTCTGGGTTATGTTTCAGTGTAAGGTCATTGGAAGAAATCAATGATCCCAGTAACTTCTAACTACTCAGTTGCAGTTTGAAATGGACCTGGAAGTAAAGATCAAAGAGGAAGCAGCCTGGCTTGAAGGAACAACGACTGCATCACTTGTAAATCTCATTCCAGATAACTTCATACAGGTCAGAAATTAACCCTTAATAGCTGAATAAGTTTGGCAGGGGCATAATATTCTGTGTGCTTCCTCAGTATTAACACTAGGAGTCACCAATTGCTGAATGATCATCTATGCGTAGTGCAAATCTGTTTTGTTTCTTTGTCTGGGAATACACCACAAAGCACTACACGAAGCTGCCAACTCTTAGGAACTTACGCTTGTGGTAGGATTTTTATTTTCAGTATCAAAATGACTTTCGTTTAGGGGTTGCACCTCTTCTAGTTTCCCCTCTGATTATAATAGAGGACTGTTGGCCCATTGTATTTTTTAAAAACTAATATCCTCCAACACTACTGCACCACCATTAGCACCACATGTTAAATATTGTTACTCATACCATAATTAGTAGAGAAGAAGTTAAATCACAAATCTTTTGTTAGTGTTTTTTAGACTGGATACACCAGTCTTCTAAACAAAATGTCAACACAAGTGTGATTATTCTGTTTCCCTCACATCCACAATGTGCTAAAAGATATGTGTGTTAAGGAGAGAGCAGATTTGCCTATGGCATACAAGGGATAAAATAGCTCAAAAACTGAAATTATGTTCTCTCAAAATAAGTATTTTGCTCAGATTGAATTCATTTAGAAAGACAGAATAGTGATAAGCTCATTTTATTCCTCAAATTCAGGTCAGATTGTATGTTATATAGAGAACCATGTCCAAGGGTGCTAGAATGCATGATTACTGAGAATAATTTCTTTAATATGCCCCTTCTTAGTGGGCTCTGACACCTTTAGGACTTAGGGCACATTAAATAGTTTTTTTTCTTTCCTCTTTGTCATAATTTCTCTGTCCTTTTTGTGCATCCTTTTCATCCATTTCGTAGTTCATCTACTGTTCTGTATTGAATGGTTTAAGTTGGTATATTCTATAACTTGTTACTTTAATTTACTTTTATTAGTAAGTTAACTTATATAAGAACATAAGCTTTTGATCACAGTCCCCCCCCTCCCCCCCTCTTTTAGTGCTGACAATGTTTTATGAATCCAAGTGGGAAATTTAAATGTATCGTAATAAATCTTAAAAGATCTTCTGAAACTGCAGATGTACACTCCAACACTGCTGACTCTCCACTGACAGTGTCCTCATCCCCACAGTTCTTCACAGAACGCTACATAACATGCTTGCAGCAGTAAAATATTTCATTGCTAGCTGCTTTGACTTTGGGCTACATCACATCTTTTGCTGCTATATGACTGTGATAAGCCTGCTTCTTTCATGTTTGTGTTTTTTATATTACACTTGGAAGCATTGAAATATGCTGTTTGAAACAGAACTGTCTTAATGCTTTATGTAGCCCCTGTGATCTGAGCAAAATCAGAGTAGAGAATTTGATTCCATTATTTTAAGTTATTTTAATCTGTCTGTAAACAAACTCTATGCTGAGAACAAAATAATTATTTTAAACAGTTGTAACACTTCTAATTGGTTCGAACATCTTTTAAGATTTGATTGATATGATTGTACATATGAAAACAGTTCATACAATTTAGTGCTCATGCCTATGGCTGCTTCCTTCCAAATTCTGTGTGAGATGGCCCCAATTCCATCCCTGGCAGTATATCTTCTGATATGGCTAGAAAATGTTTCGCATTTTGTGTTTTGTTCTCAGTCTCATTCTTTCTCTGACATAAGGATTGAGCAAGAATAGTAACACCATTCTCAGTACAGCCTTTGGTTATAACAATCCTCTACTGGTAGAAATCTTCCTTAAACATTAGTGAAATTCTGAAAGTAACTGTAATACTAGAAATGAATAAATTAACGTGCTCATTTGTTTGTGACTGTATTTGTAGATGTGTGTTATGAGCATATCTAATATATCTTATTTTCCACAGGAAAATTTTGAACATGTATCAGAAGTGATAGCTGTGAAAGAAGAAGTTAAATTAGAGTTAACGGAGCCAGGGTCATCGCAGGAAAACTCTCTAGAGGTAATGTACATAATTTCATAATCCATCGTCAGGTAATGGAAATGGTTAGAAAATTGCTCAACAGATACCAGGGTTTGATCCTTCATTTCAGTGTACATGATTGATAGTCCTACAGAAACTATATTTTATTATGAGGTTGACTGTTGACTTACCTAATTTTTACTTTTCCTTCAAGTTGTTCCACAATTTTGCATTTTGAATTGTGCAGCTGTTAGGATTATTCCAAAGACGTGTACTTTATATCACTTGGGAGCTGGTATCATTCCTACTTTTACTTTTGAATTTGTAAATAGTTTCGAACACAAAGTAGCTATTACATTTGTCTTCTTGTTACTGTTACAGGATATTTTATTAATTGTTTCCAAATGATTCACCTTTGTTATCTTATTGATTATATTACTTATTGATTTCTAGATAATACAGTAATTTGTGATGCAAGTTGCAGGTAATATGCTTGTTTACTGTGAGCATTCGCTTATATACAACACACATTGTAGCCGTCTCGTGGCAAGTAAAAAATATTCTTATGCTTCCTAATATGGTTTGTGGTGTTACTTGTCCATTGTGACATATAATATTACTTATACATGCAATGGAAGAAATAAGCCATTCAAGAGTTATCTTGCCTTTCTCTTCCATACTTCGTAAGGGATAGTGTTTGTGAATAGGTCTTGTAAGTTCACTGTTACTCACCTAAACATTCGTTACATGAATGAATTTGTCATTACCAGGATACGTATTTGATCACTGTCATCGTCCACTTCATAGTATACATGCCATCTTCTTTCAGTATGACTATGTTGCTATGGGGTATTTCATTGCCCATTTATTGAGATATTCGTGTCACCACCTCTTCCACGAGTTCTGGGTTAGCTACTGAAAATATAGCCTTGTGGACAAGGTTGTAATGAGAGAGGAAGTATAATCATAATCAGAGTGTGTAGTAATAGGCTCTCCTATAAGGAAATGGGATGTAGTTACTTAAGAAGTGTCAAAAGGGTTATCATTTAGCTTTCGTGAGAGAATGATGTGTTGTAAGAATGGTTCATTCTTTGTTGGTGAAGCGATAAGAATCCGTCACTCATCTGAGGTATTATATCAGATTCTTGATAGCTGCTTCCCAGATTCCACCAAAGTGTGGTGCTGTAGAAGGGATGAAATGTCACGTCATTCCCATGCCTGCAGTTGTATGAAAAGTTGGTTTTCTGGGGGTTGTTTTGCCATAAGGCCTTGATTTTTGTAGCTGCTCTGAAGAAGTTTGTGCAGTTATTGCTGTAAATGTTCAGGGGTTGACCTCTATGAGAAATAAGTCGATAAAGTGCTTAGAGAAATGTTGTGGTGAGATCAGGTATCATGTCTATGTAGACAGTCTTGGAAGCTAGGCATTCTGGTCTTGTTCGATTTCACACGATATTTTATTAGAATTGGGCCAGAATAGTCTATGCTAGTTTTATGGAATTGGTATGTTGGGGCTACAGGCACCTTTTGTGTATTTCACATGAATTGTTCTGAGGTATCTGCATTCAACTTAGAACACTTGAGACGTGTATGAGTGTGGCTCCTTTCTGTGTTGGAATAACTGATGGATCCTCCTGCTTTCTCCCACTCACCACACTAAAACTTCACACACACTACTGGACCTAATAGTAACGAACAACCCTGACAGAGTATTACATTACGGCCAGACATCTCCTCCTGGACTGTCAGCCCATGACATTATCTTTATATGTTATGCACTGCAATGTCCCATACATAAACCTAAGTACGTAACTTTCAGAGACTATAGCCGTATTGACAATGAAAAATTATTGGAAGACCCATTTTCGATCCCGTGGCAGAAGTCAACTCATGAAACCATCATTGGCGACATGGTCACCACTTTCAATAACATGATACTACAATTTTTTGACAAACACGACCCTCTACGAACATCACGCATCTGTAGAAGACTCTCCCCGTAGCTAAATGATGATATTAGAGCAATGATGGCTAAGCAGGATGCAGCTCATAGGAAATACAAACTTTACCCGACAGAGGAAAACTTTATCTATTGCAAACGAATACATAATAAAATGACTCTGACAGTAAGAAACGCTCGACTACGGTATGCCCATGACCTTATAAAACCTGACATAAGACCCATTACCTTATGGAAGTCAATCCAAAAATTTGGACTAAATAAACTGGACAAGGTAGACGATTTGGAGATTTCTCTTGATGAATTGAATAATCGCTTCGTATCTCATGTTCAATTAAACGAAGAAGCAAAAGAAAATATTTTGCGGGCAATTTACAACATGCCACCCGTAGGCAAGTGAAAGCGGCTATCGTGCGAATTAAAACCAAATCCATAGGGGTGGAAAATATATACATTATAAAGCTAAAGAAAATTATCGATGCTATTATTCCAGTATTGACATTCATATACAACTCTCCTTTCAAAACATTGTATTTCCAAATGTCTGGAAAATGGCCCTGGTACAGCCCTTCCCAAAAACAAAATATTCTAGACTAAACAGTGACTACAAACCTATTAATATACTGTCTATAATAGCCAGGGGACTCAAACACATTGTGTATAATCAAATTGTGAACTATCTCAATGACCACGACATACTAGACCCACACCAGTCAGGTTTTCGACGAAATCATAGTATGTGTACTACCTTACTAAGCGTGACTGACGATATAAGACAGGCTATTGACGAGCAAAAACGGACAATTCTAGTATTATTGGACTTCAGCAAACCATTGCCTATCTAGGCACAACCTACATTTAACAAGACCTTATCAATTGATTTTTAAGTTTACACAGGGGTATCGAGTACCCTTTCTGCCGGGCCTTTGTGAAAAATAATATTTTCAATTACTGGCCCAAAAATCAAAATTATGGAGGCAGAAACATGCGCTCCCTGAAATCAAAGATTAAAACCCTACTTGGGCTAGTGGCCCGACGATGCAGAGGCTTGTCCCACACTACTGAGGTGACTAGATGGAGGACATTTAAGTTACAAGGCTACAGATAGAATATGGTTACAAAAACATAGTCACCTCAAAACAAGTTGATAGGGAACTCGAGAGGGTATCACACTCTCTATTCCCAAATTTCAGTTAAGTACACTTGATTTACTTGAACTTTTACATGGGAAGAAAGAGAAGTTTACATTTTAGGAAATGGACTGATACATAGTTAAAGATTGGAAACTTCCCCTCGAGTCAGCTTGCGGAGATAACTACTGAGATAGAAAATTGGTGGCCGTTACCTTATCTGATGTTCTGCCTGCCAATGGATGGAGCCCCCTTCCCCTCTCTTAGCACACACACACAACAGCATGACGATCAGTAAGACAAGTTGACTCCAAAAAGCGTCAGCTTTTATTCCCGAGAGGAAGGTTCGAGATGACTCTGGGCTAAGACCAGACACACCCCCTCAATTTTATTGGACAATCGAAAAGTTAAAAGAAGCCTATGATTGGTAGAAAAATAAATACACAACATTTTTATTGGCCAGAGTCCAAAGCTGGCGGGATGAGTAAGAAGTGTTGAAAACCTGGAAGTATCAAAAACAAAGGAGATCCGTTCAGTTCAGAAAACCTATAAACACAACATTTCTTTAAATTTCTTGTTGTTCCCCTTTACACCAGAGTTCATAACATCAGTTTTTTAATAGAGACATCTATGGGGAGAAGTCCAAACTTCTTGAAATAGCTTTTGCCAACTGTGATACACAAAAAAACCAAGTGGAATCCAGTCAGTTTAGGAAATCTAAAAATAACACATTACTCTAACACTTTAGTAGTAACATCTGTTGACCATCATGCCAACTTCCTGCACTAGTTGTTTCAATTTTTATGTGGTAGATAGCGTTCTTCAAGGCACTTCATTTAAATGCATAGGGTTGAGGTGTACCTGCCGGTACAGACGCCCTCCCCCAGTAGTCTTTCCCTGGGTGACACTGCAGAAATTTGCAAAAAAAAATTATGTTGGAATTTCACGGATGGAAAACTTCTTGCTGAATGTTCAGTTTAGAAAAAATATTTGAAAACGAGTCTTGAAGTCTTCCTGAAGTTTTCAAAGTCCGTGATGCCTAGTTCAAGTTTGATGGCAATAGCGACGGACACTGCCTATACCCGGGTGGTGTCCCCCGGGATCTCCCATGTACCCTCAGACATGCCTCTCCCACTACCTTGAGAGGGTTAGCCGTGGTGGTGCCCACCACAGACAAGATATAGTAATGCTGCTCCAAGATGGGTAGGTTGTTGAGTTATCGCACCTCAGTCCTTGCCGGAAAGGATGGTGCTTCGGCGTGCTGTTCAGAAGGAGACTGGACCAGAGTGGAGTGGTCCCTTACCCTACACCGGCATCGCTCGCCAGATGTTGCAACATGGCTGCCATTGGCTTAGAGGTCACTGAAGCAGTACTTTGTTCGATGACAGAGATTGTTTGTTGGAGATTGAGGGTCTTTATTATTTTGCAGGTTTTTATGAGGCGGGCGGCGTAGCGGATGAGTGTGTGTCTGTTTACCGGGGTTTGGAGACTGGGGCTAGGTTATGGCCACTAGGCCATGGACAAACAGAAACGCTTATTGGAGGGGAAGGTTGTATAAATCTAATTACAATACATGATATGAATTTCTTACGATCGGGGCAGAAGGCCTCCATATTTCAAAATAAGTTACCTAATTAATTTTATGATTTAAGATCATTACTGTAAGGAATATAACCTTTGCTTTCTGCCAAGATTTAGTGGCCTATGTACTAAAATAAGGAATTTTTTACTGGTTTCACCTGAGAAAGGTGAACCCTAAATATCCGCTCATTGGCTGGGTTGCTGACCAATAAGGTGACAGCGGGTTAAGAAATCCAAAACAATACATGGCCCACGAAGTCTGGGAGCAAGCTTGCCACAAGTACAATTTTTTTACCATAACCTGTTCTCCAACTTTTAAATTGGTAGGCCTCTGTCCACGATCATATTCCTCTCTGACTTTTTCATTGGAAGCTTTAAAGTTACTCTTAGCCTTCTTCCATAGATCTCTAATATATTCGGGATCTATTGGCACTGGCAACATGTCATTAAGTGACCATATATTAGACAGCGGCATGTGGGAACAAATTTAAACATGAGGGTGATTATTACCTTAAATTAAGCTGGTCGCCTCATGTGCTCAGTAATATACTCTCCATAATGCAATATTCGTTGCTACTTCCTCAGTGTTCATAAATATGAGCTATCATCCCATTCTATCACTTAACAAGGCTAGACTATTTCCATTGAGCACTATCTGCCTTCTTAAATAGAGCATCCTGTGGCATTAAAGCCTATTATTAACACTCGGTCATTAAATCCACGTTCATTACTTTTAACATAACTTACTTTTATATCATAAGTTTAGTTCCTAATGTACATGAATAACATTTGGGTGACAGTTGATACTTCATTGATGAAATGATGCAAGATGAGGTGTCATTATATAAAAAATTCACAAAGGAATGCATCGTATCCATCCCAGTTAGTCTTTTAGGTTCTAAGTTAAACAAATTGGTCTGTAATTTTTAACACTCGATTGTTAGTGCACTACACTGTTAGTGGCATTCAAATAATTGAAGACTTACATTATCAACACATTTCAACTGATAGAAGTGCACTCATGTTCATAAAACAGAACACCTTTAAAGACTAGAGATAGGAAATTCATATTCACATGACATGTTCATTAGTATCTTCTGCAGAAATGATTAGCGTTTCAGTCACCCAGGTATGGCATGTGCCCTGTTGCTTAGTAGGCACTTTGTCCTCGAGGGGCACTGATAACTTGTTCCACGTGTGAGGGCATCAACGCGTACAAGGCGCAAATGGCATCCTGGGGGTATAGGCATCACCTGGTCCCACAGTTCATCTTTGGTGGTTGGCAGCGCCACACCCGCCCTTTCACCATATCCCACACATTTTCGATTAGCGACAAGTCCGATGATCAGGTGGGCTAGGGCAACAGCCTGACATCCTGTGACAACAAGAAGGCACGTGTTCGTGCAGCAACATGTGGTCGCGCATTGTCATGTTGAAGTATGCCATCTGGGGTGTTGTGCAGAAAGGGTATGGCTACGGGTCGCAGGTCAAACGTAGGTCAAACTTTTAACAGAGACCTGGACATGCACCAGCTGTGATTCATGTTTGTACCCTATAGCACCCCACACCATAAAGCCTTGAGTTGGCTCTGTATGTCTTGTGTGAATGCAGTCAGTGTGATGCCTCCCCCCTGTCTGCGGTGAACGAGAATGCGGCCATCATTTATAAACGAACAGAACCTGGATTCATCCGAAAAAACTGTCTGCTGCCATTCCTGTTCCCAGTGACGTCGTTCCATACATCATTACAGTCTAGCATGTTTATTCACATTATTCAAAGGTAGGTGGAGAACTGGATTACGCGTCGGTAACACAGATCGTAATCAACAGGGACGGATTTTCACTCCTGATAGTGTACGATGTGTTACACTGTACCACTGTTGCACCATAGCCGAGGAGGATGCCAATCTGTGCTGCAATGCCATCCGGATGAGGTGTCGATCTTCTCGGGATTGGTCTGGTTGGTGTGAACGGACCCACCTCGTAGTTATCTACGACCTTCTATGAATGTTCTGTACACATCCGCTGCACTGCTGACACACGTCTTCACACACGAGCTGCAATTTCCCAGATAGATGTATCACGTTCTCCCATGCCCATAATTCGCCTTCATTCAAAGTGACTAATTTGACAGTACTTTTCTTGCATACGTCTGCGAGGCATCATGCACCTCTGCTCAAGTCACACTGATCCATTACCTTTGGTTTATAGCGACAACGAGAGCCGCAAGCACAATTTACTAGTCCGTGGTTGTGCGCAGGGATATTGATATTGGACCTTGAACCTGAGGATCGACATGTTTCAAATGCTAATTCCTTCTTCAGAACATAATGCACATATCCTGTGAATATGAACTTCCTATTCCTAGTCTTTCAAGGTGCTCTGGATTTTATGGACATGAGTGTATTTCAATCATTCACAAAGTTCACCAACACCAATAAGTAGATGAGAAGTGATAAGAATCTGTAACAACACAAAATAATAGAAAATGTTATTTCAAGAATGAAGTCCTTCTGAAAAGGAAATTAATATTTTAAAAAGGTTCTCAACCTTTTATGATGGAAGTTGATTAAGTCCTGGCTGGCAACGTCTCACGATTGGTCCCTTTGGCACCCTTTAGGGTGTGGTGGGATCTCCCCTTTTAGTGGCACATTCTGGAAGGAATATCCTTTGCAAGGTGCACCATGATCAAAGTAGAGATTCCTCTTACAAGCAGCATGATGATTCCCCTTGTTCCTTGTCTTGCAGGCTTCTTGTAACAGTAGGCTTCATCACACATACATTCAAACACATACACACATACTGACACATACTGAAACTAAAATGGCACATTAATATGTGTTCCAACGATGCCTGTTTAAATGTCAGTCGACACGTAACTTGTGGATTCAGATGATTTGCACACCACACGTGTTCTGGAATTAATATTGTAGTGGTTATGTCGTGCAGAAGACGAAATAATGTGTTCCCTTTGTAAGATATCATGGCTAATAAACGGCGTTTGGCATAGAATATCTTGTAGAATTGTAGTGGGAAAGCGAAGTGAAGTTGTGTTCTAAAGTAGAGCAGTATGAAAGCAGTAGAGCAAAATCTGAATAAGTTGAGCATGGATTACACACTGCCTTTATCAGCCCTCTGTCTAGAAGGTGTGATTAGTTGGAAACCAATCATACTTTTCTTCACGTAATCTTAAAGTATCATGGTTCAAAACTGGTCTTGTGAAGAATTCTGAAAACTTGCCGGGTGGTGTTAGCCTTGAAAATTTTAACTGTTCATATCTGTCGCATGCTAACCTCCTGACCAATAAGAAAGTAGGGATGGGTCGCCACACAACCATGCAGCTATGAGCTTAAAGGCGAATTTCTCCAAGGTAATCAGATCCTGGCCTTCACCAGAGCTGTTATAAATGACCCACTGACCGAATTAAATTAAGCTTTTGCGGCAGTCTCAGTTTTAACTCCAATTATGCCATTTTCGGGTACAGTGTGTTGTAGATGAAAGATTTCTTTCCACAGTATATACTGCTGTATAAATTATACAGAAGTCTTAAAAGTGTATTATTTTGATATATAGATGCTTTGTTGAATTAGTAAAATTGGTTTGTAGAAATCCTGTGTGTGGTGTGAAAACTGCATTTTCAGTATAAAGTGTTGTGAGAACTTTAAGGTGGAACTATCTATAGCCTTGTACAGTGCTTATGCATTGTCATTCTACATTGTTAACAGTTAACTTCTCTGAGATGCCCAGCTATCTTTTAGCTGTTAATGTTAATACTATAATTGGTTTTACAGTAAAATAATGATAATCATTACATTTACTATTTCTTAATTGATATTTCACCCATGTGTCATTGAAATGTGTTTGATCCAACCCTGTCTCCTCACTTTTGGAGATAAATTGACCCGTGAGTATTTCTCTATGCCCAAATACCTTCGATCCATGATTCCCGTTTTGAGCATATACCCTGCAATTTACTAGTATCTTCGTACACTTCTCTTCCAAATATTCCATGCGATAATTCTGGACGTCGGTTTATCTTCACATAAATGTGTACTTCGTTTCTTAATATGGATAGATCTGTGTTGATGTAGGACTGTCAGAAGTTCATAGAACTATTGTGATAAACCTTTTTCTTGATTGTTGTCTCTTTTTCTTTGTCCCTCAGTGAGAGACTTTGCTAGTTGTATTGTGTGCTACCAAATGTTCACATTGTCAAGAAATGTTAGTTGAAGTGAATTGTTTTACTCTAACTGAAGTGCTGTTAGGTTCAACTTGCATTAGCTTGATCACCTCAAGAATCATGTCATTGGCTGTTCTTCTGTGTAAGGTTCTTTCGTGGGGTTACTTCGGAATGTGTTGCAAGAATATAAGCATAAATTTGGAAGCATTTTCTATCGTAATTACAATGCCGATAAGCTTGATAAGTCTCTTAAAGGGATTCTTGGTGAAGGGCATACAGAGATGCTGCGAAGAAATAAGGGCCACCTAGATCCGAAGAGCATACGTAGGCAGCCCATCTTGACTTCAAAGGGAAGAAAGCATGCTCTGCATCGAATTTTTGGATTCTACTTTACTCTTTACTTTTCCAAAGTATCATAAAATTTTGGACATGTATATGAAAACTTATGTACAAATGTGCATGTAAATCTGGGGAACTGTGAATGCTGAATTTCTGAAATAAAAACTTACTTTTTGACGTATTGTTTGAAATTACATATTAACATACTTTCACAATAATTATTGGAAGAGAAGGAATTCAAGCAATTGCTTCGTTGTTGTACTGAATAACTGGCCATGTAGCTCTAGGCCTGCATTTATAAGATGCTGGGCTTGAACCCACTGTCGACAGCTCGGAAGTGCATGTTTCACATTTTCACAGCAAACAAATGGTGCGAGTGTACCTTAATTAAGGCCACAATTGCTTCCTTCTCATTCCTAGCCATTTTTAGCTCATCGCCATATGACCTATCTGTGTCGGTTTGAAAGAGAAATGGTAGAAACCATCAAATAAACAATATGCCGTAGGTTATGTTCAATTAACTTTCATTAATAAGGCTTAAATTTATGATTATATCTGGCCACTGTTCTTTGACTGATAATTACATTCAAACTTTTCGCCTTTTTGTCTCTTTGATAAATCAAGGAAACTAAATTTTATGTACATAGACAATGAATATTTACATTCTCATAAGTTCCATAGATTCATACTTTAGGAATATTTGTTGCTTCAGTTAAACTATTGTAGTTAGGATACATCTAAATGTGGCTTAGAATTATTGTAGAATAGTTATTTTATTAGTAAATATCATTCTTGCTTTATTATTACTTAATCTTTTCATTCTATTGTTCCTGTTAACCTGTTGCAATTTGGATAATGTAAGTCCGGTTTAGAATTGAAGTGTAGCTATGTAATTAGATTTTAAGTTGCTCGCTTTGGAAAGGCCAGAAATCTCATGACATCAAAGATGTCTGTGAACTTATCTGGTAGGTTACATCCAGCAGGAATGGTGTTGATTTCATTGTGTGCGCAAGCGTGCAAGATTGAGTTGGTGAGGTTCAGCGCTATTCCGACAGCCTTATGTAAATTACACTCGACAGTGCATCCTCTCGAACTCGTGTTTTCTATGTCACAATCTGGCTGTGATGACCTGGATAAGGAAGAGCATTGGCAGGAGCTGCGAGGTAATGTTGCAGCGTATCCTGAAGATGAGTTTCCACTTCTCTGTGATGACCTTAATGCGCATCATGGTCACTAAGAATTTTTATAGCTGCCATGTTGGTAATACCTTTGTTATCTGATATGATGATGGAACTCATATTTGAGGTTTCTCTTGTGGGGTGACTGCAGCAAGCAAATTGACCTGATCGTTGTTCAGCACCGTGATCTACGACGAAGAAAGGATGTGAATGTCATATCATCTGACTGTATCCCACCTCTGCATAAGGTAGGCATAGCGGATTTAAGGACCTCTATGCCCCCGAGAATATCAAGTGGTGGAAGCTTAAAGACTAGAAGGAGACCCTAGCAATAACATAAATTTTCCTCTTGTTGATCTTAATGCATTTGACAACATGTAGACACATTCTACAGATCTTTCACTGCAACCGTCACAGTAAACTTGGGTACGATATAACCTAGTTCCTATTGTATTGAATATCTAACGTTCCTATGGATGATTGCAGTCCATGAAGAGTTGTAGGATAAGACGAAGGCATACTGTATATAAATTGGCTTTCACAAAAGACTCCAGCACACAGGGAAAGAATTGTCTTTGAGGAACCTGTGGCTAAGAAATCTGTCGCTGAATCGAGACGCACTCACTGTAATGACCTGTGTACAAGGTGTATCAGAACTATACTGACAGTGAAATCAGGGATGCTCTTTGTGGAATGTTGAGAATGATGGTGCAGTCAGATTCTCGGGGAAATGTTTCCTTTTGAGGAAATTAAAGTGACCTTGTTACTTCCGGTTTTGCAGTTCAGATTGATGAACTTGCTCTATTTGCTATGTCAGAGAGTCAGCTGCTGTGCGTCAGAAAAGAGAAGGCAGGGGAAGTGAAATTTGGAGAAATAGGTAATTCTCGATGCGAATGCACAAGTTTCTCGTTCTTTTCGCATAGTTGCTCCCACACTCCGGTAGGCACTGTACAGTTTGTTCTACACGAATTGACTACTATGTGAACCCTATAGAAAGAGAAGACATCTTGTAACAAGAATACAGGCCGCTTTCCAAACCGTTCGCCACACACTACACATCCTGGACATAGTCTAAAGTCACTCACTACTACGCCATAGTGAAGTATACACCAAAGTAGGAGGGGGCCTTATTGAACGTACACTGTAATCAAATCACTCGGCGTTTTGATTCCTTCATTCAGTATTTCATTGAGTTTACAATATTATGAGGGAATGAATACACAATCTTCGAGCATGTTAATTAATATAGAATATTACTGCGACAAACAGACGAGAGGAGAAACAATCTGATGCTTTCCTTGACTAACATGTGTGTCTTAAATACAGTGTGTTCTTTAACTGTGTGTGCAGTTACAGCTATTAGATAAATGGACTGTGGATATTGCCTGTTAGAGATAATCCTTTCGAAGTTGTATGATGAAGCATTATCTCTGTCTGCTCATACACTCCACAACACCTCCCTAACCCTGTCTTCCCTGAAAGGCGGCAGCAGCTCTTCAATTTCAATCGCGCACCAGGAAGTAACAATTTAACCTCATTTTCTGAAAAAATATAATTTTTCCCGCCAGTCTGATTGAACCATTATTCTTAACATAATACGGAGAGCATCCTTGAATTTTTGTCGGTGTTGTCCTAATAAACTCTATACACCACAGAGCTCAAGGGAAGAAGAAGAGAACTGTTTTCCATCTGACGAAAATTGACACAAGTATTGAGCACTCTGTCTGCATTAGAGACAAAGATGACCAGTGATTAGAGGACAAACAATAAATCCTCAATCATTGGCAACAACATTTGTAGATATTTCCTGCATTGAATTACCACATCACCCTATTCCTGATGGTAAGTCCCATCTTATGCATCACATCAAAGGAAGTGGAGAGTGCCATTAGGAGTATGAAGGACCAAAAAGCGCCAGGACCGGATGACCATCCAGCAAACTTCTGGAAGATGAGGCAGTTTAAAGAACTGGCTGACAAGCTTATTCAGTGCCAGAGTTGACTCTGGCTCTGTTCCCAGTCATTGGACTGTAAACATCCTTGTGCCTATTTTTGAGCAAAATGACGATTCAGCAGAATGTGCAAATTACCATCCAAATTGCACCCAATTGTACATGAGAAGATCTTTTAGAGTAGCCTTCATTATTGACTGGGTGAAATCGCCGGCATTATTGCTATCCAATGCATCTTCATTAAGGATGTTGGAACAACTCATGCAATTTTCACTGCCAGAATGCTAATTGAAAAGCACTGAGAGCACCAGCCGGCAGTGTACATTGTCTTCCTTGATACTGGAATTACTTTCAGCCGTGTTACTACGGCTTGTTGCTGTGTACGGTGTTGAATGTTGACAGATTAAGAAAGGTATGAAGTAGCAATTACACAACATGGGAATGTGTATACTTCATTAGTCAATGGGCATCGCAGCCGTCACTCGTGATGCATAGGATATGTCACCAATGGTATGATCATGTCCTTATGCAGTACCTGACGCAGTTGACAATTTCACCTAATCCTTTGAAATTACTTTACAATATCCACTATAAGGAACATTGAAGGTAATATACAAAAATTTTAAACTAGAAATGCTGCTGAGATGGGTAAAATTTCTGGGCATATACGAAAGTCAGTTCTTTGAGATATTGATTATAGTATGTATGAAACAGCTATACCAGATGAATGAATACTTAGTGTAGTAGCACTCTGTATATAGAGGAAATGTGCTAAACTTAAAGCTAGTAATTACACAATAGTCGTCTTGACTTGTGTTGCATGCAAGCTCTTGGAATGCATTCTTTCTGATTATCTTATACACATTTAAGAAATTACCAACTGGCTCTATAGAAGGTAGTTCAGGTTTAGGAAATATTATTCCACTGAAGCTCATCTTGTGGATTCCAGCAGGATATAGCAGATATAATAGATTCAGGAAGTCAAATGTATCACGATTGACATATCTAAGGATTTTCTTAGGGTAGATCTCGGGAAACTACTGACAAAAAATTACTGCGTTTGGGATAGATAAAACAATGGCTAAATTGGTGACTATAAAGATATGGCCAAATTATTAAACATTAAAAATTTGAGAATTGAACACATGAGATGTTACCAATTTTTCAGTTCATGACATTAGTACTTGGTATGCACCCCCTTAGTTTTCATGAGTGACTTGATTAGACTGGGCATACCCTCAAACAGTATTTTACACTGGCTCTTTAAATCGTCATCATGACACCACATCTGACCGAGCTTCTTAATCAAGCCTATTTTTGTCGTTATTTTTCTTTGGACTTTTCTTTGCTATCGGCTAAGGATATTCTATGGGGTTCATGTCTGGACTGTTTCTAGGCATTGTGGCAACGAGGCCCATCTTGCATAAAAATAAATTCACTTTGGCCAAACTACTCTTGCACCTGAGCTACCAGACGGGTTCTCAATACTATACTGTTCACGTCTGATAGTTCCTTCTACAATATATAATCGTCCACGGCCATACCAAGAAAACACACTCCAGACCATCACTGAAGTTGGTTGCCTCACTCAATCTGGATGGAATGCTTCTCCTTATCTTCTGACATATTGACTTGTCTCTTCTTCGACAGGAAATACCAATTCGTCACTAAAGCGAACTTGAAATAAATAAAACAAATAAGCCTAGCATTAAATGCAATAAGCTGTAAGGTTTAAAAGAAGAATTTCATACATTTAGTGTGCTGTACGGTTACATCACTTAGATTGGGTTATAATGGAATAATGAATGATAATTTAGGAATTACAGTAATTGTCATGGACTTGCCTGTTTCCATTCATCAGATGACCAATTCTGGAGATTCTTGGCACACTGGAAACTCTTTGCAGCCATAGCAGGAGTAAACTTCGCTTTGCCTTGAGGTCATCTTGCTTTCATTCCAGCATTAAACAGCTCTCGCCTCAGAGTCCTGGCTAATACAAATGACCCATACTCTTGTAATTTCTCACGTAAATCCAAACTAGTTACCTTGTGGTTGTTTACTGACAAATTAATCAGTTTTGCTTCCTCCTTGGGGTTGGTTTCTTCTTTTGCCCACAGTTTCCAACACGTTGTTGACATTTTGTCTTGGGCCGATGACCTTCGTTGTTAGGCCCGTTAAAACAACAATCATCATCATCATCATCATCACCACCATATTTTGTCTTCCCATTATCTTCACATTTTAACCCGCCAGTGCACGGGTCACAAAAAGTTACATGAGTAAACGGGTTGGGTCTCACAGACCCATCATCATATTTTTTTTATAGTATGCTAATATATTTTTATTTTCAGTATTCATTTCCTCCTATTCCGATAACATTATAAACACATTGCTGTCACAAAACCGATGATGATTAAAACTTACTTAACATTTTACAAAGCAGTTCTTTAACCACTGCAAATTTACACACAATATTTTACTTGATCACAAAATTCAGAACTTATCAAGTCAAAATTTATGAAATCGTCATAACCTAATCTTCACGATCCAGAATGTTCACTGGAACATTCACATTTCAGCTTTACATTCACTGCACACAAATACGGAGAGTTCAAGATACATTAACTTTCTGTACAAACAGCACGAGTAGCGGGTCTTTTCTGACTCTACAGTATGCACGACGTCCTCTTTTATTTTCTGTATTTTCACGTCCTGCTTCTGCCGTCAACCCAGATATCCTTCTTGCAGTATCGCGAATGCTTTTAGGAAGATATCCTGAGACAGCTCTTTCTCTTATTTGGTCTTCAGTTAGAAGAAACAAGAGTTTCTTCAAAAAAAATATTCTGTTCCTTGCGTCTGGAGAGTTAGGGTTGTCGGCTCTGAATATTAAATATGCGTTAAAGCCTGTAATATTCAGCAACGCATAGAAGACCAACATTGTCCAACGTCTGGTGTTTCGAGCCGTCCTTTCGTCTACACAACCTACACAACCCTTAGCTGAATTACAGAATGTGACTATTACAGGCTTCCTCTTTCCTTCTATACGTTCCTCAGTTTTATCATCGCCGTGCATCGATGAGAGGAAAACCACAGTAAATTTCGTCATCTGATAATGGTTCCTCCAATAACGCGGCAACTCATTCCATATCACGTGGATTGCTGACATCATAAAACTCCTTTTTCTTAGACCTACGAAGAAACGAACTCATCAGCCCAGTTCAACCCATTTTCAGTCTCACCTGTGTTCTTAAAACCCAAGGAACTAAGGTGAAAGACAGCCAGGCTATCTAAACCACGGATTTGGACAACACGCTAAGATATAATCACCCTATAATCTTCTTTTTGTACACGGTTAAAACTGAAAGACAAAAAATGCTTATGATAAAAAACTTACACGACTGCACGGGTTGGGTCTCACAGGCCCACAGAGCACTTTAACTTACCATTGCTCACGTACTAAAGCAATCACTTCCATGTTCGTCTGCAGGAATACTACACCGGTGATAAAAGGAAGGTAGCAGAAGCCGGAAGTATGCAGCTATCACCGTCAATCAGAAAATGTTGGAAGTACCAACGCATGGGTCTCACAGACCCAACCCGTGCATTGGCGGGTTAAAATTCTACTTGCAGATTGCTGTGGTATTTGCAATCTAGAATCTATTTCTTGTTGTGAATGACGTTTCTCAAGAAGTAGCTCTCTGACAGTGCCTTTCTTGGCGAAAGGTCTCTTCGTCTTCCCATAACCTCAAAATTTGACAGTTCTCTAGAACCACTCTTAAGAAATACAACTGAACTCCTGAATAGTATCAATAATACATGTAATTTACAGAATGCACAGTCTTAACAATATGTCACATTATTTACTTCCAAACAGCAACAATATGTAGATAATAAATATAAACAACAGAACATGCTCACTAACAAAACTGACACAAAACCATGTGAATAATGAAATTACATTGTGGTTCTCACTGTAGCCACTGTATGAAAAAATACAATAGTGTGGACCAGGATATCCCAAGTGGAAACTTTGCCTCCAAACAAGTTCAAGGATTAGGCTATAAAGGTCGATAGTTTATATAAAGGTAGAAATATACCTTTTACCATTAAAATTTGGCCACGTCTGGTGTATTTCTACAAAATAGAACTCAGAGCATAAGAGTAGGTGTAGCTTTATTTGATCCTGTAACAATTATGGGATTGGGTCTCACAGGGTAGTATTATGAGATCTTTATTCTCTGATATATATAAACAATATGAATAATGAACTGAAATAAGTGATGAGGCTCTTTGTAATAAATAAGTTTCAGGATTATGAGTAACTGAAAACGACCTTGACAATATTGTAAGATGGACATCGGGCAATGCTGTACTTGTAAACGTGGTGAAAAGTCAGTTTCTTTGTTTCACAAATAGAAAGAGTCCTCTCCGGTTTTATTATTGTATTGATGGGTGAAATTTCTTCATGGGGATCTCTGTAAGTACCTAGCTATTCATAATAAGGATATAGCTTCATTATGGTAATCATTTAAACATATTGATAATAAATTTTACAGATCTCTTAATATGATTATGAGGTTTTTTAGGGGTTGTAAAGGAGAGGGCATACAAATCTCCAGCAAAGCCACAATGAGAGTGTGAGACCATCACCAGTATTACTTGAGTAGAGAACAAGAAATGATCCACAGAAATAGCTACATTTCTTGCGGGTGATTTCTAACAAAAGAGTTGTGTTACAGAGATGTTGCAAAATTTCAGCTGGGGAGACTTGGAGAAAGGAGACAAGTTTTTGATTAAGCAGTATATTCTGAGATGTCATTGGAGAGATGGCTTGGAATGACATTAGTTGATGAATACATTTAAATCATGTTCTTTAAGTCTAGGAAAGGTCGCAACATGAAGATAAGTTTGAATTCAAGGGGACAAATTTTGGCAAATGTTCACTTATAGGAAGATGATTTAGTGATTGAAATAATTTGTTTCATATATTTCCACAATCTTTTTTCTATTTAAACAACCAACAGCCCTAATTGCTGTGGTTTGATTGATTCATTGATTGATTCATTCATTGATTGGGACATTAACTGATTTATGCTTTTGGTCTTAATGTGATGTACAGAGGGGGATGATGGATATTTCTATGCTTATGATATAAGTATTGTCCACTTGTTGGGAAAGTGGTGGGAGTACTGTGGGATTATTTGATATTACAGTGAAGTGTTTTTGGAAAGAAAGTATATAGGAACATTAAAATGAACAAAGAGGTGACAAGTCAAGTCATATGTAGGAAGTTGGGAACAGGGGAATATGAATATAAGAGGATGAAGAAAATGGCTAGTCATTGTGGAATTAGGGATCAACAGAAAGAGAAACAGAAGCAAGGAATGGTATTGGGCAATGATTTGGAGATACTGCTTACTATTATTTATTTTCCTAAAATTGTACATGTTCCCATACACGTATGTGTACATATGCTCTGCTGAATATTCACAAATATGTAGGTGATTTTAAATTTACAAATTTGCAATGTTGCCCCCTTTCTATGCTACTGTGTCTACTGCTGTCCAACAGTGTGTTCCTTTTCATGTTCTTATATCTCATCAATTGTTTGAAAAGCAGTGGCAAAAGGGACTCAGGTTAAAAAACACAGCAGGTCATTGTGCAAGTTAGGTTCCAAAAAGGGTAAAAAATAAAATAAATAAGTAAATGCAATGTAAATTTTAACCTAATAGAATTTGTACAGTATTATTTGAAGTAGTTGCACAAGTGGTATGTGTGTTGATTATGTTTGTAAAACAGAAAATATTATGAGTAAGAGTTTGTAAATTCTGTACATTTATTAAGGATGAGCTGTGTGCTTAATAGAAAAAAATAGCAAAAATTGTATAATACTGTTTTTAGGAAATTGTCTTCTTCTCTATTGTTTTAAAATTTAGTGCTTGATGATAATGTGTTTTTGTGTACCATTTGCCACCAAGGTAGACACCTCTCTTGCATTTAATGGGATTTTCATTTGATTGTTCCTTTCCATTATATATTTTTTAAATGGGAGATAAATTAATTATAGTCTTCTTGTGCCACTATGATATTTATTTTCTCATCTGTTTCTATTTTAGGCCTATATATTTTTATTTCCTTACTTCTTTATTCTACTTTTCTTATTTCTTACTGACAGCCTTCTGAAGATACTAAGGAGGAAATATTGATAGAGGAACAAACTGATGATCAGCTGTTGCCATACATCAAAGAAGAAACAAAGTACGTATACTACAAGTCCTATACAATATGGAATATGTTTTACCTATTCACAGTTGTGTTCAGTAGTGGTTGCTTTATCTCCAAAAGTGGCCATTTTCATCAGTTCAATCCTGTCTCTACAAGGTTACATTTAAACACTATTATGTGAAGATTCTATTGGTTAAAATTATCTAAAATATTCAGGAACTTTAAGATCATTTTTAATGTTCCATCATGTACTCGTTGTTTTATTCACTATATATCTACAAAAAGAATCTCTGGTAAAGCTAGATATTTTTGAAGTGTATTTGTTTACAATGCCTTTAAGCAACCATGAAAAAGTGTTCTTTCTTTCACTTTCTCTGCATCATTTGTTCATCACATTCGTATCATCTGAAATGCTATCTGAAGCCATTGCTTCCAGATATTCTGAGTAATATTTTTATACGTTCATGCCAACAGTGACACACAGAAAAAGCGATATTTGTAGATTAAAAATTAAATCTACAACTTCGAAATTGTAAAGTTTTATGTTCATTGTAAACAATAAATATTTAAAACTAACACAATCAGTTTCATTAATCAATATAATGATGGCTGAGTTCAATATTGTGATGACTCAAAGAATGTCATTTTGAAATTATTTGGTTAGATTCCATTTTTCTGAACATTTCTGTTCTCTTGTGTGTTAAGTCAGATTCCTCCATTTGTGGACGCCAAAGCAGATAATGTGTTGTAGAAATGAAACTTTGAGGTCAGTTATGCTACATCTTCGGTATCATAGTTTTCAAATAAAACTTGTGCATTGTTGTAAGCGTAAAAAAATTGTGCTATTGAATTTATGTTCATTCCAGTGATGTGGTCACACTTTCTGATTCATTTTAGTGTTCATTGTCAATCAGGTGCTTCTAGTGTGTTGATTGCAAACATACTTACACAATTAGTATTAACTAATAAAATGGAAAGGTAAAGTGGAGTTTTAAATTTGTGCAGGTTGCCTAAAAAGATTCAGAATTCTTCAAGTAAGTGAATTTATTATCTCATAAAAGTAGATAAATAGGCGGTACATTATTGCTTCACATCTGTAGGTTTACCCTCAAAGTGCCCTACACGTGACCCCCGGGTGGTGCTAAGAAAGCAATAACTGTGGCTGCTGGACCTATCTTTTTAAAGATCCTCCAGCAATGGCAGAAGTATTTCATGGAAATGGCTCTTCTCAGAGCTACCAGACAAGAAACATCGGACCTTTCATCCATGTTTTCGTGCCTAATGTAGAAAGCATCAGCAGAGCAAAATGTGACTACCTATCCAAAGTTATCCTGGATAATAAGATAGATTTTTTGGCTATACAGGAAACCCATACAGCCAATGAAGAAGAGTTTCGGAAAAGGGGCCGCATTAGTGGTTACACGGCTCTTGGTGCAACATATCACAGTGCACATGGTATAGCTACTTATGTTCGTAATAATATCCAAGATGCCTCACTGCTCTTTCAAAACGAAGACATCCATTGTGTTGCTGTGCGTGTGGCACATGTTACTATTTTTAACATTTATAAACCCCCAAATGCACAGTCATCAGGTACCGTACTCCCGACTGCTCAACACCCTGCAGTTTATATAGGCGACTTCAACAGCCATCACGAACTATGGAAGTACTCGAATGACAATGAATGTGTAAAGAAACTCGTAGAATAGACAGAAATGAACAATCTCCATCTGATTTTTGACCCAAAAGATCTTGGTACTTTCCAGTCAGCTGCATGAAATAGGGATTTCAATCCTGACTTGTGATTTGTTAGCTGCAATGATGCAGGACATCCCTTACATACCAGTCGTAAAGTGTTAAGACATTTTCCCCACAGTCAACATGGCCCCATTGTAGTGGACATTGGCATCAAAATTCCTGTTGTACGGTCAATACCACATGCTCGGAGGAACTTCAGAAATGCAAATTGGTCAACATTCACCACTGAACTGGATAAATGTGTTCGGTGGATTGCTCCCAAGCACAATTACAAGCGTTTCGTAGATGCAGTTATGATGGCGGCTAAGAAGAGTATGCCATAGAAAAGAATACATCCCTGGTTGGAATGTAGAGACTGATGCACTCTATAACAAATATCTGGATACTGGTGATGAAGACATAGCTGATGAACTTCTTTCCAGCATGGATACTACCCGGAGAGAACGGTGGATTGAGACACTGGAGAATATCCACCTAACTCATTCCAGTAGAAGATCTTGGGGGCACCGCAGAAAACTTGGAGGAAGGACACCTTTGGTGAAGCAACAGCCTGGAGTTACTCCGGATGAAGTAGCATCTCACATCGTCACAACTTCCCAAACTCCATCAGATAAGAGACATACCAAATACATACGGCGCCAGCTCCAAACTCTGGAATCAAGAACACCACGCACATCAAGGTATTCACAACCGCTTACGGTGCAAGACATCAATGCTGCTCTCAAAGACGTTAAACCAAGTACAGCTCCAATTTTGATGACATTCATCCAGAATTTCGCATTCATTTAGGGAAGAATGCAAGAAGTTGGCTGTTAAGGTTTTTTACTGACCTTCTACAGAACAGACAACTCCCAGCAGAATTCAAACGAACGAAAGTGATTTCCATCTTGAAACCAGGTAAGCCTGCCAATGACCCAAGCAATTATAGACCAGTTGCCCTTCTTTTTGAGAGGCTATTCCACAACAGAATCAGCGCAACTATTTTTCAGCATATTACAGTTGATCAAGCTGGATTCAGGCCAAATCGCAGCTGCTGCGATCAAGTGCTTTCACTGACATTCCACATGGAAGCAGGTTTCCAGAAACAACTCAAGACCTCAGCTGTATTCATTGATCTTACAGCAGCATTTGACGCAGTCTGGAGGGAAGGATTAATTATCAAGCTTCTCTGAATTGCACCCCGTAGGACCATCGTGCAGGTTATAAGCAATATGTTCAATGACAGAAAATTTCGAGTGTGTATGGGAAATAGTATGAGTAGAGAAAGGAAGCTCAAAAATGGTTTACCTCAAGGATCGGTACTGTTGCCACTACTGTTCAATTTTTATATCTCCGATGTCCCAGAATGATCATCGCAAACATTTTGTTATGCTGATATCATAACACTAGCCACTCAAAATCGATACCTTAGTGTGACAGAAGAAGTGCTACAAAGAGACCTGATTTCACTTGAAACGTACTTCAAGAAATGGCAACTGTGTCCTAACTCTAATAAAACAGAAGTGTCATGTTTTCACCTGAATAATCGCCAAGCTGGCATTAAACTTCACATACGTTTTTGTTACCAAGAACTTCGGCATAGCAGCTATCCCAAATATTTGTGGATTACACTTGATCGCACACTATCTTACAAACAACATCTTATGAATCTGTCAAAAATGCTCAAAACACGTAATATTATCCTTCAGAAATTGTATGGCTCAAGTTGGGGTCCATCAGCAAAGACTTTATGATCTGCTTTGGGACTGGTATTCTCGTGTGGTGAGTACTGTGCTCCAGTTTGGCTGGATAGCCCATATACAAGACTAATTGATACTCAACTGAATGTTAGCTTGTGGTTTATATCTGGTACTATCCAGTCCACATCCCTTTATTGGCTCCCAATTCTGTCAGGTATAATGCCACCTGTTTTAAAAAGATAAAATGCTCCCATCCCAGAGTTCAAGAAGATAGAAATGAACCCTCAACTGCCTGTTTTGGATGATATTCCTGTTCTCAAGGTAACGAGGTTGGAGTCACCACATCCAACTTTGCATGATGCTGTCGCATTGACTGATGGAAATTTCACCCTTTAGAAGAATGGAGAAGTCGCTGGAAAGTTGCCACAGACAGTTCCTTACACAACATCTTTTCTGTTGAACGTCACCTTCGTGTAAGATTTGGACCGCTGAATTGGGTGAGAACAAATCATGGACGACGCAGGGATGCCCTTTATAAGTGGAAATATATCTCATCACCAGAGTGTGACTTTGGTGCATCTCGGCGGATGATCCCCATATTGTAAGTGAATGTACACGACGTTCCTACACAGTTAGCCAGAGTGACTTTTTGGAACCAACAGAGGAAGCTCTACAGTCGATCACTCAACTGGAGATTCTGTTATAAAACATGTTTCTTGTCTGTGTATATTTGTAAATACTATATGTATTAGTATATATGTATCTAAGTTGTTGCCCTATGCTAATAATAATAATAATAATAATCATAATAGGTAAATAACGTTGTGATATAATATTCTTTCAAAATTGTAATTATTGTCACTGACCTTACAAAGTACCACAAGTGTATGTCCTGTTTTAAAACATTTAACAGTAGTGTTTTTGAACTATAGTTGTGACATTGCTAATTAATTTTTTGCTGTCACACCTTTGTTGGTTACTGTGTGAAGTGATCTTTGATAATCCGTGGGAAATGATTGTATAGTCTCGGATTGGTGCTCTTAACCAAGCCCTTGTATCAGCAGGTCATGCGATGGCTAGTCATAGCCTAAGGTTTGACTTCAAACCAGATTTGTGATGGAAACTATGAATTCTGAATGGTTTATTTGATTTTGTGAGTGGTTATAGTCTTCTCGGCTCTTATGTGATGCACTGACTTGTTCCTACTGTACTTTCACAACTAGTGGCAAGAAATATTCATGTTGGTCCTCAGAACTATCAAGTACCAGCGCACACTCTCTGTCTCTTTGTCACTCATGTTTAACGGGACACAGTAGGCTACGTTAGAGAACAATCTTGTATTATGACCACCAGTAAAAATGTTGCTTATAAATCCTTTTCACACACAAAATCAGATTTCGATTTTTGATGGAGTCTAAATTAGCTTTCTACTTTCTAAACATATTTTGTGCAGAGACCAGCAAAGCGACATGCATTTTATGTGTCTTCTTTTTTCTTGGCATATATGTCAGAGGACAGTCCATTGTCTACGTAGCTTAGTCCATTTTACATCATAGATTTTAGATGCTTCTGAAGGATTCAGTCGACCGGAACTTATCTGCTACTTCCCACTTTGTTTTATATCTCACCTCAGGCGCTATTGTTTCCTCACTCTCATTTCAGCAGTCTACAAATATCATACTGCAACTTAAATGACTTCCTTTAAAATGTCTAAACTATTTGCCATGCCAGTTGGGTATTGAATTACATAAGAAAAGATTTTAAGATTCATAAAATTTCCTAATTGCTGACTTGTGGAAATACACGTATTTCTGAGGTTACCAATTAGATTTGAGATTACCTTCCATTTGTGGAGAGACACATCGCCCTGAGCTAAATAGTGATGAGGCTTACTTCCGTTTGTGTAGAGACACATGGTCCTGAACTAACCACTTAGTTATGTGGCTTCCTTCCAGGCTTAGGGCGTTGAGTGTCACATGGCCCTGAGCTGACCACTTTGTGCCACTCCTCCAGGGTCTTCATATTTATAGACTTAATTGGGGTGAAAATAACAAATTGATTATTCTGATCGTCTGCTATCTATGATGGATGTGTGCAGAAATATGAATTGCAAAATTCCATTCATGCTAGAATGAACTGACGGACTCCCCTCTTGGTGGTACTCATAGAATTTCACCGGAAATCTGAACTGTCACTCCTAATTAATACTGCTAATCCTGAAATTTTTATTTTGTTGAGTTATATATTTTTCTTTACAATGCATTTATAGGAGTCACATAAACACTAAATCCAGAAGCGTTTAGCCATTCAAACACTATTTTGTGAAAATAAGTTTTTATATATATTGGACATAGGCATTAGGGAAGAAAATGTGAGCATACAATAAACTAATTTGAATGTTAGGATGTGTAAAATATCCATTGCATTTCATCGACTTTCTTTGTGATAGTCTGAGTTTCCCAATGTATCATCCTCTACACGCAACACATGCCCAAACCAGTGCACACGCCTCTCCCCAATTTTCTTCTGGATCGGTGCAATGCCAGAACGTTTATTCTTTTCACAGTGTTTCTCAAGTAACAGTCCGGCAGCATGGGTTTCTCTTATTGCGCCACAATTTTACACAAAGCCAGCTTGGCTTGTTGTATGTTTGTCTAAATCGCTAATCCTTTTGTCGAAGATTTGTTCTAAGTCTCTCATTGCGAGGCTCGGAAGTATGTTCGGGCCGTGATTAGAAAAATCGCCAGGGCTTCCCTTATTTCTGAATTGATACTCCGTCGCTAGTCTGTTTGTTTTTGACCTTCTTTGATGATATGGTTGAAAAGCTTGCTTTAGCCACACTGCTGCATCCCCCCATTGAGAGAAACAAAACTCTGCTGGAAGATAATCGGGACAGATGGCATCCCCTGGTTTCATTTCCTTCAGCATAGTCTGGACTTTAGTGACGTCATTTTCCTACGTTGGACCTTCAACAGAGGAGGTGATTAGGATTGGTAGATACGGAAATTCCATGATTGAGATGTTGTCAAAATAGTTTCACTTGTGTACTCGCGCTTCCCGCCTGTCCAGTAGCAAATCGTCTGTTTCCTCATTGATGCCGTAAAAACGTTGGACTTCTGACGTTTTGCGATGGCTCGATTGACTAGCCGTTAAAAATTCCGCTCGAATTCGCGCATCTCATGTTTCACATATAGACCTGCCTACCGGTTTGATTTTGTTGCGGCAAATACCTCCTTCATTTTACGAGTGGCTGCCTTGTAGGCATTCCAACGAGCAAGAAACTCGTGGTACAGCTGCTTCTTCAACCGTACTGCATATTTAACATCTTCATTCCTTGGCCATATGTCATGTTTAAACCTTCGTTGTCGTCGCCCTGACTTAATTGTTCCAGGAATAGAGCGAAAGGTGTCTTTCAGTTTAGTCCGGCTCACTTCAACTATGGTGATTTATGACTCTGTAACTTTTGCAACGACGTTAGTCTCCTTCTTCAGGGGCAACCATTTGATCCCAATTTGTGTATTTCCTGTGAAGTATTGGGCTCTTGGTGACTTTATCCACAGCTTAGATGACTGGTCGTTGTTGCATCGCAAGGATTTAATAAGGGGCAACTGTTATCTCTAGAACATCTTCGAGATTTCACCCCCTCACAAGGATGTAGTCAATGCGAATTGGATGGGAGCCACTGTAGTACAGAGTAGATGAATATCACTCTTTTTGAACCGTGTGTTTGCGATGATCAGTTTCTGCATAATCGTGAATTTGTTGGGCATCGTCGTTCTTTTCTCCATGTCCATGAACGCCATGGACTGTTTGTTCTTCTTTACTCGGTCCGACACGTCCATTCAGATCAGCGGCAGCGGTCTTCTTGTCAGGCAGTGCCCAGAACGCATCTTTGGTTTTCCTGCGCACGTCAGTTTGTGGAGCGTTGCGCTGAAAAATTGCAATTTCCTTCTCTCCCCAATGCGGACGAGTTACATCAAGCGATTGTCAAACTTTTGCACCTCGGAGACTGAACGGTCAAATTTAGCTGATATGACAATATCAACACCATGAGCTGTTCTTCGGTTTCTGTTGTACACCAGTTAGTAACCACACCTCTTTTCACATGACTTTTCTCTATTCCATCTTATTTTCCGCACCTCTCAGATGCCTACAAGCCTTCTCTCAAGCGCAGTGGCTTATTCACTGCTTCACCCAGGCATAATTCAATGATGGGATACAAAATAGGGGTACTAGCATGGTTAGCCGTCACAGCCCGTGCGACGGTAACCCTAGCATACGTTTCATGCTTACTGGGCACTGGCAATGCGCGTCCCTTCCAGGGGCTGCACTAACCTTGGCTCCGATACCATGAGACATATTTCTGTAATGATGTAACGGTATTATTTTATGGCCGGCTTGTCTTGAAGCATTTAAGGGCTCATGACGGAAGGTAGCAACGCAGCTGCAGACATGGAGAACAGATGCCTTTTGCAGCCACTCCTCTAGAGAAGAAACGCTACTCTCTTTTCTGCATTATCTTCCAGAAATTTAGTGTACCTCTTCCGCCATCTGGTCCCTAGTGAACGTCTCTATCTCCGCCAAAGTTGCCATTAAAGACTTTGTACATGTTTGGTATGCGAGAGCTTTTATATTTTGCTCATGTTCATCGGCAGGCCAGTGGGGAACCCGTATCCGTCACCTGGGAAGCGCCACGTGTTACAGCAATATAGCTGGTTCGTGTAGAATATTTATCAATGCAAAATGAAACATTATTTTACTGAAAACTAATTGTGAACCTGATAAATTACTTGTCACAGGAATCACGTATTCGCGTAAAGAAGAAGGGTTACAGGCTTTTGCACCTTTGCTTGGTGTGATATGCCACAGAACGCATGACATACAATCCAGTGTCGTATTTTCTGCCCCCTGTTGTCTAGTGGTGTCAACATCAATATCTTGTTTGATGATCAAGTGGTTTAGTCTGTCATATCTGGAATCAATGACCCCCTTTCATTTGTCCACTTATTTTCTCCAAAGAGTGCAGTAACAATGCATGGTCGAGCCTCCCATTACTTTGCTTGTGAGCCAGTCATGCATTCGACTGGGCCATGTGAATTCAGTTCATACAGCATGAATTGGAAAGTACCAGTTCATGTTACGATATATTTTAGCCTGCGTGATCGATTTTCCCATGTGGCAGTTGTAAGCGGATCTCACCTTTAACCAAGAAATTTGTATTTCCCGCCCTTCTTCGGTAGAATATGTAGAACTACTCTGTCGTGGGGAGACAGGCTCAGAATTGGATGCTATCCAACTATGTTATGAATCCACTAAAAATAATCACGTTGCCCGTGATCTTTTGAAATAAATAGAATAATATTCCTTCTTTTGCATAGCAGCAATATCCACTGCGGTGCAATTCAACGTCTTGTCATCTCGAATTTTGGCTCAAGCCTTGAATTTCATGCTCCTTCTATCCGTATTGTTAAAGTAATACGTGTAAGAATAATCAAGGGCATGATAGGTTGCGTTAGGTTTCAAAATCAGAATATTAGAACATTGTAATAAAACGCTACCACCAATGCCATATTCTGTGTTGCTTTCATAATGTCTTTAACAGCAGTGTCTTGAGGACAAAAGACAGTATCAATGCTAGCGAGAGAGCCGTCGTATACTTGTTATATTTCAGCTTTGCCAGGATTTCATCAGGATTAGTGGCTTCCGTGTTAAATACAGGAATTAAGACGTAGACTGATGTAGTACATGGTAGTAAGTATGAACGTCCTTGTATAAACCTACCGTCCTATATATAGGTTGGCTATGTTTGATTGCACATCAAAGATACATTTTTCGGAAAAGCGACACAGTGACATAATAAAATGGTATAGTGATATGATAACAATGCACAAATACAATATGTATATTTGTGTGACAAAATAACATTCATAAAAGATTAGCCATGTTTCAACAGATCTTGCTGAATGTCGACAAACGTTCTCAACTTTATTCATATCTACAACACAGACATTTTCTCAAACAACCTCAAGAACAAGGTTCTTTACAAAAATTATTACTTCCCTGTGACAAAGCGCAGAGTGCTTCAACAAGATCAAAACTCCAAAGCATATGCCGTTCTTTATGTAGGAGAACAGACTACGGATTTCGATAGAATTAAATGTGCTGGATTAAAGAGCTTGTACGAGTATGTACCCTTTTAGGCTGGACCACTTCTCATGCTTTTTTCAAAATTAACTCGTACATTTCTAAACCGTGACAAGTTTCTTGCTCGTGATATCGTGATTAAGAAAAGACGCAACATATTCTCGTAACAAGTGAGAGCTTTTGAAATTTAACCTCAGATGATGTTTACTCTCAGGAATGTAATGTTTATGAGTAACGAGTTCTCTGCACTGGATATCAGTGATTGGAATGTCCAGTAGCAAATCCCCTGTGTGAGAGTTGTAGTGGATTTGGCTGTTGAACTATTGGTCACATGGTTTTAATTTGTCACTGTAGATCGAGACCCGAGGTGAGCTATAGAGATCATCAACCTCCGGACGGCGGATCATCTAGTTTTAGGTGTAGTGTGTGCAGTGAAGTCCTGGCTAGGAAGTTGGACCTATTGCGACATGTGAAGAGACACAAGGAAAATCGAACCCTCAAGTGCAAATCATTCACAAGCAAAGGCAGTCTGACCGTTCATATCCGGACTCATACAGGCGAGAAGGCATACAGGTGCAATGTCTGTGGTAAATCATTCATAAAGAGAAGTAGGCTAACCGAACATACGCGGACCCATTCAGGCGAGAGCCCATACAGCTGCAATGTCTGTGGCAAATCATTCACAAGGAAAGGTAGTCTGACCGATCATATGCTGACCCATAAAGGCGAGAAGCCATTCAACTGCAATGTGTGTGGCAAATCATTCATACAGAAAGCAAATCTAACCGTTCATATGCGGGCCCATACAGGGGCGAAGCCATACAGGTGCAATGTCTGTGGCAAATCATTCATAAAGAGAGGAAAACTAACCGAACATATGCGGACCCATACAGGCGAGAAGCAAAACAGGTGCAATGTCTGTGACAAATCATCATTAAGAAAAGTAGGCTAACCGAACAAACGCGGACCCATACAGGCGAGAGCCCATATAGCTGCAATGTCTGTGGCAAATCATTCACAAGGAAAGATAGTCTGACTGATCATATGATGTCCCATACAGGCAAGAAGCCATACAGCTGCAATGTCTGTGGCAAATCATTCATACAGAAAGGAAGTCTTACCGTTCATATGCGGACCCATACAGGGGCAAAGCCATACATCTGCAATCTCTGTGGCAAATCATTCATAAAGAGAGGAAAACTAACCGAACATATGCGGACCCATACAGGCGAGAGCCCATAGAGCTGCAATGTCTGTGGCAAATCATTCATGCAGAAAGGAAGTCTAACCGTTCATATGCGGACCCATACAGGGGCGAAGCCATACAGCTGCAATGTCTGTGGCAAATCATTCATAAAGAGAGGTAAACTAACCGAACATATGCCGACCCATACAGGCGAGGAGTCTTACAGCTGCAATGTCTGTGGGAAATCATTCACAAGGAAAGGCTTTCTAACCGGTCATATGCGGAGCCATACAGGCAAGAAGCTTTATAAACTGCAATATCTGTGGCAAATCATTCTCAAGGAAAGGCAGCCTGACCGATCATATGTGGACCCATACAGGCGAGATGTCATGCAGTTGCAATATCTGGCAAATCATTCATACAGAAAAGCATTCTAACCGGTCATATGCGGACCCATACAGGGGCGAATCCATATAGCTGCAATGTCTGTGGCAAATCATTCATAAAGAGAGGCAAACTTACCGAACATATGCGGATACATACAGGCGAGTCATAAAGAGAGAGGCCAACTAACCGAACATATGCGGACCCATACAGGCGAGAAACCTTACAGCTGCAATGTCTGTGGCAAATCATTCACAAGGAAAGGCAGTCTGACTGATCATATGCGGACCCATACGGGCGAGAAGCTAAATAGTTGCTGTGTCTGTGGCAAATCATTCACAAAGAAAGGCAGTCTGATCTAACTGTTCATATGCGGACACAAACAGAAGAGAAGCCATACTGTTGCAAAGTTTATTCCACTGAAGCACAACTTGTAGGATTCCGGAAGATATAACAGATATCCTGGATTCAGAAGGTCAATTGGTCTGTATCGCGACTGACCTGTCTAAGGCATTTGATAGGGTAGATCATTGGACACTACTGGCAAAAATGAGTGCAATTGGACTAGATAAAAGAGTGTCTGAATGGGTGGCTCTGTTTTTAGAAAATAGAACTCAGTGAATTAGAGTAGGTGAAGCTTTATCCTGCCCTGTAAAAATTAAGAGGAGAATTCCTCAAGGCAGTGTTATTGGACCTTTATGTTTTCTTATATATATCAATGATATGTGTAAAGAAGTGGAATCAGAGATAAGGCTTTTCGCAGATGATGTTATTCTGTATAGAGTAATAAATAAGTTTCAAGATTGTGAGCAACTGCAAAATGATCTGTATAATGTTGTCGGGTTGTTGCATTTTCAGATTAAAGCTCGCAAATGAGCTGTTTTAATTCAGTAATGGCTACTATACCTCACCCATATCCAATCCCTCCTTCAACGCTAACGCCCCTTCCTCCCCAACATCAATAACTGAACCACCGCCGTCTCAATTTATATATGTAGGATTGAGACGGCAGTGAACCGAACTGCCGAACCTTACCCCCACCACTACCGCGTGCAAGGGTTTGACAGCGGCATAGCTCCTACACTTCCGTGGGCCCGGCTCAGACTGAATACTTTTGCCCTCCACCCGCGTGGGCGCGCTGTTGTACATCACGTCACTCACCCTAAGCCCACGTGACCTATACGGCAGCTCCTATTGGTAGAAACATCTCCCGATTGCTATTGGTCGATTTGAGTTTGACAACTTGGACCACGTGGGACGACCACTTTTTTGACGTTGGTGACATTTTGCTTTACTTTGATTTGTATGCGCATATCTGTTATCTTCGTTTGCGTGTTTGAAGGAAAAGTATAAGATATTTGAGGTAAGCATCCTTACTGTTCTTCTTTTACTAATCTCCTGAGGCCAGAACATGAAAACATACCACACCAAGGCAAATGAATTTCGGATAATTTGAAACATAAGTGCGGCCAGTATCCAGTATTCTGGAGATAGTAGGTTCGAACCCCACTATCGGCAGGCCTGAAAATGGTTTTCTGTGGTTTCCCATTTTCACAGCAGGCAAATGCTGGGGCTGCTTCCTTCCCATTCCTAGGCCTTTCCTGTCCCATCATCGCCATTAGACCTATCTGTGTCGGTGCAACGTAAAGCAACTAGCCATATCATAGTTGTCCCACTGTGGGTAGGGCCAGTAGAATAACAGCCACAGCATCCTCTGCCTGCTGTAAGAGACGACTAAAAGGGGTCCCATGTGGGCTCTGCACTTGGGAGCTTGGGTAGGCGACCACGGAGCCCTTAATTGAATTTTGGCACTGCTTCCACTTACTTGTGCCAGGCTCTCCACTTTCATCTATCCTATCTGATCTACCTCGATCACGACCTGTTCTTTTCTGCCCCCGATTGTATTATGTACGGAGGCCTAGGGAGTCTTATTTTCCCTCCATGGCCCTGGTCCTCCTTAGCTGATACCATCATTTTCCCTAGTGTCAGCCCCCTTCCATTTCTTCTCTCCGATTACTAATATATATAGGGGATGGTTGCCTAGTTGTACTTTCTCTTAAAAAAATGAACTAGATTTTAGGCCCTTTTAATCAACAAGCATCATCATCTTAAGCAAGGAGATTGGTGGTGAGGGCAAGATGTTTGGTGGCCATGACATATACTAGGAACTGTCCCATCAATCGCCTTACTGCAGGCGAAAGGAAAAACCATTCTCAGGACAGCGAGTGGTAGGGGAACAGCCCGTTTCTGTGTCCGAAATGCAGAGGTGTAGAAACACGGTGGAACCATAGCCACCCCTCCTCTGCTTGGTTGGCCGGTTGGAGTGCATGCTGTCAGACCACAGATCAGCCTACTCTGCAACCACCAACATAGATTTCTGCCTTCGATATACAGTAGGTACAAATGGCACTGTCTGAAGTGAGTTTCCACTGTCTTCAACTGTCATTTCGTCTAGGTCACAGCAAAGTCCCTTGCACACCATAATGTTGTGGAAGTAGCAGCATATTGTTCATAATACTGTACTAAATTAGCAAGCAATTCCTCGGACATAGCTCTTAATAGGTGGAGCTATGTTGTGACTTGGCATGGGAATGTTTTGTGCTGGATCAGCTGCCATATTATTGTATGTAGGTCCTGACGCTACATATTTCTCTAAATTTATAAGAAATCCTCTCCTGCGGATGGACTGAAAGGAAGCATTATTTGTACCTCCTGCATGTTGTAAGAGGGAGCAATCACAGAATCTGTAAGCTCTCTCTTGTCTTTTAAACCCTCAAATATATTCATGATTCCATCCTTTTCCATGTAGAAGAAAAATTTTGATATATCCTACTGTCACATAAAATAGAACATTTTTTATTGTAAATAGTGTAGGTTAATGAATACAAGGGATGCGTACAATTTTGTAGCTTGACATTGTTTATCATCTAAATGCAGATGGCTGATTGAATGATATGTTGTGTTTTGGTGCAGTATGTAGGAACAGAGTATGTGCTATCATGTCTTGGTTTCTTCAAACACCACTCTGCCAGAGATTTGCCGTCCTCTAGTAGATGCAAAAGAAGTACAAATCTCAATATTTTTCAGTGTGTGGCCCTAGGTGCCTCTTTTGACAGACTGAAAGATGTATCATATAGTAAGTTCCTTGGGAAAATACTAATGGTGTTGCTGAAAACTTTTGCAATGTCAGTGCAACCTTAAACTGCAATAAGAGAGAAAAGTATTATGTTGTACCTTGTCAGTTCCAGTCTTTCTTTCATAAATGAATGATCTTGTATTTGTGTTCTATTGAATAGTTTTCTGGCTGATGAATATTAATTGATGATTAACACTGCTGAAAATAATGTCATGAGATTATGATATACTATGATCACTAAAACTTTTGTTCAAATTTCTACACAATTTTATACCTGTAACACTGTGGATAGTAGGTAGAATATAGCTCCATAAATCAAAAGATCATGTTTCATTTCAATTTACCTTTGAATCCTACAAGCTCCCTCCTTAGCATATGAGTTTCCTTTCACCATTTTGGTTCCTGTGCATGGTTTTCTTTCTTACAATGTATTTATATTTTATTTCCTGCATAAGTGGCATATCTTGATACTATTGACTGTTACAGTTGGCTTAAGTAGTGTTAAAGAGGACTGATGTACGAGGGGATGTTAGTGTCTATTTCTGTCATAGGTCTTAATCTGAGATAAGTATTGCCAATCCCACTCACCTTCAGGTCACTTCCTTACTCCCTGTGTGAGTGGGCTTCCTTTTCCTCAGCAGAAACAAACAAAAGCAGCACAGGCAAGGCCAGTCACTCCGATCCTTGAAGGCTTTGTGAATTAGTAAAAATAAAATTTAGCTCCATAATTGAAATAATTATAATAAGCAGCACAAGTGGTAAGCTTCTTTTCTCCAGCAAAAAAATTATTAATAATAATAATAAAGCACAGGCCAACCTCCAGGTGTATTGTTCAGAATGCAGTATTTCAGAAAAAGGTAACAGAAAAAAGGAAAGAAAGAAAAGGAAATGAAAGAAAAATATAAGAGAAATAAAAAAGAAAATATATATTTAATATAATATTTAAGAGTGGAGGGGGGACGAGAAGCTGGGGACCCTCCGCGCGCTAAACGATTTAAATCACCCGTCCGGTAATTTTAGTTCAGCCCTGTTTACACTAGAGGCGCTGGTGTGCAATTCCTGGCGATCTTTGCGCAGCCGTTGCGTACAGAAGTGAAAAATAACGTTGAGAATCATCTCTTACTCATTCTCTTTGACCACGTGTAAAGCCCACTAGAACAGGACTGTATTGATAGTTGATAGTTAGAAATATAACGGGACATTGCACCCAGTGCTGTTTTCAAGAAGTGTCGTGTACTCTGGAGTTGTCACTGGTAATTCATCCTTTCCTAAATTAGCCCGTTCTACTGACTGATACAAATCAAATCCGTTCTTTAAGTGTTTGTTTTAAGTGATTACACTGAATTAAAATATCAGGTTTTGTCTCTAGGTGTGAGGTATGTGTTACATAAGACGCGTATTAGCCATTTGTACAGCCTATTCCGTTAATTTATTGTGCTACAGATTTTCTTCATTGAGAAATTGTGATTTCTATCATTTACACTGTGTCCACAATCTCTATTGTCGGTAAGGTTCAAGTTCTATAATTTACTTTTGCGAAAATTATACATCTCAATTGGGAACAGTAAGAAGTTAATACTAATCTTTCTCAGTTTCAGCATTCTACATATTTTTAACATTTAATATTTTTAATTTTCTAAAATTTTATCTCTACTTAAGCATTAAAACTGTATACGCATATAACTGGCATTCTTTTTGAAAACTCCTGGCCTTTGTGTCACAAGTGCCAGCAAATCTGTTCCTCGTGTGTTGTAGCAATATAACGTAACTTACCTTACCTATCAAAATTTTTTGGAGTGAAGAATATTTCTGAAGGGCTACGCAGGTAAAGAATCGCGGATATTAGTTTCAGGAAGAAATTACAATATGTAGTGCATAATTTTAATTATTGTTTAGCTGTGTTATTTACCTATGTTTGCAATTTAATAGTGACGCTGTGAATGTTGAGTTGTTCTTTACACTGTAGGCTGCGACATATGGTAGTAGGGTTCGAAATTTTGAGAAGTTTCCGTTTAGGATATCATATGTAGAATTCTTGTTATGGTTAACTTATCAGTGTTGTTATAGAGATTCTTCTGCATAGTATCAGTCATAGAAAACTTGAGGTCCAATAGGTATGATCACAATATTAACAGTCATGTAAAATTTTGAGTCTTTTTGGTATGTTCATAATATTGACGGCATGTAAAATTTCAAGCATAATGCTTAGTCTGTTGACAGATAACCTAAGTAGCAATGACAGCAATAAGGTAATATATTTCTCTGGCCTATGTTTTAGTGTAAAATCATTGGAAGTAATCAAGAACCCCAGTACCTTCTAACTACTTCAGTTGCAGTGTGAAATGGACCTGCAAGTAAAAAGCAAAGAGGAACCAGCCTGGCTTGAAAGAACAACAAATGCATCACTTGTGAGTCTCATGGCAAATAACTTTATAGAGGTCAGAATTTAACCCTTAGTAGCTGAATAAGTTTGGCAGGGGCATAATTTACTATGTGCTCCCCAATATTAACCCCAGCAGTCGCCATTTGCTACATGGGCATCTAGGAAAAGTATGTCTCTCTTTGTTTCTTTGTCTGGGAGTATGTGATAATGTGCTACGCAAGGCAGCCAACTCTTAGGAAGTACAAACAACAGTATTTATATACATCTATAGGTCCAACTAGTGACAGAAACTTTGTTCATGGGGCAAGGAAAAGGGTTCTGGTGGCACCTGCCCCCAGATTATGGTCGCCAAGTGGACATTTGGCCTCTAGCATTTACTAGGGAGATGGCAGTGCATGCTATGTTTGATAGTGGCAAAAAGCTGAATTAAAGTTGTGGACTTGATAGTGAAGGAACCTTGGTTAGTTCCAGCTACCAATGAAGTTGTTTCCAGCTACCAATGAAGTTGTGACAGGCAGCGTTTCAAGATCGAGGCATCAGGACAATTCATGAGCTAAGTACCCATCAAATGACTGTTTATTGTTTATTGATTACCTCTGGCATTTATTGAAATGGATTTCTGTAGGTTGTATGGTTATGTTTTTATTCTCCATGGTTTGATAATGGTATCGTTGTGGGATTGACATCATCTCCTATCATACATTATCCAATTTTAGTGCTAGTAGCTGCTGAACTGAAGGACAATTGTGGGTGCTGGATTTAATTCGGTTATGGCCAGTAGGACTTTGAATCTCATAGTGAACATATTTTTCCACCAAAAGAAATTCCAGATAAGATTTTCATCATTTAAACTTCTTTAGAATGTTACTAATGTTGGGTGATCTCATAGTAAAACTCTGCCTTGTCAGAGAAGCTGTGAAATAATTTTGGAGAAGAAGCGACTTATTGTCATCATCTTTCCTTGCTCTGTCTGTTGGTACTGTAAACACAGTCTATTGTAATCTTCTGAATGTGTGGCTTACAGTTCAGTCTCTCTTTATCTGATAGCTTACATGGTGATGTGATAACATTCTACTTTCATGTTGGGGAGTGTAATTTGGGTCCATTCTAGAGGTATTTGATGAAGCTGAATATCCCAGCACACGTCTGTAGTTATACTGGCATTAAAGTGAATTCCTGCACATCATTCTTGCACCTCAGAGTGTTTGAAAACCTTGAGAGTTGGAAGAGGGATATTCAATGAATAATTGTGACTCGGCAGCAAACATATACTCCCAACACTGTGAACTGCTAATTTATAGATGTGATATTGTCCAGGAGTTGCTTAAAGGTGAAATTCTGCTGCTTATGCACACTGTTCTCTGAATAAATGTTTGCTGGTTGAGTTCTAAATTATAGACACTACAGAAGAGAACGGTGTCTGAACATATCTGAAATGCGAGTGCACTGCTATTCAAGATCTATACTCTTGACACTTCTTGTTATGTTCTATTCTTGGGTATATAGAAAAAACAATAACTCTCATCAACAACAACGGAATTCAAGAAGTACAATGTGACCCTACAAATATATTTCAAAACAAAATAAAACAAGCTATCCAGCAAACAGACTTTATTCTCACAGAACAAGAAAAGGAAAGCCTCACTATCAAAAAATCCTCAACTCTCCACAGTAAGAGCCATCCCCAAAATACACAAAAACTCATGTCCCATTATACCAATAGTAAATTATGATGTGCCAATTTACAATTTAAGCTAACAACTGAAAAAATCGTAAAAGAGAAAATCTCACTTAAAGAAGACAGATAAATTAAAACCAGCCTGGAACTAATCAACCCCTTCCCGCCCGAAAGCACCCGACTGTTCACTTTGCCTTACGGTCCATATTGCCCGAAAACACCCAGCTGCATTATCTGCATACGTGTGCAATCTATGCAATAGTTTTGTATTTTGTGGTAGTGAATTGTTTATTAGGCTTTGATGAACATGCAGTACAATATACAAGGCTTAGGTAATAAAAGAAGAGTGAGAATTTGTCTTGAAGTTGTCTAGGCAACGGACTTGATCTTCCGCGAGTGCTGGTCAGCTGTTTAGTTCGTAAACATGACGGGATTGAATACTGCGGATATTGAGACTGAGCTGAATAACGGCATAAGAAATTACACAAAATTGTTGAGCAGGGGTGGAGGTAAATTTTTAGTGAGTAAAAACATATCAACAAAGATAATTTTACAGATAACTCTGATATAAGTGAAAACGGATATCTAGATATCGGACCTGATTATGATGCGGCTGCAATTCAGGTAACACAAACATTTTGTTTCATTACTCAATGATTATATGGATTATGTTGAACCTATCAATACTTTCAAAAGAGTATTATGAGAAATAGGTTATATTTTTACATATGTTAGGCGGAGACAATCTATTCAGTGACATTACCGATTGCGTATATATCAATGCAGCAATCAAACAGGCGCATTTCAGTAAAATAGAAACAGAATGGGAAGACACTTGCTAGAGGAAATGAAAGTTGATATACAAGGTCACCATTACACTTCCAGAATCTCATCTTTATTGGCTTAGGGGGATTTAGACAACATGAGAATATGACAAATACAGCCTACCTCAGTGTTGAGTATCTCCAGCACGGGTGGGGGTTTGAACCGACAAACTTATGACTCAACGAATAGAGAAAAGGACATGATGGTATGTTAAATGTTGTAAATGATGGCATGTTTTCTAATATTATTGAAAATGAAACGGTGTGCTCTGCTTGAATGTTTCCTAATTAATAGGTTGAAACCTGGGGATAAGCGGAGCAAAAATGTGGGTGGTAAAGGGTTAAAGATACCCTTTGACATCACTAACATGTAGACCAACGTAACAATAGATGAATCCATTAAAATTATCGAAAATCTTCATAAAGAAAATACTTCACTGCAGGAAACCAAAGAAATAATTAGCCTCATTAGAACAATGCTACACCAAAATTGCTTTGCATTCACTGACAAGATCTATTGCCACAAGGAAGGGTTAGCCATGGGCTCACCATTATAAGGTATAATAGCAAACATTTTTTGAATAACTTTGAAAACATCTTCTGAACGTATCAGCATTCAAAAGGAATATTAAACTGGAGCAGGTATGTAGGCGACATCATGTGCATATGATAATGACTTCCCTAATGCACACCAGTTATTAAACACACTAAATTATGTACAAAATTCCACCAGCTTCACAATGGGGCAAGAATCTAATAAGAAAATAACACCACAATCAGCAGGAATAATGAAAACCTGTCTTACAAAGTGTACAGAAAGCCCACTCAGGTGTTGCATGCTATTGACGAGTCTAACCATGCATACACACTAAAAATAGCTGGATTGAATACAATGATACACAGAGCTGTTTCCATACCAATGAGCACAATGGAGTTCAATGAAGAGGCACAAATTGTTAAACAAATCATAAAAGAAGACAACCACCCTCCAGGCACAGTAGATAAAATATTAAACAAACAAAAGAAAAGTCCCTGGAAAACCACCACACTTGGTTCTCAACTACATTAATAATAACACATAAAAAGTAGGTTATATCTTTAGAAAACGGGGTTTTAATTAACCTTTAGGATGAACAACACACTGCAGACACACATCAACAAGTGCACCTAAACAAAAATGACCCTTTCTGAAAGTCACGAGTCTATGAACTCAAGTGCCAAGAACTTAACTGCAATGCCACCACCTATATAGGTCAGACAAAACAAAATTTCCACACAAGATTCAAAGAACACAATAAACGAACAGATATAATCAGCATTCAGCCTTTGGGGAGCACATATACGACAGTTCACACTATTTCACAGACATCAACACAGATCTAAAAATTGTACACATTGAAAATAAAATCAAATCTTCGAATATGAGGGAAGCAATCGAGATCTACATCGCAAAAAGTGCTAACGTAACCAACTTAAATGACCATACACACTTAAAAAATTCCCCGCACATCGCTCTACTCACATAATATCTGGACCATACTTACTCATTAAATTGGCATTTATCACAATAATATCCTATACATATTCTTTATTTCAATTCCATACATTATTCATCTAAAATCATTCAGTTGCATTCATCCATCTTACATAAAAGTACATTATAACATGAAGTAGGTTAATAACCTTCTCTCCCCTCTCCAGTGTGGAAAGAGTATTCCACAGTGCTCCACTTGTTCCATCCTACTTCCCCCTCTCCTCTCCATGGTACAGTGTACTAGATTTTAACATCCAGTAGGAGGGATCCACAATGTTCGGCACTCCCCTCTCATGCTTCCCTTCCTCTCTCCGTAAGGTTTGTGCTATACTCAAAACTTTCCATTTACCTCTCCATGACCACAGTCCTGAAATAGTATTTGGTGACAACAAAGTTGGCATTGGCAGTCTAGATAAGTTCAGGAGTTTTCTCGATATATTAATACTTGTAAATTTCTTATTTGTCAGTACTGGCTCATATTATCACTGAACTCTCTATCATTGACAAGTTTATGCAACGTAAACAATGCTATACATATATGCATATTTTGTGTGATTTCATAGAGTCTCAGGATGTTCTTGTAGAATGAAACATGTCATTCTTTGTATAATAGAGTGTTTATTTTTTACGGGTATGTTTATAGTGTAATAATTTATGTTAAAATTGTATGTTTGACAAACTAGAAAGTTTTTTTGTTACATTTAACTAAGTCTACAATGGAAAGTATGGCTTCATCTTTAACAAACTCTCTATTTTGTGCGTCATTTTATCTTCCTTTCCTTAGTTCAGCTACTGTTCGATTTCTTCTGTATTAAATGAGATAAGTGAGTATATTCTGGAATGTTATACTTTAATTCGCTTTTACTAGTAAACTAACTTGTAATAGAATGTAAGCTTTAGATCACAGTCCCTCTTGCACCCCTGTAGTGTCAAAATGTTTCATGAATCCAAGTGAAAAATTTAAAGGTCTCGTAGTACGAGGGCCATCCGATAAATAGGTTTCCCTATTTTACAAAAAATACAAGCAGGCTATTTACACTTGTGCTGGCCCTGCAGTGTGGGGGTAGCATGCCTGTCTCTTACCCAGAGGCCCCGGGTTCAATTCCTGGCCAGGTCAGGGATTTTTACCTGCATCTGAGGGCTGGTTGGAGGTCTACTCAGCCTATGTGATTAAAATTGAGGAGCTATCTGACAGTGAGATGGTGGCCCTGGTCTAGGAAGTCTAGAATAACGACGGAGAAGATTGTTCGTGCTCACCACACGACACCTCGTAATCTGCAGGCCTTTGGGCTGAGCAGTGGTCACTTGGTAAGCCATGGCACTATGGGGGCTGTTGCCCCATGGTGCTTGGTTTTATTTACCTTTGAGAAATATTTAATTTTCATTCTACAACTCGTACACTACTTTTCCACATAGTCACTATTTCAGTCCAAACATTTTGTTATCTTGGCAGCAGTTTCTTGATACCTTCATCATACCGGGTCGGGTCCCATCTCTGTAGACAGCGGTGCACTTCCTCTTCCACCTCTTCATCAGTTGCAAACCGCTTACCTCCAAGGTGCAACTTGAGTTGTGGATAGAGATGGAAATCACTCGGGGCAAGTTCCGCAGAATAAGATGGATGGGGAAAAAGGTCCCTTTTGAAGTTCTGCAGCAAATCCTGCGTCCTTTGAGCTGAATGGGCAATATTTTCTGAGACAAGACAAGAACGTTTTCGTTCGATTTCAACTCTGAGCTTCGTGAGGACCGTGGAGGACCTCTCATGTGTGACCACTGTGCATTGGGGCAGTCAGTCAACCAATACAACATCATTACAGTCCCAAAAGGCAGTAGCCAAAACTATGCCTACAGAGGCTGAGGTCTAACCGGGCAAGTTGGCCATGCGATTAAGGCCGCGCAGCTGTGAGCTTGCATCTGGGAGATAGTGGGTTCGAACCCCACTGTCGGCATTCCTGAAGATGGTTTTCCGTGGTTTCCCATTTTCATACCAGGTAAGTATTGGGGATGTACCTTAATTAACGCCACAGCTGCTTCCTTCCCACTCCTAGGCTCTTCCTCTCCAATTGTCAACATAAGACCTATTTGTGTTGGTGCGATGTAAAGTAAATTGTAAAAAAGAGTCTGAGGTCTTGGCTCTTTTTTATGAGCATGTTCGCCAAGTTTCTTCCATAGCATGCTTTGTGGTTTTGTTTTTAGAGTTGAATAATGCACCCTGCTTTCATCTCCAGTAACAATGCGGGAAAACATATGATCTCCCTCTCTTTGAAGCATTTGCAGGAAAGCCTGGGCCTGGCGCTGCACCGTCATCATGTAAATCTTGCTGCCGTTCCAGAAACCATGAATGCCAGCATGCATCTTTCACTATAAACTCACACCAAATGGCAATGAATATTGGTAGCCATTTCATTTTTTGCCATGGAAAAGCGAATAACAGGACAGAGTTCACAAGTGGAAATGCTTTCAAGTGGTAGCTCCATGACAGGTAGCGCCGTACTGGTGAACACAGAGCAAGCACATGCGGTTGAAGATCACCTTACCCCAGCCATACGCCAGTGGAAATTCCTACAGTATCAATTTAATTCTAAAACAAGAAGAAATGAAATTAGGAAGGTGTTATATTGATTTGGAGAGAAAAGGTGAATTATTGCTATCAGCGGCGGTGATTTTAATTTTGCTATGTATTGGGGGGGTCGAATTGAACCCAGGCCCGACCCCTAGTAGAAAGGAAGAAAGGGAAAATATGGACGCATTCAAAAGAGCTGTAAAAGAGGTGGTGGAAGAAGTTGGCCCTTTTGAGCAAATTAAAAATATGATTAAGGAACAAACCAGGGAATTTGAAAGAATGGAGGTATGGTTAAGAGAGAAAACGGAAGGCATAACAGTACAAGTGAGACATAACACCGGAGAAGTGGCAGCATTAAGGGAAGAAATAGGACGAATAGAAAAGGAAAACTTGAAGCTGAAAATAGAAGTGGAAGCAAATACTTTACATCGAAGAAAGAAGTGCTTATTTATCTATGGTGTGCCTGAAGAGTTGAGAGAAGACAAAGTACTGACAACTTACAAAGTTGTGGATTTAATACAGGGGAAGTTGAAACTTAATTTTAGTGAAGTAGATATAGATGATGTGCAGAGGGTGGGAAAAATTAGGGGCAAAAGGCCTATCAAACTAGAACTGTTTTCTACGTTGATGGCTGATGCTGTGGTAAGAAGTGCGAGTAACATGCAGAGAGAGAAAATATGGATCAAGAGAGACGTTGGATGGGAGACGATTAGGAACGAGAAAATACTTAGAAAACATAAGATTCGTGCAATAAATCAAGGTTTGAGAGCGACTATTAAAGGGCAAGAGCTAGTGGTAGCAGGCAGAAATTGGAAGAAAATTTGGACTGTAAATGGACTGATTGACTTAGACAGGAGGATAAAAGAAGACGAAGAAAAAGTGAGTAGTGCAACGAAAGGTAGGAAAGTGAGGAGTGATATCAGTATTAGTATGGACTTAGAGATGAAGGCAAAGCGGGCTGAAGAAGAAGGGAGCAGTGCAGCGAGTAGTGGAGAGAATAGGCAAAATACAAGAAGTAACAGTGTAAGTGTAATTATAGGAAGTAGTTCTGAAAAGTGTCAAGAGAGACAGAGCGAGGTGCTAAGTGGAAGTACGAACAACGGTAAGGAAAGAGCAGTGGACGGACAATGCAGGAGAGAGGCTGAAGAACAAAGGGGTAATGAGGGAAAGGAGAATGAGCAACAAGAAGCCGAGAGAGCTGGGTGTAGTGGTGTAGTTAGACAAGATCAGGGTATAAAAGTAAGTCCAAAGTTAACCTATGAGTACCTCGCACAGAATTTGAGTTTGAGCATAGGGAGAGATAGAAGATATACGGACAATATGATGAGAGCTAGGTTAAAAGTAGTAAAAAACAATAATATAGTGAGTAAGTAAGTAATTAAGGGCGTGGAGGCTGAAATGTTGTGATGGAGAAGTGGTATACAAGTTATGATATGTTAAAGGGTTGAAAGATGGTGTTGGAGAAGTGGTGGTATAATATGGTGGATGGCAGTTTGTTGTTATTTGGAGCTGGAGGAGTGATGCTAAATGTGGTGTTGGATAAGTGTTGTAATTTGGCTATTTGTAAATTTTGGTTCGGTGGAAGATGGAGTTTTCGGGAGGTAATTATGATGGGTAATAGGATGAATATGAGTGTATGGCAAATTGAGCAAATTATGATATGTTACAGAGTTTAAATGTGGTGTGGGAGAAATGGTGGTATAAGAGGGTGAAGTGTAGTGTTGGAAGTATTGAAGGCTTAGTATTTAAGTTATGCTATGTTATAGGGTTGAAATGTGGTGTTGATGGCTATTTAATTTTTGGAGCTGGAAACAGGTGAGTTTATTGCTATTATGTGTATTGAGATGGTTTATTTACGGATGATTGCGTGGGAGTTGGGAGGTGGTTTTATTGTATTGGTGTTTGGCATGACTATTTAATTTTTGGAGCTGGAGAGAGGTGAGTTTATTATCATTTTGTAAATTTAGGTTTGTTTGTAATATAGCGAGTAAGTAAGTTATTAAATGTTGTGAGGACGAGTGTGTGCTAGGGCTGAAATGTGGTGTTGGAAGTAGAGGTGGTAAATGGTTGAAATGTGGTGTTGGAAAGGTATGGAGAAGTGGTGGAGTACTCATGAGTAAGTTGTATTGAATGTGATGATGGTATACGAGTGGGTGGTATTTGTAGATGTTGAAATGTGGTGTTGGAAAAGTATGAAGTTGTAGTAATGTAATATGGCTATTTGTAAATTTTGGTTTGGTGGAAGATGGAGTTTTCGGTAGGTAATTATGATGGGTAATAGGAGGAGTATGAGTGTATGGTAAATTGAATAAGTTATGATATGTGATATGTCTGTTACATAGATTGTGTGAGTGTAATTGTCGGAGAAGTAGAAGTGGTATATATAGAAATGAGGTGTTGGAAATGTGGTTATGAGGTGATGTATGGTTTGGTATTGAGATGGTTTATTTACGGCTGAATTCGTAGGAGTTGGGAGGTGGTATTGTGTCTGGTATGAGTATCGAATTTTTAGAGTTGGAGAGAGATGATTTATTATCATTTTGTAAATTTTGGTTTGTTTGTGCAGAAGGGACGAAGAAATATGTTGTTGGAGAGGTGTTGGTATATGATTGCCGAAATTTCAATGTTATTATGGAGTGTTATGACGGAATGAAATGAAATGAAGCAATATTATCGAGGTTTTGTGAAAGTTGTGGTATGGTGGATTGGAATGTAATGACGGAATATTGTTGTTATTTTGGCTGGTTTGGTATGTATTTGTGTAATGTTGCTGTGGTAGTTTATTTTGGAGTAGGTCAGGGAACGATAAAGCTGATGAAAATGCTGAAGGTAAACATAGGCATGGTTGGCCTGAGCACAAAGCAGAGTAGGTCAAACAGAAAAACAATGGCGGTGTGGGAATGTGCTGAGTAAGAAAGGACAGTTGGTGGAAGGTGTAGTCTTGCCCCGGGATCACATATGAGAAATATTGCAAGTAAGGCAAACGGTTCGAGGGAATCTACCGTTGGCCAGTTGATTATTAATATTATTATTCCTTTATTATATTATTATTATTATTATTATATTATTTGTTTATTTATTCAGCTATTTATTTAGTTGTAGGGTGGCTTAGGTAAGACTCTATTGTGAACATGTATTGGGGCTAAACGCCTGTGTTGTTCATCAATAAATTGTTACTACTGTTTGTTGACATAATAAAAAAAAAAAAATTTAATTCTAAAACATGTGGTTTGCAGAGAGAAAATAAGGAAAAATTATTTACTGGATGACCTTCGTAGATCATGAAAGAGCTTCTGTAACTGCAGATGTACACTCCAACACTGATCGTGTTCTCATCCCCACAGAACAATGCATAATATCCTTGTAGTAGTAAAACATTTCATTTGTAGTTGCTTTATGTTTGACCTGCATCACATCCTTCCCTGGTCTATGACTGTGATAAGCCTGCTTCTTTCATGTTCGTTTTTTATTTTTACACTTGGATGAACAGAACTGTCTCAATGCAGTGTTTATCCCCTGTGAGCTTGGCAAAAACCAGATTATAGAAAGTGATTAAAATGTTTCAAGGGATTTTGATCTGTCTGTCTAAACAAAATGTATGTTAAGAGCATAGTATTAATATTTCTCACTGTATGGCAAAAGATTTAGGACAGTTTTAATACTTGGATGTGATTCAAACAACCTCAATGATTTGATAGACGTAATTGGATACATAAAATCAATTAATATAATTTAGTGTTTATGTCTGTGGCAGATTCCTTCCAAAATTTTGTGCGAGATGGTCCCAATTCCATCTCTGGTAGGATATCTTCTGATATGGCTAGAAAATGCTTCTCACTTTATATTTGGTTCTCAGTCTCATGCTTTCTCTGACATTAGGTTTGAACAAGGATGATAACACCATTCTCAGTGCAGTCTCCTCTGCTGGTAGAAATCTCTCTTAAACAGTAGTAAAATTTTGAAATTAACTGTAATACTTGGAAGTAGTAAATTATCATGCTCATTTGTTGGTGACAGTATTTGTAAATGTGTGTTACGTGCATAACTTATGTATCTTATTTTCCACAGGAAAATATTGAAAATGTATCAGAAATGATACCACTGAAAAAAGAAGCCAAATCAGAGTTAACAGATCCAGGGCCAATGCAGGAAAACTCACTTGAGGTAATGTACATAATTTGATAAGCCATTGTTATGTACTGAAAATAGAAAATTGCTGAACAGATATCAGTGGTTGACCCTTCATTTCAATACATATGATTGATACACTTTTTTATGAGATTGACTGTTTACTTACCTAATTTTCATGTTTCCTTCATGTTCTTTAAGATCTTGCATTATGTATCACGCAGCAGTTGGGATAGATCCAAAGACCTCTACTGTATATCATTTGGGAGGTGGTATCATTGCTACTAATATTTTTGACTTAGTGAATATTTTCAAACACGGAGTTGCTATAAGGAGCACTTTTTTGTTACTGTTCCTGGGTATTTTACTAGTTGTTCCAAGTGAAACACCATTGTAATCTTGTTGATTATATTAATTATTGACTTCTAGATAATACAATTATTTGTAGATACAAGTTGCAGGTGATTGCTTGCTTACTGTCAGAATTCACTTACGTACTACACACATTGTAGCCATCTTGTGGCAAGTAGAAAACATTCTTATCCTTCCTAATGTGGTCTGTGATGATACTAGTCTATGGTGACTTATAATATTACTTAAACTTTCAATGAATAAATGAGCCCTTCAAGAGTGACCTTGCCTTTCTGTTTCATATGTGGTAAAGGACAGTGTTGTGAATAGGCTTTGTATGTTCCCCATTACTTACCTGAACATTTGTTACATGAATTAGGATACACATTTGACCACTGCCATCGTGTGTTTCTTTCAGTGTTGTTATGGGCTATTTATTGGGATATTTAATTGACAATCTCTTTCAGGAATTCTGGGTTGGCTGCTCAATATACAGCCATCTGGATAATGAGAGAGGAAGTATAATCATGATCAGGGAGTGTAGTATTTTTCTCTCCTACAAGAAAATTGGATGTAGTTAGGTAAGAAGTGTCAAAAGGGTCGTCATTTAACTTTAGTGAGGAGATGTGAGTATGTGTTGTAAGAGTGGTCCATTCTTTGTTGGTCAAGAAATAAGAATTCATCACTCGTCTAAGGTGATTTATCAGACTGTTGACAGCTGCTTCTCGTTTTCTATCAAAGTGTAATGCTGCAGGAGGGATGGAATGCTGTATCAGTCCCATGCCTGCAGTTGCAGGGAAGAGCTGGTTTTTCTCAGGATTGTTTTTCAGAAAGGCCTTGATTTCCTTAGCTGCTCTGAAGAAGTTTGTGCCATTATCACTGTAAATGTTCAGGGGGTGACCTCTGTAAAAATAAGTGAACAAAGAGAGGCGAGCAATGTAGTTGTTGTGAGATCAGGTATCATGTCTATGTAGAGAGACTTGGTAGCTAGGCAGTCTGGTCTTGTTCCATCTCACGCTAATGTTTATGAGAATTGAGCCAGCATAGTCTATTCTAGTGTTAAGAAATGGGTACACGCACACTTTGTGTATTTCGCGTTAATTGTTCAGAAGTATCTGCATTCAACTTACGACCCTTGAGACGTGCATAAATGTTGCTTCTTTACCTCCCTCCTTGCTGATGGGATCCGAAACTTGCCTCTCAGAGATGTGATTAAGGGTTGAGTGCCATGATGAAGTAGTCGAAGTTGTTCCGCAATGATAATTAGATTAGTGAGATGATGATATATATACAGAATGATCTAATATTTCCTCCCCACTAGAATTAAGGTATTGTGCAGTCTTCTGCCGACAAGGAGATGGCTTCTTGATCTATGATTATGGTTATAATCAATATGATTTAATATTTTCTACAGAACATTAATGCAACATTTGAGTGGAGGGTTCAACTCCGATATGAACAGTGGACTTGAATTTCACTCTTGTTTATAACAATCTGAGATAAATCAAAAACAATATGCAGCTACTCTCTGTACCTTTTTTAATCTTGAAACTTTTGTTATGAATAAGTCATCATCAAGTCTCTAAAAGCATTTGTGGCATTTTTTGAATTGGGAGATTAATTCGAACATCATGTTTTCATTTATTCCTACTCAAAGGATCTTGATTCAACCATCCAGAACTATGCCAACAAACTGTATTGTTGACAATTGTGTTCATTTGTGGTCGTTTGGACACTAAGTCAGCGGGTTTCTCTTTGGACGGCACATGGTGCCACTCATTTGTATCTTTAGCAACTTCAAACTGGGAGCCTTTAATGTTTTCTTTGAATAGTCTTGTCAAGAGAAAGGCTGTTGGTTAGGAAATGTGTGTTCTGTTTAATGAAACTAATTGTAAATATTAGTGACACTCTCACTGATCTTTGTAATGTTTCCTTTGTGTTTGGTTGTGAATTACCTTTTGATTTTTTTTTGTGTTGTACTGTTTGTAAGTTGTTGTGCCTTGTCTTTCAATACATCTGAAGTAGCCAGTTCTTGTTCATGCACTAGTGTCCTTGTATTTTCCTGACTGCTTGTGCATTATTTATTTCTTGGCCAGCACGTGCATATGTCTCCTGGATGTTCACCTTTTATCTTTCGTAAGTAATTGTACTAACCTGTCCATCAGAGATTCATCTCAATTTTGTGTTTTGGAGAAGTGGTTAGTTTTTTTGAGTTTGCTGATACATTATTAAATGGTGTATGAAAATTTGAGTTCTTGGGAATAGGTCCATTTGAGGAGTATGCAAAATGGGATCAGCAAGTGTTAAGTCTCTAGGAATGTTCCGGTAGGAAATTGTCATTGTTGAAATTGTGGTTCTTTTTCAGAAGCTCACTAGCCAGGGTAAAGTCAGTGATGAAATTGTCTGTAGTGACGTTTCTCCCTGTTCCCTCAATATCTTTGACAAGTCTCAATACCACATTCCTTCCATTGTTCACTTCTCTCTCTCTGTTTACTGGTGTAGCGTCGTCCACTGTAGAGGCGCACACATAAACCGTGCCCAAATCCGAGAGGAGCCATAATTTTGTTCCATGTTTTCCTCTTGGTTCGGTAGATAAATACTGCTTAAAGAGGCATTTTCCCTAAAGGAAGCCAGCTGTTCATCCACAGTATTATTTTCATATGGAACAAACACTTTAGGTAGTTGTGAAACGAACATGTCATGAACTTCTCTTTTTGCTGTTAACTTGCCATTACATCTATGGGCTGGTCTCTCTTCCTTATTATCGAAGCTCAAAACTGGGTTATCATTTAGGACAGTTGAAGAGATATTGTAGCTCGAAGGATAGGGTGACCGTCTGATTCATTCCATACTTCTCGAAGTGATTTGCCCACTGATTTGTAGACTCCAGCAAAATCAAGCCTGCAAATATAGATAACTGCATGTTATTGTTGATTGTGATTATTCGCAGCTAACAAAAAACAGAAACTGCTATTGTTTCCAAATTGTGTAAATCGTACATATGTAGAAATGCTTCAAACTCTATCAAAGAAATGGGCTTGTAGCTTACTCTTTATCTGCAAAAACCCTCTTCATTTCAAAATTTGTTTCCCATAAAGTGGTTTCCAGCATTTTATCAATGATGAATAACTTCATTGCCAACATCTGGGATCACCTGTCCTCTGAAGAGCATATCTCGTGGGTCCAGGTGCAATTCTCATTATGTTACTCAATCTGGAATACGCATAATTGAAATTTACGTTTCTCTGAAGTATTATTAATATAAACAACTAAAATATTGAACAGCATATAGGCCTATAGATATAGGTCCATGATGTAAATGAAGCAATAGCGTTGTTCATATTACAGTGCAACCCCAGTTTTGTGTGACCTCGGTTTAGCATAAACCCGCATTTAATGGAAGAAATTTCAGGTCCTGAAAATTATTCCATAAGAGCAATGCAATTTTATATTCAATTTTACATAATTCAAAATACTGTAGGGCAAAACTCACATTTAGCATGAAGGAAATGTTAAAATTTTCCTATATTTCTATTCATTTTGGTTATGGGACATTAAGAACCACTGCAAAAGACGTCATAAGCTTGCTAAGGAGGATTCAAGGCAGAAGAGGAATTTGGAGCCTGGGCACTTACAACTAAAGTGAGATGTCTGACTTTGATTGACATCTGTTCGCGGCCGATGTAGTAGAACAGAACCCCCGTTTTAATGACAATGTTATTATAATCTATGAAAATTCCTGTAATAATCTGTGCAATATCGTTTAGTTACAATACAATGAGAATCCTTTTACCGTTTCATCCATTATCACAGGCAAATTCAGGCATGTTAGTTTTCATCCATTACCAATATTCATACACTCTACTCCAGGGTTTATATTGAATGTGATCAATCGTCTTCTGTGTTGATTCATTGCTACGCATGAGTGAATTGATCTTGAGTGAGTCTGAGGTCTTCTCACAACACAGACTGGTGTATTAAACATAGGGATAACATATTTTTGCAATAAGTGCAATGACAGCACTTGTTAACTCTTAGAAATAAAAGCTGAAGTAAAAGATTGCTTAATTTACTATGTTCTGAAATAAAATAAGAATGTGATACTTCTCAAGATACAGTGGTGTGCATAACTAATTTCAGAGGTTAGGTTATGTACTTTTGCATCTTGTTAAATTTCAGAATGGCTGTTCCCTTGTATATTTATAGTAAAATTGTTATTATTCTACAGGGAGCTTGAAATTTATTTTTATAAAGTGTCCGCGGTAAACCTATGTAACAAAGAAACAATAACAGTAAAAATTTCCACCTATTTGATACTTATATTTGCGTTAAGCAAATCAATTAATTATACACAGTACATGTTTCATTCCATTTTGGAATATCTTCAGCTGTATTCCATTGCTTAGGTGAGAACACTAAGTATTTATCTTTTTAAGAATATCTCAAACAGGTACTTTGTTTTTCTTAAAATCTACGTAAATTTAAAATTTGCATTAAATTAAAATGAATGTGGATGGTTGAATGGGGTCGAAGGCTGCATTAGCTGTGCTCCTCCAAGGACATAGTAGATTTTAGCAACAAGATTATGGGTAAGTAAAACAGCAATCAGCTTCAGGGATCCTGAACGAACCAAATTCAAGAGATACTTTTGTAAATTTAAAACAAATAGCAATCACCTTTGAAGGAGCAAACAAAGAGAACACCTTGTAATATTCAGAACAGTGACAAAGGAAAGTTATATTTTCAAATAACTTTTTATTAGGAGACAAGCAGAATATTTTGGTGATAAAAGTGCTAGAAACATTTTTTACAACATCTGTTCAAGTGAATAGATTTTGTTTAATAGGCTAACCATAAGCAGATCCATTTCCCTCTCATTTCACCACCCCATTCAACCATCCACATTGATTTTAATTTATTTCAAATTTTAAATTTATGTAGATTTTAAGAAAAACAAGGTACCTGTTTGAGATGTTCTTAAAAAGATAAATACTTAATGAGTTCACCTAAGCAATGTAATAGATCTGAAGATGTTCCAAAATGGAATGATACATGTACTGTGTGTGATTAATTGATTTGCTTAATGCAAATAGAAGTATCAAATAGGTGGACATTTTTACTGTTACTGTTACTTTGTAAATAGGATTTGATACGGGAAATGAAGCTGATTTCTTGCAATTGAAACCTAGGTTAGGTGATGCCGCTTGAAATAGGAAACTGGCAATGTTTGCAACAATCCTCTGGACTGATGCTATTGCAGTTCTTAAGAAGGAAATGTAATATGGGTGTTCAGTCTATTGGAATTAGAAAATACATGCTAATGAGTCAGCTGCTGCTTGGAAAACATCCGCAATAATGTTTAAACAAACTGATTGGTGTTCTGTAGTAATTTTAATGGGTTTGTGTGAGTTCGGTATCTTTCCTGCCTTTTATGAAAAATCATGCATAACCTTATAAGAAAAACCTTAAACGGAAGAAATTTGCATTCATCAACAAAAAATTGCCAAAATGAAGCACAAACTGTAACTACAGTACAGTGTATAATGTAGATATCTCCTTCTTTTATTGCTGTCATTGTGTAAATAACGTATGATGGCACAATATATGTTAACCCCCATTTAACAATAAAAATTCAGGTCCCTGTAAAAACGTTAAATAGGGGTTCTGCTGAATGTGGAACGTACCTTACACCTGATTGTCAATATGGTTGTTTTCTCCATTCCGTCCCATTTCGGGATATGTACACTTCTTTTTGTACAGAGTCAGTCTCATCTTGTAGTTTATAACCAGATACTTGGAGCTCGTCATTTTCTTCTCCCTCCAGAGAAACGTGATCGTCATCCGTTTTTTGGAAAAAACAAATTCAGGATCAGCCAATGCATCATCAGCTTCCTCTTCATTTTTACTCTCACTAATTTCATATAGATTTCTCATTAACCGCTGATGACCAGCCATATTTGATCACAGAAACAATGCAGCACTCCCTAGTCGTGGAGGTAGTCGAACATTGTTTGTGTAGTGACCAGCAGGTAGGGCAGCATTGATATTAATGGATATGTCCTTTTGATCCATTCATCATATATGTAATTTTTTGAACTGGTAGAGTAGTCAGCAACTGAAAAATATTTTTAAATCGTGTCAATACCTACTAAAGGAGATGAACAAATACACAAGTTTTTTGGCATATACAGTTCATATTTTGTCAGTTACAAGCAATTGAATATTAAATCTGGGTCGATGCAATCCATTCAGATTAGAAGGATTAAATGGGGTAGAGACGAGCCATAATGAACATGTCGAGATGCTGATAATAATGTCTAATTTCATTATAATGCTACAAGTGGGGCAGAGGTTATTTGTACATTCAAGGATGTGCTTCACATACTCCAATGCAATCAGCTTAGGGCAGTGGTAGTGGTTATGAATTAAGGTCTACAGTATGGTTATATTTGGTTCAATCATGGCAATATTTTACTAGGGTTTTCTTTGTCTAAACTTTCAGGGACAAGGTGATATTTTGAAACTTTTGATTCCAGTTAGGCCTTAATTTCTAGTGATCTTATTTTAAAAATTGCCCTTGAAGTATAGTCACAACAGTATGTCTCTGTCGAAACTTGGTAATTTTAATTTTTGGAAGGCAGACCTTTGTCTGTTTGACCAATTCTCTCGATTTAAATAAATATTTGCTTCAGTTTCATTATAATTAGCTACTAGTTTTAGGGAAGTTATCAGTTTTGATTCCAGGAAGTCTTAAAAGACTTTGAAATCTTTTTCATATGTGTCATGTCCATGTCAGTGAAACACCCCCTCTTTTAGAGAATGGTTATATAGTTGTACTTAAATAGTGATTTTCTTGATACTGAAACGTTATTTGGGGTATATTCCAAGGAGCTCCCATAAGGAAGATTGGAATATTACGATCACTTTTCCAAGAATTAGTTTACCCCAAAATAATAATAATAAGGTCCCCGACACATGGTAGGAAAATATGCCAGCAGGGAGAGAAAAATGCCAAAATTAATTAAAAGAAAAACAGGTTAAACAACCCACAATACTAAATTCATAACAGGGAAATCAATTCATTTCCACCAACATCCATCAACAATCAACATCACCATCAATCAACATAATATTCTCATGGCAACGAAAATACGCTAGGCAGTTGAGGAAAATGGCCAATCATAGGCCACCAAACAACAATAGGCATGTACATATTAAGAGACAAAAGAAAAACAGGACGTCGAAAAATCACGAAAATTCCAAACAAATTAATTTAATAATATAACCCAGAAGTAGGAAAATTAAGATGGAAAACGAACGTTTGTTCCACATCCTTGCAGCAACCCACTTGGTTAATAACCCTGCCAAAACATTGCATTAACCCCTACTTATTAGGGCTAGAAAGCCGCTACCAATCATTGAGTATTAAATTTACAATTTCCAAGAATAAGAATTAATATTAATTCACAGCAGGTGCAAGTCCCTGGTAAACAAAAGTAGTTTATATATAAGTTTTTGACTCGAAAATTGTTCAAACACCGCAGGGCTAAAATGTAGAGTTTAGTTGATGCAAAGTTACATCCTGTTGCGGTACGCACTTCACATTTTGAAATATTCAGTTCACCAATTGGAACAAGTTAAGGATGAGTTGGAAAAACACTTACAGTGTAGTATCTTGCCATAGTCGTGAGTTCGCTTCAGCGTCATATCCTTACTTATGTATTACACCTTTCCTACCATCTTCTCTCCTGTCATCGGCACCTATCTACTCATATAACTCTCGTTGGGCGATCATAATATCATGCCTCGGCTGCAAATGACCCAAAACTAAGATAACCATCATGTACGCGGGGGTCTCTCGCATGTATAAGTACGATGGTCGGAGGTATACATTTGGTTCTCAGGGTAAAATATCTCATTAAACTCTCAAATTATACAAAACAGTCGTAGGTTCCGTTGAAGAGTAGTCATGATTCTAATCAATCATTCAATTCCCCCGCAAGTAGGTGAAAACCTGATATGATGTTCATTACTCAGCATATCTAAGCTTAAATAGCTCTAATACTATCCTATTTCTACGTATTATAAGTTACTTTGGGAAAAGAAACAGATAAATAAGCCTAGATCTAATTTATTAGCATGCTAATGTTTTATAATTAAAATAGGAATTAAATTATTAGCAATAGTGAAAAGAAATTGGATTCATATTATAATATCATTCTTGAGCTCGTAATCTTCATGGTAAACTTAATTGAATTCATCATATTATATTCATTAAACTGAATATCATCCGGTCATATAACCATTTTCATTATTTTAAAAGGTTTCATTGGGTAAGAGCGGGATAATTCTTTATTTATCATGGAGGGAGTGGTATATCTTCCTGTTAGTATTATTTGGGCTAGCTTTGGGACATCCACTGGATTCTCATTTGAAATTTTTGGTTTGGATTTTCATTATAACTTCTTCACGACATGAGATAAGTAATATGTTTCTTAATTACAGTTTTAAAAATATATCAATGCAACTATAAATGTACCTGTCGATACCGATATCAAGCTTATTATAATTATATACATTCATATGTGCAAGATTAATTCAAGTATTCTTACTATAGAGTGCCACCATTACGATGATCAATCAGTTGTAAACGCGTAAGTTGTGCCAAATGTTTTCATAAATACGTGTCATTGCATATAAAACCAACTCTGAAGTTATTCACCGCTGTGCCAAAATTAGGTTAAAAACCTACTCTACCGATCTACATTCACATAATAAGACATATTTTTAGTTATGCGATGTTCCTTCATCTGTACGTATATTCAGATTATATTGCATGTAATACACAAATAACCTAGGGATATGTCTGGCATCAATGCTATTTATCGACCATATAACGCTTGGACTGTAACATACATTCACATAAACATGACCTAATTCCAACTCTTGCATTGTTAACCTCTATATTAAAAACCGTAACCGACACAGAAACTCGCAATAACCTCATCTAGGCTTTAATACGCCGAGAACAATTCACATTTCCTCAGGCTAACAACATTATGCAATTCTCATATTTCAATTCTTCCCGATACCTTCATATAAAAACAATACAAATTCAACTTCATTTCAATAACCTCTGTGTCACGGTGAAAACAGTCCAATAGCCTGAGTTTCCATTCATAAACTGCAACTCCCCAATATTTCATCATTTCCTTTCAATACAATAATCGTACTGGCCATGTCTGCCGATCAAGTGCTCATAAAAACTAGGTTACGTTACGTACATCGCATACATTCCTCTTAACCATAAATAGTTCGATATTAATTGGTCTTCTCAAGTAGATTGGCATATAAAACATGGATATGCTCATATTGATTTTGTTTATAGGAACCTACAAATATCTCACGAGCACAGGATTTGTATTACGTAAAATAGCACATGTCAGCGGTTAATTATTTAAATCCAGACCATAGTATTCACTTATTGGCACTTTATATATATCTGTAGGCACTTCTGCACTCAAATAATTATATCCTAGCAAATAATTAAAATTTTATAATGCAAAGTTCGAAACCATATTACTTATCTCGTGTCGACTTTCCCGTTGCTGGCTCCTTCCTCGACTAGGACATCTCGGAGTAGTCAATCATGTCCCAGGATCACGTCACGGCTGGATTCGGCTGGGCATCTTGGCTTGAGCTGAGTTCATCTTGCGCAATCTTCCTCTATCCGTGTAGGCGAGCTTCATTACGTCACCAGGGATCATGCAACGAAAAGATAGCAAATATTTTGTAGAATACATATTTCTCTGATGAATTGCAGGTTTTCCAATACGTGTACTTGAGTTTATATATTTTATAACTGATAGAAATATTTCTCCTAAATTATATATTTCCTCAATTTTGGTCTGCTTTTCGTCAATTATGTCACCTAAACAGGTACTGCTTATAACTTGAAATAGTTATTTCTGCGTTTTTTAGTGTAGATTGGCCACTTATTATGCTATTCCGGTCTTATTCTTTACGTCGATATCTGACTCGGCTGCAGTCACACTTTACTTTAATATCTTGGCGTTTTTCTTTGATTCCTTAAGTATCCTGCAGATATTGGAGGTTTATTCCTTCGATTTATTATATATAAATTACTTTAGTATTTATAATTCGTTGATTTTCTTTCGCTATCTCGTAGTAAAACGTACAGTTCTTCCTTCACGCAGTTTTTCTTCTCAAGGTATCCAAGAATCGAGTCAATTCAATTATTTCATGGTCCATAGTTGTTCAATCTTGGAAACTCTTTACTCTTTTGCTGGTCAATATCGACCTCCGCCTACTGATCAAGATCGATTTGCAGTAAGATTATATTCCGTTCGCATTTACGCCGCCTGAAGCTGCTCCGCCCCATATTTGTCCGCTGTACTTCCATAATAGTAACTGCCTCAAATGTCACGTAATGGTACAGTATGGTAAAGGTAATCCTTAGAGTGCACTCCAAAATTCCAGGCGAGGTACTTTAAATGGTAATAAAACTTAAAATTAACTTTCACATTTCAAGAGTGCATAAGCCGTATCAAGCGAACGTCACCCTGGGTCCATGATAATCACTCTATCCATCCCGGCAAGTGGAGAAGCGCGCCGTCCTTCCATCACAGCGCACTAGCAAATCGTTAATGGCGACTGGCCAGATGCCTACATGTCAGACCACAGTCGCAATGTTTACGTGCGCATACTCGCTCGGTGGAGGGGGAGACTGGCGAGATGGTTCATACCGACGACACTAGAATGCAGGAGAATACTGGAAAAAGCACTGTCTGGCCATACACCACAGATGGGCTCATTAATAACTTTAAAGCCGACGGAAGTTAATGTTTATAAATATTGAAAACCATGGTATCTGTGACCATGAATCACTTGATGAATAACGCAGCGGCAAACCACATTAAAGACACGAATTTGAATGGCCATGCAGCCAGCACTAATGTATTCACAGAGAGGTATAAATTCTTAATCCGGTAATAGTCTCCTTCCCCGAAGCTCCACATACACAACATATAATGACTTTCATAAGGTGGTGGTCTGGATACAAGCTGAGTTTTTGATGGAATAGTCCGAATAAGAAAATGACCACCGATCACATGTCCCAGTTTATGCACCACCAGCAAGATGAATCCAATAGTCAATTAAGAACCAAAACATATATGAATTGAGTAAAAAACAATTGAGTGCATTTCAACGACACTAGCTGTCCAGTTACTTTCAGTCATTAAGAAGTCCCATGCATTAAAGGGGTGCTACACGCAAGTCGCAGGTAAATCTGTTAATGTTCTAGATAAATGGTGACACTCATGCTCCAGATCATTTGCTAAGTTTTAATTCCAATGAACAAGTCTCGCAAGTTCATATGTATCAACTGTTCAAAGATTTCGTTACTTTGTGGTACACACACGCAACTGAACAACTTCCTAAATGTTCACTGGTAGAATAATAAACTTTCTTAGATTTAAATGCACGCTATTATACACCCAAATTGAGATTATCACATGTTAGACATTCATTTTAGTATTGTTTATCGGACTTGCGTAAGTTAAGAAACGCCTTCATTTGGTTTCAATTTTATTATTATTGCCAGGGTGGTATAAACCAATTTAACAAATGAAAAACGCCCAGAAGGGCAAGGAAAAGAAATGAACAAATATAGAAAAACAAAAGTGGTGAGCATGTAATAAGTTCACAAGATCGAACAGGTAAATCCTTTACATAATCTTAAATTGGATTAACTTGACTTAAGACTACAGTATGGCATTGGATAAAACTACTAGTAAAAGCAACAGGAGAACAGGATTACAATAGAATACAATAATTACCTAAAAAACCCTTGAGCAGGTACTAGGAAATATATAACCATAAATATATCATGCTAAAATTAAATATATCGGCAGAAAGTTTATGCACAACATATAAGGAAAAGAATTAGCTTGAAAATTAAAGATAGTCATCTCCTCAAATTAGTTTTCTGTGCACGTCAGCAACCCTATCGGAATGCCACATAATAAAGACACCACCAGCAACAATGAAAACGAGAAGCTACCATTGCATAGACATACAACTTCAAACATTCACAATACACGGAAATAAGTTAAGCTTAGGAAAGAAAATACTGACAGAGTACAACAAACCACAAACATGGTAAGTTCAATAAGTCCAGACATCAATCAAGTAAGAACACGCTACAGATCACAACACCTGATCCAGCAATGCATGATAACACAGCAAGAAACACATCAAATTATCGAACACAGCCACACCGACAGTACTCTTCATATAGATGACCTACCCAGAGATGTCAAATCATTTCCAGAATTGAAATACTAAGAGAACAGCAATCCACACATAATTGCAAAATAACCAGACGTTGACCAAGGGAGAACATGTTGCGAAGCAATGACACATTACACAGTAATCCAAGTTAATTAAAATCACAATTAATTTTTTAAATCAGTGGAGTAGAACCACTAATAAGTGAGCCAATAAATAAATTTTTAAACCCATTAAATACACGACAAAATCTAGATATTATATTTTGCAATTAATCAATTGTAATGCTACGTATACACTCCATGCATAACCCGTCTAAAGAAGAGATAAGATCAGATATAGTTATACTCACAAATAAGAGAAACACTGAGAAACTGGACATGAGAAAAAGATCAATATCCATGGGTTACGGTAAATAATTACTCAAGGCAAGATGAATATAGTTAGCTGCAGTTTGAGACTTCAAGATCTTTCAGATGGCGGATACGCGTATCAGCAACACCAAGTCAAGAATAGTATTAGGATATAGGAACTCATAATAACACCATGGTGGAGCAGGACAGAAAATGGCAGAAAGAAATTCAGAAGTGTCACCCAATCTTAAATTATATTCCTCACAACTTCACCGAATTTTCAAACATATACATCAACCATGGAATACTCATTTAAATAACTGGTTTAGAAATACCCCTCAATTAAGTGGCCAATTTGGAAATGAGAGCATAGACCTGACACGATTCCCTACCGGTTATCCACAAGGGATCTCGGACAAATCTGGAACAGTAACAAGTGACATCCGTAGACTCACACTGTAGCCACACAGCCACATGTACCGTGCGAAATATATATGAAACAAGGTAAATAAAATTTAAATGGTAGATCATGAACTAGGACGACGGAAAACGCTCAATAGAACGATGAAGAAGGAGTAAACGCCACGAAAAGACCCGATCATCGAATAGTGGGAGGCTTCAATACCACCTATGAAGCACTAGTTAATCCCATACTCAACTGGCGCCCCGCAGAACGGCAAGATGACCAAAAATTAATAGCAACGGATACTAACACTCCTGAGAGAAATGGACCAATAGACTGGCAGGTTAATCCAAAATGAACTTTATAGTACAGGATAAATACATGATGACGTCAGATTACCTGGGTATGCAGAGAATTAAAACAAAACAAGAATTGACCAAGTCATACAGGAATCACAAATTACATGCAAGCAGACCAGGTTTTTCTAAGAAAGCAGTAAACCCATGCCAGGATTTATTTCCCAATCTACGGGCACACAGGGGTAAATTAAATGCAATACCGACCATACCGAAGTGTTATAACCATTTAATTGTACAACACAATAACAATACAACATTAATGAATCTCAACGGACATGCGTTAGCAAAAAAGGGGGGGAAGGGAGCACTAACTATCCTCAACGACATGTCGTGAAGCCATCATGCCACCTCACAATGCAAACTTAAAACAAAATCACGTACCGTTACAACATAACTAACTCAGGACCAAAACCATTACCTACTAGGTTCGAAAGGAGAGGATCCATTGGTGCAATTTGTGAAAAATAACACCACCATAACAAGTAGACGAGGTAGGACGACATGGACATTACAACTCAATAGATTAACACACGTCATGAATAATACACCAATTTAGAGACAGAAACCAGGCAAGTAAGGTCTGTAGAAGAATGCAGAATTAGTAACACATGCGCCCCAAAAATACAACAAATAACAACGTAGTTAACCACCATTACCAGAAAGGAAAACCCAGATGCCTAATTTTGCGAAGGTAGATATAGGGTAAAATTTTACTCACCAGAAAATCAAAAGGACAGGAATGACTAGAAATACATCACTCAGTTAACGGGTAATTCACAACTGATTACAGAAATGATTGAAAGTTGGGCATGAGACCAATCGGAAATTAGGAAATCGTACCACCAGAAGTTGGAGACCGAAAGCAGTGAAGACAGTTAAGTCCATGCCGTAAAGGCAAACAGCCAACCACCACCAAGTCCGATCGACAGAGTTCCGCAATAACCAATATCCACAGGCAAATCCACAACTCAACAAATAGGATCTAACACCGGGTACTATCCAGTTCCTAGTCAACCCCCCAAATAAAGAAACTAACCTAACAGATTACTCGGTTCGTTTAATGCACAGCTAACAATACCACAACCGGAATAGACAGTTATATCACCAAATTAAAGTCGGATAACAAGACATAGGCAATAGAATACTAGAACAGTTAAAGATAAATACAGGTTAGGACACCTTAACAGTTTTCATACCAGTGAACAACAATGCACAGACCTAATATTATATACAATTTTCCAAAATTTGCTACAAGACAAAGGCTGCTACATAATACATAATTAAATTAATGATGAAAATTTAGTAATCTTCAATGATCAGGATAGAATCAATTTATGATGGACAGAGCAGGCATGCGCCCAAACCAAAGGAGCAATGAGATATTAACGATTAAATAAATAGGTGCCAATAGCGCAAGTGAAAGGATCCACACGCCACGAACCACAATCACACTTTAAAATACAATGGTAACAAGTACACGGTAATAAGCTACTACACAGTGATATTAAGATTCACATGAGACATGAATGCAGAAGATTTGGTGCAGAAAATCATAACACGTTGTAATTAATTCGCACACTACTAAAAACAATTTCTGGAGAGAAAAAGGTCATACGGTCAGGAAGCAATACTCAAAACAAAAATACTATACATGGAAAAGTTACTAAATAAAATTCACACGCAACCAGAATAGTTACAAAATAATCTAAAGATTAAACAAATTTTCTTACTGAAATGTAGCCCTCATCCGCAGGTCCGAACTACATACCATACGTATTATCAAGAAGCCCTTAAGAGAGAAGAGGGATCACACATAACCTGATTTTAACTGGGAAAATTGATCTCGCCTAATCCTCTTGGTGATGGGGTCACTCCCCAGTACCGATAATGAAGACAAAAACTGTAAAATAGTACAGGGACTTTGATACCTAGGAGCAAGCTTAGCATACAATTTGTTAATTTCTGTACTAATGGTATAGGATCTGACAAAAACTTGATCACCAGCTTTCAACCTAGTTTACTTTCTACATTCGTTGTACTTATCTCTGCCTGTCTTACAGGATACCGACAATTTCTTCTTCTGAACATGGGTTTAGACAGGTCGGGAAGATTATCAATACCAAGTTCGTTGGACATAGGAGAATACGGGGTGTAACAGAACATAAGGAACATGGGAGTTTTACTATGAGATTCGTGTGTGGCAGATTTGAAGGCATGGGCTAACCAGTGTTGGCAAGAATCCCACTTGGATTGGTTATTGTGATGATATGCAATCAGGGAAGATTTCAGGTTCCTGTCCATTCTCTCGGCGTAAGATGGGTTTGGATAGTTTGGAGTTGTATTAGCATGGGAAATCCTCAACTCGAATAGATACTTCTTAAACAAGTGGCTAGTGAATGCACTGGCATTGTCATAAACCAGAAACTTGGGAGCACCAAAGGATGCGAAGATAGAATTAAGGCAACTTAATAGACGTACGAGAAGTCATAAATCTAGTGGGAATAATCCCAGAAAACCGAGTACGCGTCAATACACACAAAGATATGAATGTTTCCCAAGGTAGAGCGAGGGAGCGGACCTACAAAATCGATGAATGACCTTTCCATCTGCCGAGAGGCTTCTGAAGATGAAAATAAACCAACACGGTTCTTCAGGTTGGGTTTACTGATAGCACAAGATTTACAGGACTTAACCATTTTCCAAATGAAGAACTTTCTAATTTTCTGCCTAGTTTTAAATGTGCCTAAGTGACCACCAATGCGTCAACAGTGATAATATTTGAAGATGATTGGCACTAGGACCTTGGGAACAACAATAATGAAATTAGCATCAATTCGACCTTTTCAACATAGAACACCCTTCACCAGAGAATAAGGTTTTACTACCATTCCGTCACTAATCTTGTCGGTGATTTCATTCAACTCAGGATCAGCTTTTTGATCGCCAAACTCATGGTATAACAAAGGTAGATCCGGAAGAATGGCGCCCACACTAACAATATTACATCTACTTAAGCTGTTAGCGGTGTCATTCTCCGAACCTCTGATACGCTTAACCTGAAAACTAAAAGCGGGTATCCTAAGTGCCCATCTAGTGATTCTGCCCGTTCTTTTGGGTCGGTTCAAGGTCGAAATTTACATGTTCAATAAAGGGTCTGAATTTCTCAAGTGCAAACAGCACGTGCAAACATTCCAACTCATAGATTGAGTACTTACTCTCTAGATTATTGAGTATCCTAAACACATAGGCAACGAGTCTACGACCGTCCTCATGGTCCTGAAAGAGTGCACCAGCAACAGCTTCTCCAGAGGCATCAGTTTGTGCAATGAAACGTTTACTAAAGTCGGGTATGGTCAACAAGGAGCATTCGATAAGGCAAGTTTCAGAGTTTCAAAGGCTTCTTGCTGGGAGGGACCCAGGTGAACTTGACATCCTTACGCCTCTGATAGTTAAGGGGTGAGGTACCACAGCAAAATTCGGGATAAACTTGCGGAAGAAATTTACCGTACCCACAAAGCGTGCAACACCTTTTACGTCCTTAGGTGGTTGGAATTTCCTGATAGCCTGGGTCCTAGATTGATCAACGGAGACTCCGTCGGGCGACACGACATGGCCAAGAAAGGATATATATATAGCTTGGCGAAGGTTACCTTGGATAGTTTCACAGTAAGACCAGCCTATTACGAACGCTCAACGACTTCCGTGACATGATCCACGTGTTCTTCAAAGGTATTCGAGAAGATCACAAGTCATAAAGGTAATTGAAAACAAACTTAAACTTGATATCCCCTTGAATAGAATTCAGAAATCTAGTTAAAACAGCTGCTCCGCAAGATAGTCCGAACGTCAACCTGAGGTACTCATAAATATTCCAGTCCGTGTTGAAGGCGGTTCAGGGAAATACAAGTTTTAGAGAGCGGAATCTGATAATAGGATTGATTTAGATCTAACACGGTAAAGAACATGGGCGGAGAACCACCCAAAACATGTAAATCTGGCAAAGGAATAGATTGCAGGATGCTTGTGGGATTAAGGGATCTGTAATCGACAACGGCACGGTATCCTCCGGAGGGTTTAGGTAACAGGTAAACCAGAGAGGCATAAGAAGAAATGGACGGTCTGATGACACTATTGGCAAGCATTTGGTGGATAATCCTTTAGAGTTCTAGCATGCGAGGAGGTGAAAGAGGTAAGGAGGAGTTCTAACAAGTTGGTTGTCAGACAGTTCAGTATCGTACTCCAATACATCCATCACTCCTAACTTGTTGGTAAATACTTCAGGAAATTGATGGCACAAGTTACGGACTTTATTAGCTTGTTGATAATAGAAATGATCAAGATCCAACTGATCGATTTCATTGTTCTTCCCTGGTAGCGGTCTACCTACACAAGAAATTCTGAAGGTACCCAAAGGAGCATCAATAATATCGACGTTACAATTTGAGGAAAATTTAAAGTAGAATTGTCTAGTCTGGAGGTCTAAAACGAATCCGGTCCTTGACAAGAAGTCAGTGCCTAAAATAATACTACAAGCTAGCTTCGGAGATACCAAGCAATGAACCTTCCAAGTACCGGGCGAGTTGGCCGTGCGCGTAGAGGCGCGCGGCTGTGAGCTTGCATCCGGGAGATAGTAGGTTCGAATCCCACTATCGGCAGCCCTGAAGATGGTTTTCCGTGGTTTCCCATTTTCACACCCGGCAAATGCTGGGGCTCTACCTTAATTAATGCCACGGCCGCTTCCTTCCAACTCCTAGGCCTTTCCCATCCCATCGTCGCCATAAGACCTATCTGTGTCGGTGCGACGTAGAGCCCCTAGCAAAGAAAAGAACCTTCCAAGTAAAATTACCAATACGCAATATCACGTCAACAGATCCAAAAATTTCCATATTATCCTAATTAGCCGTGACACTTGCAATTTTGACATTCTGCAACTGAGGCAGTTTACAAGAGGACCTTATTTCATCATACCAACTGGCATCAATTAATGTGGGCCGTTGACCTTCGATGTGAGGAGGTGAAAGACGGTAAGCACCGAGCTCGATAGCTGCAGTCGCTTAAGTGTGGCCAGTATCCAGTAATCGGGAGATAGTGGGTTCGAGCCCCACTGTCGCCAGCCCTGAAGATGGTTATCCGTGGTTTCCCATTTTCACACCAGGCAAATGCTGGAGCTGTACCATAATTAAGGTCACTTCCACTTCCTAGACCTTTCCTATCCCATCTTCGCCATGAGACATATCTCTGTCGGTGCGGCGTTAAGCAAATAGAAAAAAAAACAAGCATCTTCATATATTAAAGTGACGTTACCCGAGTCATTTAAAGCAACAATCGGTTCATTATTCAGCTCTGCCTTCGCGAAGGTACTTTTAGACTCAACCAAATCGGAGATTTTATTACATTCCTGCCGACAAATAACTCTCTGTTTCCACAGAAAATTCAGGGGCAAGATTCACAAGTATTACTATCAACCTTCAGTCATCGATTGCGTTTTTTGAAAGAGGTTGGGCAATTATTTTTAATGTGCTGCCTCGACCCACACAAATAAGAACAACGACCAGTACTACGCTTTATTGACGGGCGAGCATTCCGAAGGTGGTCACGTAATCCACAATTATACCATTTTTAAGATTTCCACTATCCCTAGATTGAGGCGAGGCCGGGTTAAAAGGAGGAGGGTGGCAGATGGGTCTGGCCGCGTCCCCGTGCTTGACATATTCAGCAAAGGTACAAGCAGCCTCTAATTCCACAAAATTAGTCGGGCTCTTCCTGAGGAGTAGGTAGGATCGGTTGTAGGGAGGAAAACCTTTCAGAATATGTGCCACCATTCCTTCTTCTGGCACCGAAATTCGAAATACCATGCAATAAAACCTCGAGTCTAAGATTTAGTTGAGTCGTAAAACAATATTGAGGAAACAAATTTTGCAGTGCTAAAGAAGGGATAAATTTTGATAGTACAAGCTCATGAAATTCCGTAATCTTTATATTCTTCGAAATAGCTTCAGAAATTTCACGTTTCAGGATTCCCTCACAATGGGGGAACAAGGCATTTAGAAATATTCAGTTCACCAGTTGGAACAAGTTAAAGATGAGTTGGAAAAAACAGTTACAGTGTAGTATCTTGCCGTAGTCGTCAGTTCGCTTCAGCATAATATCCTTACTTACGTATGGTAAAGGTAACCCTTAGAGTGCACACAAAAATTCCAGGCGAGGTGCATTAAATGATAACAAAATTTGAAATTAAATTGCAAAGTTGACGAGGGCGTAAGCCCTATCAAACCAACTTCACCCTGGGTCTATCCACCCCGCCAAGCGGAGAAGCACGCCGTCCTTCCATCACAGCAGAACCTTAATGGCGACAACCCAGAAGCCAGAAGTCAGACCACAGTCGCAATGTTTACGTGCGCATACCCGCTCGGTAGAGGGGGAGAGTGGCGAGATGGTTCATACCGACGACACTAGAATGCAGAAGAATACTGGAAAAGGCACTGTCTGGCCATACACCACAGATGGGCTCATTAATAACTTTAAAGCCGGTGGAAGTTAATGTTTATAAATATTGAAAACCATAGTATCTGTGACCATGAATCACTTGATGAATAACGCAGCGGCAAACCACATTAAAGACACGAATTTCAATGGCCATGCCGCCAGCACTGAAGTATTCACAGAGAGAATATACATTATTACTCCGGTAATAGGAGGATAAATAAAATAGCTAGTCATTGTTGAAATAGGGATCAGCAGAAAGGAAAAAGGAAGCAAGGAATAGTATTGGGTAATATTTTGGAGATAGTATTTATTATTAATACTATTATTTATTTATTTTCCTAAAATTGTACATGTACAAATACACGGAAGTGCCTCCATCCCCGTATGTATGTGTGCATATTCTCTGCTGAATATTCACAAATATATAGGTAATTTTAAATTTACATATTTACAAATGTTCCGCTTTTTCTACGCTAAGTTGTCTACTGCTATCCTACAGTGTGTCCCTTTTCACATTCCTATCTCTTATCAGTTGTCTAAAAAGCAGTGGCGAAAGGACTTGGGTTAAGACGCAGCAGGTCGCTATGCAAGTTAGGTTCCAAAAAGTATAAGAAAATAAAATACACTGACTGACAGAGCAAATGCAACACCAAGAAGGAGTGGTCAGAACTTTATGCCAATTGCAGGGTAGACTGACGTCACTGAGGTATGCTCATGATGTGAAATGCGCCGCTGTGCTGCGCACGTAGCGAACGATAAATGGGACACGGCGTTGGCGAATGGCCCACTTCGTACCGTGATTTCTCAGCCGACAGTCATTGTAGAACGTGTTGTCGTGTGCCACAGGACACGTGTATAGCTAAGAATGCCAGGCCGCCGTCAACGGAGGCATTTCCAGCAGACAGACGACTTTACGAGGGGTATGGTGATCGGGCTGAGAAGGGCAGGTTGGTCGCTTCGTCAAATCGCAGCCGATACCCATAGGGATGTGTCCACGGTGCAGCGCCTGTAGCGAACATGGTTGGCGCAGGGACATGTGGCACGTGCGAGGGGTCCAGGCGCAGCCCGAGTGACGTCAGCACGCGAGGATCGGCGCATCCGCCGCCAAACGGTGGCAGCCCCGCACGCCACGTCAACCGCCATTCTTCAGCATGTGCAAGACACCCTGGCTGTTCCAATATCGACCAGAACAATTTCCCGTCGATTGGTTGAAGGAGGCCTGCACTCCCGGCGTCCGCTCAGAAGACTACCATTGACTCCACAGCATAGACGTGCACGCCTGGCATGGTGCCGGGCTAGAGCGACTTGGATGAGGGAATGGCGGAACGTCGTGTTCTCAGATGAGTCACGCTTCTGTTCTGTCAGTGATAGTCACCGCAGACGAGTGTGGCGTCGGCGTGGAGAAAGGTCAAATCCGGCAGTAACTGTGGAGCTCCCTACCGCTAGACAACGCGGCATCATGGTTTGGGGCGCTATTGCGTATGATTCCACGTCACCTCTAGTGCGTATTCAAGGCACGTTAAATGCCCACCGCTACGTGCAGCATGTGGTGCGGCCGGTGGCACTCCCGTACCTTCAGGGGCTGCCCAATGCTCTGTTTCAGCAGGATAATGCCCGCCCACACACTGCTCGCATCTCCCAACAGGCTCTACGAGATGTACAGATGCTTCCGTGGCCAGCGTACTCTCCGGATCTCTCACCAATCGAACACGTGTGGGATCTCATTGGACGCCGTTTGCAAACTCTGCCCCAGCCTCGTACGGACGACCAACTGTGGCAAATGGTTGACAGAGAACGGAGAACCATCCCTCAGGACACCATCCGCACTCTTATTGACTCTGTACCTCGACGTGTTTCTGCGTGCATCGCCGCTCGCGGTGGTCCTACATCCTAATGAGTCGATGCCGTACGCATTGTGTAACTTGCATATCGGTTTGAAATAAACATCAATTATTCGTCCGTGCCGTCTCTGTTTTTTCCCCAACTTTCATCCCTTTCGAACCACTCCTCCTTGGTGTTGCATTGTCACTGTCAGTCAGTGTATATAAATGCAACGTAAATTTTAATCTAATAGCAGTTGAATATTATTGTTTGAAATAACTCCACATGTTGTATATGAGTTGATAATGTTTTTAAATACAGAGGATATTATGAGTAAAATATCCACGAACCTACTACGCTGGCGTAGCAGGGGGAGAAGTAATACTCCCACGTGGCGCGTCCCAGGTGGCGGATAGGGGGTCTTAAGCGGCTTGCTGGCGGACTTGAGGGAAATAAAATACCTCTCGCGGACCAAACACACAACCCCCCTGTGGGTTGGGGGACGCAGACCAAGAATACACCCTCGTTATTCCCTGCCTGTCGTAAGGGGCGACCAAGGAACCACGAAACTACTTGTGATTAGTACCACCATGCGGAGAACATCATGGTTCGCTTTTACTTGCGCGTAGTACCACTATATTAGGTACCAAATAGGTTTGTGATTAGTATCATGGGAGCACCGTGCAATCGGCTTCTGCAGTACCTGTGATTAGTACCACCATATGAGCGGGACCATGAGATGATAGCTACCATGGTCCTGCCTTGTCTGTGATTAGTACCCACTCTATTAGGAACACCGCAGGATAGTGCAGGTCCCTGTGGCTAGTACTCTTATGTGATGAACACCATAGGTTTGCGTTGCCTGTAAATGGCGCCGCAAGGTGAGAAAACCCATAGGTCTATATTGCATGTCGAATTTCATGACCTGTGTGTAGTACCATAATGTGTGGAATACCGCAAGTCTCTGCTACTTTTGATTAGTACCGCAACATGACAAATACCATATTCTACCTTCCTAGAGGTAAGTAGCGTTATGCGGGGCCGATAACTTGGATTTTCGACCCCCTTTAGACTGCAAGCATCATCCATTCAGTGTTACGCTCTAGCAACAGTCCCTTGCTCAGTAATCCTATTGTTTTACGTAAGTTTCTGTGAATGTAAGGCATTGCGGGTCGCATCCACTGATTGCTTTAAATTCATGTCCATTCATTCATTCTTCGTCCTCACGTATTGAGTTCTGGTCAGTGGAGAATTTTGGACTTTTAATTTGTCATACCATTTCGTAACATTAGGGGCCGATGACCTCGATGTTAGGCCCCATTAAACAACAAGCATCATCATCATCATTAGTTAAATTTTGTAAATATTGTAAATTTATTAATGATGAGCTGTGTGTTTAAAAGAAAAAGTTAGTGTAAATTGTATAATACTGTATTTTAGGAAATTGTCTTCCTGTCTGTTCATTGACAATTTAATGCTTGATAGTAAGATATTTTTGTGTGCCATTTGCCACCAAGGTAGACACCTCCATTCCATTTGAAGTGATTTTGATTTGATTGTTCATTTCCGCTCTTATATTTTTTTAAATGGGAGATAAATTAATTATAATCTCCTGTCTCATACATCTTACACACTAAATGGAATAACCTTGCCATGCTGGTTTCTCCTAAGGTAGTCAGTAATTCAGAGGGAATGTCATCAATTCCAGGAGCCTTGTTCCTATTTATTACTCACAGCTCTGTCAAACTCTGACCTCAAAATTGGGTCTCCCATTTCTTCAGCATCAACAGCCTCTTCCTGTCCCCGAACCAAATCATCTACATCTTTACCTTGATACAACTGTTGGATATGTTCTTGCCATCTTTCTGCTTTGTCTTCTTTTCTTAGAAGTGGCTTTCCATTTGAGCTCTTAATATTCATACACCTAGATTTCCTTTCTATAAAGGTTTCCTTAATTTTCCTGTATCCAGCACCTACCTTCCCTAGGACCATACAACCTTCGACATCCTTGCACTTCTCCTTCAGCCATTCTTCCTTAGCTACCTTGCACTTTCTATCCACTTCATTCTTTAATCCCTTGTATTCTCTTCTGCCTTCTTCATTTCTAGCATTTTCGTATTTTCGTTGTTCATCAATCAGGTCTAGGATCTCCTGCGTTATCCATTGATTCTTACTTGATCTTTTCTTCCTTCCAAACATTTCTTCAGCAGCCCTACTGACTTCTTTTTTCATGAATATCCACTCTTCCTCTATTGTGTTTCCTCAGCCTTTTCATTTAATCCTTTTGCAAAATGTTCCTTGAAACAATCCCTCACATTCTTTTCTTTCAACATGTCTAGATTCCATCCCCTTGCATTCCTTCCTTTCTTCAATTTCTTTAACTTCAGATGGCATTTAATGACCAACAAGTTGTGGTCGGAGTCCACTTCTGCTCCTAGAAAAGTGTTCCAACCCAACACCGGGTTTCTGAATCACTGCCTAATCATAATGAAGTCTATTTGATACCTTCCAGTGTCTCCAGGTCTCGTCCACGTATACAGCCGTCGTTTGTGTTGTTTGAACCAAGTATTAGCAAGGACTAAATTATGATCAGTGCAGAATTCACCCAGCCGACTTCCTCTTTCGTTCCTTTGTCCCAATCCGAATTCTCCTACTATATTACTTTATCCTCCTTTGCATACCACTATATTCCAGTCTCCCATCACAATTAGATTCTCGTCACCTTTACATATTGTATTAAATCTTCTATCTCTTTATATTGTACCGGTAACGGCGGTACAAAACTAAGTCCCCGTAATAGAAATCTTTAAAAAACTTACGCGTTACGCTCCGGGCCGGCTACGAAAGACTGACTGGATGGCGAGCAACAGCTGTGTGCGTGTGACGTAGAGAGCGGGTGACGTCACAGCATGCCTCACCACAACACAGAGCCTAGACTGATGTGGAATGTTCTTCGAGTTTCTATGGGTAATAACTTTCCCCACGATAATAATTAAACAAATTTAACAATATCATCGTGTAACCCGATCCCTTGTCTACGTTCCTGCAGAGTGTCACGTAAATCTGGCATGAGGCGATGAAGTTATGGAACGAGATGTGGAGGCCCGGATCAGATATAAATACAGTACTGCTTCGCTCAGCAGAGCAGTGTGTGGCCTGATAATGTGGCCAGAGTGTGTATGTGCACGCTAGGCAGTGGAGTTCATACAGTCGGTTCGCGAGGACCGTGATTTAGCGTGAAGCGGCTATCAATCTTCGAGTCCGTGGACTTTAACCCAATCGCGTCGAATATGGACTTGTACGGATTTCTTTATACTGTGAGTGATAAACTTTTACTCCGACGGGATGTGATATAAATTGTGCTTCGTCTGAACATTATCAAGTGACTGTTTATTCTACACGAGTGTCTAAGACTTGCGTATGTTTTCGAGTGCTCGTAATTTGAAGTTTAATGTTATGGACAGGACTTAGGACAGTTTGCTCCTTACAGAATACTAAATACTTCAAGTTTATGAGACTGCGTTTTAATCCAGATTTACTCGATTGCAAGCATGACCACGTCACTAATTTACCATTTCATTAACTTTAGGTCATGAACTGTAAATTGTGCATATGTGAACTGTGCATTTCAATTCTATTAAACAGCACATTTCAATTCTACGGACATTCAGTTGTGCGTTTCGATTTTACGAACAGTCGAACCGAGGACTGTCAATACATGATTAATTTCGTATTTTAATTTCATGTTATTATCAATACGTGAATGAGTTGGAATTCACGAGTGAAACATCTTTATTTTCGTATCCAATAAAATTTTGTTGAACAGTGTTTCAAACTAAGAACTAAGTCGTGCGGCATTACTTTACATAAATTCAAAGTCATGTCACCTCTGTACAGCAGATACAGTAGAAAATGTTCCTCGTCCTAGGGCTGGCGATGTTCTTGGATTCCGGCAGCTCCTCCTTTTCCCATACCAGTGAACCACCATTCCTCCCCCGCCACAAACTTCAAGTGACTCTGTTAAAATTCGACGATAAGTTTCGAGTGGACTTTTATCTTTATGAGTATTATACTTACATGCTCATTCGAGTCTAGTGGCCTTATTTTCATTTAAGACGGGACAAAATTTAGTGACATTTCACCGTGTGATAAACTCTCAAAGATACCTTTTTTTCGTGTTTGAACCTTGTTAAAACCATTGATAAACTTTCCTCTCATCTGTGCAGAAGCAGTCTTTGCATTAACTCGCCCGAAGGCTTAACGATGTTCATTCACGTTCATCGTCTACGAGGACTACCTCAACGCCCTTCATCAGCACCGTATGGATCTTCAAGACGTCGGATGGATCTTCTAGAACTTCCATCGGGGGAGGAATGGTGGTTCACTGGTACGGGAAAAGGAGGAGCTGCCGGAATCCAAGAACATCGCCAGCCCTAGGACGAGGAACATTTTCTACTGTTTCTGCTGTACAGAGGTGACATGACTTTGAATTTATTAATGAACTCAGAGGAAAAATTTTAAGATTTATTTCTAAACAAACCCTCTCCCTCTGTACGCACTTCAACGAATGGTACATGCCCTGCGTCTCATGTCTACTGAAGTACCACATTTACTGTTACAGATGAGAGGGGGAGAAATTTGCGCCCCAGTCGTGTTGGGGCCGATTTGGAGTGCAGTAGAACTAGAAATTAGCGTTTCAGCAATATAAGAACTTAATTATGAGTGCAGTAGAATTTAAATTGACACTTGACCATTCTGTGCTCAATTTTGAAATACTAGTAATAAATTAAGAAGTGCAGTGATAGAAAAAATCGCACAAAAATCGTGTGACTTAGCAACTTAATCCAGATACATTTCCAGTGCTTTGTGTGGAATAGCCATTAACATTCCAAAGAACTTTCTAACAAGATTTAACTTTTCTTTTATAAGAAGTGTTATCAGTGATATGGGATAATTTTTTGTGTCTTAAATGTCTTGGAGAATTTTCTTTTTGAGAATGTTTGAATGACTTTGAACATGAACTTTTAACCATTGGACAATAATGGTGATATCTGAATTCTTTTCAAGTGATTTATGATTTTCTTGTTGCTTGGTTTAAATACATTACCATCAAAATGGAAAATATTTTAGCTGCTATTGAAGCTCTTAAGACTAGCATAAATGAACGTATTGCCGAATCGCATGCTCAAGTAGGTGCTGATTTACAAGCTCGTATTAACGAGGCCAATGCTGCAACTGCTCAATTAGGTACTACTTTAGAATCTCGTGTTAATGAGATTAACACTCGTATTAATGAGGCCAATGCCGCAACTGCAGCCAACTTAGAAAGTCGTATCACACAAGTAACTAAAATAATTAATACCAAGTTTACCGAAGTTAATGCTGATTTGGAAAATAGGCTTACTAAAGCTGGTTCTGAAATTGAAAAACGATTCTCAGAAACTAATGCGAAGATTAATTCTAAGTTTACGGAAATAAACGAACGCCTCATCCGTGACTTAGAAACAGTAAAACAAGACCTTAAACTACAAATAGTTGAAGACTTAAAAGCTTCGTTTCCCACCTCACATCAATTGATTATGGAAGTTGAAAGCTTAAAGGCAGAATTTAAAGAATCTCATGGTCAATTATAACAGGCACAAGCAAAAATAGCCTCTATTCAGGATAACATCCATGAATATTTTAAGACTAACTTCCAGAAAATAAGTAATGAGGTTAATTTACTTAAAACAAAGCAAGAGGAAACAGATAAGCATGTAAAAACCCAATTAGATAGCGCACATACTCAAATCATTCGCATAGGCCGCGACGTAAATGAAGTGAAGCAGGACCTCGAAAAGGAAGTCCAGAGCGTGGAAAACTCCATCCGTGGACAAGTTAAGACTATCAACGTCGAATTGCAAGGAAAAATAGAGACCATTGATAATAGGATATCTCAGGTGGAGAAGGAGGTGTCTACACACCAATGTCAAGGGTCTAGCGGAGATACTTCTAGCATTTCCACAGTTTTAAAATTATCAGACGATAAACCTGCAAAATTTTCCGGAAAGGAAGAGTACACAGCGACAGAATTCCTCCTCAACATTGAAGAGTACTTTCAAGAGAATAAAGTACGATCCGATCATCAATTGAGGATAGCTTCTAGATTATTGGAAGGGAAAGCATGAAATTGGTACACAGCATTTAAATTTAACATTAAAACCTATGATGAGTTCAAGGAGGCCTTGTTGAAGAGGTTTTGGAATTCAGAAATTCAACATTTGATTAAGCTACAGTTGTACTCCAGGAGATACAACACAGCGATTAATTCTTCACGATATTCAGACTTTCTCATTTCTCAATTAAAGAAGATGCAATTCTTTGATCCTCCTTTGCCACAACAGGAGTTAATACAGGTAGTAACTTTACAATTTCTGGCGCATGTACAAGAAATTCTTGTGGCAGCCAATGTTCAAGACCTAGAACAACTTGATTATTTATTAAGGAAACTTGACAGTGCCCATACACAAAATCCGCCCAGGGTTGCTAAGACGAAAGAGGTTGCAACCAACCATGCCGAAGTTAACAACCCGCCGAGATCGAATCCCGAACCCCGTGAGGAAGTGGAACCACGGAGAGATTCGTTATCTCATTTCCGGCGATTTAGGAGACGTCCATACGGGCAAAGTACGCCTTACAGACGTAATCAAACGTGGAAGAAACCTATTGAGTCGCTTACTCGAGATGGAGATTCGCCGAGAGCCGAGATCGAAAGAAGATGGAAACTCGCGAATATATCTAGAATCGAAACCGGGATGAAGGATTACCTGGCGCTACCTCTTTAGAATACCAAGAGCACGCCAAAAGACAGAACACGACGCCTGCGACAAACCCCGAATCGACAGGCGCAATTAAGAAAAACTTCGACAACACAACAATAAGATTGCCTGAAAACCGGAGTAGAGGAGAAATAATTTCTGTCACTAATATTAATTACTGGTACTTGGATGACTCAGATCTCTTGTATGAAGATCCCACTCCTACAACACCAAAGGTCCAACGAAGACATCCAGTTATTAATATTACTTTGGATACCCTTTACGTAACCGCCTTAATCGATTCTGGAGCTCAGGACTCATTAATTTCTGAGAGGTTAATTGAAATGTTGGAAGGGGAGAGAAGACATGTTATTGATACCAGTCGCACAGATCAAAATTAAAGGGATAGTACCGGGCAGGCATATCAAATGTAAATTTCAAGCTTTCGTTACATTTGACATTGAAGGTGTCCAGTTCGAGCATATATTCCTAGTCATTTCGCCGATGAAATTCAACGTCATCCTAGGGTTAGATTTCCTAGCCAAGTATGGGGGAATCATTGATTATCCTGCCAACGTCATACGATTTTTTAACATCGACTCTGTAGAGTTGCAGCTGGTAGACTGTAATAATTTGAAGTGCCAAGGTCTGGGTACCCCATTCATAGAAACCGGAGGCAACATGAGCGATGCTCTGCCTGCCGATGAAATATATTGCGAAGAGGGTAGACCCGGTCAAGAGGGACCCGTCGGGGGCCAGGAAGTGCCCATTATTGAGGATGTGTTCGACGAAGGTCGTGATCACTTCATATTTCTCACCAGTGCGGCTGAAAGCCCAGAGTTCGATTCCCGCATGGCAGAGGCAACTCGACAAATATTTGAGTAATTTCCTGAGGTTTTTGATGACAAACCCGGCGTTATTAGAGATTTTGAGTACCAATTGAATGTTAAGGACACCTCTCCTTATAAAAAACGGCCCTATCCAGTTCCTGAGAAGTACCGAGAGGAAGCCAGGACGGTGATCAAAGAGATGGAGAATAATGGTATCATTTCTAAATGTGTCACTCCGTATCCAAACTCCCTGGCCATTGATAAGAAAACCAGCTGTTTCGCACCCCGAACTTCGCATTTATGCAAAGTTTTGCCCACTTTATGTAAGACCATATAGAATTGCAGAGGTTCTCGAAACCGGGGCATACAAAATTAATAAGCTGGATGGAAGCATCGAGGGCATTTACAATGCAGCCAACCTAAAAAAATATTTCAGGAGAGATCATTAAAAGAAAATCCTATCGAATTTTCTTTTCCCCAGGAGGAGGGGGAGATGTACCGGTAACGGCTATACAAAACTAAGTCCCCGCAATAGAAATTTTAAAAACTTACGCGTTACGCTCCGGGCCGGCTACGAAAGACTGACTGGATGGCGAGCAACAGCTGTGTGCGTGTGACGTAGAGAGCGGGTGACGTCACAGCATGCCTCACCACAACACAGAGCCTAGACTGATGTGGAATGTTCTTCGAGTTACTACGGGTAATAACTTTCCCCATAATAATAATTAAACATATTTAACAATATCATCGTGTAACTCGATCCCTTATCTACGTTCCTGCAGAGTTTCACGTAAATCTGACATGAGGCGATGAAGTTATGGAACGAGATGTGGAGGCCCGGATCAAATATAAATACAGTACTTCTTCGCTCAGCAGAGCAATGTGTGGCCTGAGTGTGTGGCCAGAGTGTGTATGTGCACGCTAGGCAGTGGAGTTCATACAGTCGGTTCGCGAAGACCGTGATCTAGCGTGAAGCGGCTATCAATCTTCGAGTCCGTAGACTTTGACCCAATCGCGTCGAATATGGACTTGTACGGATTTCTTTATACTGTGAGTGATAAACTTTTACTCCGACGGGACGTGATATAAATTGTGCTTCGTCTGAACATTATCAAGTGACTGTTTATTCTACACGAGTGTCTAAGACTTGCGAACGATTTCGAGTGCTCGTAATTTGAAGTTTAATGTTCTGGACAGGACTTAGAACAGTTTTCTCCTTACAGAGTACTAAATACTTCAAGTTTATGAGACTGTGATTTAATCCAGATTTACTCGATTCCAAGCATGACCACGTCACTAATTTACCATTTCATGAACTTTAGGTCATGAACTGTAAACTGTGCATGTGTGAACTGTGCATTTCAATTATACTAAACAGCACGTTTCAATTCTACGAACATTCAGTTGTGCGTTTCGATTTTACGAACAGTCGAACCGAGGACTGTCAATACATGATTAATTTCGTCTTTTAATTTCATGTTATTATCAATACGTGAATGAGTTCGAATTCACGAGTGAAACATCTTCATTTTCTAATCCAATTAAATTACGTTGAACAATGTTTCAAACTAACAACCGAGTCGTGTGGCATTACTTTACATTATGCCAAGTGCCACAAACTTCAAGTGACTCTGTTAAAATTCGACGATAAGTTTCGAGTGGACTTTTATTTTTATGAGTATTAAACTTACATGCTCATTCGAGTCTAGTGGCCTTCTTTTCATTTAACACGGCACAAAATTTAGTGACATTTCACCGTGTGATAAACTCTCAAAGATACCTTTTTTCGTGTTTGAACCTTGTTAAAACCATTGATAAACTTTCCTCTCATCTGTGCAGAAGCAGTCTTTGCATTACCTCGCCCGAAGGCTTAACGATGTTCATTCACGTTCATCGTCTACGAGGACTACCTCAACGCCCTTCATCAGCACCGTATGGATCTTCAAGACGTCGGATGGATCTTCTAGAACTTCCATCGGGGGAGGAATGGTGATTCACTGGTATGGGAAAAGGAGAAGCTGCCGGAATCCAAGGACATCGCCAGCCCTAGGACGAGGAACATTTTCTACAGTATCTGCTGTACAGAGGTGACATGACTTTGAATTTGTTAATAAACTCAGGGGAAAAATTTTAAGATTTATTTATAAACAAACCCTCTCCCTCTGTACGCACTTCAACGAATGGTACACGCCCTGCGTCTCATGTCTACCGAAGTACCACATTTACTGTTACAATATTGTGATCTTTCCTACCTGTAAAGAAACCATCCAAAATTATTCGTCCACTGACGTCGTCCCACGCCATCTCTCCACTGACAGCTCGGAACATACCACTTAGACGAGCAGCTCGTCTCCTTTCTCCCAAGTCTTCCCAGCCCAAACTTTGCAACATTTTTGTAACGCTACTCTTTTGTCGGAAATCGCCCAGATTAAATCGAGGTGCTTTTCATTGGATTTTTCCAGTTCCTGAATCAAGTAATCTACTCTAGTTGGGGTCTCACCAGAGACAAATATGCTCTCGCCTCTACATCCTTACTACAGCCCCCAAATACTCTCATAACCATGTGCAGAGACCTGTACCCTTTATTTACAACTCCATTTATGTGATTACCCAAATGAAGATCTTTCCTTATATTAATACCGAGGTATTTACAATGATCCCCAAAGGGAACTTTCACCCCATCAACGCAGTAATTAAAACTGAGAGGACTTTTCCTATTTGTGAAACTCACAACCCGACTTTTATCCCCGTTTATCATCATACACTCCCTACTGTCCACCTCACAACATTATCGAGGTCATTTTGCAGTTGCTCACAGTCTTGTAACTTATTTATTACTCTGTACAGAATAACGTCATCTTCGAAAAGCCTTATCTCTGATTCAACTTCTTTACACATATCATTGATATATACAAGAAAACATAAAAGTCCAATAATACTGCCTTGAGGAATTCCCCTCTTAATTTTTACATTGACAGATAAAATTTCACCTACTCTAATTCTCTGAGTTCTATTTTCTAGAAACAGAGCCACCCATTCAGTCACTCTTTTGTCAAGTCCATTTGCACTCATTTTTGCCAATTGTCTCCCATGATCTACCCTGTTAAATGCCAAAATTCAATCAAACCAGTTATTAATTTTGCAAACAAGTCTAATATAATTAGAAAAAATGCTTTCCCAAAGCTTACATACAATGCATGTCAAACTGACTGGCCTGTAATTTTCTGCTTTATGTCTATCACCCTTTCCATTATATACAGGGGCTAATACAGCAACTCTCCATTCATTTAGTAAGGTTCCTTCATGCAAACAATAATCATATAAGTACTTCAGATATGGTACTATATCCCAACCCATTGTCTTTAGTATATCCCCCGAAACCTTATCAATTCCAGCTGCTTTTCTAGTTTTCAACTTTTGTATCTTACTGTAAATGTCACTGCTGTCATAGGTAATTTTAATACTTCTTTAGTATTAGTCACCTCCTCTATCTGGACATTATCCTTGTAACCAATAATCCTTACATACTGTTGACTGAATACTTCTGCCTTTTGAAGATCCTCGCATACACACTCCCCTTGTTCAATAATGATTCCTGGAATGTTTTTCTTGGAACCGGTTTCTGCCTTAAAGTACCTATACATATTCTTCCATTTTTCACTAAAATTAGTATGGCCTCCAATTATGCTTGCCATCTTGTTATCCTTAGCTGACTTCTTTGCTAGATTCAATTTCCTAGTAAGTTCCTTCAATTTCTCCTCACTTCCACAGCCATTTCTTACTATATTTCTTTCCAACTTGCACCTCCTCCTTAGTCTCTTTACTTCCCTGTTATAATATAGGGGATCTTTACCATTCCTTACCACCTTTAAAGGTACAAACCTATTTTCACATTCCTCAACAATTGCTTTCAACCCATCCCATTGAATCGTAATAAATCGTAATAAATAAATAAATAAATAAATAAATAAATAAATAAATAAATAAATAATCCGCAATATGCATATGATACTTTTCTGTTTGCAGTAAGTGATGAAAATCCACAGATATTGGCAAATTGATTGGTCAAAAAAAGTTCTGGGTTTAAACACGAAAAATACTAACTTAGTGACCGTAAGAAAAAATGCCATTCAACCCATAAAGTTGACAGTACCTGACACATCACTGGAACATGTGGAGTGCTTTAGGTCTCTCACCAGCGTACTTGATCACAGCATGAGCAGTCCTGTTGAAACTAGTTCCCAAGGACTGCATTCAAGATAATGATTTAAATCCCGTGTCACTTCATTTTCTCTGTTCCTGTTTACTTCAGTGTTGTGCGTGTCCTGTCTTATTTTATGGTGGTTTTGCTATTTGCTTTACGTCGCACCGACACAGATAGGTGTTATGGCGACGATGGGATAGGGAAGGCCTATGTGTGGGAAGGAATCGGCAGTGGCCTTCGTAAGGTACAGCCCCAGCATTTGCCCCATGTAACAATGGGAATCTACAGAAATCCATATTCAGGGCTGCCGACAGTGGAGTTCGAACCCACTACCTCCCGGATGCAAGCTCACAGCGCGCGCCCATAACCGCATTACTAACTCACCCGGTTTACTTTATGTTGCTGACGCCTGCACACCATCCTTCGAGATGTGGGGCTACAGTACTCCGAGCTGGAGGTCACGTACAATATCAGAAAGTAGAGTACTTTGGTCATATCATTGGAAATTGTGGGGTAATGTGGTGGTTTATACGTTTAGGGAATAATAATTTCAAACCAAATCCATCAAAGAACCAGACATATGCTTTTCACGTGGGGAATACTGATAGTTGCAGGTGAAGTGATTGGGAAATGTACTGGAACACAGTGATACGCCTAAGTATCTGAGGTCAAGCTTTGCACTTATCACTGCTCCAACACCGAGGCAAAAGTCCTCTCACAATGCTTTGACATGATCAGATTGGGCCGCTCATCCAGAAAGAGTGCAACAGCTGTATGGTATAAATCTGTACATGCCAAGAAGTTCTACGTTGCACTCGTAGAAGCTTACTGACTGATCGCAGGGTATCTAAAACCAACCAACTAAAACTAATAGCTCCACCTGACACTCGACGTGAAGTAGCCGCGAATGTGGAGACGTACAGTTCGCCCTCTCCATAGACATCAACTTGTCTACTTGCAGATCCAAATGAAACCATGTTTGAACCAGAAACCGCACATTCCTAGATCGCTTGGAACTTGAGAAACTTGAACAGAAGCTTCTCTGTTACTACGAAGAGTCCTGGACGACATGGAAGTCTTTAAAGTGAATTGGGAGGTCCAAGGACAACGTAAAGAAAAACATCCCTCTGATACTAGTGCTAGTATCTGGTACTAGGCAGCACCACTCTAATATGTATCATCTTTCTTGTAATTTTTACTGTATTATGGGACTGGCTCAAATGAATAAGTGACCTCCTGCAGTTTATCTTATAGATGACATTTAAGGAAAGAGGAGTAGGGCAAAAAGGAGAAAATCTTGCGTACATAATCTACGAGAATGTTGTGGGCTTCGTTCCACCACACTTTTCCGACTTGCTGGGAACAAGAGTCGATCGCCGTGATGACAGCGGACATGCTATGAGGAAATTGTAGAAGAAGAAGAATTATTGCTAGTTTTATATCGTGATTATATATGTACAACATAGAATGCGATAAGCCTCTTGTATATTTAAATACAGTTTTAACAGTAAATATGGGCTAAATGTCACCGCTGACTGTTTCGAAACATTCGATGCGCCACAGCGAATTTCCTCGAAGCCGTGTGACGACACACAGCGCACTTCCGTCTCGGAATGCAAGAGAAACAGTGTTTCTTGATGGCGTCGTGGTAAATGAACCATGCTTCATAGCTAAGTCCAATTTACTAAAGAAAATGTTCGACGTTCTGACAACGAGAAAATATGAACTTCATGAAATGTTAACTAGCAAATGAACAGTACTTAGTAATCTACGTACGTGAACTAACTTGAATAAGTATAAAATACTGTACGTGCAGTTACAACACTTCATCGTCATACTGGTAAGGAGAAAGGAAGAGGGTCAGTTTTGAGATCGTACCAACTGCGCGCGACTTATGTTACATAATCGTGTATTCTCTTTACAAGTTTCTGCTTCTTGTCGATAATTTAATATAAGTCAATTGCAGCCATGACATGGGTCTGTTATATTTTACCGCTTTTCCCACAGCATTGGGGGTAGTGAGTGCAAGATGTGTCTCACATGTGGACTTGACTCTGTTTTACGATCTGATGTTCATCCCGACGCCAAGCCTACGTGATGGGATGTAATCACTATTGCGTGTTGGTAGTGTTGCATAAATATGAAGAGGAGAGTGTTGGGACACACAGTCCTCGAGCCAGAAGCAGTTACAATCGTGACCCTGCCGGTATTGGAAGCCGGGACCCTCCGAATTGAAGGCCTGAACGCTGACCATTCAGCCAAGGAGTCGGACGGATCTCTTACATTTATTATGTTGCTCCTTGTTGTAGAAATAAGAAACACTTTTCAGTAAATTCAATCGTGCGGTACTTCTACGTCTGTATGCGCACCACCCAGCCTCTTCAAGTCGTCTATCATCCCAAACAACCAAATTTTGGCGTCTTTGACTTATCGTATGTTGGAAAGGATTGTCAATTTCTCTTCACGTATGAACCCGGACCAACTACAATATTATCAGACCGGAATGCATATATAGATACGTGACAAAATGGCTGTCACATTGGGCCACGTGTAGACGGCGTGTGGGGCGTGTTTACATTCAGTTCGGTTTGTACCGCTCACGTGTGTGGTTGGTTGAGGTTATCTTGCTACTGGAATTCGCGATTTTTATTTTACACCGAATCGGTCTTGAAAGCCAAGAATAACGGCCGAGAGGATTCTTGGTGCTGACCACACGACACCTCGCAATATGCAGGCCTTCGGGATGAGCAGCGGTCGCTTGGTAGGCCAAGGGGGGTGAAGCTGATTCCTGCTCGTGGTGCCCCTGCATAGGTACCTGGATTAAAATTCCAGTACTGAACTGAACGTCAGCATTCCAGAAGTATCTACCAGTCAATATGACCCAATCGCTATATTCAGAACGGTCTTTATCAAGACCAACACTAACCATTATATCTGTAAATATTGAAGGTTTATCTCCATCTAAAGAAGGAATATTACACCAGCTTTGTCAAACTTACAAATGTGATATATTATGCCTTCAGGAAACTCACAGGGATGAGCAACTACGGCGACCAAAAATAGCGGGAATGAGACTTGTGGCCGAGATTCCCCACAGACAGTATGGCAGCGCTGTTTTTGCCAAACCAAATTTACAAATTTTGTCTGTTGCAACCACCAATGAAAATCAAATCGAGATAATAACTGTGGAACTCAGTAACTGCACCGTTTCGGGCATCTACAAACCACCAAATGTACATTTCTCCTTTAAAATTCCAGATAACTACTTCAAGCAAAAGACAAACTTTGTGGTTGGAGACTTCAACAGCCATAACAGTGCATGGGGATATACAGATGATGATAATAATGGAGAAGCTGTATTAGAATGGGCTGATGATTACCAATTACAACTTATTCATGACCCCAAACTACCTCCATCCTTTAACAGCAGTAGATGGCGACGAGGCTTCAACCCAGACCTGATATTTGTGAGTGAACACGTGGCACAGCAATGTGTGAAATCAATGTGCAATCCTATTCCAAATACCCAGCATCGGCCTGTAATGTGTCAACTTTTCTCTGCAATTCAACCAATAAAGGTTCCGTTTCGAAGGAGATATAATTTCAAAAAAGCAGACTGGGAGAAGTTCAGCTCAACCCTTGATAAAATAATATCAGATATCCACCCAACACCAGAGTTTTATGATCAGTTTGTTGAAGCTGTGAAGAAAGCTTCCCGCGCTTCCATACCACGAGGATGCAGAGTTAACTATATACAAGGTCTAACTTCAGACACAGCTGCCCAAATGAACACATATATTTCACTGTTTCAGGAAGATCCACTAAGTGAAGACACTATCTCAGCTGGAAGGAAACTGCTTTCCTCAATTGCAGAGGCAAAGAAAGATGCTTGGATCAAACTTATGGAGGAAACTGACATGTCAAGGGATAGCCGAAAGGCTTGGAAGCTTCTCAAACGACTTAGCAACGATCCAACAAAGGGACCAGTCCATGCAAATGTTACGGCAAACCAAATCGCAAATCAGCTTGCCATCAATGGGAAAACAAATCACCCAATAAGGAAGATGGAACATAATATCCTAAAAAGCGAGGTAATGAAGTCCAGTAACCTATCCCGGCCATTTGAAATAACGGAATTACAGAAAGCGATTCAATGCGCCAAAAATGGAAAAGCGGCAGGATTAGATGATATCACAATAGAACAAATAAAACACTTCAGTTCAACCACACAGGCATGGCTTTTAAAATTCTTCAACAACTGCTTTACTTCCCTAAAAATTCCAAAAATATGGAGAAAATCCAAGGTGATCGCATTTCTGAAACCTGGAAAGGAACCTTCGAACCCTAAAAATTTCAGACCAATCTCCTTACTCTGCCACCTATACAAAATAATGGAAAGAATGCTGCTCAATCGCTTAATGGGAGTAGTAGACCAAGTCCTAATCCCTCAGCAATGTGGCTTCCGCCCAGGAAAGAGTTGCACAGCACAGGTTTTACATCTAACCCAGCATATCGAGGACGGGTTTGAAATGAAGAAGATTACTGGTGTGGCTTTTGTGGACCTCTCAGCCGCCTACGATACAGTAAATCACAGGATATTATTACACAAACTTTATAGAATGATTACAGACATCAAGGTAACCAAGATGATAGCTACTCTCCTGGAAAATCGTCGCTTTTTTGTCGAATTCCAAGGACGCCGAAGCAGATGGAGGAATCAAAGGAATGGACTACCTCAAGGCAGTGTACTGGCTCCTGTTCTTTTCAACATCTACACTAATGACCAGCCATTACCAGAAAATACTAAAAGCTTTATCTATGCCGATGACCTTGCACTTACTACTCAAACTGATACCTTTGATGAAGCAGAGATCTCTTTAACTGCTGCATTAGAAGAGCTAGGTAACTATTATGAGAAAAACCAACTCAAACCAAATCCAGCTAAGACTCAAATCTGTGCGTTCCATCTGCGGCATGCGCAGGCCTCTCAGAAACTCAAAGTACTATGGAAGGGGAACTTACTGGAACACTGCTTTACGCCAAAGTACCTGGGAGTTATGCTGGATCGCACATTAACATATAAGAAACATTGCCAAAACCTGAAACAAAAGATAGCTGCCAGAAACAACATTCTACGAAAGTTATCAGGAACAAGTTGGGGAACACAACCACAAACAATTAGAACATCAGCTCTAGCTCTATGCTATTCTGCAGGAGAATATGCCTCCCCAGTTTGGTACAGGTCAGCTCATACGAAGCAGGTCGACATAGCTTTAAACGAAAGCTGCAGGATCATCACTGGATGTTTGAAACCTACACCCATTGAGAAGGTCCAACTTTTAGCTGGTATTGCTCCCGGTGAGATTCGTAGGGAGGTAGCAGCTAACAAAGAAAGGCTCCAGGCATCTTCTTCAGAAGCACATCCTCTCTATGGATACCAACCAGCCATACAGAGGCTAAAATCTAGGAAAAGTTTTCTCCGCACATCAGTCAACCTTGAGGGGAAAGCAGAGAATGCTAGAGTCACAATGTGGAAAGAAAGAATCCACCACCTTTCCAACTGGATAGAGCCAAAGGAAAGTCTTCCATGTGGACACCAGGAGAAGTGGACAGTATGGAAAGCCCTTAACAGACTCCGTACAGAAGTCGGCAGAACCAAAGTAAACTTGCGGAAGTGGGGCTTCTCAAGTGATTCATCACTTTGTGATTGCGGAGAGCAGCAGACAATCCAACATCTATGTCAGTGTGTTTTATGTCCTTCAATGTGCACTATGAAAGACTTGATTGCAGCCTCCCCCAACGCTATTGACGTCGCCCAATACTGGGCAAGCATCATCTAGCTCTTGAATATTGTTGCTCTATCTGTGATTGTATAATAGACTTGTATATTTGTATAGTAGAAATGTAGATGTTGCTTTTTGTTAAATATCTATAAGTTGATACTTCTGACACGAATAAAGAAAGGTAGGCCAAGGCCCTTCATGGCTGTAGTGCCATGGGGTTTGGTTTTGGTTTGTTTTCCACCGAATATCTTTATGTGTTAAATAGTGTTGCAGTGTCCTTTTATCGGTCATCAAGATATTTTTATGTGTTGCGGTGTATTTAGTATTTAGACGTTATTTCGTTAAGTGGTGTGAATGTGACAATTTTACAGATTTTACCTCCTTCATCTGTGAAGTTCAGAAGAAATTCGTTGAACCATTCAATGGAATAGTGTAGGAAGATTATGCATTGTTTGTGATGGTGAATGATGAGTCATGTATTAAGGTTGCAACATTCAGACTTAAAGTTTCAAGTTCATTTGCAGTTGAAATGTTTCACAAAAATGTGTGTTTGTCTACAGAGCATTTTAGTGCTTGTGAAGACCGGAAATATGACAGATGGACGAAGTTTTACACTTTGCTAAGTCATTTCACCAGTTATTCTGATGATTCTTTCTATGAACCATTTGAAAAAATGCACTTGAGTTAGACCTGTGAGTTTAATGCAGAGAGAATTAGTGCAGTAAAATTTGTCCCGGAACAGTTAGGGCTCTCTGTAATTAATCAAATAAGATACTCTCCAGAACTAATTATATGGGCAGTGACATTCTCTTATTATACCAAACTTTGATAAGACAGTTGATGTTTTAAGTGATGTGGTCAGTGTTGGTGTTGGTACAGAGCCAGTCTGTAAATTATAACTACTCAGGCCAAATTTTCAGATCATAAAGAGCTGTTTCGTTCGGAGAAGAAATTGTTACTAAAAATGGCTTCAAATTTATCTAGGATGGCTCTGTATCCAACAACAATAGGGACAGAATGTATCATTAGCAGTAAAGTCTTTGATCGTAAGAATGTTGCTGATTTGTATTCGCTTAAGACTCAAGGTGAGGATGTTTCTGATGGCTCAGTCCAGTTCCTAAAATTAATTCAAAAGTCGTGGTCAGTCTGTAATATACACCATCCCATGAAAGATACATATACTAGGAATGAAGATTCTAGTCCAATTACTGGTCCTGGTAACATGAACCTTTCATTCCTTACATGTTTAAAACATATATGCACTTAGGCACATGTCATAAGCAGAAGGAAGATTGACAAGTGAAACATACACTACTTTGATAAACATACTTACCACAGTGTGTTTTCAATAGTTACCACTGGTCTTATGTGTTTACTACAAAATTGTAGACAGACAGTTCAGAGAGAAGATTTGGTCTCTACAGGAGATTGAGTGGTTGCACTTCTAATGCCTCTGTGGAATGAATTCTTGAGTCTGAAAGAAAGATCAAACTGTTAGGTGTATTAAAGATGAGGTCTGCAAAACTTCGTGAATTTACTTTGAAAGACTTTGCTCATAATGTTTATATCAATAGCCATGATACAGTTATTGATAATTTAGATGGGTTAGAGCTTGCATTAGAAGAAGTAGTTCATATCAGAGTTCCCCTTGAAACACAATGGATTTTAGTCTGCATTGCCAGCTACACCAGTTTGCAAGTGATTAAAATATCATTTAACAAGTGTGATGTCTGCATTAAAATGTTGCAGGCTGAAAAGAAATTGCTTGTGGATAGTGACAGGGAAATGGTGATGTATTCCAAAGTAGTGTAGAGAGGTGGTTTGAAGTGTCCATCATTGATGGTCATGTCCTGTGTGGTGGCCGTACCTTATGTGCTGCAGCACATTGCCTGTTGGAAAAATATTATCTACAATCAAATACAGTGCATTGGAAAAGGCATCAGAAAAAGAATAAGAAATTATTCAACTCCCCTCACAACCAGGTAACTACTGGTGCGCTGCACGCCGAGTGCTGTGTGGTCACAGCTCAGCGAGAGCTAAGCTTTTAGCCAGAAACCAGGAACTCTGCCTTTTGCGCATGCGTGCCCAACTTTTTCGATACAAACAGAATGTGTTCCGACAGGCTGTGGAAACAACAGCCAAGACATCACTTCACAGCAATTCTTCGTTCGACCACAGAGAGGCAGCACTTGCATTACGACCGATATGAGAACGTGGCAGCTGGTACCCTCTTGACTCAGCGGTAGTATTTAAGAGGGGATTGCTCAAAGCAAACGGGAACACAAAATGCTGTAGAGCTGTTCCCGCCAGGTCTTTTAATACCAAAGAGGATAAAATACCACCAACTTTCCTATTTCATAGCCACATTTGTAAATCGATGAACTATAAAATTTGTACTTTTTATGTTGTCAAAATAATTACATGATATTGTGATTTTCTTTAATAAAAATCTCTAGTTTATAAATGTCAATATAACATGTAATTTTGCAGTGCGACGTTGCTGGTTTTATTTCAATGACGTTGGTAGCATTAAGAAGTTACGTTTTTGCGCGCTCACACCAAGTGTTTGAATTGGTGAATATTTTGCCATTGAAGGTGTTATTGTGTGTTTAATTATACAGGTTTATAGTTTTTTATGAGGAATGTGTATATGTGTTGGGGTTGTTTGCGTGTTTGTTCACTGTGGAAAACTCAGTGGAGAGCCCCTTGAAAACCACATACCACCGAGCGAATTCGCCGTGCGGTTAGAAGCGCGCAGCTGTGAGCTCGCATCCGGGAGATAGTGGGTTCGAATCCCACTGTCGGCACGTGGTTTCCCATTTTCACACCAGGCAAATGCTGGGGCTGTACTTTAATTAAGGCCACGGCCACTTCCTTCCCATTCCTAGACCTTTCCTGTTCCATCGCAGCCATAAGACCTATCTGTGTCGGTGCGACGTAAGGCAAATGGCAAAGAAAGAATACCACACACCGGTATGTTTCTAAATATTTGTATTTTTTGGAGTGGGGATGGGTTACAGCCGCCACTGTACAAACTGTTCAGAATTTTCTATGTGTTAATTGGTTACAGTTACAAACCAGAATTTCCTAACTTACAGAATCAAAGAGAGGCGGTGCTAGTGTTAGGATTTCTGCTAATTGAGAGCAGTTTTTGTAACCTTGATAAGTGTCATTGCAGTATGAATTTGAAAACGATGATTGAAATGTGCATTAAGGTGTTAGCAAATTGTTCATCAATAATTATGATTTTCTTATAAATACACTGTAATTGTGTATTTCAAGTATCACTAGGCTGGTGAATGTATATTTGTTGGGAATGTTATTTCATTGTCCTATGTAATTTGTGTTTTTCTTATAATATGATGTGCATTGATCTGATTTACCAACGAATCTTGATTTAATTTTGTCATTTTCAAAGGTGGTGCTACTGCAGTTGTTAATGAACGGGGACAACACTTTAGATCAAAACCAACGTCTTTATAAACAGCGTACGACGTACGAAATAGTTTTGAAGAACATAGATCTGTTATGGATGCACCGGGATCTGACCGCCCAAGAACAGTCACAATTGAGGAAAATGAATTGCGTGTAAGTTTAGCTGTGACCCAATGTCCGCGAAATCAACCAGACGATTAGCAACTGAGCTGGTTTTATCACGAAGGTCAGTGCAAAGAATATTACACAAACAGAAGTTTAAAATTAACATACCACGTTAACGACATGGGTTACTGGAAGACGATCGTCTTAAGTTTTGTGAATTGATGCTTGGCGAACAAAAAGATGATCCTAACCTATTCAATAGCATTCTGTAGTCTGATGAGGCCAATTTTCAGTTAACGGACATAAATGCACGTACTGGTATACTGAGAATAAGTATCTTTTCTTAGAAGAACAAGTAAATCAACCTGGTGTGAGTGTCTGGGGGCAATATCATTATTTGGCGTATTTGGCCCATATTTTTGACGGAACAGTTACAGTGGATAAGTATTTGGACATGCTTCAGAATTATCTGGTACCAGGACTTACGGCGTGTGCTGAAAACTTTCAAGAAAATTACCTCCAACATGGTTGGGCACCACCACATTATGCCACTGCCGTCCGCGATTATTTAAATGAAACTTTCCATAGAAAAGTGATTGGTCGAAGGGTGACATGCCTCCACGTTCACCAGATATCACGTGCATGGATTTTTTCCTACGTGATGTCGTCAAGGACTCTGTTTATTTTAAAAATCCTCAGACCATTGCTGAAATAAAAGAATATATACACGACGCATTTCATGATTTCGACAGTGATAGAACCCTATGCCATACAGTATGTAAATGTTCCAAAGACTTGTAAGATGTATTCATGCAGGCAGAATACAGTTAGCATTGTTTGTATTTGTAATGAAACAGAAATTCAATTATTTGTTTAAATCAGTGTCCAGTGACTTTTGCGCCACCCTGTGTAGGGTATTTATTTCGAGCTCTTCAGAATTGAATGAGGAATAGTATATTGTGTGAATCTAAAACATACTTAGTAGTGGTGTTTAAATAACATTTACAATATCATTTTAGTGGGGTATGATTTCTGGATAACATTGCCATTGGTTGGTTATCGAGGAGGTCTGGATTTAAATTCTGAGCAATGAAAAGTGGTTTCCTCAAGAAAGAAAATTTTTTTACAGCTTATGGAACGAGATGTGTTATGTTTTCTGCAATTAACTTGCGAGATCTTGATTGTTTTGTGACACAGAGATTATGTGATTTTGTGCTAATCTTAGTTCATTTTGTATTTTAGAGATGCCATGAGTAGAATTTTTCTTCTGTTTCTTTTATATGTTGCAAATTAATAGTAATAAACATGAATTGAAAGAGTGTTATTGTCTAAATCACAAAATGTATGAGGCATTCTCCTTTCTCAGTCCTAGCCAAACCCTCTTTGCTTTTTCAGATCAACGTCTGTGATGTTCCATACTTCTGCACTGATATGACTGGTGATCAACACGATCATGATCGTGTAGAGGAATGTTTCCCTTGTGATGTGTTGTGTCTCAATATCGCTAATGTGTTCTGGGGAAGCCACAAATGTCTACCTTCTCATGTAACAGCTCTTACTCTTGGAGGCTCAGCTTTCCAGCGTGAACTAAAACTCTTGATACCGCATTCCACATGCCGGATCAAGTCACCAATAGCACATGTGAGGCCTGTACCTCCTTATCTAGACCTCAGCAACTCCAAGTGAAACTTCTGGGAAATGCAAACATCTCGATAACTTACCTGCTCTTTTGGCCCTAGTCATCCTAGACCAATAGCTTTCTAATCTGCACAGGGGAGTGTACCGTCACAAGCCAATAAAAGGGAAGATTGCCCAATGTTGTTGAACGGTGAACGCAGGTCAGTGCTCACCCAGGTCTCATGGGAGACGTTTCCGTTAAGCCAGTATTGAATAGCTCTAGTTCCATGCTTTGTCACTATGCACTAGGGATAGGAAACAAGAGGACATCTCTCAAGTTTCTCGAGAACCTCTCAATGCTTTTTCTCACAAAAGCATGCCTCATGAGGCTCTCGAGGACATAAGCACGTACGTTACACCACAGTTACGTGGCACACTGAGAACGACAGGCTTTGACAGCGTGCGCAACGGGACAACAGGTCGTGTCGTGAATGGAAGTTTGGCCTTCTATTCACGGGGAAGTAAGTAGGTATGCAACATCACACTTAACCTACGAGTAAAAGTCAGTCATTTAATTTAAGCCTAATCATTTGACTGTCGTTAAAGCGATGCAGTTCTTAGAGTGCATATTGATAGCTACCAAGAGGAAATCATGGGCCCGTTAATATTTCAGGGATAACCCAGAAAATAAACTGCAATGCCATGTTAAAGAAGTGTATGTTCGTGTTACTTTCATTACATCCTGTATTCAGAACTACGTTATTAACAATCTAACACGTTTATGACAGACAAATCTTGACTCTGGTAGTCGCAGTTCAGTGACAGCAAGATCACGTTGCCTGATTCGTCCAGTCAACATTATTGTATGATTCAATGTTTACGTTGCTCACTGTGTACATCTGTAAAGTGAATTATTTACAATAAATGGGGGATAGTGGGAGTATCTTCGAGCGAGTGTGAAGCGGACATCTGATTTTATGACATCTGCTCCAGAAATACACTGAAGAAAATGGAAATTGCAACACCCAGAAGGAGTGGTGATACATTGCTGCAATTGAACATGCAGGACGAGTGTTCGGCTGTGATTCGATTATTACACTTTCAGCTCCCTCTGACCGCAAGTTTGGACAACAATCATACAGGATGTGCCTACCACGAGCTGCAATACATTGACGAATTCCTCGAGGCATGGAGTCAATAAGGCCCTGGATCGCTTCCTGAAGAATTGCGAACCATGCTTGCTGCACTGCACGGGTCAGTCGCTCCAGAGTTGTGGGTGGCTGCGGACGGTTGTCCAGTTGTCGACCCATCATGTTCCACACATGCTCAATAGGACTGTGGTCCGGGGATCTGGCGGGCCATTCTAAGGTTGTGATGTCGTGGAGAGCTTCTCTGGAGATGCGTGCAGTGTGAACCCGGGCATTGTCCTGCTGAATCATCCCATTAGCATTGTTCGTTATCATAGGGACAACCACTGGATTGAGTACCCTATCAACGTACTGTCGAGCAGTCATAGTGCCGTCAACAAGCACTAATTGTGATTTCACATTAAAGCCAATAGCTCCCCAGACCATAATGCTTGGTGTTGGCCCTGTGTGCCTCTCGACAATAAGATCTGGGCGGCCCCTCTCCCCGGTACGTCGGCGCACACGATTCCGGCGATCATTGCGGGCAAGACAGAAGCGCGATTCATCACTAAAGACGACCCTATGCCATTCGTCGACCCACGTCGATCTTCCTCGACACCAGGCCAGCCTTACACGTCGCTGTTGTGGGGTCAATGGAACACCTTCTGCAGGGACACGGGCTCGTAAGCCAGCTGCACGCAGGCGATTACCAACTGTTTGTTGTGTAACGTGGGGTGCAACAGCTGCTCGAATTTGCGCTGCTGTTCCATGGGGTTCCATCCGGGCCATCCGAATGATGCGGCGATCCTCTCTCACAGTTGTCTGTCGCACTGGGCCTGTGCCAGGTCTACGAATGTAGGTACATTCATTTGACCACTGCTGCCATACACGTTGTACCGTAGATGCCTGTCGGCCAACACGTGCAGCGACAGTCCTTAAGCTGGGTTCACACGGTGCGAGTGGACTCGGAGCGAGTGGACTAGCATGATGCGTGCGCATCTCTTGGCCAGCTACTCGCATGTAATGGGTGTTCACACGACGTTGTACTCGCGTCTAAATTAAGATGGCGGACCTCGCAAGGGAAGGGATATCAGCTGTTGCTGATATGTTAAATTTCGAGCTAGTGAATAGTATTAGAAAAATCAAAACAGAGAAAAAGGAAATGTGGCGCGAGAGTGGATTCTACGGCGTAGTGCATTCGGTGCGTGGACAAATATTTTACGTGAAGTTCTGGAGGAGGATGAAAGCACATTTAAAAATAACTTACGACTCACTGCTCTCCGATTCCATCAATTTCTACAGATCATTAAAGTACAAATACAGAAACACGACACAAATATGAAAGCGGCTTTACCCGCCCGTCTGAAACTCCAGGTTACCCTACGGTACTTGGCGACTGGTGACTGACTCCGATCTTTGAAACCTTTGTATCGAGTTCCGAAGACTACAATATCCACGTTTTTGCCGGCTGTGTTGGATGCGATCTATGATGCACTGAAGAAATACATTATGGTGTGTTGGCATGTATCATTTATTAAGGGTCAAATAATATAATACCTTGTTAAACATTCACTCAGTCCGGGAATATTGAATGGTTTACAATGTAGGTATTATATTCTTTACCCTTTAATAAATGTTAGATGACAACAGAGTAAGAAGTAAATAAACAAGTATCACAGTCTTACCAGGTTGGAGAAATTACTTCTTGTATTCATTACTCCATTCAGGAATCTATCAGCGATGTTAAACCATTGAATTGTCGGTGAATAAATTTCTTCGGGTGATGTGCCTGACTTCTTGGATTTTTTAAATTTTTAATAGCTCTTGTCTGTACGTGCTACGAATGTCTTCTTTCTTTCTTTCTTTCTTTCTTTCTTTGTTTCTTAATCTGTTTACCTTCCAGGGTTGGTTTTTCCCTCGGACTCTGCGAGGGATCCCACCTCTACCGCCTCAAGGGCAGTGTCCTGGAGCTTCAGACTCTGGGTCAGGGGATACAACTGGGGAGGATGACCAGTACCTCACCCAGGCGGTCTCATCTGCTATGCTGAACAGGGGCCTTGCGGGGGATGGGAAGATTGGAAGGGATAGACAAGGAAGAGGGAAGGACGCGGCCATGGCCTTAAGTTAGGTACCATCCCGACATTTGCTTGGAGGAGAAGTGGGAAGCCACGGAAAACCACTTCCAGGATGGCTGAGGTGGGAATCGAACCCACCTCTACTCAGTTGACCTCCCGAGGCTGAGTGGACCCCGTTCCAGTCCTCGTACCACTTTTTCAAATTTCGTGGCAGAGCGGAGAATCGAACCCGGGCCTCCGGGGGTGGCAGCTAATCACACTAACCACTACACCACAGAGGTTGATTTCTTCGAAATATTCATTTTTACAGCAATCCGTAGCAAAGCTGAATCCCTGGCATCTTTTATTTTATAAGTGAGAAGTCTAGCATTCCAGAACACTTCTTCAGGTAAGTATATTTGTACAAATTTCATTGTCTGCGTATCGCTCCACTTCCTTCCTGGCACCGCCTTCAAGCTTTCCGCCATCGTGAATCTGTTACTCGCTTGTAGAAAGTTGGACACGGTCCGAGTAGACTCGCTTCTCTCAAACTCAGGCAACTGGACTCGCATCAACTGTTCACATGATGCGAGTGGCGGGCCAAATATGCGCACGCATCATGCGAGTGGACTCGGAGCGAGTGGACTAGCATGATGCGTGCGCCTCTTCTGGCCAGCTACTCGCATGTAATGGGTGTTCACACGACATTGTACTCGCGTCTGAATTAAGATGGCGGACCTCGTAAGCTGTTGCTGATATGTTAATTGTCGAGTTAGTAAATAGTGTTGGAAAAATAAATAGAAAGGAAAATGTAATGTGAGCGCGACGTAGTGCATTCGGTGCGTCGACACATTTTTTACGTGAAGTTCTAGAGGGGGATGAAATCACATTCAAAAATCACTTACGACTCACAGCTATCCAGTTCGATCAACTTCTACAGATGATTAAAGTACAAATACAGAAATGCAACACAAATATGAGAGCGGCTTCAACTGCCCGTCTGAAACTCCAGGTTACACTACGGTACTTGGCGACTTGTGACTGTCTCAGATCTTTGGAATCTTTATATCGAGTTCCAAAGACTACAATATCCACGTTTGTGTCGGCTGTGTTGGATCCGATCTATGATGCACTGAAAGAATGAATCATAGTGTGTTCGCATGTATCAATTATTAAGTGTCAAAGAATATAATACATTGTTAAACATTCACTCAGCCCTGTAATATTGAATGGTTTACAATGTAGGTATTATATTCTTTGACCCATTAATAAATGATAGACGACAACGGAGTAATATATAAATATAAATAAATAAATATCACACTCTTACCAAGTTGGTGAAATTGCTTCTCGTATTCATTACTCCATTCAGGAATCTATCAGCGATGTTTTTTTTTGTTTGCTAGTTGCTTTACGTCGCACCGACACAGATAGGTCTTATGGCGACGATGGGATAGAAAAGGCCTAGGAGTTGGAAGGAAGCGGCCGTGGCCTTAATTAAGGTACAGCCCCAGCATTTGCCTGGTGTGAAAATGGGAAACAACGGAAAACCATCTTCAGGGCTGCCGACAGTGGGGCTCGAACCAACAGTCTCCCGGATGCAAGCTCACAGCATCAGCGATGTTAAACCATTACATTTTCGGTGAATAAATTTCTTCGGGTAATGTGCCTGACTTCTTGGATTTCTTAATTTTTAATAGTAGTTCTCTGTTCGTGCTACGAATGTTTTTAGTTTTTGTTGATTTCTTCGACGTCTACCCCAGGAATATTCATTTTTTCAGCAATCCGTAGCAACGCTGAATCCCTGGCATCTTTTATTTTATAACTGAGAAACCTAGCATTCCACAACACTTCTTCAGATTCGTACAATTGTGCAAGTATTATTGTCTGCATATCGCTCCACTTCCTTCCTTGCACCGTCTTCAAGCTTTCCGCCATCTTGAATTTGCTACTCGCTTATAGAAAGTTGGGCACGGTCCGAGTTGACTCGCTTCTCTCAAACTCAGGCAACTAGACTCGCATGAACTGTTCACATGATGCGAGTGGCGGGCCAAACATGCGCACGCATCATGCGAGTCCACTCGCTCCGAGTCTACTCGCACCGTGTGAACCCAGCTTTAGCGATAATCCAGCCTCACACAGCCCAATTATCCGAGCCCTCTCAAACGGCGACAGTTGTTGATAGCGTGCTCTTCTCTGACGTCGAGGCATGTTTTACGGGGAACACTTCACTGCACAGACTGCAAGTCAACTACGCCACACCAGAGTCCATATACTGGAGTTGATTCCTCCGCGACCAAACACGTGGGGAGACTTGTAGCAACAATCCAATGGGTCTGAAACTTTAATCGGTTACATACCTACATGGCATCGTTCCATATCTTGAAAATCAACACAAACGACTCTATGCCTTCATGGTGTTGCAATTTCCATTTTCTAAAAAGTACATACTAAGTAATTACCATTGCATATGTTCGAGAAATTTACATTTCATAATAAATATTACGTCTTTAAAATAATGTAAAAGGATGTTCCACTAATTCACAGCCCATGAAACCATTGCGAAAGTTTGATTTTTATTTTTGTGTTCATTTCTAACGATCATCTAAAGTAAGTTCTTTTCTATGTCATTCCTTTATGTGTTCATATAAACTTAAATATAAGATCAAAAGAAATAATCCAAGTGTTCCAGGACAGATCAACAAAAAATGCCGTTGTTTAAAATTACCCGAATGCCGCACTTTGAACTAGAAGTTCCAACACCAACATTTTGTTGCAATTCGCAAAGGTGCTCAAGGGAATGTGGCACTATTACATTTATTTCGAGATGCTTTGAGATTCTCCACATTTTAGCCATTTTTCTCTGGACTCTCGAGGAAAAGAATTTCTCGTCCGTACTGTGCACAGCTTGGTAAGAACGAGGTATGTACTGGCGGGAAAGGTGCCTAATTAGCTGTGCTGTCGGCTTTTGCATGCCGAATGTTGAACTGTCTTGTGCGATATTTCAGCTGACGCCGTTGATTTAATGTATTGTATTCCTTCGGAAGTGTATTGTCTCCGTATGTTAGGTGATGGCAAGTCCTAAAACAAGGTTGTTCATAGGGAATGTAATTGCTTTTCGTGGTTTAGAAAAGAGTGCAATTTCCTTTAGCTTGCCTTTCATTCAAGCAAGTAAACGAGCTTCAGTGGTAAGGAAACATCACACATTTATTAAGAAAATCAGAAGGGAGGTGATAATGGGATGAAGCTATCCACTCTGGGTAAAATGGAGCAGTGAATAATGAAAACTTACTAGATGATACAGGTAAGTGCATCATCAGACGGAATTAGGCGATCTGCAGTTTATAAATCTCATATTCGCTGTCCTGTATTGACAACAGTATACGCATTGGTGTTGAATAAGGTGGATCCAGAATCATTTCGTTTCAAGGTTGCTGTATTACAAGGCGAGTCGCAAAGTCTGAGGTAAGTATTGCTTTCAATAGGCTTTAAATTTAATAAGTGTGAAGAACATGGAAGAAACTAAATTCTGCTTAAGAGATTGGTGTACTTGAGAACTTTAGCAGAGAAAGACAAGAGATCGGTCCTTTTTTTGGATGAAACGTTTTTCCGTCCATCCTATACTGTAATGAAGTTTTGGGAGTATAATTCACTAGACCTTCTATCTTTGGACAGTGCAGGTGATATGCAGGTAGTGAGAACCGGTTTGTACCCTGCGCACTCTGCATGTTCGAATCGAAAACGAAATGTTATTACCATGGTGAAATGAAGGTATATAACTTCATGACTTGAAGTTGGTACCAAACATATCAAGTGTGACAACGTGTTGTACTACACCCATCAGATTAATGAAGTACCTTCAACATCTGGCAATAAATACGAATTAAGAGAACTAGCTAATGACATATTGGAGTACAGTGAAGCAACTAATTGCTGACACAAATATGTACCAGGTACTCAGGGATAAAGAGTGCATCACCACAGTGCTTTTGCAGCCGTTATAAGTGAGGAATGGAATGAGTATGAACTTGCATACAAGTTAAGAGTTGAGTACTGGATGAGGAATGTGTAGCTCGGAGAACTCATCATACATGTTGGTAGTGACAGGAATAGCGATTCAATCTCTGAACATGATAGTTCAGTGCACAATGGTAGAGAGTTCTACTCTGCTGGCAACTTAATTGCATTGTGAGATCACATCTGAACTGGGTATTCATTGTTTAATATGATGACTTAGAATAACTGCTTTTAGAAGTGTATTTTTACAGTAAATTTTTCTCATAGTGTTAACAGCTGGCTATGACCGTTGCGCTTTACTACATCGGTAACGTTGCGTTCACAGCATCCCCTCTCATGCTCGCCCAGCTGTCACACTAGTACTTAAATCACTTGGCTTCAACTTGTGCTATACATGGCAGGTAGCCAAATTTACATCACGAAACACACTGCTGGGGGAATACTTAGAAGATTTTCCCTTGCCTGCTAAATCCTACGTGACTGGCGAGGTGTATATCCAGTTCACCTGTCTGTGAAGGTATTTTCTCACCCTTAAACATAATGAGGAGTAGGATTACATTGTTTGTAAGGTTCTCCTGAAACGGAAAGTCAGATGCCTTGTAATCAAACTGAGTGGAAATTCCTCCACGCAGAATAGTTCAACCACTCTGTCAGGGAGTCGGATTATTTTCCACTACCCGACACTCGGCGTAGAGTTGCTGGCAGTATGGTCTGTTCCATTACCGTAGGGAGATACCCATCTCATCCTGTGCGTATAAAATGGTTATGAAATTTAAAATATTATGGTATGAAAATGAATCAAATATATCACTAGGCCTCGAAGTAATGGCATTTGGTACAGTGCGGTTTGTCTGGAAACAGTCGGAAACTGGTCACAACATGCTGTTGTGTAGAGAAGGAGCGAGCCCACCTCAAGTTAACTCCAACTCAGGATGCCTCTGACCTAATGGCTGGGATGCCTAAAGCACTTGTAACGGCAGTACGACACATATTAGGTTAAGTTCAAAAGAGAAATTTAACAATTGTTAGTTTCACAAATCGCTCACCGTTTGTTGTATTACTCTAATTTATTTCAGGATAACGCACACCATTCAACGTGAATGAGCACACTCTCTCAGTTGGACAGGGTGCTCTCACCTCACACAGAAGTTGGCTGGGTTTGAATGAAGGAACGACACACGATGATCGGTCCTTGGTTCATCTCCAGAGAAATTCCACAATCGCAAATAGAGGAGCTAAGCCGGTCCCACAACCACGAAGGGTCTCCCCTTGGGTTAGAACCAGCATTGCTCCCCTACTAGGGGTCAATTACCCCTGGTATATTAGAGGTACAATTGCTATTTTGCGGATTTAGCATAAGAGAGCGAGCCTAACAACACAGTCGTCATCTTGATGGGGCCTAACTACACTTTAACAGCTAGTTGCCCTTCCCGTCGCCTAAGAGAACAAGCCTGACCTCATGGAGGGGCCTAACCTTAGTTTTACGACTAGATGCACTTCCTGATGTAGACAGTCGTTATCTTGGAGGGGCTTAACATTAAAGGACGTAGTTTTACGGCGAGATACCCTTCCGAAGCTATCTTGAGTAGTAGGACAATGATGATTCTCGCGACGCTATCTTATGTAGTAGGGCAATGTAGAATCGCATAAGAGAGCACAAGTAACTACATAGAGGAGTCTAACTACACAGGACTAAAGTTTCACGGCCAGGTGCCCTTCCCGGCGTGAATTGCACAAAATGGTGGCTATACACAGGTTCTTATGAGACTAATTCCTAGAACCTGGATTAGAGGTTACTGTGGAAGATGCCGGTTATACATAGGCATTATAAGACTTCCCAGGGGCGCTTGCGCAAGATGGCAGCTATACATAGACTCTTACAGAGAAAGATGACGGCTATGGACGATTGCGCAAGATGGCGGTTATACATGGGCTCTTATAGAGAAAGATGCCGGTCATAGGCGATTGTAAAAGATCGCGGCTATACGTGGGCCATTATAGAGAAAGGTGACGGCCATGAGCGATTGCACAAGGTGGCGGCTTTACATGGGATCTTATAGAGAAAGATGCCGGTCATAGGCGATTGCACAAAATGGCGGCTATACATATGCTCTTATTGAGAGAGATGACGGCCATGCGGGATTGCACAAGATGGCGGCTATACATGGGCTGTTATAGCATCCTCCTCCTCCGACGGGACACAGCCGCCCTCCTCCTCCTCATCTGTATAGCAAAAGGCAAAATGGCACGGGACACAGCCACCCTGCTCCTCCCCCTTATCCATATAGCAAAAGGGCACGGGACGCAGCCGTCCTCCTCCTGCTCCTTATCCGTATAGCAAAAGGGCAAAAGGGCACGGGGCACAGCCGCCCTCCTCTTTTTCCTCCTCCTCTTCCGTATAGCAAAATTGCAAAAGGGCAATAGGGATCCTCTTCCTTGCAAAAGGGAAAATGGGTAAAAGGACAACTCTTCTTTATCTGTAGGGCAAAAGGGCTAAATGGTTCCTCTTCCTGGCAAAAGGGCAAAAGTGTTTATCTTCATTATCTGTTTGGCTAAAGGCTAAAAGGGCTTCCTCCTCCTAACATAAGGGGAAAGGGCACCATTTTCTGGCAAAAGGGCAAAAGTGCTCCTCCTCCTTACAAAAGGGCTCCTCTTTCTAGCAAAATGGCCACTGTTCCTGGGAAAAGGCCAACTCTTCCTCCTTACATTTACTGAGGTTAGCTCAGTCCCTCTTCCTACGGACAGATGCCTTCCTGCACAAATAGAATTGAACGTTATTAAACTCATATAGCGTTATCCTATTGTTCTCGTCGCATAAGTTTTTACCCTTTTCGATTGAGGAGGGAGCGGTAGGAGGATGATGCGGTAAGGAGAAGGTAATATTTTTTCGATTGCAATTAGCATGCAAAAATATAGAATTGAATGTAGGATAGGCAAACGCTGTATTTTACTGTCCGACAAGGCAAAAGAGGTTCGATAGAGCTACAGAATGCAATTAGGAGAAATACAGAATTGACAAGCTAGTGCTGCATGTCTTCATCCAACGAGAGAAAACATGTTGACTATTAAACAGAAAAACTTATAACGCAAATATATTAATAATTGTGCTGTGTGTGTCTATTCGACAAGACAAGTTTAATCCTATTACAATTAGCACACACTAGAATTGATTGTAGAAGAAACAAATGTTGAATGCCTTTATCCGACATAACAAAACATGTTGACAATTAGTGTTGAGAACCGAAACACTTTTAACGCTACTGTGCTGTATGTTTGTAATCGGCAAGACAAGTTACAATTAGCACACGCTAGAATTGATTGTAGAACAAGACAAAAAATGTTTAAAATTAGTGTTTAGAACAGAAAAACTTATAACGCAAAATATTATGAGATTTAAAATCTACGTTATAGGATTAATCTTACTGTTGATACAAACGCGCTTCTATGCAATCAGCGAGCACACTTGAATTGCAAATATTGTATCTCTCTATCCGACATACAGTTGTACATCTTCTTAATTACTGCAGATGAAATGATTCCTACATAGCAGGGGATACCTTTGTTCTAAGGAAATCGATTTTGCGGGATTCGAACACATGCAACAGAGAAACAAATCTGTATAGCGATTTAGTTACCGTAACAGAATAAGAAATAATACTACTGTGCAGATAAAATGATTTTAGTACTTACCAGGGGGTACCTTTGTCCTACATCATATTGTGTTAAGGATAAAATTTATGGATTTAAACCCTGTTGTAACACTATAAAAGATTTTTGGGAATGAAACTTTGTTTACAAGGGAGAGGAATAGATGTGTACTTCCTTTTAATCAAAAATCGCTTCTATTATGGAGATAAAATGAGCTGTGAGAGGGATCGGTAATGTATATTGCTAACTTACCTTCATTTTAGGGACGGCTTAGTGTTTAGAACAGGAACAATTATAACGCGAATCATTATGAGATTTGAACTCTGCATTATGAGATTAATCTCTCTATTGATAAAATGGCACTTCCATTTATTCAGCGCGCACGCACGCGTACACACACACACACACACACACACACTACATTGAATTGCAAATGTTGTATATCTCCATTCGACATACTTCTTCTTAGTCACTGCAGATAAAATGTATGGATTTCGAAGTCTGATTTAGTTACAATAGAAGAAAACATGGATTCAAACCCTATTCTCTTATCGCAAATAACATAGAGAAAGAAAAATTAATTATAGGATTCGACCTTAGATCCCAGGGAGAGAGGAATTGATGTACTTCCTCATAAATCAATAATCACTACCACTATGCAGATAAAATAGTGCAAGAAAATGCGATTTTTGTGCGCCTACGTCGTTAAGATGACACCTGATATTTTAGCAACGTCCTACCTGTGTGCACTAATTTAACTACGTAGAGCGAGGTTTTGAAATCCACTAAATCGGAGTTCGAATTCGATACAGACTTTTTCTGTTGCATGTGTTCGAATCCCGCAAAAATCCATATCCTTATGCCAAAGATTTTTTATGGTATCCCCTGCTTAATAGTAAAATCATTTTATCTGCAGTGATTAAGAAGAAGTACGTCGGATGGAGATATACTATATTTGCATTTCCATGTGTGTATGTGTGTGTGCGCGCGCGCGCTGATTGATTAGAAGTGCGTTTGTATCAGTACAGAGATTAATCTCATAATGCAGAGTTCAAATCTCATAATGTTTCGCGTTATAATTGTTTCTGTTCTAAATACTAAGCCGTCCCTAAAATGAAGGTAAGTTAACAATATACATTACCGATCCCTCTCACAGCTCATTTTATCTCCATAATAGTAGCGATTTTTGATTTAAGGGGAAGTACACATCTATTCCTCTCCCTTGTTAACAAGGTTTCAATCCCAAAAATCTTTTATAGTGTTACAACAGGGTTTAAATCCATAAATTGCATCCTTAACACAATATGATGTAGGACAAAGGTACCCCCTGGTAAGTACTAAAATCATTTTATCTGCACAGTAGAATGATTTTTTATTCTGTTACGGTAACTAAATCGCTACACAGATTTGTTTCTCTGTTGCATGTGTTCGAATCCCGCAAAATCAATCTCCTTAGAACATAGGTATCCCCTGCTATGTAGTAATCATTTCATCTGCAGTAATTAAGATGATGTACAACTGTACGTCGGATAGAGATATACAACATTTGCAATTCTATGTGTGCAGGCTGACTGCATAGAAGCGCGCTTGTGTCAACACAGATTAATCCTATAACGCAGATTTTAAATCTCATAGTATTTTGCGTTATAAGTTTTTCTGTTCTAAACACTAATTTTAAACATGTTTCGTCTTGTTCTGCAATCAATTCTAGTGTGTGCTAATTGTAACTTGTCGAATAGAAACATACAGCACAGTAGCGTTAAAAGTTTTCTGTTCTCAACACTAATTGTCAACATGTTTTGTTATGTCGGATAAAGACATACAATATTAGCTTGTTCTACAATCAATTCTAGTGTGTGCTAATTGTAACAGGATTAAACTTGTCTTGTCGAATAGACACATACAACACAGTAACTATTGTGTTTGCGTTATAAGTGTTTTATGTTTAACAGTCAACATGTTTTCTCTTGCTGGATGAAGACATACAGCATTAGCTTGTCAGATCTATATTTTTGCTAATTGCTCCATTGAACCTCTTTTGCCTTGTCGGATAGTAACATACAACATTTACTTATTCTACATTCAGTTCTATAATTTTGCATGATAATTGCAATCGAGGAGCCTCCATGGCTCAGATGGCAGCGCGTTGGCTTCTCACCGTTGGATACCGTGTTTCAAATCCCGGTCACTCCATGTGAGATTTGTGCTGGACAAAGCGGAGGCGGGACAGGTTTTTTCTCCGGGTACTCCGGTTTTCCTGTCCTCTTTCATTCCAGCAACGCTCTCCATTTTCATTTCATAGCATCCATCAGGCATTAATAAATCACTTTGGGAGTGGCGACCCCATCGTACTAACAGCCTATATCTGCCTCTTTCATTCCATCCCTGACCCGGTCAATGACTGGAAAACAGGTTGTAGGTTTTTATTTCAATTGTAATCGAAAAAATATTACGTTCTCCTTACCTCATCATCTTCCAACCGCTCCCTCGTCAATCGAAAAGGGTAAAAACTTTTGCGACGAGAACAAGATGATAACGCTACATTAGTTTAATAACGTAAGTAGCCATCTGTCCGTAGGAAGAGGGATTGAGCAAACCTCAGTAGCTGTAAGGAGGAGGAGTTGCCCTTTTGCCAGGAAGTGGAGCCCTTTTGTGGGGATGATGAGCCCTATTGCCCCTTTGCCAGCAAGAGGAGACTTTTTGCCATTTTGCTACGAGGGGGAAGCCCTTTTACACTTTTGCCAAACAGATAATGTAGAGAAAAACTTTTGCCCTTTTCCCCACGAATAAGGAGCTGCTCTTTGGCCTTTTTGCCGGGAAGGGGAGCCCTCTTGCCTTTTTGCCCCACAGATAAAGAAGATGTGTCCTTTCTTCCCATTTTCTCTTTTGCCAGGAAGAGGAGCCTATTTGCCCTTTTCCAGTTTTGCTCTACGGATGAGAAGGAGGAAAACGAGGAGGAGGGCGGCTGTGTCCTGTGCCCTTTTGTCCTCTTGCTATACGGATAAGGAGGAGGAGAAGGAGGAGAGCAGCTGTGTCCCCTGCCCTTTTGCCCGTTTGCTATACAGATGAGGAAGAGGAGGAGGAGGAGGGCGGCAGTGTCCTGTCGGAGTAGGAGAAGGCTATAAGAGCCTATGTATAGCCGCTATCTTTTGCAATCGCCCATAACCGTCATCTTTCTCCACATGAACCTGTGTATAGCCACCATCTTGCGCAATCGCGAATGACCGTCATCTCTCCCTATAAGAGTCTTTGTATAGCAGCCATCTTGTACAATCGCGCATAGCCGCCATCTTGTGCCATCACCCATAGTCGTCACCTTTCTCCATAAGAGCCCGTGTATAGCCGCCATGTTGTGCAATCGCCCATGGTCGTCATCTTTCTCCAAAAGAAGCCGTGTATAGCCCCATCTTGCGCAATCGCCGATAGCTGTTATCTTTCTCCATAAGAGCCCGTTTATAGCCGCCATCTTATGCAATCACCTTTCGCCGGCATTTGCTCTATAAGAGCCCATGTATAGCCGCAATTTTGTGTAATAGCCCATGGCCGTCATCTTTCTTTATAATAGCCCATGTATAGCCACCATGTTGTGCAACCGCCCTTGGGCACCATCTCCTTCTATAAGAGCCCATGTAATGCCGCCATTTTGTACAATCGCCGATGGCCGGCAGCGTTCTTTATAATAGACCCATGTATAGCCGCCATCATATGCAACCTCCCTTGGGCGTCATTTTTCTCTATAAGAGCCTATGTATAGTCCCCATCTTACGCAATCGCCCACGGCCGTTATCTTTCTCCATAAGAACCTAAGTATAGTCGCCATCTTGCGCAATCGCCCATGGCCATTATCTTTCTCGATAAGAGCCCATGTATAGTCGCCATCTTGCGCAATCGCCCATGGCGTCATCTTTCTCTATAAGAGTCTATGTATAGCCGCCATTTTGCGCAATCTCTCATGGCCACCATCTTTCTCTATAAGAGTTTATGTATAGTCGCCATCTTGCGCAATCGCCCATGGCCGTCATCATTCTCCATAAAAGCCTATGTATAGTCGCCATCTTGCGCAAACGCCAATGGCCGTCATCTTTCTGTATAGGAAACCGTGTGCAGCCGCCATCTTGCGCAAGTGCCTCTAGGCCGTCTCATAAGAGCCTATGTATAGCCGCCATCTTACGCAAGCACCCCTGGCTGGCCACGTAAGAGCGTATGTATAGCCGCCATATTGCACAGTAACCTCTAACTCAGGTTCTAGTATTTAGTCTTATAAGAGCCTGTGTATGGCCGCCATCTTGTGCAAGTCACGTTGGGAAGCGCATCTGGCCGTAAAACTACAGCCCTGCGTAGTTAGACTCCTCCATGTGGTTACGTTGGCTCTCTTATGCGAATCCCCATTGCCCTACTACTTAAGATAGCGTCGCGAGAATCATCATTGTCCTACCACTCAAGATAGCGTCGGGAAAGTCATCTCACCGTAAAACTACGTCCTGTAAGGTTAAGCCCCTCCAAGATAACGACTGTTCACGTCAGAAAGCGCATCTAGCCGTACAACTAAGGTTAGGCCCCTCCATGAGGTTAGGCTTGCTCTCTTAGGCATCGGGAATTGTAACTAGCTGTTAAAGTGTAGTTAGGCCCCTCATGATGGCGACTGTGATGTTAGGCTCGCTCTCTTATGCTAAATCGCCATTGTACCTCTACTATACTAGGGGTTATTGACCCCTAGTTGGGAACAATGATGGTTCTAACCCGAGGGCAGACAGTCCGTGGCTTTGTGACCGCCTTAGCTCCTCTACTATCGCATACAATTAACAACTACACAGCAACTATTCAACAGTGCTAAGCAGCAGGAATTACTCACGGTAGCTGGGCTCCAGCGCTGACTCTATGACAGTTCGCAGTCCACAGAAAAGCACACACAGTACTCCGTCCCATACCCAAGAATGTCGTGACTCCAGTGTAACGACGATGGCAGCCCACAGCCGTCTTCACTTCTGGTGCTCACTTAACACAAGGACCACAACTCCCCGTGGGTCACCAGGGACAGCCAACACCTCTGCCATATGTAACCCAACGCTGACTGTTCGCAGCTAGCCTCCTTTCTATAGGTCGCGTGATATGGCTAGAGACAAAACACTTCCGTATCTCGCAGAAACTCAATGGGAAACCAACCAATGAGTACAATTCACAGAAAGTCCTGGCCAGCTGGGAGATCCCCGGTCATCTGACTCCTTAGGCCTTTCAGCAAGTAGTGAAAGGGACTACGACAGGGCTGGCACGTAACAATAGGTAGTGATACACTTCATTGTATAATCCAGGGCCATTACTTAGGAGGCAATATGCGAGGGCAAACATCTTATCAATAATCACAAAAATTAATGAAACCAGCGCAATAATAAAACTACTTAACAGAGAACACAGGCTACTGAGAGAAGTGGGCATTACGTAGGATGAAATAATAATAATAATAATAATAATAATAATAATAATAATAATAATAATAATAATAATAATAATAATAATAATAATGTACTCCGTACCACTGCTCACATACTCCTTTGGCGTCATAAAATGGACCCAATCAGAACTTCAGCAGTTACAGACGAAAACAGCACTTTCACTCACCCGGTACCATATGCACTATCCTAAATCTGCAATCAATCGTCTTACACTCCCGAGATCAGAAGGTGGTAAAGGCTTCTTACCCATTGTCAATTTACACAGCAATTTGATATCAAGTCTAAGAGAATATTTCCACTCGAGAGCTGATACATCGTGTCTTCATCAAGCTGTTTGCAGAGCTGACATAAACTATATAACTCTTAATCCATCGTCGACGGAAATGCCGGTTTCTACCCCACCTACAAAGGATATGAATATGGACACTTGGAAGGAAAAACCTCTTCACGGGAAATACCCCCACGAACTGGATCAGCCTCATGTCGACAAACCAGCATCGCACGCTTGGCTGACCTACTCTGGTCTTTTCCCTGAAACAGAAGGATTTGTTCTGGCCATCCAAATTCACGTAATTGCTACACGGAACCACCGTAGATTCATCACGAATGATCCAAGAGTCGTCTCATACAACTGCCGCCACTGTTCCAGAACTACAGAGACCATAAAGCACGTCATCTCTGGCTGCCCATCCTTGACCAACACCGATTATAAGCACCGACATGATCAGGTAGCTAAAATCATTCACCTGAAACTTTCTCTAAAATGTGGATTTCTTCAGTCATCAACTGCATATTGGAAATATACACCTCCACCCGTTCTCGAAAACTCTTCATACAAACTACTATGGTACCAAGAAGGCATAACCGATGTCACACTCTGCAACAATAGGCCAGATATTGTTCTAATCGATAAATAAAAAATAGCCACAAGGATATTAAAATCCACAGAACTGGCAATAGAAATACAATGCCTGTGGAAACTAGAATCAGTCACGATCGTTCCAACAGTAATATCATGTACCGGTGTTATTCCAGAAGCGTTGCACAGCTCTCTGGCCGCATTAAACCTGCATCATCACACATACGTCGAACTACAGAAAGATACCTCCTGAGCACCTGCCACATTCTGAGAAAGTTTCTAGGAACAACTTTTCCTCTGACTTACGCCAAACAGCATGACGTTCCAGGCCGCAGTTCCAGTAATACTGAAGAACAGATTCCCAAAAGGGGAGATAAGGAGTTGTTTAGCGACATCATCTGTGCATATTTCTTGCATCTATATACACTGACTGACAGAGCAAATGCAACACCAAGAAGGAGTGGTCAGAACTTCATGCCAATTGCAGGGTAGACTGACGTCACTGAGGTATGCTCATGATGTGAAATGCGCCGCTGTACTGAGCACGTAGCGAAGGATAAATGGGACACGGCGTTGGCGAATGGCCCACTTCGTACCGTGATTTCTCAGCCGACAGTCATTGTAGAACGTGTTGTCGTGTGCCACAGGACACGTGTATAGCTAAGAATGCCAGGCCGCCGTCAACGGAGGCATTTCCAGCAGACAGACGACTTTACGAGGTTTATGGTGATCGGGCTGAGAAGGGCAGGTTGGTCGCTTCGTCAAATCGCAGCCGATACCCATAGGGATGTGTCCACGGTGCAGCGCCTGTGGCGAAGATGGTTGGCGCAGGGACATGTGGCACGTGCGAGGGGTCCAGGCGCAGCCCGAGTGACGTCAGCACGCGAGGATCGGCGCATCCGCCGCCAAGCGGTGGCAGCCCCGCACGCCACGTCAACCGCCATTCTTCAGCATGTGCAAGACACCCTGGCTGTTCCAATATCGACCAGAACAATTTCCCGTCGATTGGTTGAAGGAGGCCTGCACTCCCGGCGTCCGCTCAGAAGACTACCATTGACTCCACAGCATAGACGTGCACGCCTGCCATGGTGCCGGGCTAGAGCGACTTGGATGAGGGAATGGCGGAACGTCGTGTTCTGCGATGAGTCACGCTTCTGTTCTGTCAGTGATAGTCACCGCAGACGAGTGTGGCGTCGGCGTGGAGAAAGGTCAAATCCGGCAGTAACTGTGGAGCGCCCTACCGCTAGACAACGCGGCATCATGGTTTGGGGCGCTATTGCGTATGATTCCACGTCACCTCTAGTGCGTATTCAAGGCACGTTAAATACCCACCGCTTCGTGCAGCATGTGCTGCGGCCGGTGGCACTCCCGTACCTTCAGGGGCTGCCCAATGCTCTGTTTCAGCAGGATAATGCCCGCCCACACACTGTTCGCATCTCCCAACAGGCTCTACGAGGTGTACAGATGCTTCCGTGGCCAGCGTACTCTCCGGATCTCTCACCAATCGAACACGTGTGGGATCTCATTGGACGCCGTTTGCAAACTCTGCCCCAGCCTCGTACGGACGACCAACTGTGGCAAATGGTTGACAGAGAATGGAGAACCATCCCTCAGGACACCATCCGCACTCTTATTGACTCTGTACCTCGACGTGTTTCTGCGTGCATCGCCGCTCGCGGTGGTCCTACATCCTACTGAGTCGATGCCGTGCGCATTGTGTAACCTGCATATCGGTTTGAAATAAACATCAATTATTCGTCCGTGCCGTCTCTGTTTTTTCCCCAACTTTCATCCCTTTCGAACCACTCCTCCTTTGTGTTGCATTGTCACTGTCAGTCAGTGTATATAAAGCAAGATGTCCTGACTGAGTGATAATCAACGCACAGCAAAACCTACTGGAGATAATTGCATGAAAATTTGAGGATATGTTCCTACCGTAGCTTAGATGCGCACTAAGAAAGGATTTCTAAAAATTCCTCTTCTAAAGGGTAAAAAGGGTTGAAAGGTGATTTTACTTTTTTGTTGATTTTCTCCATTTCTCTGAAAAATATTGTAAGTACTTATATTCATTCACATATTTATTTTCATATATCATAAATACTATTTTAAAAGAAATTTCAAAGGGGTGAAAAGGGGTGATATGAGGTTTTACATTTGTGTTCAAAATATCCGTTTTTAACAATATTCTACATATTATAACCTTCCAATGTATGTCAGGATGAGATTGGTGAACACATTGGAAGTTTATGTCGAGAAATAATGTCAATGAAATCTTATGGCCGGTTATCACACTTCCAGATGAATTAGAGGGCAGTTGATTTGTCTAATTACGTGAACGGCATTGCGGAATTGAAGATATCAGCGGATCGATAACAAGCTCTAAACCCCGTGGTATCTGGGAAATGTTGAGACAGTTAAACATCGTGAAACATAGGGCAGGATTATATGAATAATACGTATTCTTCAAGTAAAGTTTCCGAAATGCATGAACGGCAGAATATCTATGACAGAATGCTACTGAGGGCCATGAAATATGTAAATAATAAATTCATATGAGAGGGCCATACCTTGTACATCTAGTCTCGCACGATCCGACGATCGAGATGAAGAAAAGAAACCGTCGATTACTAACCTAAATACGAGGCGGCAATTATTAAATAAGTTCCTTTGCCAGTACAGCTGATTTGTACGAGATCGTCTTGCATTATGTGTCAAATGTTTCTAATTGTCAAGAACATATGGGAGCTAGAAGCTGAGAAGAATTCTGAAAAGCAAACCGTCTGCAATTATTATGTTGTGGTAGAAACTGTTTTGTCTCTGAAGAAGTTGACATTCTCAATCTGCATCTCAGAAAGATCGGAAGCAAGAATTCATAGGGAAAAGATTGTATTGAAAGGAAATATTAGAGAGATATTGGCATATCATAAACATATAATATTGTAAAACAAGATATCTTGTTATTGAATGAAAAAGGCAAGTGTATCATTTGAACTGTAAAAATTGTATTAAGGTGTACAACCTTGTTCTAATTGATATCTCTGAGTTTCAGGTAATATGGAACAGTCAGCAATTAATTATTCGGATGAAATGAGTGCACGTATCAACATGAACAACTAAAATAGAGGGACCTCAAAGGATCTGATCAGAAATGTGATGGACAATACTTGATAATGTTATTGAGTGAGAGCTGAACTCGGAAGGTGACACCGTCGTGGAGCAGCAACCCAGGATGAGTACTTGAATATCTTATATATATTCCGCCACGTAATTGCTTATTGTAGATGTAGAGTAGTATTCATTTTAATGTCGATTTGACATGAACAAATTTAACTTGAAAGCGACCGTTATTTGTTGGACATTGCGTTGTAACACTTATGATCGTTACGTCTAGTGCGGTGAGCCAGACTACGTTGTGATAATATGCGATGGTTGTGTAAGATTTCTTTAATGTTTGCTAGCAAGGTTTTACGGAATGATTTTTCGACATGGATGTTATTGGTACCGTAATGGTGTTATGGTATTGAACGCTAATTTAACTTGTAGCTCAGAATACCTCGGAGGAGCTCGGTATTTTGCGATGTGCGATTCTGTGGTCTTCAAAATGTTATGTGCTTGTGTGGAAATACAGTGTTTTGATAATAGAAGTGTGATACTATTGTGGTGATATGGTGTTAATGCGGCAACGTATTTAGTAAATTTACGTAATTGCCTGAATAGATTGTTCTTTAGTATTGTGAATTCGCTGTGCATGACGAGTTGTGCGATGTAATAAGGTGTTAGTTACGGTAGGATCTTTGAAAGTATTTACGTGGATAGAGAGATGTGATGATTATAGACGTGTCATTAGGATTGCGAATTTTATGATGATGTTATGTGAAGGTCCTGATGATGGTATTGACGGTAGGAATTATGTTGGTCATGCGTGAATTTTGATGTTGTCGTGATGAATAATTTATTTGGGTACAAGGCCGTATTGTAGAATAATGTTATAGGATGTTGCACTCACGAACACTAGTAGTTGGTCGTCACATTTATCCTATTTAAATACAAGATTGACCAGAGCGCACGATATTAAAGGGATGTTTAGGATCTTCGCAAGATAATCGGAAACGTAAAGATATTGAGGTCATGTCGAAAAGGAAATATGATCTTCTATGGTAAGTAAATCATTTCTTTGCTAGTTGGTTTTTGTAGATCATTTGAGTTGACGCCTAGTGCTAACGTAGTATTCCAGCTCAAACGTCGCAGTGGTATCCGGAGGCGCAGAATCAACGTAGTTAGACAAGGTTGTTGTAGACGTTGCAATGTCTCTTGATGTCTTTTATCTAGGTGCAGTCACCGATGAATGTACGAGAAGATCGAGTCTGTCTTTTAAATGTATGATTTTGATGGATGTCATATTATGTTACGATCCTGTGTTTTTCTTTCAAACTTTTTTATTGCATTTATAGCGATTTTATGAAGTTAAAATAACGGTATTTTTCAAGTTGCTAGATAGACAGAGACCGACATATAACGCGGTGATTTTTTAAAAGAGAAATGACGGAATATTATGAGATATTTGGGTAGTAAATAGCATTCTGAAGTGGATGATTCTATAATTCCCAGTGATTTATTTTAGAAAAATGCAAGGTTGATAACTGATCCTTCATTGTAAGCCTTCAGCTGAGGGACACTTTGTCTCTTTTGTTTTTCGATTGACGATGTTATAACTTATTTGTAACAAGAGCTTGAAGTTAGGTGCTTATTTTCAATTTAACTTAATATTTTCCTTCCTATATCCGTTTCTGTTGCCATTAATTTGCTCTTAATGTAATCGATACTTCTGAAGTTATTTTTAAAGTCATTAAACGGAAAATCCTTCCATAAATAAAACATTTTACGGAGTTCTCATTTAAAGTAGCGTAGGAACACTAGGTTAGTTATTTAATTTAAGATAAGATTAAATGATGGTCAATGTATTTTTAACGAATATGCCAATATTCTCGATCTCTTAATACTCTATTGCGGAATATTCACGTAATTTAGGCAGAAAATGATGATTACATTCTACATTTTAAAAAAACCACAATGATAACAGTCCACTGAATAAACCTGTGACCCAACTCGACGGACTTGCACGTCCCTTGAGTGGAGCCTTCATGGATCTCCGACTGTATTGCTTCGCCGCGGCCTAACCCAACACTGAGATACAGAATTAAGATTTACAAAATGGTCACAGGGATTGCTGTCAGGGCACATATAGGATAATAATTTTACTTGTCACACAACTGTGGGGCCAGAGTTGAATTATTTTATTACCGAACGACTAGAGTCGAATTACTTATCGCTTGGCAGTGGACTTGAGCTGTATACATCATCGTTTAATGCTTATCAGTGGAATTCGTGATGAAGAGAACAGAGTAGAGATTATTTCATTAAGAAAGGAAAACTCGAAATGACATTGGTAATCAGAGAACATTGAATCTACAACGTCGTTGGTGAAGGAGGTTTGAAATATTTATTTAACCGTGTATTTTATGAGTAATATTGGAAGGATTTGACCGTTAATCAGTACTACGATTTTACTTAGTTTTATTTTATGACATTATGGAAGGATATTCCGTAGAGTTTCAGCTCTTGTTAATCGGGGTAATGAGTCATTTAACTTTGATAGAGCGATAGGTTGTTCCGTGTCACTTATTGTTGGATGTCCGTCATATTTCGGGTCAGATCCGGAGAGACCCATACGTTCATTTATTGAATCTAATTCGTGAGGTGCTAGGCAGGTATAGGTGTTGTGGAAACACTAGATTAGGACTGTAGAGAGAGATTGAAAGTGATATATTATTAATAAGGAACGATATAGGAAATTACGATGGCGTCTCTTGCACAAGTAAAGCTGTTATTGGAGGAGCTCGCTGGAAAAATGAATAAAATGCAGGAATCGCAAGAGAGTACAGAAAAGAGAATTCAAGAGGTGCGAGAATCGCAAGAGAGTACAGAAAAGAGAATTCAAGAGGTACGAGAATCGCAAGAAAATACAGAAAAGAGAATTCAGGAAGCACAAGAAAATACAGAAAAGAAAATTCAGGAGGCACAAGAAAATACCGAAGAGAGAATACGAGAATCACAAGAAAACACGGAGAAGAAAATCCAGGAATCACAGAATACTACTAGAGCAGAAATCCATGAATCACGGGAGAAAATGCAAGGAACTTTTGACAGAATCACCGATATGGTGCAAGAAAACATGAAGGTGATGCAAGAAGAGATTGTATCATTAGGATCGAAAGTCGCTGAGGTACAAGGAGAAGTATTAAATTTAAAAGAAGAAGTGAATGCGGCGATGAATGAGAATAAGAGGAATTTTCAAGAAAAATTCGAAGAATTGAAGGATGATTTTAAGTCAAGCATCCAAGAGTTGCGAGTTCAAGTCGACCATGACCTTAAAGAGCTCAAAGAAGAAGTAGATGTGATGCAGGAAAAGATAAAAGAGTCTGATAATAATTGGGATGGAAAACTCAAGAAGGTAACGGATGAAGTCAACATCACCAATGAAAATATACGGAAAGAGATAACCCAAGCGAGGGAACAGATCAATGACAGATTCAATTTGATAACGGAAGAATCTGAAGAGAATAAAGCTTTGATGAATCAGCAAATAAAAGGATTAAAAGACGATTTAAATGCTATTCAAAAGGACGTACTGCACCCATCGGATGAGTCTGATTGGCAACATTTTAAATAATTGTATTTGTTAATAAATAGTAATAGCCAGCGTTCTTAAACAAAGGGACAGCATTGGAAATTTCTGGTAGCTAGCTCGTGAGAATGAAGCCTTGATAGGAACCCACGCTTCGTTCTCTGCTAAAAATAAATTATTGGGACACCTGTTATTACATCATCTTTTGGAACTGCGTAGTTAGAGTGGAAAAGTACTGGCAGGAGTGACTGAGATGGAGAATCACGATTTTAGATACCCGAATCCCCTTATTTTGGAATGAACTCGTCCATATAGATGAACAGCGGAGTATGTGCTCCAATCAGATTGCTGCATTTAAATAATTTCAAAATTAGCGCGACCAAATGACATGTGGCTTGTAATTAATCCCTGTCAGTATTTAAGGAAGATTATATCAAAGGAGATGTCAGTAAATTATTGTAATAATTCTGAACTAACTTATTGGTTTGTGGCAAATGGATTGGAATATTGTGTATCCAGATGTTTGTTATCACCGGCAGTGGGAACCCCTTGTCAGCGTGGAGAATGGTTTACCAGTGCGGCAGAAGATATAGTCCAACTAACGCCTACTGTATTGTAGAAGAAATTACGAACAATTCAAGAGTCACGGTGCATCATGGCAGTAACTAGAATTGATGCAATCTGTGTGTACAAGGCATTTCATGTTTTTGGTAATTTTGTTTTGGAGATACCCAGCATTCCTTTGGTTGGGATTTTCAGTGGCAAGAATTAGTGTTCCTACGCCGATTAGTGCGCCCAACATCCCCGAATAGTGGCTTCTCACAACTCAGTCATCATCAAGAGTCTTGTGGCGGACAGACGTGTCTTAACTTTGCTCCGTATTTAAGTACAAAGGTACCGAATTGTGTGTATTATTACTACAGTGGAGGTGGAAGTACGCTTTATAAACAGTAGTTGGGTTGTTAAGGTATTTAAAAACACCCAAGTGAGTGGAGTATAAAATTGACAGATTTTACGAGTGTTCAGTCTATGCAGGGGCGAAGACGAAACTTTGAATTATGCAGTAATTGCATTTGGTGACGCAGTTGGAGTATGTAGCCTGCAGAGCAACGCAGACAGTTTAAAATATATGTGTAAGCCGTAAGTAGTGGAGAACAATTGGCCTGCCACAGCGGGGCTGTTAGTGTGTGTGAAACATTTGAGCGGAGGAAATACTCTCCCTTTCTATAAGTATGTAGGTCGAGTGGGGGGTGGACACTTTCTCTCACAGCTGGGTCTTTACAAAAGGAAACCGTTGAGCCCATGCGAGACTTCGCTACGTGAGAAGCAGCGGTGTGTTAAAGTAGAGTACGTAAAATCCGGCCTAAGTTCCAAATATCTGAGTACTGCGTACGTGTGTATATATGTATTACAGTGTAATGTTTAGTTTTAAAACAAGTTATTGTGTTTAATATTATGGGTAGGAAATAAACGTGTGTAAAGTGGAAAGTAGTAATATAAGCCAATGCCGGATACAACAAGAATGGTCATGGATATTAACATGTTGGTCATGAATCTGTAAGACAACATGGCTGCCTTTAGTCCTGGCGATCCCGAAGTGCCCTCAATGTGAGTACACAATCTCATGTTTGATTAAAAATCTAAAGCTTTCCTTTGATAATGGTATCTTTATTTAGATAGGTATGCGAGTGACGATGATGTAACTATAAACCCGAGTACACAGCCAGAAAATTAGGATAATTCTGTTTATGAGTAGTGTAAATATTATTATTATTATCATCATTAGTCGTGCGTGTACTATTTTGTTCTGTATGGACCAAGTTATATTTTCTAGGAAAATATAATGAGTGTTTCGCCTATACCTGCACTATTATTATTATTATCAGTAGCATTGTCAGTATTGCATTTAGGCGGAATTTTATTTGTTTCACGCAAGCACAGCTACCGTGATGGAGGAGTGATGAAGTCAATTAATGATAATAAAACATATATATATATATATATATATATATTCAATAGTTACTGTCGAGAATTCTGTTGGGACGACAGTAACACTGATACATCCACATATTGGTTGCTATGGCAAGTAACGCGGTTAGACAGTTGAGTGAACAATGTAAAATAAAAGGATTTATTTTTGGCTCAGGTAAATCAAGGTGTTGTCAAATAATAAGAGCGATATTGAGCAACGGTAATTTATTTGAGATGTTTGAAGGTCCGTAGTTGAGAGTATACGGTAACACATGAGGTTATTTACCTGAAGATAATTATGGAGAATAAAGAGTATGGCGAACATATTCTCAGTAAACTGGAAATATAAGTATCAGCGTGATAGCTGAGAGGTAATAGAATTCGTGCAGAATAAGAAATGATGCTGACGTCGTAAATGAATAAATGTGAGGAAATAAATAAGCCAGTTAAAGAAGGTATATGAGTTAGAAGGACCAGATGGTACATGTAAATGGTTTAGCCGTGACGCAATATCGTTTTATTCAGAGAAAGTTATAGTACGCATTTGAATGATATTTTAAAGTTAGGTTGGTAACATGGATCACGCAACTGGGCTGGTGTGGATGCTTGCCAGTAGGAACTATTTTATTGGTTTTAACAGCTGATTATTATTATTATTAATATTAAATATATTTGTTATTTTATTTGCCTCGTATTGGCCATCATTTAGGTACATTCTTTTATTGTCTGTGCATTGTCTATGCATTTTATTCTGAAGAAACCACAGTAACATTTGCAATGGGTCATGGATATAATTCAGCGAATTAAGGTATGTTGAGACGCTGAAATAAGCCAAAGTGCGATATGTGCAGATGATAAGGTTCACATATGTATATATTAGTGGAACTTTGGTATTAGGTTAGGATTTCTGGCTGCGCTATCTCGCTTGGTGTACATATTAGTATAAGTTAGCGTATGTTTTATTTAAAGTAGGAGAGTTTGTCTTTTCCAGATTAATTTACGATTTTTAAGTAGGGGTCACTCGCAAATATGAAAGCAAAGCTTTAGATTTTTGTATGCAACAACAACCAAGGTCCATTATGTGAGATAAAGTTACTGAATTCTCAGGTTAAAGCAAGTATTGTTTATTGCACCTGGAAGGAAGATATTGTAATTATGGGAACTCAGTAACAGTTTTGATAAGAGAAATATTATTATTATTATTAATATTGGTGAACTCTATTATGAGAATTGCATGGTTATGCCTATACACAGTGGATTTGGTATTTCATTAAATCATGGCAAATATGGTTTTATAGATAAAGAAAACCCAATAAGCACTGTTAAGAAAGATTCTATTCAAATGGTGTTACTCATGGCAAATGAATGTTCTAAGATAACTGACATAAACATACTATAATTTATCAGGATGGTGGAGCAAGAGTACCGTAATTACAGGTCATGTTAAAATATTATTATTTATTATTATTATTATTATTATTATTATTATTATTAATATTGAATATTATTATTTAACATTTTACCAATGCAACTCACAAGCAATTAGGGAGTCTTGTTGAATACCATATTAATCACTTGTGTCAGTCAATTGTGGATTTATTAATTAATTAAATAATTTACATTTTACATTTTTTTAAATTCAATTTATCTACGATTTGGTTAACAACAGTATTGGATTTTGGTAGGCGATTAAAAACTCTTTAGGACTTTTCTTTATGATATCCAACATAGAAGTAACATTCATTAAGTGATATTATTATTCTCGTTTCAATTATTATTATTATTATTGTTATTACAATATTATTATTATTACCATTTCGATGCATTGTAAATTCATTAATATCACTATATTGGAGGATTTGAGTCACAAGACATTCCAGTGATCAGTTAGGTAATTAATTATGTAATTAATAAAATTTGAGTACAATCAAATTAGTAAAATTAATCAATTATTATATTATGGTAACTTTTGGTATGTTTGTTTGCAAACTTATTTCACATATCTGAGAGATTAGTAGGGACATTTCTAGGTTTTGATCTACGCAAAAATCGTCGTATTATTTCAATTATTATTATTATTATTATTATTATCACTATTGTATTATATTTTAGGTTGGTTTTCCACACTTCAGATATGTATTTGGGATACACTGTGGAGACTTTCCTGTATTCTTTTAATTGGTTTACAATGTAATTCAGTGATATCAAAACAATTTTATTAATTAGTTAATATCGATATTTTATTTATTTTGTATATCTATATAAAACAATTCTATCTATTATAATTATTTTGACTGATGGCAAGTAGTTTTTTTTTGATGAATAACTTGATTTGGCTATATAAAAAAATTTATTCATATTAATATTATTATTATTATTATTATTATTATTATTATTATTGTTATTATTATTATTATTATTATTATTATTATTATCACTAAATGTTCTCATGAGTATATTGTTATTCAATTGATCCACCTGGTTTATAAACAACATTATCCTAGTAAATATGTACAGTTACACCGACATTATATAATTGGATGAACAAATATGGAAAACATCATTTAAAACAAAATTTTATGGAAAATTATAAATATTATACTTTAGGGATTAATGAGGTAGTCATGTGTGTCATTATTGAGAATTCTAGTTGTATAGTCTCATAAGATAATAATGTAACATTAACCAATCTTATTTTACATTTTATAAAATTTATTTACTTTTCTCTTTTGATTTATCAATAAAAATTTTATATACACAGTTAAACTCAAATCAGTCTGAGTCATAAGTCATTGTAGTCAATAGTTTTACCGAATGCACTATCCCTATGCATCCTGATTCGACGACAGGGACTGATCGCGCCTGAGAAGAGGACCTCACCACCTTCGGTAAGTATATTTTTAGGGCAGCCGAGGCAACGTTGACATCTAGTCTACACCGAAGGAGCTCTGCAAGGGTGCAGTACAGAACCTGAGGATTGAAAACGAAACAAATAGGAATTTGGTATCATCGTTGAACGACCGACAGACGATAATTGAGGATGGAAGGAAGACTGAAGTAAACAGTCAATTTGAGATACCTCAGCTTTGCGTTGATATTAATGACAACGGGACAATTCATACAGGAAGTGGAACCCAGATTGTTAACATTATACGCACTTATGAAGATAGGCCTAAGAAATTTAACGGAAATATAGGATCCAGTATGACTCCTCGTGGTTTCCTAAGAGAGATAGAGGAATATTTTAGGGAAGCAAAGGTATCTACAGAGCGTCAGTTAAAGACAGTGGAGAAACACCTAGAGGGTGCACCACTCATTTGGTTTAAGGCTTTCCGCTACGTTTTGAAGATTATGCAGGCTTTAAACAAGCTTTCTTGGACAAATTCTGGGGGATCGACGTTCAGCAAGGAATCAGACTCGATCTATACTCGAAGAAATATTCTTTAACAGGACCGAGTAGGTTTGCCGAATACTTCACGATGCAATTTCATCGACTGAAGGAGCTTGATTCTCCACCTACAGAGACAGAAATGGTACGAGCAATAATTAAACAGTTCCCTGCGGATATACAGAGATTATTGACGGCGGCAAACATTCAATCAGCCGTGCAAGCGGAGTCGATACTTCGGCAAATTGACAGCACGACAACACATACTAGTAGCCGCATAGTAAGGCACGTCGATCCGACGGTAAATGTTGTAACACCAGCAGGAGATGAAGGTGTAGAAAGAAACCAGGGATACAACAGACACGGTCAAGGAGATAGACCTAGGACGAATGAAGGCTACAGAAGAGTGGAACATAAGGATGAGAAGAGTGACAAGACGTGCCAGAAGTGGACACCGTTTCGAAACGAAGAGCGGAGATATCCTAGGTATTATAGAAATACAAGGTGGAGTCGGAACAGAGATAAATGGCCGTACCGCAGAAATAGGTATCGAGAAAATTCAAGACAATCAGATATTCGACAGGACGAGGAGATAAACAAGGAAAGAGAAAGGTACCTTGGCGAATTAAGAAAGCAGCAGGAATGCAAACAATGGGAACGAGCGATTTTGAATCAAGATATGAACGCTGATTGCGTGGGCGCGACTAGTCTGTTGTATCAGCAAGAACAAAGAAAAGAAAGTGCTGATAAAACGTTAAATCCCGCAGCCACACCATTTGACAAGAATAATCAAGGCAATGACGGGGTGAAAAAAAAACTTCGTTTTGGAATCAGTAGTAAATGATAGAATTAGTAAGTTAAGTCCAAATTATAGGCAACACGAATGGGTCATAGCAGGAATCGAATCGTGGGAATTTGAACCCGAGGAATTGCTGCACGAAGACGGTCAACCAGAAGGAACGAAGTTAAAGAGAGGACTACCCGTTATTTACGTCACAATATTGGGTATTCGAGTATTGTCATTATTGGATACTGGAGCAAGTATAAGTATCATTTCCAAACTATTATTCTCAGAGTTACAAAACAAAGCACACTTGCCTGTAATTCCGATTGCCAACATGAAAATCAAGGGCATAATCCCGGACAAGGTTACGAAATGCAAGATTCAAACTTATTTGCCAATAGAGATCGGAGGAAATTTAATGGAGCATCCATTTGTAGTCATGGATAAAATCCAATATAACTTAATTATTGGATCCGACTTTATCAGGGAAAACAACATAATAATTGATTTAAAGAAAGAAGAAATAAGGATCAGATGTGACGGTGAAAGAGGACAAGACATTACAGCTAGAATAGAAAACAAGGAAACGAGTGAGCTACAGAAAACCATGAACATTTCAATAAATGAAGCTGCACATGTTGTCGAGAAGATAATGGAAAGATATGACGCAGAAGATGCTGTGTGTGGTCATACAATCGACAGTGGAATAGGAGGAAATCCTGAACAGCAAGGGATAATTGAGAATCTGCTGAAAAGGTATAACAATGCTTTTAAGAGCCAGCCTGGAGCAATAAAGAACTTTGAGTACAAGTTATTAGTGAAAGATTGGAGGCCGTTTAAGGTTAAACCATACCCTATACCAGATAAATTCATGCCCGAGGCTAGGAAGGTAATACAAGAAATGATTGATAATGGTATAATATCTAAAGCACATACACCATTCGTTAGCCCTCTGGTAGTGGTAAGAAAAAGTAATGGATCGATTCGCGTGTGCATTGATGCGAGACAGGTCAACTCCAAATTAATTCCTGAGTATGATAAAGCCCCAGTAATAAAGGAAATAATAAGAGGATTTCGGAACAAGAGATTTTTCACGATATTAGATTTGACTTCCTCATACTTCCACATAGTCTTGGAGAGTAAATCCAAGCTATTTACTGGTTTCATGTTTGATAATCAAACGTATATCTTTGAAAGACTCCCATTCGGCATTTCTAATTCTGCGGCTGCGCTCGTACGAGCTTTAGACAGGAACTTGAAACCGGAAGTAAAAGAATTTATAACCATTTATGTTGATGACATCGTACTGGGGACAGTAACTTTCGAAGAGCATGTAATCAAGTTGGAACAGCTGCTAAGAAATTTAGATGAGGCTGGATTCAAAATCAATCGGTCCAAGTCAAAGTTCTCCCAATCTGAAATCTTGTTTGTTGGACACGTAATTGATGGAACTGGAATAAGACCAAACCCAGTTAAGATACAGGCCATATGTAACTTTCCGAAGCCCAGAAGGATTAAGCATATCCGACAGTTCTTGGGAATGACGAGATTTTTCGCTAACCACTGTCCAAGGTATACAGAGATATTAGCTCCCCTGCAAGATTTATTGAAGACCAATAATCGTTGGCGATGGAATGAGAGTCATGATCGAGCTTTTGTCAACGCGAAGGAATTACTAGCTAACAGTATAAAACTTGGATATCCGGACTTTGATCGTGAGTTTATCATTCAATCTGATGCCTCAGCAGTTGGAGTTGGAGCTGTACTGTATCAGGAGAGTAATGGGGAGAGTAATATAAACTCTTTGGCCTTCGTTAGTAGAAAATTAAGAAACCATGAGCTTAAGTATACGACCACTGAGCTTGAGATGTTGGCCATTGTTTACGCATTACAACAGTGGAGGAAAATAGTGTATGGGTATCCGGTAGTCATCAGGACGGACCATAAGGCACTAACGTTTGTGTTAAAAACCACATTATCCAGCGAGAGAGTATCACGATGGGCACTTTATGCGCAGCAATTTAATTTAAGAATTGAGTTCTGCCCAGGTAAAAGTAATGTGTTGGCAGACAGTCTAAGCCGAAATCCAACAGAAGAGCCTCTGGAGGTCAATGTGATCGAAATAACTCATGAGGATGAAGAATGTTTGGAAAGCCTAAAACGATTGCTGGAGTTGCAACTTGAGGATTCATCTCTGAAAGAGATTATTGAGTATTGTCTAAGGAGGTCAGCTAATGATGGACCCGAAGATCAAATAAATGATTATGTGCTGACGAATAACATCTTGTATAAATACATAGACAAAGATCGGAAGAAATTAAGAGTGGTGGTGCCACGCAAATTAAGATGTAAACTCATATGGTACATCCATAGAATGATTGGTCATGGTGGTCTAGATAAATTAGCGGCTACAATAGGAGAGACTTTCACATGGACTGGGTTCCGGAGAACCATAGGTAGAATAGTAAAAACCTGTGATATATGCCAGAGGGTGAAATACAACTCCGTATTGTTGTATCAACCACCGATAGCTGTAATACCAGACCGACCTAGGGAAGTATATGCCATGGACCTGTATGGGAGTTTACCCGTAGGTAAACGTGGAAACCGTTTTGTTTTGGTAGTCCTTGACGTGATGTCAAAATTTGTATCACTTCAGCCCATTAGGAAGGCCAACTCTAAGTCCATAATTAGAAGTTTAGAAAGAGTAACGATACCAAAGATGGGTAAACCAAAATGCATAATAACGGACCATGGAACACAGTTTACGTCAAACGAATTTGCAGAAGCTTTAAGAAAAATGAACATTCAACACCGGTTTAGTTCCATAAGGCACCCTGAATCCAATGCAGCTGAAAGGGTCATGAAAGAAATTGCGAAGTATTGTAGGATTTTCTGCCATGAACGTCATTGGACATGGACTTCATGTTTACCGACAATAGCCGATTGTATAAATTTTACATGGCACGAGTCTATCGGCAATATTCCAAGCATTCTTCACATGAACGAGCAACCAAGACGTCCCTGGAACGAGATCATTGCTAGACCAGTCCAAGAAAGTCCTAGCATCGAAGAGAACATAAAGCAATCTCAGGCGTGTATGAAAAGGCAGGCCCAAAAAGGTCTCAAGAAGTTAAGGCATAAGAAATTTCGAGAACCTTTGGAGGTTGGAACCTATGTTCTTGTAAGAAAACCAGCCGTATCTTGTCCCACGGAAAAATTCTATTCCAAGTTTGCACATTTGTACATCGGGCCGTTCAAGGTTATTGAAGCGTTGGGCAATAATGCATATAAAATACAGAGTTTGGAGTCCAACAACATTGCTATTTTCAATGCTTCAAGTCTTAAGCAATATAGTTTCCCGATCGTTGAAGAGGAGGAAATTAATATCATCGTGGAGGACGGAAGAAACGGAGATGCTTGGGATGTTTATTCGCTGACCGACGGATCAGACGACGAATGATGAAGTCCAGACAAGATTGGAAGACAGGATATGGTATAACAGTATCTCAAGACCAGAGTTATTTTCGTTCATTTCAAACTTGATAAAAGAAGATTTCATTCAAGAAGAGAATTATGATTAGATCTGGCATAAAAATGAAATTTCTCCCTTCCTACGAAATTTCATTTCTTGAGTAGAGGAGGAATATAACCTTCCAATGTATGTCAGGATGAGATTGGTGAACACATTGGAAGTTTATGTCGAGAAATAATGTCAATGAAATCTTATGGCCGGTTATCACACTTCCAGATGAATTAGAGGGCAGTTGATTTGTCTAATTACGTGAACGGCATTGCGGAATTGAAGATATCAGCGGATCGATAACAAGCTCTAAACCCCGTGGTATCTCGGAAATGTTGAGACAGTTAAACATCGTGAAACATAGGGCAGGATTATATGAATAATACGTATTCTTCAAGTAAAGTTTCCGAAATGCATGAACGGCAGAATATCTATGACAGAATGCTACTGAGGGCCATGAAATATGTAAATAATAAATTCATATGAGAGGGCCATACCTTGTACATCTAGTCTCGCACGATCCGACGATCGAGATGAAGAAAAGAAACCGTCGATTACTAACCTAAATACGAGGCGGCAATTATTAAATAAGTTCCTTTGCCAGTACAGCTGATTTGTACGAGATCGTCTTGCATTATGTGTCAAATGTTTCTAATTGTCAAGAACATATGGGAGCTAGAAGCTGAGAAGAATTCTGAAAAGCAAACCGTCTGCAATTATTATGTTGTGGTAGAAACTGTTTTGTCTCTGAAGAAGTTGACATTCTCAATCTGCATCTCAGAAAGATCGGAAGCAAGAATTCATAGGGAAAAGATTGTATTGAAAGGAAATATTAGAGAGATATTGGCATATCATAAACATATAATATTGTAAAACAAGATATCTTGTTATTGAATGAAAAAGGCAAGTGTATCATTTGAACTGTAAAAATTGTATTAAGGTGTACAACCTTGTTCTAATTGATATCTCTGAGTTTCAGGTAATATGGAACAGTCAGCAATTAATTATTCGGATGAAATGAGTGCACGTATCAACATGAACAACTAAAATAGAGGGACCTCAAAGGATCTGATCAGAAATGTGATGGACAATACTTGATAATGTTATTGAGTGAGAGCTGAACTCGGAAGGTGACACCGTCGTGGAGCAGCAACCCAGGATGAGTACTTGAATATCTTATATATATTCCGCCACGTAATTGCTTATTGTAGATGTAGAGTAGTATTCATTTTAATGTCGATTTGACATGAACAAATTTAACTTGAAAGCGACCGTTATTTGTTGGACATTGCGTTGTAACACTTATGATCGTTACGTCTAGTGCGGTGAGCCAGACTACGTTGTGATAATATGCGATGGTTGTGTAAGATTTCTTTAATGTTTGCTAGCAAGGTTTTACGGAATGATTTTTCGACATGGATGTTATTGGTACCGTAATGGTGTTATGGTATTGAACGCTAATTTAACTTGTAGCTCAGAATACCTCGGAGGAGCTCGGTATTTTGCGATGTGCGATTCTGTGGTCTTCAAAATGTTATGTGCTTGTGTGGAAATACAGTGTTTTGATAATAGAAGTGTGATACTATTGTGGTGATATGGTGTTAATGCGGCAACGTATTTAGTAAATTTACGTAATTGCCTGAATAGATTGTTCTTTAGTATTGTGAATTCGCTGTGCATGACGAGTTGTGCGATGTAATAAGGTGTTAGTTACGGTAGGATCTTTGAAAGTATTTACGTGGATAGAGAGATGTGATGATTATAGACGTGTCATTAGGATTGCGAATTTTATGATGATGTTATGTGAAGGTCCTGATGATGGTATTGACGGTAGGAATTATGTTGGTCATGCGTGAATTTTGATGTTGTCGTGATGAATAATTTATTTGGGTACAAGGCCGTATTGTAGAATAATGTTATAGGATGTTGCACTCACGAACACTAGTAGTTGGTCGTCACATTTATCCTATTTAAATACAAGATTGACCAGAGCGCACGATATTAAAGGGATGTTTAGGATCTTCGCAAGATAATCGGAAACGTAAAGATATTGAGGTCATGTCGAAAAGGAAATATGATCTTCTATGGTAAGTAAATCATTTCTTTGCTAGTTGGTTTTTGTAGATCATTTGAGTTGACGCCTAGTGCTAACGTAGTATTCCAGCTCAAACGTCGCAGTGGTATCCGGAGGCGCAGAATCAACGTAGTTAGACAAGGTTGTTGTAGACGTTGCAATGTCTCTTGATGTCTTTTATCTAGGTGCAGTCACCGATGAATGTACGAGAAGATCGAGTCTGTCTTTTAAATGTATGATTTTGATGGATGTCATATTATGTTACGATCCTGTGTTTTTCTTTCAAACTTTTTTATTGCATTTATAGCGATTTTATGAAGTTAAAATAACGGTATTTTTCAAGTTGCTAGATAGACAGAGACCGACATATAACGCGGTGATTTTTTAAAAGAGAAATGACGGAATATTATGAGATATTTGGGTAGTAAATAGCATTCTGAAGTGGATGATTCTATAATTCCCAGTGATTTATTTTAGAAAAATGCAAGGTTGATAACTGATCCTTCATTGTAAGCCTTCAGCTGAGGGACACTTTGTCTCTTTTGTTTTTCGATTGACGATGTTATAACTTATTTGTAACAAGAGCTTGAAGTTAGGTGCTTATTTTCAATTTAACTTAATATTTTCCTTCCTATATCCGTTTCTGTTGCCATTAATTTGCTCTTAATGTAATCGATACTTCTGAAGTTATTTTTAAAGTCATTAAACGGAAAATCCTTCCATAAATAAAACATTTTACGGAGTTCTCATTTAAAGTAGCGTAGGAACACTAGGTTAGTTATTTAATTTAAGATAAGATTAAATGATGGTCAATGTATTTTTAACGAATATGCCAATATTCTCGATCTCTTAATACTCTATTGCGGAATATTCACGTAATTTAGGCAGAAAATGATGATTACATTCTACATTTTAAAAAAACCACAATGATAACAGTCCACTGAATAAACCTGTGACCCAACTCGACGGACTTGCACGTCCCTTGAGTGGAGCCTTCATGGATCTCCGACTGTATTGCTTCGCCGCGGCCTAACCCAACACTGAGATACAGAATTAAGATTTACAAAATGGTCACAGGGATTGCTGTCAGGGCACAATATATATTCATTCAGTCTTCCAAATCGTCTCAATAGTACAGCAAAAATCTTGCATTTCTTGAAAAGTCAACGGAAATATATGTGTTTTCAAGATTTTCCAGATGAAATGCTTGCCTTTCGCGCATGGAACTTTGGCTTTTGCCAATTAAAAATGGCAGCGGCACTTTCTCCAACACATAAGTGTACGTGCCGATTCACTCCGCTTCCGTGTATTTTAAGACAGTAATGAACCAAATCCTTAAAGAAAAGAAAATAAAAGTAACAGTATACGAATGTTTGTGAGTAAATTCGTGAGAGGTTGTGTTACGTTGTGCTGATAGCGCAACGGTTAAGTCAACGGAGTGCAGACTGCAAAAATGCAGGTTCGAATCTGCCTGTGGGCAGCCTCAGGAATATTGTTTTATCAATGAGATTTATTACGGTTTTATATTTTGTTAGTGAGTTATGCAGCCGCTTACAGTTCAAATGAATTGTTTCATCCATACAACTGGTAGAAAAGGCTAGGCGAAAGCAGTACCAGTTCGGCACGAGCATGCGTCATTAACAAAGCTGTCTATGGTTCGAAGATATGTCGCTCATATTGACGAAGGAGAGACCGGAGGCAACTTGCATAATATTGGCAACCAGTAATGAAGTGAGTGCCATAGAACTCTTGAGCAATAAGGGTTTGAACCTTGGCAATCCTTGCTAATAACTACTCCTCCTCAGAAGAGTACAAACATTTCATACCAGAAGATACAACGTACTGGTGTGTGATATTTCAAGGAGACAGGTTAAATAACAGACTGCAGCGCGATAACGTCTTTTTCACGCACACAGCATAATGGCAGTAACTTATCTAAACATTAATGGTGAAGTGTTGCCACATAACATTGTTTCTATTGTAGGTGACGGTGCATGTCTATTTAGATCTCTTTCTTACATTTTATATTCTACTCAGTTGCGGCATAAAGAAGCTCGTGATGCTATTGTTTCGTAAGTTGTCTCCATTTTGTCCGAAAATCATCTTGGTAATAACTATTCCTCTTCATAATAGTGCCGACTAATCTTGTCAGAAGATTCAACTTATGGTGGAACATGTGAGTTGACGGCAGGAGGCAAAATTTTTCCATTCCGCTTTGAAGTTTATCGTGATATAAATTTATACTGGATATTTAGTGATGAAGCTAATCCCGTAAAAAGATTGCGATTTACTGGTAATCTCTCTAACGGACATTTTGAAGTACCGTACTGTATGTGAATGTCTGTGCGAAGAAACAAGTGCTTCATTTGTTGTTACAAAAGTTTCTGAAAAACGTCGTACTCGATACTCAAACGGTACGAGAAAAATACAATTTAAAAACGAAGCAGCCACATTTTTTACAAAATAATCCTTCCGCACGTACGGTACCATTGCTGGAAGTAAATACCAAAATAAAAATCCCGAAGTCCATAGAGCAGCAGCGGACACCTACCAGAAGAATAATCTCAAGTTTCATAGAGCAGCGGCAGTCACGTACCAGAAGAATAACCCCAAGGTTCACAGAGCAGCGGCACTGACATACCAGAAAAATAATCCCGAGTTTCATAGAGCAACGGCAGCTACACGCCAGCAAAATAATCGCGAATATCACAGGACAATTCAAATGCGATATGAGCAACATCACCCAGGGATCTGAAAAGAAAGACGGTTGCGTCCATGTAAAATTAAGTTTCGTTCCGGGATGTCTAACGCTCCTGAAATGAATTACGAAGATAACAGCTTGATAACCATTGGCACAATCATCCATAAATGCCAATTCTGCAATGCTCTCGAGTGGAAAGATGAAACACCAGGCATGTGTTGCGATTCTGGCAAGGTTCTGCTGCCACCACTCTAATCTCCACCTGAACCATTGTAGAGTTACTAATGGGTGCCCATCCAGATCATGGTAATATTTTTGATCGAATTAGAAAACATAGCAGCTGTTTTCAAGTGACATCTTTTGGTGCTAAGCAAGTCATCCAACCCGGCTTTATGCCTACTTTCAAAGTACAAGGTCAATTTTAGCATTCCATAGGCAGTCTATTGCCAAATGCTCATCAAGGTCCTGGATTTTTGCAGGTTTACTTTAATGAGACGGCTAATGAATTAAATCAGGGCCTCTCAGGGTGCATGCGCCTGGTGTATGCACTGTGCACGGTGCAAAAGACGACTTCGCTTCGATGACCAGAGTGCAGACCCCCACTGCTCGATTTGGAGCAATAGCGCTGTCTCTCTCTTTCCCCACGCCTGCCTCGCTCGCTCCCCCTGTCTCCCTCCTCCTCACTTGCTCCGTAGCGCTCCAAATCCGAGCCGAGTTGAGCCGAGCTTAGCCGAGTAGCCCAGAGACGAGGCGTTGGTGCGAGCCGAGCCGAGCGGGACCGATGCACAGTGCACGGAGCTCTTGCGCCTCGATTTGCACGCGTGAGATTTTGGGAGTTTGAGAGTCCCTGGATTAAATGAAGCATTGCTTACATATTTTGATGCAGAAGAAATAGCGTCTAAATCGGTCGACACGGTATTACAAACGGACGATGCTCTCAGTTATCCAGTAGAATTCCTAAGTACTCTTAATCCTCCGCCAACGACCGTAGCCGTGTTGAAATACCGGATCCCGTGAGATCTCCGAAGTTAAGCAACATTGGGCGTGGTCGAGAAGTGGATGGGTTGCCACGCGCTGTTGGTGGGGGTAAGGAAATGGAGGAGCGGAAAGGAACCGGCCACCCTACCGCACGTAAACTCCGGCTCAGGACACCTTTCCGGGGGTTCGGACCTGCCTTCGGGCAGAACAACCCTTACCTTACCTTAATCCTCCAGGATTCCCATCTCACAAACTTCGTTTGAAAGTAGGAGCACCTGTAATGTTGTTACGTAACCTCAAACCACCTACGTTGTGCGATGGCACTAGATTACGTGTGACGGGGTTAAAAAATAATAGAAGCTACTGTTATTACAAGAGAATTTCATTTAACAGCAAACTCGGAACACGCGTGAAACTTTTCAGTTCCGGCCGAAGCCGGGACGGGAAAACACATCATTTACGTTCATGTCTTACATTTCGTACAAAAGTTGATGAACGCGTAAGGTTGGTTCAGTGGACTTCAAAAGAAAATGGGAAATAATATAATATAATTGGACATAACTCAACTATGACGCGAGCGAAGTTGCGGGGAAAGCGCTAGTAAATGTATATATTGTAATTATTCCTGTTGTAAATATTTGTTAATATATGTACCTATAGTTTCATAATCAAGAGTGTGACCCCTTGCATGGGCCGAGTCAGCCCATTATGTTCCGAGCCTTCCTAAATTGATATAATAATGTTATTGGCTTTACGTCCCACTAACTACTTTTACGGATTTGGGATTTGCCGAGGTCCGGGAATTTAGTCCCCAGGATTTCTTTTACGTGCTATTAAATCTACTGACAAGGTGCTTATGTATTTGACCACCGTACTGAGCCAAGTTCGAACCAGCCAAGTTGGTGTCAGAAGGCCAGCGCCTCAACCGTCTCAGCCACTCAGCTCGGTGAGGATGAAATCAATGACGGGTTGTTTCAGAAGTATGACGAAAAGCTATCAGGGTTTTATGACGGAGACAGCACCCAGAAGACAGACAGGCCCTTTACCACAGGAGTGGAAGAACGCTGCTCGACGCGCTCAGGAAAAACTGGCAGGATGTCAAAGAGGGCAGACGAACGACACAGACACTGAAAATGAGATTGGTTAGTTTTCATAATGTTCATAAATAAACAGAAAAAGAACTTGATTCATAAACACATATTTAGAAAGAATGTCTTATGAACAGAGCTATCAAAAGTCATCACAAATAAACAGAAAATATAGAACGTGCTTCACAAATACATTTTCTGAATGAATGTCCTATTATTGCAGGAATATTGTTTGTAACGTTAATACGGAACTTGATAACCTTTGGAACTATTCGGAAAGTTGTGCAGCTGGTGTGCATTTGAACGCTACCTGTTGGCGTGTCTATTTACTAAAGTTGGTGGCCGCTATTCATAATTGCGACAATGTAGCAAATGATCTGATACAAACAAAATACTAATGACCCATGTAGTCTGGAGTAAGATGGAGTCGACAGCAGGCGGATATTCGTGTTCCTGGCGAAAGACGCTGTTCAGAGGATTGGATTATGTTCCTGGCTAAATATATCAGTTGGTTTCAGGCTAGAAAAGCACTTTTCATCGGCGCTAGGCGTCAAAATGTTTTATTCCATTTTGGTTTAACTTTGGGCAATTATGTTTTCTTATGCCCTTGTAACAGTTTGATTTCATTATGTATAATCAGCTTAACGAAGTAAGTGCTGATTCCGGAACCTTAAACTTAATGATCTAATATTGTTATTGGCATGCTTTAAATAAAGAGTTTATGTATAGAAGTTTCCTGTATCGATTTTATAAGCAGGTAAAATAGCTATAGTTCGATCTGATAATTATAAAATTGGGAATCCTTAATAACCGTTCGGACCAAATTTTTCTTCTGTTAACATAATTTCTAATCTCATTCTTGCATAGAGTTTATTCAAGGTCTATCGAAGTTTCTTATATGCGAGGATGGGCCTAATAATATATCGTCACATTCTTTTCTACTGATGTAAACGAAGCCTCAAATTTATTATTTCGCCACACATTATTACAAAACCTTCGTAAATTTGACTACTCCAATTTGTAATTGTTATATTTTCTACGGAACAGCTTATATTTGGCAAGAATTTGGTTATTAAGAGTTCCTATAGTGTCGTGAACTTAACATGAATCAAAATACGTAGATATTAAACAATTTTATGTGATTATTTATTAAATATAGAAAACTTGGCGCACAAAAAATATTAAATGAACAAGTTTTATAAAAAAATTAATTTTATAACACAACATATTAAAATAAACCCTTAAATTATGAATGTAGGTTATTTGCATCACAAAGAAACCAAAACTACCAAGAAAATAAATTTAAAAAGTATAAATGTAAAAAAGGCTTGACGAAACATTATACTTATAAGTTCACACTATCACTAACCGTTCGTGAATATGACGACACCCACCCAATTATTACAAGAATGAGCAAAGATATCAACAATCGCACATGCCACAGTCAATAACTGCTCGAAAAAATCAGCTACACAAAATAGCGGCACGCACGCACGCGCGGAAGGCATTAAACTATACCGTTCTGCTACCTACTGTCGTAAAATTTACGAAGGGTTAGTGTTCTAGGGTTAAAACTAGTTTACAGTACGTTATATTATGCCTTGTCTATTGTTCAGGTTTGTTGCCTTATAATGGCATTTATTTTGATAATGAATACTTTTTTGCCCTTTCTCTTGTTTATAAAAAATAATGAAAGACAACTGATGTGCTGATAGTGAAGGATCATTACCACATGACTAGAACATATATTCTTCACGCTTGTCACTTCGTGGTTGTATCCTAAATAGTAATTGATTTGATGCTAGTTTATCTATTTATTAATTGTCACCTCAATACGTTAATCGTTAAAGTTGAGATTTAATTATTTCCTGATCTGGCCTCGCATTGTTGGATGCGCTTGAGAACGGTTGGCTGTTGAGAGAGCTCTTGCATTATTGTAGTGATAAGGTAGTTAAAATCTATTGAAATAGCTTAATGTTTTGTATTTGTGATTCATTTAGTGCTATTTATATAGTGGTGTTTAGTGCTTGTTGGTAGAAATTGGGAATAGTGATATTTACTTAAATTTTATAACGCGTAATTCAGTTGGTCTTCAGTAATTTACGTTTTCTAGGTTAAGTAGGCTAGCTAGGTGTACCTTGTTTCGAAATTAGGTTTAGGAAATACTTTAGGTAATAATTTTAACTTTTAGGTAATAATATTAACTTCTAAAATATTTGTGAATATCTGTAGGTTCGTTGGTATAATACTTACAAAGGCAGCTTATCATAAGGAATAGTACCGTAACTTCCGCCGAAATTCCTCCGGTATTTCGTATAGATATCCGTCCGAATTATCGCGCGTTGTATTGTTATTGATTATTGTCGCTCCTCATATTCAAATATTGCATTGTTGACTACAGTCGTGAACAAAGGGAGTAGTGTAGTCAAGTAAATATAAATATAAATCAGCTGGCCTTGTATTCCAATCATTTGTACTACTGAGTAGGTTAAAGTATCCGTAATTTATACTTCAATCCCTCGATCTTTCAGTATTTATGAGCGGTTAGCTAATAATAATAAAGTTCATATATCCCAGTAGGCCTAATTGCAGTTAGAGTCCCTGGAGTAGTAGGAGTAGTTTTGATAGAAATATTTTTAGAAATTATTGTAGACAACCTCGTATTTTTCAGTAGGCCTAATTAAGGACACTTTTACTCTCAGTCACGTGGAGTAGGGAAAATAATAGTAATCCACCAGCTGTAATAATCACGTAACCACATTTCAGTAGAATTGTAGTGAAGATAAGGTATAATATATTAGATAATATCTTGCCAGTTATATTCGTGTTTTTCTTCGTGTACGGCAATCCTTGCGATACTTAAGAATTTAACCAAACGTAGTGTAGTGTAGTGTAGATACATGGTAGTATAGGTACAGTACATTTAGATAGTGCCGTATCTTGCCTGCTATATTCGTGTGTTATCTTTCGTGTGTATCTATTAGACCGTAATACTAATAATAATTTGTCTAAGCATTTAGCTTTGTTGGCAATCTTTGAGTACAGTAGTTCTTGCAAAGTCCATATCTGTTTGTGCTTAGTAGTGACATACGGTACCGGTATCGAAATTAGGATACGTCTAAAAGTAGTTTAAAAATTACTGTAGTGTACTGTACAGTAGTATACGAGTAATATCCTATTAGAATTTAGTGTGCTTATTTTATTATTGTAAAATATTTGTGTAGTACTGGTGTAGTAGAAGTATCCGTAGAAACTTTTATTAAAAATTCTGTTGTTGTAATTAGGATAGGCTTAATTGCAGTTTGGAATTGTGTAGTTCTTGTGTATTACTTTCGATATTCAGTAATTAACAGCAGTTTTTATCCTGTTACAGGTTGTAGGATAAAAAATAGAGTAGTATTGTAGTGTAGTCGTAGATTAATTACCCTATTGTTGTGTGATCTTTGAGTACTATCCCAGAAAATATATCCCTCCGTTCATTTATTTTTTAAGTATTTTACTTTTAATTTCATTTTTTCCGTAAATAATGGCTAAGGAGCGCGAGTATACGAACTGTGGGTGTGGCGAGGCATTGAGGGGTATGAGGGAGGAGTTGTAAAGTTTTAGGGAGATAATTAGGATTCTCACAGAAGAGAGGAAGGAATATAGCACTCCCTCAAACAATGTACAGGTTACAGTAGGTGTACAAGAAGGAGGGGAAGGAGAGGGGCAGTTGTAGAAGACAGGTGATCTAATGTTCTAAGGGGAAGGAGATTGAAGGCTAAGGGCTCTATTCAGGATCAGAATTCAGGACAGGTGTCTGTGCGAAAGCGGTACGAGTCACTCCAGGTAGAACAACAGAGGGAAGGTGACGGACAGGGAACTGTTGGTGAGATGTGTGGAAGTAGGAGGAAGGGAAAAGGTAGGAAAGGGAAATGTAGAGTAGAGGATATGAAAAGACAGGTGGAACAGAGTCATGGGAAGGACAAAAGGGAGGAGGAAGTAGCTTCTGCAGCTATCAGGAAAGATAGGGCTGACCAGGAGGGGAGTGGATCAAATGAGGTGGGTAGGGTTGAGGCTCTGGTCATGGGGGATTCCATCGTTAGACACGTGGGGAAAGTGTGTGGAGGAAAGGGAACCAGGGTAGAATGTTATCCAGGAATTAGGTTGAGGCAGATGTTGAAGAAAGTAGAAGAGTGGGAGGAGGGGAAGGAGAAAGTGGTAGTGTTTCATGTTGGCACCAACAACGTAAGGCAAGCTGATATAAGTACCAACATAGTTGGAGATGTGTGGGATCTGGTAAATGCAGCACGGGTGAAGTTTAAGAAAGCGGAGAAGTTATTAGTGGAATACTGTGTAGGAGGGATACTGACTGGAGGGTGATTGGGGATTTAAATGAGACTATGGAGTGGGTATGTGGGAAATTGGGGGTGAAATTTCTAGATCCTAATGGGTGGGTAGGAGATATGGATCTGCGCTCAGATGGCCTTCATTTAAACCGCAGTGGTACGTATAAGTTAGGAAATTTGTTTGCAAGGGTAATAGGTAGGTACATTCAGGTAAACAGGGTGGCCTAGGGAGCGGTGGTAAGGGAACACGGAACCGGAAATCAAGTAGGGATGGCATAAAATTGTTAGTGTTGAACTGTAGAAGTATTGTAAAGAAAGGAATAGAATTAAGAAATTTAATAGATATATACTTACCAGATATTGTAATAGGAGTTGAATCATGGCTGAGAAATGATATAATGGATGGAGAAATTTTCTCACGGCACTGGAGTGTGTATCGTAGAGATAGGATAGGAATGGTGGGAGGGGGAGTGTTCATTCTGGTGAAACAAGAATTTGTAAGCTACGAAAAAGATAAAGATGAGACACATGAAATTCTAGGTTTAAGGCTCATTTCTAAAGATAACAGGCAACTTGATATATTTGCAGTGTACAGATCGGGAAAGGGTAGCACTGACGCGGATTTGGAATTATTTGATAGGATAGTTAGCTGTGTGGGAAATGACATGGAAAGAAATGTGATTGTAGCGGGAGATCTGAATTTGCCAGATGTCAATTGGGAAGGAAATGCGAACGACAGGAAGCATGACCAACAAATGGCAAATACGTTAATATTGGAAGGACAGCTGACTCAGAAAGTGATGGAACCAACCAGAGGGGAAAATATCTTGGATGTGGTGCTGATAAAACTAGATGAGCTCTATAGGGAAACTGAAGTAATAGATGGTATTAGTGAACATGAAGCTGTTTTGTGGTAGTGAAAAATAAATGTGATAGAAAGGAAGGTCTTAAAAGTGGGACTATTAGGCAGTACCGTATGGCTGATAAAGCAGGCATGAGGAAGTTTCTAGAAAGTAACTATGATCGGTGGCAACCGGTAAATAATAATGTAAACAGACTCTGGCATGTGTTTAAAGAAATTGTTGAGGAATGCGAAAACAGGTTTGTACCTTTTAGGGTGGTAAGGAATGGCAAAGACCCACCTTATTATAATAGAGAAATAACGAGACTAAGAAGGAGGTGCAGACTGGAAAGAAATAGAGTTAGAAATGGCTGTGGAAGTAAGGAGAAATTGAAGGAACGTACTAGAAAATTGAATCTAGCAAAGAAGGCAGCTAAGGATAACATGATGGCAAGCATAATTGGCAGTCATACAAATTTTAGTGAAAAATGGAAGGGAATGTATAGGTACTTTAAGGCAGAAACAGGTTCCAAGAAGGACATTCCAGGAATAATTAATGAACAAGGGGAGGGTGTATGTGAGGATCTTCAAAAGGCAGAAGTATTCAGTCATCAGTATGTAAAGATTGTTGGTTACAAGGATAATGTCGAGATAGAGGAGGAGACTAAGGCCAAAGAAGTAATAAAATTTACATATGATAACAATGATATTTACAATAAGATACGAAAGTTGAAAACTAGAAAAGCAGCTGGAATTGATCAGATTTCTAGGGATCTACTAAAGACAATGGGTTGGTATATAGTACCATATCTGAAGTACTTATTTGATTATTGTTTGGTCGGAGGAGCTATACCAGATGAATGGAGAGTTGCTATTGTAGCCCCTGTGTATAAAGGAAAGGGTGATAGACATAAAGCTGAAAATTACAGGCCAGTCAGTTTGACATGCATTGTACGTAAGCTTTGGGAAGGCATTCTTTCTGATTATATTAGACATGTTTGTGAAATTAATAACTGGTTCGATAGAAGGCAGTTCGGTTTTAGGAAAGGTTATTCCACTGAAGCTCAACTTGTAGGATTCCAGCAAGATATAGCAGATATCTTGGATTCAGGATGTCAAATGGACTGTATCGCGATTGACCTGTCTAAAGCATTTGATAGGGTAGATCATGGGAGACTACTGGCAGAAATGAGTGCAATTGGACTAGACAAAAGAGTGACTGAATGGGTTGCTATATTTCTAGAAAATAGATCTCAGAGAATTAGAGTAGGTGAAGCTTTATCTGACCCTGTAATAATTAAGAGGGGAATTCCTCAAGGCAGTATTATCGGACCTATGTTTTCTTATATATCTAAATGATATGAGTAAAGGAGTGGAATCGGAGGTAAGGCTTTTTGCGGATGATGTTATTCTCTATAGAGTGATAAATAAGTTACAAGATTGTGAGCAACTGCAACGTGACCTCGAAAATGTTATGGGATGGACAGCAGGCAATGGTATGTTGATAAACGGGGTTAAAAGTCAGGTCGTGAGTTTCACAAATAGGAAAAGTCCCCTCAGTTTTAATTACTGCGTTGATGGGGTGAAAGTTCCTTTTGGGGATCATTGTAAGTATCTAAGTGTTAATATAAGGAAAGATCTGCATTGGGGTAATCACATAAATGGGATTGTAAATAAAGGGTAAAGATCTCTGCACATGGTTATGAGGGTGTTTAGGGGTTGTAGTAAGGATTTAAAGGAGAGGGCATATAAGTCTCTGGTAAACCCCAACTAGAGTATGGTTCCAGTGTATAGGACCCTCACCAGGATTACCTAATTCAAGAACTGGAAATAATCCAAAGAAAAGCAGCTCGATTTGTTCTGGGTGATTTCCGACAAAAGAGTAGCGTTACAAAAATGCTGCAAAGTTTGAGTTGAGATGAATTGAGAGAAAGAAGAGGAGCTGCTCGACTAAGTGGTATGTTCCGAGCTGTCAGCGGAGAGATGGCGTGGAATGACGTTAGTAGACGAATAAGTCTGAGTGGCGTTTATAAAAGTAGGAAAGATGACAATATGAAGATAAAATTCAAATTCATCAGGACAAACTGGGGCAAATATTCATTTATAGGAAGGGGAGTTAGGGATTGGAATAACTTACCAAGGGAGACGTTCAATAAATTTCCAATTTCTTTGAAATCATTTAGGATTAGGCTAGAAAAGCAACAGGTAGGGAATCTGCCACCTGGGCGACTGCCCTAAATGCAGATCAGTATTGATTGATTGATTGATTGATTGATTGATTGATTGATTGATTGATTGATTGATTGATTGATTGATCAAACAGTTGTAATTTGGGGATTCCAGAATTTGAGCTCTAACCCATTTGGCAGTAATCAGTTTCCTTCAAGATATATTAAATAATTAATTATTGTTTGTAAGGACTTAGTATATTTAAGTTAAATAATCGAGGTACCTCATTTAAACGTTATTACCTCAAATTAATAGCAAATTTTACCATGCAAATATTCTCATTTAGTTTCATAAATGTTATCTGTTATTTATATAAATAAAATTCTAGGGGTACGCTGTCTGAAATTTCGTTTGTTTTGCCTATTTTTCAGATATTTATCCGTTTTATATCAACTCAATACCGAATCGGTGTTTTTTATTTTTCGTGTCTATTTGTCCGTTTGTCTGTTTGCTGTCTGTTTGTACCACCATCACGGTGAAACGCCTGGATAGATCTTAAACAAACGTCATATTTGGTATATACACATCCTGCGGAAGGTTTTGATATGAGTATCATTTTAAAATCTTTGAATAGACTGGGTGTTTATAGGAAAACCCAAACAGTTTTTCCCCATTTTCTGTTATACTACTCTCTTTCTGTAAACGTCGTGGTCTGTATGTGAAACATCTCTTCATTGTAAACAACTTATAGTATGTTCATAATTGACCTTGCTCTTCAAATGACGGAGAAAATTACTAATTTCTGCGGGTATCATGCTCTGCATTGAGTGACCGACAGACCGACAACGAACCTACAGGTTACCATGGCAACTTCTCTGACTGCTTGCCAGCAAGGAAGTAGCGTATTGCCATTTTCGTCATCATTCCTGTAAATTCGTGGTTGTTCCTTGGGTAGAAAGCAAGAGAGACGTCAATCGGCCATTCTGCGGGATATTGGTAGAATATCGTTGGAGGTTATAACCGTCATCGATTAGCTTAAGTAATAACACCATTAGTCATTTTCTCATGTGTTTACCTAAGAATCCCTGCGCCTAAATTTCCCATCTGTTACCGCTTTCTTATATCCTTAACTCATTGTTGTTGTTTGAGTCATCAGTCCATAGACTGGTTTGATGCAGCTCTCCATGCCACCCTATCCTGTTCTAACCTTTTCATTTCTACGTAACTATTGCATCCTACATCTGCTCTAATCTGCTTGTCATATTCATACCTTGGTCTACCCCTACCGTTCTTACCACCTACACTTCCTTCAAAAACTAACTGAACAAGTCCTGGGTGTCTTAAGATGTGTGCTATCATTCTATCTCTTCTTCTCGTCAAAATTAGCCAAATCGATCTCCTCTCACCAATTCGATTCAGTATCTCTTCATTCGTGATTCGATCTATCCATCTCACCTTCAGCATTCTTCTGTAACACCACATTTCAAAAGCTTCTATCTCTTTCTTTCTGAGCTAGTTATCGTCCATGTTTCACTTCCATACAATGCCACGCTCCACACGAAAGTCTTCAAAAACATCTTTCTAATTCCGATATCAATGTTTGAAGTGAGCAAATTTCTTTTCTTAAGAAAGCTCTTCCTTGCTTGTGCTAGTCTGCATTTTATGTCCTCCTTACTTCTGCCATCGTTAGTTATTTTACTACCCAAGTAACAATATTCATCTACTTCCTTTAAGACTTCGTTTCCTAATCTAATATTTCCTACATCACCTGCCTTCGTTCGACTGCATTCCATTACTTTTGTTTTGGACTTATTTATTTTCATCTTGTACTCCTTACCCAAGACTTCGTCCATACCATTCAGCAACTTCTCGAGATCTTCTGCAGTCTCAGATAAAATAACAATATCATCGGCAAATCTCAAGGTTTTGATTTCCTCTCCTTGGACTGTGATTCCCTTTCCAAATTTCTCTTTGATTTCCTTTACTGCCTGTTCTATGTAAACATTGAAAAGGAGAGGGGACAAACTGCAGCCTTGCCTCACTCCTTTCTGGATTGCTGCTTCTTTTTCAAAACCCTCGATTCTTATCACTGCTGACAGATTTTTATACAGATTGTAGATAATTCTTCGTTCTCGGTATCTGATCCCTATCATCTTCAGAATCATAAAAAGCTTGGTCCAATCAACATTATCGAATGCCTTTTCTAGATCTACGAATGCCATGTACGTGGGCTTGTCCTTCTTGATTCGATCCTCTAAGATCAGACGTAAAGTCAGGATTGCTTCACGTGTTCCTACATTTCTTCTGAAGCCAAATTGATCTTCTCCCAACTCAGCTTCAACTTGTTTTTCCATTCTTCTGTAAATAATACGTGTTAAAATTTTGCAGGCATGAGATACTAAACTAATGGTGCGGTAGTTTTCACACCTGTCAGCACCGGCTTTCTTGGGAATAGGTATAACAACATTCTGCCGAAAATCGGATGGGACTTCTCCTGTCTCATACATCTTGCACACTAAATGAAATAACCTTGCCATGCTGGTTTCTCCTAAGGCAGTCAGTAATTCAGAGGGAATATCATCAATTCCAGGTGCCTTATTCCTATTTAGGTCACTCACAGCTCTGTCAAACTCTGACCTCAAAATTGGGTCTCCCATTTCATCAGCATCAACAGCCTCTTCATGTTCCAGAACCAAATTATCTACATCTTTACCTTCATACAACTGTTGGATATGCTCCTGCCATCTTAACTCATATCAGCATAATTTATTGAGCAGCATCTGATTTTCCAATACATTCACTTGGTGTTTACATATTATTGTCCTATCCGACTGTCCTCAATTATTGACCTATTTTCTATTAATTTCAACTTTCTTAACTGTATTATTTTCTTCCTCCATACATATGCGAATGCTAATCGCGAAGCCTGGACACTCTTTCTTTGAGGAAATATTCTAAGCTATGCAAATGTATAAATTTTGGCGCCGGAAAATATCGGAATAGGGATGAAATTTTAACGGCGGTGCAGACCTTCGTTTCGGGATAATTGGTGGCTAAGCGGTAAGTCATCTCACAAAACAGAAAGCACAATCTTTTGCATTCTGGAGAAATCTACAACTTTGGTCGTATTTCTATCCCTTATACGTTAAATAGAGATGCATTTCTCGATTTCAAGTTAATTTTGTACTTCTTACACGATTATGTTCTCGCTTCGCACACTTATAGGAAACATAATATAGTGACGACATTCAGCTCGCATGTTGACATGACCAGTTGCCATATGATAGCCAAATTTTGTGATTCTAGCTGTCACATGAGTGATAAAACTGTACAAAATGTTACTCAATTCAATGACTCTAACTCATTCTAACCCATAAATATAGGTGATACGAGAAGATGTCGTAGGGCCAACCATGTAAACACTTAATGAGACGTCTGATGGTGAGGTCCGTTTTTAGATATGTCGTACAGTTTCAAAGCAGTGACTCTCGAAATAAAGGTCTGCACTTCTGGACGTGTCCATGCTTATCTATATAAATAAAGTTGTAGGCGGTCCGCTGTCTGTAATTTCATTTGTTTTGCCAAATTTTCAGATATTTATCCGTTTTAAGTCAACTCAATACCGATCCGGTGATTTTTATTTTTCGTGTCCGTTTATCTGTCTGTTTGTTTGTCTGTTCCATCATCACGGCGAAACGGCTGGATGGATCTCGACCAAGCCTCATATTTAGTGTATACACATCCGGAGGAAGGTTTTGATATGCATATCATTTTAAAAATCTTTGAATAGACTGGGTGTTTATAGGAAAAAACGAACGGTTTTCCCCCATTTTCTCTTACACTACTGTCTTTCCGTAGACGCTGTGGACAATACATTATCATGCGTACAATAGGATTAGATGAAAGTTGCTGATGAATCAGAGAATTTAGCTTGATTGTGGAGCAAAGTGCGTTGTTGCAGTGCGAATGAACGTAGCGCAGCGCTGCATTTAAATTCTAACGAATAAGACGAGACTTACGTCGAGCAACAAGGAGTAACAATGGTTCAAAATATTGCAGATAACTCTAAAACAAAAGAGAACACAACAAAAAAATAATTATTGAGAAAATAAAATAAAATAGATGCATTAGTAAAAGAAAACAGTGCTAAAACCTTCAGCTCCAAACGTGAATGCGTAGCGACTACAAGCCACAAGTATCTGCGCGAATGTGACTACAAAAGTATGAGAGATTTTAATCGTTAAATTTTGAAAAAATAAGGCCCATTAGGAAAATTGCTTGAACAGGTGTAAACTATTTTTAATGAAGGAAAAATCCTCAACATTTGAACATTTTTCTAGAAAAATGAAGATGAAATGGAACTGGGTGAGGAGTTGGAAGGAATCGGCTGTTTGCCTGCAAGTAAAATAGGAAACTGCAGTAAAGTATTTTCAGGACAGCCGATAGCTCTCTAATATCTCAAAACATTCCTATACGCTTTATTTGAACTTTTGTGAGTCAACCTGGACGAGGTACTTGTCCTCTTTCCCAGTTTATTCTTGACCCAAAGTCTCACGATCCAGGACACTGCTCTTGAAGCGGTAGAAGTGGGATCCTTCGCTGAGTCCGAGGAAAAAACCAACCCTGTGGGGTAAACTGATTAAGAAAGAAAGAATTTGTCACCGAGTGAAAAAAATTTTCGCTGTTTTTATGCATCTGCTCCTATTCGAAAGCCTATGGTCTCTGCAGCCACTATTATAATATAATATAATATAATATAATATAATATAATATAATATAATATAATATAATATAATATAATATAATATAATATAATATAATATAATATAATATAATATAATATAATATAATATAATATAATATAATATAATATAATATAATATAATATAATATAATATAATATAATATAATATAATATAATATAATATAATATAATATAATATAATATAATATAATATATATAATATCCGACTGGTTGGCTGAATGGTCAGCATACTGGTTTTCGGTTCAGAGGGTCCCGGGCTCGATTCCCGGCCGGGTCGGGATTTTAACCTTCATTGGTTAATTCCAGTGACTCGGGGCTGGGTGTTTGTGCTCTCCCCAACATCCCTGCAACTCACACACTACACCTAACACTATCCTCTACCACAATATAATGCAGTAGTCTACATATGGCAGATGCCGCCCACCTTCATCGGAGGGTCTGCCTTACAAGGGTTGCACCAGGCTAGAAGTAGCCACACTAAATTATTCTTATAATATAACATAATATAATATGCTATAATTGTCGGGTGAGTTGGCTGTATGGTTAGGGGCGCGCAGCTGTGAGCTTGCGTCCGGGAGATAGTGGGTTCGAACCCCACTGTTGGCAGCCCTAAAGATGGCTGTACCTTAATGAAGGCCACGGAAGATTCCTTCCTTCTCGTAGGCCTCTCCTATCGCAGCAAAGCCATAAGACTTATCTGAGTTTATGTGCGGCGTAAAGCAAATAATATATATACTCTAATTGAGCAATCAAAGGCATTTATGATGACAGTTGGGGTACGGAGAGCGAAATGAGTTCTTTGTTCAAGGAGTTACAGGAATTAGACAAAGCTGTTTGTTATTCCTACTTTTAATGGATAAACTACTGGAAAGTAAAAAGTGACAGGGAGGGATTCAGTTTGGCAGACTCTGCTGAAGCCCGGGATCTAGAAACTTCGCGTTGGTTGCTCTAACACTGAGATATGGTGGCCTAGTAGTAATTTGAAAATAGATGCAGTGAGTATCCAGAAACCTTAGAGAATTTTTGAATCTGAAGTTGGTGATACAAATCTGGAACAGGTAGATCACTTCAGCTATTTAGGATGTGTATTCTCCCAGGATGGTAGCACAGTAAGTGTGAAGCTCGCAGTATGTGTTTTATTTATTTTACAATTTGCTTTACGACACAGATAAGTCTTATGACGACGGGACAGCAGTGGGAAGGAAGCGCCCCAGCGTTTGCCTGGTATCAAAATGGGAAACCACGGAAAACCAGCTTCAGGGCTGCCGACAGTGGTGTTGACAGGTGTGTGACTCTAACCGCGCAGCCAGAGTGTTCTGTAAGAAAGAAGTCTATCTGTGTACCAGTCTGTTTGCTGTTAGAAATAGCTGCTACAAACACGTGGGAACAATGGCAGGAAGGTACTAAGACTGAGTTACGAATGAACACGATAAATGAAGCGGTACACGTGAACCGGCTTCTGTGGAGTGGTCATGTGAAGCGAGCAGAGGAAGGTAGGTTGTCTAGGAGAATAATGAAGTAGTTGTGGAAGGTAAGTGACGTAGAGGGAAACACAGAAGACGATGGTCAGAATCAGTTTTAAAGATAAGAATATGGAAATAAACGAGGTCTCAGGGATAGTTGAATATAGATTATTCTTGAGGCGTTTAGTAACTTCACAAGTCTTGCAGACGGAACGCTGAAAGGCATAAGAGTGTATAGTATAGATGTTCTTCCTCGAGATAGTCATAGTGTTCATTTGCTCTGACGGCTGCACGTTACACTCGCGTCAAGAGGTCGAGGGACTCGCATCAAGTATTTCCGCCGCGCAGCTGGTGTTATAATTATTATGACAATATTTCCAGCTTTACTACACATTTGCGGAAAACTCACAGATATTTGCATCATCTAACAATTTATTTTCCCAGAAGATGAATTAAAATTTATTTTACTAGCATCAACAATTCAAAGCTGGATTCTAGTTTTCCTGTGATGTGTGAAAGAAAGTTCCGTTCTATGCATACGTCTTCTCACTCAACCCACTGTCACCCTCATCCAATAGCTTCCACTGTTGTTCTATTGTTATCTACGTGACTTTCAATTTTAACCCTAGGAATATCAACCCTATTTTTAATGTCATTGTATACCAACGGGAGTGCGCTTTGTGACGAGCACTTAAAGTCAAGTTCCTGTGAATCTCTGATGTTTATTATTGGAGATATTTACCAACTTATTTCACATTCCTTACAATCAACTAAAGAAATATATTTCAACTTGGTAACATTATCAGCTGTCAACCCCATAAATAAACAGCTGACTGAGCTATTGTTAAAGTGCAAATATTTTCAATGTTCTACATTCAGTCTGATGAATCATTTCTACGCGTCTGGCGGATAACAGTTTTGAAACTGGGTTTATCTGTGTATCTCTTACATGATGGTAATCCGGCTCGCTTTTCTTAATGTATATATATTCTTAGTTCCTTCTTCGTTTTCACTAACAGTAATATCAATGTCGTCATCTTCAGACGAATTAGCTATCTCGGAGAGTATTCCAGCATCCATCCATCAGGTGCAATGCTCTTGGAGTACACACAGAACTATCCAGTTAGTAATGTCTAGTAGCAGTCAAGAAAGAAACTATTTCAGTTTTACTGTGAGTGGCCAACAACGCTATAAATCCTGCCAATACTAATTAAGTGAAGGGGTTACTTCTTGCTCACTCATGTTTGAATGACTGCGCCGCCTTCAGACGGTAAAAATGAGCAAACCAAATACACCATTCGGAGTTGGTAAAAATGAATATATTTTACAGCCTTTCAATATCAAATGTCAAAAGAAACAGAGCAATCAATAGCAGGTGGTGGGCACAATGTACCCCCCGTTAGTATTCCTGGGGTTAACTATAAGAAGGAACCACGAATCCAAACCTGACCGTTGCCAATGAGAAGTAAATAATATACAGTAAGATAAAATAAACCCAGAAGAACAGAAAAAGTACAATTTCAACAATAGTATTGAATATTTTTGTTATTGGCTTTACGTACCACTAACTACTCTACTTGTACAGTTTTCGAAGACGCCGAGGTGCCGGAAGTTAGTCCCGCAAGAGCACATTTACCTGCTCGTAAATCTACCAGCTTGGGGATGACGTATTTGAACACCTTCAAATACCACCTGACTGAGCTAGGACGCACCTGCCAAATTACGGTCAGAAAAAGTCCAGGTAAAATGTATATCAGTACTCGGAGAACCACATAACTAAGTCAAGAGTGTGAATTTAAATCGGTAGTTGGGATCCAAAACAGAGAGATGTTAATCCGTCTAAGGACATCCCTCATGGTCCTGTGATTAACACTATAAAAGGCCTTCTGATGACCAACTCCTGTGCTCCCTCTACCATCCAATGCATATTATTAATGATATCTATCTAAAACGAGCTCGAGGTTTAGACAATTAAGGTTCTAATCTTCGTTGCATGATCTTTAGCAACACCTTACTAGCATGTGATATTAGGACAAGCGTACTGTAGTTTGTGCAGTCCAACAGATCGCCTTTTTTGGTATAGGAACGTAGATGATGGATCGTTTCCAGCCAGTGGGTATTGTTCCATTTTTCCAATCTGCTGACATAATACTCTTAAAGCTTTGACCGAACCCTCTAGTGTAGCTTTATTTTGATATTAGAGTATCTCCTTAGTAACTACATTTTGTATGTGTCTTGACACAGATGATGTACTATACTGTCTTAAACTACCTATGATACCCATAAAACACCTTTTGAGGGGGAACATACGTAAAAATGATTAAAAATAGCCAATTTGTATCTGCCATATTTGTATCTGTAAATATGAGAAAAATGAGTATCTGTAACTGCTTGTATACTGCCAGGCCCAACTCTGTAGGACGAGTTTTTTCATTACTCTTACGGAGAATTTCCACGTGTTTGTCTTTCTTCCATGGAAACCTGTCATCAATAAAGCTGTGGAAAAGTATGGCCGCCGCATTCTTCAGGTTCCTTTGTTGACAGCGTATTTATCTATATGTGTTGCTGTGGTTTCATATCCGATTTACCAATAGCTAATTTTGTTAGTTGTATGTTATTCAAAGTAACAGTATGCCTTGAGGTGAACGTAGAGTTTTGAAGAAAGTAAAAAAAGGACAGTTCTTCTGGGTTTACGAAAAAGAAATCGAATGTATCAGGGCAAGGCACAGAACAGGATACCAGTATCCGCAGTACTTCGTTCAAGATATCCAGTGCTGCTGAGACGAAGATTGATTGAGGCATTTCGTTCGATGAATACAAGATGGAAGATAAATCCTCAAGTGGATTGAGGTTCATAGATTTGAGGATTCTCCGAGAAGTTATTCGTTCAGCTGGTGCATGTGCTAACTGTTGTGCGCGAGATTTGAAGTTATACGATGACGAAGAGAGGGTTGGTGTAGTCTGTACGTTATATTTGTATTGTGACAGCTGTCAGTTTTATATTGCTTCTAGAACGTCTGAAATGAATGACTGGACTTATGAAGCAACCTGAGATTGTGCTATGGAATGAGATGTTCAGGTATTGGAAGGGAAGATACCAGCTTGTTTTGTGGAATTATGAACATGCCACCCCCAGCTGCAAGGTAGACTCATACAAAGAGAAGTAATGTGAGGATAATCTGACATCATCAGTGCAGGAAGCTGTGAACCTAAACAGTGATTTGGAAACAACTGAATCAGATGTTCCCGTTACTGGCTTGTGTGTGTCTTGCGCTGACACCTGGATGAAGCGTGGGCAAAAGACGTGAGTGAACGATTCGGAGATGACTGGAGCAAGGTATTATAAAATTATAATTGGTTACTTATAATAATACCAGTCAATAAACCTGAATTATGATACGATATTCTGAAGTAAGAAAATTCCAAATTTAACACAAATGAATGAAATTCCCCCTGCAAGAAACTTATTCATTTAATTTTCATTATACTGATGTGTGTATGGTATTAGATATGTTTTTAATTTTCCAGGCATGTTTTTCCGACGAACCAGTGTTTGCAATAACAGGCGAAAGTAGTGAGAACGTGAGGAGAAGCACTGATGGAGAGTTATTGCCCCAATTAATTGCACAAACTGTCAAGCATCCCATCCAGGTTATGGTCTGGAGTGTTACGTCAGTTCATGGTATAGGGCGTCTGTATATTGTAGAGGGTATGATGAACCAGCCTCAATACAAAACAGTACTTGAAAGAAGATTATTGACGCAAATGAGAGAGTGGATTCCCAATGGTGACTTCGTATTCATACACGATGTTGCTCCTTGCCGTAAAGCGAAGTCTGTGACGAAGCTTTTAAGTGGAAACAAAGTAAAAGCACTTTCTTGGCCTGCAGTAGTCCAGATGTAAACCCCATTGAGAATCTCTGGGCCATTGTGAAATGAAAACTGAAGAAAAACAGCATTACAACATAGATAAATATCATAGAGACACTTATTAATACATGGCACTATGATAAGCAAATCAAAGATTCCTGCAAAAAAATGTAGAAAGCATGCCATATCGCACTGAATCTGCCATATAATCAAAGCGAATGCATATCAAATACTAAATATGTGATTAATTTCAATTGGAAGAAAAATATCAATGAATAAAGGTGATTTTATACAAAATTTTCAAAGTTTTCTAATAATTTTCACTCCACTGTAAAATCAACAATGCTTAGGTATTTCCTATAATCGATATCTCGATACAAAGAGCAATGCACAGAGATTATAAATACGACGAGACTGCAAGTGAACCCTTTAACAAACAAAGATGTAGGAACGAGGTAGGATCGGCATATAATCGTAGAATGAACAAAAACTGAAAACAGAATTGCAAGTTCTATATTCAAGACCAGGTCTGCGAGTGGCTGCCGGTGCTAAAACGTTGTTAAGGCTTCTTCATTCGGAATAACTTTCTGGTAATGCGTCAATGCTGTGAATAAAACCGTCACCATACACATGCCAACTGTTGAAAGTTAACGTCGTTCTTCGACTCAAAATGGGGTTGACATTTTTCTGAGAAACACTATGAGAAGATGGCTCTGTTCAGCCTTGGGAAACATCCCGCAGTTTAATAAGAAAGAAACAGAGCAGCACAGAAGAGCTAAAGAGAGAAGACTAGAACTTTTATACAAACAATAAATCATCAGGTGTGGTTATCATAATTATCTGCATGTTAATTACATTGTAATATTCCTTAATTAGTTAGCTTAGTTCAGTTCCGCTCATTTTGGGTAGCGTTCTATCAAATGACAACCTAGCAAAACATGAGGTGAACAATCGAATCAATAAGGCAACACAATTTTTCCACCAGGTAAGACACATGCTGTGGGATGAGCAAATACGTACGAAAACAAAAATGACGTTGTACAAGTCCTATTATACACCAATTCTTACATGCAGTCTCGAAACCACAACACTGACCAATAGAGATAATTACAAACTCCAGGCAGCTGAAATGAAATTTCTACGCACTGTGATGTATAAAACCAGGAAAGACAAGGTTAGGAATGAGAAAATTCGAGAAGAAGTAGGAATAGATGATTTTCTCCTCAATAACATTCAGATATCAAGACTGAAGTGGTTTGGCCACATGAAGAGGATGCCAGTTAACAGAACTGCAAGGAAGGAATTTGACAAAAAAGTAAGGAAGACGACCCGTGGGAAGGCCACGAAAGAAATGGATAGATTCAGTTAAGAACGATGTATTGCTGAGAGGTCATGATTGCAACAAGTTGGTGGAGGAGGAATGGTACAAGGCACATGGTACATATACCACACCCGGGAAACTGGAGATGGTTTAGGATGTTGATGATGATGATGATGAGTTCATATCCGCTCTCGAAAGCATTTTCTTCGTGCGGATGAAAGAATTCCGAATGATGTAGATCTCTTTTTTTCACTGCTTACGTCAGCCAGAAAGGCTAGGATATAGAGATCAAGGTCAGGAACCACCCTTTGTAGTGGGATTGCTGCCTGGGAGACTGGTTACCTCGGATCGAGTAGGGGTATTTCAGTCGCCCTGACAAAGAATACTGCGATGTATTCGAAACGTCAGCAAACTGTATGTAATGTACAAAAAACGACAACACGGTTCAACCCGGAAAGTAAACCAGCTTAAACGTGTTCAGGCTATGCTCTTTAATTTCTGTAATAGTGTAGGGGATCTATTTCCTCTTAAAATCAGAGATGAGCACTAAAATATGCCAAACTCCTTGGGTAAACATATTTATGAACTGTCTAATAAAGTTAATAAATTAATGTCAGGGTCTCGGGTAGAAATGGGGACTATGCTGTCCCATTAAAAGTCAGTACGGAAGAGGATCGTCTTCTCAAGGTTGTTCCAAATGCGGGCCATTCACACACCAGGCTAAGAACTGTAACTTGTCAAATAGTATATCTTCTTGTCCTACTTCTGTTTTTACCTTTGCTAACCACAGCAATATAAAATGACTAGGGTGCTCGGCTGAGTCCGCGCCACTATCTGCACCTCAAGGCCCAGCCCAGTTTAAATCGGAAATCATATCTTCTAAAGAGGGAAGAACGCCTAAGATCATCTTTGAAGGTCCAAAAGAGTGCCTCAAGATTGCCTCCGATACTTCAGATTTTGATCCATTCCTTAAAATTGAAATAAGCAATGAACATGTTACTGCCCTCTTAGATTCCGGAAGTGGTCACTCTATTGTTTCGGAAGAATGGTATTCAAAATTAAAGCTTAGTTGTAAATTTCCTGAATAAGTTTCTCCTTCTGTAAGATGTGTTTTCGCTAACTCTTGCCCACTAGAAATTTTAAGATTTACTCAGGTGAAACTTCGTATTTCTAAATTTACATCTAATTTGATGTTATTTGTTGGTAAAAATTTGTCATGGCCTGTGATATTAGGTGTAGATTTCATGTCATATTCCGGTATCGTGCTCGATATTCAAAGTAACTCTGCACATTCACATTTAGGATTAATTTCCATAGACCTCATTTAAAATGTAATTCTGTATCATCATCTGTTATTTCGTCTACCGGGAGTGAGATGTCGTTAGACGTTAGCCATCTACCTGAGGAACAGGCTAATTGCATTCGTAAATTATATCAGTCATTTTCCGGCGTCTTTCGGAAAATCTTAGTGTGACTGACTTACTTGAATACAAAATCGAGTTTCCGGATTCGGTCCGTCTAAGATTTCCTCTGTACAGGCTATCTCCACCTGAAACAAAGTCCCTCAAGGAAATCATTGACCAAACGCTGAGGTATGGTACCATTCGACCCTCCAAGTAGGCGTATTATTCACCCATTTTTCTGGTTCAGAAACCTCAAGGCGGCTTGATTAGAGGGCATTAAATCGTAAGATAATTCTATAATCAGCACCCCTTCCCGACTTGCATTCGTGTCTTTCTTGGTTTCGTAAGGCTATGTTCTTCACCATCTTAGATCTTAACCAAGCCTAAAAACAGATACCTCTGGTGGAAGAATCGAAATATCTGACTGCTGTCGCTAGTGAATTGAACCTGCATGAATACAACCGGGTGCCTTTCTGGCTCCCTACGGACGTGACTCTTCTTATATTTTCAAACGTAAGGCCATGTTCTTCACTATATTAGATCTTAACCAAACCTATAACCAGATACCTCTGGTGGAAGAATCGAAATATCTGACTGGTTTCGCCAGTGAATGGAACTTGTATGAATACAACGGGATACCTTTCAGGCTCCCTGGGGACGTGGCGGTTTTTAATAGGCTGCTAGTTAGCATCTTCTCCAATATTAAATTTAATTATCTGTACCATTATCTGGATGATGTTGCATTCTCCGAGACCTTTGAAGAACACTTCGCTCGTCTAGAGAAAGCTCCAAACACTTGTGTAAAGCTGGATTGACGATCAAGTTGTCAAAGGTACCTTTTGCTAAACCATCCATGTCCTTCTTGGGCCATACTGTGTCACCTTCTGGAGTTTCGGTCGATCATTTCAGAACTCACGCAATCCGTAGATTCGAGCCTCCTAAAAATGCTAAAGGTGTTGCCAGATTCATCAGCATGATGAATTCCTAATCGTTGCTAGTAGGAAGGCACCCCTAAACTTTCTCCGCAGAAAAGGTGCCCAGTTTGAATTGGGGACATCACAGCAAGCTGCGTTTGAGGATCTGAAATCAGTTCTGTGTAACGCCCCGGTCTCGGCAATGCCAGATTTCTCCAAAAAGTTTACTTTACAGGCAGAAACCGCTTTATCTGCGGTGCGGCGGTTCTTCTTCAGGAATATGAAATCGGAAAGCGCCCAACAAACAATGCGCCTGGAACATTGTCACCTCAAGAGACCAAGTACTCTATATATGAGTTGAAAAGACTGGCCGTCTGATTTGCCTTCGAAAAATTCCGCCTCTACCTTGAGCACGTTAAATTTTAATTGGAGACCGACGATCAGGCTCTGAGCTGGATTTTTCCTAAGCCCCGTTGTACCGGACGCATCACCCGTTGGGCGACTAGGGTTTCAGCTTTTCAGTTTGACGTGCGACACATTCGAGTGTCGGAGAACGAAGTCGCAGTGGCTTAAGCCGAATGTTTTCTGGCGATTCTATTTCTGTTGATCCGGAGGAAAGACGTTCCCCTTCTATTTTCAAACCAATTGCATAAGTGCACTTTTGACTAATGCCTCTTTGTTATTTGACGATATAGCCAAATGTCAGCGTGGAGACACGGTGCATGCTCCTATTATGGAAACCCTTTCTTCTGGGGAACATGTCGTCTCTTATGTTTTGAGGAATGGAGATCTGTGTGGCCCTTCGAGACACGATCAGAAGACAAAAATTGTCGTTCCAGCAGTGCTAGTACCTATGATTTTGAAGTATTACCATGAGATCGCATTAGGGGAAATCTATTCATCTATAAAACCAGAGAGAAGATAAGAGGGACGTTTATCTGGAAGAGCATGGATGGCGAGATTAGGGAACTGGTTAAGGCATGCAAGTCTTGTTTGATTAGCAAGCCCACGTTGTCAGCTAATTAAAGACTATTATCCTCACACCAAGTATCTCGCCCTATGGAGCGATTGTACATGGATTACGTCACACCCTTCCCCAATTTAAAGGGAATGGGATTAAATTCATTCTTGTGTGTTGTGGGTGGTTTTACTCGGTTTTTATGGCTGTTTCCGACTAGGCTTGCCACTACTCAGTTTACTATTTCTTGTCTCAGTTCTGTTTTGTCGTCTTTTGGACCCTGTCAATATGTTGTTCCTGATAACACTAAGCAGTTCCCCTGTAATTGATTTCGTATGTTCTGTTTCGATCTCTCTATCTCGCATGTCACGACGTCTGCGCACCACCCACAACCATCCCTAGCTGAGCGGGTTAGTCATAATCCTCGACCTGCTCTTATTGCTTTTCACCACGAAGATCATTCCCAAAGGGACACTTCCTTACACTGGTTATCATTAGCATTTAACTCAGCCATTCATAAGTAGCACAAGTTTCTCCAATTTCTCTTATGTTTAAGTTTGTCCCAAATACTCATTTGTCAAATTCGTAGTCGACCAATGAGATGTTGCCACAGACAATAGATCCAGAGAATATCCGAGATTTATGGGGAAAAGCTAGAAATAATCTTAAGGCCTCTCACCGGAGAGTAAAAATGAGGTATGACCGTGGACAAAGATCCACCAAGTAAAAAATTGGAGATCAGGTAATGGTTAAAAACTTTGTTTCCGCGGGCAAGCTTGCCCTCAGATTTCATTAACCCTGCATTAGGCTTGATTTCCTTACTCCTGTCAATGAAATGAAAAGATTTTTGAGCTACACCTGTGTCAAGTAAAACCTGTGTAAAGGCATTTGCTTCTTCAGTATATGCCACCAAGGGATGATGTTGTTGATTTAATTATATTTCCTTCCTTAGTATCTTATTAGTTTAAGTTTTATATAATCAAGTTAGAATAAGGAGATTTGCTGCCCCTGTTGGCTGTGAAATATTGTATGTATATAAGTAACATCATAACTTAAATTTCATTTTTTGTTTAAATCCTTTTTTTAACCTTCCCTTCAATGATCTCATTATTATTCTGCTACTAAGGACCCTGCCTCCAAACCTGTGTCGAAACTCCGTACACTATTCATCCAAAGTTGCCAACCGTACCTGCACCACATGTAACACTCTCTGTGAGTAAGTTACAGTTGCCCCAAAAATCAATACTACAGTGCCATATTTTCACCTGAGGCCACGTCGTGTCAATGAGCGAGAGATGCCGGCGCGGGGTATGGACCTGCCTCGTTCCGGCCGAGACTCCGTCCAAAATGACTCCTTTGGGAATATCATCCTCTGGAGTGGCTTGGATGCTGATCTCCAACCGCCCACTCTATATTTGGCCCGAACAATGCTGCTTGGCACTTTGTGACCATCGCCTTGGTTGCTCCTCAAAATGTACGGGAGGATGATATCTGAGGGTACCTTGGGGGCCCGGGCGACCCCATCCTGACATCGTCATCGGCGGACGCTCTTGCTGTCGACTCTGGGCGCAACACCCCGAACTTCTAGTACTTCGCAAACACTATCTAAACTACTTTACTTCAACAACTAAACATGAAAGCCCAATCTATCAAGTGATACTCCAACTTATATATGTTTTATCAAAAATTATGTACGGCAAGATTCAAGATTTCAAAGCTGTTCATACCGTGGCCAAACCTTAGGGAGTGGCGGTCTGTACCGGGGGTGCACCTTCTACGTGCAGTCAGACTGCTAGCCTTCTGTAAGGATATCTATGTAATTGAACTTGAATTAATGATGTGCAATACACTTGGATTTTCATCTATTAGATGTCTCTACCATCGGCCTAATTGTCCTCTCCGCCGGGATTAAAGATAATTTATGTATAATTTCTCTAGCCAAATAAATTTTGTTTTGGGGTGTGTACAAGCATCCAGCCTATCTGTAAAGAGTTCTGGAACTTCCCCTCCAGATACTATAAAAGCTGAGCGCTTTAAGGCTGTATTTTCATGGTCAGGGCTCCAGTTTATTATGTGCGGCGTATACTAAAGTGGCAGAGGACGCAGTCGGCGTTCAAAGGCCCAGCAACTCAAGGTAATGGCAGAATTTTCTTAACATATGAAATGATTCAAAACTCTTTTATTTCATGTACATTACTAAACTCTGCTGTTTAAATGTAAAAAATTTCGCCAGTCTAAGTAATCTGTTTTATTCCCTACTGGGAAATGCATAATGTAAGGGGACAAGAGTGATTACCTCTGTTGACTACCGTTCATCTCGGTATGGGGTGACTAAAGTTTCTTATCCTCTAAAATTATTAACAGATTTTGGTATTTTTAATATTTATCATTTAGTCTCCCCGGCGCACAATACGCTTAGCCTCTGTATGTTGGGGCCATAAGCCCACTTAAGGTTTTAAGAGTTTTCTACAAGGAGCGCAGGTTTTTCGCCCTCATGGATTTTGTTTTCCCCCGATCTTTATCAACCTTTACCTTTTTACATAATAGCCATTTATTATGGGCACTCATCGCCCCTGTTTTTTTTCCGAAAAAAAAAACAATAGAGCGGAAGTGACTGTAAATACCTGATTTGAAGATTGCCATTGTATAACCTTCTGCGCTATAAGAAAGTTATGCCTCTGAGTTTGGAGCTCAGACTTTTAGGCTATGGAAGTTAATGGAGCAAACCTTCTCTTATAAAATAGTATAACTGTTTCAGAGCTAATAATACTCATCCATCGTATATTATCATCCTGATAATTCTCTCTAATTTTGTACCTGATTTTGGACTTTATGTCTTTGATGTTGGAACTAACGAGTTCATTTTTATATTGTTATTGCTTTTTTAGATCTTCTATTTACCAAATTTTAAATAAGAGAACAAGACGGAAGGAATACAATTTCAAAATTTTGGGCATTAAATTTTGCACTTGTCAATTCCTTGTCCATCCATTCAGCACAATACCTTCTTACATCTCTGTGATTCACGATATTTCCGGAATAATAATATTAGATGGTTCATGGTGTACGTTGCTGTAGTCACGTTCTAGTTCGTGAACCAAGGGCAACAGCTGAGTGGCCTAGTAAGTGGTCCTGAGTGTCGGGATACCAGTTGATACGGAACAGGAGTGGGTCCTCAGAGATATTCTGTATAATGGACCTTCATTCGCTCATGCGGCTAGGACTACACAATCCACCGATGGTCCCTAACCCGTTAGAGGAAAAATGCTCACCAGGACTATGTGTAAGTAGGGTGACATCCTGCTTCATGGATTTACCAAGTTCAGTACGTTTTAAGAAAGCCTCGGACCTATGGGAGTAATGGTGACCCACTCTCACTTGACAGGCGAGGTTCTCCTTGGAAACAACTTTGTAAAAAATGGAATTCGATGGGGAGCTACGGAAAAAAGAAAGTAGAACAGGCTGAGTCAGAAAACAGGATGCATCTGGATGTACTAGGTGTAAGTGAAATTAAGGGTAAGAAGAAATAACGAGGAAGAGACAGGAGATTATAAAGTATACTTGATTTGTGTTAAAAAGGTGAAAGTCAGAGTATCGGGTAGGACAGTTTATCAGGAATACTATTGTACGCAGCGTAGTTTCTGTTAGGCACGTAAATGAGCGAACGTTGTGGGTAGATTAGGCAGTTGGAGGAATTAGGACGAGAATTATCTCAATTTATTCACCATGTGAGGGTGGAGATGAGGATGAATTTGACAAGTTTTATGCAACATTGAGTGACATCGCAGTCAGGGTCAACAGCAAAGATAGGATAGTGCTGATGGGCGATACCAATGCGAGAGTTGGAAAGAGAACTGAAGTATTCGAAGGGGCGATTGGTAAATATGGGGAAGACATGGAAGCTAATGGGAAAGGGAAGCGTTTGCTGGACTTCTGTGCTGGTATGTGTTTAGTAGTTACGACTACATTCTTCAAGCATAAGGCTACTCACCGCTACACGTGGAATGCTAGGGGTACCAGTTTCATAAAGTAGACTATATATTAACCGACTTCAAATTCAGGAAGTCTGTTAGGAATGTACGAGTTTTTAGGTGACTTTTCTGTTATACAGAACACGGTCTGATCTGTAGTAAGTACGAGTATCTCAATGGCCTAGGACAGAGAAAGTGAAATCTGTCTGCAAAGGGATAAGTGTAGAAAATCTCCAGGACGAGGAATTTAGACAGAAGTAGGCCTACATGGATATTATTAGTGACAAGTTTCGAACAGTGGACAGTAAGCAGGTTACTGGTATATATGTGGTATACAGGGATGCTGTAGTAGAAACAACAAGGGAATGACTAGGAACGACTGTGTGTAAAGATGGGCAAAGGCGAACATCTTGGTGGAATGATGAGGTGACAGCAGCTTCTAAACGTAAAAAGAAGGCTTATCAGAAATAGCTCCAAGCAAGGGCCAATGCAGACATTGAATTGTACGCAGAAGAATGAAACAGAGCGAACGAAATAGTCGTTGAATCCAAAATGAAGTCGTGGGAAGATTTTGGTAATCACCTAGAAGGGCTATTTAAAGCATCAGAGAAACCTGGGCAGAAATACATAATCTTGGGAAATGAAGGAAAAAGGAAATGAGCAGTGTTTTGGTTAATTCAGGTGAACTCATAATAGATCCCAGGGAACCAGAGGACAGGTGAAGGGAATATTTTGAAAATCGTCTCAACGTAAAAGAAAATCTTCCTGGTGGTGTCGCGAACAACCAAGCTTATGGGGAGGAAGAAAATGATGTGGTGAAATTACGCTTGAGGAATTGGAAAGGATGGTAAATAAACTCCATTGTCATAAAGCAGCAGGGATAGGCGAAATTAGACCTGATCTAGTGAAGTATAGCGGCAAGGCAGGGATGAAATTGCTTCATAGAATACCGGTAGTACGGTACCTAAGATTAGAACCGAGTGTTGGTGAGGTACCTTCAGTTTGGACACATGCATTAATTGCACCTATCTATAAGCAAGGGAACAGGAAGAATTGCAACAACTATCGAGGTATCTTATTGATTACTATACCAGGCAAAGTTTTTCACTGGCATCTTGGAAGGGAGGGTGTGATCAATTGTTGAGAGGAAGTTGGATGAAAACCAGTGTGGTTACAGACCACAGAGGAGCTGTCAGGATCCGACTTTCAGTACGGTATGCGCCTGGTAATTGAAAAATGTTACGAGATGAATAGACAGTTGTGCTTATGTTTCGTAGATCTAGCGAAAGTATATGAGAGGGTAACGTGGGAAAAGATGTTCACCATACTGAGGGGCTATGGAATTAAGGGTAGATTATTGGAATCAATCAAAGGCATTTATGATAACAATTGGGCAGCAGTGAGAATTGATGGTAGAATGAGTTCTTGGTTCTGGATGCTTACAGGGGTTAGACAAGGCTGTAATCTTTCTTATTAGCTCTTCGTAATTTACGTGTATCATCTGCTGAAAGGTATAAATTGGCAGGGAGAGATTCAGGCAGGTGGAAATGTAGTAAGCAGCCTGGCCTCTACTGTCGTCTTCGTCTTAATGGCAGATTGTGCCGAAAGCCTGCAGTCTAAAGTGTTGGAACTTGAAAATATGTGCAATGAGTATGGTATGACAATTAGCCTCTCCACGTCTAAATTGATGTCAGTAGGTAAGAAAGTCAACAGAATTGAATGTCAGATTGGTAATACGAAGCTGGAAGAGGTAGATAATTTTAAGTTTTTTTTTTGTGTTCCCCCAGGATGGTAATATAGTAAGTGAGATTGAATGAAGGTGTAGTAAAGTTAATGCAGTGAGCTGGCTGTTGCGATCAACAGTGTTCTGTAAAAAGGAAGTTAGCTCCTTTACATCGGTGTGTTTCCAGACCATCTTTGCTTTACGAGAGCGAAAGTTGGGTGGACTCAGGATATCTTATTTATAAGTTAGAAGTACAAGACATGAAAGTACCGAGAATTATTGATTTTACAAACAGGTGGGAACAATGGCAGGAGATGACACGGAACAAGCAGATAACGGCTAATTTAGGAATGAACTCGATGGATGAAACTGTACGCGTTAATCGTCTTTGGTGGAGGGGACATGTGCGACGAATGGAGCAGGATAGGTTACCTAGGAGAATAATAGTCGCTATTATGGAGGGTAAGAGGAGTAGAGGGAGACCAAGATGATGGTGGTTTTACTCAGTTTCTAACGATTTAAAGATGAGAGGTATAGAATTAAATGAGGTCACGGCACTAGTTGCAAATAGAGGATTGTCGCGACGTATAATAAATTCACAGAGGCTTGCAGACTGAACGCTGGAAGGCATAACGGACTATAATGAAAATGCATGTATATATGTACAAAAGCCGGACGATTTTATTTCCTCTAGTGTACGAAGAATTGGATCGTAAAATTCAGTCAGTTGATCCCTCCTTCCATGGCATAACACTCCTTAAGACTTATGGACCTGCTTTGGTATTCCCTTTTTCACCCGGAGAGGTTCCTTCTCTCTTACATATCCTCCTTGAGCCAGACTTAGCGGGACATTGCACCCAGTGTCGCATACTGCAATTGTAGACATTACGAATATGTTAAACTACAACTCTCCCCACAGTTGTGTATTTTGGTATACCGTATATGAGTGTTACAGTGTGATTTATTACAAGTATTGGAACTGGGTGATATAACAAGCCCATTCACATTTCAAGCGAATTCAGAAGCAGAAGAAGTGTCGCATACTCTGCAGTGGTCATTAGTAATACATCCTTTCCTAAATTCAGCCTGATCTACTGACTGTTGCAAATCAAATTTGTTTTTCAAGAGTTTGTTGTAGGTGATTTATCAACATTCAAATATCCGGTTTTGTTTCGAAGTGGCTGATATGTTGTTATATAAGGCGCGTAATAGCCAATTCTACAGCTTATTCCGTTAAGTGATTTACGGATTTTCTTCTTTGAGGAATTGTGATTTGTATCATTCTACACAGTGTTCACAACCAGTAACATATTGTTGGAAAGTTCAGTCATATACTTTTGAGAAATATATAGATCTCAATTGAGAATATTAGAAGTTAATATTAATCTTTCTCAGTTTCAGCATTCTCCTAATTTTTACTATTTAATTTTATTAATTTTCTTAAATTTTATTTTTAATTAAGCATTCAAAATGAATACGCATATATCTAGCTTGTTTTCTAAAAAAACTCCCAGCCTGTGCGTTGCAAGTACCTGCAAGATGTGTGTAGCAGCAATATATCTCAATTTAGTGAAATGACGATCTTTTTCTGAAGAGCTACGCAGATGAGGATTGCGGATGGTAGTTTCAGAAAGAAATTCAGTATGTAGTGTGTAATTTTAATTATTGTTTTCTTTACACTACAGGTTGCGACATATGGCAGTAGGGTTCCAAATCTTGAAATGTTTACATTTAGGATATCTGTATCTTGTTATATCAGTGTTGTTATGGAGATTCTTCAGTATCACATCATTATCCCACAGCAGCTACATCCGGTTTTTATTCGTGATGATGTAGGTAACAGTTGGCTGCCTCTCTGATTTATTGGTGTGTAGATTATCAGGGGCGAGTGGCGGTGAGTTTGCATGGTGTCGAATCCTAGGATCTGCAGCCCTGGAAAACGTTTCCGTGTTCCCCATTTTATCATTACTTAACCTTAATTAAAGCTGCTGCGTACCTAATCTAATGCCTTTCCCTTGGAGTTGTTAGTGCAACATTAAACTGCTAGCAGGAATGGAAGAACAATCCTCAGGAATACATTCTGGCTGTGGAAGCTGTAAAAGTAGTTGCTTGAAAGTAAAGCTAATAACATATTAATAGAATAACCTGTGATGGCCAGAACAAGTAAACACAGCACATTTCAGTAGTGTCCCCTACATTGAAATATACAAAATACTATTGAGCAGAGTTTCACGAATAGATATGTGTTTAGATAGAAATCTGTTCCCCGGCAATGTGTAAGAATCGACTCAATTAGCCACAGTAACAAAGTTTATATATTACCTGTAGGAGAAATTGTAGTATTCATTGTTAGTGCAGTAAGTTTACATTTACAGTGAAGTATCACAAAGTGACTAAAAAACACTGCTATTGGGTGAAATGAATTCCCTGAGGCACTACTCGAGGTATTCAACATAGACAATTTTTGTACCACCTGGGGAACAATAAACAGTTGTTGGATACAAGGATAATGTCCAGATAGAGGAGAAGACTAATGCTAAAGAGTATTCAAATTTACATATGATAACAATGACATTTACAATAAGATACAAAAGTTGAAAACTAGAAAAGCGGCTAGGATTGATAAGATTTCTGGGGATATACTAAAGACAATGGGATGGAATAGAGTAGGCCCTACCATATCTGAAGTACTTATTTGATTATTGTTTGCTTGAAGGAGCTATACCAAATGAATGGACAGTTGCTATAGTAGCCCCTGTGTATAAAGGAAAGGGTGATAGACATAAAGCTGAAAATTACAGGCCAGTAAGTTCGACATGCGTTGTATGTATGCTATGGGAAGACATTCTTTCTGATTATATTAGACATGTTTTTGAAATTAATTACTGGTTCGATAGAAGGCAGTTCGGTTTTAGGAAAGATTATTCTACTGAAGCTCAACTTGTAGGATTCCAGCAAGATATAGCAGATATCTTGGATTCAGAAGGTCATATGGACTGTATTGTGATTGACCTGTCTAAAGCATTTGATAGGGTGGATCAAGGGAGACTACTGGCAAAAATGAGTGCAATTGAACTAGACAACAGAATGGCTGAATTGGTTGCTATATTTCTAGAAAATAGATCTCAGAGAAGCTTTACCTGACCCTGTAATAATTAAGAGGAGAATTCCTCAATTCGGTGTTATTGGACCTTAATGTTTTCTTGTATATAAATGATATGAGTAAACAAGTGGAATCAGAGGTAAGGCTTTTTGTGGATGATGTTATTCTGTATAGAGTAATAAATAAGTTACAAGATTGTGAGCAACTGCAACGTGACCTCGATAATGTTGTGAAATGGACAGCAGGCAATGGTATGTTGATAAACAGGGTTACAAGTCAGGTTGTAAGTTTCACAAATAGGAAAAGTCCTCTCAGTTGTAATTACTGCATTGATGGGGTGAAAGTTCCTTTTAGGGATCATTTTAAGTATCTAGGTGTTAATGTAGGGAAAGATCTTCATTGGGGTAATCACATAAATGCGATTGTAAATAAAGGGTACAGATCTCTGCACATGGTTATGAGGGTGTTTAGGGGTTGTGGTAAGGATATAAAGAAGAGGGCATATAATTCTCTGGTAAGACCCCAACTAGAGTATGGTTCCAGTGTATGGGACCCTCACCAGCATTATCTGATTCATGGAATGAAAATCCACAGGAAAGCACCTCATCGATTTGTTCTGGTTGATTTCCGGCAAAAGAGTAGCGTTACAAAAATGTTGCAAAGTTTGGGCTGGGAAGAATTGGGAGAAAGAAGACGAGCTGCTCGGTTAAGTGGTATATCACTTAGTTTACAAAAGGAGTATATTTATTACCCCACATATGCAATACATTTAATACTATTGTAACGTGTTGGCGGGGTAATTATGTAAATAAATGCATACAGCACCTGGTAGCAACCTATTTCTAAGATTTATTAACTAAGCACTATAATTACAGATTTACACACACACACACAGACGATAGCCGAGCTTACAAGTTACACAAGTACACTTACGGTTCGCGCGCTCTCTCTCTTAGTTTCTCTTAGGTTCCATCTACAATGACACACACACACGCACAGAGTCATCGATTATTTACAGTACACTCTCTCAGCCACTCAGTCACACTCGTTAGCGCTGTCACGGTCGTCAGCCTCGCAGGTCGGGATAGTATCCGCTGTTCACTCAACCCGTTGAACTCCGCAGTCTTCACACGTCGTCTCCTAGTGTTCCCTTCTTCGCCGCTCCAGAACACTCCAGGTTCTCCTCCAGCAGCCAGTCTCAAGGGACGCACACACACACGATATCAGGAAGACAGGAACGAGTCGTCGGCTCCGACAGACAGATACTCGATCAGGCTGCACTCTGTCAGGCTATCACTGACTGCTCTCCAGCGAACTCAGTCTCGCTCCCACTCACTCACTAACTAACTGTCACTCTCCAATTCTCACTGACTAGCTCTCACTGACTAACTGACTGTAGGCAAGTAACTGCTCTTTTATACCTGCGCCAGCCCTTCTGGAATAGTCCGGATATTCGATGGATCGAGAAACCTCGCGAAATAGAAGACTCCAGATTAATCTTCCAGTCGTTTCCGTAGTTCGCTGCGGCGCGACCACGGATAGAAGTGAGATGGGCCGACCCAGCGCTTGAGTGTTGCTCGCGGATTGGCGCGCTCGAGCGTAAAGGGGGTGGGGCGATGGATGACGCCCCGGGGCGTAGCGAGTTAGCATGGCGGCCTCTACAACCATTACATTGCCCCCTCCACGTTTCGCTGCAATACAGTTTGTTCGGTTGGCCACCACCTTCCCATGGGGGATCCGCTGGGTCCGGTCGACGGTGTCCTCGTTCCCGTTGGTAACGATCAGAAAGTCCTCGCGTGGCAGCCGGATCTTTGGTGGTTTTCTTTTCGTCCACATCCGCGTCTATTTTCAGGGCTTGAGCGCCTTCGTAGTTCTCTAGTGCGATGCCGGGGACTGGTTTGCTCGTCCCAGATTTAGGCCTGCTGGATTTCCTCTTCTTCCGGGGTGCGGAATTTGGTGTTCGTACCGACACGCAGCTTCGTGCCGGAACAAGTGTCCTAGTCAGGTGGCATCCTCGTTCGTTGGTCATCGGTTCGTCTTCCATTGCTGCTCCCTCTCCTAGTAGGGGTCCCTCCAGCCGTGCCGTTGCAGTCGCTGCCGCTGTCTCCTGGGCCATCATCAGAGCCTCTTCCTAGTTCTGTTTCTTGCCGATCGTCCTCCCTGGACGGATCTCAGCGCCACGTAGTTTCTCACAGGCGTCAGCCGCCTCGAGCTTGGTGTCACCTCGCGATAACTCTTCCACAGTCACGTCGCCTAGTCGCTCGATCTCGGCGTCGATTATCCGGGGCGTTATATCTGTGTGCTGAGTCCTCTCCTGCGACTGGACTCGGTAGGTGACTCTCTGTTGGTGGACCCCGCAGCGTACGTCGAGCAATCCCTTAACCTCCTCGTAGGTCGAACTTGGCTGGGGGCTGCGTTGTACACGTGGCCCGGCGATCGGATATTCGGCACTCTTCTTGGACGTCCGGTCTTGAACTGGGTCCGGCATGTTCTCTTGGAAGTAATCCCGTCGTCCCGTAAGTTTTCCAACTTCACGATGCTAGAGCCGCCGTCGCTGCTAGCAGGATTCATTCGCGTCTCCACAGCCATCGTTTCCGCACGCAGGGCACTCACTTCCACCTCTGGGCCTCGAACTCCGGACTCCACAACCGCGAGCATCTCTTCGGATCCCTTTTCGTCCAGTTCGTTGCCATCCCGCACATCGTCAACGTCGGCCTCGGTTTCGAGAGAGCACACTTCGTCCTCACTCTTCCGTTCACTCAAATCGGTTTTCAGCTGGTCCGGGTTTGACCTCCGCTCAGATCTCAGTTCACTAATGAGTTCGCCATAACCAGATAAAATTTTATTTTCAAGTTCACTAAACTTGCTTAGAAAAATCTGAAGCTGTTCGGAATTCATTTCTGCCAGCTACAAAATAAGCTACCAGGTACTCGATTCTGACACCAGTTTTTACGTAAGATTTTATCCACTAGTGTATCACACTTGTCCATTCCACTTCTGGCGCCAGTTGTAACGTTTTGGCGGGGTAACTAAGTAAATAAATGCGTACAGCACCTGGTAGCAACCTATTTCTAAGATTTATTAACTAAGCATTATAATTACAGATTTACACACACACACACACACACACACACACACACACAGACGATAGCCGAGCTTACAAGTTACACAAGTACACTTACGGTTCGCGCGCTCTCTCTCTTAGTTTCTCTTAGGTTCCATCTACAATGACACACACGCAGAGTCATCGATTATTTACAGTACACTCTCTCAGCCACTCAGTCACACTCGTTAGCGCTGTCACGGTCGTCAGCCTCGCAGGTCGGGATAGTATCCGCTGTTCACTCAACCCGATGAACTCCGCAGTCTTCACACGTCGTCTCCTAGTGTTCCCTTCTTCGCCGCTCCAGAACACTCCAGGTTCTCCTCCAGCAGCCAGTCTCAAGGGACACACACACACACGATATCAGGAAGACAGGAACGAGTCATCGGCTCCGACAGACAGATACTCGATCAGGCTGCACTCTGTCAGGCTATCACTGACAGCTCTCCAGCGAACTCAATCTCGCTCCCACTCACTAACTAACTAACTGTCACTCTCCAATTCTCACTGACTAACTGACTGTAGGCAAGTAACTGCTCTTTTTTACCTGCGCCAGCCCTTCTGGAATAGTCGGGATGTTCGATGGATCGAGGAACCTCGCGAAATAGAAGACTCCAGATTAATCTTCCAGTCGTTTCTGTAGTTCGCTGCGGTGCGACCACGGATAGAAGTGAGAAGGGCTGGCCCAGCGCTTGAGTGTTGCTCGCGGATTGGCGCGCTCGAGCGTAAAGGGGGTGGGGCGATGGGTGACGCCCCGGCCGTAGCGAGTTAGCATGGCGGACTCTACAACCATTACACTATGTTATGTGGTTAAATAAACATAGAAATTCATAATTTTAAGGTGACATGTTTCGCCTTCTTTTATTGGGCATCTTCAGCCTTATTTAATCTTAAAACAAACATTATTTAGAGGACATTGACATTTATGATTTATAAAAATTGAACTGTGTTTTCTTAAGGTTAAACAAACTAAGGAATAGTAGTTATAATATATGATGTTGAGACATGGCATATACAACATATGTTAAAATCTTCTTCTTGTTTTCGAATAGGTCTACTATGGACCACGTTAAGTATCATTCATTTACGGTTCTTCCTCTTTCGATCGGCCCAGTACTTCTTCATCTTTTCGGAGTGGGCTTCTTTACGTTCTCGTGACCAGTTGTTGCCGGTCCGTTTTTTTCTACTTTGATCTTTGAATCCCTTAATTTTGTTGATGATTTTTCTGTATTCCTGTCTGTTGTACACTGCCTGCTGTGATATATTATTTTCCTCCATATCCTCCTTGACCCCTTTAAGCCAGCTAGTTTGTGTCTTCCTGTTCTCCATGTATTCCAGAATTCGCTTGGCTGTTCTCTCTGGTGGCATTCTTTTAATGTGTCCGTAGAAGCAGAGTCTTCTCTTCTTGAAGGATGTTGTGATTTTTTCGGTCCTTTTGTATAGTTCCTCATTTGGTCGCAGTCTAAATTCTTGACCCACTTTCCTGGGCCCTAGTATCTTCCTCAAGATCTTCCTTTCTGTCTTTTCAATGTTTTCTAGTAAGCCCTTCCTGTTCAGTGGAATACATTCGATCGCATATAGACTTTCTGGTTTGATGACAGTGTTGTAATGTCTGATTTTTGCAGTGAATGAAACTGATTTTTTATTGTAGACATTTCGACATAACTGGTATGCTGCTTCCATCTTTCTTGCCCTTTCCTGTAATGCTATTCCTGGTAGTCCTGTTGGGGTTATCCATTCCCCTAGATATTTAAACTTCTGTACTCTTTTAATTGTTCCATATTTGGTGACAATATTTTGTGTCGGATCCTTTTTGTCCTGAATCATTAGTTCCGTCTTTTCGAAGGATATCTGAAGTCCCGTCTTTACAGCAGTCTCTTGAAGTGTTTCAATTTGTACCTTGGCTGTTTCAGTGTCTTCTGCCAGTATTGCCATATCATCTGCGAATGCTAGACAGTCAATTTTGACTCCAGATCTTCCCAGTGATATTCCATTTTTCACCCCTAATTCCATCAGTCTCTTCCTCCACTCTCTGACCACTTTTTCAAGCATAACATTAAACAGAAGTGGTGACATCCCGTCCCCTCTTCGGACACCTGTTTCGATCTTGAATGGTTTTGACAACATACCCATAAACTTAACCTGTGATGTAGTGTCAGTGATGGTTTCTTTGATTAAATTTCTAGTTTTTTTATCTATCCCAAACTCTTCTAACGTGCTTATCAAGGTTGCTCTGTCGACTGAATCATAGGCTTTCTTAAAATCCACAAATATAATCACTAGATTTTTGGCTGTGAGTGCACGTAGTTGTATTATGGAGATTAGGTTGAAAATTTGCTCGCTGCATGATCTCCCTTTCCGGAATCCTGCCTGGTATTCACCAAGTTCTTTTTCTATTATCCCTTCAGTCCTGTTTTGTAGTGCCTTGGATAGAATTTTAGAGGCAACTGGTGGCAATGATATTCCTCTGTAATTGTTAACGTTTGTTCTGTCTCCTTTTTTGTGCAGCGGGTGTATTAATGATGTCTTCCATTCCTTTGGGATGCTCTCCGTTTGCCAAATCTCCTCAAACAGTGCTTCTAGCTGAGTCACTAAGTGTTCTCCGGCATATTTCAATAACTCTGCAACTATTGAATCTTCACCTGACGTCTTATTGTTCTTCAGTCCTGTTATTATTCCCCTGATTTCTTCTTTATTAGGTGGTTCTGAGTCCGGTGTCTGGTTCTTGGGTTTCTCAAACATTAGAGTTTCCTCAGGTTTTTTACAGTTCAGTAGTTTCTGGAAATAATTTGCAAGGTGTTGGCAATTCTGTTCATTTCCAGTGATTAGATTTCCTTCGTCATCTTTGAAGCATAGGGTTGGCGGTTTGTATCTTGTTAAGTTCCTCCTGAATGTCTGGTAGAAATTACGTGTATTGTTTTTCACGAAATCTTCTTCTAGTTTCTTTAGTTGCTGTGTGTCATAATGTTTTCGTTCACCTCTTATGGTTTTAGCTGTTGTTTTCCTTTGTGCTTTGAATGACTCCCAGTCTTCTGGTTTCTTAGTTGAGTTCCATTTCTTCCATGTCTGAGCCCTTCTTTGTAGTGCTTCTTCGCAAACTTCATTCCACCACGGATGTTTCTTCTTTTTACTTCGTAAGATTGTTTGTTCCGCTGCTTGTTGTATTGATGTTGCCATCTCAGTCCAACTGTGACTTTGAATCTTATTTATCCTGTTCTGGTATTCATTCACAGTCTGCTGATTGAACTTCAGATCTTCTATTCTGTATCTTGTAATTTTTGTACCACTACTTTTTCTCCTTTCTGGTGTTAATTTCATCTTAATTTTTGTCAGATAGTGGTCAGAGTCGAAGTTTGCTCCTCTAGCTACATGTACATCTTGAATTTCTCTGGAGTTTTCATAACTGATTGCAACATGGTCAATCTGAAATTCGCCCAATAACTTGTTAGGTGATATCCATGTTGTTTGTTTCTTTGGCTTCTTCTGGAACTTGGTGGTCATGATGTTCAAATTGAATTTTTCACACAACTCTATCAACCTCTTACCATTCATGTTTGTCTTGCTGTGAGCCGTGAATTTTCCTGTGGTTCTTGATGGTTCATTCCTTCCAATTTGTGCATTGAAGTCTCCTAGCAGAATTACAACATTTTTCTCTGGAGTATTTCCTAGAATTTCTTCCAGACCTTCCCAAAATTTTTCTACTTTCTGTGGATTTTGTTGGTTGTCCTTATTTATTGGTGCATGTGCATTTATTATTGTGTATTTCTTGTTCTTGTTTTTGAAAGTTAGTGTTGACATCCTTGGTGAGGTGGATTTGAATTCCGTTATCTTGTCTGCCATTGAATTGTGTACTGCAAATGCTGTTCCAAACATCCAGAGACCTTTAGTGTTTTGTATTTTCTCTGCTGGTTTACCTTTATAAATCCTGTAGTTGTGTGTTTGTACCGTATTTTCATCTTGGTATCTTGTTTCTTGTATAGCTAATATTTTCATCTCTTGTTCATCCATCATTTTAGTCAGTTCCATTTGTTTCCCTATTTTCAACATCGAGTTTACATTCAGTGTCCCAATGAACGTTCTGTGTGTACATTTGTGATTTGTCTTTGGGATTCTAAGACCCTCCGACTGGTCTTGACTTGCGCAATGCTGCTGGACCCCCGGATCCGAATGCCCAGCTTCGGTAGCTTCGCCACCACGAGGATATGAGTTACTCATTGCACCTTTCATGACTGATACTTGTTTAGAGCTTGTGCTTCTAGAAATTTGCATTTCCATCTGCTACGACTTGGTTCGCTGCACCAAGAAGTTTTCCAGGCCGCCCCTAACATGGGGAACAGACGCTACGGGAATGGCAGAGTGCTTTTTAGGCGGCACTCACTCGCCTTGTCACATTGCCGTCACTGGATATATGTGGCATTTTTTAGAGACTATGGTGCCCTCCATAGACTCACCACATCCTGGTGGCAATGCCGCTGTTGGTCCGGGACTGCTTATTTGTCAGGTTTCCCTGCTTATATCGCAGCTGCCCTCCATATCTGGAGGGATGCCCACTATCCGCCACCTGTGGACCCGCCTGGTCGCAGTCAGCTCTGCGTCCCATACACATTGTAAACAATTTTAAAATCTTTGCCCAAAAGAAAATCTGTTTCATATAAAATTCTAAAAACAACTCTAGTCTGGCACTGAAGTGGATCTTCTTCATAAGAAAATTCGAGCATATGTTAGCTTGAGGCAGTTGTCAATACAAGTCTTCAATAGACTAGATTGGTTGAAACGTTGAGGTTGGATTTTGTATCCTTTTGTGAACAGTAGCCTAAGAATATTGGCCAGGAGGAAAGGCACATGTTTTAAATTACCTTATTAAGTTCGTTGATCCATAAATTATCGTAATGTAACCAATGCAAAAAATATGTTGATATGCTGGTTGATGCTGCTTTTGAGACGAGTATATCGGGTATTTGACAGGTATGTTTGAAATTCTCGTGAATGTGTAGTCCCTCTAGAAGTTGTAGAGAATCGTGGAAAAGAATGTGGTTATACTGTAATGAAACAAACAAAAAGAAAGGCGTGTATGACGGTGTGTGTTTTAATTGTATGTTAATATCCAAGAGTTATGTATTATGTAAAACGGGTACTTACTCATTCGCCGTAACTATGTATATCTTTGTGTATTAGCAGCGTTGTTCTGTCTGGAGTTCCTACTCCTCGTGTTGTATCGATGTGGTAGAGGAGGATCGGAATGTTGAGGGGAAGGTAAAATACCACACCGTGTTACACGTCTTTCTTCTTTGTTTCATTACAGTATATGCACATCCTTTTCCACGATGGTCTACATCTTCTAGAGGGAATACACTTTCACGAGAAATTCAAACATACCTGTCAAATACCAGATATACTTGTTTCAAAAGCAGCTTCAACCAGCACAACAACATATTTCCTTGCATTGGTTATATTACTATATATTACGATAATTTATGGATCAATCAACTTAATAAGATAATTTGAAACATTCGCCTCTTCTCCTGGTCAATATTCTTTAGCTCCCCTTCACAAAAATAAACAAAATCCAGCCTCAACGTTTCAACCAGCTACTCAATTATTGGTTACCCTAAATTACTTTGCAAGCTCAATCGAACAGCGTTACCACAGTTGTCCATAAGTGGTACTCCCATACAGTATAGCCAAAATGTAAGAAATCTTGGCATAATATTTGACGAACATCTGTCCTGGTCTGCCCAAACTATATCTGTGTGTAGGAAAATATACGGAACGCTACGCTGTCTCAGTAAATTCAAATTCACTTTCCATTTTAAACTAAAGAAAATTCTTGTTGAATCACTCGCATTACCTCATTTTGATTATTGCGACATAGTTTACAACAACCTAGGAGTAGACTGGGGAAGGAAATTACAGTGCGCTCAGAATGCCTGTGTAAGATTTATCTGTGGACTTCGTTACGCTGACCATGTCACACCGTCTTACACGCGGCTCGGGTGGCTTCGCCTGCAAGAACGACGCACACTTCATACTCTTTGCTTCTTGCATACTATTCTTAAAAGTTCTCAACCAGCCTATCTCCGTGATCGAATGAAGCTCCTCTCCACAGAGCATAACAAAAATACCCGATCCTGCAGCACCATGTGTTTATCCCTTCCTGTACACAGAACAGCAATCTACACGAAATCATTCACCGTTACCGCAGCTCGACAATGGAATCTCTTACCAGTGGACGTCAGAAGCATGTCCAGCAGCTTAGCTTTTAAACATGCCTGTGTCGAAATAGTAGGTAAACATGCATGAATCATCAAATTATGACCTGAAAACACCTACTTCTACCGCCTCTTCATCATTTCCCTCTTCCTTTTACAGATATTCTTCTTCTTCCTCTTCTTCTACTTCTTACTAATCCTTCTCTTCACCTCTCAACTGAAGGCGATATTTCGGTGTACTGTAGAAATGTATATATTTTCTAAACTTTTTATTAAGTAGTTGTTATAAGTACTTATTATTCATAATGACATTCTTAGTACTCATTATTCATAATTATATCCTTAGTACTCATTATTCATAGTTATATTCTTAATACTCATTATTCATAGTTATATTCTTGGTACTCATTATTCATAATTATATTCTTAGTACTCATTATTCATAATTATATTCTGCACTTTACGTACGATTTATATTATATAGATGATATGATCTTTTTTTTTAAGTGTGGTTACTTTTGTTAATGGTATTACTGTTACTATTGTCCATATTATCATATTATTGTCATCAGTAGTTATTATTAAGTGTTCTAGGTTAAGACTGGTTAAGTGTAAGAAAGGGAGTACATCCCTAACTTTGCCAGGATAAATAAAACTTATTACATTACATTACATTACACTTCAGTTCCAGACAAGAGTTTTTTTAGGATTTTATATGACACAAATTTGCTTTTGGACAAAGATTTTGAAATTGTTTACAATGATTTTAACATGTGCTGTATATGTCATGTCTCAACATCATACATTGTACCTACTATTCCTTAGTGTTTTTAACCTTAAGACATCACAGTTCAAATTTTGGAAAACATAAATATTATTGTCCTCTAAATAATGTTTGTTTTAAGATTAAATAAGGCTGATGATGCCAAATAAGGGAATGGCGGAACATGTTCCCTTAAAATTTTGAACATCTATGTTTATTTAACCACATAACGTGGTATTAATTGTATTGAATGGACGGGGCAATAAATATACTCCTTTTGTAAACTAAGTGTGCTTGCTGTTTTCAATATGGAACCAAAATGAGAGTGATGGTTTGTAACAAGTGGTACGTTCGGAGCTGTCAGCGGGGAGATGGAATGGAATGACATTAGTAGACGAATAAGTTTGAGTGGCATCTTTAAAAGTAGGAAAGATCACAATATGAAGATAAAGTTGGAATTCAAGAGTACAGACTGGGGCAAATATTCATTTATAGGAAGGGGAACTAGGGATTGGAATAACTTACCAAGGGAGATGTTCAATAAATTTCCAGTTTCTTTGAAATCATTTAAGGAAAGATTAGTAAAACAACAGATAGGGAATCTGCCACCTGGGTGACTGCCTTAAATGCAGATCAGTATTGATTGATTGAAACTGCTAAACATTTAAACCAATTGTTTGACATGGAACTCCCTACAAGAGGCGCTCTGGTAAACACCACTCGGTTGTGTCATTAGACGTGACATGGACACTTAAGTAATTGTTGATGGCGTTGCTCAATGCAATGAGCTGATAGGACAGTTGTATAAATTTTTGTCTTCATATCAGTAGAATTTTCTTCATTTTCCATTTCCAGTCTTTTGCATTGAAATGTGAATCAAGTACCTCCTCAGTTTTTCTCTACCACTCCCTTCCTTCCTCGAATATTTTTTCTACATTTACTCCATTCTTCTCTGTACTCTCCTTTCCATATCCATTCACCCTTTTCTGGGCATTCCCCGATGTCTTTCTCTTATGACTTTCTCTGTAAATACTTACTTTGGTACTCTATCCTCTTCCATTCTCATCATGTGTCCATACCATTTTAGCTTACGGGACTCTATCTTGCCTTTCAGTTCAGGGAATCCAATCCTCTCCCTGATGTCTATGTTTCTGACTTTATCCCTTCTTGCCCTCCCTATTATTTCTCTTAAGGAATTTCATCTTGGCCTCTTGCATTCTGCTTTCATCATGTTTTATTGTTGTCCATGTGCCTGATGCATATGTCAAAATTGTTTTGTAATACATTGGGTGCAGAATTTTCTCATATATCTTTCGGACGTCCCAGGTACAGACTATACATCTCACACATTAGTAAAACTCATTGGCTTGTTCTATTCTCTTTCCAATTTCTTAATTTATTTTCCCATCTTCTGCAATTATTCTCCCCAAATACTTGAAGCTTTTTCCACAACTTCTAATGGTCTTCCATTTACTTCAATATTCCCACTTCCTTCTCTATTACCTCTCGACACCACTACTATCATACACTTTTCCATACTTATTTTCATTCCATATTCCTCTATCTCTTAATTCCATACAGTGTCTTGTTCTTGTGCTTCCATTTCATCTTCTCCGCATATTACTGTGTCATCTGCAGAGATGCCTTCTTGGTTCCCATTGTTTGTGTACTTTTGTGGATTTCTTCCATGACTGTAGTGAAGATTGGAGGGGATAAAACACATCCTTTTTGAAGTCCTGTTTCTACTTTGAACCAGATAGTTTGTCCCATCGTAGTATTCATACTACTTACTCACTCACTTGTCTTTCATGGCTTTTATAATAGGGAACATGCATGATCCGGGGTTTTAATTAAAAATATGCTAATCTGATACAAAATTGCATGCAGAATTCAAAAATGTGATCAGAATGTACAAATAATAACTCCAAACATGATAAAAATCTACGAAAATGTCACGTCACGCAAGTACGCGATCTCATTGGCCTGACGTCATCGTACAGGTTGACTGAATTAGCAGACGAAATAACACGTAGTGTGCTGTGAGAAGCAGGATACACTTCGCGTATTTCTACTTTACGTTAGTGTCTAGTATGGTTAAATTCGAGGTCTATACATTGGATAATAATCTGAGTGGTATATTTTAGACTTAAAATGAATCCTGCGCAGACAGTGAGGCAGAAAACTTATAAATGATGTAGAGTTCCGATGTGCAATAGCACATCGCATACCATCCCAAACAAATTGTTTATAAACGTTCCAAAGACGCTAAAACTAGGGAGAAATGGATATTGGCGAGCTGGATAAATGCTGGTGATATATCGGAAAAGTCTACAGTTTACTTTTTTTGAAGATTTTAACGTAAGATGAATTTGTTTGAATTTTCAAATCACTTTTCCATGTCAGCTGTTCTAGTGGTAAAACTTTAAATTTTAATGTATGATGCTTTATTTAAATGCTTCAATTACATCTTGGAATATGAAATTAATAAGCGGTGCATTAAATAATGCTGATCATTAAAGTATTCTCCAAACCTAACCTATGTTTTGGGTGATCCATGTCAAGATAATAAATCAAAGGGGTTATGAACCATTTTGACAGCTCTAATTCTACCAATATATCTTGGCATGGGACAGTTATGTATGTCTTTATTGAAGAGCTTAATTGGTAAAGAAATTTAGGCTATATCTAAATACCCTATAATGTAACAAAGAATAGGCGTGTACAGCATGAAAGGAAACGACGTGAATTTAACAAATGTATAACTCTACACAAAACCAATGCTTGTCTGTTGGAGTCTTATAAGTTAACAATGCTCAATTATAATAATTATCATAATATTAATGAAATAAATAACATAATTGCACACAGGTGAAAATAGTGATGTAGGTGTTTAAAATATAATCCAACTTAGCCTAAGTTTTAGGTTATACAAGCCAAGTCAATAAACCGAAGGGTAAAAATACCGCGCGAGTTGGCCGTGCGGTTAGGAGCGCGCAGCTGTGAGCTCGCATCCGGGAGATAGTGGGTTTTGAACCCCACTGCCGGCAGCCCTGAAGATGGTTTTCCGTGGTTTCCCATTTTCACACCAGGCAAATGCTGAGGCTGTACCTAAGGCCACGGCCGCTTTGTTCCCATTCCTAGGCCTTTCCTGTCCCATCGTCGCCATTATGTGACGGTGTGACGTAAAGCAAACAGCAAAAAAAAAAAAAAAAAAGTCACAGCACCCAAAGACATTCCTGTATTGAGCGACTAAAATGTCACCAGGACACTTTTCTTTCCTGATCTGCTCAGCTTGTTAAAAGCCAAATGTAATTAATGTTACTGGCTTCACGCCCCGCTAACTACTTCTACGATTTTCGGAGACGCCGATGTGCAGGAATTTAGTCCTGCAGGAGTTATTTTACGTGCCAGTAAATCTACCGACACGAGGCTGACGTATTTGAGCACCTTCAACTACCACCGGACTGAACCAGGATCGAACCTGCCAAGTTGGGGTCTGAACCACTCAGCCCGACTTGTGAAAACTAGATGAAGTCATATTTACCTTTATCATGTTTAACTTTTTCCGTCCACAAAGATATTTAATTCTCTTTCATGGGCCCCGGAAGTGGGTAGGCCAGTTGTCCCAACCATAAATATATATATTTTTTTGGGAATGATAGATTATAGCCCTATAGTACTATGATCTTTCTTTCTTTCTTTCCTTCTTTCTTTCTTTATCAGTTTATCCTTCAGGGTTGGTTTTCTCTCGGACTCAGCGAGGGATTTCACCTCTACCTCTTCAAGGGCACTGTCCTGGAACGTGAGACTTTGAGTATGGTGATACAACTGGTGAGTAGGGCCATTACCTCGCCCAGGGGGCCTCACCTGTTATGCTCAACAGGGGCCTTGTTGGAGGATGGGAGGATCGGAAGGGATAGACAAGGAAGAGGGAAGGAAACGGCCGTGGCCTTAGGTGCCTGGAGGAGAAGTAGGAAAATACGAAAAACCACTTCGAGGATGGCTGAAGTGGGATTCGAAACCCTTCTACTCAGTTGACCTCCCGAGGCTGAGTAGACCCCGTTCCAGCCCTCGTACTATTTGTTTTCAACTTTCATGGCAGAGCCGGGAATCGAAACCGGGCCTCCGGGAGTGGCACACATTAACCACTACACCACAGAAGCGGACTAGTACTATAATGCTACCTATATGTTTATGTTAGTGCTGAAATCCGATTTCTTACTTTACATTTTCGGGCTTTCAGCATTAGTAATGTTATTCTTTAATAGGGGAATCAGTCTAGAAGGAAATGTTGAAAGTGATGTGATATCTATCCAGGTTCGTTGTTATCCTAATACTATGGTTTACAGCACATTGCACGTATATAAAAGACGCCACTTACAAACTTGCTTGCTATCCGCGAATTTCTGCGGCCACAAAAGTCACATTTTTCAAGAACGATAACATCTACACATGGTAGATTGTCTGACTGTGCTGTTTTGAACCTTTCTTCTGTCATATCGAAGTTATTCGCGATCATGAATAATAAACAATCGGCTTTTAGCAACGGCTGATGCACAACGGCTGGTAGAGCTCCATGCGGTACTGGATCGTGACGTCACAGCGCGCCGTTTACGTCAGAGGCCGTTTCACTCGCCTTGCGGAAAGGCACTATTAAATATTTTTTTAATGGTAGAAAACAAGGCAACATACCACAATGTAATACGTTTACGTACTATTTCATTAGTGTACTTTTCAAAAAAAATATTTTTGAAAATGATGCATGTTCCCAATTGGTCCTCCTCTCCCTGCCCTTTTTTTACCAATGCATCGGAGATCACGTGCCATGGTACACTAACACATGCCTTGTAAATATTGATAAATATCATCGCTGAATCCAGCCTAAATTTCCATCTGTTCTTCATCACATTCGTTAGGTTCACAGATTGAAAAATTTTAAAATTATGTTTACGCTGAATATGGAGTACGACACCATATGGAAGTGAAACACGGATAATAACTGGTGCCGAAAACACAGAGTTGAATCCTTTGAATGGCCATGATATAAGAAGTTCTTGATTATCAGATTGATAGAAATTGTCTCAAATAAAGAAATAGTGAATCAGCTGGATGAGGGGAGAATGTTTTGAGAGAATTTGATCCTGAGAAGGAAAATTTTGATAGAACAAATCTCAAAGAGTTGTCATCTTGTTCAGTTAGTTTTGAAGCTAATTGCAAAGGATATAAATTGTAGGAAGGGAGTCTCCGTGGCTCAGATGGCAGCGCGTCGGTCTCTCACCGCTAGATACCGTGGTTCAAATCCCGGTCACTCTATGTGAGATTTGTGCCGGACAAATGGGAGGCGGGACAGGTTTTTCTCCGGGTACTCCGGTTTTCCCTGTCATCTTTCATTCCAGCAACACACTCCATTCTCATTTCATAGCAACTATCAGTCATTAATAAATCACTTTGGGAGTGGCGACCCCATCATACTAATAGCCTATATCTTCTTCATTCATTCCATCCCTGACCTGGTCAATGACCGGAAAACAAGTTATAGGTTTTCATAAATTGTAGGAAGATTTCAAGATATGGACCCAGGTGATCAGAGTGAAGTGCAAACTGAATATTCACTGAATTTTCAAGAAGTTTTGTGCATTTCGATCACAAGCGATGCGCATTGGATTTTTAATAAGAAAGGTCATCTTGTTGCGGTTTCAGTTCCATACAAAACTGTATGATATATGGTGTCATATAATACTAGGGGTCCTTTGACTATGATCTTGATATTGACAGATATGTTAACTTATATTTCCTATTTAAGTGATCACTGTTTTAGAAGTCATGTAAAACTAGACGCCTTTAGCTATGATCAAAGTATCAGTCATAGAAAACTTGAGGTCCTTAGCTATGATCACAATATCAACAGGCATATCAAATTTTGAGTTCTTCATTATGATCATAATATGATGATCATGTAAAATTACAAGCTTGTTGCTTAGTCTGTTGACAAACAATATAAGTAGCAATGACATCAACAAGGTAATATATTTTTCTGGCTTATGTTTCAGTGTAAGGTCATTGGAAGTAATCAACAATCCCAGTACCTTCTACTTCAGTTGCAGTACAAAATGGACCTGGAAATAAAGATCAAACAGGAACCAGCCGGGCTTGAAGGAACAACAAATGCATCACTTGTAAGTCTCATTCCAGATAACATTATAGAAACTTACTCTTAGCAGTTCAATAAGTTTGACAGAGATATAATTTACTTTGTGCTTCCCCAGTACTAACACCAGCAGTCACCATTTGCTGCATGGACATCTAAGTGTAGTATGACTCTGTTTTGTTTCTTTGTCTTGGAATACACCACAACATGCTACACAAAGCTGCCAACTCTTAGGAACTTAAGGTTGTGGTTGGATTAGTCTGTACTTCTTACTGTCAGTTTCTAAATAACTTTCCTGTAGGGAATGCACCTCTTCTATTTTCCCCCTCCGATTATAATAGAGGATGGTTGGCCCATTGTATTGATTTTAAAACTAATATTCTCCAACAGTACTGCACCACCATTAGCACCACATGTTAAAAATGATTACTCCTGCCATAATTAGTGTAGAAGAAGTTAAATCACAAATCATTCGTTAGTGTTTTTGAGACGATACGCCAGTCTGCTAAACAAAAAGTCAACACAGGTGTGATTATTCTGGGTTACCCTCACATCCACAATGTGCTGGAAGATGTTATGTGTGTTGAAGAAAGAGCAGATTTGCCTATGACATGTGAGGGATAAAATAGCTCAAAATCTGAATATACTTGTCTCAAAATAAGTATTTTGCTCAGGCGTTGAATTCATTCAAAAAGGCTGAGTAGTGATTAGCTCATTTTATTCCTCAAATGCAGGTCAGCCTGTGTTATATAGAGAACCATGTCTAAGGGCTCTAGAATGAAGGATTTCTGAGAAGAATTTCTTAAGGCTCTTAAGGCACATTAAACAGAGTTTTTCTTTCCTCTTTTTCATTATTTCCCTGTCCTTTTTATTCATCCTTTTCATCCATTCCTTAGTTCAGCTACTGTTCTCTTCTATATTGAATGCGTTAAGTTGGTATATTATAGAACTTGATACTTTAATTCACTTTTAGTAGTAGGTTAACTTATATTAAAACATGAGCTTTCATTCATAGTCCCTTCCCCCCCTTTACTGTTGACAAGGTTTTATGAATCATAGTGAAAAATTTAAATGTTTTGTCGTAGATCATAAGGGATCTTCTGAAACTGCAGATATACACTCCAACACTGCTGATTCTCCACTGACGGTGTTCTCATCCCCTCAGCTCCTCACAGAACACTACATAACATGCTTATAGTAGTAAAATATTTCATTTCTAGTTGCTTTTCCTTTGGTCTACATCACATATTTTGCTGGTATATGACTGTGATAAGTCTGCTTCATTCATGTTTTTTTTTTTCATTTTAAACTTGGAAGCATTGATATATGCTGTTTGAAACAGAACTGCCTTAATGGTTTATGTAGCCCCTGTGATCTTAGCAAAACCAGAGTAGAGAATATGATTCCATTATTTCAAGGTATTTTAATCTGTCTATAAACAAACTGTATGCTGAGAACAAAAAATTATTTAGAACAGTTGTAACACTTCTAATTAGTTCACACAACTTTTATGATTTGATTGATATGATTGTACATATGAAAACAGTTCATACAATTTAGTGTTTATGCCTATCGCTGCTTCCTTCCAAATTCTGTGTGAGATGGCCCCAATTCCATCCCTGGTATTATATCTTCTGATATGGCTAGAAAATATTTTGCATTTTACATTTTGTTCTCCATCTCATCCTTTCTCTGACAAAAGGAGTGGGCAAGAATAGTAACACCATTCTTAGTACAGCCTTTGGTTATAACAGTTCACTGCTGGTAGAAATCATCCTTAAACATCAGTGAAATTCGGAAAGTAACTGTAATACTGGAAATCAATGAATTAACATACTCATTTGTTAGTGACAGTATTTGTAGATGTGTGTTATGAGCATACCTAATATATCTTATTTTCCACAGGAAAATTTTGAACACGTATCAGAAGTGATAGCTCTGAAAGAAGAAGTTAAATCAGAGTTAACAGAGCCAGGGTCATGGCAGGAAAACTCTCGTGAGGTAATGTACATTATTCGATAAGCCATCATCAGGAAATGGAAATGGGTAGAAAATTGCTCAACAGATACCAGGGTTTGATCCTTCATTTCAGGGCACATGATTGATAGTCCTACAGAAAATCTACTTTTTTTTGGAAATTGACTGTTTACTTACCTAGTTTTCACTTTTCCTTCAAGTTGTTCCACAATCTTGCGTTATGATTTGTGCAGCAGTTAGGATTATTCCAAAGACCTCTATTCTATGTTATTTGGGATCTGGTATCATTCCTACTAATACTTTTGAATGTGTAAATAGTTTTGAACACAAAGTAGCTAAAAGACACATTGTTTTGTTACTGTTACAGGATATTTTACTAGTTGATTCCAAATGAAACAACTTTGTTATCTTATTGATTATATTAATTATTGATTTCTAGATAATTTGTTCATACAAGTTGTAGGTTATATGCTTGTTTACTGTCAGCATTCGCTTGTATACCACACACATTGCAGCCATCTCTTGGGAAGTGAAAAATATTGTTATTCTACCTAATGTGGTCTGTGGTGTTACTAGTTCATTTTGACTTATAATATTTGTACCAGGAAGTACACCTCAACCCCGCACATTTAATAGAAGTGCCTTAAGGAACACTATCTATTGAACAAAACATGAAACTGCTAATGCATAAAGTAGTAATCAGAAGATGTCACTACTGAATAACTGAGTAATATTTTATTTTAAAGTTACTTAAACTGACTGGATTTCTTTGTTTTGTTTTGGTGTACATCTAGAAGTTTGAACTTTTCTCCATAGATGTCCGTACAAAAAACTGAAGTCATGCACTCTGGTGCAAGGTGTAATAATTAATGATTTAAAGAAGTCTTGTGTTTATAAGTTTTCTCATCTAAATTGACTTTCATGTATTTTGATAGTTCATGGTTTGGAACACTTCCTCCTCATCCTGCCAGCTTTGGAGTCTGGCCAATCACAAATTTTCTGTATTTATTTTTTGGCCAATCATAAGCTTCTTGTATCTACTTGAGTATCCAATAAATTGAGAGGGTGTGGTCGGATTTAGTCCGATGCCTTCTCGAACCCTCCCCTCGGGTATAAATGCCGCGGCTTTTTCTAGTTACCTCGTCTAAACTCGTCAAATTTCTGAGTGTGTGTGTTAACAGAGGAGGCGGTGTGCCTAATTGTTCGGCAGGAAGTACATCAGCCCAGGTAAAAGCCACCAGTTTTCTATCTCTGTATCTATTTCCGCAAACTCACCCGAGGGGTAGGTTCTTATATTTAACTATGTAATCATCTGTTTTCTATAACGTAAACTTTCTTTCTGCTAATGTAAAATTTCATACAGACTTAAACTGTAAATCGGTGAATAGAGAATTCCTTACCATCTCGAATTCTCCTTCAATTTATCTTGAGGTGACTACGATTTTGTAACTTTTTTTCCTTCTGTAAATCACTCATTAACTTCTTTTTCTATTCACCTCAGTAGTGTGGGATTCCCTAGCCTCTGCATCATTGGGCCACAAGCCCAAGTAGGGTATTAAATCTTGGTTTTAAAGGAGCGCAAGTGTACGGCTCCATACATTTTGAGTTTGGGCCAGTATTTTATCCTGTTCTTCTTTTCCACAAAGGCCCAGTAGTATGGGTAATAGATACCCCTGTGTAAAGGAATTGTAAATTGTACGTTGTGCCTTAAGAGGCAAGAAATTGTATGGTTTGAGCATAGCCTCCTTGGTTGAATTTAAAGAGCATGTAAACTCTTTCGTGATATTGGTGTAATATTGAGGGGGCCTTCGGAAAGCTGTACGTGTAACCTTTGGAGCAAGGTGCTCTTTAACTGTGTCTTGGGAGATATCTCTCGTTATCTAAACAAACACAACATTTGTGAAGTTGTAAACTTGTAAATTGGAGCTGGAAGCTCAAAACTTGTAATTTCCAACCCTTGCATTTCTATTTTTGTTTGCTATTTTGTATCTGACATTTTGTTCCTTCACCTAGTGAAAATTTTTGTTAAGTTTGAAATCTGAAAAGAAATATAACCTTTATTTTAATGTTTAAATTTATCCTTGATATCATAGATAGACCCATTCAAAGCCGACACCTTTTTTCACCTCTCTGCGTTCCACAGATAATCCCGGAACAATATTACTTCAACATGCAAGGAATAGATAAGCGATTCAAGAGTTATCTTGCCTTTATGTTTCGTAGTTCGTAAGGGATAGTGTTTGTGAATAGGGCTAGTAAGTTCACCATTACTCACCTGAACTTTCGTTACGTGAATGAATTCGTCATTACCAGGATATGTTGATTGTTGATTCCCATAGGGAACCTCAAACATTTGTTCTGAATGAGTAAATTTATAATACCAATATAAATGGTCCGTCCAAATGTCCAATAACGGACCATTTATATTGGTATTACCAGGATACACATTAGATCACTGTCATCGCCCACTTCATAGCATTCGTGTCATCTTCTTTCAGTTTGACTATGTTGCTATGGGATATTTCATTGTCCATTTATTGAGATATTCATTTCAACATCTCTTCTGGGAGTTCTGGGTTAGCTGCTGAAAGTATAGCCTTGTGGGCAAGGTTGTATAATCATGATCAGAGAGTGAAGTAATTGGCTCCCCTATAAGGAAATGGGATGTTGTTAGGTAGGAAGTGTCAAAAGGGTCATCATTTAGCTTTGGTGAGGGGATGTGAGTATGTGTTGTAATAATGGTCCCTTCTTTGTTGGTGGAGCGATAAGAACCCATCACTCATCTGAGCTGATATATCAGACTCTTGACAACTGCTTCCCAGATTCCACCAGTGTGGTGCTGCAGAAGGGATGAAATGCCACTTGAGTCCCATGCCTGCAGTTGTGTGAAAAGTAGGTTTTCTGAGGGTTGTTTTGTAGAAAGGCCTTGATTTCTGTAGCTGCTCCAAAGAAGTTTGTTCCATTATTACTGTAAATATTCAGGAGTTGACCTCTATGAGAACTAAGTTGATAAAGTGCGGAGAGAAATGTTGTTGTGGTGAGATCAGGTATCATGTCTATTTAGACAGCCTTCTTGTTCCATTTCACACGATTTTTTACTAGAATTGGGCAGGCATACTCTATGCTAGTTATAACAGATGGGTATGTCAGGGTTAGAGGCACCTTTTGTGTATTTTGCATTAATTGTTCTGAGTTATCTGCATTCAACTTAGAACACTTGAGATGTGTATGAGTGTGGCTTCTTTCAGTCCCCTTTGCTGATGAGATCCTAAACTTTTCTCTCAGTGTGTTGAGTGCCATTATGAAGTAGATGAAGGTGTTCTGCCATCATAATTATATTTGTGAGATGAAGCAGAATTTCTAATTCTTCCAGTCCACTAGTATTGGAGTATTGTGCAGTCTTCCACTGATAAGAAGATGGCCTTCCTTATGTATGATTGGATGTATAGTCTTTATATGAGTTGATAGTTTCCTACACAACATTAGTCTAACATTTGTATACAGGGTTCATCTCCGATACAAACAGTGGACTTCAATTTCACTTAGATAATTATATGTCAGAAATCTCATGACTGGTCTGTATTAAAATGTACATTAATTCAACAATGTTACAAAAGTTTATTGAAATCCATGTATTCAGTACACGTTTGGTTCTTAATATTAAGATTTTGATCTTGTCATACTAATTTAAGGAGACATGGTTTGCCCATTGCATGGGCATCATCAGCCATGATCTCATTCCTAAGGGATAAAAATCATGATCCTGGTCACTCTAGTTAAAGTGTTACATAGAGGAACATGTGTTATAAATATGAGGAGACTTGTTGTAATTTCACAAATGACAATTTGCACAATTAAGACATGTCTAAATTCACAAATTCCAATTTACACAATTAAGGCACGTCTAAAAGATGTTTGGTGAAAGGATGTATGTGTTATGAGAGTGGTCCATTCTTTGTTGGTGAAGCGATAAGAATCCATCACTCTTCTGAGGTGATATATCAGACTCTTGACAGCTGCTTCCCAGATTCCACCAAACTGTGTTGCTGCAGGAGGGATGAAATGCCATGTCAGTCTCATGCCTGCAGTTGTGTGAAGAGTTGGTTTTCTGAGGGTTGTTTTGCGAGAAAGCCTTGATTTCTTTCGCTGCTCCGAAGGAGTTTTGCCATTATCGGTGTAAATGTTCAGCCTACAGCCAACACTGCATAAGCTCAATGCTCCGCCCATCTCCTCTCCTCCGCCACACTCCGTTCCCTAAATGCCACACAGATACAATACAAGATGTGCAAGTGTCATTTGTTCTGATGCTGCAGAGGCAACTAGTTAACACCAGAAAGGTCGAGGGGGTAAGTAAATGTATACACAGCGTTTTTTGTCAAATTTAACCCTTATTTCCTAATCTTGAATATCTTCCTACCCTCCTCTCGTTACAGATTCTTTACCACACATCCCTCAATAGCAGATTTCAACATTTAAGCTGTAGCCAACTTCGAGCATGAGCGTCCCCATTTGACTAATAAGACAGGAGGAGGTTATCACATCAGCTAGTAAAGACATACACATTAACACACATTCATGAACATCTTTTCACTTCTACAAAAAAAAAAAAAAAAAAAGAAGACTGGCCTCACCATTCAAATACAGGTTTAACAGAGTTTCGCCCATACGGGAAACCGGGGAATGTCAGGGAATTCAATAAATAGCAAGAAATCCAGGAAATAACAGGGAATTCAGAAAAAAGTCTCGAAATTCGTTCTTCTACCAGATGAAATGGTCATACCATGTTTATCCATTAATAGAAGCACATGTTTCAATTTTTATAACATTAATCTTGGGTATGTCTTTTATGCCAGGAATAAATTGTTAATAAATCTGAATAAACATTAAAGAAAACAAGTGTGATCTTGAATGTGAAGTAACCAATAGCATCAGTAGCTATATGAATAGGCTATAGCAAGCAGTAGCGACTATGATTCATCGACTGATCGATCGAATTTTCAATGTTTTGATCTGCTTACTATTGTATATTCTGTGTTGTTGGGGAATGGCAAGGCCTACATTGCGTTCTCAATTTTCTGATCGCTTGAATACATTGCTTCCACAACAAAATTTGCGTATAGACAAAATACCACAACCCAACGGATGACTGTTTGTTTACTTTGAAATGACATGTGCGATAGTCACTACCTCGTAAAATGTATATACTGACAAAAAACACTGACTGAATGCAGGAAATGGGCCGATGACCTTCGATGTTAGGCCGCTTAAAACAACAAGCATCAACAACAACAAGAATGCAGGAAAGTGTGAAATTCGCTGAAACTTAATACTCATTATTATTATTATTATTATTATTATTATTATTATTATTATTATTATTACAATTATTAAACGTACTGATGTAGGTAAACCTTGTGTAAATGTATAATGCATCAGGACACCGTTCAGGCCGCACCATGTATAGTTTCTAACCTATCTGTTGAAATGTTTAGTGACGGACGTGAGTGAATGTGGCTCCACAGTAATCAAGTGATTTGAAGGTGTTATACAGCAGTAGAAGTGATAAAAACTTGCAGAAATGTTACATTTGTATATACCCACATGTTTTGTCGGTATTGGTCTTTTTGTTCCAAATTTTCATTGTAAAGAAAATGGCCCACCGAAACAATGGAGTTGGAAGCCCAGCCACTACCAGTGCTGCCAACATACGCTGCCTCATGAAGTGTGTGTGGACGACTTCATTAATTCGGACAGCTTCCTTGAAAAAATTGTGCAGGCCATTTTGACCTGCATAACAGAAGTGGTCATAAAAGAACTTGAAAAAAGCTTAAAATTTAATATCAGAACACTTTCAGAGTTACCTTAAAAACTTGATAAGAAGGAGACAGAAATCCACAAACTGAAGAAGGATAGGGATGCCATGTGTGATTCATTGGAGCAATACAGCAGAAGTAATGTAAGAATATTCGGCATCCCTGAATGTTCGAACGAAAGCTGTGATGAACCAGTGCTGAACGTGTGCAAAGCAGTAGGTGTAGATGTTAGACTTAATGGCATTGATAGGTGTCACGGAGCAGGACCTCGATCACCAGGGAAAATGAGACCTATCCTAGTGAAATTTTTGTCCTATCGCTCATGTCAGGATATCTTCACTAGGAAAAGGAAACTGAAAGGCTCATCCATGAAAATCCATGAAGATCTAATGGCTATCAGAATGTCCATCTTGAAAATGGCAATTCAGCATTTTGGTTGTACAAACACTTTGACTTACTCAGGAGACATCGTAATCAAAAAAACCGATGGGATGATATTAAGAGTGTGCCAGTTAATGGAACTTCCTATGGCATAAGCTTCTGTTGCAGTGCTGCCTTATCACTTGGCAGTGTGAGTCCACTCCCATCTTTCAACATAAGTCACAGCTGAGAACCTAGTTTTTTCAAGTAGCTTTATCTATGTATCTAACTCTCTACTTATCTATCCATTTACTGTATTTATTTATCTATTTATCTAAATATCTATTTGCTTATCTCCCTTCTGATCCTACCACCTGTCCATCTACTTACCCTTTTTATTAATTTTCCTAACTGGTTCTAACTTAAGTTAGGCCTCCATATAACGTCCACATAGATCTCACACCAACACTACATACAATAAGCTCCTACTTGTGTATTCTGTATGCCTAATCTGCCGTTGCACATTATTATTATTATTATTAATATTATTACTACTACGGACAATTTCACTATCTAAAATATGTTAATTGCTGACCATTCATAGGATATAGTCGCATGCTGTGTTCTAGTTAATTTTATTTTACTAATTGGCAATGCATACCACAGCCGTATTCCCTATGACCATAGCAATACTTTCCATTGTCACACTTCCCCTTCCCAATCCATTCCTTCAACCTGTCTACCTGCTAGTCCATTGACCCAATCCCCACTCCTTGAAGCTGCAACACACATTCTCCAATCAGCCCTAAATAGACATAAAAGCGCACTTCACATGTCACCTTAATGCAAAGAGTTTAGTTTCTCAAGCTCGTATACATGAACTAAAAGCAATTTTCATACTACTGTCCTTTGATATAATCTTATGCAGTGAAAGTTGGTTCAAAGTCAAACAGCAGGCTAAGAATCTGGAATTACCTGGCTACTGCCTTCTGAGGAATGAGAGACTTGGCAAAGGGAGAGGTGGGGTCTGTGCTTTGTCTCTTCGTGCTTGATACCTCAAATTATCTGTCAGTCTCCTCAACCGTATGAGCGAAAACCTGAGTACTTGTTCATAGAGATACAGGTCTCTACTGTGAAATGCTTAGTAGGTGCTGTATACAAGCCACCTAAAGCTCACCGTCTGAATGACGTAGAGACAGATCTTAACAGAACCTATGTACAAACATGTTATAATGGTGGGAGACTTCAATACAAACCTTCTAGATTCAGATCCTTCCGAAACCACCCATCTATTGAACATGTTTCTGGCATGCGGTATGGCGATCATCCTACTTTCTCCCACTCACCACACTAAAACTTCACACACACTACTGAACGTAATAGTAACGAACAACCCTGACAGAGTATTACATCATGGCCAGATATCTCCTCCCGGACTGTCAGCCCATGACATTATCTTTATGTCTTACGCACTGCAATACCCCAAACATAAACCTAAATATGTGACTTACAGAGACTATAGCCATATTGACATCGAAAAATTATTGAAAGACGCTATTTCGATGCTGTGGCAGGAGATAACTCATACAACTAACATTGACAACATGGTCAACCCTTTCAATAACATATTTCACATTTTTGACAAACACGCCCCTCTATGAACAGCACGCATCTTTAAAAGACTCCTCCGTGGATAAAAAATATTAGAAGTAATGATGGCCAAGCGGGATGCAGCTCATAGGAAATAAAAACATTACCCGACCGAGGAAAACTTTATTACAAATGCTATGTATTAAAACGGCTGATACAGTAAGAAACGCTCGACTATCGTACGCCCATGACCTTATAAAACCTCACGTAAGACCCGGTACCTTATGGAAGTCAATCCGACAATTCGGACTAAATAAACCAAACCAGGTAGACGATTTGGAGTTTTCTGTTGATGAATTCAATAATCACTTAATGTCTTCCCATGTTCAGTTAAACGAAGAAGCAAAAGAAAATCTTTTCAGTGCAAATTAAAACCCACTACGCATAAGCAGAGACAAACTTTATTGTAGTTATGTGTCACCTCTGCAAGTGAAAGCGCTTTTCTTGCAAATTAAAACTAAATCCACAACATACGCATTATAATGATAAAGAAAATTATCGACACCATTATTCCAGTATTGACATTCATATACAACTTCTTCCTTCAAAACAGTGTATTTCCAACTGTCTGTAAAATGACCCTGGTACATCCTTTACAAAAAACAAAATCTCCTAGACTAAACAGTGACTACAGACCTATTAATATACTGTCTATAACAGCCAAAGGACTCGAACACATTGTGCATAATCAAATCACGAACTATCTCAACGACCACGACATACTAGACCCACACTAGTCAGCTTTCCGACGAAATCACAGTACATGTACTACCTTACTAAGCGTGAGTGATGAGGCTACTGATGAGCAAAAGCTGACAATTCTAGTATTGTTGGACTTCAGCAAAGCATTTGATTATGTAGACCATGAGTTGCTCCTATCCAAACTTTATCGCCTAGGGTTCTCCTACAGTACTCTGAAATGGATGGGAGCCTATTTACGCGAACGTCACCAAAGTGTCGTCAATCAGGGTACCTTTTCTTCGTGGCAATATGTAAAAACAGGTGTAACACAAGGGTCAACCCTAGCTCCCTTGCCACTTTCTGTCTATATCAATGACTTAGCTAAACAGCTGACTCATTGTAAATGTCACAGTTTTGCTGGCAACGTACAATTGTATATCCATGCAAAACCAACAGACGTTTCAGAAGCAATCGAGGAAATTAGCATGGATCTAGTACGCCCTCCTCGTGGCATTGCCCCATAGGTTAGCATTGGGAGCACTCTACACCCAGGGTCTTGACGGGCTCTTTTATTGTTGTGGGGCTGTTTCATAGGATCACAGGACTTTGTATGTGCCTCAGCTAGCTAATATGTTCCGGTGAATAGAAATAGCATCAACGGTGGAAAATTGGATTCGGAATCCTATCGGGCGGCTTATTATCAAATTTCTATATTAAAGTTTCTAAGCCAATCGCCGTTATGCTTAAATCACCTATTTTCATAATTTATGACATGCTTGTAACAATGGAGACCTTGACTTGAATTAAAATTGATTATACCAAGTATGATCTTGGAATTTGAATTAATTTCATAAGTAAGGCCATGCATATCTATTTTATAATGAAAAGATGGAGATATTCTGGATCGGATTATATTTATTAATATAAATGATCCTACTAGTTAAGACGAAATCAAAGTATAACCCAGATTTCAAATATTACCGAAAAGCAAATTGGTAATGACATAAAACGCCTGTCGTAATTTAATTAATTTATACCCGATTCAACATAATGCAGTGATTTCAAATTGATCATTCCTAATTTTATAATAGCTATTTGAAATTCCAAACCTAAATCTATATTTATTCAATAACATGCCTAAACCTGGAAAATTACCATTATGACCGTGTTCTTTCTTTTACTCCACAAGTTTTAGGTATTCTTATTCCTTCAGTTTTGATTTGATGTCTGATTTTCAATAGGAGAATCTCGTTCATGTCAAATTCAGCTGATAATGTCTTTTTATATGTGATGCCTAACCTAATTAAAATAAATAATCATCACCAATTTAACTAACTCGTACGTCCTGATGAGGTTCGCTTCAACGCGACAATAATTACACGTCCATCCTCGCGCATACCTTCGAGGATCATGTTACCTTAATGCTAATGCATAAAATAAATAATCAAAGATAATATACATAAGAACAAGAATATATACTCTCAAATGTTAATAAAACCACATACGACATCTCTACTACATCTACTAAACTACCATGTCCATGAAGTAAACATCTAACTTATTAATATCACGTCATATATCCTCGAAGCCGTACGCGTGGTAAGCCTTATGCACGCCTCAAACACGTCGCCGTCATACCGACTAAAAACCCTAATGATTGACATAAATTTTGAATATGATATCCGAAACGTTGATCTCACGTTGATTCACACTAGTGTCATTACTCACAACATTACTACATTTGTGTCACTTACCTGCATTACCAAGGTTAGCTTCGCGATAAATATGCTGATTCTATGTTAATGTTGTTACATATTTATACATAGGCTCGTGTCTTCCAGTAATCACGGCACTACAACATAATATAAGCGATGTCGAAGTCATCCACTAACATAACCATTCATTCACTCGCATGGTATCGTATCATTTCGAATGCAGAGTCGCCAAACGCATATGAGAATTCCTATATACCAAATAACATAATATCACGCCGCTCAAGGTGTAATTACTATTACGTTTTGGCGAACTACTTCAGAACATGTACTACATATACATTACTACCTACATTAAAGAAACTAGTAACTAAAATAAAATACAGATGCATGTTGCATCAAATAAAGTGCACACAGTAAAAAGACATCATTATAATGGAAAGCAGTTACTGACTTGAATGGCCAGGGTTATATGAATCACTGGCTAAGGTTATCCATCCCGGTAACCACTCCATCATCTCAGCTGGACCTACTCGTACATGATTTAGCACTCCATATTCTCCTGTGAATTAGTACTTCTTGAATACATTTCTGACAACATCATTTTAGACTCATGCAGATTACACCTGAAAAAGGTTAATATTAGTTCTTTGACAATACACAGAGCCACTAGTAAATCAATTACGCATACACTTCTGATTATATGAAGTTATTTACGATACGGACAATCTATATTATATATCGTATTGCTCCTTCTGTAATGGCTTGGCCTTTATACAGTCATAAGCATATCACCATTATTTTAGGCGAAGTGCATTCGCTTAACTGCATATACGTATCCCCTAATAACTTCCTTTTGCATACAATTTCTAATTTTTACGTATCATTTCCATACTACCATCACATTGACATTAACAATGAACAAGAATACTTGTAACGTGTTACACAAGTCATAGAATATTAAAATTAGATACTAGATGTGGAACTCTATCTTAGGTGTTTACTTACATCAACTGACACCTAGATGTCGCTACCGTTCTTATTAACAAATATCGATATATTATACTCCGTAACATTATCCTATGTGTTCAATCTTTGGTTTCGTCTTGCTTTCATACATTCTACATTTTACATTTGATTTAATTCTAACAATATTTACACATATATGCACGTTTTCTCCGCTTAGAGATGAAAGTAAAGTCCTTTCTTCACAATCACTTCATTGCGTATTCGACATTTATAAACCAGTCCTCGTCTAAACTGCTCCGGCGCCATGTTTCCGGACCTCGTGCTAGTTGGTTTTGTTTGCGCTGTAGCATATGTCACACATGAATACGGCACACTAGAAGCCATAAGCTAATGATCTTCCCAGCATGGACTTATTTTAAACCCAAAACATCCCAAACCATAGCAGTTGCCCACTCAAGACTTATTTCCACTAATTACTGCATGCCCACTCCTCAGGTATGACTTCAAAAGCAAGCTTTACTCTAAAAAGTCTCGGAGTGGTCATTGAACAGCACTTCTCGTGGACGGATCAGACAATATCTGAGAGTAGACGATTTTCCGCGATGCTGCACCTATTGAACAATTTCAAATTTACTTTCCCCATTCAGTTTAAGGAAGAAACTAGTTGAAACCCTCGTTCTTCCAATATTCGATTATTGTGACGTAGTTTAAAAAGGCATGAAAACCGAGCTTCGGTATAAACTACGATGTGCACAGAATGTCTGTGTAAGATTTATATTTAATCTGAAATTTTCAGATCATTTTACCCAGTCTTATGTCGACCTCGGATGGCTACGCCTTGAAGACATACGCAAGCTGCATACCCTAACTTCATTGCATCAAATCCTTACCTTACAATCCCCATCTTACTTGTATGAACAATTTCATAGCCTTTCTGAACACCATGATAAAAACACCAGAGCGCTGAGCTCGACATTGCTCGCTATTCCTAAGCAAAAATCATTTACCTACAATAATTTCTTCACTGTTGTGGCCAGCCGTGAATGGAAATTCCTTCTGCAGGAGGTCAGAGGGATATCAAACCGAGGAAGATTTAAAAGTATGTGCTAAAAATTGAAACGAGCTTGTAGAGCGACAGATTTCTTCTTCTTCACCTTCTTCTCCTCATCCTGGCCTTTCCTCCTCCTCTTCTTCTTCTCCTTATATCATTCATCAGTAGTGTTAGAGAGTACTAAGCTGTGGCTCCCTGCATAGTTAACCTTATCACGATCCTCATTTTGTAATGTTTTTCGCCAACAATAAAAGCACGAAAACTATAACATTTGTTTGTGGGTTGGATTCTCCAAATTATTATTATTATTATTATTATTATTATTATTATTATTATTATTATTATCATTATTAGTGTGTGTTTTTTATGGTACTTAATAATTGAATAGCCGAGCTGAGTAGCTCAAACGGTTAAGGCGCTAGCCTTCTAACCCCAACTTGGCAGGTTTTATTCTAGCTCAGCCCAATGGTATTTGAAAGTGTTGAAATACGTCCGCCTTGCTTCGTTAGATTTACTGGCACATGAAGGAAAGCTTGCAGGACTGAATTCTGGCACATTGACATCTTGAAAAATTGTTTAAAGCGGGGATTAAAATTTCTGCACTTAGCAAAATCATTGCGGAGCTGAGTAGCTCAAGAGGTTAAAGTGCTGGCCTTATGTTTCTTACTGTGCGTGAACGTTGACTATTCAGCATGAAAGCAGTTTTGTTCTTCAAAATTATTATTGCAAACTTTTCAAAATTTTGAGTGTAGTTAGTAAGACGTAAAGAGAATATTATTATTGCCCCCCCCCCCCCGTGAAAAGAACTCGAATTTGATGTGTTTCAATTAAACAAACAAGCTTTTAATGTGCAGTCATTTAGTTAGCATTCTTGTTTCTTGCCAATGTAAAGAAGCCACTGGTTCGATTCCTAGTCTGGTCTGTGATTTTTAAGTTAGTTTAACTCGATGATTGTGTGTATTGAATCCTTTAGGTATTATGATAGTCAACAGTCCAAGGGAAAGTGCTGCATTTGATTCCCAGGTGGCCTGGGGATTTTTTAATTGCTCCCTGCTCTAATGTTAGGTGCCATGTGATGTAAACATTTCAGCAGGAAATTACACATCTCCAGGTTTCAAATCTGCAGCCCACAGTTCGACGCGCGAACAATAAACTTTGTATTCCCTGTCTTAGCAATTAAGTTACCTCCAAGTCTGGTCAACTTGCTCGTACCACCAATGTTCTTTTTCTAAGATGTGCATACTAGGCTAATTGCAAAAACAATGAACTTTGTATTTCATGTGACAGCAAATATTTCCAAGTCTAATCAGAATGTTCCTACAATCAATTTCATTTTTGCTGAGACGTACTTAATACAAAATTTGTTGCATTCTCTTTCCACATTCAGTTAACATAGTTTGTGCCAATCGTTCACACTTAGTCTTCAGTGAAAGAAAAGCTTGTCATCGACTCCGGGTCAGGTTGAGGACTTTCAACATTTTTTCTTATTATGAACTTAAGACCTTTCGTTCTGAGTCGAAGTTAGCTCCAGGTTTGAGAACCGAAATCAGCGATTGTTTTCTTTGCTCAGAATTAGAAGTTTGAATTTCTGGAGTTAGATATTTGAATAGCACTTCATCTTTGGGTCCAAGCGTGCTCCATGTTCAAATCCTAGTATTGCTGGTGAATTTTCCTTTGAATCCTGTAACGCTAAACTAGTTGCTTCAGTAAAACACATAAGCTGTTAATGTACAGTCATTTAGTCTGCATGGTTGTTTGCTTCCCAAGTAAATGAGTCCCGGGTTCGAATCCTAGTCGGGTCGGCGAAATTTTCATTTCTTGTAGCTCAAAAGTTGGGTGTTTCTGAACTTAACACACAATAATTTAGTTACTATGCTAGACAGCAGTCCAACGGAAAGATTGCTGAGTTAGATTTCCAGTCGGTGTGGGGATTTTTTTAATTTCACGCAGCTCAAATGTTAGGTGTTTTGAATTAAATAGAAACTTTCAGCGTGCAGTCATTTACTTAAATGATACTCAGCAGTCCCAGTAGCGAACATTTTTTGATGTTCCGAACGCTTAAGTTTTAATCTTTTAACTGATATCAACAGTATTATATTTCTAGAATTCTAGAATAATTCTAAAATTCAAATTTCTGAGCTCGAATTGTTACAATAAACATTTAGAGTTCCAAACACTAAAAACCAGCAGTACATTACGCAACAACATCTGTGACTGTGCAGCCGCTCAGCTTGAGGACCTTGAAATAGCTTTATAGAGGTATGTCCCTATGAATAGTGCACATGTGTTAAACCTTTCACCATCTCCACAGTCCCATACCATCATCTTGTTCCACATTCAGATCTGAGCCCTAGACCATACCTCATTCCCTTTTGCCCTTTAGTTTGTTGCCCTTTTGGCCTTTTGCAGTCACTCAGCTCCATGACCTGATGTCAACTTTCCGCGTTATGCCCCCATGAATAAAGCACATGTATTAAGCCTTACACCATCTGTCTTGTCTTATTAAAATAATGTGAATGGCCGCCATGCACTACGAAGCTCAGCTCCTAAAGCCCATGCACCATGTCTCATCTTGTCTAGTTAGATTAAGCCTGGGGTTGAATGTCAAACTCGAGTCTGTAACGCCCTTGTAAGGTTAAGCCGGGCAGCAAATCCGTGCTTGATAGCTTAAGCCAGCACTCTTGGACATCAAACTTGAGTCTGTGAAGCTAATGACCTTGTAAGGTTAAGCCTTGCGTTGAGTCCATGGCCTGTGATGTTAGGCCTCTAGTCGAATCCATGCCTGTTAGGTTAAGTTTGCATTCTTGGCTATGTCCTACTTTTCAAATACCCCCACCCTCCAAAAGTTAGGTCATGTGAGGTTAATCATTATAGTTAGGCATGATTATTACATTACGTGTGTTCTTCATCATTTATTGAACATTCGAGAACTTATGTCTCTCTCGCTATAAGAATCATGCTCGAATAACTAGAAGAATGATCACTTTAGCACATTAAGATGATTTGTCAATCTATCTTCCCACATTATAGAATATAGCCTAATAATGGTTTAATATTTGCATTAATTAGATACGTTTCCTTAATTAGACAAGCTTGGTGTTGTTGAGTGAGCACAGAGAGTGATTTATTACCTTAAACTGTGCTGTTCGCTTCATATGCTCAATAATATACTCTCCATAATGCAATATTGGTTGCTACTTCCTCACTGTTCATAAATATGAGCTATCATTCCATTCTGTCACTTAAGAAGGCTAGGCTATTTCCATTGAGCACTAAGCGCCGTCTTAAATAGAGCATCGTATGTCATTAAAGCCTATTATTAACACTCCATCATTTACATCTACGTTCATTACTTTTAACGTAACTTACCTTTATATCATAAGTTTAGTTCCTAATGTACATAAGTAACATTTGGGTGACAATTTATACTTCATTGATGAAATTATGCAAGATGAGGTGTAATATTATGTAAAAAATTCACAAAGGAATGCACCGTATCCATCCCTGTTAGTGTTTTAGGTTCTAAGTTAAACAAATTGGTCTGTGATTTTTAACACTTAATTGTTAGTGCACTACGTTGTTAATGAAATTCAAATAATAGAACTATTAGAATATCAACACATTTCAACTCTTAGAAATACACTCATCTTCATAAACAACAGATTACCTTGAAAGACTAGAGGTAGGAAGTTCATATTGAGCCACACCCTCCCCATCTATCACTACATAAATCAGCGATCCAAGCAATAACTTAGTGAAATATTCATGGGGAACAATATTTGAGGCCCGGATCGTGTCGACCGGGCAAGGCACATACATAACCCTGAGCTGAAAACCCCCCCTTGTAATCAGGTAACAAGGGCAAGACTACATCTATTAGAAATAAAAGAAGAAATGGTTTAAACCAGGGGATTTATTAAATAAATATGAGAGAAAAATTAAAGCAAGAAAAGAAAATCACACAAAATAAATAGGGAAATTCATCGTAATACTGATGGACGTACCTTGTTCTTTCTCACATAGTTGAAACATGGCGTGAAAACTCACTAATACTCTTCAAAAAAAAAGATACGTAATTTAAAATGCTCACTGCTCCTCGACACATCGCTATTACAATACCAGCAGCTTCCTTTCATCATAAACTATTCAGCTAGGTCGCCCGTTTTACCAAGATTCAAATATCCAAGGCACTGCATCATGTATTCATTAGGCAACTAACAATGCGAAAAGTTCGCATAACAATAAGCCGTGCCGGAGAACAAAAGGCAGATAAGAATAACGACAGATGAGACTGAGCACAGCCTCCATGGACCAATCAAAGCCAAGACAAGACCCAAAGAATACAATAGGTACGCCCATGCGCAAATATGAAACCAACATGGCGGGTACTCAAGCTGAGCATCAGCCATGAATGATAAATAAATATAGGTCTGCGCTGAAAACCAAACAAGGCGCAGAATTTGAAAGACAAATACAACAGGTCAACCGGCATATCAACCTTTCCCCTCCCACACATTCGAACTCACATGCATACCACATTCACGCACACACAATGAGGGTATCGGGAAAATAAAACACGAACGGCCGTTCAGATTTCGTGGTCAAATACAAACCATAAATTGTGACTCCACGGTCATTATCAGTGGGTCTCAATTACTCAAATGTTTGCGTGCGGCGTGCAATTACACATAAGGTCAGAATTGGACATTACTTTATTCACATCACTGGCATGTTGCGCCTCGTACAACCAGGATTGGTATCTCCTGCGGTCGAGACAAGGGGCACATCACGAGGATCACGCAGTATTAAAGCACGCAGTGCACCAAATCATAACCACAGAGACCCTTTTTTCAATTATAACAACAAGACCACAAATACATTCATTCAAAGCACATCGTATGACGGAGCGGAAAGATGTATGCCATCGACCGTAACATACGGGAATAAATCGTCACCAAATTTAAATATAAACCAACTATCACGTACCTGTGATTATCAATGGTAAAAACGAATAGCAGTTACCGTGAAATGTCCAGGCTTGAACACATTGAATGAATATTTGAGGCACAAAAATGCCACACCAAACATAGCGGCAGCCATTGTTAGTATCTGCCCCACATAGAACAGCAGAAGAATTCCACAGAGTAAAAATTATCGCTCAGCAAAACGAACGACCTTACAGATAAAAACATAGCGTGTGCTGCTCCCTACTGGACGTCATTAGACTGACACATGTAAACATTGAAAGACAAAACTGAAGGAAGCCATTCACATAATTAAATGTCAAATCGTGGAACATGCGATAAGCATGGTTCAAATATCCAGCGGCACCGCCTTTTAAAATGCTCCGAAACTCGTTGATCAGACGAGTGGACGCATTTTAAAAGAGGTCCATAACTTAAAACTACGAGCGCGCGCCCACTTAACCTAGGTACTTATGAACTACTTATATCTACAATTATTTACAGACACATGAAATTTACAAGAACAGTCACCACATTATACATTTTAAATGAGAAAGTCTGCCTCATGGGAGGTCTGTATTAGCTTGTCACGTGCAACGCTGATTTACATCAGTCCATTATTACACTGTTTCATTCGCGCACTCAGGTTGAAATCTAGGCATTCAAAAGTCAAGGCGGTTGGGTATAATATTTCCATGCACTCAGGGATCTGGATATGAATTCAGTTCAACTCCAGCAATTCGAACCACTTCCTTTTTTTTCTATTTTCTTTCTTTCCTTTCCTTCATTTCCGTTCTCATTCATGAAACACGATTTTTACCTGAAAGAAAAGGCATGTTAGAAAATTGGGAATTCATTAGGGACAAGGTTAATATACACCACTACAGATACGTAAGATATGGAAATATACGAGGTTTACTGGCTTCTTTGATGGTAAGCCTTTACCATCGAGACGTGAGCTTTGCTCACCTTCTTACTTACTACGTCTTCCAGTTCTACTGTCACAGGTCCCAGGAATCTGGTTACCTTTTTAGGCTGAGACCATTTATAACATAATTTGGCCGTGACTTGATTTGCCGTTGAGCTCAATGGAAAAACTTTCACTACGACCAAGTCTCCAACTTCAAGCTTTACTCTCTTTCTGTTCCGATTGTACCTCTCAGCCACACGGTCTCGAGCCCTGGTTAACTGTGTCACTGCTTCCTTCCATTTGGCCTCTACGTCCATCGTCCTGGACGGTTTGGACAGATACCCAATATTCCACTTCAACTGCAGTGGGTCGACAAGATCCCTGCCTAGAAATAGAGCAGCCGGGGCTTGCCGGTGCGACTCATGTACACTGCTGTTGAATGCTAAAACAAAGAAATCAAGATTACAGTCCCAGCTGCGCTGGTTAGCGTTGTGAAAGGCCGTCAAACAAGCTTTGAGATTTCGATGGAACCTTTCAACGTGCGAGGGTTTGGGATAGTGAGGGCTTAAAAACACATGCTTGATTCCCCACCCAAAGCATAAGTGTCGGAGCTTACGACAGTTAAAGGTGGACGCATTGTCGGTCACTATCGTCTTAGGGGGTCCGTAAATTCCAAAAATGTGCCGGGATAGGAAATGCACAACGTTGTTCGAGTTTACCTTGCGCACGGGAAATAGCCAAACAAATTTTGAAAATGCATCAACGACGGACAAGATCCCAACGTTGCCACTCTTGGACTTGGTGAGGGGGCCAAAATAGTCAATGAATAACCTTTCTCCGGGGCATGTTGCTATGTCAGCAGAATGGGGTCCAACGAGAGAAGACTGCGCGGGTTTAGCCCTCTGGCAAATATCGCAACTTCCTACATACTCCAAAACATCTCTTTTCAAGTTAGGCCAGAAGTAGTCGCGAGAGATTCGATTTAAAGTTTTATATTGACCTAAATGAGCGCCCAGATAGGAGTCGTGATAAAACTGAAGTAGCATGGGCCTCAATTTCAAGGGTACGTAAATTTTGTCACTACCATTTTTCCGACTTCGACGGGACAACAATCCTCTCTTAACACTATACGACTCGTCTTCAAGAGAGCCATCCGCGATTCGTTTCAACAACTCGCGACACTCGGAGTCGTCCTTCTGGTGTTCGGAGATATCCGTGAAGGACCATGGGAAATTTTGCAAAATACTAATGGTGTTATCTTCTTCGGTTGGGACACGGTCTTCCTCAGGTTCGACCGCACTCTCCTTCACTCCCTCGAACATGCGTGACAAGCAGTCGGCTACAACATTGTCCTTTCCACGGACATGTACGACAGTAAATTTGTACGCAGATAATCGGAGAATCCATCTGGCGGTTCGACCAAGTCTTTTCACATTAGCGCTCATCCACGAGAGAGCTTGATTGTCCGTGTGGATGTAAAAATGGCGGTGCTCAAGATACGAGTGAAACTTTTCGACACCCAAAACTACTGCTAGGCTTTCTTTTTCGTAAATGGAATACCTCAGTTCAGCTCCATGTAGTAGTTTACTGAAGTACGCGACGGGGACTAGCTTACCCTGCTCATCGGCTTGATTGAGCACCGCGGACACAGCGAGCTCGCTGGAGTCGCATTGCAAGATGAAATCGCGGGAAAAATCCGGACTATGCAATACAGGGGCTTCACAGAGTGCCTGTTTCAATTGTTCGAAGGCCTGGGTTTGATCATGGCTCCAGACAAAGCGACAACCTTTTCTTTTCAGCAGGTTTAAAGGGGCCGAAATCTGAGAGAAATTTTTGATGAACCGGCTGTAAAATCCTACCATACCAAGAAATCTTCGCACACCGCGAACGTTTTTGGGCGGGGGAAAATCTTTGATGCACTTAACCCGATCAGGGTTTACAGCGATTCCAGAGTCAGATACAACGTGGCCTAGAAAATTTAGCCGTTTGGTACAAAGAGAGACCTTCTTTGGGTTGATCGTGAAGCCGTGCTTGCGCAACCGACTGAGAACTTCGCGAAGATGGGCCAGGTGCTCGTCAAAGCTGGGCGAAAAGATCAGAAGATCGTCCAAAAAATTAAATACACAGGAAAATTTGAGGTCACCGAAAATTGAATCCATCACGCGGCTAAGCGCTTGTCCTCCCACAGAAATGCCCATCGGGACTTTATTGAATTCGAACAATCCAAACGGAGTGGCGAAGGCAGTACAGGGGCGACTTTTAAGGTCCAAGGGGATCTGATAATATGCGGAATTGAAGTCAAATACAGTGAAGTACTTGGCGCCATGAAAATGCTGGAAGGCACTTTCGATGGTGGGTAATGGGAAGCTGTCGAAGACAATGTTCTTGTTGACCTTTCTGTAGTCTATCACGAATCTCAGTTTGCCGTCCTTTTTAGGGATTAGGAAGGCGGGACTACTAAAAGGGGATTTGGAGTGACTGATGACCTTCTTGTCTAGCAGGTCGTTGACATATTCCCTCATAGCGGACAACTTCGGGGGCGAACAACTGAACGGAGGGGACCTCACAGGAGTGTCATCTTTGAGTTCGATGCAGTATGAAAAATTCTTAGCACACCCAAGCTTATCGGTCAAGACGTCGGAAAACTCCTCTAACAGGCAGTTCAACATGAGATTTTGGTTTTCGCTGAGCTCACATGAGGCATTGATAAGAGGAGGTTCCGTCAGAGGGGACACAGTGGGACGCTGAAATGGTGTCTCAAAGGGGTAACTGACATCAGATTTAAAGCGAAAGGCAAAGGATCGATTAATGAAATCGAGGGACAAGCCGGTAGCCAACATAAAATCGGTGCCTAGTATGATTGGCGCGGACAGGTTGGGCACAACATGAAACGTCCAATCCCACGACAAACCATGTATCTTGATATGGTACTTGGTTCTACCAACGGGACACACCTCACGACCATCGACAGACACGTACTTTCTCGGGTTCTCACTTTCAGGAAGATACTCTAATTTCATAGAAAGCACTAGGGATTTGTCTACAAGAGAAATACACGAGCCGGTATCCAACAAGCCATACAATACACGAGACCCAATATAAACTTTGGCCCATGGGGTAGATGACGGAAGGCCCCAGATCCTTTTATTGAGACCGACCTTAGGCGCCAACGGCGGGCCATCACGCCGGCGCGCCTCTAGTTTCCCTGCTGAGGGTTACAACGAGGACATACGCGCGCTGTGACACCAACAAGACCACACTGAGAACACTTTGCAGGGGGCCTGGACCAACAGTTCTTTGAGACGTGGCCTAATTTACCACAATTCCAACATGACTTGACTCTACCACCCTTTACAGGAGCAGTGTTGGATGGTTGGGTTGCATTGACATAAAGCGGGGGCGGAGTTTGAGGGCTGGGCCTGCGTTCGGGGCTACGGACTAGACGAGACAGAGGAGGGGAGGTACCAAAACTAACAGATTTGATGGGCGTACGACAAGCGACGTCAGGAAAAGAGCACTCGGATGGGATGGGAGGCGGACGGTATTGTTTGTTTTGGTTAACTACGCCCTCGAATTCGCGACCCAGGTTGATGATGTCGTCGACGCTCTGAACTAGAGACCGTTTAATGTGTAGCTTGTAGTCGGGGGCAAGATTTCTATAGAATTGGTCGAAAATCTCGTCTTCGGGCACCTTAACATTCATGCGGTTAAATAACGTCAAAATCCCAGTGGCATAGTCGTCAATGCTTTCACCTACTCCTTGCGTTCTACGGAAGATTTCCTGCTTCAGACAGTAGTCCATATCAGATACCCCGAATCGCTCCTTTATGCGGCTGGCGAATTCACTCCACGTTATGATACTCCCTTTAATAAGCCTATACCATTTTAGAGCCGGCCCTTCCAGCATTCCCGGGATGACGGGCACAAACAAATCGAGAGGTAAAGAGCTACACTCAGCTATGTCCTCAACTCGCTCCAAAAATTCAATTACACTGGAGGTTTTCCCTTCACCAGAGAAATTTAACCTCCATTTTCTCACAATTTCAAACACGGGGTTCACTTCAGCATGCCGGTCGGAACTGGGCCTAGGAGAAGGGGAAGTTAATCGCTTACGATTTTCGTCAGGAATACGATTACGAAAGGTAATGACATTGTTATCGTCAGGGCATGAATTACAGCGGTTGCTTCCCGCGGACGAAACATGGAGTTCATTCGTCCCTTGCTCCATTTCGCTTTCCGGGTTAGGCATGTCGCTAGTAACACTATCGTTACGATTATTTATTTCTACAGCCTTCTGATTATCCATATCGCAACCCAAGTTTCAAAGGTTTGAACACGAGACACATACACAATATAACAACAATGGATTTGAATTCAACAATGGACATAAATTATAGATCACACTTAAAATTAGGGCCAGAGACTAACTGAATCATGAGATTAAATTAAAGCGACCAGAACTGACTTCGAATGGGTTTCCAGCTCTACCTCGTCCGATTTCCTTTCAGAGGAGGTATCCCAGTCGAGCACGCTTCTGCTACCATTTACTGAGCCACACCCTCCCCATCTATCACTACATAAATCAGCGATCCAAGCAATAACTTAGTGAAATATTCATGGGGAACAATATTTGAGGCCCGGATCGTGTCGACCGGGCAAGGCACATACATAACCCTGAGCTGAAAACCCCCCCTTGTAATCAGGTAACAAGGGCAAGACTACATCTATTAGAAATAAAAGAAGAAATGGTTTAAACCAGGGGATTTATTAAATAAATATGAGAGAAAAATTAAAGCAAGAAAAGAAAATCACACAAAATAAATAGGGAAATTCATCGTAATACTGATGGACGTACCTTGTTCTTTCTCACATAGTTGAAACATGGCGTGAAAACTCACTAATACTCTTCAAAAAAAAAGATACGTAATTTAAAATGCTCACTGCTCCTCGACACATCGCTATTACAATACCAGCAGCTTCCTTTCATCATAAACTATTCAGCTAGGTCGCCCGTTTTACCAAGATTCAAATATCCAAGGCACTGCATCATGTATTCATTAGGCAACTAACAATGCGAAAAGTTCGCATAACAATAAGCCGTGCCGGAGAACAAAAGGCAGATAAGAATAACGACAGATGAGACTGAGCACAGCCTCCATGGACCAATCAAAGCCAAGACAAGACCCAAAGAATACAATAGGTACGCCCATGCGCAAATATGAAACCAACATGGCGGGTACTCAAGCTGAGCATCAGCCATGAATGATAAATAAATATAGGTCTGCGCTGAAAACCAAACAAGGCGCAGAATTTGAAAGACAAATACAACAGGTCAACCGGCATATCAACCTTTCCTCTCCCACACATTCGAACTCACATGCATACCACATTCACGCACACACAATGAGGGTATCGGGAAAATAAAACACGAACGGCCGTTCAGATTTCGTGGTCAAATACAAACCATAAATTGTGACTCCACGGTCATTATCAGTGGGTCTCAATTACTCAAATGTTTGCGTGCGGCGTGCAATTACACATAAGGTCAGAATTGGACATTACTTTATTCACATCACTGGCATGTTGCGCCTCGTACAACCAGGATTGGTATCTCCTGCGGTCGAGACAAGGGGCACATCACGAGGATCACGCAGTATTAAAGCACGCAGTGCACCAAATCATAACCACAGAGACCCTTTTTCAATTATAACAACAAGACCACAAATACATTCATTCAAAGCACATCGTATGACGGAGCGGAAAGATGTATGCCATCGACCGTAACATACGGGAATAAATCGTCACCAAATTTAAATATAAACCAACTATCACGTACCTGTGATTATCAATGGTAAAAACGAATAGCAGTTACCGTGAAATGTCCAGGCTTGAACACATTGAATGAATATTTGAGGCACAAAAATGCCACACCAAACATAGCGGCAGCCATTGTTAGTATCTGCCCCACATAGAACAGCAGAAGAATTCCACAGAGTAAAAATTATCGCTCAGCAAAACGAACGACCTTACAGATAAAAACATAGCGTGTGCTGCTCCCTACTGGACGTCATTAGACTGACACATGTAAACATTGAAAGACAAAACTGAAGGAAGCCATTCACATAATTAAATGTCAAATCGTGGAACATGCGATAAGCATGGTTCAATATTCACAGGACATGTTCATTAGTATTTTCTGCAGAAACGATTAGCATTTCAGTACCCCAGGTTCGGCATGTGCCCCGTTGCCTAGTGGGCGCTGAGTCCTCCAGGGCACTGATAACTTATTCCATGTGTGATGGCATCAACACGTATAAGGCACAGATGGGGTCCTGGGTTATAGTCATCCATGCTGCATTCACCTGGCTCCACAGTTCATCTTTGGTGGTTGGCATTGGGTCAGAGCTCCACACCCGTCCTTTCACCATATCCCACACATTTTCAATTAGCGCCAAGTCCAATGATCAGGTGGGCCAGGGCAACCGTCTTACATTCTGTGACAACAAGAAAGCACGTGTTCATGCAGCGACATGTGGTCGCGCATTGACCTGCTGAAATAAGGCGTCTGGGGTGTTGTGCAGAAAGGGTGTGGCTAAGTTCGCAGGATGTCATTCACGTAGGTCAAACTGGTAACAGTGACCTGGACACACACCAACTGTGATTTGTGGTTGTACCCAATAGCACCCCACACCATAACGCCTTTAGTTGGCGCTGTATGTCTTGTGTGAAAGCAGTCAGTGTGATGCCTCTCCCCCTGTCTGCGGCGACCCAAAATGCGGCCATCATTTTCAAACAGAAAGGACCTGGATTCGTCCGAAAACACTATCTTCTGCCATTCCTGTCCCCAGTGACGTCGTTTCATACATCATTGCTGTCTAGCATGTTTATGCACATTGGTCAAAGTTAGGCGGAGAAGTGGAAGACGCGCTGGTAACCCATATCGTAATCAACAGGGACGGATTGTCACTTCTGATAGTGAACGATGTGTTCCACTGTTCCACTGTTGCGCCAGAGCCGAGGAAGACGCAAATCTGTGCTGCAATGCCATCCGGATGAGGTGTCGATCTTCTCTGGTTGGTGTGACCGGACCCATCTCGTTGTGATCTACGGCCTTCTATGAACGTTCTGTACACACTCGCTGCACTGCCGACACACTTCGCACACAAGCTGCAGTTTACCAGATAGATGTATCACGTTCTCTCATGCCAATAATTCTTTCAAACTCACTAACTTGACAATACTTTTCTTGCATACGTCTGCGAGGCATCATGCACGTCTGCCCAAGTCACGCTGATCCATTACCTTTTGTTTATAGTGACAACGAGAGCCGCTGGCACAATTTACGAGTCCGTGGTTGTGCGCTGGGATATCGATGTGGACCTTGAACCTGAGGATCGACATGTTTCAAATGCTAATCGTTTCTTCAGAGCATACTAATGCACATGTCCTGTGAATATGAACTTCCTATTCCTAGTCTTTCAAGGTGCTCTGGATTTTATGGACATGAGTGTATTTCAATCATTCACAAAATTTACCAGCACCAATAAGTAGATGAGAAGCGGTAAGAATCTGTAACAACACAAAATAATAGAAGATATTATTTCAAGAATGAAGTCTTTCTGAGAAGGAAATTAATATTTAAAAACGTTTTCTACCTTTTATGATGGAAGTTGATTAAGTCCTGGCTGGCAACGTCTCACGATTGGTCTCTTAAGCACCCTTTAGGGTGTCGTGGGATCTCCCCTTTTAGTGGCACATTCCGGAAGGAATATCCCTTGCAAGGTGCACCATGATGAAAGTAGAGATTCCTCTTGAATCAGCATGATGATTCCCCTTGTTCATTGTCTTGCAGGCTTCTTGTAACAGTAGGCTTCCACTCACACACATATACACATACTGACACATACTGAAACTAAAATGGCACATTAATATGTGTTCCAACCATGCCTATTTAAATGTCAGTCGACACGTAACTTGCGGGTTCAGATGATTTGCACACCACACGTGTTCTAGAATTAACATTGTAGTGGTTATGTCGCGCAGAAGACGAACTAATGTGTTCCCTTTGTAAGACATCACGGCTAATAAACGACGTTTGGCATTGAATATCTTGTCGAATTATAGTGGGAAAGCGAAGTGAAGTTGTGCTTTAAAGTAGAGCAGTATGAAAACAGTAGAGTAAAATCTGAGTGAGTTGAGCGTCGATTACACACCGATTTTATCAGTCCTCAGTCTAGAAGGTTTGATTAGTAGGAAACCAATCATACATTTCTTCACGTCTTCTTGTAGTATCATGGTTGAAAACTGGTCTTGTGAAGAATTCTGAAAACTTGCCGGGGGTGTTAGCCTTGAATATTTTAACTGTTCATATCTGTCGCATGCTAACCTTCTGACCAATAAGAAAATAGGGACGGGTCGCCACACGACCATGCAGCTATGAGCTTAAAGGCGAATTTCTCCAAGGTTATCAGATCTTGGCCTTCACCAGAGCTTTTATAAATGACCCATTGAACGAATGAAATTAAGCTTATGCGGCAATCTCAATTTTAACTCCAATTATGCTATTTTCGGGTGCAGTGTTTGTAGATGAAAGATTTATTTCCACAGTATATACTGCTGTATTAATTATACAGAAGTATTAAAAGTGCATTATTTTTATTTATTGATGCCTTGTTGAATTAGTAAAATTGGTTTGTAGAAATCCTGTGTGTGGTGTGAAAATCGCATTTTCAGTATACATTGTTGTGTAGAACTTTAAGGTGAAATTATCTGTAGACTTGTACAGTGCATACGCAATGTCATTCTACATTATTAACAGTTAACTTCTCTGAGATGCCCAGCTATCGTTTAGCTGTTAATATTAATACTATAATTGGTTTTACAGTAAAATAATGATAATCATTACATTTACTATTTCTTAATTGATATTTCACCCATGTGTCATTGAAATGTGTTTGATCCAACCCAGTCTCCTCATTTTGGAGATAAATTGACCCGTGAGTATTTCTCTATGCCCAGATACCTTTGATGCATGATTCCCGTTTACAGCATATACCCTGCAATTTACTAGTATTTTCGTACACTTCTCTTCCAAATATTCCATGCGATAATTCTGGACGTCGGTTTATCTTCATATAAATTTGTACTTTGTTTCTTAATATGGCTAGATCTGTGTTGATGTAGGACAGTCATAGTTCATAGAACTATTGTGATAAACCTTTTTCTTGATTGTTGTCTCTTTTCCTTTGTCCCTCAGTGAAAGACTTTGCTTGTTGTATCGTGTGGTACCGAATGTTCTCATTGTCAAGAAATGTTAGTTGAAGTGAATTGTTCTACTCTAACTGAAGTTCTGTTAGGTTCAACTTGCATTAGCTTGATCACCTCAAGAATCATGTCTTTGGCTGTTCTTCTGAGCAGGGGATCTTTCATGGGGTTACTTCAGAATGTGTTGCAAGAATATAAGCATAAAGTTGGAAGCATTGTCTATCGTAATTACAATGCCGATAAGCTTGATAAGTCTCTTAAAGGGATTCTTGGTGAAGGGCATACAGAGAAGCTGCGAAGAAGAAAGGGCCACCTCGATCCTAGATCCGAAGAGCATACGTAGGCAGCCCATCTTGACTTCAAGGGAGGAAAGCATGCTCTGCATAGAATTTTGGGATTCTACTTTACTCTTTACTTTTCCAAAGTAACCCCATGTATCGTAAAATTTTGGACATGTGTATGAAAACTTATGTCCAAATGTGCATGTACATCTGGGGAAGTGTGAAAGCTGAATTTTTACAATAAAAACTTACTTTTTAACGTATTGTTTGAAATTACATATTAAGATACTCTCACAATAAGTATTGGAAGAGAAGGAATTTAAGCAATTGCTTCCTTGTTGTACTGAATAACTGGCCATGTAGCTCTAGGTCTGCATTTCTAAGATGCTGGGCTCGAAGCCACTGTCGACAGCCCTGAAGTGCATGTTTCACATTTTCACAGCAAACAAATGGTGCGAATGTACCTTAATTAAGGCCACAATTGCTTCCTTCTCATTCCTAGCCTTTTTAGCTCATCATCGCCATATGACCTATCTGTGTCGGTGTGAAAGAGAAATGCTAGAAACCATCAAATCAACAATATGCCGTAGGTTATGTTCAATTAACTTTCATTAATATGGCTTAAATTTATGATTATAACTAGCCACTGTTCTTTGACTGATAATTACATTCAAGCTATTCACCTTTTTGTTTCTTTGATAAATCAGGGAAACTAAATTTTATGTACATAGTCAATGAATATTTACATTCTCATAAGTTCCATAGATTCATTCTTTAGGAATATTTGTTGCTTCAGTTAAACAATTGTAGTTAGGATACATCTAAATGTGGCTTAGAATTATTGTAGAATAGTTATTTTATTAGTAAATATCATTCTTGCTTTATTATTACTTAATCTTTTCATTCTATTGTTCCTGTTAACCTGTGGCAATTTGGATAATGTAAGTCCGGTTTAGAATTGAAGTATAGCTATGTAATTAGATTTTAAATTGCTAGCTTTGGAAAGGCCAGAAATCTCATGACATCAAAGATGTCTGTGAACTTATCTGCCAGGTTACATCCAGCAGGAATTGTGTTGATTTCGTTGTGTGTGCAAGCATGCAAGATTGAGTTGCTGAGGTTCAGCGCTATTCCGACAGCCTTATGTGAATTATATTCGATGTTGCATCCTCTCGAATTTGTGTTTTCTATGTCATAATTTGGCTATGATGACCTGGATAAGGAAGAGCATTGGCAGGAGCTACGAGGTCATGTTGCAGCGTATCCTGAAGATGAGTTTTCACTTCTCTGTGATGACCTTAATACGCATGATGGTCACTAAGAATTTTCATAGCTGCCATGGTGGTAATACTTTCGGTACCTGATATGATGATGGAGCTCATATTTGAGGTTTCACTTGTGGTGACTGCAGCAAGCAAATTGACCTTATCGTTGTTCAGCACCGTGATCTACGACGAAGAAAGGATGTAAATGTCATATCATCTGACTGTATTCCACCTCTGCATAAGGTAGGCATAGCGGATTTAAGGACTTCTATGCCCCTGAGAACATCAAGTGGTGGAAGCTTAAAGACTAGAAGAAGACCCTAGCAACAACATAAATTTTCCTCTTGTTGATCTTAATGCATTTGACAACATGTAGACACATTCTACAGATCTTTCACTGCAACCGTCACAGTAAACTTGGGTACGATATAACCTAGTTCCTCTTGTATTCAATATCTAACGTTCTTATGGATGATTGCAGTCCAAGAAGAGTTGTAGGATAAGATGAAGGCATACTGTATATAAATCTCAATCGAGACGCACTCACTGTAATGACCTGTGAACAAGGTGTATCAGAACTATACTGACAGAGAAATCAGGGATGCTCTTCGTGGAATGTTGAGAATGATGGTGCAGTCAGATTCTCGGGGAAATGTTTCCTTTTGAGGAAATTAAAGTGACCTTGTTACTTCCGGTCATGCAGTTCAGATTGATGAACTTGCTCTATTTGCTATGTCAGAGAGTCAGCCGCTGTGCGTCTGAAAAGAGAAGGGATGGGAAGTGAAATTTGGAGAAATAGGTAATTCTCGATGCGAATGCACAAGTTTCTCGTTCTTTTCGCATAGTCGCTTCCAAACTCCGGTAGGCACTGTACAGTTTGTTCTACACAAATTGTCTACTATGTGAACCCTATAGAAAGAGAAGACATCTTGTAACAAGAATACAGGCAGCTTTCCAAACCGTTCGCCACACACTACACATCCTGGACATAGTCCATAGTCACTCACTACTACGCCATAGTGAACTATACACCAAAGTAGGAGGGGGCCTTATTGAACATACACTGTAATCAAATCATTCGGCGTGTTGATTCCTTCATTCAGTATTTCATTGAGTTTACAATATTATGAGGGAAGGAATACACAATCTTCGAGCATGTTAATTAATATAGAATATTACTGCGACAAACAGACGAGAGGAGAAACAATCTGGTGCTTTCCTTGACTAACATGTGTGTCTTAAATACAGTGTGTTCTTTAACTGTGAGTGCAGTTACGGCTATTAGATAAATGGACTGTGGATATTGCCTGTTAGAGACAATAATATTGAAGTCGTATGAGGAAGCATTATCTCTGTTTGCGCATACACTCCACAACGCCTCCCCTACTCTTATCTTCCCTGAAAGGCGGCAGCAGCTCTTCAATTTCAATCGCGCACCAGGAAGTAACAATTTAACCTCATTTTCTCAAAAATATAATTTTTCCCGCCAGTGTGATTGAACCATTATTCCTAACATAATACGAAGGGCATCCTTGAATTTTTGTCGGTGTAGTCCTGATAAACTCTGTACACCACTGAGCTCAAGGGAGGAAGAAGAGAACTGTTTTCTATCTGATGAAAATTGACACAAGTATTGAGCACACTGTCTGCATTAGAGACAAAGATGACCAGTGATTAGAGGACAAACAAGAAATCCTCAATCATTGGCAACAACATTTGTAGATATTTCCTGCATTGAATTACCACATCACCCTATTCCTGATGGTAAGTCCCATCTTATGCATCACATCAAAGGAAGTGGAGAGTGCCATTAGGAGAATGAAGGACCAAAAAGCGCCAGGACCGGATGACCATCCAGCAAACTTCTGGAAGATGAGGCAGTTTAAAGAACTCATTATCAACTGGCTGACAAGCTTATTCAGTGCCAGAGTTGACTCTGGCTCTGTTCCCAGTCATTGGACTGTAAACATCCTTGTGCCTATTTTTGAGCAAAATGACGATTCAGCAGAATGTGCAAATTACCATCCAATTTGCACCCAATTGTACATGAGAAGTTCTTTTAGAGTAGCCTTCATTATTGACTGGGTGAAATCGCCGGCATTATTGCTATCCAATGCATCTTCATTAAGGGTGTTGGAACAACTCATGCAATTTTCACTGCCAGAATGCTAATTGAAAAGCACTGAGAGCACCAGCCGGCAGTGTACATTGTCTTCCTTGATACTGGAATTACTTTCAGCCGTGTTACTACGGCTTGTTGCTGTGTACGGTGTTGAATGTTGACAGATTTAGAAAGGTATGAAGTAGCAATTACACAACATGGGAATGTGTATACTTCATTAGTCGATGGGCATCGCAGCCGTCACTCGTGATGCATTGGACATGTCACCAATGGTATGATCATGTCCTTTTGCAGTACCTGACGCAGTTGACATTTTCACCTAATCCTTTGAAATTACTTTACAATATCCACTATAAGGAACATTGAAGGTAATATACAAAAAATTTAACTAGAAATGCTGCTGAGATGGGTAAAATTTCTGGGCATATACGAAAGTCAGTTCTTTGAGATATTGATTAGAGTATGTATGAAACAGCTATACCAGATGAATGAATACTTAGTGTAGTAGCACTCTGTGTATAGAGAAAATGTGCTAAACTTAAAGCTAGTAATTACACAATAGTCGTCTTGACTTGTGTTGCATGCAAGCTCTTGGAATGCATTCTTTCTGATTATGTTATACACATTTAAGAAATTACCAACTGGCTCGATAGAAGGTAGTTCAGGTTTAGGAAATATTATTCCACTGAAGCTCATCTTGTGGATTCCAGCAGGATATAGCAGATATATTAGATTCAGGAAGTCAAATGTATCACGATTGACATATCTAAGGATTTTCTTAGGGTAGATCTCGGGAAACTACTGACAAAAAATTAGTGCGTTTGGGATAGATAAAACAATGGCTAAATGGGTGACTATAAAGATATGGCCAAATTATTAAACATTAAAAATTTGAGAATTGAACACATGAGATATTACCAATTTTTAAGTTCATGACATTAGTACTTGGTATGCACCCCCTTAGCTTTCATGAGTGACTTGATTAGACTGGGCATACCCTCAAACAGTATTTTACACTGACTCTTTAAATCGTCATCATGACACCACATCTGACCGAGCTTCTCAATCAAGCCAATTTTTGTCGTTATTTTTCTTTGGACTTTTCTTTGCTATCGGCTAAGGATATTCTATGGGGTTCATGTCTGGACTGTTTCTAGGCTTTGTGGCAAGGAGGCCCATCTTGCATAAAAATAAATTCACTTTGGCCAAACTACTCTTGCACCTGAGCTACCAAACGGGTTCTTAATACTATACTGTTCACGTCTGATAGTTCCTTCTACAATATATAATCGTCCACGGCCATACCAAGAAAACACACTCCAGACCATCACTGAAGGTGGATGCCTCACTCAATCTGGATGGAATGCTTCTCCTTATCTACTGACATATTGACTTGTCTCTTCTTCGACAGGAAATACCAATTCGTCACTAAAGCGAACTTGAAATAAATAGAACAAATAAGCCTAGCATTAAATGCAATAAGCTGTAAGGTTTAAAAGAAGAATTTCATATATTTACTGTGCTGTACGGTTACATCACTTAGATTGGGTTATAATGGAATAATGAATGATAATTTAGGAATTACAGTAATTGTCATGGACTTGCCTGTTTCCATTCATCAGATGACCAATTCTGGAGAGTCTTGGCACACTGGAACCTCTTTGCAGCCATAGCAGGAGTAAACTTCGCTTTGCCTTGAGGTCATCTTGCTTTCATTCCAGCATTAAACAGCTCTCGCCTCAGAGTCCTGGCTAATACAAATGACCCATACTCTTCTAATTTCTTACGTAAATCCAAACTAGTAACCTTGCGGTTGTTTACTGACAAATTAATCAGTTTTGCTTCCTCCTTGGGGTTGTTTCTTCTTTTGCCCACAGTTTCCAACACGTTGTTGACATTTTGTCTTGGGCCGATGACCTTCGTTGTTAGGCCCGTTAAAACAACAATCATCATCATCATCACATTTGTCTTCCCGTTATATTCACATTTTAAAATTCTACTTACAGATTGCTGTGGTATTTGCAATCTAGAATCTATTTCTTGTTGTGAATGACGTTTCTCAAGAAGTAGCTCTCTGACAGTGCCTTTCTTGGTGAAAGGTCTCTTCGTCTTCCCATAACCTCAAAATTTGACAGTTCTCTAGAACCACTCTTAAGAAATACAACTGAACTCCTGAATAGTATCAATAATACATGTAATTTACAGAATGCACAGTCTTAACAATAGGTCACATTATTTACTTCCAAACAGCAACAATATGTAGATAATAAAGATAAACAACAGAACATGCTCACTAACAAAAATGGCACAAAACCATGTGAATAATGAAATTACATTGTGGTTCTCACTGTAGCCACTGTATGAAAAAATACAATAGTGTGGACCAGGATATCCCAAGTGGAAACTTTGCCTCCAAACAAGTTCAAGGATTAGGCTATAAAGGTCAATAGTTTATATAAAGGTAGAAATATACCTTTTACCATTAAAATTTGGCCACGTCTGGTGTATTTCTACAAAATAGAACTCAGAGCATAAGAGTAGGTGAAGCTTTATTTGATCCTGTAACAATTATGGGATTGGGTCCCACAGGGTAGTATTATGAGACCTTTATTCTCTGATATATGAAAACAATATGAATAATGAACTGAAATAAGTGATGAGGCTCTTTGGAATAAATAAGTTTCAGGATTTTGAGTAACTGAAAAAGACCTTGACAATATCGTAAGATGGACATCGGGCAATGCTATACTTGTAAACGTGGTGAAAAGTCAGTTTCTTTGTTTCACAAATAGAAAGAGTCCTCTCCGGTTTTATTATTGTATTGATGGGTGAAATTTCTTCATGGGGATGTCTGTAAGTACCTAGCTATTCATAATAAGGATATAGCTTCATTATGGTAATCATTTAAACATATTGAAAATAAAATTTACAGATCTTATAATATGATTATGAGGTTTTTTAGGGGTTGTAAAGGAGAGGGCATATAAATCTCCAGCAAAGCCACAATGAGAGGGTGAGACCATCACCAGTATTACTTGAGTAGATAACAGGAAATGATCCACAGAAATAGCTCCATTTCTTGCGGGTGATTTCTAACAACAGAGTTGTGTTACAGAGATGTTGCAAAATTTCAGCTGGGGAGACTTGGAGAAAGGAGACAAGTTTTTGATTAAGCAGTATGTTCTGAGATGTCATTGGAGAGATGGCTTGGAATGACATTAGTTGATGAATACATTTAAATTATGTTCTTTAAGTCTAGGAAAGGTCGCAACATGAAGATAAGTTTGAATTCAAGGGGACAAATTTTGGCAAATGTTCACTTATAGGAAGATGATTTAGTGAATGAAATAATTTGTTTCATATATTTCCACAATCTTTTGTCTATTTAAACAACCAACAGCCCTAATTGCTGTGGTTTGATTGATTCATTGATTGGGACATTAACTGATTAATGCTTTTGGTCTTAATGTGATGTACAGAGGGGGATGATGGATATTTCTATGCTTATGATATAAGCATTGTCCACTTGTTGGGAAAGTGGTGGGAGTACTTTGGGATTATTTGATATTACAGTGAAGTGTTTTTGCAAAGAAAGTATATAGAAACATGGAAATGAACAAAGAGGTGACAAGTCAAGTGACAAGGAAGTTGGAAACAGGGGAATATGAATATAAGAGGATGAAGAAAATGGCTAGTCATTGTGCAATTAGGGATCAACAGAAAGAGAAACAGAAGCACGGAATGGTATTGGGCAATGATTTGGAGATACTGCTTACTATTATTTATTTTCCTAAAATTGTACATGTTCACACACACATATGTGTACATATGCTCGCTGAATATTCACAAATATGTAGGTGATTTTAAATTTACAAATTTGCAATGTTGGCCCGTTTCTATGCTACTGTGTCTACTGCTGTCCAACAGTGTGTTCCTTTTCATGTTCTTATATCTCATCAATTGTTTGAAAAGCAGTGGCAAAAGGGACTCAGGTTAAAACACAGCAGGTCATTGTGCAAGTTAGGTTCAAAAAGGGTAAAAAAATAAAACAAATAAGTAAATGCAATGTAAATTTTAACCTAATAGAATTTGTACAGTATTATTTGAAGTAGTTGCACAAGTGGTATGTGTGTTGATTATGTTTGTAAAACAGAAAATATTATGAGTAAGAGTTTGTAAATTCTTTACATTTATTAAGGATGGGCTGTGTGCTTAATAGAAAAAAATAGCAAAAATTGTATAATACTGTTTTTAGGAAATTTTCTTCTTCTCTGTTCTTTTAAAATTTAGTGCTTGATGATAATGTATTTTTGTGTACCATTTGCCACCAAGGTAGACACCTCTCTTGCATTTAATGGGATTTTCATTTGATTGTTCCTTTCCATTATATATTTTTTAAATGGGAGATAAATTAATTATAGTCTTCTTGTGCCACTATGAAATTTATTTTCTCAGCTGTTTCTATTTTAGGCCTATATATTTTTATTTCCTTACTTCTTTATTCTACTTTTCTTATTTCTTACTGACAGCCTTCCGAAGATACTAAGGAGGAAATATTCATAGAGGAACAAACTGATGATCAGCTGTTGCCATACATCAAAGAAGAAACAAAGTACGTATACTACAAGTCCTATACAATATGGAATATGTTGTACCTATTCACAGTTGTGTTCAGTAGTGGTTGGTTTATCTCCAAAAGTGGCCATTATCATCAGTTCAATCCTGTCTCTACAAGGTTACATTTAAACACTAATATGTGAAAATTCTATTGGTTAAAATTATCTAAAATATTCAGGAACTTTAAGATCATTTTTAATGTTCCATCATGTACTCGTAGTTTTATTCAATATATATCTACAAAAAGAATCTCTGGTAAAGCTAGATATATTTGAAGTGTATTTGTTTACAATACCTTTAAGCAACCATGAAAAAGTGTTCTTTCTTTCACTTTCTCTGCATCATTTGTTCATCACATTCGTATCATCTGAAATGCTATCTGAAGCTATTGCTTCTAGATATTCTGAGTAATATTTTTATACGTTCATGCCAACACTGACACACAGAAAAAGCGATATTTGTAGATTAAAAATTAAATCTACAAATTCGAAATTGTTAAGTTTTATGTACATTGTAAACAATAAATATTTAAAACTAACATAATCAGTTTCATTAATCAATATAATGATGGCTGAGTTCAATAATGTGATGACTCGAAGAATGTCATTTTGAAATTATTTGGTTAGATTCCTTTTTTCTGATCATTTCTGTTCTCTTGTGTGTTAAGTCAGATTCCTCCATTTGTGGATGCCAAAGCAGATAATATGTTGTAGAAATGAAACTTTGAGGTCAGTTATGCTACATCTTCGGTATCATAGTTTTCAAATAAAACTTGGGCATTGTTGTAAGGGTAAAAAATTTGTGCTATTGAATTTATGTTCATTCCAGTGATGTGGTCACACTTTCTGATTCATTTTAGTGTTCATTGTCAGTCAGGTGCTTCTAGTGTGTTGATTGCAAACATACTTACACAATTAGTATTAACTAATAAAATGGAAAGGTACAAGTGGAGTTTTAAATTTGTGCAGGTTGCCTAAAAAAATTCAGAATTCTTCAAGTAAGTGAATTTATTATCTCATAAAAGTAGATAAATAGGCGGTACATTATTGCTTCACGTCTGTAGGTTTACCCTCAAAGTGCCCTACACGTGACCCCCGGGTGGTGCTAAGAAAGCAATAACTGTGGCTGCTGGACCTATCTTTTTAAAGATCCTCCAGCAATGGCGGAAGTATTTAATGGAAATGGCTCTTCTCAGAGCTACCAGACAAGAAACATCGGACCTTTCATCCATGTCTTCCATCTTAACGTAGAAAGCAACAGCAGAGCAAAATGTGACTACCTATCCAAGGTTATCCTGAATAATAATATAGATGTTGTGGCTATACAGGAAACCCATACAGCCAATGAAGAAGAGTTTCGGAAAAGAGGCCGCATTAATGGTTTCACAGCTCTTGGTGCAACATATCACAGTGCACATGGTATAGCTACTTATGTTCGTAATAATATCCAAGATGCCTCACTGCTCTTTCAAAACGAAGACGAAGACATCCATTGTGTTGCTGTGCGAGTGGCAGATGTTACTATTTTTAACATTTATAAACCCCCAAACACACAGTGGTCAGGTACCGTACTCCTGACTGCTCAACACCCTTCAGGTTATATAGGCGACTTCAACAGCCATCACGAACTATGGAAGTACTCGAATGACAATGAATGTGTAAAGAAACTCGTAGAATAGACAGAAATGAACAATCTCCATCTGATTTTTGACCCAAAAGATCTTGGTACTTTCCAGTCAACTGCATGAAATAGGGATTTCAATCCTGACTTGTGATTTGTTAGCTGCAATGATGCAGGACAGCCCTTACATACCAGTCGTAAAGTGTTAAGACATTTTCCCCACAGTCAACATGGCCCCATTGTAGTGGACATTGGCATCAAAATTCCTGTTGTACGGTCAATACCACATGCTCGGAGGAACTTCAGAAAAGCAAATTGGTCAACATTCACCACTGAACTGGATAAATGTGTTCGGTGGATTGCTCCCAAGCACAATTACAATCGTTTCGTAGATGCAGTTATGATGGCGGCTAAGAAGAGTATGCCATAGAAAAGAATACATATTGGTTGGAATGTAGAGACTGATGCACTCTATAACGAATATCTGCATACTGGTGATGAAGACATAGCTGATGAACTTCTTTCCAGCAAGGATACTACCCGGACAGAACGGTGAATTGAGACACTGGAGAATATCGACCTAACTCATTCCAGTAGAAGTTCTTGGGGGCACCGCAGAAAACTTGGATGAAGGACACCTTTGGTGAAGCAACAGCCTGGAGTTACTCCGGATGAACTAGCATCTCACATTGTCACAACTTCCTAAACTCCATCAGATAAGAAACATACCAAATACATACGGCGCCAGCTCCAATCTCTGGAATCAAGAACACCACGCACATCAAGGTATTCACAACCGCTTACGGTGCAAGACATCAATGCTGCTCTCAAAGACGTTAAACCAAGTACAGCTCCAGATTTTGATGACATTCATCCAGAATTTCGCATTCATTTAGGGAAGAATGCAAGAAGTTGGCTGTTAAGGTTTTTAACCGACCTTCTACAGAACAGACAACTCCCAGCAGAATTCAAACGAACGAAAGTGATTTCCATCTTGAAACCAGGTAAGCCTGCCAATGACCCAAGCAGTTATAGAACAGTTGCCCTTCTTTTTTGAGAGGCTATTCCACAACAGAATCAGCGCAACTATTTTTCAGCATATTACAGTTGATCAAGCTGGATTCAGGCCAAATTGCAGCTGCTGCGATCAAGTGCTTTCACTGACATTCCACATGGAAGCAGGTTTCCAGAAACAACTCAAGACCTCAGCTGTATTCATTGATCTTACAGCAGCATTTGACGCAGTCTGGAGGGAAGGTTTACTTTACAAGCTTCTCCGAATTGCACCCCGTAGGACCATCATGCAGGTTATAAGCAATATGCTCAATGACAGAAAATTTCCAGTGTGTATGGGAAATAGTATGAGTAGAGAAAGGAAGCTCAAAAATGGATTACCACAAGGATCGGTACTGTCTCCCCTACTGTTCAATTTTTATATCCGATCTCCCAGAAACATCATCGCAAACATTTTGTTATGCTGATATCATAACACTAGCCACTCAAAATCGATATCTTAGTGTGACAGAAGAAGTGCTACAAAGAGACCTGATTTCACATACTTCAAGAAATGGCAACTGTGTCCTAACTCTAAGAAAACAGAAGTGTCATGTTTTCACCTGAATAATCGCCAAGCTGGCATTAAACCTCACATACGTTTTTGTCACCAAGAACTTCGGCATAGCAGCTATCCCAAATATTTGTGGATTACACTTGATCGCACACTATCTTACAAACAACATCTTATGAATATGTCAAAAATGCTCAAAACACGTAATATTATCCTTCAGAAATTGTATGGCTCAAGTTGGGGTTCATCAGCAGAGACTTTATGATCTGCTTTGGGACTGGTATTCTCGTGTGGTGAGTACTGTGCACCAGTTTGATACTCAACTGAATGTTAGCTTGCGGTTAATATCTGGTACTATCCAGTCCACATCATTTATTGGCTCCCAATTCTGTCAGGTATAATGCCACCTGTTTTTAAAAGATAAAATGCTCCCATCCGAGAGTTCAAGAAGATAGAAATGAACCCTCAACTGCCTGTTTTGGATGATATTCCTGTTCTCAAGGTAACGAGGTTGGAGTCACGACATCCATCTTTGCATGATGCTGACACATTGGCAGATGGGAATTTTCGCCCTTTAGAAGAATGGAGAAGTCCCTGGAAAGTTGCCACAGACAGTTCCTTACACAACATCTTTTCTGGTGAACATCTTCCTGGTGAACATCATCTACCGCGTAAGATTTGGACCACTCTCAGTTGGGTAAGAACAAATCATGGACGATGCAGGGATGCCCTTTATAAGTGGAAATATATCTCAGCACCAGGGTGCGACTGTGGTGCATCTCGGCAGATGATCCCCATATTGTAAGTGAATGTACACGACGTTCCTACACAGGTAGCCTGTGTGACTTTTTGGAACCAACAGAGGAAGCTATACAGTCGATCACTCAACTGGACATTCTGCTATAAAACATGTTTCTTGTCTGTGTATATTTGTAAATACTATATATTTGTATATATGTATCTAAATTGTTGCCCTATGCTAATAATAATAATAAGAAGAAGAAGAAGAATAGGTAAATAACGTAGTGATATAATATTCTTTCAAAATTGTAATTATTGTCACTGACCTTACAAAGTACCACAAGTGTATGTCCTGTTTTAAAACATTTAATATAGTAGTGTTTTTGAACTGTAGTTGTGACATTGCTAATAAATTTTTTGCTGTCACACCTTTGTTGGTTACTGTGTTCTTTGATAATCCGTGGGAAATGATTGTATAGTCTCGGATTGGTGCTCTTAACCAAGCCCTTGTATCAGCAGGTCATGCGATGGCTAGTCATAGCGTAAGGTTTGACTTCAAACCGGATTTGTGTAGGAAACTATGAATTCTGAATGGTTTATTTTATTTTGTGAGTGGTTAGAGTCTTCTCGGCTCTAATGTGATGCACTGACTTGTTCCTACTGTACTTTCACAACTAGTGGCAAGAAATATTCATGTCGGTCCTCAGAACTACGAAGTACCAGCTCACACTCTCTGTTTCTTTGTCATTCATGTGTAACGGGACACAGTAGGCTACGTTAGAGAACAATCTTGTATTATGACCACCAGTAAAAATGTTGCTTATGAATCCTTTTCACACACAAAATCATATTTCTATTTTTGATGGAGTCTAAATTAGCTTTCTACTTTCTAAACATATTTTGTGCAGAGACCAGCAAAGCGACATGCATTTTATGTGTCTTCTTTTTTCTTGGCATATATGTCAGAGGACAGTCCATTGTTTACGTAGCTTAGTCCATTTTACATCATAGATTTTAGATGCTTCTGAAGGATTCAGTCGACCGGATCTTATCTGCTACTTCCCACTTTGTTTTATATCTCACCTCAGGCGCTATTGTTTCCTCACTCTCATTTCAGCAGTCTACAAATATCATGCCGCAACTTAAATGACTTCCTTTAAAATGTCTAAACTATTTGCCATGGCAGTTGGGTATTGAATTACATAAGAAAAGATTTTAAGATTCATAAAATTTCCTAATTGCTGACTTGTGGAAATACACGTTTTTCTGAAGTTACCAATTAGTGATGAGATTACCTTCCATTTGTGGAGAGACACATCGCCCTGAGCTAAATAGTGATGAGGCTTACTTCCGTTTGTGTAGAGACACATGGTCCTGAACTAACCACTTAGTTATGTGGCTTCCTTCCAGGCTTAGGGCGTTGAGTGTCACATGGCCCTGAGCTGACCACTTTGTGCCACTCCTCCATGGTCTTCATATTTATAAGCGTGATCGGAGTGAAAATAACAAACTGATTAATATGATCGTCTGCTGTCTATGACGTATGTAAGCAGAAATATGAATTGCAAAATTCTATTCAGGCTAGAATACACTGACGAACTCCCCTCTTGTAGGTACTCGTAGAATTTCACCGGATATTCAAACTGTCCTTCCCATTTAACACAGGTATACCCAATTTTTTATTTTTTTTAGTTATAATTTTTTCTTCACAATGCATTTATAGGAGTCACATAAACACGAAATCCAGAAGCGTTCAGCCATTCAAACACTATTTTGTGAAAATAAGTTTTTATAGATATCGGACATAGGCATTAGGGGAGAAAATTTGAACATACAATAAACTAATTTGAATGTTAGGATGTGTAAAATATCCATTGCATTTCATTTTTGTAACAGAATATTCATCAGTCTGCATCTGGTGGCAGGGTCCTGTGTTGTGGTTCATTGACTCCAGTTAGTTCGGTCTCGGGCCATGTCTGCATGTAGTCTTCCAACTTTCAGGCCGTTGTGCACTTTATCAGTCTGTGCTGTCTGGTTCGTCCCTAGCGCCTCTTTTCACCAACTTTCTGTGTAATAGTCTGACTTTCCCAATGTATCGTCCTCTACACGCAACACATGCCCAAACCAGCGCACACGCCTTTCCCCAATTTTCTTCTGGATCGGTGCAATGCCAAAACGTTTTCTAATAACATCATTTGAAATGTGATCTAGTCTACTTATGCCAGCCTTCCACCTAAGCAACTTCGTATCCATGATGCTTAGTTGGCGTTCTACCTCTAGAGCTGGTCAGCATTCGTTGCCGTAGAAAACGACAGGATGGATATCGATAGGACAGATATCAGTTCGGTAGAACTTAGTTTAGAGATGGCCCTTCGTCCAAATTTCGGAAGGGCGCCTGTTGTCATTCTCCACTTCAGTCAGGCTTTGTATATCCTTAAGTTGACTTCATCAGTAAGTCGGCCATAATAATAGATTGTGGAGCCAATATACTTAAATATCTCTACTCGTGCTATATCTTCAACGTCAACATGCATGGTTCCAACTTCTCGACGATGTAATGCAATGTATTCTGTCTTGTTCTTGTTGAGGCGCGGGGCTCATTGCGCTAGTCGATTGTTCCGGTCTTCTGTTTGACGCTGCAGGTCTAGCTTATTCTCTTCAGCCAAATGATATCATTTGCTTAGAGAAGTGTCCATGGTATTGGACTGCGCAGGTTTGTGGTAATTATGTCCATCACAAGAATGAGCTGCAGTGGTGATAAGCCTTGATGGACTCCTACAGTTATGCGGAAGTCATCAGACGCTCCTGCGGCAGCTTGAATACAACTCATTTGTTCTTTGTAGAGCAATTATACCCTCTCAGCAAGGTGCTCTGGAATGCCATGTACTTGTAGGGCTGACTGATTAGGTCATGAAGTACCCGATGGAAGGGCTTCTAAGGGTCCAGAAGTTTGTGATGAAGCCTCTTATTCTTTTCACAGTGTTTCTCAAGTAATAGTCCGGCAGCATGGGGTTTCTCTTATTGCGCCACAATTTTACACAAATCCAGCTTGGCTTGTTGTATGTTTGTCTAAATCGCTAATCCTTTTGTCGAAGATTTGTTCTAAGTCTCTCATTGCGAGGCTCAGAAGTATGTTCGGGCCGTGATAAGAAAAATCGGCAGGGCTTCCCTTATTTCTGAATTGATACTCCGTCGCTAGTCTGTTTGTTTTTGACCTTCTTTGATGATATGGTTGAAAAGCTTGCTTTAGCCACACTGCTGCATCCCCCCATTGAGAGAAACAAAACTCTGCTGGAAGATAATCGGGACAGATGGCTTTCCCTGGTTTCATTTCCTTCAGCATAGTCTGGACTTTAGTGACGTCATTTTCCTACGTTGGACCTTCAACAGCGGAGGTGATTAGGATTGGTAGATACGGAAATTCCATGATTGAGATGTTGTCAAAATATTTCCACCAGTGTACTCGCGCTTCCCGCCTGTCCAGTAGCAAATCGTCTGTTTCCTCATTGATGCCGTAAAAACGTTGGACTTCTGACGTTTTGCGATGGCTCGATTGACTAGCCGTTAAAAATTCCGCTCGAATTCGCGCATGTCATGTTTCACATATAGACCTGCCTACCGGTTTGATTTAGTTACGGCAAATACCTCCTTCATTTTACGAGTGGCTGCCCTGTAGGCATTCCAATGAGCAAGAAACTCGTGGTACAGCTGCTTCTTCAACCGTACTGCATATTTAACATCTTCATTCCTTGGCCATATGCCATGTTTAATCCTTCGTTGTCGTCGCCCTGACTTAATTGTTCCAGGAATATAGCGAAAGGCGTCTTTCAGTTTAGTCCGGCTCACTTCAACTATGGTGATTTGTGACTCTGTAACTTTTGCAACGACGTTAGTCTCCTTCTTCAGGAGCAACCATTTGATCCCAATTTGTCTATTTCCTGTGAAGTATTGGGCTCTTGGTGACTTTATCCACAGCTTAGATGACTGGTCGTTGTTGCATCGCAAGGATTTAATAAGGGGCAACTGTTATCTCTAGAACATATTCGAGATTTCACCCGCTCACAAGGATGTAGTCAATGCGAATTGGATGGGAGCCACTGTAGTACAGAGTAGATGAATATCACTCTTTTTGAACCGTGTGTTTGCGATGATCAGTTTCTGCATAATCGCGAATTTGTTGGGCATCGTCGTTCTTTTCTCCATGTCCATGAACGCCATGGACTGTTTGTTCTTCTTTCCTCGGCCCGACACGTCCATTCAGATCAGCGGCAGCGGTCTTCTTGTCAGGCAGTGCCCAGAACGCATCTTTGGTTTTCATGCGCACGTCAGTTTGTGGAGCGTCGCGCTGAAAAATTGGATTTTCCTTCTCTCCCCAATGCGGACGAGTTACATCAAGCGATTGTCAAACCTTTGCACCTCGGAGACTGAACCGTCAAATTTAGCTGATATGACAATATCAACACCATGAGCTGTTCTTCGGTTTCTGTTGTACACCACTTAGTAACCACACCTCTTTTCACATGACTTTTCTCTATTCCATCTTTTTTCCGCACCTCTCAGATGCCTACAAGCCTTCTCTCAAGCGCAGTGGCTTATTCGCTGCTTCACCCAGGCATAATTCAATTATGGGATACAAAATGGTGGTATTAGCATGGTTAGAGGTCACAGCCCGTGCGACGGTAACCCTAGCATACTTTTCATGCTGACTGGGCACTGGCAATGCGCGTCCCTTCCAGGGGCTGCTCTAACCTTGGCTCTGATACCATGAGACATATTTCTGTAATGATGTAACGGTATTTTTTATGGCCGGCTTGTCTTGAAGCATTTAAGGGCTCATGACGGAAGGTAGTAACGCAGTTGCGGACATGGAGAACAGATGCCTTTTGCAGCCCCTCCTCTAGAGAAGAAACGCTACCCTCTTTTCTGCTTTATCTTCCAGAAATTTAGTGTACCTCTTCCACCATCTGGTCCCTAGTGAACGTCTCCATCTCCGCCAAAGTTGCCCTTAAAGACTTTGTACATGTTTGGTACGCGAGAGCTTTTATATTTTGCTCATGTTCATCGCCAGGCCAGCGGGGAACCCGTATCCGTCACCTGGGAAGCGCCACGTGTTAGAGCAATATAGCTGGTTCGTGTAGAATATTTATCAACGCAAAATGAAACATTATTTTACTGAAAACTAATTGTGAACCTGATAAATTACTTGTCACAGTAATCACGTATTCGCGTAAAGAAGAAGTGTTACAGGCTTTTGCACCTTTGCTTGGTGTGATATGCCACAGAACGCATGACATACAATCCAGTGTCGTATTTTCTGCCCCCTGTTGTCTAGTGGTGTCAACATCAATACCTTGTTTGATGATCATGAGATTTAGTCTGTCATATCTGGAATCAATGCCCCCCTTTCATTTGTCCACTTATTTTCTCCAAAGAGTGCACTAACAATGCATGGTCGTGCCTCCCATTACTTTGCATGTGAGCCAGTCATGCATTCGACTGGGCCATGTGAATTCAGTTCATACAGCAATAATTGGAAAGTACCAGTTCATGTTACGATTTTTTAGCCTGCGTGATCGATTTTCCCATGTGGCAGTTGTAAGCGGATCTCACCTTTAACCAAGAAATTTGCATTTCCCGCCCTTCTTCCGTAGAATATGTAGAACTACTCTGTGGTGGGGAGACAGGCTCAGAATTGGATGCTCTCCAACTATGTTATGAATCCACTAGAAATAATCACGTTGCCCGTAATCTTTTGAAATAAATAGAATAATATTCCTTCTTTTGCATAGCAGCAATATCCACTACGGTGCAATTCAACGTCTTGTCATCTCGAATTTTGGCTCAAGCCTTGATTTTCATGCTCCTTCTATCCGTATTGTTAAAGTAATACGTGTAAGAATAATCAAAGGCCTTATAGGTTGCGTTAGGTTTCAAAATCAGAATATTAGAACAATGTAATAAAACGCTACCACCAATGCCATATTCTGTATTGCCTTCATAATGTCTTTAACTGCAGTGTCTTGAGGAGAAAAGTCAGTATCAATGCTAGCCAGAGAGCTGTCGTATACTTGTTATATTTCAGCTTTTCCAGGATTTCTTCAGGATTAGTGGCTTCCGTGTTAAATACAGGAATTAAGACGTAGACTGATGTAGTACATGGTAGTAAGTATGAACGTCCTTGTATAAGCCTACCATCCTATATATAGGTTGGCTATGTTTGATTGCACATCAAAGATACATATTTCGGAAAAGCGACACAGTGACATAATAAAATGGTACAGTAATATGATAACAATGCACAAATACAATATGTATATTTGTGTGACAAAATAACATTCATAAAAGATTAGCCATGTTTCAACAGATCTTGCTGAATGTCGACAAACGTTCTCAACTTTATTAATATCTACAACACAGATATTCTCTCAAACAACCTCAAGAACAAGGTCCTTTACAAAAATTATTACTTGCCTGCGACAAAGCGCAGAGTGCTTCAACAAGACCATAACTCCAAAGCATATGCCGTCCTTTATGTAGGAGAACAGACTACGGATTTCGATAGAATTATATGTGCTGGATTAAAGAGCTTGTACGAGTATTTACCCTTTTAGGCTGGACCACTTCTCATGCTTTCTTCAAAATTAACTCGTACATTTCTAAACCGTGACAAATTTCTTGCGCGTGATATCGTGATTAAGAAAAGACGCAACATATGCTCGTAACAAGTGAGAGCTTTTGAAATTTAACCTCAGATGATGTTTACTCTCAGGAATGTAACGTTTTTGAGTAACGAGCTCTCTGCACTGGATATCAGTGATTGGAATGTCCAGTAGGAAATCCCCTGTGTGAGAGTTGTAGTGGATTTGTCTGTTGAACTATTGGTCACATGGTTTTAATTTGTCACTGTAGATCGAGACCCGAGGTGAGCTATAGAGATCATCAACCTCCGGACGGCGGATCATCTAGTTTTAGGTGTAGTGTGTGCAGTGAAGTCCTGGCTAGGAAGTTCGACCTATTGCAACATCTGAAGAGACACAAGGAAGATCGACCCTTCAAGTGCGATCACTGCCGAAGCAGCTTGTCGGAACACCTCAGGATCCACCCGCTCCAAGTGTGCGGATTTTCTGATAAATGCTTTACAAAGAGGAAAATGCTGACTGGGGACACGCGATTGCATAAAGGTGGGATTATAAACGAATGCTCAGTATCTCATAAAAATTTCAGGAAAAGGCCGGACGTTATGAGGTCTCACACGAGCGAGAACCGTTACTGCTGCAACGTCTGTGGAAAATCCTTCCGGTGGAAAAAACTAGCAGGTGATATGGGTATTCACACAGGACCAAAGCCTCACTTTTGCACTGTATGTTGCAAATCACTTGTCAAGAAAAGCAGTTTATCTTATCACAAGCTGACTAAAACAGGAGAGAAGCCATACAGGTGCAATGTCTGTAGCAAGTCATTCATACAGAGAGGCAGTCTAACCGATCAAATTCGGACCCATACAGGCGAGAAGCCATACAGTTGCAATGTCTGTGCCAAATCATTTATACAGAAAGTCAGTCTAACCCTTCATATGTGGAACCATACAGGCGAGAAGCCTTACAGTTGCAATGACTGTGGCAAATTATTCACAAGCAAAGCCTATCTGACAGTTCATATGCGTACCCATACACGCGAGAAGCCATACAGTTGTAATGTCTGTGGCAAATCATTCATAGAGGGAGGTACACTAACCAAACATATGCGGACCCATACACGCGAGAAGCCCTACAGCTGCAATGTCTGTGGCAAATCATTCACATGTAAAGGTAGTCTGGCCTCTCATATGCTTAGCCATACAGGCGAGAAGCCAAACAATTGCAATGTCTGCGGCAAATCATTCGCCCACAAAGGCAATCTGACCGTTCATATGCGGACCCATACACGCGAGAAGCCATACAGTTGTAATGTCTGTGGCAAATCATTCATAGAGGGAGGTACACTAACCACACATATGCGGACCCATACAGGCGAAAAGCCATACAGCTGCAATGTCTGTGGCAAATCATTCACATGTAAAGGTAGTCTGGCCTCTCATATGCTTAGCCATACAGGCGAGAAGCCAAACAATTGCAATGTCTGCGGCAAATCATTTATACAGAAAGTCGGTCTAACCCTTCATATGCGGACCCATACAGGCGAGAAGCCTTACAGTTGCAATGTCTGTGGCAAATCATTCACATGTAAAGGTAGTCTGGCCTCTCATATGCTTAGCCATACAGGCGAGAAGCCTAACAATTGCAATGTCTGCGGCAAATCATTCGCCCACAAAGGCAATCTGACCGTTCATATGCGGACCCATACACGCGAGAAGCCATACAGTTGTAATGTCTGTGGCAAATCATTCATAGAGGGAGGTACAGTAACCACACATATGCGGACCCATACAGGGGGGAAGCCAAATAGCTGCAATGCCTGTGGCAAATCATTCACAAGGAAACGCAGTCTAATCGGTCATATGCGGACCCATACAGGAAAGAAGCCTTAGAGTTGCAATATCTGTGGGAAATCATTTACAAGGAAAGGCTTTCTAACCGGTCATATGCGGACCCAAACAGGCGAGACGTCTTAGAGCTGTAATGTCTGTGGCAAATCATTCATACAGAAAGGCATTCTAACCGGTCATATGCGGATCCATACAGGCAAGAAGCCATACAGCTGCAATGTCTGTGGCAAATCATTCATAAAGAGAGGTAAACTAACCGAACATATGCGGACCCATACAGGCGAGAAGCCATACATGTGCAATGTCTGGGGCAAATCATTCACAAGGAAAGGCAGTCTGACTGATCATATGCGAACCCAAACAGGGGGGGAAGCCAAATAGTTGCAATGCCTGTGGCAAATCATTCAGAAAGAAAGGCAGTCTGATCTAACTGTTCATATGCGGACACAAACAGAAGAGAAGCCATACTGTTGCAAAGTTTATTCCACTGAAGCACAACTTGTAGGATTCCAGCAAGATATAACAGATATCCTGGATTCAGGAGGTCAATGGGTCTGTATCGCGACTGACCTGTCTAAGGCATTTGATGGAGTAGATCATGGGAGACTACTGGCAAAAATGAGTGCAATTGGACTAGATAAATGAATGACTGAATGGGTGGCTCTGTTTTTAGAAAATAGAACTCAGATAATTAGAGTAGGTGAAGCTTTATCCTGCCCTGTAACAATTAAGAGGGGAATTCCTCAAGGCAGTGTTATTGGACCTTTATATTTTCTTATATATATCAATGATATGTGCAAAGAAGTGGAATCAGTGATAAGGCTTTTCGTAGATGATGTTATTCTGTACAGAGTAATAAATAAGTTTCAAGATTGTGAGCAACTGCAAAATGATCTCTATAATGTTGTCGGGTTGTTGCATTTTCAGATTAAAGCTCGCAAATGAGCTGTTTTAATTCAGTAATGGCTACTGTACCCCACCCATATCCAATCCCTCCTTCAACGCTAACGCCCCTTCCTCCCCAACATCAATAACCGAACCACCGCCGTCTCAATCGATATATGTAGGAACCGAACTGCCGAACCTTACCCCCACCACTACCACGTGCAAGGGTTTGACAGCGGCATAGGTCCTACCCTTCCGAGGGCCCGGCTCAGACTGAATACTTTTGCCCTCCACCCGCGTGGGCGCGCTGTTGTACATCACGTCACTCACCCTAAGCCCACGTGACGAATACGGCAGCTCCTATTGGTAGAAACATCTCCCGATTGCTATTGGTCGATTTGAGTTTGACAACTTGGACCACGTGGGACGACCACGTTTTTGACGTTTGTGACATTTTGCTTTACTTTGATTTGTATGCGCATATCTGTTATATTCGTTTGCGTGTTTGAAGGAAAAGTACAAGATATCTGAGGTAAGCACCCTTACTGTTCTTGTTTTACTAATCTCCTGAGGCCAGAATATGAAAACATACCACACCAAGGCAAATGAATTTCGGATAATTTGAAACAAGTGCGGCCAGTATCCAGTATTCGGGAGATAGTAGGTTCGAACCCCACTATCGGCAGCCCTGAAAATGGTTTTCTGTGGTTTCCCATTTTCACACCAGGCAAATGCTGGGGCTGTACCTTAATTAAGGCCATGGCTGCTTCCTTCCCATTCCTAGGCCTTTCCTGTCCCATCATCGCCATTAGACCTATCTGTGTCGGTGCAACGTAAAGCAACTAGCCTTATCATAGTTGTCCCCCTGTGGGTAGGGCCAGTAGAATAACAGCCACAGCATCCTCTGCCTGCTGTAAAAGACGACTAAAAGGGGTCCCATGTGGGCTCTGCAATTGGGAGCTTGGGTAGGCGACCACGGAGCCCTTAATTGAATTTTGGCACTGCTTCCGCTTACTTGTGCCAGGCTCCCCACTTTCATCTATCCTATCTGATCTACCTCGATCACGACCTGTTCTTTTCTGCCCCCGATTGTATTATGTATGGAGGCCTAGGGAGTCTTATTTTCCCTCCATGGCGCTGGTCCTCCTTAGCTGATACCATCATTTTTCCTAGTGTCAGCCCCCTTCCATTTCTTCTCTCCAATTACTAATATATATATATAGAGGATGGTTGCCTAGTTGTACTTTCTCTTAAAACAATGAACTAGATTTTAGGCCCTTTTAATCAACAAGCATCATCATCTTAAGCAAGGAGATTGGTGGTGAGGGCAAGATGTTTGGTGGCCATGAAATATACTAGGAACTATCCCATCATTCGCCTTACTGCAGGCGAAAGGAAAAACCATTCTCAGGACAGCCAGTGGTAGGGGAACAGCCCGTTTCTGTGTCCGAAATGCAGAGGTGTAGAAACACGGTGGAACCATAACCACCCCTTCTCTGCTTGGTTGGCCGGTTGGAGTGCATGCTGTCAGACCACAGATCAGCCTACTCTGCAACCACCAACATAGATTTCTGCCTTCGATATACAGTAGGTACAAATGGCACTGTCTGAAGTGAGTTTCCACTGTCTTCAACTGGCATTTCGTCTAGGTCACAGCAAAGTCCCTTGCACACCGTAATGTTGTGGAAGTAGCAGCATATTGTTCATAATACTGTACTAAATTAGCAAGCAATTCCATGGACATAGCTCTTAATAGGTGGAGCTGTGTTGTGACTTGGCATGGGAATGTTTTGTGCTGGATCAGCTGCCATATTATTGTATGTAGATCCTGTTGCTACATAATTCTGTAAATTTATTAGAAATCCTCTCCTGCAGATGGACTGAAAGGAAGCATTATTTGTACCTCCTGCATGTTGTAAGAGGGAGCAATCACAGAATCTGTAAGCTCTCTCTTGTCTTTTAAACCCTCAAATATATTCATGATTCCATCCTTTCCCATGTAGCAGAAAAATTTTGATATATCCTACTGTCACATAAAATAGAACATTTTTTATTGTAAATAGTGTAGGTTAATGAATACAAGGGATGCATACAATTTTGTAGCTTGACATTGTTTATCATCTAAATGCAGATGACTGATTGAATGATATGTTGTGTTTTGGTGCAGTATGTAGGAACAGAGTATGTGCTATCATGTCTTGGTTTCTTCAAACACTACTCTGCCAGAGATTTGCCATCCTCTAGTAGATGCAAAAGAAGTACAAATCTCAATATTTTTCAGTGTGTGGCCCTAGGTGCCTCTTTTGACAGACTGAAAGATGTATCATATAGTAAGTTCCTTGGGAAAATACAAATGGTGTTGCTGAAAACTTCTGCAATGTTAGTGCAACGTTAAACTGCTATAAGAGAGAAGAGTATTATGTTGTACCTTGTCAGTTCCAGTCTTTCTTTCATAAATGAATGATATTGTATTTGTGTTGTATTGAATAGTTTTCTGGCTGATGAATATTAATTGATGATTTACACTGCTGAATATAATGTCATGAGATTATGATATACTATGATCACTAAAACTTTTGTTCAAATTTCTACACAATTTTATACGTGTAACACTGTGGATAGTAGGTAGAATATAGCTCCATAAATCAAAAGATCATGTTTCATTTCAATTTACCTTTGAATCCTACAAACTCCCTCCTTAGCATATGAGTTTCCTTTCATCATTTTGTTCCTGTGCATGGTTTTCTTTCTTACATTGTATTTATATTTTATTTCCTGCATAAGTGGCATATCTTGATACTATTGACTGTTACAGTTGGCTTAAGTAGTGTTAAAGAGGACTGATGTACGAGGGGATGTTAGTGTCTATTTCTGTCATAGGTCTTAATCTGAGATAAGTATTGCCAATCCCACTCACCTTCAGGTCACTTCCTTCCTCCCTTTGTGAGTTAGCTTCCTTTTTCCTCAGCAGAAACAAACAAAAGCAGTACAGGCAAGGCCAGTCACTCCGATCCTTCAAGGCTTTGTGAATTAGTAAAAATAAAATATAGCTCCATAATTGAAATAATTATAATAAGCAGCACAAGTGGTAAGCTTCTTTTCTCCAGCAAAAACATTATTAATAATAATAATAAAACACAGGCCAACCTCCAGGTGTATTGTTGTTCAGAATGCAGTATTTCAGAAAATGGTTACAGAAAGAAGGAAAGAAAGAAAAGGAAATGAAAGAAAAATATAAGAGAAATAAAAAAGGAAAAAATATATTTAATATAATATTTAAGAGTGGAGGGGGGACGAGAACCTGGAGACCCTCCGCGCGCTAAACGATTTAAGTCACCCGCCCGGTAATTTTAGTTCAGCCCTGTTTACACTAGAGGCGCTGGTGTGCAATTCCTGGCGATCATTGCGCAGCCGTTGCGTATAGAAGTGAAAAATAACGTTGAGAGTCATCTCTTACTCATTCTCTTTGACCACGTGTAAAGCCCACTAGTGACAGAAACTTTGTTCATGGGGCAAGGAAAGGGGTTCTGGTGGCACATGCCCCCAGATTATGGTCGCCAAGTGGACAATTGGCCTCTAGCATTTACTAGGGAGATGGCAGTGCATGCTATGTTTGATAGTGGCAAAAAGCTGAATTAAAGTTGTGGACTTGATAGTGAAGGAACCTTGGTTAGGTCCAGCTACCAATGAAGTTGTGACAGGCAGCGTTTCAAGATCGAGGCATCAGGACAATTCATGAGCTAAGTACCCATCAAATGACTGTTTATTGTTTATTGATTACCTCTGGCGTTTACTGAAATGGATTTCTGTAGGTTGTATCGTTATGTTTTTATTCTCCATGGTTTGGTAATGGTATCGTTGTGGGATTGACATCATCTCCTATCATACATTATCCAATTTTAGTGCTAGTAGCTGCTGAACTGAAGGACAATTGTGGGTGCTGGATTTAATTCGGTTATGGCCAGTAGGACTTTGCATCTCATAGTGAACATATTTTTCCTCCAAAAGAAATTCCAGGTAATATTTGCATCATTTAAACTTCTTTACAATGTTACTAATGTTGGGTGATCTCATAGTAAAACTCTGCCTTGGCGGAGAAGCTGTGAAATAATTTTGGAGAAGAAGCGACTTATTGTCATCATCTTTCCTTGCTCTGTCTGTTGCTACTGTAAACACAGTCCATTGTAATCTTCTGAATGTGTGGCTTACAGTTCAGTCTCTCTTCATCTGATAGCTTGCATGGTGATGTGATAACATTCTACTTTCATGTTGGGGAGTGTAATTTGGGTCCATTCTAGAGGTATTTGATGAAGCTGAATATCCCAGCACACGTCTGTAGTTATACTGGCATAAAAGTGAATTCCTGCACATCATTCTTGCACCTCAGAGTCTTTGAAAACCTTGAGAGTTAGAAGAGGGATATTCAATGAATAATTGTGACTCGGCAGCAAAAATCTACTCCCAACACTGTGAACTGCTAATTTATAGATGGGATATTGTCCATGAGTTGCTTAATGGTGAAATTCTGCTGCTTATGCACACTGTTCTCTGAATAAATGTTTGCTGGTTGAGTTCTAAATTATAGACACTACAGAAGAGAACGGTGTCTGAACATATCTGAGATGCGAGTGCACTGCTATTCAAGATCTATACTCTTGACACTTCTTGGTATGTTCTATTCTTGGGTATTTAGAAAAAAAACAATAGCTGTCATCAACAACAACGGAATTCAAGAACTACAATGTGACCCTACAAATAAATTTCAAATCAAATTAAAACAAGCTATCCAGCAAACAGACTTTATTCTCACAGAACAAGAAAAGGAAAGCCTCACTATCAAAAATCCCAAACTCCCCACAGTAAGAGCCATCCCCAAAATACACAAAAACTCATGTCCCATTAGACCCGCCCGAAAGCGCCCGACTGTTCACTTTGCCTTACGGTCCGTATTGCCCGAAAACACCCAGCTGCATTATCTGCATACGTGTGCAATCTATGCAATAGTTTTATATTTTTTGGTAGTGAATTGTTTATTAGGCATTGATGAACATGCAGTACAATATACAAGGCTTAGGAAATAAAAGAAGGGTGAGAATTTGTCTTGAAGTTGTCTAGGCAACGGACTTGAACTTCCGCGAGTGCTGGTCAGCTGTTTAGTTCGTAAACATGACGGGATTGAATACTGCGGATATTGAGACTGAGCTGAATAACGGCATAAGAAATGACACAGAATTGTTGAGCAGGGATGGAGGTAAATTTTTAGTGAGTAAATAACATATCAACAAAGATAATTTTACTGATAACTGTGATATAAGTGAAAACGGATATCTAGAAATCGGACCTGATGATGATGCGGCTGCAATTCAGGTAACACAAATATTTTGTTTCATTACTCAATGATTATATGGATGATGTTGAACCTATCAATAATTTCAGAATAGTATTATGAGAAATAGGTTATATTTTTACATATGTTAGGCAGAGACAATCTCTTCATTGACATTACCGATTGCGTATATATTAATGCAGCAATCAAACAGGCGCATTTCAGTAAAATAGAAACAGAATGGGAAGATACTTGCTAGAGGAAATGAAAGTTGATATACAAGGTCACCATTACACTTCCAGAATCTCATCTTTATTGGCTTAGGGGGATTTAGACAACATGAGAATATGACAAATACAGCCTACCTCAGTGTTGAGTATCTCCAGCACGGGTGGGCGTTTGAACCGACAAACTTATGACTCAATGAATAGAGAAATGGACATGATGGTATGTTAAATGTTGTAAATGATGGCATATTTTCTAATATTACTGAAAATGTGAATACATTGTGATCAATATTTTTTATAATATTTAACCTTTTCTGAAACGGTGTGCTCTGTTTGAAAGTTTCCTAATTAATAGGTTGAAACCTGGGGATAAGCGGATGAATCCATTAAAATTATCGAAAATCTTCATAAAGAAAATACTTCACTGCAGGAAACCAAAGATATAATTAGCCTTATTAGAACAATGTTACACCAAAATAGCTTTGCATTCACTGACAAGATGTATTGCCACAAAGAAGGGTTAGCCATGGGCTCACCATTATAAGGTATAATAGCAAACATTTTTTGAATAACTTTGAAAACATCTTCTGAACGTATCAGCATTCAAAAGGAATATTATACTGGAGCAGGTATGTAGGTGACATCATGTGCATATGATAATGACTTCACTAATGCACACCAGTTATTAAACACACTAAATTATTTACAAAATTCCACCAGCTTCACAATGGAGCAAGAATCTAATAAGAAAATAACACCACAATCAGCAGGAATAATGGCAACCTGTCTTACAAAGTGTACAGCAAGCCCACTCAGGTGTTGCATGCTATTGACGAGTCTAACCATGCATACACACTAAAAAAAGCAGGATTGAATACAATGATACACAGAGCTGTTTCCATACCAATGAGCACAATGGATTTCAATGGAGAGGCACGAATTGTTAAACAAATCATGAAAGAAGACAACCACCCTCCAGGCACAGTAGACAAAATATTAAACAAACAAAAGAAAAGTCCCTGGAAAACCACCACACTTGGTTCTCAACTACATTAATAATAACACATAAAAAGTAGGTTATATCTTTAGGAAACAGGGTTTTAATTAACCTTTAGGATGAACAACACACTGCAGAGACACATCAACAAGTGCACCTAAATAAAAAAGACCCTTTCTCAAAGTCACGATTCTATGAACTCAGGTGCCAAGAACTTAACTGCAATGCCACTTATATAGGTCAGACAAAACAAAATTTCCACAGAAGATTCAAAGAACACAATAAACGATCAGATATAATCAGCATTCAGCCTTTGGGGAGCACATATACGACAGTTCACACTATTTCACAGACATCAGCACAGATCTAAAAATTTGACACATTGAAAATAAAATCAAATCTTCGAATATGAGGGAAGCAATCGAGATCTACATCGCAAAAATTGCTAACGTAACCAACTTAAATGACCATACACACTTAAAAAATTCCCCGCACATCGCTCTACTCACATGATATCTGGTCCATACTTACTCATTAAATTGGCATTTATCACAATAATATCCTATAAATATTCTCTATTTCAATTCCATACATTATTCATCTAAAATCATTCAGTTGCATTCATCCATCTTACATAAAAGTACATTATAACATGAAGTAGGTTAATAACCTTCTCTCCCTCTCCAGTGTGGAAAGAGTATTCCACAGTGCTCCACTCGTTCCAACCTACTTCCCCCTTTCCTCTCTATGGTACAGTGTACTAGATTTTAACATCCAGTAGGAGGGATCCACAATGTTTGGCACTCCCCTCTCATGCTTCCCTTCCCCTCTCCGTAAGGTTTGTGCTATACTCAAAACTTTCCATTTACCTCTCCATGACCACAGTCCTGAAATAGTATTTGGTGACAACAAAGTTGATATTGGCAGTCTAGATAAGTTCAGGAGTTTTCTGGATATATTAATACTTGTAAATTTCTTATTTGTCAGTACTGGCTCATATTATCACTGAACTCTCTATCGTTGACAAGTTTATGCAACGTAAACAATGCTATACATATATGCATATTTTGTGTGATTTAATAGAATCTGAGGATGTTCTTGTAGAATGAAACATGTCATTCTTTGTATAATAGAGTGTTTATTTTTTACGGGTATGTTTATAGTGTAATGATTTATGTTAAAATTGTATGTTTGACAAACTAGAAAGTTTTTTTGTTACATTTAACTAAGTCTACAATGGAAAGTATGGCTTCATCTTTAACAAACTCTCCATTTTGTGCGTCATTTTATCTTCCTTTCCTTAGTTCAGCTACTGTTCGATTTCTTCTGTATTAAATGGGATAAGTGAGTATATTCTGGAATTTTATAATTTAATTCGCTTTTGTTAGTAAACTAACTTGTAATAGAATGTAAACTTCTGATCACAGTCCCTCCTGGACCCCTGTAGTTTCAAAATGTTTCATGAATCAAAGTGAAAAATTTAAAGGTCTCGTAGTACGAGGGCCATCCGGTAAATAGGTTTCCCTATTTTACAAAAAATACAAGCAGGCTATTTACACTTGTGCTGGCCCTGCAGTGTGGGGGTAGCATGCCTACCTCTTACCCAGAGGCCCCAGGTTCAATTCCTGGCCAGGTCAGGGATTTGTACCTGCATCTGAGGGCTGGTTGGAGGTCTACTCAGCCTATGTGATTAAAATTGAGGAGCTATATGACAGTGAGATGGAGGGGTCTGGAATAACGACGGAGAGGATTGTTCGTACTCACCACATGACACCTCGTAATCTGTAGGCCTTTGGGCTGAGCAGTGGTCACTTGGCAAGCCATGGCCCTACGGGGGCTGTTGCCCCATGGTGCTTGGTTTTATTTACCTTTGAGAAATATTTAATTTTCATTCTACAACTCGTACACTACTTTTCCACATAGTCACTATTTCAGTCCAAACATTTTGTTATGTTGGCAGCAGTTTCTTGATACCTTCATCATAGCGGGTCGGGTCCCATCTCTGTAGACAGCGGTGCACTTCCTCTTCCACCTCTTCATCGGTTGCAAACCGCTTACCTCCAAGGTGCAACTTGAGTTGTGGATAGAGATGGAAATCACTCGGGGCAAGTTCCGCAGAATAAGGTGGATGGGGAAAAAGGTCCCTTTTGAAGTTCTGCAGCAAATCCTGCGTCCTTTGAGCAGAATGGGCAATATTTTCTGAGACAAGACCAGAACGTTTTCGTTGGATTTCAACTCTGAGCTTCGTGAGGACCGTACAGGACCTCTCATGTGTGACCACAGTGCATTAGGGCAGTCAGTCAACCAATACAACATCATTACAGTCCCAAAAGGCAGTGGCCAAAACTATGCCTACAGAGGCTGAGGTCTAACCGAGCAAGTTGGCCATGCGGTTAAGGCCGCGCAGCTGTGAGCTTGCATCTGGGAGATAGTGCGTTCGAACCCCACTGTCGGCAGCCCTGAAGATGGTTTTCCGTGGTTTCCCATTTTCATACCAGGTAAGTATTGGGGATGTACCTTAATTAACGCCACAGCTACCTCCTTTCCACTCCTAGGCTCTTCCTCTCCAATTGTCAACATAAGACCTATTTGTGTCGGTGCGATGTAAAGTAAATTGTAAAAAAGAGTCTGAGGTCTTGGCCCTTTTTTATGAGCATGTTCGCCAAGTTTCTTCCATAGCATGCTTTGTGGTTTTGTTTTTAGAGTTGAATAATGCACCCTGCTTTCATCTCCAGTAACAATGCGGGAAAACATTTGATCTCCCTCTCTTTGAAGCATTTGCAGGAAAGCTCAGGCTACCTCGTTCTGTTATTGCTTGTGAGCATCAGTAAGAAAACTTGGGACCCATCTTGCACAGACTTTTCAATACTGCAAGACATTCAACAATATCATTGCAATAAAGGACTGCCCAGTTTCCGTGCCGGGAGGCAGTAGATTCATTATCTTATCAGTGCTGACGCATTAATTTTGTCCACCACATTCTGACCAACAGTGGCTGTAATGGGCCTGGCGCTGCGCTGTCATCATGTACATCTTGTTGCCATTCCAGGAACCATGAATGCCAGCATGCATCTTTCACTATAAACTCACACCAAATGGCAATGAATATTGGTAGCCATTTCATTTTTTGCCGTGGAAAAGCGAATAACAGAACAGAGTTCACAAGTGGAAACGCTTTCAAGTGGTAGCTCCATGGCAGGTAGCGCCGTACTGGTGAACACAGAGCAAGCACGTGCGGTTGAAGATCACCTTACCCCAGCCATATGCCAGTGGAAGTTCCTACAGTACCAACTTAATTCTAAAACATGTGGTTTGCAGAGAAAAAATAAGGAAACTTATTTATTGGATGACCTTCGTAGATCATGAAAGAGCTTCTGTAACTGCAGATGTACACTCCGACACTGATGGTGTTCTCATCCCCACAGTTCTTCACAGAACACTGCATAACATCCTTGTAGTAGTAAAACATCTCATTTGTAGTTGCTTTATGTTTGACCTGCATCACATCTTTCCCTGGTCTATGACTGTGATAAGCCTGCTTCTTTCATGTCCGTTTTTTATTTTTACACTTGGATGAACAGAACTGTCTCAATGCAGTGTTTATCCCCTGTGAGCTTGGCAAAACCAGATTATAGAAAGTGATTAAAATGTTTCAAGGGATTTTGATCTGTCTGTCTAAACAAAATGTATGTTAAGAGCATAGTATTAATATTTCTCACTGTATGGCAAAAGATTTAGGACAGTTTTAATACTTGGATGTGATTCAAACAACCTCAATGATTTGATAGACGTAATTGGATACATAAAATCAATTAATATAATTTAGTGTTTATGTCTGTGGCAGATTCCTTCCAAAATTTTGTGCGACATGGTCCCAATTCCATCTCTGGTAGGATATCTTCTGATATGGCTAGAATATGCTTCTCACTTTATATTTGGTTCTCAGTCTCATGCTTTCTGTGACATTAGGTTTGAACAAGGATGATAACACCATTCTCAGTGCAGTCTCCTCTGCTGGTAGAAATCTCTCTTAAAGAGTAGTAAAATTTTGAAAGTAACTGTAATACTTGGAAGTAGTAAATTATCATGCTCATTTGTTGGTGACAGTATTTGTAGATGTGTGTTACGTGCATAACTTATGTATCTTATTTTTCACAGGAAAATATTGAAAATGTATCAGAAATGATACCACTGAAAAAAGAAGCCAAATTGGTGTTAACAGAGCCAGGGCCAATGCAGGAAAATTCACTTGAGGTAATGTACATAATTTGATAAGCCATTGTTAGGTACTGAAAATAGAAAATTGCTGAACAGATATCAATGGTTGACCCTTCATTTCAATACATATGATTGATACACTTTTTTATGAGATTGACTTTTTACTTACCTAATTTTCACCTTTCCTTCATGTTCTCCAAGATCCTGCATATGTATCACGCACCAGTTGGAGTAGATCCAAAGATCTCTACTGTATATCATTTGGGAGATGGTATCGTTGCTACTAATATTTTTGACTTAGTGAATATTTTCAAACACGGAGTTGCTGTAAGGAGCACTTTTTTGTTACTGTTCCTGGGTATTTTACTAGTTGTTCCAAATGAAACACCATTGTAATCTGGTTGATTATATTAATTATTGACTGCTAGATAATACAATTATTTGTAGATACAAGTTGCAGGTGATTGCTTGCTTACTGTCAGAATTCACTTACGTACTACACACATTGTAGCCATCTTGTGACAAGTAGAAAACATTCTTATCCTTCCTAATGTGGTCTGTGATGATACTAGTCTATGGTGACTTATAATATTACTTAAACTTTCAATGAATAAATGAGCCCTTGAAGAGTGATCTTGCCTTTTTGTTTCATATATGGTAAAGGACAGGCTTTGTATGTTCCCCATTACTCACCTGAACATTTGTTACATGAATTAGGATCACTGCCATCGTCCACTGCATAGCATGTGACTATGTTGTTATGGGCTATTTATTGGGATATTTAATTGACAATCTCTTTCAGGAATTCTGGGTTGGCTGCTCAATATACAGCCATCTGGATAATGAGAGAGGAAGTATAATCATGATCAGGGAGTGTAGTATTTTTCTCTCCTACAAGGAAATTGGATGTAGTTAGGTATGAAGTGTCAAAAGGTCGTCATTTAACTTTAGTGAGGAGATGTGAGTATGTGTTGTAAGAGTGGTCCATTCTTTGTTGGTCAAGTAATAAGAATTCATCACTCTTCTAAGGTGATATATGAGACTGTTGACAGCTGCTTCTCGTTTTCCATCAAAGTGTAGTGCTGCAGGAGGGATGGAATGCTGTATCAGTCCCATGCCTGCAGTTGCAGGGAAGAGCTGGTTTTTCTCAGGATTGTTTTTCAGAAAGGCCTTGATTTCCTTAGCTGCTCTGAAGAAGTTTGTGCCATTATCACTGTAAATGTTCACGGGGAGACCTCCATGAAAATAAGTGAACAAAGAGAGGCGAGCAATGTAGTTGTTGTGAGATCAGGTATCATGTCTATGTAGAGAGACTTGGTAGCTAGGCAGTCTGGTCTTGTTCCATCTCACGCCAATGTTTATGAGAATTGAGCCAGCATAGTCTATTCTAGTGTTAAGAAATGGGTACACGCACACTTTGTGTATTTCGCGTTAATTGTTCAGAAGTATCTGCATTCAACTTACGACCCTTGAGACGTGCATAAATGTTGCTTCTTTACCGCCCCCCTTGCTGATGGGATCCGAAACTTGCCTCTCAGAGATGTGATTAAGGGTTGAGTGCCATGATGAAGTAGTCGAAGTTGTTCCGCAATGATAATTAGATTAGTGAGATGATGATATATATACAGAATGATCTAATATTTCCTCCCCACTAGAATTAAGATATTGTGCAGTCTTCTGCTGACAAGGAGATGGCTTCTTGATCTATGATTATGGTTATAATCAATATGATTTAATATTTTCTGTGACAATAATTTACGATACCCTCATTTGTTGAACATATGTATTTGTGTGTGGGGACCTTATCTGCAATTCTCGGCCATTGTTGCATTGCCGTTAATTTATGTGCCGGTACTGTGGCTATTTAAAATGCATTTAAAATCCATTATTACGTCAATAATTTTGATTTTCCTTATTGGCCCAATAAGCTAATCCTGGACTTGAGCATGCGTAGTGTCTCTCTTGAACGGAGCGCTCTGCAGTTGTTTTTCTGTCTCGTCAACTAGCGAGCGAGGAGTCTTGTTCTGAGCAAGCTGTGAGATGGACGCCATTACCCTTGTTCCTTAGAAGACTTTGAAAAGTAGTGGTGTGACTAGCAGTGATTTTACACTCACAGGTCAAACTGTGATTGCTATTTTGAAGTAGCAGTGATTTTTAACTGTAATTAACTGTGATTCAGCCAACACACCTAGGATACAAGGCCACTCTGCGGCCTACAGGAGAACGATGTCGTGCAGCATTCAGTACACGGGCGAACTCGCGCTAACGCTCAAAACAAATATTCATTTTCAGAATCATATTTTAAAAAGTTATATACATGACCTTTTTTCAAAAAGTACGCCACGGTACGAATCAACAAGGGCTATTTATTTATAATTGCTAGTTGATGTACCCGTGCTTCCCTGCGGGATTTTCAGAAAGACTGAATTTGTGGTTTTCCTAAAAGAAGTCAACATAGGTCATTACAAAAAAGTCGGTAGGAATGTAGCGATTAAAACCAACGTTATCATATAAAATACTCGATCAAATGAAAAACTGCAGATTTTCTCACTTTTAACGAACAGTACTACGGTGCCGATCTAACAGTCCCATTTCCAGAGCTGGAATAACCAGGCCGTAGACATTTGTGAAGACTCCTCTGCCATTATATTCCGTTAAATATGCACACTGCTCATTCGAGTCAGTGCCTCAGAGTAGGGATTGAACAGCTCGAATGCTATGATGAACCAGTGCGTTATGTACCAGTAGTATCAGAAAATTTATAAACCAGAGGAATACCATGCTAAAGAAGAAAGTTATATAACTTCCCAGCTACTTCCCGCCAATATTCAGCTAGGCTGTTACACTCGATACGACCGGGCGAGTTGGCCGTGTGGTTAGGGGTGCGCAGCTGTGAGTTTGCATCTGGGAGATAGTGGATTCGAACCCTACTATCGGCAGCCCTGAAGATGGTGTTCCGTGGTTTCCCATTTTCACACCAGACAAATGCTGGGGCTGTACCTTAATTAAGGCCAAGAACGCTTCCTTCACACTCCTAGCTCATTCATATCCCATCGTCGCCATAAGACCTATCTGTTTCGTTGCGACGTAAAATAAATTTTAAAAAATACTCGGTACGCAGCAGCAATCCTATCTATCGGAGATGGGTGGCAACAGAAGACACAAAGCACGTCACAACAAACAGTGGTCAATGTAATGTTATTGTTGATCAATTGTATGAGCTTTCTATAATGTAGCCCTTCACATTTAGTTTTTTTTTTTCGACTCTGCTATATTAGGGCATCTTATAAAATTATTTATAGCGTAGACTGTAGTTCCTTATTCTGCGATTTTACATACCTATTTTCATTACATTCTTAGTAACAAAAATCCAAATTCATGAATATATCTGTGATCATAGCCGGTGCGGTAACAATATATAAGACATAAATGATCGGAAATTTAACACTATATATAATTTTAGTTATGCAGTATTTATCGATACGTCCACTATTAACATACATATTTGAAAATTAAATTGTAGGCCTTCCCCTAAACTACCATTTCACTCAGCGTGAGTAAAATTATTTATGGCCTAGATTATAGGGACTTATTTCCCGATTTTGCATACCGCTTTTCAGGGAGATAGGACCTCTAATAAATATTTGAGAATTGAATTTTAGGCCTTCCCCTAAACTACCATTATTCTCAGCATGAATACAATTATTTATAGCCTAGATTGTAGCGACTTATTCCCCGACTTTTCTTACCGATTTCCATTAAGGTACGACCAGTAATAACAATAAATATTTGAGAATTAAATGTTAGGCCTTCCCTCAAGCTACCATTTCATTCAGCGTGTATAAAATTATTTATGGCCTAGATTGTAGCTACTTTGCGTGCCGATATTCATTAAAATCTCTTCAGCGGTTTTCTCATGATGTGTGTATATACATGCAATTGCGACTTTGGTCTGGGTCACAGACATTTGAGTGTGATGCTGTGATACAGACAGACATTACGGAAAATTAAAAAGTGCATTTCCTTGTTACTGTGGACATGACTGATAAAGAAATACCATCCTTTTTAAATTCTGAACAATGTACAGAAAAAACTCTTATAAATTTGAGGGTTAACCAGTTGTCTTTTATCAAAATCATTGGTATAATTATATTGGAATTATAGAGCTGCTCATTAAGGAAGAAAATCAGGGAGTGAGGAGGAAATGACTTCTTCTTCTGACATTTTTCCCACACCTGTGAGGTCGTGGGTGCGATCTGCGTCGCACATGTTGATTTGGCCCTGTTTTACGACCGGATGCCCTTCCTGACGCCAACCCTATATGTTGTTGTTGTTGTTGTTGTTTGAGTCATCAGTCCATAGACTGGTTTGATGCAGCTCTCCATGTCACTCTATCCTGTGCTAACCTTTTCATTCCTACGTAACTATTGCATCCTACATCTGCTCTAATCTGCTTGTCATATTCATACCTTGGTCTACCCCTACCTTTCTTACCACCTACACTTCCTTCGAAAACCAACTGAACAAGTCCTGGGTGTCTTAAGATGTGTCCTATCATTCTATCTCTTCTTTTCGTCAAATTTAGCCAAATCGATCTCCTCTCACCAATTCGAATCAGTATCCCTTCATTCGTGATTCGAGCTATCCATCTCACCTTCAGCATTCTTCTGTAACACCACATTTCAAAAGCTTCTATTCTCTTTCTTTCTGAGCTAGTTATCGTCCATGTTTCACTTCCATACAATGCCACGCTCCACACGAAAGTCTTCAAAAACATCTTTCTAATTCCGATATTAATGTTTGAAGTGAGCAAATTTCTTTTCTTAAGAAAGCTCTTCCTTGCTTGTGCTAGTCTGCATTTTATGTCCTCCTTACTTCTACCATCGTTAGTTATTTTACTACCCAAGTAACAATATTCATCTACTTCCTTTAAGACTTCATTTCCTAATCTAATATTTCCTACATCACCTGCCTTCGTTCGACTGCACTCCATTACTTTTGTTTAGGACTTATTTATTTTGATCTTGTACTCCTTACCCAAGACTTCATCCATACCATTCAGCAACTTCTCGAGATCTTCTGCAGTCTCAGATAAAATAACAATATCATCGGCAAATCTCAAGGATTTGATTTCCTCTCCTTGGACTGTGATTCCCTTTCCAAATTTCTCTTTGAATACCTTTACTGCCTGTTCTATGTAAACACTGAAAAGGAGGGGGGACAAACTGCAGCCTTGCCTCACTCCTTTCTGGATTGCTGCTTCTTTTTCAAAGCCCTCGATTCTTATCACTGCGGACTGATTTTTATACAGATTGTAGATAATTCTTCGTTCTCGTTATCTGATCCCTATCATGCGACCAGTATCCAGTATTCGGGAGATAGTAGGTTCGAACCCCACTATCGGCAGCCCAGAAAATGGTTTTCCGTGGTTTCCCATTTTCACACCAGGCAAATGCTGGGGCTGTACCTTAATTAAGGCCATGGCCGCTTCCTTCCCACTCCTAGCCATTTCCTGTCCCATCGTCGCCATAAGACCTATCTGTGTCGGTGCGACGTAAAGCAATTAGCAAAAAAAAATCCCTATCATCTTCAGAATCATGAATAGCTTGGTCCAATCAACATTATCGAATGCCTTTTCTAGATCTACGAATGCCATGTACGTGGACTTGTCCTTCTTGATTCGATCCTCTAAGATCAGACGTAAAGTCAGTATTGCTTCACGTGTGCCTACATTTCTTCTGAAGCCAAACTGATCTTCTCCCAACTCAGCTTCAACTTGTTTTTCCATTCTTCTGTAAATAATACGTGTTAAAATTTTGCAGGCATGAGATACTAAACTAATGGTGTGGTAGTTTTCACACTTGTCAGCACGGCTTTCTTGGGAATAGGTATAACAACATTCTTCCGAAAATCGGATGGGACTTCTCCTGTCTCATACATCTTGCACACTAAATGAAATAACCTTTCCATGCTGGTTTCTCCTAAGGCAGTCAGTAATTCAGAGGGAATGTCATCAATTCCAGGTGTCTTGTTTGTGTTGAGGTCGCTCACAGCTCTGTCAAACTCTGACCTCAAAATTGGGTCTCCCATTTCATCAGCATCAACAGTCTCTTCATGTTCCAGAACCAAATTATTTACATCTTTACCTTGATACAACTGTTGGATATGCTCCTGCCATCTTTCTGCTTCGTCTTCCTTCCCTAGAAGTTGCTTTCCATCTGATCTCTTAATATTCATACACCTAGATTTCCTTTTTCCAAAGGTTTCCTTGATTTTCCTGTATGCAGCATCTACCTTATGCAGGACCATACAGCCTTCGACATCCTTGCACTTCTCCTTCAGCCATTCTTCCTTAGCTACCTTGCACTTTCTTTCCACTTGAATTTTTAATCGTCTGTATTCTTTTCTGCCCTCTTCATTTCTAGCATTCTTGTTTTTTCGTCGTTCATCAATCATGTTTAGTATTTCCTGAGTTATCCACTGATTCTTAGTTGATCTTTTCTTCCTTCCTAACATTTCTTCAGTAGCCTTACTGACTTCATTTTTCATGACTCTCCACTCTTCCTCTATAGTGTTTCCTTCAGCCTTTTCATTTAGTCCTTGTGCAACATGTTCCTTGAAACAATCCCTTACACTCTTTTCTTTCAACTTGTCTAGATCCCATCTTTTTGCATTCGTTCCTTTCTTCAATTTCTTCAAATTCAGATGGCATTTCATGACCAACAAGTTATGGTCAGAGTCCACGTCTGCTCCTGGGAAAGTTTTGCAATCCAACACCTGGTTTCTGAATCTCTACCTAATCATAATGAAGTCCATTTGATACCTTCCAGTGTCTCCAGGTCCCATCCACGTATACAGCCGTCGTTTGTGGTGTTTGAACCAATTATTGGCAAGGACTAAATTATGATCAGTGCAGAATTCAACCAGCCGAATTCCTCTTTCGTTCCTTTGCCCCAATCCAAATTCTCTTACTGTATTACCTTATCTTCCTTGGCCTACCACTGCATTCCAGTCTCCCATCACAATTAGATTCTCGTCACCTTTTACATATTGTATTAAATCTTCTATCTCCTCATATATTCTTTCAATTTCTTCATCATCCGCTGAACTAGTAGGCATATAGACCTGCACTATTGTGGTGGGCATTGGTTTGGTGTCTATCTTGACGACAATAATTCCTTCACTATGCTGGTCGTAGTAGCTTACCCGCTGCCCTATTTTCTTATTCATTATTAAACCTGTTACGGTGTTATCCGTGTAGTTAGAGGTGAAAGAAGGTGCTGGGATGAATAGGTCTCAACTTACGAAATTAAAGTTAATTTAAAACTTTAACAAAGGTTATATTTTCTTTTCAAGATCAAGAAATGACAAGTATGACAGGAACTCAGTTATATATCAACAAGTTAAGAACGTACAATTTCAATTTTTTAATGGACTTGGGCTTCGAGTCCACCAGACACACAATTCTTGAGCAATGAGCCCAGGTTTACCAATGTATAAGGTTCAACAAAGGGGCAAAAACCCCAATCATACCAAGGAGCACTAGCTCCCAATTACCCAGTTAAGCCTGCTCGAGGCACACAGAAACCAAATTTGAGAAAGAGCAACCCGCTCTCAAAGTTCAAGCCAATGCAAAGGCCACACCAAAATCCACGTTCAAGCTGCCCTACGGGCACACAAGAACAGGGGTAATGATACCCAACGTACTGAGGCCTATTCAATAAAGAAACAGGACAATTACATGGCCCCTAAATACCAACTAGAGTGGAGGCGTAACTTGCACTCCTGATACACCTTTTTAAAAACCTATTTGGCTCTAGGCCGCTTATGCAAGGGCTAATCCCATACTACGGAGGTGACACGATAGGAAAATTTTATTACATTATGAAACGAAGAAAAAGGGTTGTGAAAACGTAGTCATCTCAAGAACAATATGAGAGGGAGCTCGAGAGGGTTAGGCACTCTCTATCCCGATTTGTAGTTAAAGAGATAGAATTTTATACCAAGTGTCTTTTACATTATAAAGGAAGGTTACATGATAAAAGTTTCGAACCTTCCCCGAGGGTTAAACTGCTGAATTAGCAAGCAAAGAAGTTATTAACAGGCCATTACCTGATGGATGAACTGCTGCCCGAAGAAAGATGCGCTTCCCGCCCCCTGCTACATAATCACACTAGGAAAGATGTTACAGAAGTTGCCAGGAGACAAGAAAATCAGCAGTTTATATATCCTCGCGGAAAATTCGAGACGTTTCATGAATGAGAACCCACACCCCCCTCAACTTTATTGGTTAGGATCAAGCAACATATCCTTATCGGAGAAGACACACATTATTGGTTAGAAATTAATTAAAGAAATTCGGGATTGGCTAAATTCAAAACAAGCGGAAAGAGAAGGGTTACACTGCCAACCCAAAAAATGACTGAAAGAAATTTAACAAAGAACAAACTTATGAACACAAAATTTCTCAAAAAACAGTGCTTTCACTTCGCACCAGGGTGCACAATTGTAGTTCTTCAGTAGTGCCATCTAGAAGTGAATGTTCACACTTCGCACTACAGATAAAAAAATATAAATCGAAAAACGAACAGTTCAGAACTCTTCAAAATTTACAATAGTGACATCTTCTGAGAAACTTTAGAATTAACATGGTGGTGAAAGTTCAGGCTTCCTCCAGTAGAGGAGTTTCAACAGGCGGAATGTTTGAATTAGCGGCGCGGAGGTGTACCGCCCGGTACAGACCTCCCCCCCCCCAAAAAAAGTCTCTCCAAGGGGTAACACAGAAGAACACCAGATTTTGTTTTAAAACAAGGTTCAAGTTATGATCTTGATGTAGAAATTAATTGCAGAAGGATTTACAAACAAGTTTTCTTAAATTGGTTGGATCCAGTTTCAAAATTGTTTGTAGTAGCTTTTGATGTAATGTCTTTATGCTTGTAGTAGTTGTTTACAGAAGGAAAAACTTTTAATTCTTGAAAGGAAAAAAAATTTCTGAGTCCACCAAATGTTGCAGTTGAATCCAAAAATGTAGTAATTGTTGATATGAAATGTCCATGTAGCTGATTAAGTATATTACTTGATGGCGAGACCAGCCGCAGCAGCTTGTGTCCAGAGGAGGCCGCTCGGACCCCTCAAGTACCCTGAGATACCGCTCTCCCGCACTATGAGAGGGGTAGTGGTGCTGAAGCACGCCGCACACGCGGCGAATGTTTACAGACTGCGGGCAAGTTGCAGGAGGTGCGCCGCACAACAGCCTTGGCCGGGAGGAGGGCTCCGGCTCGCCGTACACTGGTTGACCTCACTGAAGTAGATCGGGCCCGTGCTCTACTCCAGTAGCGGCACGGCGCCGCGCGGCTGCGGGGGCACTGGAACATTAAGATCTCGGCGGCAGAATTTGTTGGACCAATATAATTTTCGGGTACAGTACTTTTGGTGGAGCTGAGGGGCTAGCGGCGTGGAAATATTTATCTCATTTTTATTAGCCACTGTGTGTGGTCGAGCAGGAGACGGGAGCGTGGTAATGGCCGTGGCAAGGACAGGATAGCAGTTTAACTGTTCGGGGGAGGTTGTACAATGAACATTAGGAAACAAAGAACATAATTCCAAGGGCAGAAGGCCTCAAAATGAAACCAAAATTATAACCTTCAGATTTCTTTCAAAATGTAACAAGAAATAAAACGAGCTAAGTTAGTGCGGAAATTACACGGGTTTCAACTGGGACAGGTGAACGCTAAATAACCTCTCGGTGGCTGGATTGCTTAGCAACAACGTGACCGGCGTGAGAAAATCTACAATTATGCACGGCCCATGAAATCTGGGGGCAAGCTTGCCCGCGGGAACAAAGTTCTTGACCATCACCTGGTCACCTACCTTCAAATGGTTGGGTCTCCGTCCACGATCATATCTTTCCCTAACCTTTTCATGAGACACCTTAAGATTGGCTTTAGCCTTCTTCCAATGATCTATAATATTACCTTGATCTATTGTCTCAGGTAGAATAAAACTAAGAGACCAAAGGTTAGAGAGCGGCGTGTTGGGTACAAACTTGAACATCAAGGAAGCTGGAGTAAACTTATGAGATTCATGAACCGCCGAATTCAAAGCAAAAGCTAACCAATGTAAGGACGTGTCCCACCTAGAATGATCCTCGTGATGATAGGCAATAAGGGCCGACCTCAGATTACGATTGACCCGTTCAGCTAGAGATGGTTGAGGATAATAAGCCGAAGTTGTCACATGAGATATGGACAGATCAAAACAGAATTTACGAAAGAGATTGGATGTGAAAGCTTTAGCATTATCAGATACAATATATTGACACGGACCGAAAGAAGGAAAAATGGAATTTAAACAAGTAATGGTGGACTGAGCGGTAGCCAGATTAGTTGGAAATAACCAAGAAAATCTCGTAAAACCATCTACACATACAAGGATGAACTTGTTGGTGTTCCCCTTTGACTGGGGGAATGGTCCTACGTAATCGATGTAGAGACGTTCCATTGGGCGTGATGCTTGCTGAGAAGACAATAGACCTACCTTGGTGGACATGGTGGGTTTACTAAGCGAACATGATTTACAAGATTTTACCAATTCACGGATTTCTCCGTCCATGCCCTTCCAGATGAACATTTCACGAATCTTTTCTCGGGTTCTGAAGATGCCTAAATGCCCCCCCCCCCAGTGGGGTCTCATGGTAGTACTTGAAGATCATTGGTACAAGAACAGCTGGAACTACAACTTTCATTTTTTGATCATGCCTCGACGGGCAACATAAAACACCATTCCTCAATACATAAGGGGTAACATGTTCCCCCGAAGAAAGGGTTTCCATGATCGGAACCAGCGTCGGATCTTCACGTTGATATTTTTCAATATACCTTAACAACATGGGAGCATCAGTCAGAATGGCATTAACCTCAGATAGTATGGACTCGGGAGGTGAAGAACCATAATCCAGATCCGGGGTCTCTACATCATTAGAAAACATGCGGCTTAGTCCGTCAGCCACCACGTTTTCAGTACCTCTGATATGCCTAACATCAAATTGGAAGGCAGAAATTCGGATGGCCCACCGGGTTATACGACCAGTACGACGCGGCCTACCTAAGACCCAACTTAAGGCTTGGTTATCGGTTTCCAAGTCAAATTTGACATGTTCCAGATAGAGACGGAACTTTTCTAAAACAAATAAGACTGCCAAACCTTCGAGCTCATAGATGCAATATTTGGCTTCTTGAGCCGATAGAGTCCTAGATGCATAGGCGATGGGTCAACTCCCTAGTTCAGTCTCTTGAAGAAGGACTGCAGCTACCGCCGGCGACGACGCGTCGGTTTGGACGATGAATTTCTTGGAGAAATCGGGCATGGCTAGAACAGGGGCGTTACACAGAGCTAATTTGAGATCTTCAAAAGCGGCTTGTTGAGAAGATCCCCACTCAAATTTGACGCCTTTCCTACGAAGTAAGTTCAAGGGCGCCGCTCTATTGGCGAAATTTGGAATAAATTTACTGAAGAAATTCACCATACCAATGAACCTAGCAATACCTTTGATGTCCTTGGGAGGCTTGAAGTCACGGATGGCCTGTGTTCTAGAGTGATCGACTGCGACACCATCGGGCGACACAATATGCCCTAGGAATGACATGGAGGGCTTAGCGAAGGCAACCTTGGACAATTTTACAGTTAACCCAGCCTTACAGAGGCGATTGAGAACTTCTTTCAGATGATCTAGATGTTCTTCGAAGGTCTCCGAAAATACGACGACATCATCAAGATAGTGGTACAAGTACTGAATTTGATGTCGGAGAAGACCCTATCTAGCAGTCTAGTGAGTACAGCTGCTCCCGTGGGGAGCCCGAAAGGTACGCGGTTGTATTCATACAAATTCCAATCCGTGGCAAACGCTGTAAGATGTTTAGATTCTTCAGCCAGAGGAATTTGATTATAGGCCTGATTCAGATCCAATATGGTAAAGAACTTAGCCTTCCGAAACCGTGAAAAACAAGAGTGAAGGTCTGGATGGGGCACAGATTGTAACACCACCTTCCGATTGAGAGCCCTATAATCAATCACGGGCCTGAAGCCACCTTGGGATTTCGGCACTAGAAAAATAGGCGAAGAATACGCCGACTTAGAGGGCCGAATAATACCGTCCTTCAGCATCTGATCAATGATTTCTTTCAGCGCCTTCATTTTAGGTGGAGATATACTATAAGGTGGGAAAAGGACAGGAATCGAATCCGTAACCTCAGTCTTATATTCAATGAGGTCTTAACACCAAGAGTATACGAGAACACCTCTGGAAACGACTGACACAACTGACGAATACTATCAGCCTGCTCCTCAGGTAGATGTCTAAGATCTAACAACATCTCAACCTGGGTAGGCGAAACAGATGAACATGATACAGAATTACATTTCAATAAGGTGATTTTACAATTAGAAGCAAATTTGAATGTGCACGTCTTACTTTGAAGATCGAGCACTAGGCCAGTATGGGACATGAAGTCGAGTCCCAATATAATGGGGCAAGATAAGTGCTTTACCACAAACAATTTAACTTTCCAAGTAAATTTAGGTATACGAATTTTGGCATACAGAAAAACTAAAATTTCTAATGGAGAGGAATTTGCGGAAACATATTGAACCGAAGTCGAACAAAAATCAGGAAGACTACAAACAGTTTTTAATTTGGAGTACCCTTCAGCCGAAATGATAGAACAAACACTGCCAGAATCTAATAGATCTGTTACAGGTTCATTATTTAATTCAATTTTGAGAAAAGGCACAGGTGCGGGGGTATCCGCCGCTATCCTAAGACATCCTTTGGGACCTTCGAAAGATAAATTTGAAGCCTGAGTTTTCCCTGAAATTGCGATATGTTTACTTTGGGGCTGAGCCTCGGGAAGAAGGGTTCGCTGACTCGGCCGAAGCCCCTAGTCATTTATTATTATCGGCCTTGGTGGAAGTTGCACCAGAAGTTGAGCAGGAGGGATGCTGTTAGCATTAGGGCAGTTTTTGGCAATATGTGGAAACGCGCCGCATTTAAAGCAACCTTTAAATGACCGTGCTCCATTCCTTGTCCCACTAGACTTGATCAATGGATATGTATTGCGAAGATGGTCAGGCGACCCGCAAGCATAACATTTACGGGGTGTGATGGGTCGGCGAGGAGGGGGCCGAAAACTACTAGAGGATGGAGGGGGTTCTTTCGCGACACGCAACGTATCGGCGTATCTGACTCCTTCGGCTGAGACAGCCATAGCCTCTAACTCAGCGAAAGTTTGTGGACGCGACGCAAAACACAAGTATGATCTGTAAGGAGGTGAAATACCTTCTACAATAGCCTGAACAATTTGATCTGCAGGGAAATGAAGGGCAAATACCCTAGTATAGACCTTGATGTCTTGTATGAAGTCCGCCAGGTTTTCATCAAGTCGCTGCACTCTATAATAATACTTCTGAATTAGAGATGACCTAGCTCGAGCTGGAATAAAATTAGCTAACAGATGGGCGTGGAAGTCTTCTACGGATGACTGTTCAGCGATTGCCCTAACTATCTAGTCGGAGAGAACACCAATTGCATAGGGATAGATGATTTGCAAAATCTGACGAGCAGAAAGAGAACAACCAAGGGCATGATCCTGGAATTCAACTAAAAACTTTAAGAAAGCAATGACATCGGTTGTGGAGTTAACAGAAAACTTAGAAATACCCCTAAGTAACATAGCTAATGGATGGAGTAAACTGCTGAAACCAGATGACATAGTAGAAAGGGGCCTAAGTGGCGGAGAAGCAGATTCTGAAGGTGCCCTATTTAACACAAAGGGTGGAATGGACGTGAGACGATCGGACTCGGTTCCTAATGGGGCAGATGTTCGTTGTGTAGTCGCCTCAGTACAACTTCCTTCCTCTTTAGAGGAATCCTCCACACTTACAATATTTACTACCATAGGTTGGTCGACTTTAGGGATAGCAGGTCCAGATAACAACTGACTAACTTTACTGGACATTTGGGACAAGTTTTCGGCAAGGGCACTAGCTTCCTTACCCTGAAGGTCATTTAACTTCAGAGACAATAGATCACACACCCTATTATAAAAGTGGTACAACCTAGCCTGTACTCTTTTGAGTTGATTAGGAGATGGATCACTTTCTTCAAAAAACTAACTACAGATGCTAGCTCAGTAGTATTATCATTGATCGTGGAGAGAGCGTCGTCAATCTCTTTCTCTCCTAAGGTCGGGATGGTAATAGGCACATCAAGGGAATCTTTTAGCTTATTGGAGTCGACTGCAACCGTGCCTCCAGATTGAACGTTTCTGAGAGATAGTTCATAAATTAATTCCTCTTTACGCAAATAGAAAGGATGGAGAACCTCGCGAGGGCCGGACATGATGACAGAAATTTTTTAGAAAGAAATATAAAAAAATTCCAGCAACTGAGAAAATTGTTAGAGTTCGAATCAACGCAATTTTCAGCCGTCAGAAGGGGCTAAATTGAGACCCATTCAACCACGCTCTGCTACCATTTGTTACGGAGTTATCCGTGGTAGTTAGAGGTGAAAGAAGGTGCTGGGATGAATAGGTCTCAAATTACGATATTAAAATTAATTTAAAACTTTAACAGAGGTTATATTTTCTTTTCAAGATCAAGAAATGACAAGCATGACAGGAACTCAGTTATATATCAACAAGTTAAGAACGTACAATTACAATTTGTTAATGGACGTGGGCTCCGAGTCCTCCAGACACACAATCCTTGAACAATGAGCCCAGCTTTACCAACGTATAAGGTTCAACAATGGAGCAAAAACCCCAATCATACCAAGGAGCACTAGCTCCCAATTACCCAGTTAAGTCTGCTCGAGGCACACAGAAACCAAATTTGAGAAAGAGCAACCCGCTCTCAAAATTCAAGCCAATGCAAAGGCCACACCAAACTCCACGTTCAAGCTGCTCTACGGGCACCCAAGAACAGGGGTAATGATACCCAACATACTGAGGCCTATTCAATAAAGAAACAGGACAATTACATGGCCCCTAAATACCAACTAGAGTGGAGGCGTAACTTGCACTCCTGATACACATTTTTAAAAACCTATTTGGTTCTAGGCCGCTTATGCAAGGGCTAATCCCATACTACGGAGGTGACACGATAGGAAAATTTTATTACTTTATGAAACGAAGATAAACGGTTGTGAAAACGTAGTCACCTCAAAAACAATATGAGAGGGAGCTCGAGAGGGTTAGGCACACTCTATCCAGATTTGTAGTTAAAGAGACGGAATTTTATACCAAGTGTCTTTTACATTTTAAAGGAAGGTTACATGATAAAAGTTTCGAACCTGCCCCGAGGGTTAAACTGCTGAGCTAGCAAGCAAAGAAGTTATTAAAAGGCCATTACCTGATGGATGAACTGCTGCCCGAAGAAGGAGGCGCTTCCCGCCCCCTGCTACAAAATCACACTAGGAAATATGTTACTGAAGTGGCCAGGAGACAAGAAAATCAGCAGTTTATATATCCTCGCGGAAAATTCGAGATGTTTCATGAATGAGAACCCACACTCCCCTCAACTTTATTGGCTAGGATCAAGCAACATATCCATATCGGAGAAGACACACATTATTGGTTAGAAATTAATTAAAGAAATTGGGGATTGGCTAAATTTAAAACAAGCGGAAAGAGAAGGGCTATACTGCCAACCCAAAAAATGACAGAAAGAAATTTAACAAAGAACAAACTTATGAACACAAAATTTCTCAAAAAACAGTACTTTCACTTCGCACCAGGGTGCACAATTGTAGTTCTTCAGTAGTGCCATCTAGAAGAGAATGTTCACACTTCTCACTACAGAGAAAACAAATATAAATCGAAAAAGACACAGTTCAGAACTCTTCAAAATTTACAATAGTGACATCTTCTGAGAAACTTTAGAATTAACATGGTGGTTAAAGTTCAGGCTTCCTCCAGTAGAGGAGTTTCAACAGGCGCAATGTTTGAATTAGCGGCGCCGAGGTGTACCGCCCGGTACAAAACCAACTCCTGCATTTCCCCTGTTTGATTTTGTGTTGATAATTCGGTAGTCGCCTGACCAAAAATCTCGTTCTTCCTGCCAACGTACTTCACTTATACCAACTACATCTAACTTTAGCCTATCCATCTCCCTTTTCAGGTTCTCTAACCTACCACAACGATTCAAACTTCTAACATTCCGCGCTCCGACTCGCAGTAAGTCAGTATCCATCTTCCTGATGATCGCCCCCTCTCATGTAGTCCCCACCCGGAGATCCGAATGGGGGACTAGTTTACCTCCGGATTATTTTACTCGGGAGGAAGCCATCATCAGTACATCATTCATACTGAGAGAGCTGCATGTCCTCGGGAGGTAGTTACGGCTGTAGTTTCCCGTTGCTTTCAGCCTGTAGCAGTATCAACACAGCTAAGCCATGTTGAGTATTATTACAAGGCCGTATCAGTCAATCATCTAGACTGCCGCCCGAGCAACTATCGAAAGGCTGCTACCCCCCTTTCGATGAACCATTCGTTAGTCTGGTCTCTCAACAGATACCCATCCGATATGGTTTCACCTGCGGCTCGGCTATCTGCATCATTGGGACACGCAAGCCTCCCCACCACGGCAAGGTCACATGGTTCACAGAGGAGGAATATGGAGGGATGTAATTTGCGTGTTTCTGTGGTGGATGGTAGTGTAGCGTGTTGTGTGAATGTGAAGAGGAAAGTGTTGGGACAAACACAAAAACCCAGTTCCCGAGCCAGAAGAATTTTTTTTGCTATTTGCTTTACGTCGCACCGACACAGATAGGTCTTATGGCGACGATGGGACAGGAAAGGCCTAGGAGTGGGTAGGAAGCAGCCGTGGCCTTAATTAAGGTACAGTCCCATCATTTGCCTGGTGTGAAAATGGGAAACCACGGAAAACCACCTTCAGGGCTGCCGACAGTGGGGTTCGAACCCACTATCTCCCGGATACAAGAAAAAATAATATGACATTACAATCCTCGACCGGCCGGGAATCGAACCCGGGACCCCTCTAAACCGAAGGCCTCAACGCTGACCACTCAGCCAAGGAGTGGGGCAGGAGGAGGAATAGAGTATTCTGATTAAATGCCCTAAACTCACTCAGAGTTCGCCTGCTGCCACTTCTCTTGTTAGCAATACCACTAATTTTAGTACCGAATACCGTGCTTATACTACTGTATAATAGTGTAAAAACCAAAACAGTAGGCAAAATATGCCTACAACGTCACAAATCACTGATTAAAATAGTTAGTCAACTCAACTGCTACCATCACAATTTTTCACTTTTAGCCCTACAACCAAAAGCCACAACCCAATAAACAGAATGGGATAATGTGAAGACTAAAATAAATCACAGGTTGGGTGGTTATAAATCCTACAACACGACAATAGCTCCTTTCAAAAATGGGCAAGATGGCTTTCATGGCCGCAGATTCTGTTAACTTTCCCTTCCTGTGATCGTATGAAAATGTCGACAATAGGTGTTTACAATCACAGCGCAGCCGCAACTGCGACTGTGGTGTGGGTCACAGCTAGACTTGGACTTGTGAGTGTGATGCTGTGATTACTGATTAGATTAGTTGCTACTGCTTTCTCAACTGCTAGTCTGCTAATGCTACTGGCTGCTACTATTGGCCTTGCTGCGCGTTTCACGCTGATTGATCAAGTGTGGGTCACAGACTTGGACTGGTGAGTGTGATGCTGTGATTACTGATTTAGATTAGTTGCTACTGCTTTCTCAACTGCTAGTCAGCTAAATGCTACTGGCTGCTACTATTGGCCTTGCTGCGCATTTCACGCTGGTTGATCCCGTTAGTTTAAGGATTTCTCGCAGCGCAGCGCTGTCGCCTGCGAAACATCACAATCGCAGTTAAGACCTGCTAGTCTGGCCAACCCGCTAGCAGGTTGAACTGTGATTTCACACTAGCAGTGATTTAGTAGCAGGTTTGCAAAACACTTCCCATCACTATTGAAAAGCAACGAAATGGAGCTGGATACTCCCGGTTATGCGGGAGATACAGTAGGCAATATGCCTAAATACGTTTTCAATCTTATGTTCCTCTAGTGATAGTGATTTTGTATTTTACTGATTCTTTTAATTCTACTATGTGAGTGTTGACTGTGGGCCTGCGTGCCAAGGCAGGCAGATTACCTCTGAAAACATGTTTCTGGTGTAAGTTTGTGATAAAGGATTACACCAATTTGGATACAAAACCACCAGCATGTAAGTAATATCTATTCAAAAATTATTTTGGAGCAACGCCACCTTCAGTGGATTACTTGGAGGTGACATTGCTTACAACCGTCGTCTTGGAATTTTCAAAAACATTATCTTGTCCGTTTACGAACCAACGTTGTCACTGTTATTTTATTTTAGGCCTACCTCGAGTTATCGTCAATGTTGTGGGAATTGAATCTGAACTCTATACCCGGTATTTGGAAATTTAATAGCCGACTGAAAAATTTAAATCACTATTGATAAAATTATCATGTAAAAGTGATATGTAAATTTAATTACGAGGCGACTTGGAAACCCGCGGTGAGCATGTATGCATTATGTCATTCCTACCTTGCTATTATTGAGATTGTTGTACGTTTTTGGTTTTCTGCTCCATATACGGTGTGCGTATGGTTTTGGTTGTTCGTATTGTTATTATTACTATTATTACTATTGTTATTTTTATTATTATTATTATTATTATTATTATTATTATTATTATTATTATTATTATTATTATTATTATTATTATTATTATTATTGCACGGTGTGTTTCTCTTACTGCCTGTTTCTTTCTGATTTTGAAATGCGTGCTCTGATTGTATCTGATTTCGTGTGATTTTCCAAATTGTGTCTTGTTGTTATGTAATCCCTTTCTTGCCGATGTCTCCCGCGTTCGGTCTTATCTCGTGCTCATTGTCGTGGTTCCAAGGCCACCTCGTAGTTAATTTAATAACGACCATCTTGGTCTTTTGTAAAATTATTCCTTATAGGAAATGCCACTTTCTATGGATTTAATCTCATGATACACTGACTGACAGAGCAAATGCAACACCAAGAAGGAATGGTCAGAACGTTATGCCAATTGCAGGGTAGACTGACGTCACTGAGGTATGCTCATGATGTGATATGCGCCGCTGTACTGCGCACGTTGCGAACGATAAATGGGACACGGCGTTGGCGAATGGCCCACTTCGTACCGTGATTTCTCAGCCGACAGTCATTGTAGAATGTGTTGTCGTGTGCCACAGGACACGTGTATAGCTAAGAATGCCAGGCCGCCGTCAACGAAGGCATTTCCAGCAGACAGACGACTTTACGAGGGGTATGGTGATCGGGCTGAGAAGGGCAGGTTGGTCGCTTCGTCAAATCACAGCCGATACCCATAGGGATGTGTCCACGGTGCAGCGCCTGTGGCGAAGATGGTTGGCGCAGGGACATGTGGCACGTGCGAGGGGTCCAGGCGCAGCCCGAGTGACGTCAGCACGCGAGGATCGGCGCATCCGCCACCAAGCGGTGGCAGTCCCGCACGCCACGTCAACCGCCATTCTTCAGCATGTGCAAGACACCCTGGCTGTTCCAATATCGACCAGAACAATTTCCCGTCGATTGGTTGAAGGAGGCCTGCACTCCCGGCGTCCGCTCAGAAGACTACCATTGACTCCACAGCATAGACGTGCACGCCTGGCATGGTGCCGGGCTAGAGCGACTTGGATGAGAGAATGGCGGAACGTCGTGTTCTCCGATGAGTCACGCTTCTGTTCTGTCAGTGATAGTCACCGCAGACGCGTGTGGCGTCGGCGTGGAGAAAGGTCAAATCCGGCCGTAACTCTGGAGCGCCCTACCGCTAGACAACGCGGCATCATGGTTTGGGGCGCTATTGCGTATGATTCCACGTCACCTCTAGTGCGTATTCAAGGCACGTTAAATGCCCACCGCTACGTGCAGCATGTGCTGCGGCCGGTGGCACTCCCGTACCTTCAGGGGCTGCCCAATGCTCTGTTTCAGCAGGATAATGCCCGCCTACACACTGCTCGCATCTCCCAACAGGCTCTACGAGGTGTACAGATGCTTCCGTGGCCAGCGTACTCTCCGGATCTCTCACCAATCGAACACGTGTGGGATCTCATTGGACGCCGTTTGCAAACTCTGCCCCAGCCTCGTACGGACGACCAACTGTGGCAAATGGCTGACAGAGAATGGAGAACCATCCCTCAGGACACCATCCGCACTTTTATTGACTCTGTACCTCGACGTGTTTCTGCGTGCATCGCCGCTCGCTGTGGTCCTACATCCTACTGAGTCGATGCCGTGAGCACTGTGTAACCTGCATATCGGTTTGAAATAAACATCAATTATTCGTCCGTGCCGTCTCTGTTTTTTCCTCCACTTTCATCCCTTTCGAACCACTCCTCCTTGGTGTTGCATTTGCTCTGTCAGTCAGTGTACATGTAATTATAATTTTATTATTATTATTATTATTATTAGTCATGTCAATACTCCTCGGTTTTAGAAATCTGAAATTTCGTTGCCCGGTTTATGAACTTCGAGGTGATTAACGCTCACATTCCTTCTTCTTACGTAGTTTTGTTTTCTTCTTGCTTTGTTACGTCACTAGCCTAAATATTTATTATCTGGTGAACGCTAAAGACTTTGGCAGGCTTTGCCTATTATTTAAAAAAATTAATAGCTTGGGTCGTGAGTTGCTAGTGGACCTTTAGCGTGTGTTGTTGTTCTGTTTACATTGTGGAACATAATAATTCTTTTTCCTCCCCTTGTAATATTGTATGAATTTGGGGAATATTTTTCTGGTTCCTAGTTATTAACTTTTGGTTCGTTTCTTTAATTTATTTTGTAATTTTGGTTCTACTTGCCACATATTTCGGGTTCGTGTGTATGGTGTGTATTGCCTAGTGATTGACAAAAGGAAGATTGAATCCTTGTTGCAACAAGTTAATTATCTATGGCCAGTAATTAATTTACAAAGGTATACCTTAAAGTTTAAAGTCTAATATTAAAGTTAAAAATAATATTTTTACAAAAGGGATTTGTTAATAAGATTGTAATCCTCTTCTGTATTATAATTCTGCTACTGGTCTGAGTTAGTACAATTTAGTAATATAATATTCATTTATTTACCTTATTGCTTCTTGTATTATTAAAGTTTTGAAAGTAGGAATCTCTTACTGTAAGTTTTAATGAATTCTCTTCATTTATTTAAATGTTAAGTGTGAAACCGAGGTTTCGTTTTGTCTCCTTTCCACCAACGTTTTGAGATTGCCTATTACGGTGTAGAAAAGTGTATTGTAATTTTCTTCTGTTTTAAACGGTGTTCTCACAATTTATCATGTTTAACTCTGCGAGCGCATGTGAGCTCTGATTGTTACTGCTATCTACGGCTATAATGGGAACTATTTACCCCCTTTCTCCTTGAAGCTGCTCCGGCCAATCAGCGCTTGGTGTCAGCCATCTTGATGAAGACTCTCTCTCTGGCGCGAGAGAGAGGGAAGCGAAGCGAGCAGTTGCTGCTTTGCAATCATGGCTAAAAGTCGTTGGCGTTCTGAGCTCAAAGCAAAGCTTTGAGATAGCATCATGGACAGTGGATAGTAAATCATAAGGATGTGGGGATGTGCTCCACACCCTCATCATATTTTCTTTATATTCTCAATTTGTAACCTCGTAGTGAGTTATTGTTTTTAATATGCTGCGAAAGAAGATCTCCAACTGGTAAGGTGCACATGGCCGAGCCATGTATTATCATAGTACTGATTGAGCAAGCAACCAACCTGTAAGTCAACCTTTGTTATTTTGGTATTTTCATCGGCGGTGAACTGTTCGTGTGATTTCTTCGGAGGAAACTTTTTAATTATCAAAGTTGTGAGTTCGATTATAATGATGTGGACCTTTTCATTGTTGGGTAAAATTATAGTGCCCATTCAAAACAAAGTATCGGGTTGATAAGACCTTGTAAATTTAGAGTACCTAGTGTATAACCTTTCTCGTAATAGAATTTAAGTGTTACTTGGGGTAATTTCCAAAGAAAAGCTGTGGTGTAAAATTTTTATTATTATTATTATTATTATTATTATCATCACACCGTAATGATGTTCTGAAATTATTTTTGTTTTTTTAAAAGTAGGGTAATACATGGGAGATCCAGTAGGGATTACTTGTGCTATGCTGGTTTATTTTAATTTAATATCCTTTATTTTTTGGGGCTTTAAACGTGTTTTGCGTATGTTTGTTTGCCCTTCTGGCCTCCATTGTTTTGGTGCCATTGTTGGTCCTTCCATCGGGATTGGTTCTTCCATGGTTTAACAATTGCTTTGTTGCCTGGGTAATGGTTGTTGATTTTTTTTGAAATGGAGTGATGTTGGTGATGATTTTAATGTTGGGAGACTACCCTGTCTGATGTTTGTTCAGTATTTTTGACACCCCGTTGCGTATGTACTGTTTCTTGGGCACCCCAGTTGCTCTCTTTCCCTTTTCCTTCTATGTTTGTTGTGGTGGGTTTCTTTCCCTTGATAACTTATTATGAAAAGCACTTAGCATCCCATGACTGGAACTCCCACTGTATTAATGGTTCCCCGTTTGCTGATGTGAAACGGATAGAGAGTAGGAACCTCTCAAGGAATAACGGTGAACCAAGAAGGTTGTATTTTCTAATTTTTAACAAAGTATCCTTTCCGAATGGAATCCTCTGATAAATGATTTGGTGGTTGTTGCTAAGTAAACAGGTTGAGGTGATTGTAATCCTTCCTGCAGCCTATATCTTTCTTGCCGACTGGCGTTTTGTGTTTTAATTTCTTAATTTTGGTCTGTTTCAAACTCAAGGTACCATTTAATTTACTTTCATTATTTTCTTACCGACCGGCGGTTTCAAATGATTTTTCATTAATTTATCTTTGGGTGTTTCTTGAGTTTAATTGTGTATTTCCTGTGGATTTAGTGAGGTCTGCTTCCCTTATTTTACCTAATTTAAATTAATCTCTTTGAATTTTAAAGGCCTCCTTATTTTTATCCTATGTCATCTGATTTTATTTAGTTTCTGGTACCTAGTTTTTTTCTAATATTACTAACTACGAGGATGTCTTTTTTTAATTTGTTAATCTGAGTTTCATGAATTATATATATTCTTTTTTTAAAAAAGAAAGTTTTATCTTTATTTCCACGCAACATTTATGTGACACACTGTCGGTTGGTAGTTTGATCCACCTGTTTTTTCTACCACCTGGAGGTAAGTTTTCCTTTTACTATGTTCCTTTTGGTGTTTTCTGGGTGTGTAGTGTTTATCACGCTTCCGTTTTGTTCCTTTCAACAGGATCTTTGTCCTGTGTTGTATTTTTACTACCAATCAGTTTAGTTGGCACCGGGTAACCTAACTGGTGGGGCAGTAAGTGGTAGCAGAGCGTGGTTCCTAAGTTGACTACGCTCGTGCTACTGTTAATTACCTATAGGTCGGTCGTATCCCCCTTTCTTGAAAACTGTACAGTGTGACAAATGGTTGAGTGGTGGAAAAAAAGGCAAATGGTCTTAAAGGTTACTTACTTTTGTGAAAAGGAGCGCATTTATCTTGATTAATTTATTGGAATTTTGTTGCATGTACCTCCACGATGTCTCGAGCGGTCCTGTTTCCCCACAAGCTCCGTAAGGCAGAGTTAACCTATGAGCTAGCGATACGTGGAGCTAGTCCAGCGGGTTCTGTTGCTGATTGTGCTAATCTTCTTTCCCAGCTTATTCAGGTGCCCATTAATCTTTCTCGTGTTCGCCCCAGCAATGTTGGTGAGTCACTTCATTTTATCACTGAGGCTTTGACCGAGATAGAAGTAATAAGGGAAGAGTTCTTGGAAATGTCTCCTACTATAGCACAAATTGACCGTTTAAAGGCCAGAGTATATCACTACTTGGGAAGGATCAATGATTTGTTGTCGCTTAAACCTGAACCCGAGTTTATCTCTCAGTGCGCCAAATTGTTGGCTATTGCCTCTAGCATTTCCGCTGAGCTGGACCTGATGATGGCAGCAGAGATATGGATAACCTAAAAATCAGTCAAAAATGTAATCCTTCTGACCCTATTCCTCAGTGTTCCTCAAACCATGTAGTTACCCCTCCTAATAACCAAGGTTTATGTTGTGCTGCCTCTCCCGCCGTGGAAAGTTTGTTGTCTAAAATGAGCCTTACTCCCACCTACAACCCTTTAAAGGAGCTTTTCCATGGGGTGAAAAATTTCTCAGTAGATTCGATTGAGGAAAGCATTCGTTTTCTGCGGTTTCTAGTAGAAATGAAGGATTCCGGTAAAGTTTATTCTATCGATGATTTGGGTATCCTTCGTGCTCTTTTCTCTCATTGTGAAGGTATTCTGAAACGGGAAATCTCAGAGGCCATTTCATCAAAACTTAAGGTTGATGAATTTCATGAATCGGTGTTGAAAAAATTTATTCCCTCCTTGGCGTTACAGAGCTTAATTCCTCAACATTGTTTTCGGACGCAGTTCCTTCATGAAAATTTACTTTCTTATATCCTTGACCTCAGATTTTTCTGTAAAGTTTTCAAAATTACTGTTCCCGAGGAAGAAATGGTGGCAAGAATTTTAAAAGGGATCTCTCCTTCATACAGGTCCTACCTTTCCCTGAGTAAGTGCCCAACTACATTTGATGAACTGGAGGTTGCATGCTCCTTCGCTGAAGACGTCAAGCATGGAGATGCCTCCAGACCTGTAAGTTTAGCTCCTCCTGCCAAACCTGTTCCTCCTGTCCACTCTTCTATGTATAAGAATGCCAATGCCAAGAAGTGTTTTAACTGCGGTTCTAGGAATCTCCTCAGGAATGCTTGTACCGTAGTTAAGCGCAACTCTAGGGGTTGTTGCTATACTTGCGGATCTGCCCAGCATCTTAAGAATAATTGGCCCTTGTCAGCTCCTAAATCTGGTCAATGACTAGAAGTTTCCCAAATAAAGTGTAAAAATTCTAATTTTGGAAAGTCTCCGGGCTCTGCTAAGGTTATCTGTTCCCAAAGGTGTAATAAGATTTCTACCTGTGGTGTTTCCCAGGGTACCTTTGCTGAAGTCGAAGTAAATAACGAACCCCTGTTAGCATTGATTGTTTCTGGTAGTATTGCCAACGTGATTAATTTTGGATGGTATTCCAAGCTGAAGAGTGCTTGTAAACTGGATGAACTATTACCTGTTGGTGTGAAGTGTGTGGCTGCTAATGGGAACAAGTTGGAAATGCTGGGGGCTGTAAAGGTAAAAGTAAGAATTGGGAATTTCACCTGGAAAATCACGTGCCTTGTGGCACCTAACCTGTCTTGCAACATGATTTTAGGGACAGGGTTCTTGTCGAAAACGGGACTAGTTATGGATCTTCAAGCTAGGATGTTTTTCTTTAAATTTTCTCCTGATTCTAAATTTAATTTATGGGATCTTTCCTCGTGTGCAGTCAAGGTTTCCTGTGTAGATGAGTCACTACCGGAAGGAGTTGGTGAAATTGATAAATTGGATCTCAGCTATTTAAGTAAGGAGGAAGCTGAACGTATTCGTGTTCTATGTAATGTTTTCCCTGATGTGTTTACTAGCAAGTTAGGAGTTACTGATGTTCTCGAGTATTAGATTGAGTTATCAGATAACACTCCTGTCAGATCCCCTCCTTACCGCCTCTCACCTCCTCGTATGCTCGAGCTTAAAAAAATTATTGTCCAAATGTTAGCTGACGGAGTGATCCGTCCATCTACCTCTCCCTATGCTTCCCCGGTCTTCTTGGTACCTAAACCCTCTGGAGGGTTCAGGGCTGTTATCGACTACAGGGCTTTAAACCGCAAGGTCATCTTGCAATCCATCCCTTTACCCGATCTGCACACTTGTTTTGGGTGGTTCTCGGGTGCAAAGTTTTTCACCGTGTTAGATCTCAATCAGGCATATTACCAAGTCCCATTGTCTAAGTCTTCCATTCCACTGACCGCTTCCATCACTGATTGGAACCTCTATGAATTTCTGAGGCTTCCGTTTGGCATCTCTTGTGGCGCGGCTGTTCCTTCGAGGCTGTTAGACACTATTCTCTCTGATATTAAGTTTAGGTTCGTCTTTAATTACATTGATGACCTGATTATATTCTCAAAAACCCTCGAAGAACATGTCGAACATATTAGAGAAGTCCTGGATCGCTTGAGGAAAGCTGGACTGATTGTCAAGTTGTCAAAGGTAGCGTTTGCTAAGCCGAGTATGTCTTTCCTAGGACATGTGGTTTCCTCCGATGGTATCTCCATCGACCACTCTAGGACTCAGGCTGTTAGGGACTTTCGACCCCCTAAAGATGTCAAAGGCATCGCAAGGTTCGTGGGCATGGTCAATTTTTTCTGGAAGTTCATTCCTAATTTTGCAGAGATAGCTGCTCCGCTAAATCATCTTAGACGTAAAGACGTGAAGTTCTTCTGGGGTCGTCCTCAGCAAGAAGCCTTTGAAGCTTTGAAATCCGCTCTGATGAATGCTCCCGTTTTGGCTATTCCAAATTTTAATAAAAGGTTCATTGTGCAAACTGACGCCTCTGGCAAAGCGATTGCTGGTGTTCTTCTACAAGAGTACGAAGATGGGCGTAGGCCCGTAGCTTACGTGTGTAGGACTCTTACCAACCTAGAAAACAAGTACTCCATTTATGAGTTGGAATCTCTGGCCGTGTTGTTTGCCCTGGAAAAATTCAGACCCTTCATCGAGCATGTTAATTTTGATCTCGAGACAGACAACCAAGCTCTTTCTTGGGTATTGAACCGACCCAAGAGAACTGGTCGTATCACTAGATGGGCTTTGAGGATTTCATCTTTCAATTTCAATGTCAGGCATATCAAGGGTTCTGAGAACGTCATCGCCGACGGCCTAAGTAGGATGTTTGAAGATAATTTTGGCACCGATGTAAATCCTGATGATAAAAAATTGTAACTAACGTCTTTGGAGTTAATGCCATTCTTTCGGATCTTCCTCTACTATATCATGAAATTGCAGATCATCAGAAAACTGATCCAGATTTGAAGGAGATCATTGATAAGCTTAACAGAGGATCTGTACTAAAGCCATACTCTCTTGTTAAGGGTGTTCTTTGTTTTAAAGTTCGAAAGAGTCGGAATTTCAAAATTGTTGTCCCTAGGGTCCTTGTCCCGGAAATTTTCAAATATTATCACTGCTCTCCCATTGGCGGACATTTGGGTACGTTCAAGACTAGGGAAAATATTAGACAGATGTTCATTTGGAAAAAGATGGATAATGACATTAGAAACACGGTGAAATCTTGTCAGGCCTGTGCTATTAGCAAACCAAGTTCGAACAACCGTGTGGGATTTTTATCTTCTTCTCAAGCCTCTCGCCAAATGGAACGGCTCTTCATAGATTTCCTGGGTCCGCTCCCCCGTTCTACCTTAGGAAACACCTACATTTTCGTGTGCATTGATGCCTTTTCTCGATTCAGCTGGATTATCCCTACGAGATCTACTGACACTCGAACGACTATCAGTTGTTTGAACTCTATCTTTGCGTCCGTTGGTCCTCCCAAGTTTTTAGTCTCCGACAACGCCAGTACTTTCACCAGCCATTCATTCAGGGAATGTTTGTTCGAGTTATGCATCTCACATGTAACTACCACTCCATACTATCCTAACCCATCTTACGCTGAGAGAATGAAGAGGAATCTAAAGTCCGCCTTGATTGCGTTTCATCATAACAATCAGTCCAAGTGGCATTCTTGCCTGCACTGGTTGGCCCATGCGTTCAACTCAGCCTTACACGAAACTCATGGTAAGACGCCTATGTCTCTGATGTTTGGTTACCCTCCGTATTCGCCCATGTCCAACCTACTTGGAATCGATGACCTTCTTCCTGACCTGTCCAAGCCCAATGATCTTCAGAAAATTTGGGATGAAGCGAGGAAAAATCTGTCTGTATCGTACGACAAGGCTAAGAAACGGTACAACAAGGGTAGAAAATCAACAAGGTTGAAGTTTGGAGACCAAGTCTTCATTAAATGCTACCCAATTAGTAAAGCTATCAAAAGTTTACTGCTAAACTGGCTCCCAGGTACCAAGGACCTTGTACCATTTTGCAGTTCTTGTCCTCTGTATCAGTGTTAGTTAGTGATCCCATCGCTAAGAGAATTAGGCGAGTTCATCCTTCTCAAATCAAATCTGGTTAAGGTGTAGTTTCCCTTTACTTTCCATTTAATTTTGGTGTTTGGTACAACCTTAGGTAGGATGTGGTGTACGGTTTAAAGATGCTCCTAAGAACTACCTTTTAGTGGGCTAATTAGGGTTAATTCATGGGTAGTGTGTAAAACCGTGTAATATTTTCTGATTTTTAATCTCCGTATTGATTCCCTGGCTTATGATGGTTTCCTGTGCGAGCTTTTCCTTTGATAGGTCTGGAAAAATTATCCTGTAAGGTCTCTTGTTGATATTTCGTAATGAAACGGACTTGGCATGTGAAGCTTAATTATCTTATGTAGACCTTGTAGCTCCGCTATATGGTAAATTACTAGTCAATCTACCTGTGTTGATTTAAAACTTGTTGGTTAAAATCGTCCTGCCTGTGCTATCTTTCCGTGCCCTGCTAGGTTCTATTTCTTGTTCCCATCCTAGGGTAGCTTGGGTTTGTCTACTACCCTGGATTGTTCTTCCATAAAAAATGAAGTCTGCATAATCTGTAGCTATTGATTTTCATCGTGATTTGCGTATGCACTGTGGGGTTAGGGCTCCCTTTCGAGATGTTGTACATTATGATTATCTCTGATTTCCCTGGTTCTTCTGTCTCTGGGCTGTTTGTTTAATTTTTACTGTATGATTGCTCTCTCGTGCTGATAGTAAGGTGTCATCGCAGGATTTGGCTTCCCTTGTAATATCATTTGTTAATGGGTGTAGGTTGAGAAACTCTTCTAATGTCAGTGAAGCCTTCTTTATGTTAAATTTCGGGCGGAAGTGATTAGTTGTGAAGGAGCTCTGTTGATTGGGGTTGGGAGTGGTAACCTGTTTGCCTTGTGCATGGACTTGAGTCTTCCTGGTTCTCCACTGTCTGACGGTTGGTAATAGGTGCTCCTCCCTTGCTAATTCATCCAATGTCCTGTTCCTTACTATTCCCATGTCTTTGGGAGTTTTGAGTTCCTTTTGAGATTGGCTCGTCGCTAGTTCGTTGTACCTAAAAGATCTTCGTACTCAATTTGATAACTGTTGGAAATTTCCTTTTCATTATTGTTTTCTGTAGGCCCACGATAATCTTTTAGTTCTGTGCTCCTCTGGAAGCTTAATTCGCCAGGTTCCTTGTTTCAAATTATTTGTTCTGTTTCCTGTTCTGTGCTGTTCTATGCGAGTTGTGTGCTCTTGTAGTATGTAGAGTATCCTACCTTATCTACCTGTTGTTGTAGTGTTTGGTTGTCAAGTAAGGTCCTTAACCTGAGAATTCTACTTCTTTAGCCGCGATAGGTTTGGTGTTGGGCCTGTATCTGGTGGTGTTATTTCGGTACCGAAGTGTTGTTTGACATGTAAATTTTTGATGGTCGCATGATGGCTTCTTAGCATGGTGTTGAAGATTGTGTAATCTTTTAAACGCTGATGGGCTGGCACATGTTTCTGGAAGTTATTGTGGTTTTGATGTTGTGTAGTCGTTATTGGGTAGTTATAACACTTGATAGAAGATTGTATGGCCTTGTGATTTCTCCTGTGTCCTGGTAGATTTGGGAATTGTTGGTTTTTGGTTGCACGCAACTCTTGTAGTATTGTACGAAGGTGGATTTAAGTAACTGGTTTCCTGTTGTATTTTGTTTCTGCCATTCCCTTGTTTTCATGCATAACCTGTTCCTCTGACGTCATCATGTATTCCTTTATTATTGCTATAAGTTCATTTAATGTCGACCTACCGCTCTAGGTGTTGCTTGGTGGATTTTGATGCTTGTCGATATGGTCGTTTTAACATCTATCGTTCTGTGTTTCTTCGAATAAGTATGGGATTATTTGAGGAAACTCTGGATGTATGCTAGCGTCTTTCCGCTAAATGATCATGATATATGGTGGTAGCCTTCCTTCCTTCTTCCTAGTCTTATGGAAAATTTTTCTATCGTCCTGCCTCGTCTCTGCCATTTATTCCTTTATTTACCTCATCTCCTTGGGAAATGGAAATAGGTACCTGTCTGCTGTTGAGCAACAGGGTGATTGTGATGTCACTTATTTTTAGTCCGATTTGTGTCGAGGTCCTGACGGGCTACTGGTAGGTTATGTTGTGTAGGACATGGTTCCTCTTTTCCCTGCTGCTCAACTGATCTGAGGCATATTTCACGTTCCTTTTAATTTGATTAGCTGTCCGGGTGGGAAATAACTGGTGTTTGCGGACGTTGGTTGGTCTTTGGGTTGTGCTTGTGTTTAACCTCATGAAATTTATTTTCTCAAAACCTCTCCTGTTCTGTTTTTCCCATGGTACTGCTATGGTCTTGTGAAATGTAATTCTGTCCATCCCGGTTACTCGTTGCTTGATGCAGTTGATAGTTTGGTCGTTGATGACCAACTTGGACGCGTGCCCTCCATCTATTTGAGCTCTAGAATTCTCAGTCCGTTCTATCAATTTGCTCTTCCTGAGTAAACTTTTACCCTGTAGCCATGGATTTGATTATTGCTAAACTTGTCATTCTGGTGTACTTATTCTGATCGCTATACTGTTTCATATTTTCTTTCTACTGAGTTATGTATGTGATTTCTTGTGTGGCATTGTAAACATGAGTATTACTAATTTTTGGGAAGATTTCTGTAGTATATTTGGTAAGCTAGCCTTATTTGGCTCCACTATGGGTGGTTCTGCGGCGTTTCTGTGGCAGTTCTGTGGAATTGCATGGTCATGTTGACTATATCCTAAACTGTATTTTTCGAGGTACGTGGTATTTTTTTATTGCAATCATGTACCTTCCGTCTCGTCATCTTGTTGAAACTCCCTAAAGTGAGTAATTGGGGTTCGTTTAGCTTTCCTTTCCTAAGGTTAAGCTGTGTCTGTGCGTAGCCTAGCTATCGTGTTGTATTTAATGTGTAAGTGTGCTCCTTCGTTGAGGGCATTAATTCTCCTTAATTAATTGGTATAAATATTAATTTACCTTATTTAAGGTGTTTCCTTCCTGTTATCGGAAACCTTGATTGTGCTCCGATTGTATGCATGTGACTTATCTATTATTGTAATTTTGCACCTTGCTATTTTTTTAGGAAAATATTCTGTTTAGTAAGGTTCCTTTCCTTTTCTTTACTTATTTTTTTCTTTACCTTGCTCTTGGTACTTTCTCAAGCCAAAGATATACACTAGTGCCAACCTAATTAATCACGTGACCTGTATATTTTGGATTTTATCACCTTATTTATGATTACTCACCAACGTTGCAATTTCCTTCCCTCCCTTTGGTCCTTGTTTTTTCTTTTGCGGGCGATTTCGCTGTAATTGAAACAATCTTGATGGTGCGTTTCTTTATTAGCAACCCGATTTAATAAAGAAAATTGGTTTAAAGGTTGGAAGGGTATTGTAAGAGGTGTTAGGTGATCTATCCTGAACTGTAGTGGACTTAAAATACTGTTTTCTAATGGTCCATTGAACTTGTAAACCAAGGTGTGTTTGGTGATTGAAGTCTGCAAGCGAAGAACATTGGTTCTGGTTATATGAAAAATTTTAAAACTTCCAGATTCCACATGAACTCAGGAATGGCTATGGTAAAGCGTTTGCTATGAAACTGTATGTGAAAGGTAATCTAAAGCGAACTTGGTGTAAAACATGTAGGAAAATTGAATCCTTAACTGTTTGGAGATTGTGAATTTCAAAAGAAAAACTGTGTTGTGGCGCTGTGTAAGTTTATCGTAACCTATAACTTCCGGACCTTGAACTGTGTTCAATGAACTTAATGGTTGATTGGTGGTGAGCTATGTACATTGCCCATCTTCGAATGCTTTCATTTCTGCATGCTATGACAATCTAAAGATGGACTTGCAGTGACTTTTATTTGTTGTGGACTGAAACACTTAAAATCTAGCTTAATTTCATACACTGGACTACGTCATGGAGTGATGTAAGAAGATATGTAACCCTTAAAGGGGGGGAGGCTGAAACCGAGGTTTCGTTTTTGTCTCCTTTCCACCAACGTTTTGGGATTGCCTATTACGGTGTAGAAAACTGTATTGTAATTTTCTTCTGCTTTAAACGGTGTTCTCACAATTTCTCATGTTTAACTCTGCGAGCGCATGTGAGCTCTGATTGTTACTGCCATCTACGGCTATAATGGGAACTATTTATCCCCTTTCTCCTTGAAGCTGCTCCGGCCAATCAGCGCTTGGTGTCAGCCATCTTGATGAAGACTCTCTCTCTGGCTCGAGAGAGAGGGAAGCGAAGCGAGCAGTTGCTGCTTTGCAATCATGGCTAAAAGTCGTTGGTGTTCTGAGCTCAAAGCAATGCTTTGGGATAGCATCATGGACAGTGGATAGTAAATCATAAGGATGTGGGGATGTGCTCCACACCCTCATCATATTTTCTTTATATTCTCAATTTGTAACCTCGTAGTGAGTGATTGTTTTTAATATGCTGCGAAGGAAGATCTCCCTGGTAAGGTGCACATGGCCGAGCCATGTATAAATCATACTACTAAATGAGCAAGCAACCAACCTGTAAGTCAACCTTTGTTATTTTGGTATTTTCATCGGCGGTGAACTGTTCGTGTGATTTCTTCGGAGGAAACTTTTTAATTATCAAAGTTGTGCGTTCGATTATAATGATGTGGACTTTTTCATTGTTGGGTAAAATTATAGTGCCCTTTTCAAAACAAAGTATCGGGTTCAAAAGACTTTGTTAATTCAGAGTACCTAGTGTATAACCTTTCTCGTAATGGAATTTAAGTGTTATTTGGGGTAATTTCCAAAGAAAAGCAGTGGTGTAAAATTTTTGTTATTATTATTATTACCATCACACCGTAATGATGTTACTGCTGCTTTGAAATTATTTTGGTTTTTAAAAGTAGGGTAATACATGGGAGATCCAGTAGGGATTACTTGTGCTACGCTGGTTTATTTTAATTTCATATCGTTTTTGGGGGGGGGGCTTTAAACGATTTTTGAGTATGATTTTTGCCCTTCTGGCCTCCATTGTTTTGGTGCCATTGTTGGTCCTTCCATCGGGATTGGTTCTCCCATGGTTTAACAATTGCTTTTGTTGCCTGGGTGATGGTGGTTAATTTGGAAATGGAGTGATGTTGGTGATGATTTTTATGTTGGGAGACTACCCCGTCTGATGTTGGTTCAGTATTTTTGACACCCCGTTGTGTATTTACTGTTTGTTGGGCACCTCAGTTGCTCTCTTTCCCTTTTCCTTCTGTGTTTGTGGTGGTGGGTTTCTTTCCTTTGGTAACTTATTATGAAAAGCACTTAGCATCCCATGACTGGAACTCCCACTGTATTTATGGTTCCCCGTTTGCTGATGTGAAACGGATAGAGAGTAGGAACTCTCAAGGAATAACGGTGAACCAAGAAGGTTGTATTTTCTAATTTTTAACGAAGTATCCTTTCCAAATGGAATCCTCTGATAAATGATTTGGTGGTTGTTGCTAAGTAAACAGGTTGAGGTGATTGTAATCCTTCCTGCAGTCTATATCTTTCTTGCCGACTGGCGTTTTGTGTTTTAATTTCTTAATTTTGGTCTGTTTCAAACTCAAGGTACCATTTAATTTATTTTCATTATTTTCTTACCGACCGGCGGTTTCAAATGATTTTTCATTAATTTATCTTTGGGTGTTTCTTGAATTTAATTGTGGATTTCCTGTGGTTTTAGTGAGGTCTGCTTCCCTTATTTTATCTAATTTAAATTCATCTCTTTGAATTTTAAAGGCCTCCTTATTTTTACCCTATGTCATCTGATTTTATTTAGTTTCTGGTACCTAATTTTTTTCCTAATAATACTAACTACGAGGATGTCATTTTATTTAATTTGTTAATCTGAGTTTGATGAATTATATATATATTCTTTTTTTAAAAAAGAAAGTTTGGTCTTTATTTCCACGCAATATTTATTTGACACACTGTCGGTTGGTAGTTTGATCCACCTGTTTTTTTTTCTACCACCTGGAGGTAAGTTTTCCTTTTACTATGTTCCTTTTGGTGTTTTCTGGGTGTGCAGTGTTTATCACGCTTCCGTTTTGTTCCTTTCAACAGGATCTTTGTCCTGTGTTGTGTCTTTGACTGCCAATCAGTTTAGTTGGCACCGGGTAACCTAACTAGTGGGGCAAGGCGAAAAAAGGAGTATCCACATCTCTTCGTTGTTATCGTTGTAAAAAGACAGGTCATAAGGCGAAGGAGTGCAAATCGAGTAAAAATGATCATGACAATGCTCACAAGGCCGAAGGAATTACCTCGCTATGTATTACATCAGAACTGAACTCGTGCAAGTTCGTGACGGACCACGACGCCTCGACAGCGGCTGTACATCGCACATGTGTACAACTCTGGACTATTTTTCACAAGTAGAATCAAATGTCTCTGACGATTTAAAGTTAGCGAACAGTTCTACAACGAAAATAAGTGCAAAAGCTGTTGTGACAATGTCAATGAACCTTGATGGTTGAGATAAAAGTTTCGACCTATGCGATACATTGTACGTACCCGATCTGCGTACTAATCTACTCTCAGTCGGGAAGATCGTAGACAGGGGTCACCGCGTAGTGTTTGACAAGACATCCGCTCGAGTTACAGATTCGAACGATAGTACCTCATTCATTGCACATAGAAAAGACGGACTTTATTACGTTAAAGGGTCGTACACCGAAGAACAGGGAAAAATTGCCCGAGAATATACCCGCAAAACGTCTATTATGGACTGGCACATTCGATTGGGACATCTAAACATAACGGATCTACGTCAGGCAGTGACGAATAAAAGGATAGATGGAATCGAAGTCATCGACACTGAAGAGGATTTTGAATGTGAGATCTGTCTCCAAGGGAAGATGACACGTACCCCTTTTCCGAAGAAGTCCGATAGGAGAATGGAACCAGGGGAATTGATTCATTCCGATATTTGCGGCCCTGTCAGGGTTTCCTCGAATGGAAATGCACGATACTTCGTCACATTCGTCGACGATGCGACTGGATGGTGCTAAGTGAAGTTTCTTCGTCAGAAAAATGAAGACGTTAATGAGTTTCAGGACTTCAGAAAACGTCTGGAAACACATAAAAACCCGAAGATAAAGATTTTGCAGTCTGATAATGGTAGGGAATACGTAAATTCCCAATTCGACGCATTGTTGAAAAGCTGCGGGATCCTACGAGGCCTGACGATTCCGCGTAACCCGGAAGAAAATGGAGTAGCGGAAAGGAAAAACCGTACCCTCGTCGAGATGGCCAGATGTTTATTAAAGCAGTCCGGACTTCCTCCTTCGATCTGGGCAGAGGCTGTTTCAACAGCGAATTACATTAGGAACAGGTGTTCTACAAGTAAACTGGGTGGACGAACTCCTTACAAAGCCTGGACTGGAAAGGTTCCAAATGTTAGTAAATTTGGATGTGAAACCTACTGCCTAAATCGATCGCCGAACATAGGAAAATTCGACCCTCAAGGAAGAAAGGGCATATTCCTCGGATATGCAGAGCAATCCAAAGGTTTCAGAATTTGGATACCACAGGAACGAAAAGTGGAAATCTCACGTGATGTCAAGTTTCTGAAAGGATACAGAAAAGAGCAAAAATACGATCTTGATATTTTCCCAAGTCAGCGCCCAAATGTAGAGCACTTTGATGAAGATCATCCCAGGATAGAGCCAGAGCAGGTTGATCCTTTCATCAATGTAAACATCACTCCTAGAAACACAGAACGTACAGAAAGCACCAAAGATCCGGATGGTTCTGAAGAAGAATTTATTGGTTTTGAAAATGAACCAGAACCAGAAATACGACAATCTCGACGTGCTCCAGGAAGGCCAAAAATTATCCGTTCGGGAACACGAGGCAGACCTCGTAAGCTTTACCAGGAACGCGATGGAGGACAACTTGATTTGGTATGTCTGGCTGAGGTTCCAATTCAGATGGCATTTTCAGGTCCAGAGAAAAATGAGTGGATGCTGGCCATCGCAGATGAATTTGTCTCCATTCTAAGAAACAAGACCTGGGATCTTGTAGACCGCCCAGAAAATAGGACGACGATTGGAAGTCGTGTAGTCCTTAGGAATAAGTACGGAGCAAATGGTGAGATCACAAGAACGAAGGCTAGAGTCGTGGCCAGGGGGCTTTCCCAGAGGCCAGGTATAGATCATACTGAAACATTCGCTCCAGTAGCACGACGCAGCTCAATACGCACTTGCTGCTCATCACGGAATGTATGTCCGACAATTCGACGTAGCAACTGCATACTTAAATGGAATTGTAGAAGAGGAAATCTTTATGGAAGTACCAATGTACACCAGAGAAATACTCAAATTCATCATACAGGAAAGTAATGCAACATCCGAGATCATAGCTGAAACCAAGGGACTACTGAAGGATAAGCACTGGAAGTGTTTAGAGTGTCTGGGTGTCAGAGGACCGAAACGTTGAAGCTGGTTCAGCCTTCGAGAGGGGGTGTTGAGAATATTTATATATATTCATATGACTCTGGCTGAGCCACCATCAAGTAGCGCCACCTACACACTACGGTTTCTTTGTCCATTCTGACATGTCACGATTGTAATCTCCATGTCTATTGTTTCACTGCATGCATCCTGTGATTTACGTATGTAATAAATAGTGTCATTTTAATAAAAACCGTGCTGAAATTATTACTTTCCGATTCATCGTGCCTTTTCAACAAATTATTTATTTATTTATTTATTTATTCATTTATTTATTTATTTATTTATTTATTTAAGGGGTATTTGTTGTATTTTATGTCTTATTGAATAATCTTTAATTAGGAAAATAACCTGTTGATGATAAATAAATCTAAGTCTAATGTTGTGAGATGGTGGTAAATAGGATGGAAAGATAAGAGAAAGTCCTGTCAGCTGTAATTAGTGTGTTGCTGAGATGATGGTACCTCACGGAGAACACTGTAAGTATCTAGGTGTGAATGATCTTCACTGGGGTAATCATATTAAAGAGGTTGTTAGGAAAGGTTACAGACCTCTTCGCATGATTATAAGAGTACTTAGGGGTCGTAGTAAGGATGTAAAGGAGAGGGCAGTTAGAGTATGGCTCCACACCAGGACTACTTGATGCGAGAACTGGAAAACATCCGAGAGAAAGCAGCACGATTTGTTCTGGGTGGTTGGCGACAAAGGAGTATTTTTCTTCTTATTCTTCTTCTGTATGCCTTGCCCAGTCTCTCGGACGTTGGCGATCGGTATGGGGACAGTGTTCTTTCATCTTCAGCAACGCGGTGGAGTTGTACGACGGTTCGTATTCCAGCCCAGTCTTGAATGTTCTTGAGACATGACGTTCTTTTTCTGCCTACTCTTCGCTGTCCTTCGATTTTGCCTTTTAAAATGAGGTGTAATACTGCACAGCCTATGTTCCACCACGTATCACATGCCACAAGTACGCAACTTTTCTGCATTTGATGTTAATCTGTAGTTCTCTTTAGAGTTTGCTCTCTGTAATATTTGTTCATTAGAGACGTGCTCTATCTAGGAGACTCTTAGCATTCGTCTATGAAACGACATTTCTAGAGCTCCCAGCCTTTTTATGGTGGTTATTTTTAAAGTCCAAGCTTCAACTCCATAAACCAAAATTGACCAAACATAACATTTAACCATGCGCTGTTTCAAATTTAAGTTTAAGGCGTCATCACACAGTAAAGCCTTCATTTTCTTGAATGCTGATCTTGTCATTTCTGTACGGGTTTTAATTTCGAGATCTGGGTCTAAATCATCTGATATCCAACAACTGAGGTACCGGTATTCAAATTTTTCAACTTGTTGAGCTTTCAGCTTCGAGCTTTTCCTCGACTGAAAACCATTAATTTAGTTTTCTTAGGGTGGCGAGCACCAACCAAGAGTACGAGAGTAAATTACTTCCGAAGTATTTTAGTCCTTTCAGATACTCCTGGACTAAATGACTACAAGAGTAAAATGTTGAAGAGCACCATCTTGTAGTATATTACTAAAGAAGTAAATAACGTACGAATATAGGTTAGCATTTACTCTCACGTCGTGCATGGAGTAAGCTAAGTTTAGACTTGTTGACTAATGATAATATCGTGCCTTTATGAGAGGAAAGACGTTTCAAACGAGTTTATGGATTACTTAGATTATATTGACGATCTCAACGCAGTAAACGATGGGAAATGTAATAGTGCGTAGGCCTACAGTGCGCGAAAGGCGAGAGCCGTGTAAAATGAACACGGCGAGTTTCAGGAACGTTTTTGGTCTTAGGAAGGAATCCTTTACATTCCTTCTAAATCTACTTGGAGATCACTTACAGCTGAATTATTGTCTTAATTTTGTTGTATCTCTCAAATTACAGTTGCTATGTGCCTTACGAGTGTTTCGTACCGGAACATTTCAGTACAGTTGCCGGTGATCTAATTAACGTTTACCGCACAACTGCTAGCCGTATCTTTCATCGCGTGGTTAAAGCACTAGTTGAGGCTAAGATGATGATGATCGTTCGGAAAATAAAAGGATATTCTTCACGTCGGCAGGTTTCCACACATCCTGGGTTCAATTGACTGTGACTGCGCGCATATTTCCATTTATTGCTCTCTCGGTGACAACGGTGAACTTTTCAAAAATCGGAAGAGTTTTTTTTTCAATTTGCTTAACGTTGCACCGGCACAGATAGGTCTTATGGCAACGATAGGTCAGGAAAGGCCTAGGGATAGGGAAGCGGCCGTGGCCTTAAGGTAGGGCCTACAGACCCAGCATTTGCCTGGTGTGAAAATGGGAAAATTTCGCTGTGGATGTAGGCCATCTGTATGAAGAAACCGCCATCTGTTTTAATTTTTCCCGCGTGTCCATGACTTTCTGCTTTGCTTCCGTCTTCGATTTTAAGTCCTTCTACAGAATCTTAACTTGCTTTTCACTGCGTTTTCCGTCACTCGAAGCATTGAATTCTTTCGTCACGACCTTCCATGAATTTCTTTTCTTATCCAGCATCTTTATGTTGTGTTTCTTACACCTTATATCCTTTGCGTAGATCGTCATTATCTCTATTAACAAGCATTTATCTTTTTTGCATACGTTTTTTCACCGTTTCCTATCGCACATAACCTCATCTATTTAGATTTCTTTAAAGAAGATACACGAACACAGCACTACTCCGCGAGTAACGAACGCTACTTCTGTAGTAGTAACTAAAAGAGTAAATTGTACTTCTTTAGTAAACACTACTTCCGTAGTAATTTACTCCAAGATGGTGCACGCCACCCTTAGTGTTGATATTGAAGCCAATTTCTTCTCCAACTGTGTTAAGCTTGTCTAAGTGCAGTTGTACGCTTTCAATACTACTGGCAAGAAATTGTGCCATCTGGATATCTGAGTGTGCATATTAGTTCTCAGTTGGCCTTAATTCCCAATTCTGTATCTGTTACAGCTTTAAATGCAACTCTCGAGTAGATATTGAATAATAACAGGGACAAAACAGAGCCTTGTCGAACCCCTCGCCTAATTTCCATATAGTCTGATGTATCACCATCGATCTTCACCACACCTCGTTGATTCCAGTGCAGGTTTTCCATTACTCTTATATCCAATACCAAAAATACTGCCTCCTCAGTTTTAGCCTAGTCCCTATCAACCACTTTATCGCTGACAATCTATTGACATTAAGGTGATATTATACGCAGAGAGAAATTGTGAATTTTCACGTGAGTTTTGATACGCTCCACAGGAAATACACGACGTCGGTCTACAGATACATAACTTTCGGCAGAACCATCACTGCGAAGGTATTTTAACATCATGCCTTTTACAAAAGTTTGATTGACGAAAGAACTGCAAGATCCGGTGTCCAAAAGAGCGTACATCACGAGTGAAACAAAAAGAATCTTGGTGCAGGGTGAAGATGAAGGAAGTACGCAAATTTCACGGTGAGCCATTACGTTAGTACGAGGCTAGTATCCCCTGGCTGGAATGAACCGCGAACATATGTGGCGGTAAACATCTATCAAGCCACATTGACTACACTTCCCAAACGATTTTGGCTTGCAATTACGAGAAACATACCGGTCGTTACCACAATTCCCACATTTAATAGTAATCGACACCCTACGGTGACCTGTCTTAACTCAAAAGGGCATTGGTGTGACGATCTGGGTGATGATGTGATTTTAAAATAATGGCCAAAAGGCTTATTAGGATCTCAAACACGGGCAGGCGACTTGGCGAAGGAAACGGTTTTCGGCACAGTATTGCAAGCAGTATCAGGGAAAGAACATTTAGCAGGAGAAGGGGGAACATGATACAGGTTGTTAAGGTGCAGTGTTGATTCAAATTCACGACCAAGATTAATGATATCATAGACGCAGTTTACATCAGAATTCTTTATAAGTAATTTGTATCGAAGGGCTAGATTTCGATAGAAGTGTCAAATATTTCATATTCGTGGACATTAAAGTCGAGCCGATTGAACAGGGTTAAAGTAACCGTAACATATTCATCAATGGGCTCTTTCTGATCTTGCGGCCTTCTGAGTATTTCTTGTTTGAGAATGAAATCCATACCGGACAAACTAAACCTAATCTTGAGTTCATTTGCAAAATCAGCCCAACGTCGAATTTTATATTTGCATAGACGGAACGATTTGCCGGCACAACCTTCTAACATTTCAGGAACGACGGGAACAAACAGGTCTAAAGACATTCAGGCACATGCCGCAATATCTTCTACTCTTTCTAAAAATTCAATGACTGCAGGCCTTTTTCTTTTACCGAAAAAGTCCAAGTTCTATATACGGACGATTTCCAGAGCAGGACTAACAAGGAGTGACCTATCCGTAATAGAATGGGGAATCTGGCCTATTAAATTCACACTGAGATCCGGCACAAGTTCATTACCACCATTTCTAGTCCCTACATCAACATTGGAATGACTAACGTGAGATACAAAGGAGAAGTTATCATGTGTTACGTCGTTACCCTTTTTTGATTCATTACGGGAGGGTTATCTGCCGCCATTTCGTTATCTCCGCATGCATTTCTATTAGTTAATAATCCATGATTTAATGATAGAGTAGACAACCTAAAGGAGAATAGAGCAATAATCAGAATCAAGAATGAAATCACCAAGATTTCGCCCGAAATGAAATTAATAAAACATACAGGAAAGTCGATATCGATCGTAGAATGATTAGGATGTCAAATAATGCATACAATGAGAATGTGAAGTCAAAATATGGGATTTAAACAAGTTCAGCTCTGTTCCACCAAAATGATGTTCTGATGTAACATTTCGATCAAACCACGCTCTGCCACTATTTGAACTCAATCCCCCCACATATAGGTAGCAAAGTGACGCATAGGGACGATAAAAGTAGATAGTGTTCGAAACTGAGAGGAGACCGTCAGTAGCTGAACTTGGTTTCCGGCACCAATAGACCAAGTATAGGAAGCAACACTAAAATCGATACACATACATTAAAACGGGGATAATCTTACATAAAAGGGAGTTTATTCAAATGAAAAGGAAACACACAATAAAAGTTGCCTTATCCTCATAACAGAGAATACAGGAATACAAAGGGGTACCTTATTTACGTATAACTTACAGGTATATCAGAATGTACGATTGAGCAATGTCAGGCTCTCCCTCTATCTCCCTCTCTTAGGCATTTGACTCTGTTAATCATGAGTTGTTTCTTGCAAAGTTGAAGTCAATTGGTTCCTCGCAGAGTGCTCTATCTTGGTTTGAATCATATCTATCAAGTAGATCACAAAGAGTCACATTTGTTGACGGACGATCCTCTATCTGGGAATCAGTAAACTGTGGCGTACCACAAGGATCAGTCCTCGGTCCTTTATGCTTTTCTATTTATATTAATGACATTTCTGAAGTCTTTAAAAGTAGTACTTTTCATATGAACGCTGATGACTTACAAGCTTACTTCCACTTCAGTCCCACTAACGCACATTCTTGTATAATGCATTTCAACCATGATATCTCTCGATTGATCGAATGGATCGCAAATCATAACCTCCAATTAAATGTGGCTAAGACCAGCTTATTTGCATAGGTTACTCAAAACTCCTGAAAACTGTTGACCTCAAATCCCTCCCACCAATAAAAATTCTAGATTCAGATATCCATTATAGTGTCACCGTTAACAATCTAGGACTCATTTTCGACAGAACCCTATCCTGGTCTGATCATACGTCAAATGTGATCAGAAAAGTTGTGTCATCCATGCATATTTTGAAACGTAACGTGTCATGTACACCACCTTTTATGCGGAAACTACTTGTTCAAAGTCTTATATTCCCCATAATTGACTATGGATCAGTCGTATACAGCGACTTATCCGTAACTTTGAACATACAACTACAGAGGGTGCAAAACGCATGTGTTCGTTACGTGACAAATGCCAGGCGTGATGAACACATAACACCCTATTACATTCAGCTGCAATGGTTGAAACTCCATGAACGACGGGAAATTTCAGTAGCCGTTGCTACGCACAAAATTCTCAAACTGAAGACCCCACCCTACCTATATAATGCATTTAAATCTATGGAGTCAGTACACAACAGAGATAATAGGTTTACAAAAACTACCCTTCAAATTCCCCTTCATCGTACCACTAAATTTAACAAATCTTTTGTTTGCACTGCATCCCGTATCTTCAATGTCTTTAACCTTCACCGTTTCGCAAATGACAGGAACTGCACCCAACTAAAGCAGTCCTTAACATCTATCTTCCTGGAGGAGTACGCAAGGGGCTGAGATCAGGTATTCTTGTGTCCAATAATAAGAAATATGTATATTTCTAAGATAATTGTTTCTGTTTTTTTATATTCCTGAGATTCTTGTAGCCTAAAATATTAAAAAATCGAATGATATGCTTTATTACTTCTTATATGATTTATGTTTTAACTTTATTGGAATTGGTATCTGTATTTTAATTGTAAGTTTAATTTTAAGTTTAATGTTTAATTTGATATTTTATTATTATAAAATGTAGTTAGTATATTCATAAACTTGTATTGTGTTATAAGTAGACGCTACATAAAGGGGCTTTTCAGCCTCAGTGGCATGTATATCATCATTATCAATAAATTCAATTCAATTCTCTTCCTATTTTTTTTTGTTTTAAAATATTATCAGAATGAAACATGAATGCAACCGAATTAGGAAGTCGCCTCTCTCATAGCTATTACAACAGGATATTAAAGTATTCCCCTTTTATATTTGGAGTTAATGAAGTGACCTAGAATCAAAAAGTGGCTTCCTCCTTTTTACCACATTACCTCTCCGTTTATGTGCGACAACAATTCCCAAAGAGAAAATCTACTCTCCTTCAGGCACAAAGAAGACATTATCAAATAAGAAGTAAGGCGAGGCAAGGAAGTGTGCATAGAATATATACAGGGAAAAAATAACAAATGTGAAATTTCCATGGTTACCTTCAAAATACACAAATTAAGTTAATAGATGGCAGAGCTAAAAGTAAAACGAGAGAATGGCTGGAGAAGCCAGAAACAAGAGTGAAATAACAAAAGATACTTTGAATTGGACATCCAAAAAGCAATGTAGATCCAGATATCAAACTCATTCAGACGAACACACTTAGAGACCAACACACAGGAACGTAGGGCGGAGGAACAAGCCGGTAAAGCATGTCGTTATAGTACAAAACAAGTATAATTAAAACAATCAATATGCTCGTGAATCCGGTCTGGTAAAACAAACACAGAACCAGACCAACAGGGAAAACGTGCAGCACACCAGCAACAACCCTCGTTATCAGTACACATCCATATCACATACCAAGAGTGGGCGAGCGAGAAAACACCAAAGGGTGTCGGAATGGAGCAAAATATAGAATGTCCATGCAGGTCTCCACACATGTATACATACACACGAACCAATCAAACTCAGCAGAAAACATAACGGGATGTACACTACCCTTGGTTTCCGAACAGAACATTGGCAAACTTACGATAATGAGAAACAAGTCTGCAATAGAATTAAAGTAGAAGAAATACTTAACCCCAGAAAAAACGCAAAAGCAACCATGACAAGCCTTAGGAATACCAAAACTAGGAAAATAATAAGTAAAGGAAAAAAAATTACTTAATGAGTATTAAGAACAAGAAGTCTCTCGAAAGAACCGAGAGTTTCGAAGTACCGTTTTAAAACGGTTAAAGTCTCTTTTATAGGATGGAAAAGCCATGTGAGAAAACTTAGTCGCCATTTTCTGTTTAAAAACTGAACAAGAATAAACGAGAGGGCAGATAAAAAGCATAAGACTAGGCATAAATAAAGACGAATCTGAGAGCGAGAGTCGCCGTATGTTTACACAGAGATGAGTCGCACGTCAAAGAAGGGAAGTAGTATAATGAATAGTAAGGTGCGGTTGAGGCCACGGCCGGATCCTCCCCACTCCTAGCCCTTTGCTGTCCCATCGTCGACAGTATTTCATATCATGAAATGAAAAATACACAACCATAGGACACTGATTAAGAAAATACAGTTATGAAGCACGTTCTGCCTTTTCCTGTTTACTTTTTATCGCTTATGTGAACTCCGTACATAAGAAATTCCTTCGAAGTATGCATTTATGAGTGAAGTTCTATTTTTCTGTTTGTTTGAAATTATTATTGAAAACTGTGGTCGTAAGTTTAGATCGGAAAATACATTTGAGAAACAAGTTCCATTACTGTAAATATTATTAACATATAGGAATGATTATATTAATAGTCATTCATCATTCCACATGCCTGTCTTCATGTTCATCTTGCCCCACCCCCTCCCAATAATTACCCTCTTGTAGTCTAGACCGATAATTTTAGCAGGATAATAGGTTCTTTAGAGATAATCGACAAGCATGTGTGATGATCACTCAGACTACTTCTAGCAACTAGTGTGTGATTAGTGAGCACGAGCAGGTAGAAATATTTTAAAAGATGCTAGGTTATTTTTGGCACATTTAGAAAAAGCATTACCTTGATGTAAATACAACATTACACACAGGAGCACGTTTGGTAGCACCACATTTTAACACTTTATAGTACTTCCTTTTTTATCAGTGGTTACGTGATATAAAACCAGAATATTTTATACGTTTTAAAAATATTTTAAGAATTTTAGCAGATAAAAATATTTTTTTCATGTGTTTAACACATAAAAAGCCGCTCCTTAGTTGTACCATCGCTACCCTAACGATTAGCGGTGTTCGCCGTTGATGACCGCTTTACTGGAGCTCGTACATTGGCAACTAGAGATTCTATAAGCTTTTTAACCATTATCGGACACATTTAGATTTCTGTGAAGAAATATGGTAATCTGGAATATTTCATTTCATTTACCATTGATCTTGCCCGTGTGACATTTGTTTACTTAAGAACGCATACTTGCCCATGTTTGTCCTTCTGAATTATGGTTCTTCGCGCCGTTATTCGTCTACTCGTGCCACCATCCCATCACTCCACTCACTTTCTTAGGAACACCAAGACCATGACGTCGGTGTGGGAGCTTGATCCCGAGGACTTACCCATGATGGATTGGCCTCAGACTCGAGTTCCCTGAGATATTCTGTACTCTTTCTCTTCATTTGCTTGTCTAACCTTCTTAAATTTCAGTTCTCTGTCTCTCCTCGGGTTGTAAGGTTATACGGAGGCACCCTTCTCCCCCAATCATATGACGAGATGACGCGCGGCTGCTGGGAGAGTAGTCGCACCCGGCCGGCCTGCATAGAGGGGACGCCCACTGCAGTATCCAGCACTACCTCGGCATGCGAGCGTGAGTCCTGGCATTGCTGCAACCGACTTGTGTAAGGCTCCTCATTTTCATCCGACCTCCCTTGGTCAACTCTTGTTCCTTTCAGACCCCGACGGTATTAAAGCAGTCGAGGGCTAGGCAGTCTTTTATTTTCACGCCCTTCGTGGCCCTTTTCTTCCTTTATCCGATTCCTTCATTTTCGAATTGTCGGATCTCTTCCATTATTTTCTCTCTGATTAATATTATATATAGCATGGTTGCCTGTTTATACTTCCTCTTAAAACAATAATCACCACCACCACTGTCCTTCCCCTCTAGTGCTTGGTTTTCCCACAATGGAAATTATAGAGTGCACTCGTGCTGTACAGGGACACAGCTCCTAGCCAGACAAAATTCACAATCAAATGCTTAAACGTTTGAGTGACTAATGTCTCAAGGATATCCTCACCTTTGTCAACAGAATATGGAGTGTTTCCCTATCAGTGGAGTGAGGGCATTGTTATACCAGTTCCCAAGCCAGGTAAAGATCCAAAACTTTTGAATAATTATAGGCAAATATGACTTACAAATGGCCCCTGTGAGCTCTTTTAAAGGATAGTGAACCGGCTTCTTGTGTGAGTCTTGGAAGAGATAGATCTGTTGACTAATTACCAGTGACGTTTTCGGTCTTCTCGGTCTGCCACCGGTCATTTCGTCAGACTGTAGGTCTTTCATGAGAAGGAACACCTACTGCCGGATTCTTTTCATTATGGACACTCGTGTTTAGGCGTTAATTACAAATGAACCGACAGGCTTATTTCAAAAGTAGTTATACCGATATTTTCCTTGTTTACATCTGCATTAGGGACTGCCTGGTCGAGGCGGTAAAGGCGTGGTCGCTTCGCCCGGAAGGACGTGGGTTCGAATCCCCGTCTGGAAGTCGTAAAATTTAAGAAACGAGATTTCCACTTCCGGAGGTGCACATGGCCCTGCGGTTCACTCAGCCTACACCAAAAATGAGTACCAGGTTTATTCCTGGGGGCAAAGGCGGCCGGGCGTAGAGCTAACCACTCTACCTCATCACGTGCCGAGGTTAACAATGGTGGAAGCCTTTACCTTCCACTCCTCCAAGGGCCTTCATGGCCTGTACGGAGGTGGCTTTGCTTTCCTGAGGTACATCACTTGAATATGCCTCCGATGTCAGAGTTATTAGAGGGCGAATCTGGAATGGTTTTGAGCGGTACTTGTTTCCTTCAAAGTGAGGGGAAAATTAGGGGACACAGGTTCAGATTGTCTTTGATTATATCGTCAGTGAAGAGAGCTGGAGCCGTTTCAAAAGAAAATGGTAGAAAGGTATTATGCAGGTCAGGAATGAAGCCGGGGCGTTACTTTGGCCACTATACGGAGAAATATACGCGATTGTTATATTTACCCGCGACCCCACAGATGTGGGAAAAGCGGTTGGGAGAAGAAGATACGCATAAGGCATACCCCACAATCAAAAGCCTCCGACTGAACTATTGGAATATATGGGGTATTTTACTAATAGATCAATTTCTACGCATTTGAAACAATGGAAACAGTATATAAGTAATAATAATAACAACGTAAACGTTTCCACCTTTTCAGTACTAAAATATATTCACAAAATTATAAATTACACGGTACTAGTTTCGACTCATCTAGGGGTCATCATCAGCCGTATTGAAGCAAAGATCTTTGCAAAGCAAAGCAAAGATCTTTATGCAAAGATCTTTATGCAAAGCAAAGCAAACATCTTTATGCAAAGCAAAGCAAAGATCTTTATGCAAAGATCCTTACGCAAAGCAAAGCAAAGATCTTTATGCAAAGCAAAGCAAAGATCTTTATGCAAAGATCTTTGCTTCAATACGGCTGATGATGACCCCTAGATGGGTCGAAACTAGTACCGTGTAATTTATAATTTTGTGAATATATTTTAGTATTGAAAAGGTGGAAACGTTTACGTTGTTATTATTATTACTTATATATTATTCTCAGTTCAATACGGACCTCAAACATGAAATTCATAACCATTAATACTGGAAACAGTGTAAAAAAATACACGCTAAGAAAATCGAAGACCACCACTGGGAGGAAGATGGACTGTTTCCAACAGGTCGTAATCAACATGAATGAGAGCAGTTCTGATTCATCGGAACATAGTGATTTTTTTAGAAAGAATTAAATAATAAATAACCCTTCTAACACTGTGGCATTTCTAAATTAGGAAGAGAACCATTTCTAAACCTGCATTTGAACGCCCAAAGTCCGTATGAGAAAAGGTGACGGGAAGTGGAATTCGTACGAGGAAATAAAATCGAAGATTGAAAGTAAACAAAAATTTGTGTTTGTTGCGCGCGGTGTTTACTACTGAGCGCCGCAACAACGTACGTGATTTCTCCACCCCTTCTGCTGTTAATCGCACCGTCCAGCGCTCGCACGATTTCCCATCAATATCACTCTTCATTACAGAGGTTATAGTTTCTGGTAGCCACGACTGAGCCCAAGTTTCCTGTTGTACGTTTATACTGAGCTGAGAAAACGTTGCTGTAGAAAATCGATCAGAACATTCTTTGAGGGTGCTGAAGAAAATGTAACTTCTGTATTACACTGCGAATACAATTGACTATAACGTATGAAAGTGTCATTGCTGTCAGACAAGTAGCATTGCATGCATATATTTTTATGTGAGCGGTTCCTAAGAAGAAGACAAAAAATACAACTGTAGTCGCCATGTTTTGACCTGGAAAGAGCTTACCACACTACCTGATGATATTGGGTTATACGAACACTAGTAGGTTTTCTAGTCCGAGTAGGGATTTTTTCTCAATATTACCGCGGATCTGTACTGAGTGGCACACTGACGTCAATCGCCATCAACGGCATAGTTGCCGCTGCTGGGCCCGCAGTATGTAGGCAGTTTAGCTCTCTACACTTCAGTTCCGGAAAGATGGTTTCTGCTGTGGGACAGCTAGAGAAAGCCATTAACAGAGTCCAGAGATGGGCCCTGAAACATGCTATTCGATTTTCAGCGGCTTGTGCATACTGAATCAGAGCTCACCTTGTGCTTTACCACGCGATGCTGCTATCATTTAACTCGGCTACGGTCTTTTCTTATATTCACTATGGTTCTGCCTAAAACTTTTATAGACAGTGTTCACCAAAGTGAAGTAAGGCAGGCCCAGCCTGTTGCACCGTTACGAATAAGATACCTCACACGTACGGTACCAACATGCCGCAGTAATCAAGCTATCAATGCATGTTTAGGACCCAATACCACAAGAGGTACCAAAACCTGCCAAAGGCCACACACCGGATGCGATTCGAGCTGTTACCTTGGGTCGTGAGTTAGATGTGGCTGTCGGTGGTTGTCTTGAATGGACCCGTGGTGAGGTACTCTGTGGTTAGTTTCGCGACCGGATATACGGCTAGACCTACTCCGTGGACGCAATGTGAGCACGGATGCCCCTGGACATCGGAGGTATTTTCAGGACTTCCTTCACCAGTATCGGGGCACGCGATATTCTTCAGGGATGGTTTTAAGATCAAAGAAAATGTGAGTTGCTCTTTCACCTTCGATAGTATTAGTATGAAGATCTCGCTTCCTAGTATAAGTAGCGTGCATACTGTAGAGCTCTCTACCATCTTAGCAGCTTGGGTGACAGAGGTGACCACATTCTCGTGTGTATCGTCTGGTTCTCTGCAGTCTATTGGCTCTTGCCTTCCGCAACACCCATTGATGCAGCAGAATCATCACCTTCTAGCCATTGTGTGTGATGCTGGCACCAGAACGACTTTGGCGTGGCTCTCAAACCACGTTGGGATTGAGGGATGAAGCTGCCAAAGTAGTGCCACATTTACCACGTCTTCTTCTTAAATATTCGGTCCAGTTCTCCAGTCGGCTCTATTCATAGCTTTCCTGTTCATCTCTTCATAGCTTTTTGCATCCTACATCACTCTGCACGTATTGTAGGTGCGGTCTTCCTCGACACCTCTTGCGTTGAACCATTCCATCCAATACCGTTTTCCAGAAATATGTCCTATCAGTCTAGTCCTCCTCTTTTTTATACTTTTCCCTAAGGTATAATTTCCCTTCAGCCTCTTAAATACTTCAGCATTCGTTATTTTTTCTGTCCAGCTGATCTCAATTATTTTGTGAATGTACTAGGTAGGGATATTTGCCCTCAACTACGTCGAGACGTCTTGGCATCCTGGGAATTGGAGTCCCACTGCAGGTGGAGCGGTAGAATAACACCCACGGTATCCCCTGTCTGACGTAAGAGGCGACTAAAAGGGGCCCAAGAGCTCTGAACTTTGCAGCACGGTTTGGCGACCACGGGACCCTTAGCTGAGTTCTGGCGTTGCTTCCACTTACTTCTGCGAGGCTTCTCACTTTCATCTACCCTATCTGACATCCCTTGGTCAACTCTTGTTCTTTTCCGTTCCCGACTCTATTAGGTTTTCCGAGGGCTAGGGATTCTTTCATTTTACGCCCTTTGTGCTCCTTGTCGGTCTTTGGCCGACACAATCATTTCTCGAAGTGTCGGATTCCTTCCACTTTCCCTCTGATTAGTGTTGTATAGAGAATGGTTGCCTATTTGTACTGCCTCTTAAAACAATAATCACAACCATCACCTCCTCTACCATTTGTTTATTTCTCCGTTGCCACTGTTGAGTCTTACAGACCCATGACGTTATTAATTCTTGCTTTGAAGATGTTGGCAACGGTGGACATGGCTCATCTAACATTATTGTTAGTAACAGTTTGCTAGTGACTTTACACTCCAGCTTTGTTTTAATCGTTTAGGGCTCAGGTAAGTAAAACACGGATTTGCTAGTCCCAGGGTAGGAAAACTGGCGTTTTGTGTATCTCCACCCCAGTACGAACACAACCTCGGTCTATACAGGAAGCGTGCATGAAACAGAACACGTCCACGTATTCTTGTGATGCTAAGGGTTCCTACCTTATGAAATCAGATGAAGATTCTGAAGCTGATCCCGATTTTTTTTAACACAGAGAGGAGATATTGCAGCAGAAAGTAGTGCTATATTATTTCTTGTGAAGGACAGGGTAATGGAGAGGAGGAAAGAGATGCCCAGGCGTTGAGTTAGTACTAGGTCACATAATATTGTCTCGCATATTTCTGGCGTAAAAGGAATTTTAAAACAGTGAATTCCTCGTATGTCTCAGGAAACATGCCAAGTTCATTTGTAGAGAACGCCTACAGTAAAAATTCTGACAGCGATTCATTCTTTAGATTCCCATCAGTGATATCATGTTTTCTGATGTCCTTGTGACTGAAAAGTCATAAAAAGTCATAAATAAATACAAAATAGCTAAAGTCTAGGCAACATGGAATTTCAAGAAACGTTACGTTACAATGGACATCTGGTTTACGAGCTTCAAGTTAGGAAACACGTTGTTGACCGGCTACATACTGACTGTAAGAAGGGACAAGAAATAAATCACACCCGAATTCAACAATAATACACGGCGACAACATTTTAGTAGCACTTCGTGATTCCTAAAAGACTGCACAATAATCAGTTATATGCCGAAGGAGAGAACCATGCACCACGATGCTAAATCTGACGAGAGCACAGACAGACCAAATGCGTACCTTATGTGACGTAGTGTGACATTTTCCTCAGATCGACGTTGATAATAACCATCTTTGCTTCACGGAGAACGGCATTTGCATCTGTAATTGTCTTTGGAATACGACGGGAAGAGGACATTTCAATATGGTAATTTATTTAAATGAAAGAATTAATTATAAAACTTACGAAAATGGAGCAATATTGTAACATGATTTATAAGGTAATAACGAGAAAGTGGGATACGACAGACGCGGCCCATCACTCACTCTCTTGCCTTGGACGTGGAAGGAAGCAATCGTATAAGCTTATCATTTATTAATATTATTATCGCCTGTGGTTCGTCACCGATATTCACGACAGACGCGACCGGCATTCTGTCGTACGGTCGGAGTTATGGAATTTAATACTAATCTGAACTGCTTGCTGTTAATTTCAAGATTGGAAATACAGTTTCTCGCTCGTGTAAATGATCTTATTAACTGTAATTTATGCTTGCTTGGCCTAGAAGCCCAAGAGGCTCTGAACTTTGGAGCGTGAGTTCGCGACCACGAGGCCCTTACCTGAGTCCTGGTATTGCTTCCACTTACTTGTGCTAGGCTCCTCACTTTCATTTATCCTATCCGACCTCCCTTGATCAACTCTTGTTCTTTTCAGACTCCGACGGTATTACTTATGGAGGGCTAGGGAGTGTTTCATTTTCATGCCCTTCATGGCCCTTGTCTTCTTTTGGCCGATACCTTCATTTTTCGAAGTGTCGGACCCCTTCCATGTTTTCTCTCTGACTAGTGTTATACAGAGTATGGTTGCCCAGTTGTGTTTCCGCTTAAAACAATAATCACCACCACCACCACCACCACCATTCCACAGGCAATATGGCGCACTCGTGAGAGCTCCACCATCTTCGGCTGTGTCTGCACACAGTGTGACCAGACGTTTCCGACCAGTGGTTGGAAGCAGCCAGTCACAATCTTATTATTCAAGAAAGGTGATCCACATGGCATCACCAACTGGCGATACATTGCCATCATGCGGACCATTTATAAGCTATACTCAGGTGGGTTAGGCAAGATAATAACCACCGGGATGATAGAGAACAATGTTTTAGCGCCAGCGCAGAAAGGGTTTCTGACACATTACAGAGTTTTTGAGCATAACTTCACACTCAAAACAAAATCTGAGAAGGCAAGTTGTGAAAAAGGCCAGCTCCTAGCAGCTTGGTTGAATCTTTCTAATGCCTTCGGCTACGTGCCGCATGACGCGATCTTTGCGGCCCTTGAAAGAATTGGAGCTGGCACTAAACTAAAGAAGGTTAGTAAAGATATGTATATGGGTTCTTCCACACATATATAGACTGAAAATCGGGTCAAGACAACATTTACATCGAATGTGGAGTAAGGCAAGGCTGTACTATGAATGGACTTCTGTTTAACCCTGTTATTGACCCCGCAGTTAGAGCTATTCAGAGCGGGAATACAGACCATCAGATTCTGGCCTATGCTGATGACATCGTGCTATTATCCGACGACTCGATAAAGCTACAAAACAACATTAATGTCATCAATACTATGTCAAAGAAGATCAACATAAGTCTTACAGCTTCGAAGTTCTTCAGCCTACATCTGTCTGGTGAGACCCCTGTAGGGACGAGAAACTCCATTATTAAAATTGACAATGAAGATCTAAAGGCTTTGAAAGTTGGAGAGTTTGAGAAGTTCCTTGGGAAGCCTGCTGGATTTCGCATCTCATTCGACGCGAAAAAACTGGCTGACCTCATCTTCATGGCACAGAAGATCTTACCTTCCAAGTTAGAGTTATAATATAAAGGCCGAGGTTAAGGAGACCCTATACCTATCCCAGGAGGCCTCGAACGACTATTTATATGGTCCTACAAAGGCAAGTTGTCTTGAGTTACCTGTTGCAGAGAATGATACAGACCATCACCTGATCGATAATGCCTTCAAGGTCCTGAATTCAACTTACGTCTGTACTGCAGAGCTTTCTCTTGAGGACCTGAAGACCTTAGTCCAGAAGAGACTTGGAAGACCTGTCCTTCATGAAGACGTATCAGCCTTCCTGAATGGCCATAACGAGGGCGAGTTCAGGTGGAACTCTAATCCATTTCAATCTGTCTGGGCTCAATCTTGCAAGGTCTTGAGAAGAAACCAGATTATATGGAAAATGGAGGACTTTGTACAATCGGTTACCATCTATCAAAATATCATGTGCAGCAATGATCGTCATAAGGCGCTAAAGACACTCAGAATAAACCTTCAGTCTAAGCACCTTAATAGATTGATCAGCCTGCCCAATCAAGGTAAAGTAATGTAATGCGTAGCCGCAGACACAGCTAGCTACTACTTCCCGCGAACCGGTCTGTTTACCAGATTTGCAGACTGGAGATTTATCCACCGAGCTAGGCTGAATTTACTACCGCTCAATGGGAGTCGCCGTTCTGCATCTGATGGCAACAAGAAGTGTAGGAGATGCGGCTGCGGGAATGAGACTCTGCCTCATATAGCTAATCATTGCATGAGATACTCTGCATTTTATCTGCGGAGACACAATGTTGTGGTCTCCAGGGTCAGAAGGTCAGCTGCTGCAAAAAACAGTATCTTCAGCGACAACCAGGTCGTGCATGACGAACTACGCCCAGACCAGGTTATCGTCAAGGATGGTAAAGCCTTAGTGCTGGACATTTTAGTTCCATTTGTGAACAGGAAATCCCGCTTCCGAAGATGCCAGACAGGCCAAAAGAGAGAAGTACGCGACCTTGGCGACGGCTCTTCGCACACGTTTTATATCGGTGGAGGTAAATGCCGTTTTAGCTGGTTCATTGGGATCTTGGGACCCAGCTAATGACAAAGTGCTACGTTCCATCTGTAGCAAGAAATACTTAAGTTGTGTGTTGGACACAATTAGTTTCATGCGCGACATTTATGTGTAGCACATCACTGGTGTCCGACGGAGATGATCAAGTGCCCTGGCTGGGGTTTTTCCAGAGTTTACACAGTCTGTCAAAGTAAATACCGGGGTAGTGAGGTCATATAAGGCCATGGCTATGACAGTGAAGTAGAAATAGACTGCTTACCCGATTATGCGACTACAGAAATGTAGTGAGTTACGTGGTGTTTTTGTGTGTAGTGTAGTGTCCACGAATATCAAAAGACAATTCGGAGCGTTTTATGCGAGTTTTCTGATGTGAAGTGTAGGGTTTTTAATATTACTTTTTTTAATTTGCCTTAAACATTACTTCTGTTACAATGCGCGACATCCAAGATGTGTATTTTCTTTAGTGTGTGTTACATCACGGTGAATTAATATGTGAGGGACTAGGACAACGTCAAGATGCACTTAATATGTCGCAGTAGCGAGGACACTTGTTCTTGCCGCCATCAGTAGCCTGATGATATGTAAATCTAACAATCAGCAAGATAATAAACATTCTCTCGAAAAGGAACTATTGAAAAACCATTTGCAGAAGAGAGCTGACAGCAAACACATTGCTTCAACAACTAGGAAGCGAGCTAGAAGAAGAACGCGAAAAGGAGAAAGTGGTAAGCACTTGCTACCTTTGTACGGACAGTAATTGCCGGTTGCAGAAACGATGACTAGTTTTAAGCCTTAGACATCGTCTACCTAAACAACGTCTAAATCAAGCATGATCTTCCATTGCATAAACATTGTTCAGTCGATTTTTAACTAGACATCGCTTAAAGTTTCAATTTTGGTTTGAAAATGGAGACCGAAGTATCTTTCATGCAACTCTTTGCTTGTTGCAACCAATGAAATTCGTCGTTGCGCGCCGAACGCCAGTCAGCTGTTTGTCTTCCAACACATTACTCAAATATGGCTGAGCATGACTTGCCCACAGATAAGAGTATCGCTTTCGGTGGAAATTAAATCTCACAATATTATCGACACTAAAGCGACACTCCACTGTACGGGGAAGTGTAGCTTTGATATAACGCTGTAACAGTGAGTGTAATCTACTCACAAATACGGTAGCTTCGACGAAGGGAAGATGAAGCAACAGTAATGTGTAACCGAGTGTATTGTACAGGCCATATAGATGTAGCTTGTATTCTGGAGATCGTAGGTTCGAAACGCATTATCGGCAGCCGTGAAAATTGTTTTCCGTAGTTTCCCTATTTTTACACCAGGCAAATACTAGGGCTGTTATTATGGCCACGGCTCTTCTTACCCACTACTCTTTAAACAATATTCACCACCACTTGCCATTTCCTAACTGATAGTTGCCGAAAACTTATACGATTATATATATATAAACCCCACACAACCTACTTGTTAGTTTTCACTATTATATGTGTTTAATTAGCAGTAAATATAAGTGAATCCCTCCCGGTTGATGTATGTGACAGCCCTCTGACGATCGGGACACGTAATTCTGATATGTACCGTGAGTAGTCGAAATGACTTATAATTACCCCATGTATATAATAAAATATATCGGTTGCCAAGAACTGTATTCAAGTTGACAGTTACCGGACTGTCACTTTGTCAGTCTCAAGAAACAAATCTCGAAAAGCGAAACCGTATTTTAAGATCTATCTCCGCGTGCATGTCAAACGAATTGCTGCGATTTAGCAGCGGGTGACCCACAGAGGGGCCGTCGGACTAACCTTTCTTCCCGGAATCGTCTCAACATGATAATTCAAATCACATATTTCATGATACATAACCTCTTATTGTGATTCACTCCTATCATTTGAGGTTAAAGAGTGCTCTCGGCAGTGTTTAAACATGACCGGTTGAACATCGGTTTTAGACAGTGTCTAAGTGATAAATAACGTCTCTGCAATGCGGCAGCCATACTTAGGCATTGTTTAACCGTAAACATCGTCTAAATACCGTTTCTGCAATCGGCCCTAAGTCTCAGCTCTCATGCGTAAAGTGCAAGAAGTTCATATGTCTGCAAAGTCATTTGTAGAGAGCGCCTACAGTAACACTTCTGACATCGTTTCACTCTTTACCTTGTTCTCACTGATATTTACTGTTTTCTGATGTCCTTAGGAGTGAGGAGACTGAATTGCAGATGCAGTGTGACAATAAATTTGTAGAAACGTATACGTTATGTTTAGCAGTGTAGATTAGCAATTTTATTCTGTAAATTATAAATATAGAAGTAATAATAAACCATAAAGAAATATTTCTAAAGTCCATTTAAATACGTCATTTTTATATCCTGACCCGTAGTCCACAAGAAAGGGTGGGGGGGGGGGTGAACCACGAGGGTCTGAGAGTAGTAATGGCGCTGGCAGGGGATACCTAGCCCCCATCTACAGAGGGATAAGCTCTAGAACACAAGAAGGGGGTGCACCATGAGGTTCTCAGAGTAGCAGTGGCGCTGGCAGGGGCTACCTAGTCCACATCTACAGAGGGATCATCTCTAGAACACAAGGTAACTTGTAACAAGTACTCACCAGCCCCTTCACCATCAAGTTTTCGCTTCAGTTTTCTTCCAATTGTACTCTTCCGTTTCCCAGCAACGATCGCTCTTTCTTGAATCTAACACATTGTTTTGTTACAGAAATATTTTGAGAATACGGTAATTCTGATGCTATTTATTTGCTAATAAGTCCCTCGATGTTGTTTTCCAGGTATGAAGACGCTACAAAATGAATTCTTTATGAAAAGTTCGATATCAAGATCATCGCAACTCGTAAATGATGACAAATTGACTTACTTCTTGAACTTTATTTTCGTGTCTTTCCCGATGCATGGGGACGTAGACTGATCCTTTCCCTCAGTATGTTCATTCTTTCTGTTCATTCTCTTGAGCGGACTCTATGTCATGCCACCTATACTACTTGAGCCTTCATTTCAGCTTCCAGAGCTTGTGTAGATGTCTGTAGTAGTGTAAATGTAGGAGTTCTGACGCCACCTCCACCTCATTGCCTGTGCTGCCTTACACCTCACATGACCTCACTCACGTGTCCAGGCTTGACCTTACAGACCTCGTTCTCGACCCTGGCCTTAATGGCCTAAGACCCCAGTTCGATGCCAAAAAGTGCAAGCTTAACCTAACAGCCACCGTGATTATGGTTAAGAGGTGAGCTTAACCTAACAGGCATGACGTGTCTGGACTTAAACTCGCAGATCCCTGGTTTGACTCCAGATCTAAGGGCGTTAACCGTACAGAGCCTAGTTCGATGCCTAAAGGTACAAGCTTTAAAATAAGAGACTCAAAGCTCAACACACGCGCTATCCGCATAAGAGAAGGAGCTTAACCTAACAGACTTCAAGTTCGATACCCGGGCTAACTGCAGGCTTAACGGCATGCTGACCACGAGTTAACCTAACTTAACCCCCTAGGACATGGAGTTGAACGTGTAATAAGATGGGTACTCTAAAGCATCATACGTATGATTTTAGACATCAAGTTCTATACCCAGGCCAACTGCAGGCTTAACGTCACGCTGACCACGCGTTAACCTAATTTAACCTCCTAGGACATAGAGTTGAACGTGGAACAAGATGGCTGCTATAAGGCTTCATATGTATGATTTTAGACATCAAGTTCTATACCCAGGCTATCTGCAGGCTTAACGTCACGCTGACCTCCCAGAACTTGGAGATTAACGTGGAACAAAATGGCGGCTATCAGGCTTAATACGTATGCTTTATTCATAGGGGCGTAACATTAGAAAACGACTTAAGGAAGCTTGGAGCTGAACTTAGAAGAAGATGGCAGTTATAAGACTTAATTCATATGCTTCATTCATAGGTGCCGAAACATTTGAGAGCGATAAGGGGGCTCGGAGCTGAACTTGGAAGAGTATGGCTGCTATAAAGCTTAAAAGGTATGTTTTTAGACTTAAAGATCGATACCCGGGCTAACTGCAGGCTTAAGGTTAGGCTGACCACGCGTTAAACTATCTTAACTTTCCAGAACTTGGAAGCGAACGTGGAACAAGATGGCAGCTATCAGGCTTAATACGTATACTTTATTCTTAGGGGCGCAACATTAAAAAGCGACTCAAGGGAGCTTGTAGCTGAACTTCGAACATGATGGCCGCTATAAGACTTAATTAATGTGTTTTAGACATAGGAGGCGTAACACTGGAAAGTGACTTAGTGGAGCTTGGAGCTGAATTTGGAACTTGATTGCGGCTACAAGACTTAATGCATGCGCTTTATACATAGGGGGCGTAACACTGGAAAGTGATTCAGTGGAGCTTGGACCTGAACTTTGAAAATTTTGGCTGCTATGAGGCTCAATAAATATGTATAATTCTTGGGGGCGTAATATCGGAAGGTTACTTTGGGGCCTCAGATCTGAACTAAGGACAAGACGGCAGCTGCACATGGACTAGGGGGCTGGTGTAATATTTAATAAATATACTTTACTGATAGTGGGTGTAACAACGGGAAATATCTTTCGAGCTCGAAGCTGAGCAACTGTATCATTATACCTCCTCATGCTCCTTCTCCTCATAGATTTAGTCTTCCTACTCCTCCTCATCATCATCATCACAGACTAATAGCGTACGACTATCTCCTCGTCTTCCTCCTCCTCCTGAGTGCAAGCTTAACCTAACTGGGCTGAGCATGTAAAATAATAAGGCCACACGGTTTTTGACACGCAGTGATCACGTGGTCATGGATGTGCATATTTAGACTTGTCCGCTATTAGGCCCTCCCTCTTGCAAATTCATGTCTTTATATATGCCATGAGTAGACATTGTTTTATTTAGTCGATAATATACTGTAACATAGAGTTTATCGCTTTGAAGTTCATCATGACAAGGACATTGACAGTTGATGTTAAAGGCTATGAAGTGAACAGAAACAAATTCGTGTTCAGAGAGGTGGCTGTGTTGGACTGCGCTGTGTTGTCGGCACAAAAAGTCGTGAGTTTAGGATTTAGCCCAACTTCTTATTACTGCTTGTAAACGGATGAAGATAAAAGGCAAACACAATGGGAGAAAAAACATTTAGGACTTCGGTGGGAAGAAGAAGTAATTCCATATCGCTTTCTACCTATGGTAATGAACGCTTATTTGTCAAAAGAGCCGATTTTGTTTTTCTACTGGTGTTGAAAAGAAGGAATGGTTGCCTGAGTATCTACCATCAAAATATGAAGTTATCGACATTCGTGAATTAGGATGTCCGCCATTTAAAACTCTTCTCAAGGAGCATAGTGGTGAAACAATTAAACAGTCTTCACGACATGTGTGCATGCTTTTGATTGGTTGTGTCGCAGTGTATGCCCGGAGGTGAACAACATTTGTAAATTGCAGGGTCGAAATGACGACAGTGTGAAAGAAACATTTGAAGAGTAAAGACATCCTGTCATTTCTATCTGATACTAAGTGTAACGAAGTTGAAAATGCAATCGTAAAGCTTTGTGCTAGCAAAAGGAAACTAAACACTCTTACTGAAGAAGTGTTGAATGCATTACCAAAGGCATTTTTGGTCAATGTAGCTGCGAATACTGTAAAGAAGATCTGGGATAAAGTGCCTCAAGATCCTGTTTTGTCAGGGTGTAGTTAACATCACGAATATGTGAGACTTTCAGTGAGACAGTGCCGCACATGTCATAACAAACGACTTGACTTCGCTTGTAAACACTACTCATAGCTGCAAGAAACGTGCTGGGAGGAATGTGAGGAAGCACGCTGGCCATGTTCTCATCACTAAGGTGATTGATCTCCTTACATTTAAGCTTCATCTTCCTCGTTACCATATTCTGGCCCTCCAACTCGAATTGACGTCTGCTTACCACGCGGTGATACTGGTACTAGTATGATAGATGCTGCGTGCAAAGTGCACGACATTGCTTATCGTCAAAATAAACCAGAAATAAGACGTGCAACTGATGAAAATCTGCTTCGTAAAGCTATGGAGCGTGTGACTTCACCTAATGCTACAGTTGCTGAGAAGATAGCAGCACTTGTCGTTGCCGGGGCAATGAAAGGGAACCTATTGCTGGGTGGAAGTCTTACAAGATATAAAAGGCAGAGAAATATCTAAGGACTAAAGAAGTTTACTTTGGTGAAAGAAGAAATTGTACGTAGGCCTATACGCTGAAATAAGTAACATTTGTAAAACATAGTGCATGTGTTGCTCGATTAATATTTTAACTTCTCTCTTGTCCCCTACCAGTCAAAATCCTAACTTAACTAATAGTAGCAAAGTTAACTGACAAGCTTATGCAATAGTAGACAGGAGAGGTAGAGGTTTGCCCCACTCAGCTAGGTAACCCGTACAAACTCAGCTGATCGGCAGTACCACAACACCACCCATACCTAATGGCCCCGTGAGAGTGAAACAAATCAGGAAGCGTCACACACCACTACACACCCAGAACAAAGATGAACATAGAAACAGTTTAAAACTCACCTCCAGGTGGTAGAGAGGAACAACAAGACCGGTGGATCAAGTTACCAACCCGTCAGTGTGTCAAATAGTTTTAAGCAGAAACAAGACAAATCTTTTCGTTTAAAGCAAGAGAAATTTAATTCATGATCTCAAAGGGGAAATTAAATGAGAAAATAAATTACAAATCATCCTCGAAGATTTGCATAATGGTGTAAAATATAGGTTAATTGAATTAATATAAAACCAAGTTGATATTCAATTAAATTCAAATTAACATTAAAATAACATCAAATAAAATTGAAATAAATTAAATTAACCAGATTAAATCCACTGTAAAACCCCAATAAACTCAAATTTGAACTGAATTAAATTAAATTCAACGAAATTAATTTTAAAACCGCCGGCCGGCAAGGAATGAATTGAAAGAAATAAAACGGTACAATCATCTTTTGGTCACCTTCGCAACAAAACACAAACTTTTTTCTTAACAGAAGGAATTATTCTTTTAAAATTTGTAAATGACACCTAGTAGGAATTTAACGTACGAACGTTCTCAACTTCTTCAACACACTTTGAGGGATGTTTTCTCTCTTTCTCGAATTACATTATTGATAGGGTAACAAGATACACTGGGAGCTCCAGCATAGGATATCAAATAATTTTAGTAAGATACCCAAATGGAAAGGAAAAACACCACAACACTAAACCGGGAAATGAAAGGAAATGGACGTAGATGGGGCTAAAATCACATCCAACACGGGTTACATAAAAAACACAGAACAATATTACGACTGGGCTGTCCACCTTCTAAAAATTATAAACATCTTTAGAAACAATCCTCATCACCAAGGCAACCATCATAAATTGTTATAATTAGCGAGAACCAATCCCGTTAGTGGACCGATAATGGTAGGAAAAATGGAGGCAAATAAACAACAGGCTATTACCCAAACACACGTAAAAACCAAAATGAGAAATAAAACGAGATTAAATTGAAAGAAAAAGGAACAAATTTAGTACCAAAGGCATCGAACCATGGCAACCCTTACTGGAACTCCCATGTATTAACCAAGTTTTAAACAAAGATTTAATTTGAAACAGCAGAACAGCCGCGAGCTGCCAATAATAATAATAATAATAATAATAATAATAATAATAATAATAATAATAATAATAATAATAATAATAAAATTTCCTTTTTTCAATTTTGCCCCAAACCAAACCAAACCCCATGGCACTACAGCCCTTGAAGGGCCTTGGCCTACCAAGCGACCGCTGCTCAGCCCGAAGGCCTGCAGATTACGAGGTGTCGTGTGGTCGGCACGACGAATCCTCCCGGCCGTTATTCTTGGCTTTCTAGACCGGGGCCACTATCTCACCGTCAGATAGCTCCTCAATTCTAATCACGTAGGCTGAGTGGACCTCGAACCAGCCCTCAGGTCCAGGTAAAAATCCCTGACCTGGCCGGGAATCGAACCCGGGTCCTCCCGGTAAGAAGTAGACACGCTACCCCTACACCGCGGGGCCGGCTCAATTTTGCCCCAAAAACGTATACAATTTCTTATGGTGATCGTTAACCACTTCGTGGTTAAATAAAGCTAAACTAATACATTTTCAACCCGATCTTAGTAGTACAGTATGTTGGTAAATTTTTCACAAGAATGCTGATAAATTTTTGACGCACACCATTTTTTATTATAGAAAGGGTTTCCTTGGACGGATTCCAGAAGTAGTTCATTCCTGACGACGAATATACAAATTTAAATAGAGATGTACACTTACAGTTAGGTTGCCGCAGTAGTAGAGAAGTTCAAACATGGCCTAGCCATGTTGCCTTACCAGACGAAGATAACAACATTTTAAGCAACACAACAAATTTCACATACGAGGATGAACGAAAAAAATCTTCTGAGGGTTTTGGAGCACAACCCTCCTTTTTAGTGCTACTATCCGTAATCCATGCCGCTACTCCAGTCCGTGGTGCGGCGATAAATACACAAGCGTCTGCTCTCCATCATGGGACCTATGCGAGTGCAACACTACGCTTCGCTTCCTCCCCGGGGTCGAGAGTTCCAAGAAGGCCGACTCATGCGTTGATTGGCCAGGGCAAAACGGAGGGGGAAGCCGCCGATAGTTGGCACTACTGCCGTAGGGTAGCAGTAGCAACCAGAGTTTACATAAGCTCGAAGAATAAAACATAACTTGGCGAAGCATAAGAGATAATCGTGAGAATTGTATTATATTGACACAAATTTCTACGGCGAAAACGTAAATGGAGAGGAGACAAATACGAAACCTCGGTTTCAGGTTCTAGAATAAAAAAGAAAATTAAACAAACGTTTTAAAATACATCTTCTTTATTAATCCATGAATTGAGTGTGTTGTTAAAACCAAGCCATTCGACGTACAGTTTATTACCGCGCCAACGAATAACACGTTCTATTAAAAAGTGATTAGGATGTTTAACTTTTTGAAGCTCTTTTATGTAGAATACTCCTTTACAGGCTTTCATGAAAGAACGTTAAGTAAATTTCAGTAGTATAAGTGGACAGTTCTAAAGCGGCCGCTACCACAGGCTCTTCGGCCGCCTTCGCCTCCACACGCTCTCGGGAGAGTTCTGCACCTCATTGACTGCGCTTCCGCCGCCTCCACCTCCCCACGCTCTCGGGAGAGGCCTCCTCCGCATTGACTGCGTGGGCTAAGACTGCATGCTTACCTCACATCCGCCATCTTGGATGGGCTTAACTTTACTCTTGACGCGTAAGAGAGCAAGCCTAACCTCATGGAGGGGCCTATCCACATCTTTACGACGATAGCCCTTCCTGACGCCTAAGAGAGCAAGCTTAACCTCACATCCCCATCTTGGATGGCTTAACCTAACTCTTGACGTGTAAGAGAGCAAGCCTAACCTCATGGATGGGACTAACCTCAGTTTTAGGGCCGGACGTCCTCCCCGACGCCTAGGAGAGCGAGCTTAACCTCATATCTGCGATCTTGGTGGGGCTTAACCTTACTTTTTACGAGCAAGACCGCAAGCCTAACCTCATGGAGGAGCCTAACCTCAGTTTTCGGCCGGATCCCTTTCCTGACGCCTAAGAGAGCGAGCTTAAGCTCACATTCGCCATCTTGCAGGGCTTATCCTCACTTTTTACGCGCAGGACAGCAAGCCTAACCTCATGGAGGGTCCTAACCTCAGTTTTAGGGCCGGATGCCCTTCTCGGCGCCAATTGCACAAGATGAGGCTGTACATAGCCCTTATGAGACGGCTTAAGGGCGCTTGCGCAAGATGATGGCTATCTAATTGCACAAGATGGCTGCTATACATAGGCTCTTATGAGACTCCCTAGGGACGCTTGCGCAAGATGGCGGCTATCTAATTCTACAAGATGGGGCTATACACAGCTTCTTATGAGATCAACTCACTGGGAAGAAGCCACATATGACGCTACAAACGAAGTTATTCCAACAGAAGATAAAAAATTCCATCAAAATATCACCCATTCCCCACTCTGTAAAAAATGTCTGGAGGTGGACACACAGAGGCATGAACTTACTACCTGTAGAAGTGTCAAACTTGTCTGGAAATGGTTTTGTTCTGTGCTACGACAGATGAGAGGATCAGCTAATCATAATGCAGCTTACAGAGCAGCTTTAGAGCTCGATTTCTGTACGCAGCACTTGAAATTTGCGCTCACCTGGCTTGTCATGGGGTATCTTTATTATGTCCAGAAAAACGAACAGTGCTCCCTGAACACGTTCATCCGACTTCTAAAAGATGCCAAACCACAATTACTGAAACGTGTGCCACCGAGAGAGAAACATCACGTTAAGGAACTCGAGTGTGTTTCATTATAACAGTGAAATGGTCGTGCAGTGTTTTTCACTCAATGTGTTTTGCGCCAATGGTTTTTTCTTCTTTTTCTTTTTTCTCAGTTGACTATTCTATAGAACAATAAGATACGAGAGAAAATGTAATATTTTTTTCAAGTACGGAAGGACTTGTGACAAGTGAACGTTATCGTATAATAAGAGAGTGAGTGCTTAGTGCTTTGCTTGTTGTATTCCTTTTGTATGTTTATACTGTACCTTTATATTTGGGAGATATAAAATAATTACAAAAAAGAAGGTAAATGAACGAGTGCTGGGGCTCCAAAGTTACCGAGCTCTCGATGCGATATATATCGATTACTACAATGTAACGATTACAATTTTAATTTCAGAACTGAATTACGAGTAAAAATCTTTACATGTAATTAAATAACTTGCCATTCTTGGAAGTGAGCTCTTCATAAATGTAGTGTTCGTGCTCCTTACAAAGAATGGACGACAGAGCGCGCATGTAAAACAAAAGAGAAAATAGAATGCAATATTCCTCACAGGATGAAATGATCCCTTGTAACCCTTGCAAGTGTTTAGAAGTTGCGTGATATCTTATGGAACTAGTGTCGGGGTATCTTAAAAGACACCAGCGCTGTTATAAGTTATAAGTAAACAAACGATATTGAATGTTCACAGGCCGCGTCTTGGAGCAGTGAAGTTATGTCTAGAGAAAATACGGAATTCACTGTGCGTCAGAAGAGACGAAAGTGATATCGGACAGGGAGAGTGGAAACATTATATGACCAAGCTCGTGACTCCACGGGTGCCATTCTGCTCTAAAACCCCTTGGCATGGCTGTAATACGAATCTCATCCTTTTTAAAAGTGGTAAAAACAACAAGGCCGAACAGAATCACTTTGAACGCGATCGTAAGAAGGGCCTGAAAGGGCGCCTAACTCTATGTGTCCACCAAGTTATCGGATTAGTGATGCGACATGTTGAACTGATACGGGACAATTGTACAGCAAATCACATAATCCTAAGTAGGAGAAGGAAGAGGTAACCTCTGCTTGACTCTCTGCTCGGTGACCACGGATCTCGTAGCTGAGTCTGACACACTATCCAGTTATTTGTGTGAGCCTCCTAACATTCGTCTTCACCGTTCGACCTTCCTTGGTCAACTCATAATCTTTTCCGACTCTGACGCTATGAGGCTTGTGTCTTCCCTTCCCTTTATCGATAGGTTCACTCTCTGATTGGTGTTAAGAGGGGAAGGGTGTCATCAGTTCTGTAATAATCTGTCCCCGATCCCCTGGTGCTCTGCCATGAGCATAACTATCTCTTCCTCTCGATCAATCACTTGCCTGATACTGAAAATCTTGTGCTCTCAGCCCACTCACTCCCTGTGACTGATCAATGAAATATCGTCCCTCCATCTCCTTTGCTCATGGATTGGTGTTCGCTAGAGGACCACTTTTCAAATTGCCAATATTAAGTTCATGATCCGAGCGAGTATTTCCATTATTCGTGCCAGAAGTGCTTACAATCGAGTAACATAACACGAAAATAAACTATGTGGACCATTACGTGATTTAGAAGTCGTTCATTATCTAAGTGGTTAAAACAAGCAATTGTCGTACCTGCTCAATGTCCGTTATCTTGTTATTGTTTTCATTGTGATGTATGACTGCTACTTTCAAGAGATGAGTAGCTCGTATGATCAGAGTTACAGTTTCTTCAACTTTTGTTACATGAATATGTATGTATACTGGGTATTCAGCCCGAAGCTCCGCCAACAGCTGTCATAAACAGCCTAGGCATCACTGAAGAGGCGTACTAGGGAAATGAGGAGTGAGATAGTTTCCCGTTGTTTTCGTCACCGAGCCAGCAGTTGCTATTACATAACAGCATGCCAATCCCACTGAAATGTATGCACCAACCGACGCTATGAGCGATATTTTCATACCATTAATAACAGGGACTGGCTGCATAAGGATTGTTATTACTAGCATCACTCATACCTCAGTCACTGTCATGTTGTCAAAGCCAAGGATGACACTGAGACAGGTCAATGAAAGTAACAAATTTGATATAGCCCATACCAGAAGACATAGTGCACTGTAAACACTACATCTTGCCAGCAAAGGCATACTTGAATCTATCTGGAGATACCTGATAGTTCCCATTCCTCTCACGAAGAAAACAGATCCACACACTATTCTTATGTACTGTATTTTCTCATTACAGATACCGGTACCGTAATGTGAGCTACTTTAAGAAGTACAATCACACCCGTGGTGTGGAATTGCTTATTACCAACGCCTTTCTTATGACCACCCTGAGGATATTTTCTAAAATACATGTTTGTTTCTGTAACAGCTAAACGTGTAAAGTTAAAACTTCGTTCATTGTCAAATTACGACGAATAAAATGCAGTTATAGTGTCGATGAACACCTGTTTTGCCCGTTAGGCACGCGTATTGAAACACCTAACACTTGGATATAACTCATGGGTCGTCCGAGAGAGGAAGAAATATCCTAAAAATACACCAGTCACCTGTCATCGCAGAATTGAGTCTCACATTTACTGTAAGACATCTATTAAACGGGGGCACCATAGCCGAGGTTGCCAACACGTCCTTGATTCTCCTGGATTAGTGTGGGTTCGAGAAACGTCAGAAAATAGATTTCATTTTCTGGAGCGGCACATGACCCAGAGGTTCACTTAGCCTGCTCCAGAAATGAGTAGCAGGTCAATTCGTGGGCCCAAAGTGATTTCGTTCTTCCTCGTGGCTGTGCTAAGGAATGCACCTTGCGTTTTATTTACCTGGAGCCAAATTTCTATCACTGGTGATGGAGGACATTTATACTCGTATCTCAACGAACAGGAAACATCTAAAACCACTTGGATTCTCATTCAAAGAGAAATGAGGTGTTGTCTCAACTGAAATCAATATACAATTGATTTAACACATTACGCAAATGCAGAAACCCAACACTGGTGAAGTGTAATTGGTATCGTTCATTTCATAGCGCGACGATGTTTACCTTTCCATGAAACTTCCTGTTGGTTGTACGTTCCTAGTAACGGCTAGACCTGGTAACGTTACTGAGAGTTCCTCGTTCTACTGCTAGTAGTTATCAGAATGAGCTGAGTTCTCTGATCTCTAGAGTCAGTTCCTGTAGTGCACAGCAATGTTCTACTGCTAGTAGTTATCAGAACGAGCTGAGTTCTCTCATCTTTGGGGTCAGTTCCTGTGGTGCACAGCAAAGTTCCACTGCTAGCAGCTATCAGAACGAACTGAGTTCTCTCATCTTTGGGGTCAGTTCCTGTAGTGCACAGCAAAGTTCTACTGCTAGTAGTTATCAGAACGAACTGAGTTCTCTCATCTTTGGAGTCAGTTCCTGTAGTGCACAGCAAAGTTCTACTGCTATTAGTTATCAGAACGAACTGAGTTCTCTCATCTTTGGGGTCAGTTCCTGTAGTGCACAGCAAAGTTCTACTGCTAGTACTTATCAGAATGAGCTGAGTTCTCTCATCTTCGGAGTCAGTTCCTGTGGTGCACAGCAAAGTTCTACTGCTATTAGTTATCAGAACGAACTGAGTTCTCTCATCTTTGGAGTCAGTTCCTGTAGTGCACAGCAAAGTTCTGCTGCTAGTAGTTATCAGAACGAACTGAGTTCTCTCATCTTTGGAGTCAGTTCCTGTAGTGCACAGCAAAGTTCTACTGTTAGTAGTTATCAGAACGAACTGAGTTCTCTCATCTTTGGAGTCAGTTCCTGTAGTGCACAGCAAAGTTCTACTGCTAGTAGTTATCAGAATGAGCTGAGTTCTCTCATCTTTGGAGTCAGTTCCTGTGGTGTATAGCAAAGTTCTACTGCTAGTAGTTATCAGAACGAACTGAGTTCTCTCATCTTTGGAGTCAGTTCCTGTGGTGTATAGCAAAGTTCTACTGCTAGCAGTTATCAGAACGAACTGAGTTCTCTCATCTTTGGGGTCAGTTCATGTGGTGTATAGCAAAGTTCTACTGCTAGTAGTTATCAGAACGAACTGAGTTCTCTCATCTTTGGGGTCAGTTCCTGTGGTGTATAGCAAAGTTCTACTACTAGCAGCTATCAGAACGGGCTGAGTTCTCTCATCACAGGAGTCAGTTCCTGTAATGGACAGCAAAGTTCTCCTGACAAAAGTCAAGCTGACAGTGGGTACTAACTGAGTTGGTCGTCTGGAAAAGGCGACACATCCAAAAAATTACATTTAACAGGAGTGACACAAAATTGAATGAACGAATGAAATGATCGAAGTTGCATATAACTGGAAAAGGCCATTAATTCCTATAATTCGAATTTCAGATTCTGTCCCTGAAGGTAAGAAAAGTCAAATTTTATTTTTAGGATGCGTACAGCATTCCAACTGAACTGAATTTTCTTAGAAAATAAAACTGAATATTCATACCTCTTGTTTTATTTTGTTTTAATTCGATTTTATCATTACAATGTCCATTTTCAATCAACCTATAACATTTAGAAATCAGAGAAATATGAAGTGATCCCAAACAACGCATATATTGTAGTTTTGACAAAAAAATCAGTAATCATGTTCATTCCGTCTTATAGGAAATTAGGCTGTATTGTTCTCTCATCGAGAACTGACCTTGTAACCACTGTAATGTATATATTGTAGTCCGTGACCGTATTCTAAGAGTAGAAAACAATAACTGCATGTAGCTTCTCTGTAAGAGGATCAGAATTCTTCTTCATGCAGAGCTTCCTGCCGAGTTATTGGACAGTTGTTGACATTGCCATGGTAGAAACTGGCATCTTATCACCAATTATCCGTATAAGTTTACTTATGTCGTTGACCTTCTTAATATTTATGGGACTTAGTCTATACTGAGAGAACTAATGATGCATAACGTAAGATAATTCAAATAATACAAGAAAATTAATCTCCACACTTGACAACTGATTTGACAACACCAAGTATGTCATATTTTTTATAAGAATGGAAGTGTAGATATCACAATTACACCTCCTGTCAGGGCACACTTACATTCGTTGAATTCGTCTATATCAGAAAGTGTACTTTCAGCTTCCGCAGTGGTCTTCAACTTCAAAAAACGTGTGAATCAGCGGTAAAGATCTAAGACATCCTTGTTCTTTTCCTTGGAAATCGGAAGTGCAGTGTTTTAAAAATATTCGCTGTAGTTTATTCGATACAAACAGGTTTATGCTATCATTCAGTGTGTATTCTGATTTCAGCCGAACTGAATGATTCACCTGATGAAGGGAAATTTCAATTTTGATCTCTTGTTCTTTTTCATCCTTGGCTAGATTCAGTTTCATTTGTAGAGTTCCACACTTGCGACATGTTTGAAGGATATTCCCTAGTATATAGAGTGCGACTCACAGGGAGTACATAGTGTTCTTCTTGTTGTTCTCCCTGTGTAATGAGATCAAAATCAAAATCTCTTTATTTGCAAATGAGGTGTTTACCTCGGTGGCAAATGGTACACTAAAATACATTATTGTCAAGCACTAAATATTAAATTAACAAGAGAAGAAAATTTCCTATAATACAATATTATATAATTTTCGCTAACGTTTCTTTCTATTAAACACACAGCTCATCCTTAAATAAATTTACAATGTTTACAAAATTCTACTTATAATATCTCCTGTACTACATACAAATATAGTCATCTGATATACAGTATGTGGAATTACTTCAAATGATACTGTACAACTGGTATAAGATTAAAATTTACATTGCATTTATTTACTTTTTCTTTTCTTTAACCATTCTGGAACCTAAGTAGCATAACGACCTGCTGCGTCTTAACCAGAGCCCCTTTTACCACCACTTTTCAGAGTTCCTGAAAACGAACGAACCTCAGCCACACATCGCATCACAATTTATGCAAAGTATGCAATTTCCTGAATTGTGCTGAGAGTTGAGAGGCTAATGTGCCCGGAACGGTGTTATATTTTGAGCACTGGAGAGCTCTATCAAACTAAAAAGGCAAATTTCGAAAATCACTTCCAGCCTAAAATCGCTTGGTTCATTACGCGTTTTCCTTCTTATTCGAATCCTAGCCGAAATATTCTTTCTGTAATGCGTTCCTCGGTTCAATGCCCTCAGGGATTTTTGATTGTTTGAAAAATATCCGCACCGAAGGCTTAAGTGAAACTCTGCAGAGGATCACATTAGCGCTCGTAGTGGTGTTTAAGCGAAACTCTGTATATACTCACATTAGCGCTCGTAGTGGTAGACAAAGGCAAACTGTTAATCTAATCGGCCGGATAACAATGATTGAACAAAAGGTTGCAGTCTTTAGGAATAAATGTAGAATATATTCTCACAGTTTATTATATTTTATTTACTTAAAATTCGTACCTCATATCTCTAGGATATTTTCAACATCGAGTTGCCTGCCTCAAGGGATAGAACTGTGGATATTCCTCCGTTTTCTTCTTGGGTTATGCCAGATGTAGAAGCACTTGTCTTCATTACTGCCAATGTGTTCATAAAACACCCCCTGCATAGTTTTACTCATAGACTGTGTCTTAAGTTATAAAACATATGACACAATTCTACAAGTCCCCTTATCAGAATCACCTGTTCAGTATCAACACGTGGTGTTCCCTTATCTCTGATGCCAAGAGACCAATACTCATTCAATAATCTTTCTCGTACGTCTTCACGAAGTGTGCTTCATTCATGGTGGAATTGTATCATGAACTCTCAATTTACAATATTTACGTAAAGTGTACACTAATTTACAAAAAATAGGACAATATTTAGAACTTTATACTAGGAGATCAGATTTAATTTCTAGTGTTTCATATTTGAGTATGATGTGTTCACAAGAAGGAATTACCAAATTTACTTTATTTAATTTATGTAGAAAGCGTAATCTGAAATCGCTAGTGCCAATAAGAAAGAGTTTAGGATTTCTTAATTACTTACAACATGCTTTATTACAAATGTATGCCATGAAAGTTATGATGGACATGACTGATTGAGAAAGACATTATTCAGTTGAATTTTACTTGATCAACTTGATTTTTCGATATTCTGATGTTGAAATTGGGATTTATTTTCTAGTAAATATCTATGATTTCGCGATATAATAGGGTGACCTCCCAGAGATTGAATAAAGGAAAGAAAGATATAATATCTATTACTTCGCCTTGCAATCCTCCCTCTCTGTACCGTCTCCTAAGGACTAGGCACCCCTCAGAAAGACCTCAAGCTCTTGAAATTAATTTATCCTGGTACAATATGCATTCTAAGTCTTAGAATAATGGAGTAATGATCCTCGTGCATTGTCGATCCAACCATTAATATAATCATTAAATGGAATATTGTTAGAAGTTTTGGCAGGAGCATCAAATACAGCCCTCATTTTTGTAGTTGAGCTACTACGCTTAAAAACTGGATGATGGGGTAGATAATAGCTTCCCTGACTTTAAACATATGCCCCAATGCCTCATAGTCGTGCAGAAGGTTACAGTACTCGTGCATAAGTGAGTGCTGCCTACTGAAACGCCGTTCTAGTTGAGTAAGTCTTGATGTGGTGTGATTGAAGGAGTTTCCCAGAACCTCAGGTTTCTGCTTGAGGGATAAGCAAACTATAAATCTACCTTTAGCTTCCCTATGTGCCATTTCACTGTTACCTAAAGATACGATCGGAACAAAAATGGAGTCTGAAATGTCAAAAACGACGGATATTTAAACGTCAGACACTACCACAAGCCAAGAATGTAATATTTTTGTCAAGCGCTCGCAAAAGGATCGAAACATAGAAGGCAGTGGAAAAAGGAACGAAGTAAGAAGATTGTTACGAGATATTATTGAGAATAAAATTGGAAAGAAGACTACATTCACTTAACTGGCGTACAAGAGAAGCAACATAGTTGATCGCCAAAGGAAGATATCAGCGTATCAGTATTTCATAATAAAAACAAGAGGAAAGCTTCATTGACGGCTATACTCCACAATTTTAGCAAGAAATATTATTTCGCTCCGCGAAATTAAAATACTCCAAAAATAAATTCAGAAGTTGCAACGGTGTTACGTCACGACATTCCTTAGACGACGTATTAGCCGATACTTCCAATTTTAGACAACTAAAGGATTAGAATTTCGACCGGAATATTGAGAAGGGATAATATATAAAACACAATTTACACATTTTGAGTATAATAATCAATTTCACCTATCCCAGACCGTCAACTCTCCCAAGAAAGACGTTCTTTCAACATAAGCAAGCAATAACAGAACATAGCCCTAAGATGACGACGTTGACTAAAATCACATATTATTCTGTTCCAATTGCTCAAGCCATGATCAAGATGTTCTAAGAAGACGGAAGGCGAGATTACCCAGATGAACGCACCGTAGGATGACGTTGCCAGCCCCAGGATGACCAGGAACCAGATGAGACGTTCCCGAGCATTCCCAAATACCTAGGGAAACGAAAGGAGATATGTCTGCATGTCCAGTCACCCGGACATGAGTTGACTACAGAAGTTGACAAGTAAGAAATTATCTATTTTTCCTTTTATTAAAGTGCTAAACTAACTAACATGAGTGCGATGATGAAATACGAGCAGTGGATTACAAGTTAGGTTAAAGGATGTTAGGTAATCTTCAAACCTGAAACGTCAAATCAATATGTAGGTAACAGTCATTCAGTGATTAGAAAGCCTTCGTTCGTAACGCTGTCAATATATACTGTGAGAGAAGGTTAGTTTTTTGAAATGTATTGGTGAGTTTTATACGACGTCAGAATGGAAGTTAGGCATGTGTGAGAAGTTATGTGACTTAAGAATTGTAAGATAGAGATCGTATATATGAAGTGCTTGCTATGTGGTAGTATTATTTTTGGAATTATGAAGGAATCAAAGCTATAACTGAATAAGTAAGTTCACGAACCATGATGAGGGCAAGAGATACGTTGAATTAGAATATGATGAGACATATATGGTAATTTGAAGTGTGATATTTATTTAAGATATGAAATAATGATTATTTAATGAAAGTGATGATGTGAGATTGGTAATTAATGTTGGTAGTAGTTGTTATTCTTCGCGAATATAATCATGGTCATGTTGTGGTGGACATAATATTCCAAGTTGAGCATCATGAAGTGATTAGTGAACTTATACTGTTTTCATTTGATTATTCACCCATGAGTAAGCACAGAGCAGGTTAGAATGCGATCGAAATGACATGCGTATATTGACATTTATGCGTAAAGTCACCAAATGATTTCTAATGAGGATGAATTTGAACTAGCTAACACCCTCATATATATCTTCTAATTATAAGATTCTTCTCATGTGTTAGGTGAACTTTGAAGTTATTTCTAAGGCGTTATCTAGTATCACTGATGACTGACTGCAGGAATAAGAGTTACTATTCTTGAGGTAGAGTCTTTGCACAGGGTAGACCATGTAAGCAACGTATATTTTGATGGAATTATGATAATATACACTTGGAAATATACTATAATAGCATGGATACGCACTTGAATTTATGAATAAGCTCAAGTTAAAAGGGTAATTTACCTAATATTCTAAATGTGATGTTTGGTCATTCTTTTTGAGAGCATACATTAATTTAAAAGGGACTTATCGATGTTTATGCAACAGAATGTGTCAAGAAATATGAACATTACGTGCAATACAACACCTATCAGATGTTATAAATACTATGAGAATATTTTCCAAGTTAATCTGATTGTGTATTTAGACACAAAGAATTAGGAGGAAGGAAAATTATTTCATTTCTGTAGATCGACGTAAATATGATCAGAAAAAAAAGAACAGTTAATTTCGATTTTGTGAGATTTCATGTAGAAAAGATGAGATTCCAATTTCGTAAAAGGGTTTAATGCCAGATACAAACCAGCGTCCTGTATATTTTTAAAACCACCCTCAATCTACGACACTGTATGTATTATGTTGTACTGTAAATATTATCTTTCCTCATTAGATGCATCTAATAGTATTTTACATAATCTAATAATGTTTTACTTAATGTAATATTTAACTTAATCAATATTGCGATCAGCGAATATTTTAATTATTTAATGTTTTACTTATTCATATAGTACTTCGAGAATCGGACATGTTAATTACTTGAGGTTATCATTACCCAATATTTCTTTGTCCGATACCGTCATTCATTTTAGTTTCTTTCTTTTCCAAAAAGAGACATTCCAGACAAGTTGTTTGTGATTGAGATCTTTTAAGATTTTAATTAAGTAATTTTTCAAGCATCTTAACTGGACACTTTATTTCTTTCGAGAACTTCAATTTGATTTTATCAAAAATGAGCCTTTAGATAAGGGTATAGCCCACTAGTCTTTACTATTATTCCCAAAGATGAAATCATGATATCCTTTCTATGGAATGAACTGAGTTTGTAATAAAATGTAGTATCTTGAAACATCAACCTTTCTTTTAATAACTTTGTAGTGTAATGACTTACAAGGGAACATCCACAATGGTGAAGTCACCGATCGCGATGAAACTTAGCAAACACATTGAGGTACATGTAAAAACAATGCCAGCATCAATTTTGGGCGCCAACATTGATTAGCGCGTTAACTAAGGGGCCTAAAAGTTGCGACATTTCAAGTTCCGCGCGAACAGCGATGAATTCCTCCTGACCAATGCTTAGCCGGAACACTGCTTTGTGCCACACCTCTGCTCCTCCTCCCCTCCGCCATGCCTGGTTCAGCACCACTCGTTTCCCTCTCCCCGCGCTGCCGTCTACTTAGCTGTCGAAAAGAACCTGTGCTACTCTGCGTACGCTATCAGCCTTCCTCATAGCTCTCCCTTGGAATTTCCACGTTGTATAGGCAGTTTACATTTTATGAAATGTTTATGAAAACGTTTGCGACGAGTCCCTAAGGGCAATGTCACTGAGCGTGTCAAAAATTATTTTCCATCTTCAAGCAAAGCACGGAAGTCACAGTGAAGAAGGTCCGCTGAGCTTTCGGGAGCTGCAGCTTTATGACGCGATTGAGGGTGAGTATTAAGCAGTCAACTATTGTCAAATAGGTTTTGACGCTCACGGGGAGATGTCACACTGCGGACATAGGCCGTAATAACGTAGATTGAAGCGTGGTCTTTTGCGCTGCATGTGAAATTGTAGGTTTATGATATGTTGATACCGATAACTCTGTCCGACTCGCTGGCTGAACGGTCAGCGTACTGGCCTTCGGTTCAGTGGGTCCCGGGTTCGATTCCCGGCCGGGTCGGGGATTGTAACCTTAATTGGTTGATTCCAACGGCACGGGGGCTGGGTGTATGTGTTGTCTTCATCATCATTTCATCCTCATCACGACGCGCAGGTTGCCTACGGGTGTCAAATAGAAAGACCTGCACTTGGCGAGCCGAACCCGTTCTGGGATATCCCGGCACTAAAAGCCATACGACATTTCATTTCATTACCGATAACACTCTCGTTGTTTTTAAACGAACAGTTGTGTTCTCCGTTGTTCCTGTCAATACATAAACACATAACAACATGTATTTTAGTTTTTTTTTTCAGAGCTTATAAGTTGCTGTCTTGAAGGTGACAGTCTCTATTTGGAGAACGTTACAAGTTTGACGTACAAGTCTGATCAGTCGGAGGATACCGAAAAGGATATTGAATATAGCGAGCCAGAACCGGGACAAAGCCAAGACAGTGCCAGTTCGGCGGACACCGTGGACTTACAGTATAAAATAAGAGCAGGCAACTTCTGGAGGAGTGGAAAACGGAAAAACTTGAATTTACAACTGTGCAAAATCACTTCCGTCGTTTGCATAGTGTGTCACAGCTCTCCGCCTGGAAAAAACTTGTGGATGCAGGAGGCTCTCTCCGAGACAAATTTGGTCTTATTGCGATGGATTGCAAGAAAAACTTTGACGCGGAGTACCGTACTTCCACCATCCATGACGCCACAATCAAACATTGGGCAATGCAAAGTGCCCGCTCTCGCGGGATCCATGACTTTAAAGCGTCCTCACGCTGGGTGTACGACTTCAAAAAGAAATTTGGGATCACATCCCGAAAAATTACTGTCGTGACAACAACGAGAAAACTTGACAGGGAAAGTGACGTTATGGTGGAAGCCCGAATGTTTGTGGAAAACGTAAAAGAAAAAATACAGTTACACACCCCATAACATGTTTTTAACAGCGACCAAAGCGGTTTTAATTTGGAAATGTACACCGGCAGAACATTAGCGCGCCGATGAGAAAAGTCGATTAGCACGGTGGTCCAATCAATTCCCTCTACTACGCACAGCTACACGATTATGCCTACCATGTCAGCAGAAGGTGAGCTACTCTCCCCGTTGCTAATCGTTTTAAAGGAAAGAAATGGCGTTTTTGGTTCCCTTGTTAAGAAACGAATATTTTCACACGAAAATATTAATGTCGTGTGCACCACGTCTGGTAAGATGGGCAAAGCAGAAGTTCAGAGCTGGTATAATGACATCTTGAAACCAAGTTTACCCGATGAACAAAATATTTTATTGTTAGATTCTTTCTCTGGCCACAATGCGCTTGTTCATGGCACGGAAGTTGAAGTTATGAAGATTCCAGCCGGCGCTACAGCTGTTTGTCAGCCATTTGACTTGTATGGGTTTCGTATTTGGAAAACATACACCGGACGAACGTATTCCGGGCTGCGACTTATGAATACCGGCATCGTGCTGCATCACCGTAACACCATCTTAAAGTTGCAATCACTGTTACATTTCCAGCTGACGTCTCCTCGATTCACAAACATGTGGAAGTACTCCTGGTACCGCAGTGGGTACCTTGATGATCATCCTGGACAATTCGAACACCCGGTAGTGTATTCCTTTGACAGTGTTGGCTTGGTATGTTCTTTGTGCCCGAATAATGGTTTTGTCAAATGTGCGTGGTGTACAAAGGACTTGTGCGTCACACACTTCTACGAGGAACACCACTATTGTAAAGCATACGTCCCTTGAGATAAGTATGGTGCCTGTTGTTAATTGTGTTTTGTTTCAGTCGTCTTTTCACTATTTTGTAATGTGTCGAATAGACCATAAATTGTTTTTGCTTATTATTATTGACGGGGAGTTTGCCCGATGTAATATATATGGAGTCATTTATTGTGGTGCCTTGTAATTTGTTGTTGTTGTACCAGTTCGTACAATAGCCATGTACACTTTTACGTATGTAACTGCCATTGTACCCGGAAGACTGTAGTGCGATACTTTAATATGGCTACTTGTTGAATACATAGACCTCTGTCAGCTATAGCGCAAAAGTACGAGTAAGTAGGACTACAGCTCTGCCTGTGATTACGGTATATCTACTGCATATATAAATGCACATCTTTATTTCTTTTTAAAGACTTTACTTATTGCGTCAATCATTCCATGTCATACTCATATCAAAGTTGTCTATGCATTTAATTGATTTATATTCGACAACCATGGCTGCAATTGAAATGTGTTGTGCCTTTCACTGCAAAACATAAATACATCGTTCAATACAAGCACAAATAAAAACATTCTATCTAGATTCCTTATACCAGAGTACGTAATACGGGAAATACCAGCAGTTTCTAACTCGGAGTTTATAATTGCTGTTGTTCGCGATTTCGTTTCGTTATGACACAACTGATAGCATACACAAAATGGGGGTAGGGGAGTGGACATGAAAAGAAGGTCTGGACCTGTAAACATATTTTGATATCCCGAGGTACATCATCTCATTACATTCATTGAGATCCTCTACCCGGGCACGTAATTTCTTTAAATATAAGGATATTTAACGTTGTTTCAAGGTGGGTGATTTATTTTAATAAATTTCATATGTATGTCCACTCTAAATGACACTACCGACAGCTTCAAGGTGTTTCAGACGTAAATAATAATTTAAGGCTAGGTCGGACGCGGTACCTTATACCACGTTTGTCCACGTCCGATGGTGCTTAACTCGGGGTTGTACCCACGAATTGACAACCTACCGGAATTAGCAGGAATGAAAATAAAACATTTCCATAAAATATGACTAAATACGTTTAGGTTATTTATTATCATTATGTGTGAAACGGAACGTGATTTAAAGGATTTCAATAATTATAGTACGTAAGCAACAGCTGGCTCGGTGAGGAAAGCAATGGGAGACTACCTCACTCCTCATTCCCCTAGTACGCCTCTTCAGTGACGCCTAGGCTAGTTATGACAGCTGTTGGCGGAGCTGCAGAGGATCAAACCAGCCTTCGGGCTGAATACCCAACATACATACATACATAGTACGTAAGGAAGCAAAATATAGCGCCGGTCTCATTCCACAGCCAAGCGGCCGGCAAGCGCGAGGAGAAGGGAGGGGAACGTGCCGGGGAGAACCACTTGGAGGGTAAAAGGCGGTGCAGAGGGTGTGTCTCCAGACGGGAAGTGTTTGTGCCGGCTTAGCATTGGCCAGCAAGTATTCATCATTGATCGCACGGAACTTGAAATGTCGCAATTTTTAGGCCCCTTAGTTAACGCGCTAATGAATGTTGGCGCCTAAAATTGATGCTGGCATTGTTTTTACATGTACCTCAATGTGTTTGCTAAGTTTCATCGCGATCGGCGACTTCACCATCGTGGATGTTCCCTTGTTAGTCATAAGCACCTATATTCATGGCAATCTAGTAAACCATAGGGAATTCTAGCTAGTAAGCGAGTAGTAGACGTCCTTCTACGGGAGTTAGAGATTTCCTCAAGCATGATTCGGTATTCTTTCTTTTCAACCGGAACTCATAGCCCGTAAATGACGAATAGTGGTAAATATTATTATAGTTTAAGCTAGCCTGGATCTTGTGCGTCCTTACCTGGACGCGGGAACGGCGCACCTAGTGGTATTCTCTGTAAAGTGCCCTTCTCTGGCTCTTTCTTCTCTTGTCATGACTGCTCTTCTATTTCCCAGCACTGCTGTAGCTGGGTGTCTAACCTGTCCTCTGACTTCAAAAAAAATGCGATTAGAGTAAGACATTATTCTCTGCCGTCCAATGGTAGTGTCTAATTTTAATCCATCCTAGTTCAGTGTCTTGAAGAATAGGATTATCTGGTGATCGAGTTCTGTGACCAAGTATCAATAATGAAAAGAAATGTTCTGCGCCTATCAACAAATCAATGACACCTGGCGGGAAGAACATGGGGTCAGTGAGCTTCAAGTCAGTGAGCAAGTTCCAATGTTCGTGCTGAAAGTAGAGCTAACCACTCTACCCCACCAAGTGCTAAAGTTATGAATAGTGGAAGCCTTTACCTTTCACCATTCCAATGGCTCTCATGGCTTGTACGGAGATGATTTTGTTTTTTCTTTTTAAATACGAGTACTCATGTTTATTATATTTGTTTATTCACACTCCCTGCTTTGTAGGTAATTTAGTGATCATAGAATTGCTCTTGATGCTGTAAATTACCGTATATTTATTTGTATTGCATACTTTTGTTGTTGTTATTATTATTAATATTACATATCCCCTAAAATGTAAATGAACTAATCTATACTAGTATTATAAAGAGGAAAAATTTGTATATTTGTTTGTAACGGATGGACTCAAAAACTACTGAATCGATTTAAAAATTACTTCACCTATAGAAATCTATATTGCCAGTGAGTAACATGGGTTGTATTATATTTTCAAAGCAATTCGAGGGGGGCGACGGGGGAGATATAAAATATGAAAATAATAGGCTAATATAGATGAAATCGAATTTGTCGTACAAGGACGAGACAAAGCTCAATTTAAGCCCGTTAACGCAAAGAACGAAACTCGGTAAGCCCTATGGGCTCGTAAACCATATTTTGAGGCACTAAATCCAACCGATACGGAGATATTGGCACTACACTAACCCCGCTCTAGGAATTGGATAAAGAAATGAACTGTCGTAACCATGGCAACGTCAGCTTCAATATTCTTACAGCAGCGAGATTACATACAATATATCACAAAAACCTAACATGTTACAGACATGAAAATTGGTATTTGGAATCTCCTTTAAATATAAAAGAACACGAATTTTTGTTTTCATAACATCCACTTAAGGGCTGAGGGAGGAGGGTCAAAAGAAGTGAGGAAGGAGTTGAATTCTTTATGTGACGATACATATACCTCAGAAAATGAAGATATTACAAACGTTAAAACTGGTACTTGCAATCTCTTTTAAAAATAAATGATCACACTACACTATTTTTTGGAAAATCCACTTAAAAGGATGAAATAATAAGGAAGTGGGCAAATTTTTAAAATGATTATCTTCTTCTTCTACCGCTTTTCCCACACCTGTGCGGTTGCGGTTGCGAACTGTGTTGCACATGTGTATTTGACACTGTTTTACGGCTGGATGCCCTTCCTGACGCCAAGCCCGTGTGTAGGGATGTAATTATTATTGCGTGTTCCTGTTGGGGATGGTAATGTTCTGTGTTGATTGAATATGATCTCCGAGACAGATGGATCAATCACATGCGATTAAAATCCCTGACCCAGCCCGGAATCGAACCCGGAACCCTGTGAATAAAATGACTCAACGCTCTCCACTCAGCCAAGGAGTGGGGAAATTTTTAAAATGAGTATATATACAGTATATCTCATAAGTTAACAGTTACAGACGTGAAAAATTGGTATTTGCAATACCCTTTAAAAACAAAGGAACACGTCCTTTTTGTTTTCGGAAAATCAACTTAAGCTGGAGATCGATAATAAGTGAAGGAGTTGAATTATCTTTATTAGGGTACTTATACCACAAATACTAAGATCTTACAGACGTGAAAATCGGTATTTGGTATCTCCTTTAGAAATAAGGAAACAATCCTTTTTCCGACTTAAAAGAGGACTGTTTCTCGCATGTAGAGTTCCATGTCGCATGTTCCAGTAGCCTGGTCATCTTAGCCCCAAAAGACAATGCCACAAACGTGGTTTACAAGAAGTTTCTGGGGTAAATGAAATGCAATTTTTCGGTGAGTTTTTATACTTTAGGCAATTTCAGATATCTTAATGCAGTACCGAGGAACAATTATCAAGTAACGAAATCCTCGCGAGCGAAGCCTTGGGTAACATCTAGTATTTTATATAGTAAATTGTGCTTATCCCTTTGGATTCATTTATTTTATTGCATATTGTTATCGCTGTGGCAACATGACTTCTTTATGATGAAGATACCGTATAGATTTTATACACCCCCTGTGGGAGAGGGCCGCAAATGAAGAATACAACCACGGTATACCCTGCCTGTTGTAAGAGCCGACTATAAGGGGCGACCAACGGATGATAGTGTTAGAGCCATGAAACTAATTGTGATTAGTACCAACATGCGGGGAACTCCATGGGTCGCCTTTACTTGCGAGTAGTACCACTATGTTAGGCACACAATAGGTTTGTGATTAGTAGCAACATAAAGTAAGTCTTGGTATGGGTTTTCCAGTACCCGTGATTAGTACCATTGTGAGAAACACCACGGGTCTGGGCGTTGTCTGTGATTAGTGCCACCATATATGAGCGACACCGTGGATCTGCATTGCCTGTAATTAGTACCTACTATATGAAGAGCACCACGGGAATAGCGGCGCCGGTGATTACTACACCTAGGTGAGGAACACCATGGGTTTGCGTTGCCTGTACGAAGTAAAATACTTGTGAGTAGTACCATAATGTGTGGAACAGCGTGAGTCTACGCTATTTTTGATTAGTACAGCAACGTGACAAATACTATCATTTTACTTTACTACCGATAAGTGTCATTATGAGAGGCCGTTGACAAGAATTTTGGACCCCTTTTACAACAAGTATCCTCGATTCAGAATTGTACTTTAGAAGCAGTCCCTTGGTCAGTTATACTATCGTTTATGATAGTTTCTGGGTCGGATCCACCGATTGTTTTAAAATCATATCCACCCGTTAATTCATCATCACGTTTTTATTCTGGTCAGTGGACGATTTTGAACTTTTAAATTGTCATTACATTTCGTCCCATTTCATACTATTTGAAACTGATGACCTAGATGTTAGGCCCCTTTAAACAACAAGCATCATCATCATCAGGTTTGTTATACCTGCACCAATCAGACTACAGACTAGGGAAGTATCATTTATTACAGTACGTAATGTTCTTACTTATATGTATAATTGAAGAACTGAAGATCCATATAGAGGTATAAATGGTATAAATCCAGACTGTGTAATTTGGGAGAGCGTGTTGCACGTCACAAGGAACTGAGTGAATTGGCTGTGCAGTTCGATCACATTGCTGTGAGCTTGCTTTTGGGAGCTGGTGGATTCGATCCCCTCTGTCGGTAGATCTGAAGTTCTTTTTGTTTTTTCCGTTGTTCCCTCAATTTTACTTTTGACTAATTCTGTAGCTGTACCTTTATTAAGGCAAATACCACTTCCTTTCATTTATATCCTAGCCCTCTTTCGTATCCCATTCTTGCCTTACAACCTGTCTTCAAACAGTTTGATTTAAGCCAATATATATAAAATCTGTTTATGTTCTTTGTCTCATTAGTGCCCCTGTATATTTCCTGGGCTTCTCTAATGTGGTAAGCTTGAGATACACCAACTTGAAAGCTAAAAATATGTTTAAAATGACACCCCACCACGTTCCCTACTGCTTATTGAAGAAAGAAGAAAAATAAAACAACATCCAAGCAAAAGGAAGGACAGATAGGTCCTACGTGGTAAGTCCATGAACTTTTGCAATAAAATATACAATCTAGATCTCCCTCCCTTTCTCTATCCCTCCCCCCTCCGTTTTAGAATATGGTTATAATAATGCGTACATAAAGGCAGGGAATATTTAAATTTAATTTATGCTTGTGAAGGAGGGAATGTATGACTAGCTCGGGTTGGCGGGTTCGAGTCCGGCGTTATTTGAGGGTGCCCAAATACGCCAGTCTCACGTCTGCAGAGCTACCGGTACAAAATTCTGGCTACTTGGCGTCTATGTAAAATATAGAAGTAGTTAGCAACACTAATAATATTTTTATTCTCAATTCAGTAGTGAGCTTGAAAGCTGACCTAACTTCCGTTCACACAGCATAGCACATCAGTTCTCCTATATGTTTCCTTGATTAGCTTGAAGATATAACCAGCGTGAAAACTGAAAATGTACCGAATAATCTCTCTTACAGGATATTGAAGAGAGAAAGGAACTGAAAAATCGAAGGAAAAACAGCTTGATTTATTCTGGGTGATATGTGACAAAAAATAACTTTACAGAAATGTTGCAAAGTTTGGGCTGGAAGACTTGGGATAAAGGAGACGAGATGCTCGACTAACTGGTATGTTCCGAGCTGTCAGTGGAGAGATGGCGTGGTATGACATCAGTAGACGAATAAGTTTTAAGTGATGTCTTTAAAAGGATGAAAGATTACAATGTGGGGGTAAAGATGGAATTCAAGAGGACAAATTGGGACAAATATTCCTTATAGGATGGGGAGTTAGGGATTGGAGTAACTTACCAAGGCAGATTTTCAATAAGTTTCCAATTTCTTAATAATCGTTTAAGAAAAGACTAGGAGAACAACAGATAGGGAATTTGCCACCTGGGCGACAGCTATAATGCAGATCAGTATTGATTGATTGAATGATTGATTGATTGATTTATTGATTGATTGTTTGTTTGTTTGTTTGTTTGATTGATGGATTGATGGATTGATTGATTGATTGATTGATTGATTGATTGATTGATTGATTGATTGATTGATTGATTGACTGACTGATTGATTGATTGATTGATTGATTGATTGATTGATTGATTGATTGATTGATTGATTGATTGATTGATTGATTGATTGATTGATTGATTGATTGATTGATTGACGCTCGCGCAAAGAAAGGAATGGTACTAAGTAATTTCTGGAACTTTCGAAAATCACACTTGAAAGACTTATTAAAATAAATTGCATCGTTTAAGACATCCCTCTTTTCAAGAATATGGTTATAGTAATGCATATATCAAAAATAAAGGCAGAAATATGTAACATTATTTTTTTTGCTAGGGGCTTTACGTCGCACCGACACAGATAGGTCTTATGGCGACGATGGGATAGGAAAGGCCTAGGAGTTGGAAGGAAGCGGCCGTGGCCTTAATTAAGGTACAGCCCCAGCATTTGCCTGGTGTGAAAATGGGAATCCACGGAAAACCATTTTCAGGGCTGCCGATAGTGGGATTCGAACCTACTATCTCCCGGATGCAAGCTCACAGCCGCGCGCCTCTACGCGCACGGCCAACTCGCCCGGTAAACATTAATTTGAATAGGAGCGTGGGGACGGCTTTAATTATGAATATCTTGATATTTTTCATCTTAAATTTTATCATTTACTGCTGTAAGAGCACATTCATTACGGATGCATACATTGAGGTAAAAATGTTATAATTATGTCTGGTGATTTTAATATATAACTAGTCATGTTGGCAGGAGTGATGCTCCTTAAGAGAAGAGAATCGGGCGTTGATATTTACCTTTTTCTGTTGGGCCTCAAATGGCGATTACTATAACTAGGGTACATGGCTGCGTTCTCACCCCTATCTGTATCAGAAGGCTTAGTACCTGAAGGCACTATGTCACAAAATAAACAAGGAAGACCATCTTCAAAGGTCCTAAAGAATGCCTCCAAATTGCCTTCGATGCTCAAGACTTCGTGCCCTTCCTCAAAATTGAGATAACGCACTGGTCACGGGCCTTTTAGATTCAGGAAGTATTGTGTCCATTGTTTCGGTGGAATGTTATTCCAAGCTGAAGTACTGTTGTAAACATCCCGAATATGTTTCTTCTTCTGTAAAACGTGTTTAGGCTAACTCTTCTCCCCTGGAAATTTTAGGACAAAAATCGTATTTTAAAATTTGCGTGGAAATCTAAGTTATTTTTTGTTAAATATTTGCCATGCTCTGTGATATTAATAGCAGATTTCCTGTCTCATTCCTCTGTCGTGCTCGATCTTCAAAGTAAATCCTGCACATTCAAATTTAGGAGTAATTTTCATATACGGTACCTCTTTTGAAATGTAATTCTGTAGCACCTTCTATTAGTTCGCCTCCCCAGAGTGACATATCATTTGACCGTAGACTAGGATCAGGCTAGTTGCAGTTGCTAGTTTTCGGAAAATCTAGGTGTGACTGACTTAACTGAATACAAAATTGAGGTTACGGATTCGATCCCCGTGAGATTTCCTCCCTACAGGTTATCTCTGCCATAAATATATGTCCTAAATGAAATCATCGACCAAATGCTGAGGGACGGTATCATTCGACCCTCCAAGTCGGCATACCCTTCACCCATTTTTCTGGGGACGAAACCTCAAGGTGGCTTCAGGCCAGTAATTGATTACAGGGCGTTAAATCGTAAGATTGTTCTACAATCAGTAACCCTTCCCGACTTGCATTCATGTTTCTATTGGTTTCAGGAGGCTGAGTTCTTCGCCATTTTAGATCTCAACCAAGCCTATAATGTGATACGTCTGGTGGAATAATCAAAATATCTGGCTACCTTCGCTATCGACTGGAATCTGTATGAGTACAACCGCGTGCTTTTCGGCCTCACCACGGGCACGGCGGTTCTTACTAGGCTGCTAGATAGGGTCTTGTGCGATATTAAATTTGAATATCTCTACCATTATCTAGATGATGTTGTTATTTTGTTAAACCTTTGAAGTACCCTTAGCTCATCTAGATGAAGCTCTAAAATGCCTTCGAAATGCTGGATTGATGGTCAAGTTGTAAAATGTATCTTTTGATTAAACATCTATGTCCTACTTGGAGCAATTTGTGTCACCTGAGTAGTTTCAGTCGATCAATCCAGAACGTATGCAATTCGTAACTTCAACCCTTGTAAAGATATTAAGGGGGTTGCTAGGTTTCTTCAGGAAATTCATCCCCAAATTCGCAATATGGCGACACCCCTAAACCGTCTCCGCAGGAAAGCTGTCAAGTTTGATTGGGGGCCGTTGCAGTAAGCAGCGTTAGAGGATCTGAAATCGGCTCTGTATAACGCCCCGGTCTTTGCTATGCCAGATTTCTCAAAGAAGTTAATTTTACACACAGACGCCTCTCCATCCGCGGTCACTGCGGTTCTTCTTCAGGAATCTGAACTAGGATGGCGGCCAATGACCCATGCGTCTAGAACCTGCCACCTCAAGACGCAAAGTAGGCTACGTACGCGTTAGAAAGACTGGTCTTCCCATTCCGCTTAGAAATTTTTCGTCCTTACCTTGAGCATGTTAAATTTCAATTAGAGACTGACAATCATTCACTGAGATGGGTTCTGTCTAGGCACCGTCGTACCGGGCAAATCGGATATGAGCGTTTCAGTTTGACGTGTGAGACATTCGGGGATCTGAAATTATGGTGGCAGATGGATTAAGCCGAATGTTTCCCGGCGATTCTGATGTTGTTGTCTCGAAGAAAAGCCCTTTGCCTTCTATTCCCACACCTATTATTATAAGTGCGATACTAACTGATGCCTCTTTGTTATTTCATGATATAGAGAAATACCAACGTGAATATCAGTGCTGGCTCCTATTATAGAAACCATTTCTTCTGGGGAACATGTTGTCTATTATGTTTTGATGAATGGGGTTCGGTGTTGCCCTTCGAGGCGTGATCACAAGATGCAAATTGTGTTTCCAGCTGTTCTAGCGCCTATGATTTTCAAATATTACCATGAGGCCCCATTAGATGGACATTTACGCGTCTTCAAAACTAGAGAAAGCGTAAGGGAAATGTTTATCTGGAAGAGTATGGACGGCGAGATTAGAGAACTGGTGAAAGCATGTAAGTCGTGTTTAATTAGCGATTGTACATCGATTACGACGGATCCTTGCCTCAATCTAAAGGGAATGGGAATAAATTCATTCTTGTGTGCGTGGATCGTTTCACACGGTTCTCATAGCTGTTCCCGACTAGGAATGACACTGATCGGTCCACTGTTTCTTGTTTCAACAACTATTTTTCCACTTTTTGGACCCTGTCAATATATTGTTTCTGATGTCGCTAATGCGTTCCTCTCTAATTATTTCGTAAGTTCTGTTTCGATCTGTCTATTCACATGTCACGACGTCTTCGTACCACCCACAGCCATCTCTAGCCCCGAACTGCCCGTATTGCTTTCCACCACGAAGATTATTCTCGTTCGGCACTTCCTTACACTGGTTACCATTAGCCTTTAACTGGGCCCTTCATGTGTCTCACAAGTTTCCTCCACTTCCTCATTCGTTTCAGTTTGTCCAAATATTCCTTTGTCAAATTTGTAGTCGATCAATGAGCTATTTCCAGATAACACAGACCCAGAGAATATCCGGGATTTATGGAGAAAAGCTAGAAATAACCTTAAGGCCTCTCATAAGAAAGTAAAAATTGGGTATTCCCGTGGAAAAAGGAACCACCAATTTAGAAATTGGAGATCAGGTTATAGTTAAATATTTTGTTTCCGCGGGCAAGCCTGCCTACAGATTTTATGGAACTTGCATAATCCTTGATTTCCTTACTCCTGTTACCCTTTGGTGAGTAACCCGAGTATCGAAAGGATTTTAGGGGTCCATCTGTCTCAAGTAAAACCTGTGTGAAAGCCTTTGCTTTTCATTATATGCCGCCAAGTGATGATGTTGCTGATTTAATTATATTTCTTTCCTTAGGATCTTCTTAGTTTTTTATATAAGCTAGTTAGAATAAAGAGGCCTTCTGTCCCTGTGGGTTGTGATATATTTTATGTATTTGAGTTATATCCTAGGTTAACTAAATTTTTTTAAGATACTTTTTGAAAACCTCCCCTTCATTTATTTTATTACCATTCTGCCTGAAGGATCCTGCCTCCAAACGTGTGTCAGAAACTTCGTGTACTCCTCCTCCAAAGTCGCCATTTACCTGCACCACATGTAACACTGTCTGTGAGTCAGTTACTGTTGCCCCAAAGTTCAGTGTTACAGTGCCCAACTTTCACCTGAGGCCACATCGTGTCAACCTGCGAAAGATGCCGGCGCAGGGTATGGGCCCGCCTCGTTCCGGCCGAGACAACCTCTAAACTGCCTCATATGGGACTGTCATGCTTGGGATAGGCTTAGAAGCTGGATTCCGCACGTCCACTCTATCCTTGGCCCGAACAATGCTATTTGGTACTTTGTGACCATTGCCATGTTTGTTCCCCACAGTATACGGGACGATGGTATCTCAAGGTACCTTGGGAGTCCGGGCGACCCCATCCAGTCATCGTCAGCGCCAGCCACTCTTGCCATCGACTCTGGGCGCAACAGCCCGAACTTCTACTACTTCGCAAACACTATCTGAACTACTTTCATTCAACAAATAGACAAGAAAAGAAACTCGATCAAGTGATACTCCAACTAGTATACGTTTTCTCAAAAAATGATACATTTCAAGATTCAAGATGTCAAGGCTGCTCATGCCGTGGTAAGAGCTTAGGGGCTGGTGGTCTGAACAGAGGGTGCACATTCTCCTTTCGGTAGAAATGCGTGTCTTCTCTAAGGCCATCTATGAAATTGAACTAGAAATTATGATATTGAAGACACTTGGATTTTTAACTGTTAGATGTCTCTATAATCGGCCTAAGTGCCCCCTCTGGTGGGATTGAGGACAATTAATTCTTAAGAGAAAGCTAATCTTTAGAGGTGGCTTATCTTTATTTTGAAGATTATTTTGTTCTTTGTCAAGGTTATCAACAGATCTGCCACCCCCTCAATAGCCTGTATCTATCAAAAAATTTGAAATTTTTTGAATATTTTCTCTATCCAAATAACATTTGTGGTGTGTACAAGCATCCAACCTATCTGTAAAGAGTTATGGAACTTCCCCTCGAGATACTATAAGAGCTGGGAGCGCTAAGGCCGTGTTTTCATTGTTATGGCTCCAGTTTATTGTGTGCGACGTTTACTAAAGTGGCAGAGGTCGCAGATGGCGTTCGGAAGGCCCAGCAACTCAAGGTAATGGCAGAATTTTCTTAACATGTGATAGCTCCCGGAGATAGCTTGAGGGGAATGCTTCAAAGCTCTTTTATTTCGTGTACATTCCTAAATCTGGTGGTTTAAATGTAAAATTTGCCTTATAGGAGACAAAATGTAAAAATGTAAAATGTAAAATATAAAACGTCGCACACAATAAACTAGTGCCGTAACAATGAAAATACGGCCTTAACGCTCCCAGCTCTTATAGTATCTCGAGAGGAAGTTCCAGAACTCTTTACAGATAGGTTGGATGCTTGTACACACCACAAATGTTTTATTCCCTAATGGGAAATATGTAATGTAAGGGTACAAGTGTGATTACCCTCTGTTGACTACCATTCCCCTCGGTACGAGATGAGTAAAGTTTCGTAGTCTCTAAAATTATCAACCGTTTTTGGTATTTAATGTTTATCATTTAGTCGATCTAGCGCGGAGTAGCCTTAGCCTCTGTACCTTGGAGCCATGAGCCCACTTAATGTTTTAAGAGTTTTCTAGAAGGAGGGCAAGATTTTCTCCTACCTGCATTTGTTTTTAGCCGATGATTATCAAACTTTTCTTTTTTACATTATGGGCATTTAATACGGGCACTCATTTCCCCTCTTTATGTTTCCGGAAAGTAATATGAAAGTAATTGACAAGAAGTGACTGTAACCTCATTTGAAGATTGCCATTGTATAACCTTGTGCGCTATAAGAAATTTATGGCTCTGAGGAACTGTACTGTATTAGAGTTTGGAGCTCAGACTCTTAGGCTATGGAAGTTAATGGAGCAAACCTGCTCTTATACAATAGTGTACTTGTTTCAGAGCTAATAATACTCATCCCTCGTATAATATCATGCTGAAAATTCTCTCTACTTTTGTACCTGATTTCGGACTTTATGTCGTTGTTGTTGGAGCTAACGAGTTAATTATTATATTGTTATTGTTTATACAGATCTTCTGTTTACCAAATTTAAAATAAGAGAAACAAGGAGGAAGGAATAAAATTTCAAAATTTAGTACATTAAATTATGCTCTTGTCAAATCCTTGTCCATCGGTTCAGCCCAGCACCTTCTTACACCTCTGTGATCCACGATATTTCCGGAATAATAATAATAATAATAATAATAATAATAATAATAATAATAATAATAATAATAATAATAATAATAATAATTGATGGTTCATGGTGTGGGTTACTGTAGTCACGTTCTAGTTCGTGAACCATGGGCAACGATTGAGTGGCCTAGTAAGTGGTCCTGAGGGTCGGGAAACAAATTTCTATGGAACGGGATTGGGTTCTCGGACATAATCTGTGCAATGACCCACTTGTGCTCAGGAGGCTAGGACTAAAACTCCACCGGTTTGATCAGGAGGCTAGGACTAAATTCCACCGGTTTGATCAGGAGGCTAGGACTAAAATTCCACCGATTTTCCCTAACCCGTTAAAGAAGAGATCATCACTGTGCCTATGTGTAAGTAGGATTGTGTTGTATACAAGGAACTTGGTATACAATGACACAACATAAAGTTTATTGTTTCAATGATTTGATACAATATATACAAGAAACATAACTAAATTCTTCTTGAAAGTTGTTTGAATGCTCGCAGTTAATGTTGAAATTAAATCTTCGATTGAATGTCTGTTGCATATGTACAATTATACAATGAGAGAGTTCTATATACACTTAGTTCTATCTTCAGGAGATAGTCCGTTTGCACTAAGAAATGTCCTGATAGTCGAAAACTATCTTCCATGAAATTACAAGCGTAACTTGTAGAGAGAGGCAGAATACTAGGTTTATACTTGCAAGGAACTTGCATAAATTTTCTCGAATTGTAGAATGCTAAGATGGACGTCGGAGTACTGGTGAGGACTAGGGGGAGTAGCAGAATGCTGAAGTCGGGGCTCGACGTGGCTGCGGGGATCAGAATAATGAGGCAATGTTCAGAGGTGAAACCTCACGGCCAGCAATTTTTCCACCTGTTCAAAACACGTTTTAAAGAGGAATGCCTCCGTGCCTGACTTGCGGTGTGTACTGGTCGTCGAATATTGTGTAGTCCTGGAGAGGCTCGGAACGAAGCTACTTATATATCGCTGGCTGACGTCATCGGTGAGCGTGCCAGGTGCAGTGAAGACACCTCGTAGCTGCTAGGAACTTCGGGGCTGCGGCGGGTTGCGGAGATTGTAGGCGCAAAACATACGATGCGGAGGACCCACACAACAGATAGCATCCTGTTTCATGAATTTACCGATTTTAGAACGTTTTAAGCAAACCTCGGACCTATGGGAGTAATGGAGTCCCACTCTCATTTGACTGCCGAAGGACTCCTTTGAAACAACTTGTCGAACGAAATGGAATTCGATGGGGAACTACCAGTATTATTGGGGCTCCTGGAAGAAAGAAAGTAAAACTCTCTGGTTCAGCAAACGGGACGAATCCGAATGTACTGGGGGTACCGTAAGTGATATTCGGGTAAGAAGAGGTAACGGGGAAGAGACAGGAGATGATAAAAGGTACTTGATGGGTATTAAAAAGGGAAGGGCAGAGTAAGTGGAAGAACTGTTTATGTGGAAAACTACTGTACGCAGCATAGTTTCTTTTAGGCACGTAAATGAGCGAACGCTGTGGGTATATATGGCAGTTGGAGGAATTACGACGACAATTGTCTCAATATATTCACCATGTGAGGGTGCAGATGAGGATGAAGTCGACAAGTTTTATGAAGCATCGAGTGACACCGTAGTCAGGGTCAACAGCAAGGATGAGGAGGGTGCTAATGGGCGATATCATTGCGAGAGTTGGAAATAGAAGTGAAGTATTCGAAAGGGTGATTGGTAAATGTGGGGTACACATGTACGCTAAGGGGAATGGGAAGCGTTTGTTGGACTTCTGTGATAGTTTGTGTTTCGGAGTTACGAATACATTCTTCAAGCTTAAGGCTATTCACATGGGGGGCTAGGGGTACCAGGTCCATAAAATAAACTATAGCTTAACCGATTTTATATTCAGGAAGTCTGTTAGGAGTGTATGAGTTCTTTGGGGATTTTTCGGTGATCCAGACCACTATGTGATCTGTAGTGAACTAAGTATCTGTACGACTAGGATAGGGAAAGTGAAATATGTCTGAAAACGAATAAGAGTAGAGAATCTCCAGGACGAGGAAATTAGACAGAGGTACATGGATATGATTAGTGCGAAGTTTTGAAAAGTGGACAGAAAGCAGGTTCAGGATATAGAAAGAGAATAGGTGGCAAACAGGGATGCTGTAGTAGAAACAGCAAGGGAATGCCTAGGAACGGCTACGGTATGTGTAAAGATGGGGAAAAGCGAACATCTTGGTGGAATGATGAAGTGGCAGCAGCTTATAAACGTAAAAAGGTGGCTTATCCGAAATGGATCTAAACAAGGGCCTAGGCGGACAGGGAATTTTACGTAGATGAATGAAACAGCGAAGCAAATAGTTGTTGAATCCAAAAAGAAACCACGGGAAGATTTTGGTAATAACCTGGAAAGGCTATGTTAAACAGCACCAAAACCTTTATGGACAGTAAAAAGGAATCTTAGTAAGTAAAGGAAAAAGGAAATGAGCAGTGTTTAGGGTAATTCAGGTGAACTCATAACAGATCCCAGGGTATCAATGGAGAGGTGGAGGGAATATTTTGAAAATCTTCGCACCGTTAAAGGAAATCTTCCTGGTGGTGTCGCGCACAACCAACCTAATGGGCAGGCAGAAAGTGATGTTGGTGAAATTACGCTGGAGGAAGTTGAAAGTATGGTAAATAAAGTCCATTGAAATAAAGCAGCAGGAATAGATGAAATTAGACCCGAAGTGGTGAAGTATAGTGGGAAAGTAGGGATGAAATGGCTTCATAGAGTATAGTAAGATTACAATGGCGTGTTGGTAAGGTACCTTCAGATTGAACAAAAGTAGTAATTGCACCTATCTATAAGCAAGGGAACAGGAAGAATTCCAACGACTATCGAGGTATCTCATTCATTAGCATGGCAAGCAAAGTATTCACTGGCATCTTGGAAGGGAGGGTGCGATCATTGGTTGAGAGGAAGTTGGATGAAAAACAGTGTGATTACAGAACCCGGAGGGGCTGTCAAGATACGATGTTCAGTACGCACCAGATAAATTTAAAATGTTACGATATGAATAGATAGTTGTGTTTATGTTTCGTAGATCTAGAGAAAGCATATGAGAGAGTACCGAGGGAAATGATGTTCACCATACTGGGTTAGATTATTAAAATCAATAAAAGGCATTCATGATGACAATTGGGCTGCAGTGAGAATTGATGGTAGAATGAGTTCTTGGTTCAGGATACTTACAGGGATTAGACAAGGCTGTAATCTTTCACCTTTGCTCTTCGTCGTTTACGTGGATCATCTGATGAAAGGTATAATTTGGCAGGGAGTGATTCTGTTAATTGGAAATGTAGTAAGCAGTCTGGCCTTTGCTGACGACTTCGTCTTAATGGCAGATTGTGCCGAAAGCCTGCAGTCTAATGTCTTGGAACTTCAATAGGTGCAATGAGTATGGAATAACAATTAGCATATCCAAGTTTAAATTGATGTCAGTAGGTAAGAAAGTCAACAGAATTGAATGTCAGATCGGTGATACAAAGCTAGAGCACGTAGATAAGTTTAAGTATTTTTGTTATGTGTTCCCCCAGGATTACATGTCAATGTATATCAACAAAGACAAGACTTATTGTATTGATTAGGTGGTCAAATTAATAAATTAACTTATTGTTATTATTATTCCCCCAGGATGGTAATATAGTAAGTGGGACTGAATCAAGATGTAGTCAAATACAGCAGAGGCAATACCCGACACTTCCGGATTTAGCCTTGTTTAAATGGAAGACAAGTCGGAAGTGGCGCTCCTAGTGACGTGACCTGAAAATTCGCGCTAAATTCAAATATCATTGTAAATGTATATACGGAAATGGACAAATAAAATATGTCCTGAAAGAAAGTGTTACTAAGATATTAACTTCAAAGTTGCTAAAGCATTTCTGGATAAATGAATGAAGAATTATTTAATAGGTTATTATTTAAATACTGAAATTAGACATACAATCAAGATGTGAAGTGGACTGCTATGAAAGGGCTCGATCTTTCATTTATGCATTACTTTTTTAGCTTTAGCATTCCTGCCTGAACTTTCACGGCTAGATTTGTCTATTTTTCTCATTTAAAAGCATAGTATGATCACATTAAAACGCTTGTCAACAAACATATCGGCACACTCCTTACACACATGATTCAATGAATTTACATTTAAGAGCTAGACAATTTTCTTTTTAACTTGAAGCCTACTAACAGAAAGAAAATCTATAAATTTAGCCTCAAAAACATTCAAATTTTCCCTATAAGCGATACTTGGCACAATGCCATTTCATTATGGTAAAGCAAATTTGCATCATCATATTGTTTCAACAAAATATGTACATTTCTTAATCACCCATATTTTCTTCAGTTCTTGACAACGCATTACGGCATTCCAAAGGGGGTAACTTGGAACACAACTAACCAGACATATATGTGTATGTATTTTCCTGAATTAAATCAAACCCACAGATTACACCAACAACAACACATCGGTGTTGAAGGTTAACTGCTACACTATACAATAAAATAAGCTTATTATACTTTTTAGCCAATTCAAATGGGTCGCGCAGGTCAGAAGTTTAGGAAGTACTATAACAATCTCTTTGTAACTGGAGGAATATATATGCAAACACAATATCTACTCACATTTTCTTGTCACGAGGGAAACGGAAGAAAGACCGCGAATCGTTCTGCACTTCATAGTTATTGCAGCAAAACACTGCAGATATCTTTCCACTCATATTGAGAGGAGATATAAAGGAATGACACACGCTACTATTTACTTATGTCAACTTAATGCAAAGGCATAAATAACGCCAAAAACTTCACAAACAAATACTCGTGCTCTTATGACAGAATCAGTAACTCTCAGGTCACCCCGCTAGAGGGAGCTCAAATCGCTGTCCCTCGATATCTCGCAGAGTGTCGCGTATTGTCTCCACTATATTTGGTGTAGTAAAGCTAATGCAGTGAGCTGGTAGTTGCGATAAATGGTGTTCTGTAAGAAGGAAGTCAGCTCCCGGACGAAACTGCCTTTACATCGGTGTGTTTCCAGACCATCTTTTCTTCACGAGAGCGGAAGCAGGGTGCACTCAGGATATCTTATTCATGAGTTAGAAGTAACAGACGTGAAAATAGCGAGAATTATTGCTTTTACAAATAGGTGGGAACAATGGCAGTTGAGTACTCGGAACAAGCAGATAAAGGCTAAGTTAGGAATGAACTCGATGGATGAAGCTGTACGCGTAAACCATCTTCGGTGGTGGGGGCATATGCGACGAATGGAGGAGAATAGGTTACCCAGGGGAATAATACGCTATATTATGGAGGGTAAGAGTAGAAGGAGACCAAGATGACAATGGTTCGACTCAGTTTCTAACGGTTTAAAGATAAGAGGTATAGAATTAAATGAGGCCACGGCACTAGTTGCAAATAGAGGATTTTTGCGACGGGCCGTTTTGGTAAACTCACAGAGGCTTGCAGATTGAACGCTGAAAGGCATAGCGGACTATAATGATAATGCATGTATATATGTATAAAAACCGTAAGATTTTATTTCCGTTAGTGTACGAAGAATTGGATCGTAAAGTTCAGTCAGTTGTTCTCTCCTTCCATGGCTGTCCACGGTACGTTAAGACCTTTGGACTAGCTTTCGAGATCTTTTTTTTTTTTTACATCCGGAGAGACTCCTCTCTTATTTATACATCCTCTTTTATCCCGGACGTAGCGTAACATTGCACCCAGTGCTGCCAGTGCTCTCTCCAGTAAGTGTCCCATACTACAGTTGTAGACATTACGGATATGTTAAACTACAACTCTCCCCACAATTGTGTATTTTGGTATATATGAGTGTTACAGTGTGATTTATTACAATTATTGGAACTGGGTGATATAACAAGCCCATTCACATTTCAAGAGAAGAAGGAGTGTCGCATACTCTGCAGTTGTAACTAGTAATACATGCTTTCCTAAATTCAGCCTGTTTTACTGACTGATACAAATCAAATTTGTTCTTCAAGAGTTTGTTTTAAGTGATTAAGCAATATCCAAATACGTGGTTTTGTTTCGAAGTGGCTGGTATGTTGTTATATATGGCGCGTATTAGCCTATTCTACAGCTTATTCCGTTAAGTGAGTTACGGATTTTCTTCGTTGAGGAATTGTGATTTCTATCATTTTACTCTGTGTCCACAACCTTTAACATACTGTCGGTAATGTTCAAATTCAGTAATTAAATTTTGCTAAATGTATAGATCTCAATTGAGAATATTAGAAGTTAATACTAATCTTTCTCAGTTTCAGCATTTACATATTTGTAATATTGAATGTTATTAATTTTCTTAAATTTTATTTTTAATTAAGCATGAAAAATGAATACGCATATAACTAGCTTGCTTTTTATAAAACACCCAGCCATTGCATTACAAGTGCCTGGAAGTTGTGTGTAGTAGCCAGGGTGCGAAATCGCGGCGGGGTGGGAAGGGAAGGATGTCTCCCCCACCGATGATTTTATCTCAGAGGTTTTCCTCCCCCCACTAAAATTGCCCGGGGGGGGGGGAGGGGTTACCTTTCATTATAAAATAAACAGGAAAATGTAGAACCGATAATTTATTACTGAAATTAATGACTTTAACTGGGCATATTTTCATAAAATCATCAGAAATAATTCAAGTGACTGCCAGACCATGAGCAATTAAACAACGCAGCAGTGGCAACCCCGCACCTACAGCTTATTGTTAATGTTTCACGCTGGCAAGTCCATCCTCCCTTGTCATTGCTATAAGTAGCTCGAGTTTACACCACTCCTGTACTTCTTGGAGTGGGTGTGTTTCTTATAGGTATCACTAGGACAATATTCACTTGAGCAGGATACAAACTGACAATTGGTTCAGTCAACACATAGCCCTGGTAGAGGAAAGTTCCATTAAAAAAGCAATAAACCAGGAAACTCGATCCTCGTGTGGCCTTTCTTAAGATAGCGAGTCTCTCATAAACTTCTCAGCTGATTGGAATAACGTTCTAATGTTTATCATTCCCGTTATAACAGCAAAATTTGAACAAAAATATCGCAAATTTACATTTTTCTGGGTGGAGAGGGTAATTAAAATACAGGGGAATTTTAACCCCCCCTCACCAGGTACTGCCTGAAAAAAATTAGTAGTTAAGCCCTATTTTTCTTCTCCTCCCCCACCACCACTTCTTTCTGATTTCACACTCTGGTAGTGGCAATATATCGTATATCTAAATTTAGTGGAATGAGAATTTTTTCTGAAGAGCAACGCAGATGAAAAAATGCAGATGGTAGTTTCAGATAGAAATTGCGATATGTAGTATGTAATTTTAATTATTATTTTGCTGTGTTACTTACCTTTTTGTGCAATTTAATAGTGATGCTGTGAACGTTGAGTTGTTCTTTACTCTGTATGCCACGACATATGGTAGTAGGATTCGAAATCTTGAGAGGTTTCTATTTAGGATATCTGTATCTTGTTACATCAGTGTTGTTATGGAGATTCTCCTGTATCTCATCATTACCCCACAGCAGCTATATCCGGTACTTATTCGTGATGATTTAGGTAACAGTAGGCTGCCTCTCTGATTTATTGGTGTGTAAAAGATTTTCAGGGGTGAGTGACGGTGAGTTTGCATGGGGTCGAATCCTATGATCTGCAGTCCTGAAATACTTTTCTGTGGTTTCCCCATTTTATCATTAATTAACCTTAATTAATGCTGCTGCATACCTAATCTTATCCCTTTCCCTTGGAGTTGTTAGTGCAACATTAAACTGCTAGCAGGAATGGAAGAACAGTCTTCAGGAATAAATTCTGGCTGTGGAAACTGTAAAAGGTAGTTGCTGGAATGTAAAGCCAATAACATATTATTAGAATAACCTGCGATGGCCAGAACAAGTAAACACGGCACTCTTCAGTATTGTCCCCTCCGGTGAAATATACAAAATACAATTGATCACACTTACCTGAATAGATATATGTTTACATAGAAATCTGTTCCCTGGCAATGCATAAGAATCAACTCACTTAGCCACAGGAACGAAGCTTGTATTACCTGTAGGAGAAATTTTCGTATTCATTGTTAGTGCTGTATGTTTACATTTACAGTAAAATATCACAAAGTGACTAACGAACACTGCTATTGGGTGAAATGAATTCTCTGAGGCACTACTCGAGGTATTCAACATAGACAATTTTTTTGCCACCTGGGGAACAAAAAAAACTGCTAAACATTTAAACCACTCATTTGACATGGAACTCCCTACAAGAGGCACTGTGGTAAACACCACTCGATTGTGTCATTAGACAAGACATGCATAGAAAAATAAAGAAAATGCACTTAAGGTTGGTGGCATTGTTCAATGAAATGAGCTGATAGCATTATTGTATAAATTTTTGTCTTTATTTCAACAGAATTTTCTTCATATTCCATTTCCAGTCTTCTGGGTAGAAATGTGAATCAAGAACTTCCTCAGTTTTTCTCTCTCCACCACTCCATTCTTTCCTCGAATTTTTTTTTTTTCTACTTTTATTCCACTCTTCTCTGTACTCTCCTTACGGTAGCCATTCACCCCTTTTTCCCTGATGTCTTTCGCCTATGAGTTTCTCTGTAAATACTTACTGTGGAACTCTATCCTCTTCCATTCTCATCACTTGTTCATACCATTTCAGCTTACGGGTCTCTATCTTGCCTTTCAGTTCAGGGTATCCAATTCGCTCCCTCATTTCTATGTTTCTGACTTTATCCCTTTGTGCCCTCCCTATATTTCTCTAAGGAATTTCATCTTGGCCTCTTGCATTCTGCGTTATCATGTTTTTTGTTGTTGTCCATGTGCCTGGTGCATATGTCAAAATTGGTGTGTAATACATTGGGTGCAAAATTTTCTTGCATTTCATTGGATGTCCCAGTTACAGACTATCCATCTCACACATTGGTAAAACTCATTGGCTTATTCAAGTCCCTATCCAATTTCTTATTTTATTTACCCATCTTCAGTTATTCTCTCCGAATACTTGAAGCTTTCCACAACTTCTAATGGTCTTCCATTTACTTCAATATTCCCACTTCCTTCTCTATTACCTCTCGTCACCACTACTATCATATTCTTTTCCACACTTATTTTCATTCCATATTCTTCCATCTCCTGATTCCTTGCATTATCTTGTTCTTGTGCTTCCATTTCATCTTCTCCACATATTACTGTCTCATCTGCAAAGTATGAGGCCTTTGCCTCCTTGGTTCCCATTTTTTGTTGTATACTCTTGTGGATTTCATCCATGATTGTAATGAAGATTAGCGGGGATAAAAAACATCGTTTTTGAAGTCCTGATTCTACTTTGAAAAAGTTTGTTTGTCCTATCACAGTATTCATACTACTTACTCACTCTTCGTTCATGGCTTTTATAATTGGCTCTTCACCTCTCCCTGTCTTCTTTTTTATCAATGCATCCGAGACCACTTGCCATGGTAGACTGACATATGCCTTCTCAATATCGATAAATATCATCACTGAATCCAGCTTAAATTCCCATCTGTTCTCTATCACGTTCTTTAGGTTCAACAGATTGAAAAATTTTAAAATTATGTTTACACTGATCAAGGAGTATGACACTGTATGGAAGTGAAACACAGATAATAACTGGTGCCAAGAAAAAACATAGTTGAAGCCTTTTAGATGCCGTGTTACCAGAAGTTCTTGAAGATGCAGATTGATAGAGCATGTCTCAAATAAAGAGATAGTGAATAAGCTTAATGAGAGGAGAATGGTTTGAGCTAATTTGATCCTGGGCAGGAAAATTTTGATAGAACATATCTCAAAGAACTGTTAACTTGTTCAGTTAGTTTTGAAGCTGATTACAAAAGATAAAAGTGGTAGGAAGTTTCCAGTGTATGGACCCGGGTGATCAGAGTGATATGCAAACCGTACAGTCACTGAATTTTCAAGAAAGGTCATTTTGTTGCGGTTTCAGTTCCATATAAAACTGTATGTTAGATAGCTATTAATATGATATAAGGTGTCATGTAATACTAGGAGTCCTGTGACTATGGTCTTCCTTCCCCTCACAGCAGCTAGCATAAGCCCAAGAAGAACACGAAGTAGTACATTACAAGCTCGCATGTCAAACACAACTCAGCTACACCAACAACAGTAAGTACATATTCCAATTCACACACATAACCCTTAGACATTCCTCCGCACAATATCATTTATAACTCAATCTTATCTTCCACAGATAAACATAACATCATTGCACAGCTACAAATGGGAAAGGAGCCACTACTTTGAAACCAATGTCACCCAGATTTACGGACGCCAATAAGTAAACATGAACTGGTTCTTATAAAAGGGCAACACACACAGCAGAGCTGAACATATTTTACTTGAATTTCATCCATACATTTGGCACCCTTTTTAAATTGAAAGTGTTTTATCTCACATACGCACAGGAAGACAAAACTTTTATCCATGCAATTTTACAAACTCTATGAATAGCAGCTGAAGTGTACAACTGTGAATAAGACTTAAATACGGAAGTTAGTCGATGTATTGACCACCAAGCAAGAACGAATGTTCATGTACATGAAGTGTTTTTATGTATTGTTTTTATCTTGTACATATATATAAGTTAGTTTAGGAAAAGACGTGTTTTATACACTAGTTTTAAGACCTTCAACATTTTAGACATACAGTTGCAATATTGCACAGAATGACATATACGCCAGCTAACGCTAAGACGTGCCCCATTTGTATGTAACTAAATGTACATCATCATACGGCATTCCTTCAACACCACAATCTTAATCAAAGCTTCATTATATTAATATGTATATATGGTTCAGCTGAAGATGACCTTGAATATGAGGTCGAAACCGGTCCTGTAGTTTAATGTGTACAATAAATAAGTATTGATTGGTGGAAATCCTCTCCTATTTTTAATTGTGCAATTGTCAATACGGAAATGAAGATTATAGATTACGATATGGTCTTGATATCGACAGATAAGTTAAATTATATTATTGATGTGATCACTGTTTTAGAAATCATGTAAAACTGTAGGTCCTTAGCTTTGATCGAAGTATTAGTTATAGAAAAGTTGAGGTCCTATAGGTATGATCACAATATCAACAGTCATGTAAAATTTTGGGTTTTTTGGTATGATCATAATATTGATGGTCATTTAAAATGACCGAGCTCGATAGCTGCAGTTGCTTAAGTGCGGCCAGTATCCATTATTCGGGAGATAGTAGGTTCGAACCCCACTGTCGGCAGCCCTGAAGATGGTTTTCCATGGTTTCCCATTTTCACACCAGGCAAATGCTGGGGCTGTATCTTAATTAAGGCCACGGCCGCTTCCTTCCCACTCCTAGCCTTTTCCTGTCCCATCGTTGCCATAAGACATATCTGTGTCGGTGCGACGTAAAGCCAATAGCATTTAAAATGACAAGGTTGTTGCTTAGTCTGTTAACAAACACCATAAGTATCAATGACATTAATAAGGTAATATATTTTTCTGGCTTATGTTTCAGTAGAAGTAATCAACCATTCCAGTACCTTGTAACTACTTTAGTTTGCAGTGCAAAATGGACCTGGAAGCAAAGATCAAAGAGGAACCAGGCTGGATTGAAGGAGAAACAATGGCATCGCTTGTAAGTCTCATACCAGATAACTTTATAGGGGTCAGAAATTAACCCTTAATATCTGAATAAGTTTGGCAGGGGCATAATTTTATATGTGCTTCCTCAGTATTAACACCAGCAGTCACCAATTGCTGAATGAGCATCTATGCGTAGTACAACTCTGTTTGTTTTATTTGTCTGGGAATACACAACAATGTGCTACACAAAGCTGCCAACTCTTAGGAACTTATGGTTAGGCTTGGATTAGTCTGTACTTTTTACTGTCAGTATTGAAATTACTTTGGTTTAGGGGTTGCACCTTTTTGTATTTTTCCCCTTTGATTATAATAGATGATGGTTGGCCGATCGTACTTAAAAAAAAAACTAATATCCCCCTACACTACTGCACCACCATGTTAACAATTATTACTCCTACCATAATTAGTGTAGAAGAAGTTAAATCACAAATCTTTCATTAGTGTTTTTTTTAGCCTGGATAAACCAGTCTGCTAAACAAAATGTCAACACTGGTGTGATAATTCTGGGTTACCCTCACATCCACAATGTGCTGGAAGATATTTTGTGTTTTAAGGAACGAGCAGATTTGCCTATGACATACGAGTGATGAAATACCTCAAAATCTGAATGTACGTTCTCTCAAAATAAATATTTTGCTCAGATGTTGAATTCTTCTAGAAAGACAGAATAGTGATTAGCTCATTTTATTCCTCAAATACAGGTCAGATTCTATGATAGATACAGTAGAGAACCATGTCTAAGGGCTCTAGCATGTATGATTTCTGAGAATAATTTCTTTTATATGCCCCTTCTTAGTGGGCTCTGACACTTCAAGGATTTCAGGCACATTAAACTGAATTTTTTCTTTCCTCATTGTCATTATTTCCTTGTCCTTTTTGTGCATCCTTTTCATCCACTCCTTAGTTCAGCCACTGTTCTCTTGGTTTTGAATGTGTTAAGTTGGTATATTCTAGAGAACTTGATACATTAATTCACTTTTATTAGTTACTTAACTTACATTAGAATATATGCTTTTAATCACAGTCCCTCCCCCCTTTAATGCTGACAAGGTTTTATGAATCCAAGAGTGAAATGTAAATGTCTCATAGTAGATCATAAAAGATCTTCCGAAACTGCAGATATACACTCCAACACTGCTGATTCTCCACTGACGGTGTCCTCATCCCCTCAGCTCGTCACAGAACATTACATAACATGCTTATAGTAGTAAAATATTTCATTTCTAGCTGCTTTGACTTTGGGCTTCATCACATCTTTCACTGTTATATGACTGTGATAAGTCTGCTTCTTTCATGTTTGTGTTTTTTATTTTACACTTGGAAGCATTGAAACAGAACTGTATTAATGTTTAATGTAGCTCCTGTGATCTCAGCAAAACCATAGTAGAGAATGTGATTCCATTATTTCAAGTAATTTTAATCTGTCTTTAAACAAACTCTATGCTGAGAACAAAAAATCATTTAGAAATGTTGTAATGCTTCTAATTGGTTCAAACAACTTTTATGATTTTAATGATATGATTGAACATATGAAAACGGTTCATACAATTTAGTGTTTATGCCTATGGCTGCTTCCTTCCAAATTATGTGTGAGATAGCCCCAATTCCATCCCTGGTATTATATCTTCTGATATGGCTAGAAAATATTTCGCATTTTATATTTTGTTCTCAGTCTCATCCTTTCTCTGACATAAGGAGTGAGCAAGAATAATAACACCTTTCTCAGTACAGACTTTGGTTATAACAATTCTCTACTGGAAGAAATCTTCCTTAAACATTAGTGAAATTCCGAAAGTACCTGTAATACTGGAAATTAATGAATTAACATGCTCATTTATTAATGACTGTATTTGTGGATGTGTGTTATGAGCATACCTAATATATCTTATTTTCCACAGGAAAATTTCGAAAATGTATCAGAAGTGATAGCTCTGAAAGAAGAAGTTAAATCAGAGTTAACCGAGCCAGAGTCATCGCAGGAAAACTCTCTTGAGGTAATGTACATAATTTGATAAGCCATCGTCAGATAATGGAAATGGGTAAAAAATGGCTCAACAGATACCGGGGTTTGATCCATCTTTTTAGTGCACATGATTGATAGTCCTACTGATAATATACTTTTTATGAGATTGACTGTTTACATACCTAGTTTTCACTTTTCCTTCAAGTTGTTCCGCGATCATGCGTTATGAATTGTGTAGCAGTTAGGATTATTCCAAAGACCTCTGCTCTATGTCATTTGGTAGCTGGTAACATTCCTACTAATAATTTTGAATTCGTAAATTAGTTTTGAACACCAAGTAGCTGAAAGATACATTCTTTTTATACTGTTACAGGATGTTTTACTAGTTATTCCAAATGAAACACCTTTGTTGTCTTATTGATTATATTAATTATTGTTTTCTAAATAATACAGTAATTTGTTGATACAAGTTGCAGGTGATAAGCTTGTTTACTGTGATTGTTCGCTTGTATACTACACACATTGTAGTCATCCCTTGGCAAGTGAAAAGTATTCTTTTTCTCCGTAATGTGGTCTGTGATGGTACTAGTCCATTGTGACTTATAATATTTGTACTGTGAGGTGCACCTCAACCCCGTACATGTAAAAGAAGCGCCTTAAGGAACACTATCTATCAAACAAAACTTGAAACCGCTAATGCATAACTGAATAACTGAGTAATATGTTATTTTAAAGTGTCCTAAACTGACTGGATATCTTTGTTTTGTTTTTGTGTACATCAAAAAGTTTGAATTTTTCTCCGTAGATATCCCTACAAAAAGCTGGGGTAATGCACTCTGGTGCAAGGTGGAATAATTAATGATTTAAAGAAGTTTTGGGTTTATAAATTTCCTCAACTAAATTGACTTTCATTTATTTTGATACTTCAATGTTTTGCAACACTTCCTTCTCATCCCGCCAGCTTTGAAGTCTGGCCAATCACAAATTTTCTGTATTTATTTTTCAGCCAATTATAAGCTTCTTGTAACTTTTTGAGTATCAAAAAAATGGGAGGGTGTGGTTGGATTTAGCCCAGAGCCTTCTCGGACCTACCCCTTGGGTATAAAAGCCGCGGCCTTTTCTAATTACCTTGTCTTTCTCTCGTCAAATTTCTGAGTGTGTGTGTTAAGACAGGAGGAGGGGTGCCTAATTCTTTGGCAGGCAGAACGTCAACCCAGGTAATGCCCACCAGTTTTCTATATCTGTAGCTATCTCCTCAAACTCACAGCTGTTTTCACAAATGTAAACTTTCATTCTGCTAATGTAAAATTTTATACAGACTTGAACTGTAAATTGGGGTTGGAGAGTGTGTTTCCCTCTCAAAATCCCCTTCAGTTTATCTTGAGGTGACTACGATTTTGTAACTTTTTTTCTCCTGTAAATCACTCATTAACTTCTCTTTTGCGTCACCTCAGTTGTGTAGAATTTGTCTCTGCATCATCGGGCCACAAGCCCAAGTAGGGTTTCAAAACTTGGTTTTCAAGGAGCACAAGTTTACGACTGCATACATTTTGAGTTTGGGACAGTAATATAACCTGTTGTTCTTTTCCGTGAAGACCCAGTAGTATGGGTACTAGATACCACTGTGTTAGAGATGCCAGAAATTGTAAGGTTTTGTTTAATGTTTCCTTAAGTCGGCTGTAAGGAATTGGGAGCACAGCCTCCTTTGTTGAATTTAAAGAATATGTAAACTCTTGTCTGATATTGGTGCAATTTTGAGTGGGGCCTTTGGGAGGCTGTATGTGTAACCTTTGGAGCAAGGTGCTCTTGAACTGTGTCTTGGGAGATATCTCTCGTTATCTAACCAAACACAACATTTGTGATGTTGTAAACTTGTAAATTGGAGCTGGAAGCTCAAAACTTGTAATTTCCAACCCTTGGATTTCTATTCTTGTTTGTTATTTTGTCCTGACATTTTGTTCCTTGACCTAGTGAAGAATTTTGTTAAATTTGAGATCTGAAAAGAAATATAACCTTTGTTTTTAAATTTTAAATTAATCTTCGATATCGTAGATAGACCCATTCAAGCTGACATTTTCTTTCTACTCTCTGAGTTCCACAGGTAATCTCGCAGCAATATTACTTAAACATGCGATGAATAAATAAGCCATTCAAAAGTTATCTTGCCTTTCTGTTTCATACTTTATACGGGATAGTGTTTGTGAATAGGCCTTGTATGTTCACCATTACTCACCTAAACATTCGTTACATGAATTAATTCATCATTACCAGGATGCACATTTGATCACTGTCATCATCCACTTCATAGCATGCATGTCATCATCTTTCAGTATGACTATGTTGCTATGGGGTATTTCATTACCCATTTATTGAGATATTCGGTTCACCATCTCTTGCAGGAGTTCTGGGTTAGCTACTGTAAGTATAGCCACGTGGGGAAGGTTGTGATGAGAGAGGAAGTATAATCATGACCAGAGAGTGTAGTAATTGGCTCTCCTATAAGGAAATGGGTTGTAGTTAGGTAAGAAGTGTCAAAAGATTCATCATTTACTTTTGGTGAGAGGATGTATGTGTTTCAAGAATGGTCCATTCTTTGTTGGTGAAGCGATAAGAATTCATCACTTGTCTGGTGCGTTAAATCAGACTCTTGACAGCTGCTTCCTCGATTCCACCAAAGTGTGGTGTTGCAGGAGGGATGAAATGCCACGTCAGTCCCATGCCTTCAGTTGTGCGAAGAGTTGGTTTTCTGAGGGTTGTTTTGCAGGAAGGCCTTGATTTCTGTAGCTGCTCCAAAGAAGTTTGTGCCATTATTGCTTTAAATGTTCAGGGGTTGACCTCTATGAGAACTAAGTTGATCAAGAAGATGTACAATATTATAGGGAAGGATCCACCTTTCAATACTCTGTAGTAAGTTGAACTAAAAAGTAGTTACAACCTGTTTATTGGGACTGGTTTCAACACATTTCAAGTGTCATCATCAGCCAATTAGCGAAGATCTTAAAACAACTAATATATTGAACACAGGCAATAAATTAACATTGTATCATATCGTAGCAATTCAGTTAATGTTCAAAACACAATAATCACAGTCAAGAGAGTAAACAGAACATCACTATCTTGCGCCGAAAACAAATATAGTTGAAGTTCATAAGCAGATCAAGTATGCACTTATGTAAAGTCGTTGCTAGGCAGGTCTTGTAGGCATTTGTTTCTCCGGCCGAAGAGTAAAAGGTGACGTGAATGAAGTCTTAGGAAAACAGTGTAGGATTTAATTTAGTCAAATTCAAAGTGGATATATAGGTTTAAAATAATTTAAAACGTTAAAAAAGAATAAAGCCAAATAAAAATATATTAAAAAATAGGAAGAAATAATGAAAGAAATACGAGGTTCAACTCGAAACAACTTGCCGTAGTAATTGAAAAAGAAATGATAAATAGAGAAAGGGGGTGGGGAACGTTTATTAGAGGGTGGTGATGGTGGTGGTGGTTGTGGTTATTGTAATTAGAGGAAATACAATTGGGCAACAATCCTTTATATAACACAAATTCGAGGAAAAAAGAGAAAGAGAACCGACACTTCGAAAAATGAAGATATCGGTTAAAGGAAGAGAAGGGCCACGAAGGGCATGAAAATGAAAGACTCCCTAGCCCTCGCAAACCTAATAGCATCGGGGTCGGAAAAGAACAAGAGTTGACCAAGGGAGGTCGGACAGGATAGATGAAAGTGAGGAGCCTGGCACAAGTAAGTGGAAGCAATGCCAGGGCTCAGCTAAGGGCCCCGTGGTCGCCAACCCACGCTCCGAAGTTCAGAGCCCCTTGGAGGGGGAGGGGGGAGAACTAAGGAGGATCAAGGGGGTGTTGCGGAAGGGGAAAGTGGCATGAGAGGGTATTGTGTAAATTGTGAAAGATTGATTCCTTATTTTTTGACTTCAGGTTATTTAAAAAGGAGATGAGAAAATCGAAAAGGGCATTGGGTTTCTCAGAAATATCATTCAGATTAAGATTTGGATTGAAAAACAGGTCAAGGTGTATAAAACAGTTTTCGGTGATGTCTAGGAGAGGGCCTTTATTTAGAGTGCTGGGAATTTCGATATCCTGGTTTATTGTAGTGATAGCATGTTTTGTGTCATGTATGTGTTGTCGCAACTTCAAAATTAGGTACTTTGAACACGTTAATGCAATAAAGCACAACAAATTTTCGGCAGTGGGACAACACATACATGACACAAAACATGCTTTCACTACAATAAACCAGGATATTGAAATTCTCAGCACTCTAAATAAAGGCCCTCTCCTAGACATCACCGAAAACTGTTTTATACACCTTGACCAGTTTCTCAATCCAAATCTTAATCTGAATGATATTTCTGAGAAACCCAATGCCCTTTTCGATTTTCTCATCTCCTTTTTAAATAACCTGAAGTCAACAAATAAGGAATCAATCTTTCACAATTTACACAATACCCTCTCATGCCACTTCCCCTTTCCACAACACCCCCCTTGATCCTCCTTAGTTCTTCCCCCTCCCCCCCAAGGGGCTCTGAACTTCGGATCGTGGGTTGGCGGCCACGGGGCCCTTAGCTGAGTCCTGGCATTGCTTCCACTTACTTGTGCCAGGCTCCTCACTTTCATCTATCCTGTCCGACCTCCCTTGGTCAACTCTTGTTCTTTTCCGACCCCAATGCTATTAGGTTTGCGAGGGCTAGGGAGTCTTTCATTTTCATGCCCTTCGTGGCCCTTCTCTTCCTTTAACCGATATCTTCATTTTTCGAAGTGTCGGTTCTCTTTCTCTTTTTTCCTCGAATTAGTGTTATATAAAGGATTGTTGCCCAATTGTATTTCCTCTAATTACAATAACCACCACCACCACCACCACCCTCTAATAAACGTTCCCCACCCCCTTTCTCTATTTGTCATTTCTTTTTCAATTACTACGGCAAGTTGTTTCGAGTTGAACCTCATATTTCCTTCATTATTTCTTCCTATTTTTAAATATATTTTTATTTGGCTTTATCCTTTTTTAACGTTTTAAATTATTTTAAACCTATATATCCACTTTGAATTTGACTAAATTAAATCCTACACTGTTTTCCTAAGACTTCATTCACGTCACCTTTTACTCTTCGGCCGGAGAAACAAATGCCTACAAGACCTGCCTAGCAACGACTTTACATAAGTGCATACTTGATCTGCTTATGAACTTCAACTATATTTGTTTTCGGCGCAAGATAGTGATGTTCTGTTTACTCTCTTGACTGTGATTATTGTGTTTTGAACATTAACTGAATTGCTACGATATGATACAATGTTAATTTATTGCCTGTGTTCAATATATTAGTTGTTTTAAGATCTTCGCTAATTGGCTGATGATGACACTTGAAATGTGTTGAAACCGGTCCCAATAAACAGGTTGTAACTACTTTTTAGTTCAACTTACTACGGAGTATTGAAAGGTGGATCCTTCCCTATAATATTGTACATCTTCTTATTTCTCTATTCAATACGGAACAATCATGAAGTTTTTAACTTTAAAAGTTGATCAAGTGTGGAGAGAAATGTTGTGGTGAGATAAGGTATCATGTCTATGTAGACAGCCTTGGTAGCTAGGCAGCCTGGTCTTGTTCAGTTTCACACAATTTATTTATATGAACTGGGCCAGCACAGTTTATTCTAGTTTTAAGGAATGGGTATGTCGGTGTTAAAGGCACCATTTGTGTATTTTTCATTAATTATTCCTCTATGTAGCACTTTGACTAGAGTAATCAGGATCCTGATTTTTATCCCCCAGGCATGAGATCACGGCTGATGATGCCCATGCAATGGGCGAAACATAAATTAGTATGGCACGATGTGACACCTGAGACGTGTATGTGTGTGGCTTCTTTCGGTTCCCCTTTCTGAAGAGATCATAAGCTTGTCTCTCAGAGTGTTGAGAGCCAGGATGAAGTAGTCCAAGGTGTTCTGCCATCATAATTATATTTGTGAGGTGATACAGAATTTCTAATGTTTCCAGTGCACTTGTATTGGAGTATTGTGCAGTCATCCAATGACAAGATGATGGCCTTCTTGATCTATGATTGGATTAATAGTCTTTATACGAGTTGTTAGTTTCCTGCACAATATCAATATAATATTTGTGTGCAGGGTTCAACTCCGATACAAACAGTGGACTTTAATTTCACTCCGTGGGTTGTTTACAACAATCTCAGACAGTTATATGTTACAAATCTCATGACTGGTCCATATTGAAATGTACATTAATTCAACAATGTTACAAAAGTTTATTGAAATCCACGTATTCAATACGCATAGGGATCTTAAAATGAAGATTTATATATTGTAATACTAATTTATGGGGACATGTTTCGCCCATTGTTTGGGCATCATCAGCCGTGATCTCATGCCTAAGGGATTAAAATCACGATCCTGATTACTCTAGTCAAATTGTTACATAGATTACCGTGTGTTATAAAAAGGAGGAAACTTGTAAGTTCACAAACGACAATTTACACAATAAAGATACATCTAAAAAACATTTGATAGGAGGATGTGAGTATGTGTTATAAGTGTGGTCCATTCTTTGTTGGTGAATTGATAAGTATCCATCACTCTTCTGAGGTAATATATCAGACTCTTGACAGTTGCTTCCCAGATTCCACCAAAGTGTGTTGCTCTCAGGAGGGGTGAAATGCCGTGTCATTCCCATGCCTGCGGTTGTGTGAAGAGTTGGTTTTCTGAGGGTTGTTTTTCAGAAAGGCCTTGATTTCTTTAGCTACTCCAAAGAAGTTTGTGCCATTATCGCTGTAAAGTAACTGTAATACTGGATATTAATGAAATAACATGCTCATTTGTTAGTGACTCTATTTGTAGGTGTGTGTTATGAGCATACCTAATATATCTTCTTTTTCACAGGAAAATTTTGAACATGTATCAGAAGTGATAGCTCTGAAAGGAGAAGTTAAATCAGAGTTAACCGAGCCAGGTTCGATGCAGGAAAACTCCTTGGAGGTAATGTACATAATTTGATAAGCCATCGTCAGGTAATTGAAATGGTTAGAAAATGGCTCCACAGATATCAATGTTTGACCCTTCATTTCAGTGCATATGATTGATAGTCCTACAGAAAATACACTTTTTTTATGAGATTGACCTTTTACTTACCTATTTTCACTTTTCCTTTGAGTTGTTCCATGATCTTGCGTTATGAATTGCACAGCACTTAGGATTTTTCCAAAGACCTCTACTCTTTAGCATTTGAGAGCTGGTATCATTCCTACTAATACTTTTGAATTCGTAAATAGTTTTGAACACAAAGTGTTTATAAGGTATATTGTTTTGTTACTGTTACATGATATTTTACTAGTTGCTTCCAAATGAAACACCTTTGTTATCTTATTGATTATATTCATTATTGATTTCTAGATAATACAGTAATTTGTTGATACAAGTTGCTGGTGATATGCTTGATTACCGTGAGCGTTCGCTTAATATACTACTCACATTGTAGCCATCTCTTGGCAAGTGACCTAATGTGGTCTGTGGTGTTACTTGTCCATTGTGATTGATAATTTTACTTAAACATACAATGGAATATATAAGCCATTCAAGAGTTATCTTGCTTTTCTGTTTCATACTTCATAAGGGATAGCGTTTGTGATAGGCCTTATAATTTCACCATTACTCACCTGAAAATTCGTTGCATGGATGAATTCGTCATTACCAGGATGCACATTTGATCACTGCCTTTGTCCACTTCATAGCATGAGTGTCATCTTCTTTCAGTATGACTATGTTGCTATGGGGTACTTCATTGCCCATTTATTGAGATATTCATTTCACCATCTCTTCCAGGAGTTCTGGGTTAGTTGCTGAAGATATTTCTATGTGGGCAAGGTTGTGATGAGATGGGAAGTTTAATCATGATCAGGGAGTGTAGTAATTGGCTGTCCTATAAGGAAATGGGATGTAGTTAGTTAAAAAGTGTCAAAAGGGTCATCATTTAGCTTTGGTGATAGGATGTGAGTATGTGTTGTAAGAATGGTCCTTTCTTTGTTGGTGAAGTGATAAGAATCCATCACTCTTCTGAGGTGTTATATCAGACTCTTGACAGCTGCTTCCTAGATTCCACCAAAGTGTGATGATGCACAAGGGATGAAATGCCACGTCAGTCCCATGTCTGCAGTTGTGTGAAAAGATGGTTTCTGAGGGTGGTTTTGCAGAAAAGCCTTGATTTCTGTAGCTGCTCCAAAGAAGTTTGTGCTGTAATTGCTGTAAATGTTCAGCGGTTGACCTCTATGAGAACTAAGTCTGTAAAGTGCAGAGAGAAATGTTGTGGTGAGATCAGGTATCGTGTCTATGTAGACAGCCTTGGTAGCTAGGCAGTCTGGTCTTGTTTGATTTCTCACGATCTTTCATTAGAATTTGGCCAGCAGTTTTAAGGATTGGGTAATTCTGGGTTACAGGCAACGTTTGTGTATTTCAGATTAATTGTTCTGAGGTATCTGCATTCATCATAGAACACTTGAGATGTGTATGAGTGTGGCTTCTTTCTGTCCCCCTTGTTGATGAGATCCTAAACTTGTCTCTCAGAGAGTTGAGTGTCAGGATGAAATAGTTGAAAGTGTTCTGCCATCATAATTATATTTGTGAGATGATACAGAATTTCTAAATTTTTTACTCCACTAGTATTGGAGTATTCCACCGACAAGAAGATGGCCTTCTTGATCTATGATTGGATTTATAGTTTTTATACTGTATGAGTTGATAGTTTCCTACACAACATTAATCTAACATTTGTGTAGAGGGTTCAACTCCTATACGAACAGTGGACCTTATTTTCACTCCATGGGTTGTTTACGACAATCTCATGACGGGTCCGTATTGAAATATACATTATTTCAACAATGTTACAAAAGTTTATTGTAATCCTCGTATTCAATACGCATTGGGATCTTAAAATTAGGATTTATATATTGTAATACTAATTTAAGGGGACATGTTTCGCCCATTGTTTGGGCATCTTCAGCCGTGTTCTCATGCCTAAGGGATAAAAATCAGGATCCTGATTACTCTAGTCAAGGTGTTACATATAGGAATGTGTGTTATAAAAATGAGGAAACTTGTAAGTTCACAAACGACAATTTACAGAATTAAGACACGTTAAAAAAAATTTGGTGAGACTATATATGTGTTATAAGAGTGGTACCTTCTTTGTTGGTGAAGCGATAAGAATCCATCACTTTTCTCAGTTGATGTATCAGACTCTTGACAGCTGCTTCCCAGATTCCACCAAAGTGTGGTGCTGCAGGAGGGATGAAATGCCATGTCAGTCCCATGCCTGCAGTTGTGTGAAAAGTTGATTTTCTGAGGGTTGTTTTGCAGAAAGGCCTTGATTTCTTTTGTTGCTTCAAAGATGTTTGTGCCATTATCACTGTAGGTATTCCCTACAGCCAGCCGCACATAAGCTCAATGTTCCGCCCATCTCCTCTCCTCCTCCACACCCCCTCCCATCAATATCACACAGATACAATACTAGAAGTGCTACTGTCATTGGTTCTGATGCTGCAAAGGCAACTAGTTCCCACCAGAAAGGTCGATGGTGTGAGTAATTTTATACACAGCATTTTTCGTCAAATTTTACCCTTTTTGCTCTAATCTTAAAAATCCTTCTAGCCTCCTCTCATTACAGATTCTTCACCACACATCCCTCAGTATTCGATTTCAACATTGAAGCTGTAGCCAACATCTAGCACAAGCATTCCCATTCGACTAATAGGACATCACATCAGCTAGTAAAGACACACACAGCAACACACAGACATGATCCTTTTTACACATTTTCAACAAAAATAAGAAAACTGTGGCCTCACCAAACAAATACGGGATTAACAGGGTGTCCACCCATATGGAATACCGGTAACTGGGGAATGTGAGGGAATTCCAGAAATAATGGGAAAACCAGGAAATGTCCCCCAATTCAGAAAATAATCTGGAAATTCCTTCTTCTGCCAGATAAAATGGACATACCTTATTTGTCCATTAATAGAAACACATTCTTCAATTTTTGTAAGATTAATCTTGGGCATGTCTTTTATCCCAGGAATAAATTGTGAAGAAACCTGAATAAACATTAACAAAACCAAGTGTGATCGCGAATATTTTTTTTTTTGCTAGGGGTTTTATGTCGCACCGACACAGATAGGTCTTATGGCGACGATGGGATAGGAAAGGCCTAGGAGTTGGAAGGAAGCGGCCGTGGCCTTAATTAAGGTACAGCCCCAGCATTTGCCTGGTGTGAAAATGGGAAACCACGGAAAACCATCTTCAGGGCTGCCGATAGTGGGATTCGAACCTACTATCTCCCGGATGCAAGCTTACAGCCGCGCGCCTCTATGCGCACGGCCAACTCGCCCGGTGATCGCGAATATGAAGTAACCGATATCTTCAGTAGCTATATGAATAGCATATGGCATGCAGTAGCGACTATGTTCGATCGAATTTTCAACATTTTGATCTGCTTACTATTGTATATTCTGTGTTGTTGGGGAATGGTGAGGCCTATATTGTGTTCTCAGTTTTCTAATTGCTTAAATGTATGGCTTCCACAGCAAAATATGCATATAGACAAAATTCCACTACCCAACAAATGACTGTGTTTGTTTACTATGTAATGATGTGTGCGATAGTCACTACCTCATAAAATGTAAAAAGAGAAAAGACACTGACTCAATGCAGGAAAGTGTGAAATTCGCTTTAACTTAATACTCCTTCGAGTGCTCATTATTATTATTATTATTATTATTATTATTACAATTATCAAATGTGCTGATGTAGGTAAACCTTGTGTAAATAAGACCAGCAATGTGACACTGTTCGAGTCGCGCCATGTTGAGTTTCTAACCTGTCTGATGAAATGGATGGTGACGGGCATCAGTGAGTGAGGCTCCACAGTAATCAAGTGATTTGAAGGTGTTGTACATCAGTGGAAGTGATAGAAACTTGCGGAAGTGTTACGTTTGTATTTACGAATCGATATACCCATATTTTTTGTCGGTGTTGATCTTTTTCTTCCAAATTTGCAATGTAAAGAAAATGGGGAAACAATGGAGTTGGAAGCCCAGCCACTACCAGTGCTGCCAGCGTAGACTGCCTCGTGAAGTGCGTGCTGGATGATTTCAATAACTCGGACAGCTTCTTTGAAAAAATTGTGCAGGCCATTTCGACTCGCATGACACAACTGGTTATAAAAGAATTTGAAAAGAGTTTAAATTTTAATATCGAAGCATTTTCAGAGTTAACTGAAGAACATGGTAAGAAGGAGGCAGAAATCTGCAAACTGAAGGAGGATATGTAGGGGAGACCGGGGCAAGTTGACGATGCTAAGCTTTGGGAGGTCGTATGTTGAACAAGATTATTCAAAATCATTTTTATTCACACTTAATGCATACATTACACTATACTCTGTTATATTATGACCTTATAATTACACTCTTGAAAGATGTTCCAAAGTAATTAAATAAAATTCATAACTTCAGCAAATTCTCCATCTTGCCCCAGTGGCGGTGCAAGTTGACGAACCTGTCGGGGTAAGATGACGAAAAATCCAAACCTATTCTAACCTACACAAAATTTTGTAATATAGCTTGAAATGGTATTTAGTATACACACATGGACAATGTCACTATAAACATCACTTTCATGGTTATATATTTCTATAGTTCGGCACTTCAATATCAAAGTTTTAAGATCTCCTTTGATTGTAGAGAATTTAACAGTAATCACACATAAAAACTCCTCCTTCATAACTAGAACACTTCTCATGCCACCATTCACTACATCTACTACACTGAATCCAGTCTTCTTCTGGGGGATCTACATAAGTTACACTGCACACAGGGCACTCATATCTGTTCTTGTCCTTAGGAAGCAATGTAGATGTGAAAAGAGGGCTCTTTTCTGCCAGTTTCTTCTTCTTTCTTTCCATTTCCTTAGTTTCTTTGCTTCTCTTTTCTTCTTCTCTTCGTAATAATATGTCTTTTGTAGGGGTACTTGTTATGACTGATGCTGATCCAGCTTGCCTTTTCCTGGTCGTTGATCTCTGAGCTTTTGGCAAAGGCATCAGGTCATAGATGGAAGTGCTCGTAGAGGACTTCAATTGATTTTCTTCGTCCTGCCGAGAAGAAGGTCCTGGTTGCGGTGTAGGCAATGCTGCTTCTTGCTTTGAGTTGTCATGTTCTGTTGAGATTGTAAGATCTGGCGAGTGAGTGGATGGATCAGACTCTGTGGAAGGCACTGGTTCTTCTGGTAAATCTCTCTCTGTCGTAGCTGCGGGAGCATAGTCGCCTTCATCAAATACTTGTGGGTTGAATGGCTCGATTCCAGTTGCTTCGAAACCTTTTATGGCATTGCTTACAGTCGCTGTTTTTGTGTAGGCTCCAGAAAAAACTCTTGCAATGTTTCGATCATTTATGTGATGTCCAGGATGAGACACCAGATAATTGTCACAAGCCTGCGAGTAAGCCGTCTTCAGGGGTCCAAAGAACGACACATCAAGTGGCTGCAGTCTGTGGGACGTATGTGGTGGCAATCCAATCATGACGATTCCTTTTTCTCGACAAAAATTGACTGCCTGTAAAGAAATGTGTGAACTATGGTTGTCCACAATCAGTAAAACAGGATCACTTTTACTGGGCTTTATATGATTCACAAAATTTTGTAAGTAAACAACAAACAGATCACTATTCATCCAACCTGTTTCATTTGCGTGTCCAACAGATCCAGGAGGAAGACCACTCAGTAGCTCTGGTTTCATCCTTTTTCTTGGAAAAACCAAAAATGGTGGGACATACTGTCCACTGGCACTCATGGCACAAACTAGAGTGATATTTTTGCCCCTGTCTGCGGACGTAATTTTAGCTACACGTCTAGTACCTTTTGGAGAGATCACTTTTGGTTGTCTATTGGGCACAGTGGAAAGACCTGATTCATCCGCATTGAATATCGCTTGTGGCGCAAAACCATATTTTAGGCGAATTTCTCTTAATATTGAATAAAATTTGTGCACTGCAGCCTTATTGAAACCCATCATACGCCCTATAGAGGTTGCTTCAGGAGTTCTCATCGTAAAGTTGAAGTTCTTCAAGAAGTTAGTGAGCCAATCTTCTCCTGCCATTCTTGTTACGTTGTTGAACGGATGAGCAATGTTGTTCGTCTCAGCGAAATCATACACTAATCTCCTGCACTGTATTTTGGTCATTCCAAAAAGTCTCTGATTTATTTATGTAAGATATCATTGTAATTCTAAAAGCTGTTCATGTGAAAATGTGTTGCGAAACCTTCCCCCATGCACCGGCAAATCTTTGTCAGCTGTATTTTTCTAACGTCTCAGTGTAGCTTCCGGAATGCCATGTAAAGATGCAGCAGCGTTACATGACATTCCTTCTCTTACTGCTTGGAGGGCTGCAGTCATATATTCTTCACTCCAACTCCTCCTTTCCGTTTTGCGTTTATAATTTCTAGGCATGTCTGAAAATATGAATAAAATCATACCTAAATATCTGCTATTACTGTAATAATAATAATGATAATAATAATAATAATAAGAAGAAGAAGAAATTAAAACAATGATCAGGGAAATTCAGCTATTAAAATGCCATTCATTTTCACAGTCGATAGACGTGGGGCAAGATGACGAACTCGTCAACTTGCCCCCGCCATCTTGCCCCAGGTGTTCTTTCTTATGTATAGTATTTTTCCACTGAACAAGGGATTAAATTCTATAACATCCTCCACAAACCAAAAACGTCAGTACATGTACTAACAAAATACTATCGTAACAATTTACGTAGCTCACACTATATAATCCCGAAACCTTTTTGAATTTACCTTGAATATTATAACACTGACGCACGAAACATACCTTCACCCTCAGTGACCACTCTCAGACTGAATGGAAAGTTCCGTTGCAAATAGCTTATAGCGGGCGAGGGTGGCACTCAAGGACACAGGGTAGCCAACAATTTCGGTAGGTAACTAAAGGAGTTATTTGCCATTAGTCATCTTGCCCCGTTCGTCAACTTGCCCCGGTCTCCCCTATGCCAAGTGCAATTCATTGGAGCAGTACAAAAAGAGAAATAATGTAAGAAATTTCGGCATCCCTGAATGTTCGAACGAAAACTGTGATGAACTAGTGCTCAACGTGTGCAAAGTAGTAGGAGCAGATGTTATACATAATGACATTGATAGGTGTCACAGAGTAAGACCTTGATTACCAGAGAAAACAAGGCGTATCCTAGTGAAATTTGTGTCTTATCGGTCACAGCAGGATGTCTTCACTAGGAAAACGAAACTGAAAGGGTTATCCACAACAATCCATGAAGATCATTCGGCTATCAGAATGTCCATCTTGAAGACAGCAATCCAGTGTTTTGTTCTTACAAACACTTGGACTGACTCAGGAGACATCGTAATCAAGAAAGCGGGCAGGATGGAATTAAGAGTGTGCCAGTTAAAGGAACTTCCTATGGCATAAGCTTCTGTTGCAGTGCTGCCTTATCACTTGACAATGTGAGTCAACTCCCATGCTTTACCTAAGTCGCAGCTGAGAAGCTAGCTTTTTTATTTTTTTCAACTAACCTTATCCATCTATCTAGGTATCTTTCATCTATCTACGTATCTATCCATTTACCAAATTTATTTATCTATTTATCTAAATATCTATTCACTTATCTGTTTTCTTATCCTACCACCTGTCCATCCACTTACTCTTTAATAAAATTTTCCTATCTGGATCTAATTTAAGTCGGGCCTCTGTATTACGTCTACATAGATCTAACATCAACACTACATAGAGTAAGCTCCTACTTGAGTATTCTGTACACCTAATCTGCTGTTGCACGTTATCACTATTATTATTATTATTGTTATTAATATTATTATTATTATAATTATTATTATTATTATTATTATTATTATTATTATTATTATTATTATTATTATTATTATGATTATTACTCACAATTTAATTATCTAAAATACATAAATTGCTGACCGTTCTTAGGATGTAGTCGCATGTTGTTTTCTAGTTAGTTTCATTTTAGCAGTTGTTTATGCATACCACAAACAGCCGTAATCCCTGTGACCATAACAATACTTACCTTGTCACACTTCCCCTTCCCCACCCATCCCTTCAAACTGTCTACCTGCTAGTCCATTGACACAAACTCCACCCCTTGAAGCTACAACACACATTCTCCAGTCAGCCCTAAATAGACATAAAACCCAGTGGCGGCTGGTGGTTTAAAAGTTCAGTGGTGCACAATTTTTACTAATGATATATGATTACAGGCTAATTTTCAAATCTAGATACATCAACAATACTTTTTTATTATTAAAATAAAACAAACATTTTACATTTCTATTTTCAGGAATATTACTATAACGCATTAACATTTTTTCATTTAAAAACTCTTTTACCATACTGAAATGAAACACTGTGAGGTAGCCTAATTCCGGCATTGGAAAAATATCTTTTTGTAATGTATCTAGTTTCGAAATTAAACGTCGCATGGGCCTTCCCATTCGTTTCACCTCGGATTGTTCCTTGGCAGTCCGTTGCGGAAACGGCCTAGACATTAAAGACTGCACCGAATTCATGATCTGACAAAATACCACTAACTGATAAAAACGCACAATAATAAAAGCACACATGCTGACACGAAAGTTTACACAATGAAATCAATAAGCTACTTAGCTTGTACGCACATAACAAAGCTCACGACTATACTGAAAGAAATGGCGGTGTTTATTATCAAATTTAGAGACTTTAGTTATATATCCAGCCACGGCCGACTTGATGCTTCGCTCAAGCCAGGACGTATAGCTAGCTCCTTACGGAGTGCAGCGAGGGATCCAACCGACCGTGATCCAGCAGATGAACTTCCATCCGGTGTCGCTAGATGACACTTCTGTTCTATAACAGAATCTCACATTGAGCATCAACGGTCTCTAGCGACTTCGCTAATAGTTGGTTATGTAGGAGCACGGCCGGTTGGATTCCTCGCTGCGCTGCAAGGGGCTAGCTAGAGCGACGCATCAAGTCGGCCGTGGTAGGAGGAGCCAGGTTGATAAACCTCCATTTAAGCAATGTATAAGAAGCCACGCCTATCTTTTCCTCTCCCCGCGCACCCCTCTAGCAGCCTAAAAGCACAATTCTAGCAGCCCCGCACCCCTCGAGCAGCCCAAGTTTCATCCTACCTCAGGTTGACTTCCCGCTGCAAACTTTTCGGCTCCTGCAGTAAACATCTAAGAGTGCCGGCTTGTAAAGTACCGTGCAGTCAATATTTGCTCTTTCAAGCTCTTGAAAGGTTTGTCTTGTTGAATGAAAATACAGTAGTTGAGTAATCCAAATGATAAAACTTTACCTAAAATAAACATAAAAATTTAATGGGGGTAGCGCAAACCTGCAACCTTATGGAGAAACCGCCCCTGATAAAACTGCACTTGACATGTCACCTTAATGCCGAGAGTTTAGTTTCCCAAACTCGTATAGATGAAATAAAAGCGATTTTCATACCACTGTCCTTTGATATAATCTTATGCAGTGAATGTTGGTTGAAAGTCAAATATCAGGCTAGGAATCTGGAATTACCTGCCTACTGTCTTCTGAGGAATGACAGACTTGGCAAAGGGGGAGGTGGGGTCTGTGCTTTTGTCTCTTCGCGCTTGAAACTTCAAATTATCTGTCAGTCGCCTCAACAATATGAACGAAAACCTGAGGACATGTTCATAGTGATGCAGGTCTCTACTGTGAAATGCTTAGTAGGTGCTGTATACAAGCCGCATAAAGCTCGCCATCTGAAGGACTTAGAGACTGATTTTAACAGACTGTTACCTATATGCAAACATGTTATAATGATGGGCGACTTCAATACAAACCTTCTGTATCCTGATTCATCTGAAACCACCCATCTATTGAATACATTTCAGGCATGCATTATGGCGATCCTGCCACTTTCCCCCACTCAGCACACTAAAACCACACACATTACTGGACCTGATAGTAACGAACCACCCTGACAGTGTATTATATCATGGCCAGACGTCTGCTCCCAGACTGTCAGCCTATGACATTATCTTTATGTCTTACGCACTTCAGTGCCCCAGACATAAACCTAAGTACGTGACTTACAGAGACTCTAGCCGTATTGACAATGCAAACTTATTGGAATACTCTTTTTCGATGCTGTGGCAGGATATAACTCATAAAACTAACATTGACGACATGGTCACGACTTTCAATACCATGATACTACATACTTTTGACAAGCACGCTCCTCTATGAACAGCACGCATCTGTAAAAGACTCTCCCCGTGGCTAAATGATGATATTAGAGCAATGATGCCTAAGCAGGATGCAGCTCTTAGGAAATATAAACATTACTCGAAGGAGGAATCCTTATCTATTACAAACGACTACATAATAAAACGACTCAGACAGTAACAAACGCTCGACTACATTACTCCCATGACCTTATAAAACCCTACTATGACCCGCTACCTTATGGAAGTCAATGCGACTATTTGGCTTAAATAAACCGGACAAGGTAGACAATTTGGAGATTTCTCTTGATGAATTGAATGATCACTTTGTATCCTCCCATGTTCAATTAATCGAAGAAGCAAAAGAAAATATTTTGAGGGCAAATAACAACATACCACCCATAGGCAGAGATAAATTTTATTGTAGTTCTGTCTCACCCCTGCAAGGGAAAGCAGCTATCTTGCGAATTAAAACTAATTCCACAGGGGTGGACAATCTATGTATTATAAAGCTAAAGGAAATTCAATGCCATTATTACAGTATTGACATTCATATTCAACTTTTCCCTTCAAAACAGTGTATTTCCAAATGTCTGGAAAATGGCCCTGGTACATCCTTTACTGAAAATAATATCTCCTCCACTAAACTGTAACTTCAGACCTATTAATATACTGTCTATAACAGCCAAGAGACTCGAACACATGGTGCATAATCAAATCACGAACTATCTCAACGACCATGACATACTGGACCCACACCAGTGAGGCTTCTGCCGAAATCACAGTTAATGTACTACCTTGCTAAGCATGACTGAAAGGCAGGCTACTGATGAGCAAAAACTGACAATTCTAGTCTTATTGGACTTCAGCAACGCATTTGACTCTGTAGACCATGAGTTGCCCCTATCCATACTTTATCACCTAGAGTTCTCCTACATTACTCTGAAATGGATGGGAGCCTATTTACATGAACGTCAGCGTGCCGTTCTGTCTAGGTATATGACTTAGCTAAAGAGCTGACACATTGTAAATGTCACATTTATGCTGACAACATACAATTGTACATCCATGCAAAACCAACAGATGTTTTGAAAGCAATTGAGCAAATTAACATGGATCTAGAGGCCATAAGCAAATGGTCTTTCCAGCACGGACTTATTATAAACCCAAAAATCCCAAATCATTGCATTTGCCCATCCAAGACTTATTTCCAGTAATTACCACATGTCCATCCCTGATGTATGACTTCAGTATGAAGCTTTACCCTCTTGCAAGAGGGTAAACAATATCAGAGTGATCATTAACCAGCACTTCTCTTGGACGGATCAGGCAATATCTGTGTGTAGACGATTTTTTGCAATGTTGCACATATTAAACAATTTCAAATTTACTTTCCCGTTCAGTTTAAAGGTGAAACTATTTGAAGCCCTCATATTTCCAATATTCAATTATTGTGACGTAGTTTACACAGACATGAAAACTGAACTTCGAGATAAACTACAATGTGCACAGAATGCCTGTGTAAGATTTATATGTAATCTGAAATATTCAGATCATCTTACCCAGTTTTGCGTCGACATCGGATGGCTACGCCTTGAAAATAGATGAAAGCTGCATACCCTGACTTCATTGCACCAAATCTTTACCGTACAATCCCCATCCTACCTGTATGAACGATTTCATAGTCTCCCTGAACACCATGTTAAGAACATCAGAGCGCTGAGCTCAACATTGTTCGCTATTCCCAAGCATAGATCCTCAACCTACAATTCCTTCACTGTTGTGGCCATCTGTGAATGAAACTTCCTTCTGCAGGGGGTCAGAGGGATATCAAACCTGGGAAGATATAAAAGTATGTGCTCAAAATATCTATGAAACAAGCTTGTAGTGCGACAGATTCCTTTTTCTTCATCTTCTTGTTCTCCTTCTCATCCTGTCCTTTCTTCTTCATTTTATTATTATTATTATTATTATTATAATATCATTCATCAATAGTATTAGAGAGTACTCAGCTGTGGTTCCCTGCATAGTTAACCTTATCCCGATCCCCATTTTTTAATGTTTTTGGCCAACAATAAAAATTTTAAAATTATAACATTTGTCAGTGTAATATATGTCTGGAATTGGACAAATTAATTGCAAGTATTAGGTTTGTCTGTATTATTATTATTGTTATTATTATTATTACTGTTGCAATTCGTTGTATGTTTTTTAGCAGTTATTATATTATTATACTTAGGAAATGTAAATTTATATTGTGTTTTATAATAGATATTTTATGTACAGTATGGTAGCACAGAAGCATAGTAATTTGTTTGTCTCTTTTTAATTCAGTATTCAGAAATTTTTATTTTATATTATTTATGTATTTCACTGGTTAAGAGTAAGACAGGGACACGTGTCCCTAACTTTGCCAGTTAAAATAAACCATATAGATCAATCAATCAATCAATCAATCTATATATCTGTCTATCTATCTATCTATCTATCTATTATGCAAGGTGTTCGGAAACTTGAGGCATGACTAGTGGCTTGTAATATCACGTGTAATTTCGTGAATACAGAACAAGATTTAAAATAAAGTGACATCACATTGTAAGATGAAAGTTGTTTTTTTGTTTTGGAGTTTTTGAAGCATGATTCTGTGTATTCAGTCTTGATCCAACCAGTCCCAAGCTGCCATTCATATCGACTTATATAGTTTAATTGCAATCTTGAAACCTGGCTGCCGACTATATTGTCTACAATACATCGCCATGAGGTTAAGCTACCTGGCTCGGCTTTTAAGGTATAGGTTTAATAGTCTTCAGTGTAGATGTAATTTTATTTATGTCCGTGTGTTGGTTAGTATATTGTTCGTCTGTGTACCATACCTCAGTATAGTTCATCAAAGACAAGTGAGAAGAATGTGACTCCGCAAAAATTGGTACCATGGTCTCAATCAGCCAAAACATCCTTCCTATGCCAGTCATTAGCTGCAAATAATTTATTTCTTTTATTTGTAATAATAATGTACGTATTCTTATTTTAGTGTCGGATATTGTTAGGAAGTGCATACACTATGTTAGTGATAGTGAAGTAGATACTCTTGTTTGGGATTTTTTTGCCTCTGTTTTTCCATTCCACATATTTGTCAACATTAGGTAGGTTATCTATAGCACGTTCAGTGACTTTCGAATTTTCAAGCCATCTTATAGCACAGTATTTCAAAGGAAGTACGTTTGAACCTGAATAATGTCTTTCAGGAACGTACGAAAACAAGAAGTGAAGTGCACGAAGAAACTCTGCAATATTCTACTGGGTTTCTTTTACTGGCATTTTATATGAATTGTGCATAGTATGCAAGCCACAAGGTCCAATGTTCACTAAAATAGGAGCATCTGGATCATCGTTTAATAAATTACCGATATCCTGAAGGAACTTTTTATTAACATTTGGACTATCCATTGAAATTTGTTAGAGTTCTTTAAATTGAGTCCTTGCAGTGCTTGCAAAAAAACATGTAATAAATTCTAGGAGGTAGAGTGACCAAGAAACACGGAATCAAAATAAGAAGTGCATGCCTCATTAGTATCAGGATTGAAACAGGAAACTACAAGATCCATTTGGCCCATCTGAGAAACTTTATTCAGTTACTCGTCAAACCCAATGGTGAAAAAACGTATGCACTTACTACACATCTCAAGAACTTGTTTATGAAAATAGGGAGCCAAACCATGAGTGATTGTATATGCAACTTTCATTCTGTGCATTTGAACTATTGAAGCAATTTCAGAGTCTGGAAACATTACAGGGATCATACGTACACTAGCTTCACTGGCTCGTAAATAATGGTGTTGCATGACAGTTTGCATGCACCATATAATGTCAGCTTTGGTTACTTGCTCTCTTGAAAGGTAATTCTGTAGACATCTATCCTCTCATGAACCTTCTGTAATGGAAGTAGAAGAAGAAGAAGTGGAGTCATAAGTGATAGAGTTCATTGTGGTAGCTATGGTAGGCAGAGGACAATTTGTGTTTGCAGCCAGGGTATTGTGGCCACTTTGTTGCTGAAAGAATTAGAAGAACAGAAGTTCAACAGTCTTTGGTGTCTATAGACAAAGGAATTTGTTCGCTGCAGCAGTCATCGTAATCAATTCTTTTAAAATCTTAAATTGAATTTAATTGGATAAAATTCAACTTCCCAGTTTCTAAATTTATTTTGCACATTAATTGCCCATTTATTTTTTGGATGTTAAGCTTTACAAATGTATTTTAATATTGCTGTCATAGCTGGAAACTCCTTTTATAATTTTATTTTTTGTCATTGTGCGACAGGGAAAAACTGGTTTTTATGTCTGGAAAACAGGGAAATTTCAGGGAATTTCAAAATCTGATTTTTATTCTTTAGGCATGAGATCATGGGTGGTGATGCCCATGCAATGGGCGAAACATGTCTTGTTAAATTAGTAAGACAAGATGTAAATCTTAATTATAAGAACGCTATGTGTACTGAATAGGTGGATCTCCAATAAACTTTTGTACCATTGTTGAATTAATGTGAGATAATTCGCAAACAGTATACAGCTACTCTCTATACCTTGTTTAATCTTGCAACTTTTATTATGAACAAATCACCATGCATGACTGTAAGAAGCATTAGTGGCATTTTTTGAATTGGGAGGTTAATTTGAACATTACGTTTTCATTTTGGGATAGTCCAGGGATCTTGATTCAACCATCTAGGACCATGGCAACAAACTGTATTGTTGATGATTATGTTCATTTGTCTTGTCACTAAGTCAGCATGTTTCCCCTATCCTTTTTTACTTGTTTCAATTTTTATGTGATAGGTAGCGTTCTTCAGTGCGCTTCATTTAAATGCACGGGGTTGAGGTGTACCTCCCAGTACAATTATCGTTATCAGTGTGTATGTGTTTTGGCACTTAATAGTTTAATTGCCTAGCTGAGTAGCTCAGGCGGTTAAAGTGCTGGCCTTATATTTCTTATTGTGCATGAATGTTGAGTATTCAGTACGTCAGCAGCTTGGTTCTTGAAACTTATTATTTCAAACTTTTCAAACGTTCAAGTGTAGTTATTAAGACGTAAAGCGAATTTTGTTGTTGTCGACCACCCCATGAAAGGAAGTCGAACTTGATGTGTTTCAATTAAACACACAAGCTTTTAATGTACAGTCATTTGGTTAGCATGCTCGTTTCATGCACGTGTGAAGAAGCCACTGGTGCGATTCCTAGTCTGGTCGGTGATTTTTTAATCTCTTCTGGCTCGAAGGTTTATTTGTTTATTATTTTTATTTATTGTCTTGTTTTGTATGGTGGGACTCAGGCTATGAAGCCTGCTATCCTGTCCGACCATACATACACCTACATGAAGAGTTAAATATCCACTAAATTATCTACAGTTTAATATCTTAAGGTATCAATTACATGTTTTAATTAATCTAATACTTAGCTATGATCTAATCCTACTATGTTATAAGAAATTATTATTATTCATTACCAGGTTTGACAGAGTTTCTTAAAGTGGAGGTGGTTTGACACGCTCCTAATTTCAGCAGGTAGGGAATTCCAAATTCGGCTGGCGGCGACTATAAATGATCTGCTGTAGCCAGTTGAGCGGTGAATGGGAGTGCTTAGTACTGCTGTGGATGATGATCTGGTAGGAATACTAGAAGGTGATGCTAGGTAATGGAATTGTGTGCCAAGCCTATCAAATGCGGGAGAAATATGGCTAAACCTTGGTATATCTGAAATAAATCGAACGCATGCGTTATGTGCCTTTTGGAACTTGATGGAAAGTGAGGCGTTCAGGTTACTGTATACTACGTCACAGTAGTTGAATATTGGCATTACTTTGGATAAGCACTTTTCTTACATTTTGGGGGAGTAAATCTCTGAGGTTTTTAAGGGAATGTAAGGAATAAAACACTTGCTGACATGTACCTGTTATATGATCGTTCCAACTAAGGTTTTTATCCATTATCATCCCTAAGTTTTTAACTGTCTTTGAAATGTAACTGAATGCCTCTTAATGGTACTGAGTGGGTATGGATGTCTGTAAGTCGTGCGTGGATTTTTTGGGTAGCTAAAAGAATACACTGCGAATTTTGGGCATTGATTTTTAGTGCATGGTCATCGGTCCACCTACATATTCTTCCTAGGTCGTGTATTGCAGTCACGATGATGTGTATGTGTATATATCTGTATGTCGTCTGCGTACTGTAACCTGTGCTGGCATCGTAGCCCTAATTCTTATCAAGTTCCACGTTGGACCGACAATAACCATCGCGCTGTACTTCCTCTCAATTTGCTTCATGTTGTATTTCTAATTTAATATGTTGTTGTCCGTGCTATCTTTCCTCTTAAATGCTACTAATTAACTATATGAAATCGGGGACGAATATACAGATCAAGCGCGGTGGTTGCATGTCAGTGTTTAGTCAGCATCTCAGGGTAAAACATCCATATATATCCGATAATACTATCTACCTTCGTAAGTTCCGTTGAAGAGGGTGAATTTGTTCAATAAGTTACTCATTTTCCCCCAAAATCCTATCGTAAAATCAATATGAGCCTCTAAATATATCATAACTCCGAAATACCAGTCTATATATTATCTTATAACTAATCTTCCTATCTCTACCTTGGAACATAAACGCTTAAATAATCTTAAAACTAATTTATTAGCATGCTAATACTACAAATAATAAAATAATATCAATCTCTGGTAATAGAGGAAAATAAACTCAAATTTAACACATTATCATTCTTGACAAATCAACTTCTTGAATTAATACAATAAAAATTGGCTGGTTTCATTAATTCATTTGGGCATTAATTATTATTTTGTTGTGTGACCACATTTCATGATTTTATTTCATCATGGGGATAAATAAGGTTTATTCTTTATTAAAGGAGGGAGTGGTCTTTCTTTCCTTTAGGTCTATTTGCAGTCTTCTTTAGGATTGGTTTGGAAATACGTATTGACTTGTTTGTGGCATGAGATAAGTAACTCCTTTCCAACTATGGCTTCAAAATGCCATCTTAAGTAATTAAAAGAAATTAATCCTAACCATATTAATATCAACTCCAACATCCTTATATTTTAAAAAATATGTGCCTAAATAAAATCAAAAATTTTCATTTACGAGTGCCATATCCATGTTCATCAATCGTCATAAGCTGCTAGAGTCGTACAGATCAATAAAATACTATGTGCATATTCAATTAAAATGAATCCTTTTACTGCCTACCGATGTGCCATGTTTAGGTTAAAACGTACTCCAATATTATATATTCACTATGTGAGACAAATATATTGCTAGGCGACTATATCTCTTTCCCATATGTGCTTCAAAACACATGTAAATTACGATCAACCTATCTCAATATTTGATTTAAGTTCAACCAATCGACCATCTAACCTCTATGCTATACTTAATATTCACGTATCTAGGCCTTAATTCCATTGCTTGCCTCATTTTCAATCATAACATAACCGTAGCTAGGCCATAAATTCGCGCCTATGTCATTCAATCATTCTTTACACAATAATTATTCAACATTTCAAAAACACCAACAACATATTATTATTATCGCATCTAATTACTGCGATTCCTCCGCATACAATCAATATCTTTACTCAGCTTCCCCATATTTAATAATACGTCGCAGTAAAACACTTCTTTTACCTCAGTATCTATTCATAACACTGCAAGCTGCTAGTTTATTCCAATTCTTCGGAAATATGAACGATATTGGCCTTGTTAGTCGATCTGGTCGTTGGGTAACCTAGGCTTCTTACTATACACTTCACTTTCTTATCTTAGCCTCGCCTAGTTTGATATACGACGTTCTCTTAAGCATATAGGTTCAAAAACATCATCATTCACTTCCCGATACTGCTCACATTAACCTAAGATCAACTTATGAGCACGGCAGTATATTACTATACATACATAACACATATCTGTGGTTATTTTCTCCGGCATATGCCTTAGAATTCACATATTGGCACAAACAAGTTATATTTTGGCACTTCAGCACTTCTACAATTATACTACACTAAATGAAGTAATTTGATAGTTAAATTTCTTGAAAATGTTACTTATCTCAAGCCATTTTTATGTCCGAAGTTGGTTTCTTCTTCCTCCTCATGGCATCTAAGAACATCTAGCCTCGTGCTGGATTACGCCATACTGGATCTCTCTAAGTCGCCGGGCCTGAGCTTACGATGATCTGGTCAGCCTTCCTCCATCGATTTACGCTAGCTCCATTTCGAGTCCAAATTCCATGTATCGAAAAGACATTGTTAATTGCACAGAATACATCTTAGTTTTTCGTATACAAAGCTCTACCAAGTACATTGACTAATTGTATTCATGCTTCTTATTCTTTAAGGATAATGCTCAGAGTTAATTATATCTTTATAAATTGGTTCTTTCTTGGTGAAATAAATTGCCTAAACAATGTTATTTGAATCTTGTAGATGGATTATTCGTATCGTTTGAGAAAATCTGGCCGCTTATTAAGTTACTATTGGCCTTATTTATGAATGCCTTAATCCGACACCTCTTCTTCAGCACAGTACTTGGAGTGCTTCCCTGCCGTTTTTTTAAAGTAGTTTTCAATAGTTTGTTATTGGATTCTTCCCGCGTACGGATTCGAGTACGGTTCTCTCGATTATAATAGTTGTCCTTCTGGTTAGGTAATCAGAATTTTATAGCTCGTTTCTGGTGTAATCTTTGTTTTTTTTGCCAAAGTAGATAAGAATAGGACGTTTTCAATTTTTTTACGTACAATTGTTCATTTTTCATAGAGTTTCCTTTCCTTCTCGCCGGGCAATGCCTCTTAATTGCGATCAACTTGTCATAAAAGGTTACTCCGTGCATTCTTGACGCTTGAAGCTGACCTGCGCCATTTTTCATCCGATCTATCTTCATGTCAATCGACGTCAATTGTAACGTAATGGTACAGTACACATATTATTGACAATGTTTAATTACTTGTGTTATTTCTGAAGGTTGTGGGTTTTGATTCCTTTAGCTGTTATGTTAGTTTGTTTCCCAGGCGGCCTGGTGATGTTTTTATTTGCTCGCTTCTCTAATGTTAGTTACCAAGTGATGTAAACCAGCAGGCAATTACACGTCTCCAGGGTTCAAATCTGTAGCCTAGAGCTCAATGCGCGAACAATAAACTTTGTACTCCCTGTCTTACTAAATAAGTTACTTCGGAGTCTAGTGAACTTGCTCGTACCGGCAATGTTCTTTTGCTGAGATGTGCATACTAGGCTAATTGCAAAAACAATGAACTTTGTATTTCATATCACAGCAAATGTTTCGAAGTCTAATCAGAATGTTCTTGGAATCAGTCTTTTTTTGCTAAGACGCACATATGTCACGACCTCACTTAGTACAGAATTTGTTGCATTCTCTTTCCACATTCAATTGACATAGTTTGTGCTAATCGTTCACACCTAGTCTTTAGTGAAAGAAAAGCCCGTCATCGATTCTGGGTCGGGTTGAGGACTTTTAATATTTTTTTCTTCTTGTGAACTCAAGACTTTAAGTTCTGATTCGAAGTTAGCTCCAGGTTTGAGAACCCAATTCAGCGATTGTTTTCTTTGTTCAGAATTAAAAGTTTTAATTTTTGGTGTTAGATATTTGAATAGCACTTCAGCTTTGGGTCCAAGCGAGCTCCATGTTCAAATCCAAGTTCTGTAGGTGATTTTTTCCTCGGAATCTTGTAAGGCTAAAGCTAGGTGTTTTAGTGAAACACATAAGCTGTTAATGTACAGTCATTTAGTTAGCACGCTTGTTTCTTTCCCAAGTAAATGATTCCCGGGTTCGAATCCTAGTCGGGTCAGCGAATTTTTCATTCCTTGTAGCTCAAAGGTTCGGTGTTTTAGATTCAACACACAATAATTTAGTTACTATGGTAGTCAGCAATCCAAGGGAAAGATTGCCGAGTTATATTCCCAGTCGGTGTGGGGATTTTTAATTTCTCTCAGCTCAAACGTTATGTGTTTTGAATTAAATGGACACTTTCAGTGTGCAGTCATTTACTTAGCAGGATACTCAGCAGTCCAAAGGGATGAGCTCTGCGTTCAGTTCCCGGTCACATATAGTGCGAACATATTTTTCCAGTTCTGAACACTTAAATTTTAATCCCTTGAGTGATATCAACGGTATTATAAGCTACTATAAGCCTCCAGAATTCACATCTCTGAGCTCGAATTGTTACAATAATAAAATTGGGGTTCCAAGCACTAAATACCAACAGCACATTACGCATCAGCCTACACGCTAGCATCTTTGACTCTGCAGTCGCTCAGTTCAAGGAGCTTGAGGTAGCTATATAATGGTATGTCCCTAAGAATAATGCACATGCATTGAACCTTTTACCATCTCCGTAGTCCCATACCACCATCTTGTTCCACGTTCAGCTCTTGAGTCCTAGACCGTAGCTCATTCCCTTTCTCCTTTAGTTTTAGCCCTATTGCCATTTTGTTCTTTAGCCATTTAACACTTTTGCACATTTGTCCTTTTGCCATGTTGATCTGTATCTGTTTTGCGCTTTTGGCCTTTTGCAGTCACTCAGTTCCATGATCTGATGTCACCTTTGAGCGTTATGCCCCTACGAATATGGCACACCTATTAAGCTTTACACCATCTCCCTTGTCCTATTAAAATAATGTGAATGGCCGCCATCCATTTCCAACCTCAGCTCCTAACATCCATGGACCATATCTCATCTTGTCTAGCTAGGTTAAGCCTGGGATCGAATCTCAAACTCAAGTCTATAACGCCCTTGCAAGGTTAAACCGGGCAACAAATCCATGCCTGATAGATTCAGCCAGTACACTTGGACATCAAACTTGTCTGTAAAGCTAATGACCTTGTAAGGTTAAGCCTAGGGTTGAATCCAGGGCCTGGGATGTTAGGCCCCGAGTCGAACCCGTGCTCGTTAGGTTAAGCTTGCACTCTTGGCCAAGTCCTACTTTCAAATCCCCCCCCCCCAATTTATGGTCATGTGAGGTTAATCATTTTATTTAGGCATAATTTTGACATTACGTATCTTCATCATTTATTGAAAACTTTTAACTTCATGAACATTCGAGAACTTATGTCACTCTCACTTTTAAGAATCATGATCGATTAACTAGAAGAACGATCACTTTAGGGCAGTGCGAAGATTTGTTAATCTATCTTCACTCATTATAGAAGACAGACTAATAATGGTTTAAAATTTGCATTAATTAGATACGTTTTTTAATTAGACAAGCTTGGGGTTGTTGAGTGAGCACAGAGAGTGATTATTATTTTAAACTGCGGTTGTCGATTCATGTGCTCTGCAATATACTCTCCATAATGCAGTATTCGTTGCTACTTCCACACAGAGCTCGATAGCTGCAGTCGCTTAAGTGCGGCCAGTATCCAGTATTCGGGAGATAGTAGGTTCGAACCCACTGTCGGCAGCCCTGAAAATGATTTTCCCTGGTTTCCCATTTTCACACCCGGCAAATTCTGGGGCTGTACCTCAATTAAGGCCACGGCCGCTTCCTTCCCACTTCTAGCTCTTTCCTGTCCCATCGTCGCCATAAGACCTATCTGTGTCGGTGCGACGTAAGGTAACTAGCAAAAAAAAAAAAAAAAAAAAAAAAGCTATTTCCTCAGTGATCATAAATATGTGCTATGGTACCATTCTGTCACTTGACAAGGCTAGGCTATTTGCATTTAGCACTATCTGCCTTCATAAATAGAGCATCCAATGTCATTAAGGCCTATTATTAACACTCAATCATTTACATCCACTTTCATTACTTTCAACATAACTTATTTTTATATCATACGTTTAGTCCTTAATATACAATACATGAATAACATTTAGGTGACAATTATGTAAGATGAGGTGTCATATTCTATAAACATTCGGAAATAAATACATCATATCCATCCCAATTCGTCTTTTAGGTTCTAAGTTTAACAAATTGGTCTATGATTTTTAACACTTGATTGCTAGTGCACTACACTGTTAATGAAATTCAAATAATTGAAGACTTACAATATCAACGCATTTTATCTGATAGAACTACATTCATGTTCATAAACAAACAGAACACCATGAAAGACTAGAACAGGAAGTTCTTATTCACAAAACGTGTTCATTAGTATGTTCTGCTGAAACGAGTAGCGTTTCAGTCACCCAGAATCGGCATATGTCCCGTTGCCTAGTAGGCACTGGGTCCTCCAAAGGCACTGACAATTTATTCCATGTGTGATGGCATCGACATGTATAAGGCGCGAATGGCGTCCTGGGGTATAGCCATCCATGCTTTATTCACCTCGTTCCACAGTTCATCTTTGGTGGCTGACATTGTGTCACAGCGAAGCACCCGTCCTTTCACCATACTCCACACATTTTCAGTTGGCGACAAGTCCAATGATCAGGTGGGCCAGGGCAACAGTCTGACCTTCTGTGACAAGAAGAAAGCACGTGTTCGTGCAGCGAAATAAGGTGTCTGGGGCGTCGTGCAGAAAGGGTATGTCATTCACGTAGGTCAAACTGGTAACAGTGACCTGGACACGCACCAACTGTGATTTGTAGTTGTACCCAATAGCACTCCACACCATAATGCCTTGAGTTGGCGGTGTATGTCTTGTGTGAAAGCAGTCAGTGTGATGTCTCTCCACCAGTCTGCGGCGAACGAAATTGCGGCCAACGTTTTCAAACAGACAGAACCTGGATTCGTCTGAAAATACTGTCTGCTGCCATTGCTGTCCCCAGAAACGTCACTCCATACACCGTTGCATTCTGGCATATTTATGCACAGTAATCAAAGGTAGGGGGAGGAGTGGACGATGCGCCGTTAACCCAGATCGTAATAAACTTGGACGGACTCTCACTCCTGAAAGTACGATATGTTACACTGTTCCACTGTTGCGCCAGAACCGAGGAGGATGAATATCTGTGATCTGTGCTGCAATGCTATTCCGATTAGGTTTCGATCTTCTTGGGGTTGGGGGAGGGTTGTGGGCGGTGCGACCAGACACATCTGGTCGTGTTCTATAGCCTCCTGTGAGCGTTCTGTACACACCCTTTGCACAGCCGACGCACTTTTTCGTACGCGAGCTACAATTTCCCAGATAGATGTATATCACATTCTCTCATGCTTCTTTCAAAATCACTCATCTGACAGTACTTTTCTTGCATACGTCTGCGAGGCATCCTGCACATTTGCTCAAGTCACACTGATCCAGTACCTTCGGTTTACAGCGACAATGAGAGCCGCAGGTACAGTTTACCAGCCAATGGTGGTGCACAGATGTATCGATGAGGACCTTGTACCTGATATTCGACATGGTTCAAATGCTAATCATTTCTTCAGAACATACTAGTCCACATGTCTTGTGAATATGAACTTCCTATCTCTAGTCTTTCAAGCTGTTATGTATTTTAAGGACATGAGTGTATTTCAGTCACTCACAAAATTTACCAACACCAATAAGTAGATGAGAAGCGGTAAGGATCTGTAACAACACAAAATGATCCATAATATTATTACAAGAAAGAAGTCCTTCTGAAAAGGAAATTAATATTTAAAAAATGTATTTAAATTTTTATGATGGAAGTTGATTCAGTTGGTTCTTGTTTGTGGGTTACTGTAGTCACGTCCTAGTTCGTGAACCATGGGCAACGGCTGAGTGGCCTAGTAAGTGGTCCTGAGAGTCGGGATACCAGTTGCTGGCCCTCCTTGTGCTCAGGTGGCTAGGACTATACAATTCACCGGTGGTCCATAACCCGTTAGAGGAGAGATCCTCACTTGGACTATGTGCAAGTAGGGCAGCATCCTGCTTCATGAATTTACCGAGCTCAGAACACTTTAAGCAAGCCTCGGACCTATGGGAGTAATGGAGTCGCACTCCCATTTGACAGGCGAGGGACTCCTTGGAAACAACTTGGCGAACGAAATGGAATTCGATGGGGAGCTATCAATATTAATGGGGCTTATGGAAGAAAGAAGGTAGAACTGGCTGAGTTAGCAAAGAGGATGCATCTGGATGTGCCAGGAGTAAGTGATATTCGGGTAAGGGGAGATAGGAGATTATAAAGTGTACTTGACGGTTTTAGAAAGGGAAGGGCAGAGTCTGGGGTAGGGTTCTTTATCAGGAATACCATTGCACGCAACATAGTTTCGGTTAGACACGTAAATGAGCGAATGATGTGGGTAGATTTGTCAGTGGGAGGGATTAGGACAAGAATTGTGTCCTTGTATTCACCATGTGAGGGTGCAGATGAGAATGAAGTTGACAAGTTTTATGAAGCATTGAGTGACATCGTGGTCAGGGTCAACAGCAAGGATAGAATATTGCTAATGGGCGATTTCAATGCGAGAGTTGGGAATAGAACTGAAGGATACGAAAGGGTGATTGGTAAATGTGGGGAACATATGGAAGTTAATGGGAATGGGAAGCGTTTGCTGGACTTCTGTGCTAGTATGGGTTTAGCTGTTACGAATACATTCTTCAAGCATAAGGCTATTCACCGCTACACATGGGAGGCTATGGGTACCAGATCTATAATGGACTATATCTTAACAGACTTCAAATTCAGGAAATCTTTTAGAAATATACGAGTTTTTCGGGAATTTTTCGATGATACAGACCACTATCTCATCTGTAGTGAACTAAGTATCTCTAGGCCTAGGGTAGAGAAAGTGAAATCTGTCTGCGAACGAATAAGGGTAGAAAATCTCCACGACGAGGAAATTAGACAGAAGTACATGGATATGATTAGTGAGATGCTGTAGTAGAAACAGCAAGGGAATGCCTAGGAACAACTGTGTGTAAAGATGGGAAAAGGCGAACATCTTGGTGGAATGATGAAGTGAGAGCAGCCTGTAAACGTAAAAAGAAGGCTTATCAGAAATGGCTTCAAACAAGGGCCGAGGCAGACAGGGATAGGTACGTAGATGAAAGAAACAGAGCAAAACAAATAGTTGTTGAATCCAAAAAGTAGTCATGGGAAGATTTTGGTAATAACCTGGAAAGGCTAGGTCAAGCAGCAGGGAAACCTTTCTGGACAGTAATAAAGAATCTTAGGAAGGGAGGGAAAAAGGAAATGAACAGTGTTTTGGGTAATTCAGGTGAACTCATAATAGATCCCAGGGAATCACTGGAGAGGTGGAGGGAATATTTTGAACATCTTCTCAATGCAAAAGGAAATCATCATGGTGGTGTTGCAAACAGCCAAGCTCATGGGGAGGAGGAAAATGGTGTTGGTGAAATTATGCTTGAGGAAGTGGAAAGGATAGTAAATAAACTCCATTGTCATAAGGCAGCAGGAATAGATGAAATTAGACCTGAAATGGTGAAGTATAGTGGGAAGGCAGGTATGAAATGGCTTCATAGAGTAGTAAAATTAGCGTGGAGTGTTAGTAAGGTACCTTCAGATTGGACAAAAGCAGTAATTGCACCTTCCTATAAGCAAGGGAACAGGAAGGATTGCAATAACTATCGAGGTATCTCATTGATTAGTATACAAGGCAAAGTATTCACTGGCATCTTGGAAGGGAGGGTGCGATCAGTCGTTGAGAGGAAGTTGGATGAAAACCAGTGTGTTTTCAGACCACAGAGAGGCTGTCAGGATCAGATTTTCAGTATGCGCCAGGTAATTGAAAAATGCTACGAGAGGAATAGGCAGTTGTGTTTATGTTTCGTAGATCTAGTGAAAGCATATGACATGGTACCGAGGGAAAAGATGTTCGCTATTAGGGGGACTATGGAATTAAAGATAGATTATTAAAATCAATCAAAGGCATTTATGTTGACAATATTGGGCTTCAGTGAGAATTGATGGTAGAATGAGTTCTTGGTTCAGGGCACTTACAGGAGTTAGACAAGGCTGTAATCTTTCACCTTTGCTGTTTGTAGTTTACATGGATCATATGCGGAAAGGTATAAAATGGCAGGGAGGGATTCAGTTAGGTTTGGCCTATGCTAACGACTTGGTCTTAATGGCAGACTGTGCCGAAAGTCTGCAGTCTAACATCTTGGAACTTGAAAATAGGTGCAATGAATATGGTATGAAGATTAGCCTCTTGAAAACTAAATTGATGTCAGTAGGTAAGAAATTCAACAGAATTGAATGTCAGATTGGTGATACAAAGCTAGAACAGGTCGATAATTTCAAGTATTTAGGTTGTGTGTTTTCCCAGGATGGTAATATAGTACGTGAGATTGAATCAAGGTGTAGTAAAGCTAATGCAGTGAGTTCGCAGTTGCAATCAGCAGTATTCTGTAAGAAGGAAGTCAGCTCCTAGACGAAACTATCTTTACATCGGTCTGTTTTCAGACCAACTTTGCTTTACGGGAGCGAAAGCTGGGTGGAATCAGGATATCTTATTCATAAGTTAGAACTAACAGACATGAAAGTAGCAAGAGTGATTGCTGGTACAAAGAGGTGGGAACAATGGCAGGAGGGAACTCGGAATGAGGAGATAAAGGCTAATTTAGGAATGAACTCGATGGATGAAGCTGTACGCATAAACCGGCTTCAGTGGTGGGGTCATGTGAGGCGAATGGAGGAGGATAGGTTACCTAGGGGAATAATGGACTCTGTTATGGGGGGTAAGAGAAATAGAGGGAGACCAAGACGACGATGGTTAGACTCTGTTTCTAACGATTTAAAGATAAGATGTATAGAACTAAATAAGGCCACAGCACTAGTTGCAAATCGAGGATTGTGGCGGCGTTTAGTAAATTCTTAGAGGCTTGCAGACTGAACGCTGAAAGGCATAACAGTCTATAGTGATAATGTATGTAATGTATATATGTTGATTCAGTCCTTGCTGGCAACGTCTCATGGTTGGTCCCTTACCACCCTTTAGGTTGTGGTGGCATCACCCCTTTTAGTAGCACATTCTGGAAGGAATATCCTTTGCAAGGTGCAGCGTGATGGATGTAGAGATTTCTGTTGCAAGCAACATGATGATTCCTCTTGTTCCTTGCCTTGCAGGCTTCCTTTTAGGCTTGCACACACACACACACACACACACACACACACACACACACACACACACACACACACACACACACACACACACACACACACACAGAAACTAAAACAGCACATTAATATGTGTTCCAACCACGCCTATTTAAATGTCAGTTGACACTTAACTTGCGGGTTCAGATGATTTATGCATACCACACGTGTTCTGGAATTAATATTGTAGTGGTTATGTCTTGCTGAAGACGCAATAAAGTGTTCTCTTTGCAAGACATAACAGCTAATAAACGTCTCTTGGCGTAGAATAACTTGTAGGATTGTAGTGGGAAAGCGAAGCGAAGTTGTGCTCTAAAGTAGAGCTGTATGAAAGCAGTAGAGTAAGAGCTGAGTAAGTTGAGGGTCGATTACACACTGCCTTTATCAGTTCTCAACCTAGAACGTGTGATGAGTTGGAAAACAATCATTAAATTTCTTCACGTCTTCTTTAAAAATCATGGTTCAAAACTGGTCTTCTGAAGAGTTCTGAAAACTTGCTGGGCAGTGCTAGCCTTTAAAATGTTAGCTATTCATATCTGTCGCATGCAAAGCTCCTGACCAGTACGAGAAAAGGAACGGATCGCCACGCGGTCATGCAGCTATGAGCTTAAAGGCAACTTGCTCTAAGGTTTTTGCGGCAGTCTCAATGTTAACTGTAATTATGCCATATTCGGATACAATATGTTGTAGACGAAGAATTCCTTTCCACAGTATATACTACTGTATAAATTATACAGAAGTATTAAAAGTGTATTATTTTGATATTTTGATGCGTTGATATTTTGTTGAAATCCTATGTGTGATGTGATAATTGCATTTTTGGATTCAATTGTTGTGTAGAACTTTAAAGTGAAACTATCTGTAGATTTGTACAGTGCTTACTCAGTGTCATTCTACATTATTAACAGTTTTCTAACATGCCCAGCGATCTTTTAGCTGTTAATTTTAATACTGTAACTGGTTTTACAGTAAAATAGTGATAATCATTTCATTTACTATTTGTTAATTGATAATTTACCCAAGTGTCGTTGAAATGTTTTTGATCCAATCCAATGTCTTCCCTTTGGAGATAAATTGACCCATGACCGTTTCTCTGTGCCTAGATACCTTTGAACCATGATTCCCGTTTACAGCATATACCCTGCAGTTTTCTAGTGTTTTCTTACACTTCTCTGAGTGTTAGCTTCCAAATATTCCATGGAATAATTACGACGGTTTATCTTCAAACAAGTGCATACATTGTTTCTTAATATGGATAGATCTGTGGTGATATGGGGCAGTCAAAGTTCATAGAACTATTGTGATGAACCTATTTCTTGATTGTTGTCACTTTTTTCTGTACATCAGAGGGGGAATTTGTTTGTTGTATCGTGTGGTACTGAATGTTCACATTGTCAACCAATGTTAGTTGAAGTGAATTGTTTTTGAGTGTTTCACTCTAACTGAAGTTCTGTTAGGTTCAACTTGCGTTAGTTTGATCACCTCAAGAATAATGTCTTCGCAGTTTTTCTGAGTAGAGTTCTTTCGTGCAGTTTTCTTCGGACTGTGCTGCAAGAATATAAGCATAAACTTGGAAGCATGGTCTATCGTAATTACGATGCCGATATGCTTGATAAGTCTCGTAAAGGGGTTCTTGGTGAATGGCATACAGAGAAGCTGCGAAGTAAGAAGTAAGGGCTACCTCGATCCTAGAAACGAAGAACATAGGTAGCCAGCCCATCTTGACTTCAAGGGAGGAAAGCATGCTCTGTATAGAATTTTGAAAGATGTGCATTTGGGGTTCTACTTTACTCTTTAGTTTTCCAAAGTAACCCCATGTATCGTAAAATTTTGGACATGTATATGAAAACTTATGTCCAAATGCATGTAAATATGGGGAACTGCAAACACTGATTTTTTTAAAATTGACTTACTTTTAACATATTGTTTGAAACTACATATAAAGATACTCTCACAATAAGTATTGGAAGAGAAGGAATTCAAGCACTGAGCAAATGGCCATTTAGCTATCGGCCTGAATTTGGGAGATGCTGGGTTCGAACCCACTGTTGACAGCCCTGAAGTACATGTTTTCCATGGTTTCACATTTTACAGCAAAGAAATGGTGCTACTGTACTTCAGTTACGGCCACAGTTGCTTCCTTCCCACTCCTAACCATTTTTAGGTCATCATCGCCACACGACCTATCTGTGTCGGTGTGAAAGGGAAATAGTAGAAACCATCAAATAACAATATGCCGTAGGTTATGTTGAATTAACTTTCATTAATGAGGCTTAAATTTATGATAATAACTGGCCACTGTTCTTTGACTGATAATTACATTCAAACTTTTCACCTTTTGTCTCTTTCATAAACCAAGGAAGCTAAATGTTATGTACGTAGTCAATGAAAAGTTACATTCTCATAAGTTCCACAGATTCAGAGTTTAGGAATATTCGTTGCTTCAGTTAAACTATTGTAATTAGGATACATCTAAATGTGGCTTAGAATTATTGTACAATATTTATTTTATTAGTAAATATCATTCTTCCTGTACTATTACTAAATTTTTCATTGTAGGGGAGATTTCTCCTTAGAAATTTAGTTATCACTAGAATTCTATTGTTCCTGTTATATTCGTGTGTATCTCTGTGTTCGGTAACCCTTTCGATACTCTAGCATTTAACAAATGGCAGGTTTCACTTCTGTTAGAGCACAGAAAGGTAAGGTAGTACTAATTTAATAATAATCTGTCTAGGCGTTTGACTTTGTTTGTAATCCTTGAGTAGTTCTTGCGAATTTTAAACTTTAGGCCCAATTGCAATTTTCATTTCTGTTTGTGCTTAGTAATAACCTATTGTAATTAGGACACGTCTGAACGTAGTTTAAAATGATTGTAGTGTATTGCAGTAACTTATTAGAAATTAGATTGCTTATTCTATTATTTTGAGTAGGCTTGCGAATTTCAAACTTTAATTGTAACTTCCATTTCTGTTTGTGCTTAGTAATAACCTGTTGTCATTAGGATACGTCTGAACATATTTTAAAATTATTGCAGTGTATTGTAGTGTCTGAACGTAGTCTGAACTTTGTTTAAAATTATTGTAGTGTATTATAGTATCTTATTAGATATTAGTGTGTTTATTTTATTACTGTGAAATACGAGTATTTGTGTAGTATAGTGTCTGCAGTATCTGTGATAACTCTCTTACCAGAATTCTTTGGTAGTCATTATGGTAGACTTAACTGCAGTTTAGAATTGTGTAATTCTTGTGTATTATTTTCTGTTTTCAATAATTAACAGCGATTTTCATCCTGTTAGGGTGTTGTAGGAAAACAAAAGCGTACAACTAAATAGTGTTGTAGTGTAGTAGTAGCCTATATTCACTACCTTATAGTCGTGTGATCTTTGTGAACTATCCTAGACAATATTTCCTTCCTTTCATTTTTATCTTGCTCAGAATAAGTCATCTTACTTTTCCTTTTCTTTTCATTATTCAGTAAAGAATGGATAAGGAGTGCAAGTGTAGGAACTGTAGATGTGGCCAGGCATTAAGGAGTATGAGAGAGGAGTTGGAGAGTTTGAGGGAGATAATTACGATTCTCTCAGAGGACAGGAATGAAAGTAGGCCTCCCTCAAACAATGTACAGGATACAGTAGGTGTGAATGAGGGAATGGAAGGGAAAGAAAGGGGGGAACTATAGAAGACAGGTGGTTTAATGTTTTAAGTGGAAGGAGATTGCAGACTAAGGACTCCATTCAGGATCAGAATTCAGGACAGGTGTCTGTGAGAAATCGGTATGAGTCACTGCAGGTAGAATAACCGAGGGAAGATAAACAGGGAACTGTTGCTGAGAAGTGTGGAAGTAGGAGGAAAAGGGTCATGGGATGGAGAAAAGGGCGGAGGAAGTAGCTTCTGCAGCTGTCAGGGATGATAGGCCTGACCATGAGGAGACGGGATCAAATGAGGTGGGGTAGGGATGAGGATCTGGTCCTGGAGGCTTCCATCGTTAGACATGTGGGGAATGTGTGTCGGGGAAAGGGAACCAGGGTAGAGTATTATCCAGGAATTAGGTTAAGGCAGATGTTGAGGAAAGTAGAAAAGGAAGAGGGAAAGGAGAAGGTCTTGGTGTTTCACGTTGGTACTAACAACGTAGAACAAGCAGGTATAAGTACCAACATAGTTAGGGATCTGGTAAATGCAGCACGCATGAATTTACGGAAGCGGAGATAGTTATCAGTGGAATACTGTGTAGGAGTGACACTGACTGGAAGGTGATGGGGGATTTAAATGAGACTATGGAGTGGGTATGTGGGAAACTGGGAGTGAGATTTCTAGATCTTAATGGTTGGGTAGGAGATATGGATGTGCGCTCAGATGGCTTCCACTTACACCGCAGTGGTACATATAAGTTAGGAATTTTTTTAGGAGGGTTATAGGGAGGTAAATTCAGGGAAATGGGGAGCGGTGATAAGGGAACAGGGTACTGGAAGTCAAGTAGGGGTGACATAAAATTGTTAGTGCTAAACTGTAGAAGTATTGTAAAGAAATGAATTGAATTAAGTAATTTAATATATATATATATACTGACTTAGCAAATGTCATGGGATAGTCACGTAATAGCGTATGGGGCCTCCTGTGGCCCTGCGAACTGCAATGAGACGCCGTGGAAGTGAGTGGACAAGTCCCTGGTAGTCCTCTCGACGCAACTGACACCAAATCGTTTGCAGAGCGGCCGCCAAAGCTGGTCTGTTCGTGGGTGCAGGATCCATGGCACGGAGCCTGCGTTCCACGACATCGCAGATATGCTCGACAGGGTTCATATCGGGCCTCCTGTGTGGCCATGGTAGTCGTTGGACCTCCGCTGCATGTTCCTGGAACCATTCCCGGGCGACGTGGGAGCTATGGGGTGGCGCGTTATCATCTTGAAACACCGTAGAACCGTCTTGGCGCTGAAAGGTCAAGAATGGTTGGAGATGGTCTCCGAGCAGCTCAACATGCCGCGTACCATTCAAAGTCTCTTCCAGAACAACTAGGAGGCCCATTCCATACCAGCAAAATGCACCCCACACCATAACAGAGACACCAGCGCCCTGGACCACACCTTATTGGCAGGCGCAATCCATCGCTTCATGTGGTCTGCGCCATACACGATGCCTTCCATCGGCATAGTGCAGTTGAAATCGTGATTCGTTCGACAATATCACGTTACGCCATTATTCCAGTATCCATCCCTGGTGACTGGCGACAAATGGGCGTCGTTGTGCCCAATGACGTTGGGTTGACAGTGGCACCCGTGTGCGGCGCCGGCTCCCATACCCCATAGAACCCATGTTCCTACGGATTGTCCAGTGGGAGACATGTCTAGCACGGCCTGTGTTGAATTGAGCCGTGATATGTTGCACGGTTGCCCGTCTGTCACAACTGACAATCCGTCTCAGATGCTGCCGGTCACGCTCAAGGAAAGTGGCTGGACGGCCGGTCGTTCGTCTGTTGTGGACGGTGTCACCCGCATTCAACCATTCACGGTACACCCTGGACACGGTTTTTCGTGTGAGCCGAATTCCCGCACCACTTCCGAAATCGCACTTCCCATCCGTCGTGCACCGACCACCATACCCCCTTCGAACGGTGGCATCTCACGACGACGTTCCATGTTACACCTGTCACATGCACAGCCACTGCTCACAAGGTCTCCTATACAACTGCCGCTGGCACAGGGAGCTTGTGGTGCGCATACAACACACCTGCGCATCAGTGCTCCGCTATCCCATGAGATTTGCTCAGTCAGTGTATACTCATCAGATATTGTAATAGGAGTTGAATCATGGCTGAGAAACGATATGAATGATGCAGATATTTTCTCACGGAACTGGAGTGTGTATCGTAGAGATATGATAGGAATGGTAGAAGGGGAGTATTCATCGTGGTGAAAGAAGAATTTGTAAGCTACGAAAAAGTCAAAGACGAGAAACATGAAATTCTAGGTGTAAGGCTGATCTCTAAAGATAATAGGCAACTTGATGTCTTTGGAGTGTACAGACCAGGAATATAGCGCAGATGTTGATTCAGAATAATTTGATAAGATAATCAGCTATGTGGGAGACGATAAGGAAAGGAGCGTGATTGTAGTGGGTGATCTCAATTTACCAAATGTCAATTGGGAAGGTAATGCGAACGACCGGAAGCGTGACCAGCAAATGGCAAATAAGTTAACATGGGAAGGGCATCTGATTCAGAAAGTGATTTAACCAACTAGAGGGAAGAATATTCTGGATATGGTGCTGGTAAAACCAGATGAGCTCTATAGAGAAACCGAAGTAATAGATGGTATTAGTGATCGCGAAACTGTTTTTGTGGTAGTTAAACATGAATGCGAAAGAAAGGAAGGTACTAAAATTAGGACTATTAGGCAGTACCATATGGCTGATAAAACAGGCATGAGGGAGTTTTTGAAAAGTAACTATGATAGGTGGAAAACGGTAAATAAAAATGTAAACAGACTGTGGGATGGGTTTAAAGTGATTGTTGAGGAATGTGATTATAGGTTTGTACCTTAAAAGTTTTAAGGAATGGTAAAGATCCACTATATTATAACAGAGAAGGAAAGAGACTAAGAAGGCAGTACAGGTTGAAAAGAAATAGAGTTAGAAATGGCTGTGGAAGTAAGAAGAAATTGAAGGAACTTACTAGGAAATTGAATCTAGCAAAGAAGGCAGCTAGGGATAACAATATGGCAAGCATAATTGGCGGCCGTACACATTTTAGTGAAAAATGGAAAACTATGTATAGGTACTTTAAGGCAGAAGCAGGTTCCAAAGAGGACATTCCTGGAATCATTAATGAACAAGGGGAGTGTGTATGCGAGGATCTTCAAAAGGCAGAAGTATTCAGTCAACAGTATGTAAAGATTGTTGGTTACAAGGATGTCCAGATAGAGAAGGTGACTAATACTAAAGAAGTATTAAAATTTACCTATGACAACAATGTCATTATTGTAAGATACAAAAGTTGAAAACTAGAAAAGCAGCAGGAATTGATAAGGTTTCGGGGGATATACTAAAGACAATGGGTTGGGATATAGTACCATATCTGAAGTACTTATTTGATTGTTCTTTGCATGAAGGAGCTCTACCAGATGAATGGAGAGTTGCTATAGTAGCCCCTGTGTATAAAGGAAAGGGTGATAGACATAAAGCTGAAAATTACAGGCCAGTCAGTTTGACATGCATTGCATGTAAACTTTGGTAAAGCATTGTTTCTGTTTTTATTAGACATGTTTGTGAAATTAATAACTGGTTTGATAGAAGGCAGTTTGGGTTTAGGAAAGGTCATTCCACTGAAGCTCAACTTGTAGGTTTCCAGTAAGATGTAGCTGATATTCTGGATTCAGGAGGTCAAATGGACTGTATCGCGGGAGACTACAGGCAAAAATGAGTGCACCTGAACTTGACAAAAGAGTGACTAAATGGGTGGCTATGTTTCTAGAAAATAGAACTCAGAGGATTAGAGTAGGTGAAGCTTTATCTCTCCCTGTTATAATTAAGAGGGGAATTCCTCAAGGCAGTATTATCGGACGTTAATATTTTCTTATATATATAAATGATACGAGTAAAGGAGTGGAATCGGAGGTAAGGCTTTTTGCGGATGATGTTTTTCTCTATAGAGTGATAAACAAGTTACAGTATTGTGAGCAATTGCAAAATGACTACGATAATGTTGTGAGATGGGCAGTAGGCAATGGTATGATGATGAACGGGGTTAAAAGTCAGGTTGTGAGTTTCACAAATAGGAAAAGTCCTTTCAGTTTTAATTACTGCGTTGATGGGCTGAAAGTTCCTTTTGAGGATCATTGTAAGTATCTGGGTGTTAATATAAGTAAAGATCTTCATTGGGGTAGTCACATAAATGGGATTGTAAATAAAGGATACAGTAAGGGTCTAAAGGAGAGGGCATATGCATCTCTGGTAATACCACAACTGGAATATGGTTCCAGTATATGGAACCCTCACCAATATTACTTGATTCAAGAACTGGAAAAAATCCAAAGAAAAGCAGCTCGATTTGTTCTGGGTGATTTCCGACAAAAGAGCAGCGTAACAAAAATATTGCAAAGTTTGTGCTGGGAAAACTTGGTAGAAACGAGACGAGTTGCTCGACTAAGTGGTATGTTCCGAGCTGTCAGTGTAGAGATGGCGTGGAATGACATCGGCAGACGAATAAGTTTGGATGGTGTCTTTAAGAGTAGGAAAGATCACAATATGAAGATAAAGTAGGAAATCAAGAGGACAGATTGGGGCAAATATTCGTTTATAGGAATTGGATTTAGGGAGTGGAATAACTTATCAAGGGAGATGTTCGATTATTTTCTAATTTCTTTGGAATCATATAAGAGAAGGCTAGGAAAAAAACAGATACGGAATCCGCCACCTGCGCGACAGCCCTAAATGCATATCAATAGTTATTGAGAGTTGTTTGATGACAGCCCGTGTTCCACACCGTGTGATCTGGTCTGCACTCATGACCATGGTGTACCAGAAATGTTTATAATTTAGATCAGGATGCTATACACGAACACCAGAGGTTGTGTATGTTGCGCTGTCAACGTCTTGGAGAGCTTCTCATTGAAAGTTTGTGTGTACACCAATCTTCCACTCTGTCCCCATTGCCCTTTGTCCTCAACATGGACACCACCACATGGGACTTGCAAAGGGGTGTTTGTAGGACTCTGTTATATGCAGATGATGTTGCACTTGCTGATAGACCCGGAATGGGACTGCGGCATCAAGGTGAAGATTGAATACCTGTTTTTCACAATACAAACTTAGAATGAACAAAAGGACGAGTGAATACCTGGAGTCATCCGAACCATCTCATGGCTCCATCCGAATTGATTCAGGTACCTAGGATCTTGCCTACAGACTGTTAGTGGGGTAGATGTTGAAGTGCGGTTTATGATACAGGCAGCGTGGATGAGATGAAGGGAATTCACAGGCAAGTAGTATAATAAGCGGGTTCTGCGGCCTCCTCTCGCGGGAAATTTGAATTTTGGCGGGAAATGTGAATTATGGCAGGAATTTTGAATTTTGGCGGGAGATTTGAATTTGTAAACAAAGCCAATTGCTTTCTGACAGCTGTCATCGGCAACAACGCATCGCTAACCTCACTGCTGCCATCTTGACGGACCTAAACCTCAGTAGTGCCAACTTAACCTAACTAGCGCGAGGTAAACAAAGCCACGTGTTTTTTGACAGCCACGTGCTTTTTGACAGACAACGACGCATCGCTAACCTCAGTACTGCCATCTTGACGGGCCTAAACCTCAGTAGTGCCAACTTAACCTAACTAGCGCGAGGTAAACAAAGCCACGTGTTTTTTGACAGCCACGTGCTTTTTGACAGACAACAACGCATCGCTAACCTCAGTACAGCCATCTTGTTACAAAGAATACACCTCGTATAAATGCTATTCATCTAGTAATTAAAACAGCTGATCCACGTCGTCATCGCTTTAAAGAAGGTGATTTTGTTCGCATCAGCAAACACAAGTCTATCTTTGCAAAAGGATACACACCTATAGTCCTCTCCGTGTAAGGACGTACACTAAGGGTGCAACCTTACCCTTTCTCCCCTGTAATATTAAGGTATTGATTTATAGTGACTTTTCTTGCTGTTGGGTCTTTTTCAGTGTCGGTAACCATACGGTTTAGGGACCCTACTTGCCGATACGACGTCTTACTGTTACCGTTAATCTGGCACGTTGGCAACGTTCAGTCACTGTTCTAGCGTGAATTGTGTGTTGCCACCGCATTGCCTCTAAAGTCACTAGCGATACATTTGCGAGAATATTTAAAGCATATTTTCTTTTTCTGTGGGATTGTAAATCTATTTGGCTAATACCAGGTAAGTAGAATTGTGGCATGTTCGGATAATGCATTTAATAACATAGTTTGTGTGAAATGATGAGCACATCATTTTATTAATTACGTTCCTATTTCGTCCCATACTTATACGAACAGAATTCGATTGGGATGTCTAAGAAGGAAGAAAAATCTGCAAAAACTCCTCCGAAAAGGAAACCAAGGTTACGTCCTTTACAAGCTTCAGGTCAAGAAATGCTTGTACATTGCTACGAGCAATTGAAACAGGAAGACGACGAAGAAGGTATCAGTCGTAGTGATACGAAGCTAATGGCAAGAGTTTCATTATTAACTGGGGTAAGTGTTCGTTTTTATCTTGTTTCTATGATAAGTTTCTGGCATAAAGACAATCAGTTGAAAAGGAGCAGTATTTCATTCTGAACCTAACCTAACCTAACCTGATCATGTAGGCCTAGGCCTATACCGGTACCATGTCTTGTGTCGACTTCGATACGGTTCGTAGACTTAACCTTTGTGTATTCATGTTGACTTACGGTATATGTGTATGTAATATATTTCTGTGTGTGTATTCTTACAGTGTAGTTTCGGTTTAGTCCGAAAAGTAATAGGAAATTTCAAGAAGGGAGTTGAATTTTCTACACCAGGTAAACGCCGAAAGCGTGAACATCCAGTGACCGGCATAGACAGTTTTTCTAAGGAAGCGATAGCAAGGTTTATTTATGATAAATTACATAAAGGTAAGGTGACTTCATAAGGAATCTATTGCAACATTATTTATAGAAATTGGCACGCAGGTGAGATAAGCTCCCAGAAATGTTTTGTGAATGTATTGTCATACAGCTCTTTTGAGTCCCTTGTAACTCTCTTTTTTCTTCCCACAGGAGAAGTCGTAACTGTAAGAAAGGTTTTCGACCACATGAAAGCAAATTATGACACTTATTTGTACAAGGGCTCCGAAACATCATTAAGAAGAATTTTGAAGGCCATGGGGTTTGTGTGGAGTAAAGGTGATCCCTATGCGTATGTTAGAGAAAATGAAGACATTTGTTTTAAGAGATCCTGTTTTCTGAGGGAATACATGCGTAATAAGGACAGTGAGAAACCAAAACCTGTTGTTTTCTTGGATGAGACTTGGATTTTTATGAATGGTGAATATATATGTTATATATTACATTTTATATTTAAAAAATCTTGGAATAATTTATCTTCATCAGGTGTCTTTGGTTTCAGTTGTGCATTTGTCTTTCAGGGTCACCCACATACTCCTGGAATAAACCACACAAATCTGGACATGATGTTCAAGGAGTAATTCGTCGACCTGTGTCTGAGGGAGGAAGACTGGTTATTGTTCATGCTGGAACGAAGGATGGCTTTGTACCTGGTATGTTCTTCTTCATTTTATTGTAGTGAGGTGATCTCTCTTTACATAGTTATGAGGGTATTTAGGGTTTGTAGTACGGATGCAGGGGGGGGGGCACATAAGTCTCTGATAAGACCCCAACTTAAGTACAGTTCCTGTGTATGAGACCCTCACTGGGATTACTTGGTTTGAGAATTGGAAAAGTTCAAAAGACAGAAGCACGATTTGTTGTGGGTGATTTCTGACAAAAGAGTAGCGTTACAAAAATTTTGTCGGGTTTGGGCTGGGAAGACTTGGGTGAAAGGAGACAAGTTGCTGGACTAAGTGGTATATTCTGAGCTGTCGGTGGATAGGTGGTGTGGAATGACATTGGTAGACGAATACGTTTCAGTGGTATTTTAAAAGTAGGTAAGATCACAGTACAGTGATAAAGTTGATGAATCTATCTGTGTCGGTGCGACGTAAAGCCCCTAGCAAAAAAAAAAAAAAAAGTTGATGAAAAGTGGGGCAAATATTTGTTTTTTTTTAAGAAGGGAGTTAGGGATTGGAATAATTTACCAAGGGAGATGTTCAATAAATTTCCAAATTCTTTGCAATTATTGAAGAAAATACTAGGCCTATCCCTGAAACTACATCTTCTGTCCTAAGTGCAGATCAGTGGTGACTGATTGATTGAAATTGACTGGCACTAGGTCGGAAGTGGCATTATAACTTACCGCTCATTGAGCTCTGTACGTGGTTTTTGATTTTGACTTCTCCACTGTTATTAAAAAGACTTGCAGGTATTCACTTTAGGCCAATGATTAACCTTAGAGAGGTATTTCAATCAAAACTTACTCAGTGTATTTTCATATAATATTACTGGATATTTGTATCAGTAAATTACTTGTATTGTAGGCCTATTTATTATGTTTATTCTGCATTCGACAATCTCCACCTGAATCAGTGCTTGATACCTGACTGTTGAACACCTTCCAAGCTTCTTATTTCTTACTGCCTGATATAGGTTCAGTGTTCGCAGCAATTACATTTGTTCTAAGGTATTGAAATGGGTGTTTATACTTATATCTTTTATGCAAGTGATCGTGGACTTCTAATCCAGATATAGGCCTACTAATGGAGATACATTCATGAGAGATGTTACGATAAAGTAGTGTAAGTAGTAATTAATTGACTTCATCATCAGGTGACTTTGCTACACAGTAGTTGGTTTTACTTAAAATCAGACAGCTTTTTGTATCATTCAACAGAAATCACATTTTTTATTAATAGGCCTATACTTTTTTTAGAACAAATAACTTCATACTAAAACTTAAAATTCTTACAGGTGCTGATTTGATATTTGCTACAAACTTGAAGAGAAATCAGGATTACCATGGTGCTATGAACAGCGAGAAATTTCAGATGTGGGTGAAGACGCAATTAATCGTAGGATTAAGAAATATAGGACCCTGTGTTATTGTAATGGATAATGCACCATATCACTGTAAGCTTGTTGAGCATCAACCAACAACGAAATGGAGGAAGGATCAATTAGTGGTAATTATACTTAATTGAATATTTCCTTCTACTGAATGATGTTTAATGATGTTACAGAAATTAATTTTTATTTTTCCTTTAATTTACAGTCATGGTTAAGGCAGAATGGAGTTTCTCCACCAGAAAATGCCACAAAAGATGAGCTGCAAAGGTTGTGTAATATGAATCGAAGTCACTTAAAGAGGTACAGAAGCACGTAAACATAAGTTTAGATAATGTTGTTTACACTCGTGTATTTGACTTTCATGTATGCATAACAATATTTCTCTGTTTCTTTAAAACCAGGTACATTGTTGACGAGATGCTGCACAGTGAAGGCCATACTGTCTTACGACTTCCTCCATACCACTCATTTTTCAATGCCATCGAATTTGTATGGTCTGTGGCAAAACAGTATTATAACAAAACAGTGGCTTCAAGACCTGGTCACGGATTGGACAGAGCTACAGCTGTGTGGAAAGAATCTCTTGATCAGGTAGGCCAAGTGGAAATGTTATTTATTGGATATATGCAAGTGGAGTTTATAATATACTTGTCAGGTTGTGATACTTCAATATATCTTATAGGTGACAGCAGAGATGTGGAGAAATGAAGTAAAACACACTGAGAAGAAGATTGTCGAGTTCTACAATAATGAGGTGAGAGGTCTTCCTGAAGTGGAGGAACTAGTCATTCATCATGGAAGCAGTGAATCGGAGGAGGAAGATGAAGAAGATGAAGAAGAAAAAGAAAGAAGAGAAGCCGAGGAGTTAGCTGTACCATTGTAAGAGCCATTCCATGAGATTAAGAATGTTATAACTTTGCTGGGAAATAATACATTTCTGATTGCCCCGTCCTTTCTGATATAATGAAGTTACATTTCAAAATTGTGGGAATTGTGTATCTACAAGTTACAGGGCGGTATAGATGTGCAGGTGGGGATCAGTGTCCAATCGGAGTGGAATTATCTAGAACTGCTGTGGCGCAATGTGATGAGGAGCGGGCAAGGGGGGGAGAGAGAGAGGGAGACAGCACTCTGTCACCAATACACGATGTAAACATTGTACGCCTGTTAAAATACTGACATAACTTAAATTTTATACACTATCTAATGTAGTGTTGGCTACTGAATGCATGATTCGAGGCAGTGTATCGATTCATTCAAGTGTCCGAGTGAATCGATTCACAGGAAAGGCGAGCTCATGGCACACGATTCAGCTTACTCCCAGCGGACAGTGCTGAGTGGCGCACTCACTGGACGTTGACGGGGAGCCGAGCTTCCGCTGCAGCGAGACAGTGTATCATGGCACATCGAAAGAATCGTGAACGAGCGCGGCTCAGTGAGACACATGATACACACGGCTCCTTATCGGCTCACTGGACACGCGGAGAGCCGAGCTTCCGCTGCAGCGAGGCATACAGTGAATCATGGCACATCGAAAGAATCGTGAACGAGCGCGGCTCAGTGAGACACATGATACACACGGCTCCTTATCGGCTCACTGGACACGCGGAGAGCTGAGCTTCCGCTGCAGCGAGGCATACAGTGAATCATGGCACATCGAAAGAATCGTGAACGAGCGCGGCTCAGTGAGACACATGATACACACGGCTCCTTATCGGCTCACTGGACACGCGGAGAGCTGAGCTTCCGCTGCAGCGAGACATACAGTGAGCCATGCTAGACTGAAAGAATCGTATGCTATAATGGACTCTCGAACTCAGCTCATTTGAAAATAATACCCATTTGCATTCACTGTCCTCTTCTTACAGGGAGATTTAAATAATAGATGGATTTATTTGCAGTGTTAAAAAGGTAGTCACAACATAATTCTGAAGTAGCTAGTAAGTAGGTAGGATATTAGGTTATACTATTTATTAGTTTAATGAATCTTAGTATTATAACTTAGTTGACATTTGACAGTTAAACTCGACTCTAGCCTGCCCTATGACTATGAGTCATGCTCATGAGTCATGGCCACTCAAAAGTACCTGTTTTATATTGGGAAGAACGGCTCAGTATTCTCTCAGTTCATATGTCGCATCGTTGCACAAGACTTCAATCATATGTGGACAGACGCAATAACAGTATGTTGAATCAGAAAACCAGCGGGCTACTGTACATGTCGGGTAGCCTATACAACATATGACAATTTAAAAAAATCCTCAGCTGATAGAAAAATACTTTTTTTTTAAAGACTGAGCGAGTTGTCGTGCGGTTAATATCGCGTGGCTATGCGCTTGCATTCGGGGGATGGTGGGTTTGAATCCCACCGTCGGCAGCCGTTAAGATGGTTTTTCCGTAGTTTCCCCATTTTCACACCAGGAAATGCTGGGACTGTACCTTAATTCAGGCCATGGCTGCTACCTTCCTAACCTTTCCCACCTTGCGTCGCCGGAAACCTTCGATGTATTAGAGTAACTAACATTTTTTCTAAGAAAGGAGTTCATAGTATGAAGACCAGATGGCAGCTGCGAGCACTGAATGCTGTTGCTGCTGTCTTACCAGCACATACTACACAGATGCAGTAGGAGCGGTGACCAATGAGCCGTGAATCGGATCACTGTATCGATTCAGTAACGTGAACGGAATCAAATGAATCGATTCAGTAAAATGAATCGAATGTCCCATCACTAATCTAATGGTTTTCCACAGTTCTCTGAAAGTCACAACTCACGTATACTGTATATATATAGAGAGAATTACATATAAAAATGCCTGTGTCCACAATAAGTAGCCCACATATTAAATATAAATCAATTTGCTTTACGTCGCACCAACACAGATAGGTCTTATGGCGACAAAGAGGATAGAAGAGATAGGAAAGGGCTAGAAGTGGGAAGGAAGCGGCCGTGGTCTTAATTAAGGTACAGCACAAGCATGTGTCTGGTGTGAAAATGGGAAACCACCGAAAACCATTTTAACGGCTGCCGACGGTAGGATTTGAACCCACCATTCCCCGAATGCAAGCTCATAGCTACGCGACCCTAAACGCACGGCCAGCTAACTCGGTCATCTTTGAAAATGTCTTTTTCTATCAGCAGAGGCTTTTTTAAAATCGTCATATTTTGTATAGGCTACAGGAGATGTACAGTAGCCCACTGGTTTTCTGATTAAACATCATTTATTTAATCTATTGCATCAGTCTACTTACATACTCACTGTCCACGTACATCGGTAACCTCGTGATTCGATTATTGAAGTATTGTGCAATGATGCGACATACAAACTAAGAGAATACCGAGTGGTTCTTCCAAATATAAAACAGACAATTTCGAGTGGTCATGAGCATGACTCATAGTCATAGGGTAGGCTAAATAATAATGTTATTGGCTTTATGTCCCACTATCAACTTTTAGGTTTTTTTTTGAGACGTCGAGGTGCTGGAATTTAGTCCTGCAGGAGCTCTTTTATGTGTCAGTAAATCTACTGACATGAGGCTGAGCACCTTCAAATACCACCGCACTGAGCTCGGCCCTGCCAAGTTGGGTTCAGAAGGCCAGCGCCTCGACCGTTTGAGCCACTCAGCCAGGTGTGGAGGCTAGAGAGCTGAGTTTAAGTAATTGTCGAACGTCAACTAGTTATAAAGATACTGATTGATTAAACTAATACAGTAATTAGAATAACCTAATTGACTACCTACTTACAACCTAGGTACTTTGGAATTGTGTTCTATCTTTTTAACACTGCATATAAATCCATGTATTGTTTAAAACTCCCTGTAAGAAGAGGACAGTGGATGCGAATAGGTATTATTTTCAAATGAGCTGAGCTCGAGAGTCCATTATAGCATACGATTTTTTCAGTGTACCATGACTCTGTATGTATTGCTTCAGAGGAAGTTCGGCTCCCCGCCAATGTCCAGTGTACCGATAATGAACCATGTGTGTGTTGTGTCTCACTGATCCATGACTGCGTACGATTCTTTCAGTGTGCCATGATTCACTGTGGCTCGCTGCAGCGAAAGCTCGACTCCCCGCCAGTGTCCAGTGTGCCTATAAGGAGCCGTGTGTGTCATGTGGCTCACTGAGCCGTGATTGTGCATGATTTGTGTGCCGTGAGCTTGCCGTTCCTGTGAATCGATTCACTCGGACACTGAATGAATCGATACACTGCTTCGAATCAAGCACTCAGTAGCCTACACTAGTAGAGGTACATAGTACATTACCATTAAGATAGATAGCATTGCAAAGTAATTCGTCTTTACCATAATAACAATAATAATAATAATAATAATAATAATAATCGTATGGCCTCAGCTACCATGTGCAGACATTTCAAGTTGACGCCATCTGGCTGTCTGCTCGTCAATTTTGACGTTCCGTTATACTCTAGGCCCACTAGATGGCAGACCGAGTAAACCGAAACTCTCTTGGGCGTCTGTGGCTGAGATTTAATGAATTTTGTCGGGTAAACACCAAATGTGTCACCAGAGATCTTTTACATGCCGACATCGTACGACATGAAGTGTCGAATGGACTTTTTTCTGCCCTTCAAAAATCCGACTACCTCTGCCGGGTTTGAACCCGCTATATTGGGATTCGGAGGCCGTCACTCTACCACTGATCCACAGAGGCAGCTGTCTTTACCATGAAATACATCGTCGTCGTACATGACTGAATTACTATCAATATATCTTAGAGAAACTGTAATGTACATGAAACCGAAATTGAGTTAATTTCCACGATACATTCTTCCTATATAAAGGAGACCATGTAGCTTATCCACCTTCATTTCAGCCACATAAATATTCAGCAAAAGTTGCAAAATCACATTAAAGGACAAATACAATTTTTTAAGTAGAAATAGTCTGGAACATAGATTAGTGAGGTTGGACATCATGCCCGTCATCATTCAGGAGTCGCTGTTGAACATACTGTACTTGTCAAAACTAGTAAGTTTCTATTTTACACAATAATAGTGAAATGTTGATGAAGACGACATACACCCAGCCCCCGTGCCAGAGAAATTAACCAACGGTGGTTCAAATTCCCCACCCTGTCGAGAATCAAACCCACACCCTGTGACCAAAGGCCAGCACGCTAACCATTTAGCCATGGGGCCAGACAATAATAGTGAAAAAGCATGTTCACTGCAGCTATTGTTGACAGGATATTTCTTCTCTTTAAAGAACAATGAGTACCACGAATTAATATCCTGTTTTGTTGATTCCTGTAAACTTTGTATGTACGGTTTTGGTTCGCCAGTTCCTAGCGTATCTACTGAATGAAAACTTTGTAGACCAATGGATTCAGTTTTATGTTTATTGCCTTCAGTCGTCACGACAGTTTTTTCAATGACAACAGTCGCTCAATTACAAATCCTGTCAAACCTAACCTAACCCTGCGACAATCAGTGGTTTTCGATGGATCACTACCTAACCGGTCATTATAATTTGTTTTCGGTGGATCACAACCAAACCTGTCCCTATCAGTGGTTTTCGGAAGAATACAGTGGTTTTGTCACAAGTCAATACAGACTCTTGAATCAATGTGTGAAAATGGGAAAGTGTAGAAAACCCTCTTCAGGAATGCCAATCTCTAAGTCCATAGTCTTTTCAGCGTTGTCACACAGCTGAAATTCACTTTAGAAGTAATTGTAAAAAGTCGTATATAGGCTCTACAGATACATAGTACATTACCAATTCCATCTCGATTGCTATGATACGCACACTGCATAGCGGTTTTGCTCTATAGATAAATCATATTATAGTGAAAAAAAATTTGTTTAAAAAAAAAAATCTGTCTGGCATGAAGGTCCAGAAGGAAAATACTTTCATTGAATTCTTATTTATGTGCTCACCACCCTAGTAGGTTTAAATAAACCTTATAAATACGTTGTAAGACCCATTCTCGAATATGGATCTGCATGTTGGTTTAATAAATTCCCTAGAGAAAGTTCAAAGAAGAGCGATGCGTTTCGTAACTGGGAATAGAAGGAATACCATTAATTGGGAAAGTCTTGAATCTAGAAGAACTAGAGCTCGCCTGTGTGGTCTTTATAAGAGCTATACGGGAAGGGCTGCTTGGAGTTGTATTAGGAATAGGTTATAACCTCCCTCATTGTATCACTATTTGCAGCGATAGCCAGGAAGCGTTAAAAGCACTATGTGCAGTTAAAACAACATCAAAAATGGTATGGAAATGCCAAAGGATGTTAGATCAGCTGTGTGAATTTAGCTCAATTACCCTATTACGGGTCCCTGGGCACACAGGTATCAGTGGAAATGAAGAAGCTGACAAACTAGCGAAACAAGGCTCAAAAGGTCCTTTTATAGGACCAGAGCCCTTCCTGGGAGTGTCACTCCGAAGCGTGAAACTGGTAATATCCCAGTGGACAAACCAGTCTCACTTAGACATTTGGAAGAGGTTAACTATAGCAAGGCAGGCACGTGAACTTATCAAAGTGCCTAGCCAAAGTTATAAAAAGGTCCTGATAAATTTGAATAGGACCAGAATGCGAATGGTAGTTGGACTGTTGACAGGCCACAATACCTTACAGAGACACCTACACATCATGAAAATCAGTCAGGATCCGATGTGTAGAAGATGCGGTAGGGAGGAGGAGACGTCCGCGCATGTGTTATGTCAGTGTGAGGCTCTTGCAAGCACTAGACATCGATACCTTGGCTCACATTTCGTGAGCCTGGAAGACATCAGGAATGCCAACATCCGGGCACTGGTATCCTTTATAGGAGCACTAGGTCTGGACTAGGCAAACCCGTTTAAGGGACACAAAGGGTCTTCACAGACCTACGTGTGGAGCCCTGCGAAGGCAGGGTTCACCCATTCTTTATCTATCTATCTAACCTCCCTCATACTTATCGAGAAATTATCATAAGCATAAAATTAGGGCCAGAAACCAGCATACGGATGTGGGCAAGTTTTCCTTCGTCAACAGGACCATAAGGGATTGGAATAAATTACCTGCGGCAGTCTTTGATAGATTCCCTTCTGGTATCAAGTCATTTAAGACCATTTGTGTAAAATGAAAAGTAAAAGTTGTAAATTACAGGCACTGAATTTGTGATTTTCTGCTTGGTTTCGATTGTGAAACTGGGAGGCTTTTTCTTGTGGTTTTCTCTTTCCAGGGAAGTGCTTGCTGTACTCATGTTTTTGTAATTGTTGTTGTTCTTGGTTAATTAACAATGTTTTTAACTTTATTTTATCATCACTTGTAACGTTAAGCTAGTAGTAAGCTCAATATATAGTTTTGTAAGCCATAGTAGCAAGTATTGGAAATAATTAAATTGTGTATGAAACTGTACATGATGCTGGATTTAGAATGACTAGTAGTATTTCTTGTAATATTTTTTTCCATGGAATTCCTTTTTGTACTTGAGTTGTTGTAGTTGTTGGGTAGTATGATTTAACTTTATTATCACTTGTAGTGTTAAGCTAGTAGTAAGTTCAATCTATAGTATTGTAATTTGTAGTGTTAAGTACTGGAAATACTTAAGTTGTGTGTGAATATGTATATAATGACACTGGATTTAGAAAGTTTAATTAGTAGTATTTCTTGCTTGTTGTAATGTTGTTGTTGTTGTTGTTGTAGGGTAATTACGGTTTAACTTCACTTTATTATCACTTATAATGTTAAGCTAGTAGTAAGGTCAACCTATAATATTGTAAGCCAAATTGTTAAGCACTGTAAATACTTAAGTTGTGTGTGAATTTGTATATGATGTTGCTCGATTTAGAATATTAAACTAGCAGTAATTCTTGTTATATTTTCCTTCCATATATCTGCTTCTTGTACTCTTGTTGTTTGTTTGTTTGTTTGTTTGTTGTAGTTGGGTAATTATGTTAACTTTATTATCACATTACTGTAAGTGACCGTTGCCACCGGGGTATTTCCCATTTGCAATTTATTAATAATAATAATAATAATAATAATAATAATGAGTGACAGAGGTTTAACGTAATTTGGAAGGAATGTTTTGCGTATGATAAATGAGTACCAGTTAACTATTGGGGGCAAAGGCGGTCATGCGTTGAGCTAACCACTCCAGCCCACCCCACCAAGTGCCAACGTCATGGATAGTGGAAGCCTTCACCTTCCCCCTTTCCAATGGCTTTCATGGTTTGTACGGAGATGACTTTGCTTTTTGCTTTTTAAATATTAGTATTCATGTTTATTATGTTTGTTTATTCATACCCCTGCTTTGTAATTCAGTGACCATGGAATGGCTCTAAATGTTGTAAATTATATTTATATTTACTTGTATTTATTTCCTTTTTCCTTATTGCACACGTTTGTTGTTGTTATTGTTATTACTACTACATATCGCTTAACATGTAAATAAACTAATATTTAATGCAGTAAATAATGCTTATCTCTTCGGATTCATTTCTTCGTTGCATATTCGTTTTGCTATGACAACATGACTTCTTTATGATATAAATAAATATAAAATAAAAGTATTTCTTCCCAAACATATTTGTTATACGTGCACCAATCAGAGAACCAACTAGGGAAGTACCTCTTACTAAGGTGCATAATGTTTTTGCATACATGTATAATTGAAGAATTGAAGATCCATATACAGGTAAGTGGGTCGCCCATGTGGTAGGCCTATTACGCGTCATAGGAAACTGAGTGAACTGGCTGTGCAGTTTGATCACATTGCTGTTAGCTTGGTTTCAGGAGATGGTGATGTATTCGAACCCCACAGTTGGCAGGTCTGAAGTTTTTTTTTTGCCCGTCATTTTCATTTCAGGCTAGTGCTGTGTCTGTACGCTTATTTACATCTTAAATCCTAGCCCTCTTTCCTATCCAATTCTTGCATCACAACCTGTCTTCATGTGATTTAAGCCAATATATATGTAAAAATCTGGTAATGTTGTTTGACTCATAGTGCTCCTGTACATTGGTTTCCGTAATGTTGAAAGCTTGAGATACACCAACTTGTAAGCTGAAAATATGTTTAAAATGCCAAATGCCAAAAACCGTAAAAGTTCTTAGTGGGATGTAAAGCTGTTAGCATTATTATTAAAAGGAAGGACATATGTCTTATGTGGTAAGTCCTTGAACTTGCAGAAATCGCAATGAATTATTCAATCTATATTCCCTCCCCCCTTTCTTTAAGAATGCAGTTATAGTAATGCATACATCAGAATCAGAATAAAGGCAGGAAATGTTTAACATTATTTTAAGCGAGTGAAGGAGAGAATGTATGACTAGCTCAGGTTGGCGGATTCGAGTTCGGCGGTATTTGAAAGTGCTCAAATACTCCAGCCTCATGTCTAGATCTACTGGTACATAAAGAACTCTTGCGGGACGAAATACTGGCACCTCGGTGTATGTGAAAACGATAGAAGTAGATAGTAGAACTAATATTCAATTCTGCAGTGAGCTTGAAGCTGACCTAATTTCCGTTCACGTAGCTTCGCACATTAGTATTCCTATATGTTTCCTGATAACCGTGAAGATATAACCAGCCTGCAGGCTGAAAATATGCCCAATCTCTCTCCTTAGGCTACGGGTTACCGGTATTGAAGAGAGAAGGAAATGTTCGCGCAAAAGAAAGGGAAGTCATTGGACTTTCGAAAATCACACTGCAAAGACTTATTAAACAAATTGCATCGTTTAACACGCCCCTATTTTCAAGAATATGGTTATAGTACGCCTACTGCATATCAAAATAAAGACAGATATATGTAACATTAATTTGAGTGAGAAAGGGTGTTTATTTCCTAAATTTCTCATTGAGCGTGGAAACCGACTTAATTATGAATATCTTGATTTATTTCATCTTAACTTTTATCATTTACTAGGGTGGGGAAACATTTATTATCGGTGTTTACATTGAGGTTAGTTTGTTTGGTAATGTCTGGTGATTTTAATATGTAACCAGGCAGGTTGGCAGCAGTGATCAGCCATTACAAAAAAGAGAAAAGAAGAGCATCGGGCGGCGATATTTACTTTCTGGGGTATTTCGTTACGTGGCGATTACTATAACTGGAGCACTGAAATTTTTCAAATCAGAAGTGTTAAGCTTACTAATCCAGTTACGTATTTACTTCGCGATCTTAGAGGACAGCCTATTGAAGGAGGATTCTACATCGAAGAACTGCAGAAAACAAAATATCCTGATCACTATTTAGTTGAACGTGTTATTCGACGTCGTGGCAATAAACTGTATGTTAAATGGCTTGGTTTTAATAACAGCTTTAATTCATGGATTAATAAAGAGGATGTACTTTAAATCTTATGTGTGTTTTCTTTTAATCCTCTACGTTTCCTTTCTTCTAAGTCACTAGGACATGCTGTAGGATTAAACAACACCTGTAATATGTTTTGACAATTCATATTTATTTTAGAATATATACACATTTTTATCCTTTGTTTATTTTACTGTCTTTGTCACTCAGTTTTCGTTTTATTGCACCAACAACGACAAGTGCTGCTATCTTCTGAGCAGCTAAAGCACTAGGTAATAACACACACACATCATAACTGTACGAAGCAGATTTTAACAGCTACACGACATACTCTATGCAGGCAGCATGTAACTACGTGTCAGGCGAACGTGTTCTAGGGCCGCAGGGGAGATGAAGCACGAAGAAAAGAAGATAAATCACTCTATTGATGAGTCCACGCCCAACATACTTCCTCATCTTTCTCCCAGCACGTTTCTTCACCCTTTCCTTGTTTACTCTCTCCACAGCCATGATAAGTGTTTATAAGCGAAGACAACTCGTTAGTTTTAGGTCCGTGATACAGTTTAATTAGTTGACATGTACGGCACTGTCTCACAGAAGGTCGTCTACCTAAACTCACGTGTTCATGATGTAAACTACACGTTTGAAGCTCTGACAAAACAGGATCTTGAGTCCACTCACGAGGCACCTTATCCCAAATCTTCTTTACAGCATTCGCAGCTACATTAACCAAAAATGCCTTTGGTAATGCATTTAACTCTTCTTCAGTAAAAGTGCTTAGTTTCTTTTTGCATGCATAAAACTTTACGATCGCCTTTTCAACTACGTTACACTTAGTAACTGTTAGAAATGACATGACGTCTTTACTCTAAAAATGTTTCTTTTACACTAAGGTTATTTCGACACTGCAGTTTACATATGTTGTTCACTTCCCGGCATGCACTGCGACACAACCAATCAAAGTACATGCATACATGTTGTAAAGACTGTTTACTTGTTTCTCTACTATGCTCTTTCGGAAGATTTTTAAATGAAGGGCACCCCAATTCATGCATGTCGATAACTTCACACGATGATGGTAGAAAATCACGCAACCATTCTTTCTTTTCACAACCCTTTAAAAGAACAAGATCTGCTCTTGACAAATGTGCATTCATCATTAAATGTAGAAAACGATAAGGCATTCCTTTTTTCTTCCCACTTCAAACCTAAATTGTTTTCAATCCACTGAGTCTGCTTTTTATCTTCATCTGTTTGCGAACAGTAAGGGAACGGTGGACTAAATACTAAACTAACAAGTTTTGGTGCCCACAACACACTGCAATCTAACACAGCCACCTCTTTAAACACAAATTTGTTTCCGTTTACTTTAAAGCCTTGCACATCAACTATTAATGTTTTCGTCATGTTTGCACTCCACTCTCTATCACTGTTTCTCGAAGAGTAAAGCTTTGAGTCAACGAACGGGTTTAAACATGCACAATAACGTCATCACTGCAGCGCATGCAAACTCTTGTTTTTATGATGCATACTTATTGCATTCCTTTACACCGACTTACACTTAAGAAAACGGACAAGTCTAAACATGCATGATGACGTCATCACTGCAGCACGTCCTTACTCTAGCTTGCCCGATGCTTGATTAAACTTGTTCGAATTAACCGCCACCACATTTCAACTAAAGAGTGCAGCAGCGAGGTAAGCGATGTAAGATGGCGGTAGCTAAAGATGGCAGCACGGTGCTCTGTTGATTAAAGATGGCTGCTTGTCAAAAAGATTTTCTCAAATTATCCGCCACTACATAGAGTGCAGCACTGAGGTTTGCGATGCAAGATGGCGGGTGACAGCTTGTCAAATAGATTTTTTTTCAAAGGTAAGTAGCTAAAGAGGGCAGCACTAAGGTTAGCAATGCAAGATGGTGTATGACAGCTGTGACGTAAAATTTACCCGCAAGATAGCACCACGATGCTCTTTTCATTAATGATGGCAGTTTGTTAAATAGAATTTTTCAAATTAACCGCCTCAAAGGTAAGTAGCTAAAGAGGGCAGCACTGTTCTCTCTGGATTAAAGATGGCTGCTTGTCGAAAAGAATTTTTCAAATGAACCGCCTCAAAGGTATGTAGCTAAAGAGGGCAGCACTGTTCTCTCAGGATCATACATGGCTGCTTGTCGAAAAGAATTTTTCAATTTATCCGCCACCACAAAGAGGGCAGCACGGTGCTCTCTTGATTAAAGATGGTGGATGACAGCTGAAGAGCGCGTAGAATTTGTTTCCAAACAAGAGCACGTGGAATTTGCCGCCACCACATTTCAACTAAAGAGTGCGGCACTGTTCTCTCTGGATTAAAGATGGTGGATGACAGCTGTCATAAAAGCACATGGGTTTGTTTCCCAACAAGAGCACGTGGAATTTGCCCCCACCACATTTCAACTAAAGAGTGCGGCACTGTTCTCTCTGGATTAAAGATGGTGGATGACAGAAAAGCACATGGGTTTGTTTCCAAACAAGAGCACGTGGAATTTGCCACCACCACATTTCAACTAAAGAGTGCAGCACTGTCCTCTCCGGATTAAAGATGGTGGATGACAGCTGTCAGAAAAGCACATGGGTTTGTTTCCAAACAAGAGCACGTGGAATTTGCCGCCACCACATTTCAACTAAAGAGTGCAGCACTGTTCTCTCTGGATTAAAGATGGTGGATGACAGCTGTCAGAAAAGCACATGGGTTTGTTTCCAAACAAGAGCACGTGGAATTTGCCACCACCACATTTCAACTAAAGAGTGCAGCACTGTTCTCTCTGGATTAAAGATGGCGGATGATAGCTGTCAAAAAAGCGCATAGGTTTGTTTCCAAACAAGAGCATGTAGAATTTGCCGCCACCACATCTCAAAGGTATCTAGCTAAAGAGTGTAGCACTGAGGTTTGTGATGCAAGACGGCGGATGACAGCTGTCAGAAAATAGCACGTGAATTTGTTTCCAAACAAGAGCACGTGGAATTTGCCGCCACCACATTTCAACTAAAGATTGCAGCACTGTTCTCTCTGGATTAAAGATGGCGGATGACAGCTGTGACGTACCACATTTCAAAGGTAAGTAGCTAAAGAGGACAGCACTGTGCTCTATAGATTAAAGATGGCGGATGTCAGCTGCACGTGGATTTGTTTATCTCACGCTAGTGAGGTTAAGTTGGTAGCACTAAGGTTTAGGCCCGCCAAGATGGCAGCACTGCCGATGACAGGTGACGAATTTTACATCTACTACGATAAAGAGGGCAGCACAGTGCTCTGTGGTTTAAAGATGGCGGATGACAGATGTCAAAAAGCACGCGGCTGTCAAAAAGCACGTGGCTTTGTTTACCACACGCTAGTTAGGTTAAGTTGGTACTACTGAGGTTTAGGCCCGTCAGGACGGCAGTACTGAGGTTAGCGATGCGTTGTTGTCTGTCAAAAAGCACGTGGCTGTCAAACAACACGTGGCTTTGTTTACCTCGCGCTAGTTAGGTTAAGTTGGCACTACTGAGGTTTAGGCCCGTCAAGATGGCAGTACTGAGGTTAGCGATGCGTTGTTGTCTGTCAAAAAGCACGTGGCTGTCAAAAAACACGTGGCTTTGTTTACCTCGCGCTAGTTAGGTTAAGTTGGCACTACTGAGGTTTAGGCCCGTCAAGATGGCAGCAGTGAGGTTAGCGATGCGTTGTTGTCGATGACAGCTGTCAAAAAGCACGTGGCTTTGTTTACAAATTCAAATCTCCCGCCAAAATTCAAATTTCCCGCGGGAGGAGGCCGCAGAACCCGCTTATTATACTACTTGCGGTTTATGATACAGGCAGCTTGGATGAGATGAAGGGAATTCACAGGCACACACTGTGACTGAATTATAACACTACGTCTGAAGTTCAGAATATAATGCATGTCAGTAAGTCTTGTTGCTGTGTACGGTGTTGAATGTCGACGTACTGAGAAAGGTATGGAGTAGCAATTACACAACATGGAAATGTATGTACCCCATTAGTAGATGGGCATTGCAGTCCTGCATCACGTAAGAAAAGAAAGACACCGTTCACCAGCAAATTAGCATAGAATATGTCACCAATGGTTTGGTCGGCGTCCTTTTGCTCTACCTGACGCAGTTGGCAATTTCATCCAATCTTTTGAAATTACTTTGCAATGTCCACATGGACCTACTATAAAAAGACATTGACAATATTATAGAAAAATTTAAAACTAGAAATGCTGCTGGGATTGGTAAAATTTCTGGGCATATACGAAAGTCAATTCTTTGAGATATTGATTAGTGTATGTGTGAATCAGCTATACAAGATGAATTAATAATTAGTGTAGTAGCACCCTGTGTATAAAGAACATGTGCTAAACATAAAGCCAGTAATTACACACTAGTCAACTTGACTGGTGTTGCATGCAAGCGCTTGGAATGCATTCTTTCTGATCGTATTATACACATTTACGAAATTACAAACTGGTTCGATGGATGGTAGTTCAGGTTTCAGAAATATTATTCCACTGAAGCTCATCTTGTAGATTCCAGCAAGATATAGCAGATATATTAGATTCATGTGGTCTAATGTATCACGGTTGACATATCTATAAGGATTTTCATAGGGTAGATCTTGGGAAATTACTGACAAAAATTAGTGTGGTTGGGATAGATAACATTGTGGCTATATGGGTGACTATAAAGACGAGGCCTAATTATTAAACATTAAAAATTGAGAATTGAAAACATAAGATGTTACCAATTTTTAAGATGATGACTTTAGTACTTGGTAAGCACCCACCTAGCTTTCGTGTGTGACTTGATTAGACTGGGCATACCCTCAAACAGTATTTTACACTGACTCTTTAAATCGTCATCATGACACCAGATCTGAACGAGCTTCTCAATGAAGCCAATTTCTGTCGTTATATTCGCTTTTCGTACTTTTCTTTGCTATCGCCTAAGGATGTTCTATGGGGTTCATGTCTGGACTGTTTCTACACTTTGTGGCAAGGAGGCCCATCTTGCATAAAAATAAATTCACTTTGGCCAACCACTCTTGCATCTGAGGTACCAAACGGGTTCTTAATTCTATATAGTTCACGCCCCATAGTTCCTTCTACAATATATAATTGTCCACAGCCGTACCAAGAATACACACTCCAGACCATCACTGAAGTTGGATGTTTCACTCTCTGCTTCACTCAATCTGGATGTAATGCTTCATCTTTTCTTCTGACACATGGACTTGTCTCTTATTCTACAGGAAATACCGATTCGCCGCTAAAACACACCTGAAATAAATGAAACAAATAAGCCTAGCATTAAATGCAATAAGCTGTACGGTTTGGAAGAAAAATTTCACATAGTTACTGTACTGTACAGTTACATCACTTAGATTGGGTTAAAATTGAATAATGAATGATAATTAAGGAATTACAGTAATTGTCATGGACTTGCCTGTTTCCAATCTTCACATAACCAATTCTGGAGAGTCGTGGCCCACTGAAACATATTTTCAGCCATAGCAGGAATAATCTTCGCTTTTCTTAGAGGTCGTCTTGCTCTCAATCTAGCATTAAACAGCTCTCGTCTCAAAGTCCTGGCTGGTACCAATGACCCGTATTCTTATAATTTCATACGTAAATCCAAACTAGTAACCTTGCGGTTGTTTACTGACAAATTAAACAGTTTTGCTTCCTCCTTGCTGTTAGTTTCTTCTTTCGCCCACAGTTTCCAACACGTTGTTAATATTTTGCCTTCCCCTTATCTTCACATTTTAAAATTCTACTTACAGATTGCTGTAATATTTGCAATATAGAATCTACCTCTTGCTGTGAATAACGTTTCTCAACAAGTAGCTCTCTGACAATGCCTTTCTTGGCGAAAAGCCATTTTGTCTCCCCATAACCTCAACATTTGACAGTTCTCTAGTACCACTCTTAAGACATATCAACTGAACTCGTGAATAGTATCAATAACGCACGTAATTTACAGAATGCACAGTATTAACAATAGGTCGCATTATTTACTTCCATACAGCAACAATATGCAGATATAGACGATAAACAACAGAATATGTTCACTAACAAAATATGACACAAAACCATGTGAATAATGAAATTACATTGTGGTTCTCACTGTAGCCACTATATGAAAAAATACAATAATGTGGGCAGGGATATCCCAAGTGGTAACTTTACCACCAAACAATGTTCAAGGATTAAACTATAAAGGTCGATAAATTACATAAAGATAGAAGTATACCATTTACCATGAAAATTTGGCCACGTCTGGTGTATTTGTAGAAAATAGAACTCAGAGTATTAGAGTAGTTGAAGCTTTATTTGATCCTGTAACAATTATGGTATTGGGTCCCACAGGGCAGTACTGTGGGACCTCTATTTTCTGATATATATATATATAAACAATATGAATAATGAACTGAAAAACTGATGAAGCTCTTTGTAATAACTAAGGATTAAGGCCACGGCCGCTTCATTCCCACTCCTAGCCCTTTCCTGTCCCATCGTCGCCGTAAGACCTATCTGTGTCGGTGCGACGTAAAACAACTAGCAAAAAATGTAATAACTAAGTTTCAGGATTGTGAGTAACTGCAAAAAGACCTTGACAATATTTAAGAAGGACATCGGGCAATGCTATATTGGTAAAATGGGTGAAAAGTCAGGTTCTGTGCTTCACAAATAGAAAGAGTCCTATCTAATATAATTATTGTGTTGATGGGGTGAATGTTCTTCATGGGGATCTCTGTAAGTACCTAGTTATTCATAATATGTACTGTATATATCTTCATTGTGGTAATCATATAAACATATTGCAAAATAAAATGTACAGGTCTCTTAATATGTTCATGAGGTTATTTAGGGGTTGTAAAGGAGAGGGCATATAAATCTGCAGCAAAACCACAATGAGAGTATGAGACCATCACCAGTATTACTTGATTAGAGAATAGGAAATACTACACAGGAATAGTTCCATTTCTTGTGGTTGATTTCTAACAAAAGAGTTGTGTTACAGAGATGTTGCAAGGATTCAGCTGGGAAGACTTGGAGAAAGGAGACAAGCTCTTCAATTAAGCAGTATATTCTGAGATGTCATTGGAGAGATGGCTTGGAATGACATTAGTTGATGAATACATTTAAGTCATGTTGTTGAAGTATAGGAAAGGTCACAACATGAAGATAAGTTGGAATTCATGGGGACTAATTTTGGCAAATGTTCACTTATAGGAAGATGATTTAGTGATTGAAATAATTTACCGTGAGAGTTTTTTCATAAATTTCCACAATCTTTTTCTACATAAACAAGCAACATCCCTAAATGCTGTTGTTTGATTGTTTCATTGATTGATTTATTCATTGATTGGGACATTGACTGATTTATGTATTCTGGTCTTAATGTGATGTACAGAGAGGGACGATGGATATTTCTATGCTTGTGATATAAACATTGTCCTCTTGTTGGAAAAGTGGTGGAAATAATGTGGGATTATTTGATATTACAGTGAAGTGTTTCGGAAAGAATATATATAGGAACATGGATATGAACGAAGAAGTAACAAGTCAAGTCATGTATAGAAAAATGGGAACAGTGGAATGTGAATATAAGACAATGAAGATAATAGCTAGTCATTGTGGTATTAGGATCAATAGAAAGAGAAACATAAGCAAGGAATGGTATTGGGTTATGATTTGGAGAGTGTTTATTATTATTTATATTTCTTAAATTGTACATGTACACATACACAGAAGTGCCTCCACCCATACATGTACTGTATGTGTACATATACTCTGCTGAATATTCACAAATATGTACATAATTTTAAATTTACATATTTACAAATGTTCCTCCTGTTTTGTGCTACCATGTCTACTGCTATCCAACAGTGTTTTCCTTTTCATGTTCTTATCTATCTTATCAGTTGTTTGAAAAGCAGTGGCGAAAGGGCTCGGGTTAAAAGCAGCAGGTCATTATGCAAGTTAGGTCCCCAAAACAGTAAAAATAAAATAAATAAATGCAATGTAAATTTTAATCTAATAGAAATTGTATACTATTATTTGAAGTAGCTGCACAAGTTGTATACGTGTTGATTATGTTTGTAACACAGAAGATATTATGAGTAAAATTTTGTAAATTATATACATTTATTAAGGACGAGCTGTGTGCTTAATAGAAAAAAAAATAGCATATATTGTATAATATTGTATTTACAAAATTGTTTTCTTCTATGTTCTTTTAAAATTTAGTGCTTGATAATAATGTATTTTTGTGTACCATTTGCCAACAAGGTAGACACCTCACTTGCATTTAAAGTGATTTTGATTTTATTGTTCCTTTCAATTATATAATTTTTAAATGGGATGTAAATTAATTATACTCTTATTGTGCCACTATGAAATTTATTATCTCAGCTGTTTCTTGTTTAGAACTATATATTTTTCCCTTCTTTATTCTACTTTTCTTATTTCTTACTTATAGCCTTCTGAATATACTAAGGAGGAAATATTCATAGAAGAACATACTGATGATCAGCTCTTGCCATACATCAAAGAAGAAACAAAGTACGTACACTACAAATTCTATACAATATGGAATATGTTGTACCTATTCACAGCTGTGTACAGTAGTGGTTGGTTTATCTCCAAAAACTGGCCGTTTTCATCAGTTTAATCCTTTCTTTACAAGATTACATTTAAACACTAATATCTTCAAATTCCACCTGTTAAAATTATCTAAAATATTCAGGTTATTTAAGATCATAATTAATGTTCCGTCATGTAGATTTATTGAATGTATATCTACCAAAAAATCCTTGGTAAAGCTTGATATTTATGAAGTGTATTTGTTTACAATACCTTTAAACAACCACGAAAAATGTGTTCTTTTTTTCACTTTCTCTGCATCATTTGTTCATCACATTCTTACCATCTAAAATGCCTTCTGAAACTATTGCTTCGAGATATTCTGTGTAAGTTTTTTTTACGTTCATACCAACAGTGACACACAGAAAAAGCAATGTTTGTAGATTATAAATTACATCTACAAATTCAAAATTGTTAAGTATTATGTACATTTTAAACAACAATTACTTCAAACTAACATAATCAGTTTCATTAATCAATATAATTATGGCTGAGTTCAATAATGTGGTCACTCAGAAAATGTCATTTTAAAATTATTTGGTTAGATTCCTTTTTTCTGGTAATTTCTGTTCTCTTGTGTGTTAACTCAGATTCCTCCATTTGTGGACGCCAAAGCAGATAATGTGTTGTAGAAATGAAACGTTGAGATCATTAATGCTACATCTTTGATATCATAGTTTGCAAATAAAACTTATGCATTGTTGCAAGTGTAAAAAAAAAATGTGGTATTGAATTCATGTTCATTCCAGTGATGTGGTCACACTTGCTGATTCATTTTAGTGTTCATTGTCAGTCAGGTGGTTCTAGTGTGTTGATTGAAAACATGCCTACACAGTGAGTATAATCTAAAAAAATAGACTGGTACAAGTGGAGTTTTTTTAAAATTTGTGCAGGTTGCTTAAAAAATTCAGAATTCTTGAAGTAAGTGAATTTATTATTTTGTAAAAGTAGATAAATAGGGGGTACATTATTGCTTCACGTCCGTAGGTTTAACCTCCAAGTGCCCTACACGTGACCCCCGGGTGTTGCTAAGAAAGCAATAACTGTGGCTGCTGGACCTATCTTTTAAATATCTCCCAGCAATGACTAAAGTATATTGGACCTTTCATCCGTGTCTTCCAGCTTAACATAGATGTGACTACCTATTCAAAGTTATCCTGGATAATAAGATAGATGTTGTGTCTATACAGGAAACCCATACAGCCAATGAAGAAGAGTTTCGGAAAAGGGGCCGCATTAATGGTTACACAGCTCTTGGTGCAACATTTCACAGTGCACATGGTATAGCTACTTATGTTCGTAATAATATCCAAGATGCCTCACTGCTCTTTCAAAACGAAGACGAAGACATCCATTGTGTTGCTGTGCGAGTGGCAGATGTTACTATTTTTAACATTTATAAACCCCCAAACACAAATTGGCCAAGTACCGTTCTACCTACTGTTCAACACCCTGCACTTTATATAGGCGACTTCAACAGCCATTACGAACTATGGAAGGACTCGAATAACAGTGAATGTGGAACGAAACTCGTAGAATAGACAGAAATGAACAATCTCCCTCTGATTTTTGACCCAAAAGATCTTGGTAGTTTCCAATCAGCTGCATGGAACAGGGATTCCAATCTTGACCTGTGTTTTGTTAGCTGCAATGAGGGAGGACAGTCCTTACATACCAGTCGTACAGTGTTAATACATTTTCCCCACAGTCAGCATGGCCCCATTGTAGTGGACATTGGCATCAAAATTCCTGTTGTACGGTCAATACCACATGCTCGGAGGAACTTCAGAAAAGCAAATTCGTCAACATTCACCACTGAACTGGATAAATGTGTTCGGTGTATTGCTCCCAAGCCCAATTACAAGCGTTTCGTAGATGCAGTTATGTTGGCGGCTAAGAAGAGTATGCCATAGAAAAGAATACATCCCTGGTTGGAATGTAGAGACTGATGCACTCTATAACGAATATCGGCATACTGGTGATGAAGACATAGCTGATGAACTTCTTTCCAGCATGGATACTACCCGGAGAGAACGGTGGATTGGGACAGTGGAGAATATCGACCTAACTCATTCCAGTAGATGATCTTGGGGGCACCGCAGAAAACTTGGAGGAAGGACACCTTTGGTGAAGCAACAGCCTGGACTTACTCCGGATGAAGTAGCATCTCACATCGTCACAACTTCCCAAACTCCATCAGATAAGAAACATACCAAATACATACGGCGCCAGCTCCAAACTCTGGAATCAAGAACACCACGCACATCAAGGTATTCACAACCGCTTACGGTGCAAGACATCAATGCTGCTCTCAAAGACGTTAAACCAAGTACAGCTCCAGATTTTGACGACATTCATCCAGAATTTCGCATTCATTTAGGGAAGAATGCAAGAAGTTGGCTGTTAAGGTTTTTTACCGACCTTCTACAGAACAGACCACTCCCGGCAGAATTCAAACGAACGAAAGTGATTTCCATCTTGAAACCAGGTAAGCCTGCCAATGACCCAAGCAGTTATAGACCAGTTGCCCTTCTTTTTGAGATGCTATTCCACAACAGAATCAGCGCAACTATTTTTCAGCGTATTACAGTTGATCAAGCTGGATTCAGGCCAAATCGCAGCTGCTGCGATCAAGTGCTTTCACTGACATTCCACATGGAAGCAGGTTTCCAGAAACAACTCAAGACCTCAGCTGTATTCATTGATCTTACAGCAGCATTTGACGCAGTCTGGAGGGAAGGATTAATTTACAAGCTTCTCCGAATTGCACCCCGTAGGACCATCGTGCAGGTTATAAGCAATATGCTCAATGACAGAAGATTTTGAGTGTGTATGGGAAATAGTATGAGTAGAGAAAGGAAGCTCAAAAATGGATTACCTCAAGGATCGGTACTGTCTCCCCTACTGTTCAATTTGTATATCTCCGATCTTCCAGAAACATCATCGCAAACATTTTGCTATGCTGATATCATAACACTAGCCACTCAAAATCGATACCTTAGTGTGACAGAAGAAGTGCTACAAAGAGACCTGATTTCACTTGAAACGTACTTCAAGAAATGGCAACTGTGTCCTAACTCTAACAAAACAGAAGTGTCATGTTTTCACCTGAATAATCGCCAGGCTGGCATTAAACTTCACATACGTTTTTGGTCACCAAGAACTTCGGCATAGCAGCTATCCCAAATATTTGTGGATTACATTTGATCGCACACTATGTTACAAACAACATCTTGTGAATCTGTTAAAAAAGCTCAAAACACATAATATTATCCTTCAGAAATTGTATGGCTCAAGTTGGGGTTCATCAGCAAAGACTTTATGTACTGCTTTAGGACTGGTATTGTCGGTGTGGTGAGTACTGTGCACCAGTTTGGCTGGATAGCCCATATACAAGACTAATTAGTACTCAACTGAATGTTGGCTTGCGGTTAATATCTGGTACTGTCCAGTCCACATCCCTTTATTGGGTCCCAATTCTGTCAGGTATAATGCCACCTGTTTTAGAAAGATAAAATGCTCGCATCCGAGAGTTCAAGAAGATAGAAATGAAGCCTCAACTGCCTGTTTTGGATGATATTCCTGTTCTCAAGGTAACGAGGTTGGAGTCACGACATCCATCTTTGCATGATGCTGTCGCATTGGCTGATGGGAATTTTCACCCTTTAGAAGAATGGAGAAGTCGCTGGAAAGTTGCCATAGACAGTTTTTACACAACATCTTTTCTGGTGAACATCATCTACCGCGTAAGATTTGGACCACACTGAGTTTGGTGAGAACAAATCATGGACGACGCAGGGATGCCCTTTATAAGTGGAAATATATCTCATCACCCGAGTGCGACTGTGGTGCATCTCGACAGATGATCCCCATATTGTAAGTGAATGTACACGACGTTCTTACACAGGTAGCCCGAGTGACTTTTTGGAACCAACAGAGGAAGCCATACAGAGGATCACTCAACTGGACATTCTGCTATAAAACATGTTTCTTGTCTGTGTACATTTATAAATACTATATATTTGTATATATGTATCTAACTTGTTGCCCAATGATGATAATAATAATAATAATAATAATAATAATAATAATAGGTAAATAACGTAGTGATATAATATTCTTTCAAAATTGTAATTATTGTCACTGACCTTACAAAGTACCACAAGTGTATGTCCTGTTTTAAAACATTTAATGCAGTAGTGTTTTTGAACTGTAATTGTGACACTGCTAATTAATTTTTTGCTGTCACACCTTTGTTGGTTACTGTGTGAAATGATCTTTGATAATCCGTGGGAAATGATTGTATAGTCTCGGATTGGTGTTCTTAACCAAGCCCTTGTATCAGCAGGTCATGGGATGGCTAGTCATAGCCTAAGGTTTGACTTCAAACCAGATTTGGGATGGAAACTATGAATTCTGAATGGTTTATTTGATTTTGTGAGTGGTTAGAGTCTTCTCGGCTCTTATGTGATGCACTGACTTGTTCCTACTGTACTTTCACAACTAGTGGCAAGAAATATTCATGTCGGTCCTCAGAACTACCCAGTACCAGCTCACACTCTCTGTTTCTTTGTAATTCATATGTAACAGGACACCATAGGCTACGTTAGAGAACAATCTTGTATTATGACCACCAGTAAAAATGTTGCTTATGAATCCTTTTCACACACAAAATCATATTTCTATTTTTGATGGAATCTAAATTAGCTTTCTACTTTCTAAACATATTTTGTGCAGAGACCAGCAAAGCGACATGCATTTTATGTGTCTTCTTTTTCCTTGGTATATATGTCAGAGGACAGTCCATTGTCTACGTAGCTTAGTCCATTTTACATCATAGATTTTAGATGCTTCTGAAGGATTCTGTCGACCGGATCTTATCTGCTACTTCCCACTTTGTTTTATATCTCACCTCAGGCGCTATTGTTTCCTCACTCTCATTTCAGCAGTCTACAAATATCATGCCGCAACTTAAATGACTTCCTTTAAAATGTCTAAACTATTTGCCATGCCAGTTGGGTATTGAATTACATAAGAAAAGATTTTAAGATTCATAAAATTTCCTAATTGCTGACTTGTGGAAATACACGTATTTCTGAGATTACCAATTAGTGATGAGATTACCTTCCATTTGTGGAGAGACACATCGTCCTGAGCTAAATAGTGATGAGGCTTACTTCCGTTTGTGTAGAGACACATGGTACTGAACTAACCACTTAGTTATGTGGCTTCCTTCCAGCTTTAGAGCGTTGAGTGTCACATGGCCCTGAGCTGACCACTTTGTGCCACTCCTCCAGGGTCTTCATATTTATAGGCATGATCGGAGTGAAAATAACAAACTGATTAATATGATCGTCTGCTGTCTATGACGTATGTAAGCAGAAATATGAATTGCAAAATTCTATTTAGGCTAGAATACACTGACGGACTCCCCTCTTGTAGGTACTCAGAATTTCACCGGATATTCAAACTGTCCTTCCCATTTAACACAGATATACCCATTTTTAATTTTTTTGAGTTATAAGTTTTTCTTCACAGTGCATTTATAGGAGTCACTTAAACACGAAATCCAGAAGCGTTCAGACATTCAAACACTATTTTGTGAAAATAAGTTTTTATAGATATCGGACATAGGCATTAGGGGAGAAAATTTGAACATACAATAAACTGATAGGATGTGTAAAATATCCATTGCATTCCATTTTTGTAACAGAGTATTCATCAGTCTGCATCTGGTGGCAGGGTCCGGTGTTGTGGTTCATTGACTCCAGTTAGTTCGGTCTCGGGCCATGTCTGCATGTAGTCTTCCAACTTCCAGGCCGTTGTGCACTTTATCAGTCTATGCTGTCTGGTTCGTCACTAGCGCATCTTTTCACCGACTTTCTGTGTAATACTCTAACTTTCCCGATGTATCGTCCTCTACACGCAACACATGACCAAACCAGCGCACACGCCTTTCCCCAATTTTCTTCTGGATCGCTGCAATGCCAAAACGATTTCTAATAACATCATTTGAAATGTGATCTAGCCTATTTATGCCAGCCTTCCACCTAAGCAACTTTGTATCCATGATGCTTAGTTGGCGTTCTACCTGTAGAGCTGGTCAGCATTCGTTGCCGTAGAAAACGACAGGATGGATATCGATAGGACAGATATCAGTTCGGTAGAACTTAGTTTAGAGATGGCCCTTCGTCCAAAGTTCGGAAGGGCGCCTGTTGTCATTCTCCACTTCAGTCAGGCTTTGTATATCCTTAAGTTGACTTCATCAGTAAGTCGGCCATAATCATAGATTGTGGAGCCAATATACTTAAATATCTCTACTCGTGCAATATCTTCAACGTCAACATGCATGGTTCCAACTTCTCGAAGATGTAATGCAATGTATTCTGTCTTTTTTTGTTGGGGCGCGGGGCGTATTGCGCTAGTCGATTGTTCCAGTCTTCTGTTTGACGCTGCAGGTCTAGCTTATTCTCTTCAGCCAAATGATATCATTTGCTTAGAGAAGTGTCCATGGTATTGGACTGCGCAGGTTTGTGGTAATTATGTCCATCACAAGAAGAAGTTGCATTGGTGATAAGCCGGGGCCTTGATGGACTCCTACAGTTATACGGAAGTCATCAGACGCTCCTGCGGCAGCTTGAACACAACTCATTTGTTCTTTGTAGAGCAATTATACCCTTTCAGCCGGGTGCTCTGGAATGTCATGTACTTGTAGGGCTGACTGATTAGGTCATGAAGTACCCTATGGAAGGGCTTCTAAGGGTCCAGAAATTTGTGATGAAGCCTCTTATTCTTTTCACAGTGTTTCTCAAGTAATAGTCCGGCAGCATGGGTTTCTCCTATTGCGACACAATTTTACACAAATCCAGCTTGGCTTGTTGTATGTTTGTCTAAATCGCTAATCCTTTTGTCGAAGATTTGTTCTAAGTCTCTCATTGCGAGGCTCAGAAGTATGTTCGGGCCGTGATTAGAAAAATCGCCAGGGCTTCCCTTATTTCTGAATTGATAATCCGTCGCTAGTCTGTTTGTTTTTGACCTTCTTTGATGATATGGTTGAAAAGCTTGCTTTAGCCACACTGCTGCATCCCCCCATTGAGAGAAACAAAACTCTGCTGGAAGATAACCGGGACAGATGGCTTTCCCTGGTTTCATTTCCTTCAGCATAGTCTGAACTTTAGTGACTTCATTTTCCTACATTGGACATTCAACAGCGGAGGTGATTACGATTGGTAGATACGGAAATTCCCTGATTGAAATGTTGTCAAAATAGTTCCACCAGTGTACTCGCGCTTCCTGCCGGTCCAGTAGCAAATCGTCTGTTTCCTCATTGATGCCGTAAAAACGTTGGATTCTGACGTTTTGGGATGGCTCGATTGGACTAGCCATTACAAATTCCGCTCGAATTCGCGCATGTCATGTTTCACATATAGACCTGCCCACCGGTTTGATTTTGTTACGGCAAATACCTCCTACATTTTACGAGTGGCTGCCTTGTAGGCATTCCAACGAGCAAGAAATTCGTGGTACAGCTGCTTCTTCAACCGTACTGCATATTTAACATCTTCATTCCTTGGCCATATGTCATGTTTAATCCTTCGTTGTCGTCGCCCTGACTTAATTGTTCCAGGAATAGAGCGAAAGGCGTCTTTCAGTTTAGTGCGGCTCACTTCAACTATGGTGATTTGTGACTCTGTAACTTTTGCAACGACGTTAGTCTCCTTCTTCAGGGGCAACCATTTGATCCCAATTTGTCTATTTCCTGTGAAGTATTGGGCTCTTGGTGACTTTATCCACAGCTTAGATGACTGGTCGTTGTTGCATCGCAAGGATTTAATAAGGGGCAACTGTTATCTCTAGAACATCTTCGAGATTTCACCCTCTCACAAGGATGTAGTCAATGCGAATTGGATGGGAGCCACTGTAGTACAGAGTAGATGAATATCACTCTTTTTGAACCGTGTGTTTGCGGTAATCAGTTTCTGCATAATCGCGAATTTGTTGGGCATCGTCGTTCTTTTCTCCATATCCATGAACGCCATGGACTGTTTGTTCTTCTTTCCTCGGTCTGACACGTCCATTCAGATCAACGGCAGCGGTCTTCTTGTCAGGCAGTGCCCAGAACGCATCTTTGGTTTCCATGCGCACGTCAGTTTGTGGAGCGTTGCGCTGAATAATTGGAATTTCCTTCTCTCCCCAATGCGGACGAGTTACATCAAGCGATTGTCAAACTTTTGCACCTCGGAAAGTGAACCGTCAAATTTAGCTGATATGACAATGTCAACACCATGAGCTGTTCTTCGGTTTCTGTTGTACACCAGTTAGTAACCACACCTCTTTTCACATGACTTTTGTCCATTCCATCTTTTTTTCCGCACCTCTCAGATGCCTACAAGCCTTCTCTCAAGTGCAGTGGCGTATTCGCTACTTCACCCAGGCATAATTCAATGATGGGATACAAAATGGGGGTACTAGCATGGTTAGCCGTCACAGCCCGTGCGACGGTAACCCTAGCATAGTTTTCATGCTGACTGGGCACTGCCAATGCGCGTCCCTTCCAGGGGCTGCACTAACCTTGGCTCCAATACCATGAGACATATTTCTGTAATGATGTAACGGCATTATTTTACGGCCGACTTGTCTTGAAGCATTTAGGTGCTCATGACGGAAGGTAGTAATGCAGCTGCGGACATGGAGAACAGAAGCCTTTTGCAGCCACTCCTCTAGAGAAGAAACGGTACCCTCTTTTCTGCATTAACTTCCAGAAATTTAGCGTACCTCTTCCGCCATCTGGTCCCTAGTGAACGTCTCCATCTCCGCCAAAGTTGTCATTAAAGACTTTGTACATATTTGGTACGCGAGAGCTTTTATATTTTGCTCAAGTTCATCGGCAGGCCAGCGGGGAACCCGTATCCGTCACCTGGGAAGCGCCACGTGTTACAGCAATATAGCTGGTTGGTGTAGAATATTTATCAATGCAAAATGAAACATTATTTTACTGAAAACTAATTGTGAACCTGATAAATTACTTGTCACAGAAATCAAGTATTCACGTAAAGAAGAAGGATTACAGACTTTTGCACCTTTGCTTGGTGTGATATGCCACAGAACGCATGACATACCATCCAGTGTCGTATTTTCTGCCCCCTGTTGTCTAGTGGTGTCAACATCAATATCTTGTTTGATGATCAAGAGATTTAGTCTGTCATATCTGGAATCAATGTCCCCCTTTCATTTGTCCACTTATTTTCTCCAAAGAGTGCAGTAACAATACATGGTCGAGCCTCCCATTACTTTGCTTGTGAGCCAGTCACGCATTCGTCTGGGCCATGTGAATTCAGTTCATACAGCATGAATTGGAAAGTACCAGTCCATGTTACGATATATTTTAGCCTGCGTGATCGATTTTCCCATGTCGCAGTTGTAAGCGGATCTCACCTTTAACCAAGAAATTTGCATTTCCCGCCCTTCTTCGGTAGAATATGTAGAACTACTCTGTGGCGGGGAGACAGGCACAGAATTGGATGCTATCCAACTATGTTATGAATCCACTAAAAATAATCACGTTGCCCGTGATCTTTTGAAGTAAATAGAATAATATTCCTTCTTTTACATAGCAGCAATATCCACTACGGTGCAATTCAACGTCTTGTCATGTCGAATTATGGCTCAAGCCTTGATTTTCATGCTCCTGCTTTCCGTATTGTTAAAGTAATACTTGTAAGAATATTCAAGGGCATGATAGGTTGCGTTTGGTTTCAAAATTAGGATATTAGGACATTGTAATAAAACGCTACCACCAATGCCATATTCTGTGTTGCCTTCATAATGTCTTTAACAGCAGTGTCTTGAGGAGAAAAGACGGTATCAATGCTAGCGAGAGAGCCGTCGTATACTTGTTATATTTCAGCTTTGCCAGGATTCCATCAGGATTAGTGGCTACCATGTTAAATACAGGAATTAAGACGTAGACTGATGTAGTACATGGTAGTAAGTATGAACGTCCTTGTATAAACCTACCGTCCTATATATAGGTTGGCTATGTTTGATTGCACATCAAAGATACATATTTCGGAAAAGCGACACAGTGACATAATAAAATGCTATAGTGATATAACAATGTACAAATACAATAGGTATATTTGTGTGACAAAATAACATTCATTAAAATTAGCCGTGTTTCAACAGATCTTGCTGAATGTCGGCAAACGTTCTCAACTTTATTAATATCTACAACACGGATATTCTCTCAAACAACCTCAAAAACAAGGTCCTTTACAAAAACTATTACTTCCCTGCAACAAAGCGCAGAGTGCTTCAACAAGATCGAAACTCCAAAGCATATGCCGTTCTTTATGTAGGAGAACAGACTACGGATTTCGATAGCATATTATGTGCTGGATTAAGGAGCTTGTATGAGTATTTACCCTTTTAGGCTGGACCACTTCTCATGCTTTCTTCAAATGAGGTTGTCTATTAACTCGTACATTTCTAAACCGTGACAAGTTTCTTGCGCCTGATATCGTGATTAAGAAAAGACGCAACATATTCTCGTAACAAGTGAGAGCTTTTGAAATTTAACCTCAGATGATGTTTACTCTCAGGCATGTAATGTTTATGAGTAACGAGCTCTCTGCACTGGATATCAGTGATTGGAATGTCCAGTAGCAAATCCCCTGTGTGAGAGTTGTAGTGGTTTTGGCTGTTGAACTATTGGTCACATGGTTTTAATTTGTCACTGTAGATCGAGACCCGAGGTCAGCTATAGAGATCATCAACCTCGGAACGGCGGATCATCTAGTTTTAGGTGTAGTGTGTGCAGTGATGTCCTGGCTAGGAAGTTGGACCTCTTGCAACATCTGAAGAGAGACAAGGATGATCGACCCTTCAAGTGCGATCACTGCGGAAAGGTGTTATGTAGCCGAAGCAGCTTGTCGAAACACCTCAGGATCCACCCGCTCCAAGTGAGCGGATTTTCTGATAATTGCTTTACAAAGAGGAAAATGTTGACTGGGGACACGCGATTGCATAAAGGTGGGATTAAAAACGAATGCTCAGTATGTCATAAAAATTGCAGGAAAAGGCCGGACGTTATGCGGTCTCACACGGGCGAGAACCGATACTCCCGCAACGTCTGTGGAAAATCCTTCAGCTGGAAAAATCTAGCAGGTCACATTGGTATTCACAGAGGCAACAAGCCTCACTATTGCACTGTATGTTGCAAATCATTTGTTAAGAAAAGCAGTTTATCTTATCACAAGCTGACTCAAACAGGAGAGAAGCCAAACAGTTCCAATGTCTGTAGCAAGTCATTCATACAGAAAGGCAGTCTCACCGGTCATATGCGGACCAATGCAGGCGTGAAGCCATACTGTTGCAATGTCTGTGACAAATCATTCATACAGAGATATAAACTAACCGAACATTTGCGGGTCCATACTGGCGAGAAGCCATTCAGGTGCAATGTCTGTTGCAAGTCATTCATACAGAAAGACAATCTGACCTATCATATGCGGACCCATACAGGCGAGAAGCCATACGGCTGCAATATCTGTGGCAAATCATTCATGGAGAGATCTAAAGTAACCAAACATATGCGGACCCATACAGGCGAGAAGCCTTACAGCTGCATAGTCTGTGGCAAATCATTCGCAACGAAAGCCAGTCTGACCTATCATATGCGGACCCATACAGGCGAGAAACCTTACAACTGTAATGTCTGTGACAAATCATTCGTAACGAAACGCACTCTATCCGATCATATGCGTACCCATACAGGTGTGAAGCCTTACAGTTGCAATGTCTGTGACAAATCATTCGCAACGAAATCCTGTCTGACCGAACATATGCGGACCCATACAGGCGAGAAACCTTACAACTGCAATGTCTGTGACAAATCATTCGCAAGGAAACGGAATCTGACCTATCATATGCGTACCCATACTGGCGTGAGGCCTTACAGGTGCAATGTCTGTGACGAATCATTCGCAACAAGAGACAATCTGATCAATCATATTCGGACCCATACAGGCGATAAGCCTTACAGCTGCAATGTCTGTGACAAATCATTCGCAACGAAACGCAGTCAGATCGATCATATGCATACCCATACAGGCGAGAAGCCAAACAGCTGCAATGTCTGTGGCAAATCATTCATACAGAGAGGTAAACTAACCAAACATATGCGGACCCATACAGGCGAGTCATAAAGAGAGGCAAACTAATCGGACATACGCGGACCCATATAGGCAAGAAGTCTTACAGGTGCAATGTCTGTGGCAAATCATCCACAAGGAAAGGCAGTCTGACCGATCATATGCGGACCCATTCCTGAGAGAAGCCTAACAGCTGCAATGTCTGTGGCAAATCATTCATAAAGAGAGGCAATCTTACCGAACATATGCGGAGACATACAGGCGAGTCATAAAGAGAGGCAAACTAACCGATCGTATGCGCACCCATACAGGCGTGAAGACTTACAGCTGCAATGTCTGTGGCTAATCATTCACTAGGAAAGGCAGTCTGACCGATCATATGCGGACCCATACAGCCAAACAGATGCAATGTCTGTGGCAAATCATTCACAAAGAAAGGCAATCCGACCTAACTGTTCATATGCGGACACACAGAGAAGGGAAGCCATACTGTTACAAAGTTTATTCCACTGAAGCACAACCTGTAGGATTCCAGCAAGTTATAGCAGATATCCTGGATTCAGGAGGTCAATTGGACTGTATCGCGACTGACCTGTCTAAGGCATTTGATAGCGTAGATCATGGGAGACTACTGGCAAAAATGAGTGCAATTGGACTAGATTAAAGAGTGACTGAATGGGTGGCTCTGTTTTTAGAAAATAGAACTCAGAAAATTATAGTAGGCGAAGGTTTATTTGGCCCTGTAAAAGTTAAGAGGGGAATTCCTCAAGGCAGTATTATTGGACCTCTATGTTTTCTTATATATATATATCAATAATATGTGTAAAGAAGTGGAATCAGAGATAAGGCTTCTCGCAGATGATGTTATTCTGTACAGAGTAATAAATAAGTTACAAGATTGTGAGCAACTGCAAAATGATCTCGATAATGTTGTCGGGTTGTTGCATTTGCAGATTAAAGCTCGCAAATGAGCTGTTTTCATTCAGTAATGGCTACTATACCCCACCCATATCCAATCCCTCCTTCAACGATAACGCCCCTTCCTCCCCAACATCAATAAACGAACCACCGCCGTCTCAATCTATATATGTAGGATTGAGACGGCAGTGAACCGTACTGCCGAACCTTACCCCCACCACTACCACGTGAAAGGGTTTGACAGCGGCATAGGTCCTACCCTTCCGAGGGCCCGGCTCAGACTGAATACTTTTGCCCTCCACTCGCGTGGGCGCGCTGTTGTACATCACGTCACTCACCCTAAGCCCACGTGACGAATACGGCAGCTCCTATTGGTAGAAACATCTCCCGATTGCTATTGGTCGATTTGAGTTTGACAACTTGGACCACGTGGGACGACCACATTTTTGACGTTTGTGATATTTTGCTTTACTTTGATTTGTATGCGTATATCTGTTATCTTCGTTTGCGTGTTTGAAGAAAAAGTACAAGATATTTGAGGTAAACATCCTTACTGTTCTTGTTTTACTAATCTCCTGAGTCCAGAACATGAAAACATACCACACAAATGCAAATGAATTTCGGATAATTTGAAACATAAATGCGGCCAGTATCCAGTATTCGGAAGATAGGTTGGAACCCCACTATCGGCAGCCCGGAAAATGGTTTTCTGTGGTTTCCCATTTTCACACCAGGCAAATGCTGGGGCTGTACCTTAATTAAGGCCACGGCTGCTTCCTTCCAATTCCTAGGCCTTTCCTGTCCCATCATCGTCGTAAGACCTATCTGTGTCGGTGCAACGTAAAGCAACCAGCCTTATCATAGTTGTCCCCCTGTGGGTAGAGGCAGTAGAATAACAGCCACAGCATCCTCTGCCTGCTGTAAGAGACGACTAAAAGGGGTCCCATGTGGGCTCTGTACTTGGGAGCTTGGGTAGGCGACCACGGAGCCTTTAATTGAATTTTGGCACTGCTTCCGCTTACTTGTGCCAGGCTCCCCTCTTTCACCTATCCTATCTGATCTACCTCGATCACGACCTATTCTTTTCTGCCCCCGATTGTATTATGTATAGAGGCCTAGGGAGTCTTATTTTCCTCAAAGGGCATGGTCCTTCTTAGCTGATACCGTCATTTTTCCTAGTGTCAGCCCCCTTCCATTTCTTCTCTCCGATTACTAATATATATAGGGGATGGTTGCCTAGTTGTACTTTCTCTTAAAACGAACTAGATTTTAGGCCCTTTTAATCAACGGGCATCATCATCTTAAGCAAGGAGATTTGTGGTGAGGGCAAGATATTTGGTGGCCATGACATATACTAGGAACTGTCCCATCATTCGCCTTACTGCAGGCGAAAGGAAAAACCAATCTCAGGACAGCCGGTGGTAGGGAACAGCCCGTTTCTGTGTCCCAAATGCAGAGGTGTAGAAACACGGTGGAACCATAGCCACCCATCCTCTGCTTGGTTGGCCAGTTGGAGTGCATGCTGTCAGACCACAGATCAGCCTACTCTGCAACCACCAACATAGATTTCTGCCTGCGATATACTGTAGGTACAAATGGCAATGTCTGAAGTGAGTTTCCACTGTCTTCAACTGGCATTTCGTCTAGGTCACAGCAAAGTCCCTTGCACACCGTAATGTTGTGGAAGTAGCAGCATATTGTTCATAATACTGTACTAAATTAGCAAGCAATTCCTTGGACATAGCTCTTAATAGGTGGAGCTATGTTGTGACTTGGCATGGGAATGTTTTGTGCTGGATCAGCTGCCATATTATTGTATGTAGATCCTGATGCTACATATTTCTGTAAATTTATTAGAACTCCTCTCCTGCGGATGGTCTGAAAGGAAGCATTATTTGTACCTCCTGCATGTTGTAAGAGCGAGCAATCACAGAATCTGTAAGCTCTCTCTTGTCTTTTAAACCCTCAAATATATTCATGATTCCATCCTTTTCCATGTAGCAGAAAATTTTTGATATATCCTACTGTCACATAAAATAGAACATTTTTATTGTAAACAGTGTAGATCAATGAATACAAGGGATGCATACAATTTTGTAGCTTGACATTGTTTATCATCTAAATGCAGATGACTGATTGAATGATATGTTGTGTTTTGGTGCAGTATGTAGGAACAGAGTATGTGCTATCATGTCTTGGTTTCTTCAAACACTACTCTGCCAGAGATTTGCCATCCTCTAGTAGATGCAAAAGAAGTACAAATCTCAATATTTTTCAGTGTGTGGCCCAAGGTGCCTCTTTTGACAGACTGAAAGATGTATCATATAGTAAGTTCCTTGGGAAAATACAAATGGTGTTGCTGAAAACTTTTGCAATGTCAGTGCAACGTTAAACTGCAATAAGAGAGAAAAGTATTATGTTGTACCTTGTCAGTTCCAGTCTTTCTTTCATAAATGAATGATCTTGTATTTGTGTTGTATTGAATAGTTTTCTGGCTGATGAATATTAATTGATGATTAACACTGCTGAATATAATTTCTACACAATTTTATACCTGTAACACTGTGGATAGTAGGTAGAATATAGCTCCATAAATCAAAAGAACATGTTTCATTACAATTTACCTTTGAATCCTACAAACTCCCTCCTTAGCATATGAGTTTCCTTTCATCATTTTGGTTCCTGTATATGGTTTTCTTTCTTACATTGTATTTACATTTTATTTCCTGCATAAGTGGCATATCTTGATACTATTGACTGTTACAGTTGGCTTAAGTAGTGTTAAAGAGGACTGATGTACGAGGGGATGTTAGTGTCTATTTCTGTCATAGGTCTTAATCTGAGATAAGGATTGCCAATCCCACTCACCTTCAGGTCACTGCCTTCCTCCCTTTGTGAGTTAGCTTCCTTTTTCCTCAGCAGAAACAAACAAAAGCAGCACAGGCGAGGCCAGTCACTCCGATCCTTCAATGCTTTTAGAATTAATAAAAATAAAATATAGCTCCATAATTGAAATAATTATAATAAGCAGAACAAGCTGGTAAGCTTCCTTTCTCCAGCAAAAAAATATTAATAATAATAATAAAGCACAGCCCAACCTCCAGGTGTATTGTTGTTCAGAATGCAGTATTTCAGAAAAAGGTAACAGAAAGTTGGAAAGACAGAAAAGGAAATGAATGAAAAATAGAAGAGAAAGAAAAAAAGAAAAATATATTTAATATAACATTTAAGAGTGGAGGGGGGACGAGAACCTGGGGACCCTCCGCGCGCTAAACGATTTAAATCACCCGCCCGGTAATTTTAGTTAAGCCCTGTTTACACTAGAGGCGCTGGTGTGCAATTCCTGGCGATCTTTGCGCAGCCGTTGCGTTCAGAAGTGAAAAATAACGTTGAGAGTCATCTCTTACTCATTCTCTTTGACCACGTGTAAAGCCCACTAGAGCAGGACTGTATTGATAGTTGATAGTTAGAAATATAACGGGACATTGCACCCAGTGCTGTTTTCAAGAAGTGTCGTGTACTCTGGAGTTCTCACTGGTAATTCATCCTTTCCAAAATTCAGCCCGTTCTACTGACTGATACAAATCAAATCCGTTCTTTAAGTGTTTGTTTTAAGTGATTACATTGAATTAAAATATCAGGTTTTGTCTCTAGGTGTAAGGTATGTGTTACATAAGACGCGTATTAGCCATTTGTACAGCCTATTCCGTTAATTTATTGTGCTACAGATTTTCTTCATTGAGAATTTGTGATTTCTATCACTTACAATGTGTCCACAATCTCTATTGTCGTTAAGGTTCAAGTTCTATAATTTACTTTTGCGAAAATTACACATCTCAATTGGGAACAGTAAGAAGTTAATACTAATCTTTCTCAGTTTCAGCATTCTACATATTTTTAACATTTAATATTTTTAATTTTGTTAAATTTTATTTCTACTTAAGCATTAAAACTGTATACACATATAACTGGCATTCTTTTTGAAAACTCTTGGCCTTTGTGTCACAAGTGCCGGCAAATCTGTTCCTCGTGTGTTGTAGCAATATAACGTAACTTACCTTACCTATCAACATTTTTTGGTGTGAGGAATTTTTCTGAAGGGCTACGCAGGTGAAGAATTGCGGATATTAGCTTCAGAAAGAAATTACAATATGTAGTGAATAATTTTAATTATTGTGTTGCTGTGTTATTTACCTATGTTTGCAATTTAATTGTGACGCTGTTAATGTTGAGTTGTTCTTTACATTGTAGGCTGCGACATATGGTAGTAGTGTTCGAAATTTTGAGAAGTTTCCGTTTAGGATATCATATGTAGAATTCTTGTTATGGTTATCAGTGTTGTTATGGAGATTGTTCTGCATAGTATCAGTCATAGAAAACTTGATGTCCAATAGGTATGATCACAATATTAACAGTCATGTAAAATTTTGAGTCTTGTTGGTATGTTCACAATATTGACGGTCTTGTAAAATTTCAAGCATAATGCTTAGTCTGTTGACAGATAACCTAAGTAGCAATGACTGCAATAAGGTAATATATTTCTCTGGGCTATGTTCCAATGTAAAATCATTGGAAGTAATCTAGAACCCCAGTACCTTCTAACTACTTCAGTTGCAGTGTGAAATGGACCTGCAAGTAAAAATCAAAGAGGAACCAGCCTGGCTTGAAAGAACAACAAATGCATCACTTGTGAGTCTCATGGCAAATAACTTTATAGAGATCAGAATTTAACCCTTAGTAGCTGAATAAGTTTGGCAGGGGCATAATTTACTATGTGCTTCCCCAATATTAACCCCAGCAGTCGCCATTTGCTACATGGGCATCTAGGAAAAGTATGTCTCTCTTTTGTTTCTTTGTCTGGGAGTATGTGATAATGTGCTACGCAAGGCAGCCAACTCTTAGGAAGTACAAACAACAGTATTTATATATACATCCATAGGTCCAACTAGTGACAGAAACTTTGTTCATGGGGCAAGGAAAGGGGTTCTGGTGGCATCTGCCCCCAGATTATTGTCGCCAAGTGGACAATTGACCTCTAGCATTTACTAGGGAGATGACGGTGCATGCTATGTTTGATAGTGGCAAAAAGCTGAATTAAAGTTGTGGACTTGATAGTGAAGGAACCTTGGTTAGGTCCAGCTACCAATGAAGTTGTGACAGGGAGCGTTTCAAGATCGAGGCATCAGGACATTTCATGAGCTACGTACCCATCAAATGACTGTTTATTGTTTATTGATTACCTCTGGCATTTATTGAAATGGATTTCTGTAGGTTGTTTGGTTATGTTCTTATTCTCTATGGTTTGGTAATGGTATCGTTGTGGGATTGACATCATCTCCTATCATACATTATCCAATTTTAGTGCTAGTAGCTGCTGAACTGAAGGACAATTGTGGGTGCTGGATTTAATTCGGTTACGGCCAGTAGGTCTTTGAATCTCATAGTGAACATAATTTTCCTCCAAAAGAAATTCCAGGTAAGATTTGCATCATTTAAACTTCTTTACAATGTTACTAATGTTGGGTGATCTCATAGTAAAACTCTGCTTTGGCGGAGAAGCTGTGAAATAATTTTGGAGAAGAAGCGACTTATTGTCATCATCTTTCCTTGCTCTGTCTGTTGCTACTGTAAACACAGTAAATTGTAATCTTCTGAATGTGTGGCTTACAGTTCAATCTCTCTTCATCTGATAGCGTACATGATGTGATAACATTCTACTTTCATGTTGGCGAGTGTAATTTGGGTCCATTCTGGAGGTATTTGATGAAGCTGAATATCCCAGCACACGTCTGTAGTTATACTGGCATAAAAGTGAATTCCTGCACATCATTCTTGCACCTCAGAGTCTTTGAAAACCTTGAGAGTTGGAAGAGGGATATTCAATGAATAATTGTGACTCGACAGCAAAAATCTACTCCCAACACTGTGAACTGCTAATTTATAGATGTGTTATTGTCCAGGAGTTGCTTAATGGTGAAATTCTGCAGCTTATGCACACTGTTCTCTGAATAAATGTGGGCTGGTTGAGTTCTAAATTACAGACACTGCAGAAGAGAACGGTGTCTGAACATATCTGAGATGCGAGTGCACTGCTATTCAAGATCTATACTCTTGACACTTCTTGTTATGTTCTATTCTTGGGTATATAGAGAGAAACAATAGCTGTCATCAACAACCACGGAATTCAAGAACTACAATGTGACCCTACAAATAAATTTCAAAACAAAATAAAACAAGCTATCCAGCAAACAGACTTCATTCTCACAGAACAAGAAAAAGAAAGCCTCACCATCAAAAAATCCCAAACTCCCCACAGTAAGAACCATCCCCAAAATACACAAAATCTCATGTCCCATTAGACCAATAGTAAATTATGATGTGCCAAATTACAATTTAAGCTAACAACTGAAAAAATCCTAAAAGAGAAAGTCTCACATAAAGAAGACAGATAAATTAAAACCAGCCTAGAACTAATCAACCCCTTCCCGCCCGAAAGCGCCCGACTGTTCACTTTGCCTTTCGGTCCTTATTGCCCGAAAACACCCAGCTGCATTATCTGCATACGTGTGCAATCAATGCAATAGTTTTGTATTTTTTGGTGGTGAATTGTTTATTAGGCATTGATGAACATGCAGTACAATATACTAGCCTTAGGAAATAAAAGAAGAGTGAGAATTTGTCTTGAAGTTGTCTAGGCAATGGTCTTGAACTTCCGCGAGTGCTGGTCAGCTGTTTCGTTCGTAAACATGACGGTATTGAATACTGCGGATATTGAGACTGAGCTGAATAACGGCATAAGAAATGACACAGAATTGTTGAGCAGGGGTGGAGGTAAATTTTTAGTGAGTAAATAACATATCAACAAAGATAATTTTACTGATAACTGTGGTATAAGTGAAAACGGATATCTAGAAATCGGACCTGATGATGATGCGGCTGCAAGTCAGATAACACAAACATTTTGTTTCATTACTCAATGATTATACGGATGATGTTGAACCTATCAATAATTTCAAAAGAGTATTATGAGAAATAGGTTATATTTTTACATATGTTAGGCGGAGACAATCTATTCATTGACATTACCGATTGCGTATATATTAATGCAGCAATCAAACAGGTGCATTTCAGTAAAATAGAAACAGAATGGGAAGACACTTGCTAGAGGAAATGAAAGTTGATATACAAGGTCACCATTACACTTCCAGAATCTCATCTTTATTGGCTTAGGGGGATTTAGACAACATGAGAATGTGACAAATACAGCCTACCTCAGTGTTGAGTATCTCCAGCACGGGTGGGGGTTTGAACCGACAAACTTATGACTCAATGAATAGAGAAATGGACATGATGGTTTGTTAAATGTTGTAAATGATGGCATATTTTCTAATATTATTGAAAATGTGAATACATTGTGATCATTATTTTTTATAATATTTAACCTATTCTGAAACGGTGTGCTCTGTTTGAATGTTTCCTAATTAATAGGTTGAAACCTGGGGATAAGCGGAGAAAAAATATGGGTGGTAAAGGGTTGAAGATACTCTTTGACATCACTAACATGTACACCAACGTAACAATAGATGAATCCATTAAAATTATCGAAAATCTTCATAAAGAAAATACTTCACTGCAGGAAACCAAAGAAATAATTAGCCTTATTAGAACAATGCTACACTAAAATAGCTTTGCATTCACTAACAAGATGTATTGCCAAAAAGAAGGGTTAGCCATGGGCTCACCATTATAAGGTATAATAGCAAACATTATTTTGAATAACTTTGAAAATATCTTCTGAACGTATCAGCATTCAAAAGGAATATTATACTGGAGCAGGTATGTAGGTGACATCATGTGCATATGATAATGACTTCACTAATGCACACCAGTTATTAAACACACTAAATTATTTACAAAATTCCGTGGTTTCCTACTTTCACACCAGGCAACTGCTGGGGCTGTACATTGATTAAGGCCACGGCCGCTTCCTTCCCATTCCTAGGCCTTTTCTGTCCCATCATCGCCATAAGACCTATCTGTGTCGGTGCGTCGTAAAGCAAATGGCAAGAATGGATCTTCACTCTTGTTTTTCATGGTTTTGTAAGGCTAAGTTCTGCACCATCCTAGATCTTAACAAAGCATATAATCAGATTCCGCTGGCGGAATAATACAAACACCTGGCGCTGGCTGAGAGTGCATGCTTAACCTCACATCCGCCATCTTGAATGGGCTTAACCTTACTCTTGACGCGTAAGAGAGCAAGGCTAACCTCATGGAGGGGCCTATCCACATCTTTACGACGATAGTCCTTCCTGACGCCTAAGAGAGCGAGCTTAACCTCACATCCACCATCTTGGAGGGCTTAACCTAACTCTTGACGTGTAAGAGAGCAAGCCTAACCTCATGGATGGGACTAACCTCAGTTTTAGGGCCGGAAGTCCTCCCCGACGCCTAGGAGAGCGAGCTTAACCTCATATCCGCGATCTTGGTGGGGCTTTACTTTTTACAAGCAAGACCGCAAGCGTAACCTCATGGAGGGGCCTAATCTCAGTTTCCGGCCGGATCCCCTTCCTGACTCCTAAGAGAGCGAGCTTAACCTCACATTCGCCATCTTGCAGGGCTTATCCTCCCTTTTTACGCGCAAGACAGCAAGCCTAAACTCATGGCTTGTCCTAACCTCTGTTTTAGGGCCGTATGCCCTTCCCGGCGCCAATTGCACAAGATGAGGCTGTACATAGCCCTTATGAGACGGCTTAAGGGCGCTTGCGCAAGATGATGGCTATCTAATTGCACAAGATGGCTGCTATACATAGGATCTTATGAGACTCCCTAATGACACTTACGCAAGATGGCGGCTATCTAATTCTACAAGATGGGGCTATACACAGCTTCTTATGAGATCAACTGACTGGGAAGAAGCCACATATAACGCAACAAACGAAGTTATTCCAAAAGAAGATAAAAAATTCCATCACAACATCACCCAATCCCCACTCTGTAAAAAATGTCTGGAGGTGGACACACAGAGGCATGAACTTACTACCTGTAGAAGTGTCAAACTTGTCTGGAAATGGTTTTGTTCTGTGCTACGACAGATGATAGGATCAACTAATCATAATGCAGCTTACAGAGCAGCTTTAGAGCTCGATTTCTGTACGCAGCACTTGAAATTTGCGCTAACCTGGCTTGTCGTGGGGTATCTTTATTATGTCCAGAAAAACGAACAGTGCTCCCTGAACACGTTCATTCGACTTCTAAAAGATGCCAAACCACAATTACTGAAACGTGTGCCACCGGGCGAGAAACATCACGTTAAGGAACTCGAGTGTGTTTCATTATAACAGTGAAATGGTCGTGCAGTGTTTTTCACTCAATGTGTTTTGTGCCAATGGTTTTTTCTTCTTTTTCTTTTTCTCAGTTGACTATTCTCTAGAACAATAAGATACGAGAGAAAATGTAATATTTTTTTCAAGTACGGAAGGACTTGTGACAAGTGAACATTATCGTATAATAAGAGATTGAGTGCTTAGTGCTTTGCTTGTTGTATTCCTTTTGTATGTTTATACTGTACCTTTATATTTGGGAGATATAAAATAATTACAAAAAAGAAGGTAAATGAACGAGTGCTGGGGCTCCAAAGTTACCGAGCTTTCGATGCGATATATATCGATTACTACAATGTAACGATTACAATTTTAATTTCAGAACTGAATTACAGTAGTATAATGGGAGAGTTCGGCCGCCACCTCCACCTCAGGCTCCCAGTGGCCACCTCCACCTCCACCTCAGCCAGAGGCCTCCCGGTGGCCTCCTCCACCTCAGCCAGAGGCCTCTTCCAGTGCTGCCAACTTAACCTAACTAGCGCGAAATTTGAATTTGTAAACAAAGCCACGTGCTTTTTGACAGACAACAACGCACCGCTAACATCAGTACTGCCATCTTGACGGGCCTAAACCTCAGTAGTGCCAACTTAACCTCACAAGCGCGAGGTAAACAAAGCCACGTGTTTTTTGACAGCCACGTGCTTTTTGACAGATTTTTAAACAAAGCCACGTGCTTTTTGACAGACAACAACGCATCGCTAACCTCAGTACTGCCATCTTGACGGGAATAAACCTCGGTGGTACCAACTTAACCTAACTAGCTCGAGATAAACAAAGCCACGTGCTTTTTGACAGCCACGTGCTTTTTGACAGCTGTCATCCGCCATCTTTAAACTACAGAGCGCTGTGCTGCCCTCTTTCGTCACCTGTCATCGGCAGTGCTGCCATCTTGGCGGGCCTAAACCTTAGTGCTACCAACTTAACCTCACTAGCTCGAGATGAACAAATCCACGTGTTTTTTGACAGCCACGTGCTTTTTTGAGAGCTGTCATCCGCCATCTTTAATCCATAGAGCACAGTGCTGCCCTCTTTAGCTACTTACCTTTGAAATGTGGTGGCGGATAATTTGAAAAAATGCTTTTTTGACAGCAGCCATCTTTGAGCGCCGTGCTACACTCTTTAGCTAGTTACCTGTGGTGGCAGGCAATTCCACATGACAGCAGTCATCTTTAATCAAGAGAGCACCGTGCTGCCCTCTATGTGGTGGCGGCAAATTGAAAAATTCTACATGCTCTTGTTTGGAAACAAACTCACGCGCTTTTTTGACAGCCGTCATCCGCCATCTTTAATCAACAGAGCACAGTGCTGCCCTCTTTAGCTACTTACCTTTGAAATGTGGTGGCGGATAATTTGAAAAAATGCTTTTTTGACAGCAGCCATCTTTGAGCGCCGTGCTACACTCTTTAGCTAGTTACCTGTGGTGGCAGGCAATTCCACATGACAGCAGTCATCTTTAATCAAGAGAGCACCGTGCTGCCCTCTATGTGGTGGCGGCAAATTGATAAATTCTACATGCTCTTGTTTGGAAACAAACTCACGCGCTTTTTTGACAGCCGTCATCCGCCATCTTTAATCAACAGAGCACAGTGCTGTACTCTTTAGCTAGATACCTTTGAAATGTGGTGGCGGCAATTTGAAAAATTCTATGTGCTCTTGTTGGGAAACAAAGCCACGTGCTTTTTTTGACAGCTGTCATCCGCCATCTTTAATCAATAGAGCACTGTGCTGCTATCATGCGGGCAATTTCGTTAGCTGTCATCCGCCATCTTTAATCCAGAGAGAACAGTGCTGCACTCTATGTGGTGGCGGTAAATTCCATGTGCTTTACAAACCTATGTGCTTTTCTGACAGCTGTCATCCGCCATCTTTAATCTAGAGAGAACAGTGCTGCACTCTATGTGGTGGCGGCAAATTCCACGTGCTTTACAAACCTATGCGCTTTTCTGTCATCCACCATCTTTAATCTAGAGAGAACAGTGCTGCACTCTATGCGGTGGCGGCAAATTCTACGTGCTTTACAAACCTATGCGCTTTTCTGTCATCCACCATCTTTAATCTAGAGAGAACAGTGCTGCACTCTATGTGGTGGCGGCAAATTCTACGTGCTCTTATTTGGAAACAAATTCTACTCGCTCTTCAGCTGTCATCCACCATCTTTAATCAAGAGAGCACCGTGCTGCCCACTTTGTGGTGGCGGATAATTTGAAAAAAAATTTTTCGACAAGCAGCCATCTTTAATCCAGAGAGAACAGTGCTACCCTCTTTAGCTACTTACCTTTGAGGCGGTTAATTTGAAAAATTCTTTTCGACAAGCTGCCATCTTTAATCCAGAGAGAACAGTGCTGCCCTCTTTAGCTACTTACCTTTGAGGCGGTTAATTTGAAAAATTCTAGCTGCCATCTTTAATGAAAAGGGCATCGTGGTGCTATCTTGCGGGTAATATTTTACGTCACAGCTGTCATCCACCATCTTGCATTGCTAACCTTAGTGCTGCCCTCTTTAGCTACTTACCTTTGACAAGCTGTCACCCGCCATATTGCATCGCAAACCTCAGTGCTGCACTCTATGTGGTGGCGGATAACTTGAAAAAATCTTTTTGACAAGCAGCCATCTTTAATCAACAGAGCACCGTGCTGACATCTTTAGCTACCGCCATCTTACATCGCTTACCTCGCTGCTGCACTCTATGTGGTGGCGGTTAATTCGAACAAGTTTAATCACGCATCGGGTAAGCTAGAGTAAGCACGTGCTGCAGTGATGACATCATCATGCATGTTTAGACTTGTCCGTTTTCTTAAGAGTAAGTCGATGTAAAGGAATGTGGTAGCGGTAAATTCGAACGAGTTTAAACATGCATCGGGAAAGCTAGAGTAAGCACGTGCTGTTGTGATGACGTCATTGTGCATGTTTAGACCTGATCGTTTTTCTTAAGAGTAAGTCGGAGTAAAGCAATGCAATAAGTACAACATTTTTGAATGCGATCAAATATTTATTTACAAATGTACTACAACAGTGTTCGTTTTTGCTGCTGACAAGGTTGGTGTGCTTCTTAAGAACGTATGCTTCCGAAATGCCTCCTGCAACATTCAAATTAAACAAAGCATTTAGAAATATATTATACTAAGTATGTTATGCTTTACAGAGAAGATCATGTACTTCTTACCTTGCTGTTATTCCTTTTCGGAATCATCATCATCATCATCATGAAGTACTAGAGAAAGTTCATTCATACACTGTGTACAGTGTTCAATCCTCGGATTTGGTCCATCCCAGTCATCATCACCATTTTCTCCTCGATGCTTGTAATGTCGCTCACAAGTTCTGCATAAAGCTACTTCGATTGACATCTTACTGTGTAGAGGAAGGATGTCCCAAAAATTATGTACGTAAGAGGCAGCGTACGTATATAAAAATCCTGGTGGTAAGTATTGAATAAGATGTTTCGGCATCGACGATCTACGTTTATAGAACATCTTAATAGCCTCACTCACTCGTGAAACATAAATAAGATGTTGCGTATGAGCATGCAAACAGCATGCACATTTACAGTTTTGTTCCATAGCGTACGATGTCGAAGCACACACTAATGAAAATGATAAAGATCTATTCTTATTTATAGTCTCGTAACAATATTCGTTAGCGGATGGTAAGTAACATCACTCATATGAATAATAAGACAATAGGCTGCTGTGTTAGCAGGAATGTTTTCAGATGTTTCAAATTCTAAACGAATATCAACTGGAGATTCTTTTATAGATTCTTCATGATAAGAGCAGTCTATAACTACAATCGGTGCTTTATTTTTAAATTCTTGAGGTGTAAATAGCGGACGATCTTCTTTCTGATAATACGATGATTGAAATTTACAAAACATGTCATAGAGCATCCCAAACTTATTTTTCTCAAAGTTAATGTCGATGTTTTCGTAGGGATACGTAATTCCATTGAGATATAGTCTAACGTGTCTTAATTTGCAGTGATCAAACAGGGAGCTATCTTTTTCGTGATTGAATTTACGATTAGTTTGAAATCCAAAAATAATGTACAAGGGCTTCTAAGTAAAACGTGATGTTTTAACAGCCCAGCTATGCTTGTTTGTAGGTGGTAACACAGGATATTCATGCAGCTCCCAACTTCTAAAACGTATAGGTAATGGTGTATCATTTTCTACAATCTTGAGCAATCGAAGTTTTTCACGATCAGATAAGGTTACATGTGGGATCCGCCACAGTATACGATGCAGTGTTATTTTCGATTCTACAGGTGTTTCTACTGCTTTAAGAGAATTGTAATCACTTCGATCACGGATTAGAATAAGCTCTTGTTTTACGTTGATTATAATACGTGTAAAGTCTTCTGCGAATCCAAAAATATGTTTCAGTGATAACATACCCGTAAAAGTTCCATCCTCATTAATCATCCAGTTGTTAGTAGCTTTTGGACACCATCCAGCCATCCGCAAAAGATTACTTTCTTCATCACAGAAAGAAGGGTAGAGTTTCATTGCGCTTGTAATACCAACATTCTTCGTTCGATCTATTTCAACATTATTTACTTCATATCGCGCTTCAGAAAAGAGAAAAGCTAGAGCATGGTAGTTTAGTTGTGAAGTGCTTGGTCCACTTCCATCAGACTTTTCTAATCGTCCTTCAATATAGAGGTAGCTTTCGTGTGGTAAGGTGTAAACATCTTGTTGATTAATAATAAAATGAATTTCATCATTGTTATTTAATCCAAACGTAAAAGGTTGATAGGAATGAAGCTCACTTCGTACTACACCTTCACGACTTTCTACTGTATTCGTAATGTCTAGCATTTCTTCCTTTCTGTTGTAGTAGTGTATATCCTAAATCTTGGAGTATCTGCTTATGGGTATCTGTTAACTCGATGAGTCTCTGCACACATGTAGTATGCCTTCGGAATGTACACCGTGTTTCATAGATGGTTTTCATACTGGTTTAAGATGTAGTTTGTAAGCTACGTACGCGTGCTGATCTAAATGAATAAGCTGATTATGTTTATTTACAAGTCTAAGAGTAATGTTGCTAATGTGTTTTACAGACACAGGACGATAAAGAACTACTGCCGGTTTCTCACAAATAGTATATCCACGTTCCTCTGTAACAATAAAGTCGTGCAGGACGTGCGAAGGTTGTAGATTACTATTCAAGTCTGTAATAATATTACAAGTAATGTTCACATTATAATCATCGAAGAGTTTTATAGGTTGATCAGACTCGTAACGTACGTTCGGTAGGAGCTCCCTCGATGAAAATCCAAGCAGTGGACCAATCGAATCAGGTTGTGATTTGAAGTCAATCTTAAATGATGATTCAATAACACATTTGTGCGTAATGTTGCTTATAGTGATTGAGAACTTGTAATTATGATTACTAAAACTATCTTCCCCAAACTGATCAATTAACGTACTTTCAATATAGTCGTGAATATCATCTACTGTATAACTACCTGAGGGTAGTGTTAGCACATACTCATCGTAATAGAACTTGTTTAAACCATCACGCCAATTATAGATTTTATTGTAGCTTTCAAACGATACTAGTCCAAGATAACCAAGTTCGATTGGCGGATTAAAATAGATGGTTGTTTCAGGTCCTTCTCCACGTACAGCAAACGTTCTTTCACTGTTCGTCATCACGTAGACACTAATACACTTTCTCTACTGTCTGGGTTTGATATAAGAACATAAGACATAATCGTCCGCACATGCGTGTATTAAAGTTTTGCACACGGTTTTTATTGTAAACAATGTCTGCACTGCTTCCGAAATAACGTATGAGCTCAAAAGGAGGAGGTAAATCTCCATAGCTATCAAAATACCATACTTTAGATTTACGTTTTACATAAGCAACGTAATGAGTTCCAGGTCCACGACTGTCGTCCAAGTTAATTACGGCACTTTCACGTTCACGTGGACGTGCTGGTAGTTGATCACGCATATACACTCCTCGAAAATAATGAATTCCTAGTTGTTTAGCAAACGTAAAAACTTCATCATGCGTTAGAGCTCGATATGGCAGTGCATTCAGTAGACGTTTTTTGGAGAAATGTAGATACCAAGCCCTTTCTTGTATGGCGCTAGCTTCATGTTCACACCTTTGCCTCGTAACGCAATTGCCTCCATCGTCTTGTTATGACGTTCACTCTCTTTCAACTGTTGTTTCGCTTCTTCTACAGCTTTGACAGTTCTCGCTACAGCGCTAGCACCACCTAGCAATGACCCTAAAGCTGCTAAGCCAGCAAACAGCGCAGGAAGAAATCCTCCTCGTTTTGGTACAGGAATAATTCGCGCACGTTTACTAAATATTGCTCTGCACTTTGGAGAAATTCTCGCTCTTGCTGCGCGTAACGCCTTAGTAATAGCTACACGAGGATTGTATTCCCCTCGAATAGCTTTTTGCGCAGCCTTTATGACATCTTTCCATCCAACAGTTTTTACTTTCTTCTTCTTCTTCATGTCGTTTGGATATCGTTGTTTCACCATGCTGGACACGACTTTACTAGTCAAGAGCAAATCATAAACTAACCGTTGCCTCTTGTTTCGTTTAATATATATATTACTATTACGTACTTTATGATTCAGTTATCATGAAGATTATAAAGCAGCAAGACACGCTACCTGTTACCGACATTGTACCACATCTCTTACCTAGTTCTAGTACAACTACAAGAAAACGTCATGGAACGTTGTTTCCTTTTACTGTTCGATGTATTATATCAGGTCCGTCGGGATGCGGTAAAACAAATCTTTTACTCACACTTATTACTTCTGTAAATGGTATACGCTTCGAGAATATTTACGTTTTCGCAAAGTCACTCTATCAGCCGCTATATACTATTCTACAAACTGTAATGCACGATCTAGTTAAAGATGGAATAAGATATTTTAAATTTAATTCACATGAGCAAGTACCATCACCAGATGATGTGCTTCCTAATTCTCTAATGATCTTTGATGATGTCGCAACAGAACAGCAAAACGTTATTCGTGCATTCTTTAGTATGGGTCGACATAAATATGTTGATTGCATCTATTTGTGCCAAACCTATTCTCGTGTGCCCAAGCAGTTGATACGCGACAACGCAAATGTTATTGTGCTTTTTCGGCAAGATGAGTGCAACATGCGACATGTGTATAACGATCATGTTAACACTGATATGACATTCGATGACTTTAAACGTATGTGTGCTAAATGTTGGTCATTACACCGTTACAGCTTTTTAGTTATTGATAAAGAAAGTGATGTACAGCATGGACGATATCGCATGGGTTTCGATCATTTTATATGCATTAACACAGAATTACAGTAACTACTTGATTAAAAACCACCATCATGTTAACATCTAGCAAGGAGATCACAAAACATATCATCCAAGCTCGAAACAATATTCGACGGAAATTTAAAGAGCTTAAACGTATTCAAGCAGACACGGATTTATTTTTAAAAACACAACTAAGTACACCACTCAAAGAAATTTTTAATTCTACTTCATTACCGCAGTCTACTTCAAGTTTTGCTTCTATGCAAACATCATATCATAAAGAGAAGCATGAAGAAGAAAAGCATGAAGAAGATACGGAAGAGAAGAAGCAGGATGTAGATCAAGAAGAGGAAGATAAGGAAGAAGAAGAAGAAGAAGAACTTAATGATGCATCACCATCTAAGCGTGTTGAGTTTTTAACTACAGATGTTATTGCAGAAACACCTACTACATCGACGCAAAATCTACCATCTTTGTCTGAGGTTATGATTACACCAGAGTATCGCAATCAGTTTAGAACTTTTATTCAAGATACCTATGGATCTCTCTTTGCACCTTATATAGAAAAACTTTTTACAGGACAAACTGACACTACCTATGGTATTCGCTACGAAGATGACTGTTTCCGGATAGGAAATTCAAATGTTAAGATTAATAGCAACAAACTCATTGTAAAAGGTGTTACCTATAAACCTACGAAAGGACTCTTAGAACTTCTTTTCTCACGAATACCTGACAAGGATATAATTTTACAAGATGATCTTAAAAAGTATAAAGCAATACTTTTTGCTACCGATGCAACACGACGTAATTACAAGAGAACAGAAGCTGTAAATGCGAATAAGAGTTACAAGTATCGTGAGTTTATTTCTAAGCTGTTTCCGACTGCACGTAGTCTAGACGTTATCTACAAGCCTTTGTTGCCGTATGTGGATGTAAGATACTGGAATGACCCAAACATACTCGTTGAACGATTACAACTTTTAAGAGCATCGCAAGAGGCTGGTCACACGGGTCACGGATCAGAAATTCTAGAAATAGAAAGAGAACTACGTTATGCCGGTATTATTTTGTAATGGCTCGTCAAGAGAAGATCTCACCTGTAAAGGTAAACATCGCACATGAGTTACATAAACCAGCACGTCGCACCTACTGTCGCAGACGCGTTATTACACGAGGAAAAGATGATCTCTGGCAGGCAGACTTAGTAGAAATGATTCCATATGCTTCTAGTAATAAGGGCTATAAGTATCTACTTACTGTTATCGATGTGTACTCAAAGTTTGCTTTTGCACAGCCCGTGCGTTCTAAAACAGCAGCTCAAGTTAAAGAAGCATTTAAACATATTGTTGAAGAATCGAAACGCTGCCCAAGGCTTCTTCAAACTGATCAAGGTAAAGAGTTTTACAACAAGGATTTTTCTTCTTACCTCAAGTTACTTGGCATTCAACACTACTCTACGTTCAGTAATCTCAAGGCAAGTGTTGTAGAACGCTTTAATCGTACACTCAAAACAATGATGTGGCGAGAATTTACAGCGCAAGGTTCATATCGTTGGATTGATCTGCTACCTAGACTTTTATCTACCTACAACGATACACCTCATCGCACTATCGGAACAAAGCCACGTCTTGTTACAAAGAATACACCTCGTCTAGATGCTATTCATCTTGTAATCAAAACAGCTGATCCACGTCGCTATCGCTTTAAAGAAGGTGATTTCGTTCGCATCAGCAAACACAAGTCTATCTTTGCAAAAGGATACACACCTAACTGGAGCACTGAAATTTTTCAAATCAGAAGTGTTAAGCTTACTAATCCAGTTACGTATTTACTTCGCGATCTCAGAGGACAGCCTATTGAAGGAGGATTCTACGTCGAAGAACTGCAGAAAACAAAATATCCTGATCACTATTTAGTTGAACGTGTTATTCGACGTCGTGGTAATAAACTGTATGTTAAATGGCTTGGTTTTAATAACAGCTTTAATTCATGGATTAATAAAGAGGATGTACTTTAATTCTTATGTGTGTTTTCTTTTAATCCTCTACGTTTCCTTTCTTCTAAGTCACTAGGACATGCTGTAGGATTAAACAACACCTGTAATATGTTTTGACAATTCATATTTATTTTAGACTATATACATACATTTTTATCCTTTGTTCATGTTACGGTCTTTGTCACTCAGTTTTTCGTTTTATTGCACCAACAACGACAAGTGCTGCTATATTCTTCTGAGCAGCTAAAGCACTAGGTAATAACACATACACACACACAGCATAACTTTACGAAGCAGATTTTAACAGCTACACTCTATGCAGGCAGCATGTAACTACGTATCAGGCGAACGTGTTCTAGGGCCGCAGGGGAGATGAAGCACGAAGAAAAGAAGATCAATCACTCTATTGATGAGTCCACGCCCAACATGCTTCCTCATCTTTCTCCCAGCACGTTTCTTCACCTTTTCCTTGTTTACTCTCTCCACAGCCATGATAAGTGTTTATAAGCGAAGACAACTCGTTAGTTTTAGGTCCGTGATACAGTTTAATTAGTTGACATGTACGGCACTGTCTCACAGAAGGTCGTCTACCTAAACTCACGTGTTCATGATGTAAACTACACGTTTGAAGCTCTGACAAAACAGGATCTTGAGTCCACTCACGAGGCACCTTTGCTCTTTCGGAAGAGTTTTAAATGATGGGCACCCCAATTCATGCATGTCGATAACTTCACATGATGATGGTAGAAAATCACGCAACAATTCTTTCTTTTCACAACCCTTTAAAAGAACAAGATCTGCTCTTGACAAATGTGCATTCATCATTAAAGGTAGAAAATGATAAGGTATTCCTTTTTCTTCCCACTTCAAACCTAAATTGTTTTCAATCCACTGAGTCTGCTTTTTATCTTCATCTGTTTGCAAACAGTAAGGGAACGGTGGACTAAATACTAAACTAACAAGTTTTGGTGCCCACAACACACAGCAATCTAACACAGCCACCTCTTTAAACACAAACTTGTTTCCGTTTACTTTAAAGCCTTGCACATCAACTATTAATGTTTTCGTCATGTTTGCACTCCACACTCTATCACTGTTTCCCGAAGACTAAAGCTTTTAGTCAACGAACGGGTTTAAACATGCATGATAACGTCATCACTGCAGCACGTGCTTACTCTAGCTTACCCGATGCGTGATTAAACTTGTTCGAATTAACCGCCACCACATAGAGTGCAGCAGCGAGGTAAGCGATGTAAGATGGCGGTAGCTAAAGATGTCAGCACGGTGCTCTGTTGATTAAAGATGGCTGCTTGTCAAAAAGATTTTTTCAAGTTATCCGCCACCACATAGAGTGCAGCACTGAGGTTTGCGATGCAATATGGCGGGTGACAGCTTGTCAAAGGTAAGTAGCTAAAGAGGGCAGCACTAAGGTTAGCAATGCAAGATGGTGGATGACAGCTGTGACGTAAAATATTACCCGCAAGATAGCACCACGATGCCCTTTTCATTAAAGATGGCAGCTAGAATTTTTCAAATTAACCGCCTCAAAGGTAAGTAGCTAAAGAGGGTAGCACTGTTCTCTCTGGATTAAAGATGGCTGCTTTGCGAAAAGAATTTTTTCAAATTATCCGCCACCACAAAGAGGGCAGCACGGTGCTCTCTTGATTAAAGATGGTGGATGACAGCTGAAGAGCGAGTAGAATTTGTTTCCAAATAAGAGCACGTAGAATTTGCCGCCACCACATAGAGTGCAGCACTGTTCTCTCTAGATTAAAGATGGTGGATGACAGAAAAGCGCATAGGTTTGTAAAGCACGTAGAATTTGCCGCCACCGCATAGAGTGCAGCACTGTTCTCTCTAGATTAAAGATGGTGGATGACAGAAAAGCGCATAGGTTTGTAAAGCACGTGGAATTTGCCGCCACCACATAGAGTGCAGCACTGTTCTCTCTAGATTAAAGATGGCGGATGACAGCTGTCAGAAAAGCACATAGGTTTGTAAAGCACATGGAATTTACCGCCACCACATAGAGTGCAGCGCTGTTCTCTCTGGATTAAAGATGGCGGATGACAGCTAACGAAATTGCCCGCATGATAGCAGCACAGTGCTCTATTGATTAAAGATGGCGGATGACAGCTGTCAAAAAAAGCACGTGGCTTTGTTTCCCAACAAGAGCACATAGAATTTTTCAAATTGCCGCCACCACATTTCAAAGGTATCTAGCTAAAGAGTACAGCACTGTGCTCTGTTGATTAAAGATGGCGGATGACGGCTGTCAAAAAAGCGCGTGAGTTTGTTTCCAAACAAGAGCATGTAGAATTTTTCAATTTGCCGCCACCACATAGAGGGCAGCACGGTGCTCTCTTGATTAAAGATGACTGCTGTCATGTGGAATTGCCTGCCACCACAGGTAACTAGCTAAAGAGTGTAGCACGGCGCTCAAAGATGGCTGCTGTCAAAAAAGCATTTTTTCAAATTATCCGCCACCACATTTCAAAGGTAAGTAGCTAAAGAGGGCAGCACTGTGCTCTATGGATTAAAGATGGCGGATGACAGCTGTCAAAAAAGCACGTGGCTGTCAAAAAGCACGTGGATTTGTTTATCTCGAGCTAGTGAGGTTAAACTGGTAGCACTAAGGTTTAGGCCCGCCAAGATGGCAGCACTGCCGATGACAGGTGACGAAAGAGGGCAGCACAGCGTTCTGTAGTTTAAAGATGGCGGATGACAGCTGTCAAAAAGCACGTGGCTGTCCAAAAGCACGTGGCCTTGTTTATCTCGAGCTAGTTAGGTTAAGTTGGTACCACCGAGGTTTATTCCCGTCAAGATGGCAGTACTGAGGTTAGCGATGCGTTGTTGTCTGTCAAAAAGCACGTGGCTTTGTTTACAAATCTGTCAAAAAGCACGTGGCTGTCAAAAAACACGTGGCTTTGTTTACCTCATGCTAGTTAGGTTAAGTTGGCACTACTGGGGTTTAGGCCCGTCAAGATGGTAGTACTGAGGTTTGCGATGCGTTGTTGTCTGTCAAAAAGCACGTAGCTTTGTTTACAAATCTGTCAAAAAGCACGCGGCTGTCAAAAAGCACGTGGCTTTGTTTACCTCGCGCTTGTGAGGTTAAGTTGGCACTACTGAGGTTTAGGCCCGTCAAGATGGCAGTACTGAGGTTAGCGGTGCGTTGTTGTCTGTCAAAAAGCACGTGGCTTTGTTTACAAATTCAAATTTCGCGCTAGTTAGGTTAAGTTGGCAGCACTGGAAGAGGCCTCTGGCTGAGGTGGAGGAGGCCACTGGGAGGCCTCTGGCTGAGGTGGAGGTGGAGGTGGCCACTGGGAGCCTGAGGTGGAGGTGGCGGCCGAACTCTCCCATTATACTACTAATTACGAGTAAAAATCTTTACATGTAATTAAATAACTTGCCATTCTTGGAAGTGAGCTCTTCATAAATGTAGTGTTCGTGCTCCTTACAAAGAATGGACGACAGAGCGCGCATGTAAAATAAAAGAGAAAATAGAATGCAATATTCCTCACAGGATGAAATGATCCCTTGTAACCCTTGCAAGTGTTTAGAAGTTGCGTGATATCTTATGGAACTAGTGTCGGGGTATCTTAAAAGACACCAGCGCTGTTATAAGTTATAAGTAAACAAACGATATTGAATGTTCACAGGCCGCGTCTTGGAGCAGTGAAGTTATGTCTAGAGAAAATACGGAATTCACCGAGCGTCAGAAGAGACGAAAGTGCTATCGGACAGGGAGAGTGGAAACATCATATGACCAAGCTCGTGACTCCACGGGTGCCATTCTGCTCTAAAACCCCTTGGCATGGCTGTAATACGACTCTCATCCTTTTTAAAAGTAGTAAAAACAACAAGACCGAACAGAATCACTTTGAATGCGATCGTAAGAAGGGACTTAAAGGGCGCCTAACTCTATGTGTCCACCAAGTTATCGGATTAGTGATGCGACATGTTGAACTCATAGGGGACAGTTGTGCAACAAATCGTCCATCTCTGAATCACATAATATTAAGTAGGAGAAGGAAGAGGTAACCTCTGCTTGACTCTCTGCTCAGTGACCACGGATCTCGTAGCTGAGTCTGACACACTATCCAGTTATTTGTGTGAGCCTCCTAACTCTCGTCTTCACCGTTCGACCTTCCTTGGTCAACTCATAATCTTTTCCGACTCTGACGCTATTAGGTTTGTGTCTTCCCTTCCTTTTCTCGATAGGTTCACTCTCCTCTGATTGGTGTTAAGTGTGGAAGGGTGTCATCAGTTCTGTAATAATCTGTCCCCGATCCCCTGGCGCTCTGCCATGAGCATAATTATCTCTTCCTCTCGGTCAATTACTTGACTGATACTGAAAATCTTGTGCTCTCAGCCCACACACTGCCTGTGACTTGTCAATGAAATATCGTCCCTCCATCTCCTTTGCTCATGGATTGGTGTTCGCTAGAGGACCTCTTTTCAAATTGCCAATTTTTAAGTTCATGATCCCAGCGAGTATTTCCATTATTCGTGTCAGAAGTGCTTACAATCGAGTAACATAACACGAAAATAAACTATGTGGACCATTACGTGATTTAGAAGTCGTTCATTATCTAAGTAGTTAAAACAAGCAATTGTCGTACCTGCTCCCCAACTTGTATGTATGTATACTAGGTATTCAGCCCGAAGTTCCGCCAACAGCTGTCATAAACAGCCTAGGCATCACTGAAGAGGCGTACTAGGGAAATGACGAGTGAGATAGTTTCCCGTTGTTTTCGTCACCGAGCCAGCAGTTGCTATTACATAACAGTATGCCAATCCCACTGAAATGTATGAACCAACCGACCCTATGAGCGATATTTTCATACCATTGATAACAGGGACTGGCTGCATAAGGATTGTTATTACTAGCATCACTCATACCTCAGTCACTTTCATGTTGTCAAAACCAAGGATGAGACTAAGACAGGTCAATGAAAGTAACAAATTTGATATAGCCCATACCAGAAGATACAGTGCACTGTAAACACTACATCTTGCCAGCAAAGGTATACATGAATCTATCTGGAGATACCTGATAGTTCCCATTCCTCTCACGATGAAAACAGATCCACACACTATCCTTATGTACTGTACTTTCTCATTACAGATACCGGTACCGTAATGTGAGCTACTTTAAGAAGTACAATCACACCCGTGGTGTGGAACTGCTTATTACCAACGCCTTTCTTATGACCACCCTGAGGATATTTTATAAAGTACATGTTTCTTTCTGTAACAGCTAAACGTGTAAAGTTAAAACTTCGTTCATTGTCAAATTACGACGAATAAAATGTAGTTATAGTGTCTATGAACACCTGTTTTGCCCGTTAGGCACGCGTGTTAAAGCATATAACACTTGGATATAACTCATGGGTCGTCCGAGAGAGGCAGAAATATCCTAAAAATACACCAGTCACCTGTCTTCACAGAATTTAGACTCATACTTTCTGTAAGACATCCATTAAACGGGGGCACCATAGCCGAGGTTGCCAACACGTCCTTGATTCTCCTGGATGGGTGTGGGTTCTAGAAACGTCAGAAAATAAATTTCATTTTCTGGAGTGGCACATGACCCAGAGGTTCACTCAGCCTGCTTCAGAAATGAGTACCAGGTTAATTCGTGGGCCCAAAGTGATTTCGTTCTTCCTCGTGGCTGTGCTAAGGAATGCACCTTGCGTTTTATGTACCTGGAGCCAAATTTCTGTCACTGGTGATGGAGGACATTTATACTCGTATCTCAACGAACAGGATACATCTAAAACCACTTGGATTCTCATTCAAAGGGAAATGAGGTGTTGTCTCAACTGAAATTAATATACAATTGATTTAACACATTACGCAAATGCAGAAACCCAACACTGGTGAAGTGTAATTGGTATCGTTCATTTCATAGCGCGACGATGTTTACCTTTCCATGAAACTTCCTGTAAGTTGTACGTTCCTAGTAACGGCTAGACCTGGTAACGTTACTGAGAGTTCCTCGTTCTACTGCTAGTAGTTATCAGAGTGAACTGAGTATTCTCATCTCAGGAGTCTGCTTCTCTGGTGGACAGCAAAGTTCTACTGCTAGCAGTTATCAGAACGAACTGAGTTCTCTCATCTTTGGAGTCAGTTCCTGTGGTGTATAGCAAAGTTCTACTGCTAGCAGTTATCAGAACGAACAGAGTTCTCTCATCTTTTGGGTCAGTTCCTGTGGTGCACAGCAAAGTTCTACTGCTAGCAGTTATCTTCTCTGGAGTCAGTTCCTGTGGTGTATAGCAAAGTTCTACTGCTGGTAGTCATCACAACGAACTGAAATCTCTCATCTCTGGAGTCAGTTCCTGCAGTGCACAGCAAAGTTCTACTGCTGGTAGTTATCAGAACGAACTGAGTTCTCTCATCTCTGGAGTCAGTTCCTGCAGTGCACAGCAAAGTTCTACTGCTAGTAGTTATCAGAACGAACTGAGTTCTCTCTTCTCTGGAGTCAGTTCCTGCAGTGCACAGCAAAGTTCTACTGCTAGTAGTTATCAGAACGAACTGAGTTCTCTCTTCTCTGGAGTCAGTTCCTGTGGTGCACAGCAAAGTTCTACTGCTAGTAGTTATCAGAACGAACTGAGTTCTCTCATCTTTGGGGTCAGTTCCTGTGGTGCACAGCAAAGTTCTACTGCTGGTAGTTATCAGAACGAACTGAGTTCTCTCATCTTTGGGGTCAGTTCCTGTGGTGCACAGCAAAGTTCTACTGCTAGCAGCTATCAGAACGGGCTGAGTTCTCTCATCACAGGAGTCAGTTCCTGTAATAGACAGCAAAGTTCTCCTAACAAAGGTCAAGCTGACAGTTGGCACTAACTGAGTTGGTCGTCTGGAAAAGGCGACACATCCAAAAAATTACATTTAACAGGAGTGACACAAAATTGAATGAACGAATGAAATTATCGAAGTTGCATATAACTGGCAAAAGGCCATTTATTCCTATAATTCGAATTTCAGATTCTGTTCCTGAAGGTAAGAAAAGTCAAATTTTATTTTTAGGATGCGTACAGCATTCCAACTGAGCTGAATTTTCTTAGAAAATAAAACTGAATATTCATACCTCTTCTTTAATTTTGTTTTAATTCGATTTTATCATTACAATGTCCATTTTCAATCAACCTATAACATTTAGAAATCAGGGAAATTTGAAGTGATCCCAAACAACGCATATATTGTAGTTTTGACAAAAAATCAGTAATCATGTTCATTCCGTCTTATAGGATATTAGGCTGTATTTTTCTCTCATCGAGAACTGACCTTGTAACCACTGTAATGTATATATTGTAGTCCCTGACCGTATTCTAAGAGTAGAAAACAAGAACTGCAAGTAGCTTCTCTGTAAGAGGATCAGAATTCTTCTTCATGCAGAGCTTCCTGCCGAGTTATTGGACAGTTGTTGATATTGCCATGGTAGAAACTGGCATATTATCACCAATATACCGTATAAGTTTACTTATGTCGTTGACCTTCTTAATATTAATGGGACTTAGTCTATACTGAGAGAACTAATGAAGCATAACGTAAGATAATTCAAATAATACAAGAAAATTAATCTCCACACTTGACAACTGTTTTGACAACACCAAGTATGTCATATTTTTATAAGAATGGAAGTGTAGATGTCACAATTACACCTCCTGTCAGGGCACACTTACATTCGTTGAATTCGTCTATATCAGAAAGTGTACTTTCAGCTTCCGCAGTGGTCTTCAACTTCAAAAAATGTGTGAATCAGCGGGAAAGATCTAAGACATCCTTGTTCTTTTCCTTGGAAATCGGAGGTGTAGTGTTGTAAAAATATTCGCTGTAGTTTATTCGATACAAACAGGTTTATGCCATCATTCAGTGTGTATTCTTATTTCAGCTCAACCGAATGATTCACCTGATGAAGAGAAATTTCAATTTTGATCTCTTGTTCTTCTTCATCCTCGGCTAGATTCAGTTTCATTTGTAGAGTTCCACACTTGCGACATGTTTGAAGGATATTCCCTAGTGTATAGAGTGCGACTCACAGGAAGTACATAGTGTTCTTCTTGTTCTTCTTCTTGTGTAATAAGATGCAAACGAACGAACCTCAGCCACACATCGCATCACCAGGTGACTTGAATGTTGAAGACATTTCTTATCTGACCATGTGGTGGTCCCCGCAAAAGTATGCAATTTCCTAAATTGTGCTGAGAGCTGAGAGGCTAACGTGCCCGGAACGGTGTTATATTGTGAGCACTGGAGAGCTCTATCAAACTAAAAAGGCAAATTTCGAAAAATCACTTCCAGCCTAAAATCGCTTGGTTCATTACGCGTTTTCCTTCTTATTCAAATCCTAGCCGAAATATTCTTGCTGTAATGCGTTCCTTGGTTCAATACCCTCAGGGATTTTTGATTGTTTGAAAAATATCCGCACCGAAGGCTTAAGTGAAACTCTGCAGAGGCTCACATTAGCGCTCGTAGTGGTGCTTAAGCGAAACTCTGTATATACTCACATTAGCGCTCGTAGTGGTAGACAAAGGCAAACTGTTAATTTAATCGACCGGATAACAGTGATTGAACAAAAGGTTGCAGTCTTTAGGAATAAATGTAGAATATATTCTCACAGTTTATTATATTTCATTTACTTAAAATCCGTACCTCATATCTCTAGGATGTTTTCAACATCGAATTGCTTGCCTGAAGGATTACAACTGTCGATATTCCTCCGTTTTCTTCTTGGGTTATGCCAGATGTAGAAGCACTTGTCTTCATTACTGCCAATGTGTTCATAAAACACCCCCTGCATACTTTTACTCATACACTGTCTGTCTTAAGATATGAAACATATGACACAATTCTAAAAGTCCCCGTATCAGAATCACCTGTTCAGTATCAACACTTGGTGTTCCCTTATCTCTGCTGCCAAGAGACCAATACTCTTTCAATAATCTTTCTCGTAAGTCTTCACGAAGTGTGCTTCATTCATGGTGGAAGTGTATCATGAACTCTCAATTTACAATATTTACGTAAAGTGTACAATAATTTACAAAAAATAGGACAATATTTAGAACTTTATACTAGAAGATCAGATTTAATTTAAAGTGTTTCATATTTGAGTTTGATGTGTTCACAGGAAGGAATTACCAAATTTACTTTATTTAATTTATGTAGAAAGCGTAATCTGAAATCGCTAGTGCCAATAGAAAGGAGTTTAGGAGTTATTAATTACTTACAACATGCTTTATTAATAATTTATGCCATGAAAGTTATGATGGACATAACTGATTGAGAAAGACATTATTCAGTTGAATTTTACTTGATCAACTTGATTTTTCGATATTCTGATGTTGAAATTGGGATTTATTTTCTAGTAAATATCTATGATTTCGCGATATAATAGGGTGACCTCCCAGAGATTGAATAAAGGAAAGAAAGATATAATATCTATTATTTCGCTTTGCGATCCTCCCTCTCTGTAACATCTCCTAACGACTAAACACCCCTCAGAAAGACCTCATGCTCTTGAAATTAATTTATCCTGGTACAATATGCATTGTAAATCTTAGAATAATGGAGTAATGATCATCTTGCATTGTCGATCCAACCATTAATATAATCATTAAATGAAATATTGTTAGAAGTTTTAGCAGGAGAATCAAATACAGCCCTCATTTTTGTAGTTGAGCTACTAAGCTTAAAAACTGGATGATGGGGTAGATAATAGCTTCCCTGACTTGAACCATATGCCCCAATGCCTCATAGTCGTGCAGAAGGTTACAGTACTCGTGTATAAGTGAGTACTGCCTACTGAAGCGCCGTTCTAGTTGAGTAAGTCTTGATGTGGTGTGATTGAAGGAGTTTCCCAGAACCTCAGGTTTCTGCTTGAGGGATAAGCAAACTATAAATCTACCTGTAGCTTCCCTATGTACCATTTCACTGTTACGTAAACATACGATCGGAACAAAAATGGAGTCTGAAATGTCAAAAACGACCGATATTTAAACGTCAGACACTACCACAAGCCAAGATGGTAATATTTTTGTCAAGCGCTCGCAAAAGTATCGAAACATAGAAGGCAGTGGACAAAGGAACGAAGTAAGAAGATTGTTACGAGATATTATTGAGAAAAAAATTGGAAAGAAGACTACATTCACTTAACTTGCGTACAAGAGAAGCAACATAGTTGATCGCCAAAGGAAGATATCAGCGTATCAGTATTTCATACTAAAGACAAGAGGAAAGCTTCATTGACGGCTACACTCCACAATTTTAGCAAGAAATATTATTTCGTTCCGCGAAATTAAAATACTCCAAAAATAAATTCAGAAGTTGCAACGGTGTTACATAGCGACATTCGTTAGACAACGTATTAGCCGATACTTCCAATTTTAGACAACTAAAGGATTAGAATTTCGACCGGAAGATTAAGAAGGGACAATATATAAAACACAATTTACACGTTTTGAGTATAATAATCAATTTCACCTATCCCAGACCGTCAACTCTCCCAAGAAAGACGTTCTTTCAACATAAGCAAGCAATAACAGAACATAGCCCTAAGATGACGATGTTGACTAAAATCACATATTATTCTGTTCCAATTGCTCAAGCCATGATCAAGATGTTCTAAGAAGACGGAAGGCGAGATTGCCCAGATGATCGCACCGTAGGATGACGTTGCCAGCCCCAGGATGACCAGGCACCAGATGAGACGTTCCCGAGCATTCCCAAATACCTAGGGAAACGAAAGGAGATATGTCTGCATGTCCAGTCACCCGGACATGAGTTGACTACAGAAGTTGACAAGTAAGAAATTATCTATTTTTCCTTTTATTAAAGTGCTAAACTAACTAACATGAGTGCGATGATGAAATACGAGCAGTGGATTACAAGTTAGGTTAAAGGATGTTAGGTAATCTTCAAACCTGAAACGTCAAATCCATATGAAGGAAACAGTCATTCAGTGATTAGAAAGCCTTCGTTCGTAACGCTGTCAATATATAGTGTGAGAGAAGGTTAGTTTTTTTTTTATGTATTGGTGAGTTTTATACGACGTCAGAATGGAAGTTAGGCATGTGTGAGAAGTTATGTGACTTAAGAATTGTAAGATAGAGATCGTATATATGAAGTGCTTGCTATGTGGTAGTATTTTTTTTTTTTTTGAATTATGAAGGAATCAAAGCTATAACTGAATAAGTAAGTTCACAAACAATGATGAAGGTAAGAGATACGTCGAATTAGAATATGATGAGACATACATGGTAATTTGAAGTGTGATATTTATTTAAGGTATGAAATAATGATTATTTAATGAAAGTGATGATGTGAGATTGGTAATTAATGTTGGTAGTAGTTGTTATTCTTCGCGAATATAATCATGGTCATGTTGTGGTGGACATAATATTCCAAGATGAGCATCATGAAGTGATTACTGAACTTAAACTGTTTTCATTTGATTATTTACCCATGAGTAAGCACAGAGCAGGTTAGAATGCGATCGAAATGATATCCGTATATTGACATTTATGCGTAAAGTCACCAAATGATTTCTAATAAGGAGGATGAATTTGAACTAGCCAACACCCTCATATATATCTTCTAATTATAAGATTCTTCTCATGTGTTAGGTGAACTTTGAAGTTATTTCTAAGGCGTTATCTAGTATCACTGATGACTGACTGCAGCAATAAGAGTTACTATTCTTGAGGTAGAGTCTTCGCACAAGGTAGACCATGTATGCAACGTATATTTTGATGGAATTATGATAATATACACTTGGTAATATACTATAATAGCATGGATACGCACTTGAATTTATGAATAAGCTCAAGTTAAAAAGATAATTTACCTAATATTCTAAATGTGAAGTTTGGTCATTCTTTTTGAGAGCATACATTAATTTAAAAGGGACTTATCGATGTTAATGCAACAGAATGTGTCAAGAAATATGAACATTACGTGCAATACAACACCTATCAGATGTTTTAAATACTATGAGAATATTTTCCAAATTAATCTGATGGTGTATTTAGACACAAAGAATTAGGAGGAAGGAAAATTATTTCATTTCTGTAGATCGACGTAAATATGATCAGAAAAAAAGAACAGTTAATTTCGATTTTGTGAGATTTCATGTAGAAAAGATGTGATTCCAATTTCGTAAAAGGGTTTAATGCCAGATACAAACCAGCGTCCTGTATATTTTTTAAAACCACCCTCAATCTACGACACTGTATGTATTATGTTGTACTGTAAATATTATCTTTCCTCATTAGATGCATCTAATAGTATTTTACTTAATCTAATAATGTTTTACTTAATGTAATATTTTACTTAATCAATATTGCGATCAGCGAATATTTTAATTATTTAATGTTTTACTTATTCAACATTTTTATCATTTAGTACTTCGAGAATCGGACATGTTAATTACTTGAGGTTATCATTACCCAATATTTCTTTGTCCGATACCGTCATTCATTTTAGTTTCTTTCTTTTCCAAAAAGAGACATTCCAGACAAGTTGTTTGTGACTGAGATCTTTTAAGATTTTAATTAAGTAATTTTTCAAGCATCTTAACTGGACACTTTATTTCTTTCGAGAACTTCAATTTGATTTTATCAAAAATGAGCCTTTAGATAAGGGTATAGCCCACTAGTCTTTACTATTATTCCCAAAGATGAAATCATGATATCCTTTCTATGGAATGAACTGAGTTTGTAATAAAATGTAGTATCTTGAAACATCAACCTTTCTTTTAATAACTTTGTAGAGTAATGACTTACAAGGGAACATCCACAATGGTGAAGTCACCGATCGCGATGAAACTTAGCAAACACATTGAGGTACATGTAAAAACAATGCCAGCATCAATTTTAGGCGCCAACATTCATTAGCGCGTTAACTAAGGGGCCTAAATGTTGCGACATTTCAAGTTCCGCGCGAACAGCGATGAATTCCTCCTGACCAATGCTTAGCCGGAACACTGCATTGTGCCACACCTCTGCTCCTCCTCCCCTCCGCCCCGCCTGGTTCAGCACCACTCGTTTCCCTCTCCCCGCGCTGCCGTCTGCTTAGCTGTCGAAAAGAACCTGTGCTACTCTGCGTACGCTATCAGCCTTCCTCATAGCTCTCCCTTGGAATTTTCACATTGTATAGGCAGTTTACATTTTATGAAATATTTATGAAAACGTTTGCGACGAGTCTTTAAGGGCAATGTCACTGAGCGTGTCAAAAATTATTTTCCATCTTCAAGCAAAGCACGGAAGTCACGGTGAAGAAGGTCCGCTGAACTTTCGGGAGCTGCAGCTTTATGACGCGATTGAGGGTGAGTATTAAGCAGTCAACTATTGTCAAATAGGTTTTGACGCTCACGGGGAGATGTCACACTGCGGACATAGGCCGTAATAACGTAGATTGAAGCGTGGTCTTTTGCGCTGCATGTGAAATTGTAGGTTTATGATATGTTGATACCGATAACTCCGTCCGACTCGCTGGCTGAACGGTCAGCGTACTGGCCTTCGGTTCAGAGTGTCCCGGGTTCGATTCCCGGCCGGGTCGGGGATTGTAACCTTAATTGGTTGATTCCTACGGCACGGGGGCTGGGTGTATGTGTTGTCTTCATCATCATTTCATCCTCATCACGACGCGCAGGTCGCCTACGGGTGTCAAATAGAAAGACCTGCACTTGGCGAGCCGAACCCGTCCTGGGATATCCCGGCACTAAAAGCCATACGACATTTCATTTCATTACCGATAACACTCTCGTTGTTTTTAAACGAACAGTTGTGTTCTCCGTTGTTCCTGTCAATATATATATACATAACAACGTGTATTTTAGTTATTTGTTTTATTTTTTTTTCAGAGCTTATAAGTTACTGTCTTGAAGGTGACAATCTCTATTTGGAGGACGTTACAAGTTTGACGTACAAGTCTGATCAGTCGGAGGAAACCGAAAAGGATATTGAATATAGCGAGCCAGAACCGGGACAAAGCCAAGACAGTGCCAGTTCGGTGGACACCGTAAACTTACATTATAAAACAAGAGCAGTCAACTTCTGGAGGAGTGGAAAACGGAAAAATCTTAAATTTACAACTGTACATAAGCACTTCCGTCGTTTGCATAGTGTGTCACAGCTCTCCGCCTGGAAAACACTTGTGGATGAAGGAGGCTCTCTCCGAGACAAATTTGGTCTTATTGCGATGGATTACAAGAAAAACTTTGACGCGGAGTACCGTACTTCCACCATCCATGACGCCACAATCAAACATTGGGCAATGCAAAATGCCCGCTCTCGCGGGATCAACGACTTTAAAGCGTCCTCACGCTGGGTGTACGACTTCAAAAAGTAATTTGGGATCACATCCCGAAAAATTACTGTCGTGACAACAACGAGAAAACTTGATAGGGAAAGTGACGTTATGGTGGAAGCCCGAATGTTTGGGGAAAACGTAAAAGAAAAATACAGTTACACAACCCATCACATGTTTTAACAGCGACCAAAGCGGCTTTAATTTGGAAATGTACACCGGCAGAACATTAGCGCGCCGAGGAGAAAAGTCGATTAGCACGGTGGTCCAATCAATTACCTCTACTACGCACAGCTACACGATTATGCCTACCATGTCAGCAGAAGGTGAGCTACTCTCCCCGTTGCTAATCGTTTTAAAGGAAAGAAATGGCGTTTTTGGTTCCCTTGTTAAGAAACGAATATTTTCACACGAAAATATTCATGTCGTGTGCACCACGTCTGGAAAGATGGGCAAAGCAGAAGTTCAGAACTGGTATAATGACATCTTGAAACCAAGTTTACCCGATGGACAAAATAATTTATTATTAGATTCTTTCTCTGGCCACAATGCGCTTCTTCATGGCACGGAAGTTGAAGTTATGAAGATTCCAGCCGGCGCTACAGCTATTTGTCAGCCATTTGACGTGTATAGGTTTCGGATTTGGAAAACATTACCAGACGAATGTATTCCGGGCTGCGAATTATGAATACCGGCATTGTGCTACATCACCGTAACACCATCTTAAAGTTGCAATCACTGTTACATTTCCAGCTGACATCTCCTCGATTCACAAACATGTGGAAGTACTCGTGGTACCGCAGTGGGTACCTTGAAGATCATCCTGGACAATTCGAACACCCGGTAGTGTATTCCTTTGACAGTGTTGGCTTGGTATGTTCTTTGTGCCCGAATACTGGTTTTGTCAAATGTGCGTGGTGTACAAAGGACTTGCGCGTCACACACTTCTACGAGGAACACCACTATTGTAAAGCATACGTCCCTTGAGAAAATTATGGTGCCTGTTGTTAATTGTGTTTTGTTTCAGTCGTCTTTTCACTATTTTGTAATGTGTCGAATAGACCATAAATTGTTTTTGCTTAGTATTATTGACGGGGAGTTTGACCGATGTAATATATATGGAGTCATTTATTGTGGTGCCTTGTAATTTTTTGTTGTTGTACCAGTTCGTACAATAGCCATGTACACTTTTACGTATATAACTGCCATTGTACCCAGAAGACTGTAGCGTGATACTTTAATATGGCTACTTGTTGAATACATAGACCTCTGTCAGCTATAGCGCAAAAGTACGAGTAAGTAGGACTACAGCTCTGCCTGTGATTACGGTATATCTACTGCATATATAAATGCACATCTTTATTTCTTTTTAAAGACTTTGCTTATTGCGTCAATCATTCTATGTCATACTCATATCAAAGTTGTCTATGCATTTAATTGATTTATATTCGACAACCATGGCTGCAATTCAAATGTGTTGTGCCTTTCACTGCAAAACATAAATACATCGTTCAATACAAGCACAAATAAAAACATTCTATCTAGATTCCTTATACCAGAGTACGTAATACGGGAAATACCAGCAGTTTCTAACTCGGAGTTTATAATTGCCGTTGTTCGCGATTTCGTTTCGTTATGACACAACTGATAGCATACACAAAATGGGGGTAAGGGAGTGGACATGAAAAGAAGATCTGGACCTGTAAACATATTTTGATATCCCGAGGTACATCATCTCATTACATTCATTGAGATCCTCTACCCGGGCACGTAATTTCTTTAAATAAAAGGATATTTAACGTTGTTTCAAGGTGGGTGATTTATTTTAATAAATTTCATATATATGTCCACTCTAAATGACACTACCGACAGCTTCAAGGTGTTTCATACGTAAATAATAATTTAAGCCTAGGTCGGACGCGGTACCTTATACCACGTTTGTCCACGCCCGATGGTGCTTAACTCGGGGTTGTACCCACGAATTGACAACCTACCGGAATTAGCAGGAATGAAAATAAAACATTTCCATAAAATATGACTAAATACGTTTAGGTTATTTATTATCATTATGTGTGAAACGGAACGTGATTTAAAGGATTTCAATAATTATAGTACGTAAGCAACAGCTGGCTCGGTGAGGAAAGCAATGGGAGACTACCTCACTCCTCATTCCCCTAGTACGCCTCTTCAGTGACGCCTAGGCTAGTTATGACAGCTGTTGGCGGAGCTGCAGAGGATCAAACCTGCCTTCGGGCTGAATACCCAACATACATACATACATACATAGTACGTAAAGAAGCAAAATATAGCGCCGGTCTCGTTCCACAGCCAAGCGGCCGGCAAGCGCGAGGAGAAGGGAGGGGAACGTGCCGGGGAGAAACACTTGGGGGTAAAAGGCGGTGCAGAGGGTGTGTCTCCAGACGGGAAGTGTGTGTGCCGGCTTAGCATTGGCCAGCAAGTATTCATCATTGATCGCACGGAACTTGAAATGTCGCAATTTTTAGGCCCCTTAGTTAACGCGCTAATGAATGTTGGCGCCTAAAATTGATGCTGGCATTGTTTTTACATGTACCTCAATGTGTTTGCTAAGTTTCATCGCGAATGGCGACTTCACCATTGTGGATGTTCCCTTGTTAGTCATAAGCACCTATATTCATGGCAATCTAGTAAACCATAGGGAATTCTAGCTAGTAAGCGAGTAGTAGATGTCCTTCTACGGGAGTTAGAGATTTCCTCAAGCATGATTCGGTATTCTTTCTTTTCAACCGGAACTCATAGCCCGTAAATGACGAATAGTGGTAAATATTATTATAGTTTAAGCTAGCCTGGATCTTTTGCGTCCTTACCTGGACGTGGGAACGGCGCACCTAGTGGTATTCTCTGTAAAGTGCCCTTCTGTGGCTCTGTCTTCTCTTGTCATGACTGCTCTTCTATTTCCCAGCACTGCTGTAGCTGGGTGTCTAACCTGTCCTCTGACTTAAAAAAAAATGCGATTAGAGTAAGACATTATTCTCTGCCCTCTGATGGTAGTGTCTAATATTAATCCATCCTAGTTCAGTGTCTTGAAGAATAGGATAATCTGGTGATCGAGTTCTGTGACCAAGTAACAATAATGAAAAGAAATGTTCTGCGCCTATCAACAAATCAATGACACCTGGCGGGAAGAACTTGGGGTCAGTGAGCTTCAAGTCAGTGAGCAAGTTCCAATGTTCGTGCTGAATGTAGAGCTAACACTCTACCCCACCAAGTGCTACAGTTATGAATAGTGGAAGCCTTTACCTTTCACCATTCCAATGGCCCTCATGGCTTGTACGGAGATGATTTTGTTTTTTCTTTTTAAATACGAGTACTCATGTTTATTTTATTTGTTTATTCACACTCCCTGCTTTGTAGGTAATTTAGTGATCATAGAATTGCTCTTGATGCTGTAAATTACCGTATATTTATTTGTATTGCATAATTTTGTTGTTGTTATTATTATTAATATTACATATCCCCTAAAATGTAAATGAACAAATCTATACTAGTATTATAAAGAGGAAAAATTTGTATATTTGTTTGTAACGGATGGACTCAAAAACTACTGAATCGATTTAAAAATTACTTCACCTATAGAAATCTATATTGCCAGTGAGTAACATGGTGCACCCGTCATGCCGGGCTCAGCTCGGCCGGTGAGCGAGGATCTCCAGGGGGTAGATCGTTCGCTTATCGGCTGTGCGAAATTTTAAAGTTCAGGGATAGATGATGAACTAGTGGCAAATGAGAGAATGCTAAATAGGTTTCACACATTCATTACAACTACTGCTCTTCTCAAAATCTACAATAATTTACAAAATCTAGGAATTTTTATATGACTTGTCTTCTTTTATGTCGTTATCAACATGGACACTCCATCGATAAATGGAACAGCAAATGCTTGAATCTGTAAATATAATATTTATATCTTTAGTTGAAAATTAGCTAAATGATTAATAATAATTAATTTGAGATTATCTCTCCCATTCATAAATAAATGACTTGAAAATAAACTTCCTTCCTCCATGGATTTAACTTAAATCGAGTTTGAAAATGATCATTTTCATTCCTTTCTGAAAATTAAATAAAAAAAATTTCTCCCATGAAATTATGGTTAAATCGTCTTCCTTGACCTTTAAATTAGTTAATAAATTATCTTTCATAATTATTCAGTAATTGATTTTCACATAATAACTCGGAATTTGACATCATGTCAACCCACATTTACCCATTGATTGAAAATAATTAGTTATATTACTCTTACAACTTTGATTTTGTGAGTTCAATCCACTGACATGGCCTATACTTATTTATATGTATTCGTTAGTTAAGACCCTATTCTTCCTTAAAAAAGAATAAAATTCACCAAAGGTTTAAATTCTGTCAAATAATGAACCACTAAAGTTGGCATAAAATAGGCCCAAAAATCCACGAAACAGCGAAGAGCATCATCACAAATATGGATTGAAAAATTACAATAAGCAAAATACAGACAAATCACACACACTACACTCACACAAAGATAAACGGAAATATTATATACATATTTACACGAATTCTAGCCCTTGATTATTATTTTCATGTTTAGTCAAAGTCAGGGAAAATATTCTCATGATGACAATATCGTGGGGACTTCCTCTCATCAACTTGAGATGTGATAGAGCAAGGATTATCACTTTATTAAAGAATTCAGTTATACAACGATGTTCAGGGAAAATTTACGAACAAAAATCATCCAAAAATCATCGACAAAATTGCCTAAACACAGGTCAGAATTAACATTCCGCGCACGCGGTTCATGAGCTGCGATATTTATTTTTACCTTTCCACCAATGTTGTGGCTCTCAATTAATCTGCGCTCACAACGAAGAAATTACGTCAGGTAACATATTTTCTTCTTAAATTGACTCAATAATGGATGCACAACTTATCTGCTAAATTCGATAATATCCATCTACCAGTCAAATAATTATAACAGCACAGCAAAAATATATAAATGTATCGGTCAGATACTGCCATTTCCCAGGCCTAAATTAATATAAATATGCGCACATCAACCTTATTCAATAATAATTAATATTATGCTCATGACCTTAGGTGTTCTTTTACGCGATAATTAGGTTATTTTATTTTTAATTTTATTATTATTATTATCCCTGGCCGCGCAAGATCATACATGCGGAAGCTACTGCACAACAATATCTCAGATGACTCTATCGCACTCGGAATCCAACCATACGTCGTATAATCGAGGAATGAACTCTGATATAATGGAATCCACGAAATTACTGTCCCATTTGATCTCAATTCAAGTATTAAAAATATTCAAATAGTCCTAGTTTAACGTCGAGGTCATATTACTTTTATCTCTCCTGCCACAATGAACTCGGGACAGTTGAAACATTTCTCGATGACATTCACTCAAAACAAGCTAATAGGTTCAAAATTCTCACACATTCCCAAACTACCTTCACCAAGAAAGAAGAGGTGGAAAAATTCTAACTAATAGAAATTCTTCTAAGCAAATAAGTAGAGGCTATATCATTACAATTACATTTACAGATAGGAAGAAAGAATAACAATGTTTAAATATTACTTGGTGGTGACTGTCGATTGTAGGACTCGGGCTGATGACCTAGTGCATTACCACGTTACGCACCATCGATCCTGGTCTCGCCCGTCTGAAACTGCTTTACATTTTACTCGTACATTGAGGACATGCTGGCGCGCTGGAAATCACACCATTCATCTCGTAAGAAGACAGGCATCCTGACTTGCACTCGAACCAATGATCTTCTCTGTTGAAGTTCTTGTTAAAGCTGAAACTGAAAATTAAGTCTGAGACAAGTCCAAAACACACACCGCTGTTTGATGAGATGGAAAAGTAACTTATCTTTTAATATCTGGTGAATTGTAAGTAGAATCCGTAAATATCTGAACTGCTGTCTGCAACAAATTGTAGGCTCTAAATAAGACGAAGTTCCCCAGTAAGCAAAGTGCGTCTTCTCACGTCCGTAGTTGAAGTCAGAGTAATTCTCCCCTCGTCGCGTTCAGAGGTGGAAATTTCAGAGTAAAGTTTCCTTAGGAAAATCCATAATTCACCGTCTTAAGGGGTGCGTCTTTTCATTATAAGCGATTGGTTAATTCATTAACTTCGCACCAAATTAATCACTTGATTGGCTGCCATAGTCAGACGTCATCTACCTTTACTAATATCGATCGAGCACTTGACACACATTTCGCCTGGTCACGTGGCGTTCACGGCTGATTTGAAGGTTACTTGACTAGCAGTATCTGCTCTCTCCCTCTTGCTCGCCCTTGGCTGGGATTTCCGTACACCTGGTGTCTGAATCTAGTCGACACGACGTGCTAAAACTCCCTTCCTGGTTCACGAAATAGTGTTCCAATACACAGTAGAAATAAAATATTCTCCCGTAAATGATTTTTACCACTTTTGAAGGGGACATTTTCTCCCTTGGCTGGTTAATGATTTAGTCGGAAGATGAAATCATTAATGCTGGAAATAGACCCTTAACATGTTCCCTGAAAAATTTTAGTGGTAAACATGTGTCACACTTTTAAGCCACATTTTCAGCTCTTGTTCCGGCACGTAGCCTCCTGTTGTCCGCTTCTAGTTCTGCGCCCAGTAGTCGAAGTTGATCCATTATCCTGTTCTGCATTACTTGACATTCCTCACAGGTTTCTTCTTGCAGGTTGACCTGGGTCGATGCATGGTGGTACATTGCATCCTCACTTGCATCCCATGACGTTTCCTCTTCCATTATAGTGTTGACTTGGGCATCGTTTACTGGTTTAGGGCAGTTGTAGCTTCGTAAGTTTGAGGCATTATGAATTCCCTCATAGCTCTTATCAAGACTTTGAATTTTATAGGCATTGTTCCCATATACTCGGATAATTTTGTAAGGACCGACGAAAAGAGGTGCGAATTTCGCGTAGAATTTGCTGGTAGGTTCCGAAATGGCTGGTTTCTTTAAGAGAACATATTCATTCAGTCTTAGGGGTCGCTGAAACTTTTCATCCCTTACTCTCCGTTGTCTTGTCAGTACAAGGGCTAGAATTCTCCTGTTAGTTCAGGTGTTGTCTCCTTTTTATAGCACCTTGACTCTGCTCTTCCCTTTCAGGACGCTCCCTTTCTTCCTTTTGTTTGGCTCTCTGGTATTCTAGGCTCTCGGCGCCGACCATGTCAGGATTGACGTCTTGGTCGTGGATAGCACGGTGCCATTTCCGTCGTTCTTGGCTGGGCTGCTGGAGTTCGCGGAGATATTTTTCACGCTCTTCTTGCCTCCAGTTCCTCTTCCGGTTTTCAAGTCTGCGGTCGTTTGGTTTACCACTTTTGAAGGGGACAATGGGTTGTATTATATTTTCAAAGCAATTGGAGGGGGGCGACGGGGGAGATATAAAAATATGAAAATAATAGGCTAATATAGACGAAATCGAATTTGTCGTACAAGGACGAGACAAAGCTCAATTTAAGCCCGTTAACGCAAAGAACGAAACTCGGTAATCCCTATGGGCTCGTAAACCACATTTTGAGGCACTAAATCCAACCGATACGGAGATATTGGCACTACACTAACCCCGCTCTAGGAATCGGATGAAGAAATGAACTGTCGTAACCATGGCAACGTCAGCTTCAATATTCCTACAGCAGCGAGATTACATACAATATATCACCAAAACCTAACATGTTACAGACATGGAGATTAGTATTTGGAATCTCCTTTAAATATAAAAGAACACGAATTTTTTTTTCATAACATCCACTTAAGGGCTGAGGGAGCAGGGTCAAAAGAAGTGAGGAAGGAGTTGAATTCTTTATATGAGGATACATATACCTCAGAAAATGAAGATATTACAAACGTTAAAACTGGTACTAGCAATCTCTTTTAAAAATAAATGAACACACTATTTTTTGGAAAATCTACTTAAGGGGATGAAATAATAAGGAAGTGGGCAAATTTTGAAAATGATTATCTTCTCCTTCTACCGCTTTTCCCACACCTGTGCGGTTGCGTTTGCGAACTGTGTTGCACATGTGTATATTTGACACTGTTTTACGGCTGGATGCCCTTCCTGACGCCAAGCCCGTGTATAGGGATGTAATTATTATTGCGTGTTCCTGTTGGGGATGGTAATGTGCTGTGTTGATTGAATATGATCTCCGAGACAGATGGATCAATCACATGAGATTAAAATCCCTGACCCAGCCCGGAATCGAACCCGGAACCCTGTGAATCAAATGCCTCAACGCTCTCCACTCAGCCAAGGAGTGGGGAAATTTTTAAAATGAGTATATATACAGTATATCTCATAACTTAACAGTTACAGACGTGAAAAATTGGTCTACCCTTTAAAAACAAAGGAACACGTCCTTTTTGTTTTCGGAAAATCAACATAAGCTGGAGATCGATAATAAGTGGAGGAGTTGAATTCTCTCTATTAGGGTACTTATATCACAAATACTAAGATCTTACAGACGTGAACCTCGGTATTTGGAATCTCCTTTAGAAATAAAGAAACCCTATTTTTTTCGACTTAAAAGAGGACTGTTTCTCACATGTAGAGTTCCATGTCGCATGTTCCCGTAGCCTGGTCATCTCAATGCCACAAACGTGGTTTGCAAGTAGTTTCTGGGGTAAATGAAATGCAATTTTTCGGTGAGTTTTTATACTTTAGGCAATTTCAGATATCTTACTGCAGTACCGAGGAACAATTATCAAGTAACGAAATCCTCGCGAGCGAAGCCGTGGGTAACATCTAGTATTTTATATAGTAAATTGTGCTTATCCCTTTGGATTCATTAATTTTATTGCATATTGTTATCGCTGTGGCAACATGACATCTTTATGATGTAGATACCGTATAGATTCTATACACCCCCTGTGGGAGAGGGCCGCAAATGAAGAATACAACCACGGTATACCCTGCTTGTTGTAAGAGGTGACTATAAGGGGCGACCAAGGGATGATAGTGTTAGAGCCATGAAACTAATTGTGATTAGTACCATCATGCGGGGAACACCATGGGTCGCCTTTACTTGCGAGTAGTACCACTATGTTAGGCACACAATAGGTTTGTGATTAGTAGCAACATAAAGTGAGTCTTTGTATGGGTTTTCCAGTACCCGTGATTAGTACCATTGTGAGAAACACCACGGGTCTGGGCGTTGTCTGTGCCACTATATATGAGCGACACCTTGGATCTGCATTGCCTGTAATTAGTACCCACTATATGAAGAGCACCACGGGAATAGCGGCGCCCGTGATTATTACACCTAGGTGAGGAACACCATGGATTTGCGTTGCCTACGAGTAGCGCCATAATGTGAGAAACACCATAGGTCTGCGTTACCTGCACGAAGTAAAATACTTGTGAGTAGTACCATAATGTGTGGAACAGCGTGAGTCTACGCTATTTTTGATTAGTACAGCAACGTGACAAATACTATCATTTTACTTTACTACCGATAAGTGTCATTATGAGAGGCCGTTGACAAGAATTTTGGACCCCTTTTACAACAAGTATCCTCGATTCAGAATTGTACTTTAGAAGCAGTCCGTTGGTCAGTTATACTATCGTTTATGATAGTTTCTGGGTCGGATCCACCGATTGTTTTAAAGTCATATCCACCCGTTAATTCATCATCACGTTTTTATTCTGGTCAGTGGACGATTTTGAACTTTTAAATTGTCATTATATTTCGTCCCATTTCATACTATTTGAAACTGATGACCTAGATGTTAGGCCCCTTTAAACAACAAGCAGCATCATCATCATCAGGTTTGTTATACCTGCACCAATCAGACTACAGACTAGGGAAGTATCATTTATTACAGTACGTAATGTTCTTACTTATATGTATAATTGAAGAACTGAAGATTCATATAGAGGTATAAATGGTATAAATCCAAACTGTGTAATTTGGGAGAGCGTGTTGCACGTCACAAGGAACTGAGTGAATTGGCTGTGCAGTTCGATCACATTGCCATGAGCTTGCTTTTGGGAGCTGGTGGATTCGATCCCCTCTGTCGGTAGATCTGAAGTTCTTTTTGTTTTTTCCGTGGTTCCCTCAATTTTACTTTTGACTAATTCCGTAGCTGTACCTTTATTAAGGCAAAGACCTTTTCTTGTCATTTATATCCTAACCCTCTTTCCTATCCCAGTCTTGCCTTACAACCTGTCTTCAAACAGTGTGATTTAAGCCAATATATATAAAATCTGTTTATGTTCTTTGTCTCATTAGTGCCCCTGTAGATTTCCTGGGCTTCTCTAATGTGGTAAGCTTGAGATACACCAACTTGAAAGCTATAAATATGTTTAAAATGACACCCCACCACGTTCCCTACTGCTTATTGAAGAAAGAAGAAAAATAAAACAACATCCAAGCAAAAGGAAGGACAGATAGGTCCTACGTGGTAAGTCCATGAACTTTTGCAATAAAATATACAATCTAGATCTCTCTCCCTTTCTCTATCCCTCCCCCCTCCGTTTTAGAATATGGTTATAATAATGCGTACATAAAGGCAGGGAATATTTAAATTTAATTTATGCTTGTGAAGGAGGGAATATATGACTAGCTGGGGTTGGCGGGTTCGAGTCCGTCGTTATTTGAGGGTGCCCAAATACGCCAGTCTCACGTCTGCAGATCTACCGGTACGAAATTCTGGCTCCTTGGCGTCTATGGAAAATATAGAAGTAGTTAGCAAGACTAATAATATTGTTATTCTCAATTCAGCAGTGAGCTTGAAAGCTGACCTAATTTCCGTTCACACAGCATAGCACATCAGTTCTCCTATGTTTCCTTGATTAGCTTGAAGATATAACCAGCGTGAAAACTGAAAATGTACCGAATAATCTCTCTTACAGGTTATTGAAGAGAGAAAGGAACTGAAAAATCGAAGGAAAAGCAGCTTGATTTATTCTGGGTGATATGTGACAAAAAATAACTTTACAGAAATGTTGCAAAGTTTGGGCTGGAAGACTTGGGATAAAGGAGACGAGATGCTCGACTAACTGGTATGTTCCGAGCTGTCAGTGGAGAGATGGCGTGGTATGACATCAGTAGACGAATAAGTTTTTAAGTGATGTCTTTAAAAGTAGGAAAGATTACAATGTGGAGGTAAAGATGGAATTCAAGAGGACAAATTGGGACAAATATTCCTTATAGGATGGGGAGTTAGGGATTGGAGTAACTTACCAAGGGAGATTTTCAATAAGTTTTCAATTTCTTAATAATCGTTTAAGGAAAGACTAGGAGAACAACAGATAGGGAATTTGCCACCTGGGCGACAGCTATAATGCAGATGAGTATTGATTGATTGATTGATTGAATGATTGATTGTTTGTTTGTTTGTTTGTTTGTTTGTTTGATTGATTGATTGATCGATTGAATGATTGATTGATTGATTGATTGATTGATTTATTGATTGACGCTCGCGCAAAGAAAGGAATGGTACTAAGTAATTTCTGGAACTTTCGAAAATCACACTTGAAAGACTTATTAAAATAAATTGCATTGTTTAAGACATCCCTCTTTTCAAGTATATGGTTATAGTAATGCATATATCAAAAATAAAGGCAGAAATATGTAACATTAATTTAAATAGGAGCGTGGGGACGGCTTTAATTATGAATATCTTGATTTTTTCATCTTAAATTTTATCATTTACTGCTGTAAGAGAACATTCATTATGGATGCATACATTGACGTAAAAAAAGTTATAATTATGTCTGGTGATTTTAATATATAACTAGTCATGTTGGCAGGAGTGATGCTCCTTAAGAGAAGAGAATCGGGTGTTGATATTTACCTTTCTCTGTTGGGCCTCAAATGGCGATTACTATAACTAGGGTACATGGCTGCGTTCTCAACCCTATCTGCATCAGAAGGCTTAGTACCTGAAGGCACTATGTCACAAAATAAAGAAGGAAGACCATCTTCAAAGGTCCTAAAGAATGCCTCCAAATTGTCTTCGATACTCATGACTTCGTGCCCTTCCTCAAAATTGAGATAACGCACTGGTCACGGGCCTTTTAGATTCAGGAAGTATTGTGTCCATTGTTTCGGTGGAATGTTATTCCAAGCTGAAGTACTGTTGTAAACATCCCGAATATGTTTCTTCTTCTGTAAAACGTGTTTAGGCTAACTCTTCTCCCCTGGAAATTTTAGGACATACCCATGACAAAAATCGTATTTTAAAATTTGCGTGGAAATCTAAGTTATTTTTTGTTAAATATTTGCCATGCTCTGTGATATTAATAGCAGATTTCCTGTCTCATTCCTCTGTCGTGCTCGATCTTCAAAGTAAATCCTGCACATTCAAATTTAGGAGTAATTTTCATATACGGTACCTCTTTTTAAATGTAATTCTGTAGCACCTTCTATTAGTTCGCCTCCCCAGAGTGATATATCATTTGACCGTAGACTAGGATCAGGCTAGTTGCAGTTGCTAGTTTTCGGAAAATCTAGGTGTGACTGACTTAACTGAATACAAAATTGAGGTTACGGATTCGATCCCCGTGAGATTTCCTCCCTACAGGTTATCTCTGCCATAAATATATGTCCTAAATGAAATCATCGACCAAATGCTGAGGGATGGTATCATTCGACCCTCCAAGTCGGCATAGCCTTCACCCATTTTTCTGGGGACGAAACTTCAAGGTGGCTTCAGGCCAGTAATTGATTACAGGGCGTTAAATCGTAAGATTGTTCTACAATCAGTAACCCTTCCCGACTTGCATTCATGTTTCTATTGGTTTCAGGAGGCTGAGTTCTTCGCCATTTTAGATCTCAACCAAGCCTATAATGTGATACGTCTGGTGGAATAATCAAAATATCTGGCTACCTTCGCTATCGACTGGAATCTGTATGAGTACAACCGCGTGCTTTTCGGCTCACCACGGGCACGGCGGTTCTTACTAGGCTGCTAGATAGGGTCTTCTGCGATATTAAATTTGAATATCTCTGCCATTATCTAGATGATGTTGTTATTTTTTTAAACCTTAGAACTACCCTTAGCTCATCTAGATGAAGCTCTAAAATGCCTTCGAAATGCTGGATTGATGGTCAAGTTGTAAAAGGTATCTTTTGATTAAACATCTATGTCCTACTTGGAGCAATTTGTGTCACCTGAGGAGTTTCAGTCGATCAATCCAGAACGCATGCAATTCGTAACTTCAAGCCTTGAAAAGATGTTAAGGGGTTTGCTAGGTTTCTTCAGGAAATTCATCCCCAAATTCGGAATATGGCGGCACCCCTAAACCGTCTCCGCAGGAAAGCTGTCAAGTTTGATTGGGGGCCGTTGCAGTAAGCAGCGTTAGAGGATCTGAAATCGGCTCTGTATAACGCCCCGGTCTTTGCTATGCCAGATTTCTCAAAGAAGTTAATTTTACACACAGACGCCTCTCCATCCGCGGTCACTGCGGTTCTTCTTCAGGAATCTGAACAAAGATGGCGGCCAATGACCCATGCGTCTAGAACCTGCCACCTCAAGACGCAAAGTAGGCTACGTACGCATTAGAAAGACTGGTCTTCCCATTCCGCTTAGAAAGTTTTCGTCCTTACCTTGAGCATGTTAAATTTCAATTAGAGTCTGACAATCATTCACTGAGGTGGGTTCTGTCTAGGCACCGTCGTACCGGGCAAATCGGATATGAGCGTTTCAGTTTGACGTGTGAGACATTCGGGGATCTGAAATTATGGTGGACGATGGATTAAGCCGAATGTTTCCCGGCGATTCTGATGTTGTTGTCTCGAAGAAAAGGCCTATGCCTTCTATTCCCACACCTATTATTATAAGTGCGATACTAACTGATGCCCCTTTGTTATTTCATGATATAGAGAAATACCAACGTGAATATCAGTGCTGGCTCCTATTATAGAAACCCTTTCTTCTGGGGAACATGTTGTCTATTATGTTTTAATGAATGGGGTTCGGTGTTGCCCTTCGAGGCGTGATCACAAGATGCAAATTGTGTTTCCAGCTGTTCTAGCGCCTATGATTTTCAAATATTACCATGAGGCCCCATTAGATGGACATTTACGCGTCTTCAAAACTAGAGAAAGCATAAGGGAAATGTTTATCTGGAAGAGTATGGACGGCGAGATTAGGGAACTGGTGAAAGCATGTAAGTCGTGTTTACTTAGCGATTGTACATCGATTACGACGGATCCTTGCCTCAATCTAAAGGGAATGGGAATAAATTCATTCTTGTGTGCGTGGATCGTTTCACACGGTTCTCATAGCTGTTCCCGACTAGGAATGACACTGATCGGTCCACTGTTTCTTGTTTCAACACTATTTTTCCATCTTTTGGACCCTGTCAATATATTGTTTCCGATGTCGCTAATGCGTTCCTCTCTAATTTATTTCGTAAGTTCTGTTTCGATCTGTCTATTCACACGTCACGACGTCTGCGTACCACCCACAGCCATCTCTAGCCCCGAACTGCCCGTATTGCTTTCCACCACGAAGATTATTCTCGTTCGGACACTTCCTTACACTGGTTATCATTAGCCTTTAACTGGGCCCTTCATGTGTCTCACAAGTTTCCTCCACTTCCTCATTCGTTTCAGTTTGTCCAAATATTCCTTTGTCAAATTTTAGTCGATCAATGAGCTATTGCCAAATAACACAGACCCAGAGAATATCCTGGATTTATGGAGAAAAGCTTAAGGCCTCTCATAAGAAAGTAAAAATTGGGTATCCCCGTGGAAAAAGGAACCACCAATTTAGAAATTGGAGATCAGGTTATAGTTAAATATTTTGTTTCCGCGGGCAAGCCTGCCTACAGATTTTATGGAACTTGCATAATACTTGATTTCCTTACTCCTGTCACCCTTTGGTGAGTAACCCGAGTATCGAAAGGATTTTAGGGGTCCATCTGTCTCAAGTAATACCTGTGTGAAAGCCTTTGCTTTTCATTGTATGCCGCCAAGTGATGATGTTGCTGATTTAATTATATTTCTTTCCTTAGGATCTTCTTAGTCTTTTATATAAGCTAGTTAGAATAAAGAGGCCTTCTGTCCCTGTGGGTTGTGATATATTTTATGTATTTAAGTTATATCCTAGGTTAACTTTATTTTTAAGATACTTTTTGAAATCCTCCCCTTCATTTATTTTATTACCATTCTGCCTGAAGGATCCTGCCTCCAAACGTGTGTCAGAAACTTCGTGTACTCCTCCTCCAAAGTCGCCATTTAACTGCACCACATGTAACACTGTCTGTGAGTCAGTTACTGTTGCCCCAAAGTTCAGTGTTACAGTGCCCAATTTTCACCTGAGGCCACATCGTGTCAACCTGCGAAAGATGCCGGCGTGGGGTATGGGCCCGCCTCGTTCCGGCCGAGACAACCTCTAAACTGCCTCATATGGAACTATAATGCTTGGGATAGGCTTAGAGGCTGGATTCCGAACGACCACTCTATCCTTGGCCGAACAATGCTATTTGGTACTTTGTGACCATCGCCATGTTTGTTCCCCACAGTATACGGGACGATGGTATCTCAAGGTACCTTGGGAGTCCGGGCGACCCCATCCAGTCATCGTCAGCGGCAGCCGCTCTTGCCATCGACTCTGGGCGCAACAGCCCGAACTTCTACTACTTCGCAAACACTATCTGAACTACTTTCATTCAACAAATAGACAAGAAAGGAAACTCGATCAAGTGATACTCCAACTTGTATACGTTTTCTCAAAAAATGATACATGGCAAGATTCAAGATGTCAAGGCTGCTCATGCCGTGGTAAGAGCTTAGGGGCTGGCGGTCTGAACAGAGGGTGCACATTCTCCTTTCGGTGGAAATGCGTGTCTTCTATAAGGCCATCTATGAAATTGAACTAGAAATGATGATATGGAAGACACTTGGATTTTTAACTGTTAGATGTCTCTACAATCGGCCTATGTGCCCCCTCCGGTGGGATTAAGGACAATTAATTCTTAAGAGAAAGCTAATCTTTAGAGGTGGCTTATCTTTGTTTTGAAGATTATTTTGTTCTTTGTCAAGGTTATCAACACATCTGCCTCCCCCTCAATAGCCTGTATCTATCAAAAAATTTGAAATTTTTTGAATATTTTCTCTATCCAAATAACATTTGTGGTGTGTACAAGCATCCAACCTATCTGTAAAGAGTTCTGGAACTTCCCCTCGAGATACTATAAGAGCTGGGAGCGTTAAGGCCGTATTTTCATTGTTATGGCTCTAGTTTATAGTGTGCGGCGTTTACTAAAGTGGCAGAGGTCGCAGATCGGCGTTTGGAAGGCCCAGCAACTCGAGGTAATGGCAGAATTTTCTTAACATGTGATAGCTCCCGGAGATAGCTTGAGGGGAATGCTTCAAAGCTCTTTTATTTCGTGTACATTCCTAAACCTGGTGGTTTAAGTGTAAAATTTTCTCCAGTCCAAGGGCTCTGTTTTATTCCCTAATGGGAAATATGTAATGTAAGGGTACAAGTGTGATTACCCTCTGTTGACTACCATTCCCCTCGGTACGGGATGAGTAAAGTTTCTTAGTCTCTAAAATTATCAACCGTTTTTGGTATTTAATGTTTATCATTTAGTCGATCTAGCGCGGAGTAGCCTTAGCCTCTGTACCTTGGAGCCATGAGCCCACTTAATGTTTTAAGAGTTTTCTAGAAGGAGGGCAGGATTTTCTCCTACCTGCATTTGTTTTTAGCCGATGATTATCAAACTTTTCCTTTTTACATTATGGGCATTTAATACGGGCACTCATTTCCCCTCTTTATGTTTCCGGAAAGTAATGTGAAAGTAATTGACAAGAAGTGACTGTAAATACCTCATTTGAAGATTGCCATTGAATAACCTTGTGCGCTATAAGAAATTTATGGCTCTGAGGAACTGGACTGCATTAGAGTTTGGAGCTCAGACTCTAAGGCTATGGAAGTTAATGGAGCAAACATGCTCTTATACAATAGTGTACCTGTTCCAGAGCTAATAATACTCATCCCTCGTATAACATCATGCGGAAAATTCTCTCTACTTTTGTACCTGATTTCGGACTTTATGTCGTCGTTGTTGGAGCTAACGAGTTAATTATTATATTGTTATTGTTTATACAGATCTTCTGTTTACCAAATTTTAAATAAGAGAAACAAGGGGGAAGGAATAAAATTTCAAAATTTAGTACTTAAAATTATGCTCTTGTCAAATCCTTGTCCATCGGTTCAGCCCAGCACCTTCTTACACCTCTGTGATCCACGATATTTCCGGAATAATAATAATAATAATAATAATAATAATAATAATAATAATAATAATAATAATAATAATAATAATAATAATAATAATAATAATAATAATAATAATAATAATTAATGGTTCATGGTGTGGGTTACTGTAGTCACGTTCTAGTTTGTGAACCATGGGCAACGATTGAGTGGCCTAGTAAGTGGCCCTGAGAGTCGGGAACAAATTTCTATGGAACGGGATTGGGTTCTCGGACATAATCTGTGCAATGGCCCACTTGTGCTCATGAGGCTAGGACTAAAATTCCACCGGTTTGATCAGGAGGCTAGGACTAAAATTCCACCGGTTTTCCCTAACCCGTTAAAGAAGAGATCATCACTGTGACTATGTGTAAGTAGGATTGTGTTGTATACAAGGAACTTGGTATACAATGACACAACATAATGTTTATTGTTTCAATGATTTGATACAATACATACAAGAAACATAACTAAATTCTTCTTGAAAGTTGTTTGAATGCGCGCAGTTAATGTTGAAATTAAATCTTCGATTGAATGTCTGTTGCATATGTACAATTATACAATGAGAGAGTTCTATATACACTTAGTTCCATCTTCAGGAGATAGTCCGTTTGCACTAAGAAATGTCCTGATAGTCGAAAACTATGTTTCATGAAATTACAAGCGTAACTTGTAGAGAGAGGCAGAATACTAGGTTTATACTTGCAAGGAACTTGCATAAATTTTCTCGAATTGTAGAATGCTAAGATGGACGTCGGAGTACTGGTGAGGACTAGGGGGAGTAGCAGAATGCTGAAGTCGGGGCTCGACGTGGCTACGGGGATCAGAATAATGAGGCAATGTTCAGAGGTGAAACCTCACGGCCAGCAATTTTTCCACCTGTTCAAAACACGTTTTAAAGAGGAATGCCTCCGTGCCTGACTTGCGGTGTGTACTGGTCGTCGAACATTGTGTAGTCCTGGAGAGGCTCGGAACGAAGCTACTTATATATCGCTGGCTAACGTCATCGGTGAGCGTGCCAGGCGCAGTGAAGACACCTCGTAGCTGGTAGGAACTTCGGTGCTACGGCGGGTTGCGGAGATTGTAGGCGCAAAACATACGATGCGGAGGACCCACACAACAGATAGCATCCTGTTTCATGAATTTACCGATGTTAGAACGTTTTAAGCAAACCTCGGACCTATGGGAGTGATGGAGTCCCACTCTCATTTGACTGGCGAAGGACTCTTTTGAAACAACTTGTCGAACGAAATGGAATTCGATGGGGAACTACCAGTATTATTGGGGCTACTGGAAGCAAGAAAGTAAAACTGGCTGGTTCAGCAAACGGGACGAATCCGGATGTACTAGGGGTACCGCAAGTGATATTCGGGTAAGAAGAGATAACGGGGAAGAGACAGGAGATGATAAAAGGTACTTGATGGGTATTAAAAAGGGAAGGGCAGAGTAAGTGGAAGGACTGTTTATGTGGAAAACTACTGTACGCAGCATAGTTTCTTTTAGGCACGTAAATGAGCGAACGCTGTGGGTATATATGGCAGTTGGAGGAATTACCACAATTGTCTCAATATATTCACCATGTGAGGGTGCAGATGAGGATGAAGTCGACAAGTTTTATGAAGCATCGAGTGACACCGTAGTCAGGGTCAACAGCAAGGATGAGGAGGGTGCTAATGGGCGATATCATTGCGAGAGTTGGAAATAGAAGTGAAGTATTCGAAAGGGTGATTGGTAAAGGTGGGGTACACATGTATGCTAAGGGGAATGGGAAGCGTTTGTTGGTCTTCTGTGATAGTTTGTGTTTCGGAGTTACGAATACATTCTTCAAGCATAAGGCTATTCACATGGGGGGCTAGGGGTACCAGGTCCATAAAATAAACTATAGCTTAACCGACTTTATATTCAGGAAGTCTGTTAGGAGTGTATGAGTTCTTTGGGGATTTTTCGGTGATCCAGACCACTATGTGATCTGTAGTGAACTAAGTATCTCTACGACTAGGATAGGGAAAGTGAAATATGTCTGAAAACGAATAAGAGTAGAGAATCTCCAGGACGAGGAAATTAGACAGAGGTACATGGATATGATTAGTGAGAAGTTTTGAAAAGTGGACAGAAAGCAGGTTCAGGATATAGAAAGAGAATAGGTGGCATACAGGGATGCTGTAGTAGAAACAGCAAGGGAATGCCTAGGAACGGCTACGGTATGTGTAAGGGTGGGGAAAAGCGAATATCTTGGTGGAATGATGAAGTGGCAGCAGCTTATAAACGTAAAAAGGGGGCTTATCCGAAATGGATCTAAACAAGGGCCTAGGCGGACAGGGAATTTTACGTAGATGAATGAAACAGCGAAGCAAATAGTTGTTGAATCCAAAAAGAAACCACGGGAAGATTTTGGTAATAACCTGGAAAGGCTATGTTAAACAGCACCAAAACCTTTATGGACAGTAAAAAGGAATCTTAGGAAGTAAAGGAAAAAGGAAATGAGCAGTGTTTAGGGTAATTCAGGTGAACTCATAACAGATCCCAGGGTATCACTGGAGAGGTGGAGGGAATATTTTGAAAATCTTCGCACCGTTAAAGGAAATCTTCCTGGTGGTGTCGCGCACAACCAAGCTAATGGGCAGGCAGAAAGTGATGTTGGTGAAATTACGCTGGAGGAAGTTGAAAGTATGGTAAATAAAGTCCATTGAAATAAAGCAGCAGGAATAGATGAAATTAGACCCGAAGTGGTGAAGTATAGTGGGAAGGCAGGTATGAAATGGCTTCATAGAGTATAGTAAGATTACAATGGCGTGTTGGTAAGGTACCTTCAGATTGAACAAAAGTAGTAATTGCACCTACCTATAAGCAAGGGAACAGGAAGAATTCCAACGACTATCGAGGTATCTCATTCATAAGCGTGGCAAGCAAAGTATTCACTGGCATCTTGGAAGGGAGGGTGCGATCAGTGGTGGAGCGGAAGTTGGATGAAAAACAGTGTGTTTACAGAGCCCGGAGGGGCTGTCAAGATACGATGTTCAGTACGCACCAGGTAAATTTAAAATGTTACGATATGAATAGATAGTTGTGTTTATGTTTCGTAGATCTAGAGAAAGCATATGGGAGGGTACCGAGGGAAATGATGTTCACCATACTGGGGTAGATTATTAAAATCAATAAAAGGCATTCATGATGACAATTGGGCTGCAGTGAGAATTGATGGTAGAATGAGTTCTTGCTTCAGGATACTTACAGGGATTAGACAAGGCTGTAATCTTTCACCTTTGCTCTTCGTCGTTTACGTAGATCATCTGATGAAAGGTATAATTTGGCAGGGAGTGATTCTGTTAAGTGGAAATGTAGTAAGCAGTCTGGCCTCTGCTGACGACTTCGTCTTAATGGCAGATTGTGCCGAAAGCCTGCAGTCTAATGTCTTGGAACTTCAATAGGTGCAATGAGTATGGAATAACAATTAGCATATCCAAGTTTAAATTGATGTCAGTAGGTAAGAAAGTCAACAGAATTGAATGTCAGATTGGTGATACAAAGCTAGAGCACGTAGATAAGTTTAAGTATTTTTGTTATGTGTTCCCCCAGGATTACATGTCAATGTATATCAACAAAGACAAGACTTATTTTATTGCTTAGGTGGTCAAATTAATAAATTAACTTATTGTTATTATTATTCCCCCAGGATGGTAATATAGTAAGTGGGACTGAATCAAGATGTAGTCAAATACAGCAGAGGCAATACCCGGCACTTCCGGATTTAGCCTTGTTTAAATGGAAGACAAGTCGCAAGTGGCGCTCCTAGTGGCGTGACCTGAAAATTCGCGCTAAATTCAAATATCATTGTAAATGTATATACGGAAATGGACAAATAAAATATGCCCTGAAAGAAAGTGTTACTAAGATATTAACTTCAAAGTTGCTAAAGCATTTCTGGATAAATGAATGAAGATTTATTTAATAGGTTATTATTTAAATACTGAAATTAGACATATAATCAAGATGTGAAGAGGACTGCTATGAAAGGGCTCGATCTTTCATTTATGCATTACTTTTTAGCTTTAGCATTCCTGCCTGAACTTTCACGGCTACATTTGTCTATTTTTCTCATTTAAAAGCATAGTATGATCACATTAAAACGCTTGTCAACAAACATATCGGCACACTCCTTACACTCATGATTCAATGAATTTACATTTAAGAGCTAGACAATTTTCTTTTTAACTTGAAGCCTACTAACAGAAAGAAAATCTATAAATTTAGCCTCAAAAACATTCAAATTTTCCCTATAAGCAATACTTGGCACAATGCCATTTCATTATGGTAAAGCAAATTTGCATCATCATATTGTTTCAACAAAATATGTACATTTCTTAATCACCCATATTTTCTTCAGTTCTTGACAACGCATTACGGCATTCCAAAGGGGGTAACTTGGAACACAACTAACCAGACATATATGTGTATGAATTTTCCTGAATTAAATCAAACCCACAGATTACACCAACAACAACACATCGGTGTTGAAGGTTAACTGCTACACTATACAATAAAATAAGCTTATTATACCTTTTAAACCAATTCAAATGGGTCGCGCAGGTCGGAAGTTTAGGAAGTACTATAAAAATCTCTTTGTAACTAGAGGAATATATATGCAAACACAATATCTACTCACATTTTCTTGTCACGAGGGAAACGGAAGAAAGACCGCGAATCCTTCTGCACTTCATAGTTATTGCAGCAAAACACTGCAGATATCTTTCCACTCATATTGAGAGGAGATATAAAGGAATGACACACGCTACTATTTACTTATGTCAACTTCATGCAAAGGCATAAGTAACGCCAAAAACTTCACAAACAAATACACGTGCTCTTATGACAGATTCAGTAACTCTCAGGTCACCCCGCTAGAGGGAGCTCAAATCGCTGTCCCTCGATATCTCGCAGAGTGTCGCGTATTGTCTCCACTGTATTTGGTGTAGTAAAGCTAATACAGTGAGCTGGCAGTTGCGATAAAGGGTGTTCTGTAAGAAAGAAGTCAGCTCCCGGACGAAACTGCCTTTACATCGGTGTGTTTCCAGACCATCTTTTTTTCACGAGAGCGGAAGCAGGGTGCACTCAGTATATCTTATTCATGAGTTAGAAGTAACAGACGTGAAAATAGCGAGAATTATTGCTTTTACAAATAGGTGGGAACAATGGCAGTTGAGTACTCGGAACAAGCAGATAAAGGCTAAGTTAGGAATGAACTCGATGGATGAAGCTGTACGCGTAAACCATCTTCGGTGGTGGGGGCATATGCGACGAATGGAGGAGGATAGGTTACCCAGGGGAATAATAGGCTATATTATGGAGGGTAAGAGTAGAAGGAGACCAAGATGACAATGGTTTGACTCAGTTTCTAACGGTTTAAAGATAAGAGGTATAGAACTAAATGAGGCCACGGCACTAGTTGCAAATATAGGATTTTTGCGACGGGCCGTTTTGGTAAACTCACAGTGGCTTGCAGATTGAACGCTGAAAGGCATAGCGGACTATAATGATAATGCATGTATATATGTATAAAAACCGTAAGATTTTATTTCCGTTAGTGTACGAAGAATTGGATCGTAAAGTTCAGTCAGTTGTTCCCTCCTTCCATGGCTGTCCACGGTACGTTAAGACCTATGGACTAGCTTTCGAGATCTTTTCTTTTTTTTACTTTTTCTTTTTACACCCGGAGAGACTCCTCTCTTATTTATACATCCTCTTTTATCCCGGACGTAGCGTAACATTGCACCCAGTGCTGCCAGTGCTCTCTCCAGTAAGTGTCCCATACTACAGTTGTAGACATTACGGATATGTTAAACTTAGGGATGGGTTGCGAACGGAGTCGCGAAGAGTCGAGACTGCTGCCACTGGAACCGACACTCTCGACTCCAGTGTCGACTCCACTGATGCACTAACGCCATCTATCAACTATTGTCGGAACTGCTTGGAATTATAGTTCCCTGTTCCTCCCTTGGTAACTTGTGATACGATGAATACAAGATGATTATTAGCCAGCAAACATGAAATATTGTTTCGGGATTTTATCATAGTTAGTGTTAATGTTGTAGGTCTATTTTGGCGACGATGATAATGATGACGATACTAGTAGTGGTAATTATAATCTGATAGTATACTTTTACATAATCGCCAATGTTGCATTAAATGAGTTCAGCTCTAGGGTGTAGGGGTCAACGCGTCCGCCTGTCACGCAGCAGTCCCGGGTTCGATTCTCGGCCGGGTTAGATTTTTAATTGTAAATTATTAATACCCCTGGCCTAGGGCATAAAACAGAAAAAAAGAAGCGAGTACTTACAGTATGATTTTACAACAAATATTTTACCATTCATTGTGCGTCATGATAGCCGCCTCCGCAGTCTAGGGAGGCCCCGGGATCGATTCTGGCCAGGTCAGGGATTTTTACCTCTATCTCAGGTTTCGTGATAACGGTGAGATAGGGACTGGGTCTAGAAAGCCAAGAATAACGGTCGAGAGGATTCGTCGTGCTGAACACACGTCACCTCGTAATCTACTGGCCTTTGAGCTGGGCAGAGGTCACTTGGTAGGCCAAGGCCTACCAGGGCTGTCGCGAAAAGGGCCTTTTGTGTATACTACTACTACTAATAATAATATATTCTGACAGAATAATCTTCAGTAATCGCCAACGTGAACTCATACATAATACAAACAAATTTCATGTACTAATGGAATATTACAACACATGTTTCAACAATTTTTGTTATAATATTAATAATGTATTAAGACAGAAACTTAAGTAATCCCCAATATGAAATTCAATTACATAATAACAAAACACCGGCGAACGTAACAATTTCTTATCAGTTAATGCTTATAATAATAATAATAATAATAATAATAATAATAATAATAATAATAATAATAATAATAATAATAATAATAATAATAATAATAATAATAATAATAATGCACCAAGACCTAACGTGGTCCTTGAATTATAATGAAAACCGACAACCTGTTTTCCAGTCAGTGAATGACGTCCCCATCCTGCGGCGAGGATAGGAATTGTACCGGCTGCCGAGGCCTGTCGCACTCCTCTGGGAAATTGATGAATGACTGACAGATGAAATGAAATGATGTTGGAGAGTGTTGCTAGAATAAAAGATAACAGGGAAAACCGGAGTACCTGGAGAAAAAAAGGTCTCACGCGGAGTGACCGGGATTTGAACCACGGAATCCAGCGGTGTGAGGCCAACGCGCTGCCGCCTGAGCCACGAAGCCTTTTAATGGTTTAATCTATGTTCAAATTTAACCATATTAGATTTGTTTTCATCGTTTATGTGCAATTCATAATGATTTACCATCGATATCTGTTTATCAATTTCCTGATCACGACAAATAAAGACGTGAAATTAAATGTCCGTGGTCTGCTATGCCGATACTTTCTGACTTGACACGTGTCAACTACACCATTATGCTCGTCGTCTTCGTTAACAATATCGTACTTCACTCTACAGTACTCTCCAAAAAACCTAATGGGCAAATGAGCAGCAACATCTATGATTTTTCACGTTATTTTCCGCGCCTCGACACGCAAGCGGCCCCGCAATGCGCATCAGGGTAACTTGGAGTCGAGAGGCTTCATGCGAACCGAGACCGGTGTTCGGAGTCGATGGAGTCGACGCTCTCGATTCCAGGCTTCAGTCGCGCTCATCCCTAGTTAAACTACAACTCTCGCAGTTCCCTCTTGACAGTGCTCGTGTGTAGTTGAGTTGACAGTCGCTGTGAGGAGGTAGCGTGGACGGTATAGAGTAGTGATTCTACGAATGTAATAAGTACGTTATGGGGGAGCAAAGTGGTGGTGAGGAGTCTCCGGATCCTTCAACCCTCCCAGTTGCTCGGGAAGAGACAGTTCAAATGGATCAGGATGAGGATGATAGTCTAAGTGAGAATAGTAGTACCGTGAGTACATCGATTCCACCCAATGAGGTAGTGCATAAAGAGACTGATGCTTCGATTTCGAAGACTGAGTCGCAGGAACTTTATCCTAGTACCCATTATGGACCTTTCATTATTTTTGTTGAGTCCACAGCAACAGGCAATGTCGGTAACATGCATCCTATGACGCTGGGTAGGATTTTCTATGAGAAAAATATTCCAGGCATATAATCAGTGGCCCGCAAGGGACGAAATAGGGTACAAATAGAATTTGTATATGCCGTACAGGCAAATTCATTTTTGAAACACCCTATATTAGTTGAGCTTAAGTTACGGGCATATATACCTAGCTCTAATGTATTGCGGGTAGGAGTTATCAGGGGAGTAGAGAAGACCTTGACTGAGGATGCTATATTAAAGCACTTAAAGTCTCCTGCTACTATAAAATCTGTAAAGCGTTTGAACCGTCGAATTGTTAACGAAGAAGGCACACAGTATGTACCTACTGGATCTATAAAAGTGGTTTTTCGTGCGCAAAAACTTCCACAGTACGTGTCATTATATCAGGTGCATTTAGAGGTGGAGCCATATGTTTTTGCTCCCATTACCTGTAAAAAATGCCAGAGGTACGGTCACGTTGATAAGCATTGCAGAGCAACAAGTCCCAGGTGTGGGAAATGTGCATTGCACCATACTACGGCGAACTGTACGGAAACTTTCTTGCAATGCGTGCATTGTCGCGGCTCCCATTCAACTGGCAATGTTGACTGTCCAACTCACCAACAGCAAGTACACATAAAAAAGATCATGAGCCATCAGAACTTATCTTTCAAGGACGCTGTACAAAAAATCCAACCTAGTGAATATAATCTAGTGGACACTTCTCAAAATTTTCCCCCTTTAACTGGGGAGGGGCAGACTCCTACACAGTCGAATCCCCGTAAGAGAAAATTCACACAAGTAATTTTAAAATCACCGAGGCCAGTACCAGCCCCAGGATATGATAAGGAAGGTTATCAAAATTTGGTTAGAGAGATTCCCCGCATGGAGATGGCAGCTTCAAGAGTTACACCTGTTTACGGCGGCGCAAGCCGTCGGATGGAGGCACCTTTGGACGAACCTGTTGCCACGAGTAGCGCCGCCATGACGCAACCGCTTTCGTCATTTCATAGGCAAAGAGAACATCTTCAAAGTGGTCTTTGTCAATCTATTCAGCAATTGGTACAATTATTGGGTGATCACCCCGCGTTAGCTCATAATGTATTCCAGTTAAGGGACAGGATTTGTAGTTTTATTCAATTCTATGATCAGAATCACTCAATGGAATGCTAGAAGTCTCATGAACAAGCGTCATGAGCTATTTAAATTAATACAGGAAACAGTACCTCACTTTTTAGCTATACAAGAAACTTGGTTTCATCTAGAGACTCGCATTAAGTATCCAAATTACAAAGTTTTACGTAATGATGGACCCGGTTACGGTGGGGTTGCCTTTTTGGTACACTCGTCCGTGACATATCGCATCCATTCGAATATTCAGGCCATACATACATATGTTATAGGATTATATTATATGCATTTTTTACTTGTGAATATCTACTGTCCTCCTGAATTTTCCATTACTGAGAGACAATGGAACCAATTTTTTCAACAATTTACTAACGAACCATATGTTTTTATCTTTGGGGACTTTAATCTTCATCACACACTGTGGGGAGGACATTTGGATACACTTCAAGGTACACAGTTCCTTAATGAAGTAAATAACCATACTTTTGCTATTTTGAATGATGGCTCTCCTACGCGTTTGACTGCGCCTTCTGCCCCTCCTAGCGCAGTAGATTTAACATTGTGTAAGCGAAATATGGTATCTATCGCTACATGGCATACTTTGAGTGATACTTATTCTAGTGATCATTTCCCTATTGTTATTTCTTATGGTGTAGGCAGACCCGTTTCTCCACCGCACCCCACATTGCAACATAACATGATTCGATCTTTGAGGAGATTTAAACCACAAATATATACCGCGTACATTGAGGATGCGTTACAAAAAATACCGGACAATACTTTTTCATATCACACTTTACTACAGATTTTAACAGCTTATATTAACCTTCACCACCCCATCAGCGCTTCATCTCCCTTATCTTCTAGGAAACCTGTGCATGTTAAGTGGTGGGATGACGAATGTCATTTGCTGATTCAAACTCCTAAAGTACTGTTTCGACAATATAGGCAGCACGCAACACCTGAAAATTACTTCCGGCTCAAACGACACATGGCACAAACCCGCCGAATTTTCCATCAAAAACGTCGTGTCGCTTGGAGGGAGTTTATATCGTCCTTCACGCGTCAGGTTCCAATTGCAGACTTGTGGAATGCCATCAGGGCAATCACAAGAGTTACGCAGCACGCCCCTGCCAAGACCATCCCAGGGCAAGTATTATCAGATTTTCTTGTTAGAGAGACGCCAGATTTTGTAGTGCCACAGTATGTTCCTTCCCAAGACCCATTAGAAGTACGTTTTTCCGTATTGCTTCAACCCTGCGACTATCAGGAATTAGAGGCAGTACTCCACTCATGCTCAAAATCTTCCCCAGGTCCAGATAATGTATCCTATCAAATGCTCCAATTACTACCTATTAGAGCAAAGAAGGTATTACTAAATAGGTATAATGATATTTTTCGCAATCACAGTCCACCGGTTAGTTGGAATGAATTTTTCCTAATTCCCATTCTTAAAAATAAGCAGTTACCCACTGAGGTAAGTAATTATCGCGGTATAGTCCTCGGTTCGTGCATTCGTAAAGTCTTTCTAAAGATCTTACTTCGAAGAATCCTCTGGGTATTAGAATACTACAACTTGACGCCTCGATATCAATATGCCTTTTTTAAGGGACGCAGTACATCTGATGCATTTAATAGTTTTGTTATCGATTTACTATTAGCTCGTCATAGAAAACATAGTACCATAGCGGTTTTTCTTGATATTCAACGGGCTTATGATTCCGTACCTTTGAACATATTATGGGAAAAACTTGCAACTCTTAAGATTCCTGAGGGATTTATTAGCATTCTCAGACAACTTCTGACTTATCGAACACTCCGATTTAAATCGACACCTTGTACACTCCAGCCCCGGCAGGTAAGTAATGGGTTGCCACAGGGCGATATTCTGAGTGGTATTCTGTTCGCTCTTTTTATGAAAGATTTTGAAACGGTCATTTTACGTCATGCTCGAATACAGGCGTATGCTGATGATTTTTTGATTTATTGTACACATGAAGATTTACAGCTTTGTAGACAACATATTAGTTTCACGCTTCATGAAGCTAGAACATGGTTAGAGGCCCATGGATTAAATCTTTCCATAGCGAAATGTCGAGCAATGATATTTACACATCACCGAACCTATGACCGATCGCCACTTGCTTTTGATCAGTATGAAATACCAGTGGTTAGTCACCATAAATATCTTGGGTTATTTATCGACCAAAAACTTACATGGAAACATCATTTTTTATATTTGCGTTCGAAGAGTGAACGGTATATTCAGGTCATACAGGCCGTAACCCGTAGGCAATGGGGGGCAGATCCCGTTGTGACGCTATCTTTGTACAAAACCACTATTAGGACGATATTGGACTACGGATCACATATTTTTGACGTAGCATCTTCTACTAACTTGAATATTCTTAACACTTGTCAATATCAAGCAATACGATCCTGTATTGGAGCTTTAAAGTCCACACCTACCAATGCCCTTTTAGTTGAAGCCTGCGAAGCTCCCTTACAAGTACGTAGAAAAATACTTGCGACGAAATATTTACTTAAAAAGTTTTCTTTCACAAGTCATCCTCTAATTCCGAAGTTACAGTTACTCTCGGAGTATTATTCAGTTCGGCGCCAGGGTTTACGCAGATTGCCTGTATTGTTTCATGCGTTTAATACATTGAAGTCGAAACAGTGTACCTTAATACAAAGTGTTACTTTACTACCCTATACCTTACCCTATCCTGTTTCTTATTTTAAGCCTCAAATAATTTGGCCTATGCGTAATGGCTCTACTAATGTTCCTTGTCTGCAGGAGAACGAGATATGTCCTGTTAAAAGAGTAAAATTTTCTCATATTCCACGAAGCATAAACATTTTTACAGATGGGGCAAAGAACATTAATGGAGTTGGTTCCGCTTATTGTATACCGTCTCTAAATGTTAAAGAACAATATGGTTTGCCTCGTGACTGTTCGATTTTTACGGCGGAGCTATTCGCCATACAGCAAGCTTTACTTTTTGTTCAGCGACAGGGATATACGCGAGCTACAATCTATACGGATTCGCTGAGTGCCTTACAATCTTTGGTTTCGTATGAGTTATCTTATAATTGGTATATTTACAATGTCAAGAGTCTCCTTTATATGCTGGACAACGTCGGTATTTCCATAACTTTAGTATGGGTACCAGGTCATGTTGGTATAGATGGTAATGAAAAAGCAGATTGTTTTGCAAAACAAGCTTCTCGTCTTCCTGTGCCGAATACTAACAATATTGTTCCGGCTTCTGATTATGTAGTTGTTATCCGACAGGAGGGGCACCAAGACTGGCAGAATTTCTTTCGACAGACGGCACAAGTCAAAGGTAACTTCTATTATCATTTACAACCAACGCTTTTAGTTAAACCTTGGTTTATACGAGGATCTTATACTAGACGACATATTATTAACATCATTAGGTTACGGTTTAATCATGCCCTTACACCACAATATCGATCACGTTTCCATTTAACGCAGGATACACACTGTTTGTGTGGTACAGATATCCGAAATGGCGACCCCAATCACATTTTCTTTGAATGTTCTTTATATACTAACCCCCGTAAAAAACTTCTGAATAACCTTAAGCGACTCAAGCAGGTTTTTCCTACCAGTGTTTCTTGTTTGCTCTGTAATCCTACAGTCGAGATTATTCGGGTGCTCAATTTGTTTCTAGATGAAGCCAATATCGTGTTATAATTCTATCTACGATATAGGGTGAGAAATGCTCATGCTTTAGAAGGTTCTATTTGAGTGATTCCTCATCATCAGTGTATTACTTGTGAGTGCTATTTTGGATTCTTCGTGTGGGTGAAGCTTTAGACGCAGCGTGATTGCAAGATTGGAAGTTTCCCGTATAACAGCAGTCTCCTTTCGCCAAATCGGGTTGTTATGTGATATAGTGAAGTTCAGTGTTTTGTGTTTTTCTACTTGCAAGCTCAAGTAACGATTATTGAACTGAAGTTTTCATTTATACCAGTGTGTTTACATGAGTAAGCGAGTATTGACTGGGTGAAATGTCGTAGACACAGCCCATAAGCATCAGCAAGCAAGCAAACTACAACTCTCCCCACAGTTGTGTATTGTGGTATATATGAGTGTTACAGTGTGATTTATTACAATTATTGTAACTGGGTGATATAACAAGCCCATTCACATTTCAAGAGAAGGAGTGTCGCATACTCTGCAGTTGTAACTAGTAATACATGCTTTCCTAAATTCAGCCTCTTTTACTGACTGTTACAAATCAAATTTGTTCTTCAAGAGTTTGTTTTAAGTGATTAAGCAATATCCAAATACGTGGTTTTGTTTCGAAGTGGCTGGTATGTTGTTATATAAGGCGCATGTTAGCCTATTCTACAGCTTATTCCGTTAAGTGAGTTACGGATTTTCTTCGTTGAGGAATTGTGATTTCTATCATTTTACTCTGTGTCCACAACCTCTAACATACTGTCGGTAATGTTCAAATTCAGTAATTAAATTTTGCTAAATGTATAGATCTCAATTGAGAATATTAGAAGTTAATACTAATCTTTCTCAGTTTCAGCATTTACATATTTGTAATATTGAATGTTATTAATTTTCTTAAATTTTATTTTTAATTAAGCATGAAAAATGAATACGCATATAACTAGCTTGCTTTTTATAAAACACCCAGCCATTGCATTGCAAGTGCCTGGAAGTTGTGTGTAGTAGCCAGGGTGCGAAATCGCGGCGGGGTGGGAAGGGAAGGATGTCTCCCCCACCGATGATTTTATCTCAGAGGTTTTCCTCCCCCCACTAAAATTGCCCGGGGAGGGGGGTTACCTTTCATTATAAAATAAACAGGAAAATGTAGAACCGATAATTTATTACTGAAATTAATGACCTTAACTGGGCATATTTTCATAAAATCATCAGAAATAATTCAAGTGACTGCCAGACCATGAGCAATTAAACAACGCAGCAGTGGCAACCCCGCACCTACAGCTTATTGTTGATGTTTCACGCTGGCAAGTCCATCCTCCCTTGTCATTGCTATAAGTAGCTCGAGTTTACACCACTCCTGTACTTCTTGGAGTGGGTGTGTTTCCTATAGGTATCACTAGGACAATATTCACTTGAGCAGGATACAAACTGACAATTGGTTCAGTCAACACATAGCCCTGGTAGAGGAAAGTTCCATTAAAAAAGCAATAAACCAGGAAACTCGATCCTCGTGTGGCCTTTCTTAAGATAGCGAGTCTCTCATAAACTTCTCAGCTGATTGGAATAACGTTCTAATGTTTATCATTCCCATTATAACAGCAAAATTTGAACAAAAATATCGCAAATTTACATTTTTCTGGGTGGAGAGGGTAATTAAAATACAGGGGAATTTTAACCCCCCCCCACCAGGTACTGCCTGAAAAAAATTAGTAGTTAAGCCCTATGTTTCTTCTCCTCCCCCACCACCACTTCTTTCTGATTTCACACTCTGGTAGTGGCAATATATTGTATATCTAAATTTAGTGGAATGAGAATTTTTTCTGAAGAGCAACGCAGATGAAAAAATGCAGATGGTAGTTTCAGATAGAAATTGCGATATGTAGTATGTAATTTTAATTATTATTTTGCTGTGTTACTTACCTTTTTGTGCATTTTAATAGTGATGCTGTGAACGTTGAGTTGTTCTTTACTCTGTATGCCGTGACATATGGTAGTAGGATTCAAAATCTTGAGAGGTTTCTATTTAGGATATGTGTATCTTGTTACATGAGTGTTGTTATGGAGATTCTCCCGTATCTCATCATTACCCCACAGCAGCTATATCCGGTACTTATTCGTGATGATTTAGGTAACAGTAGGCTGCCTCTCTGATTTATTGGTGTGTAAAAGATTTTCAGGGGTGAGTGACGGTGAGTTTGCATGGGGTCGAATCCTATGATCTGCAGTCCTGAAATACTTTTCTGTGGTTTCCCCATTTTATCATTAATTAACCTTAATTAATGCTGCTGCATACCTAATCTTATCCCTTTCCCTTGGAGTTGTTAGTGCAACATTAAACTGCTAGCAGGAATGGAAGAACAATCTTCAGGAATAAATTCTGGCTGTGGAAACTGTAAAAGGTAGTTGCTGGAATGTAAAGCCAATAACATATTATTAGAATAACCTGTGATGGCCAGAACAAGTAAACATGGCACTCTTCAGTATTGTCCCCTCTGGTGAAATATACAAAATACGATTGATCACACTTACCTGAATTGATATGTGTTTACATAGAAATCTGTTCCCTGGCAATGCATAAGAATCAACTCACTTAGCCACAGGAACGAAGCTTGTATTACCTGTAGGAGAAATTTTCGTATTCATTGTTAGTGCTGTATGTTTACATTTACAGTAAAATATCACAAAGTGACTAACGAACACTGCTATTGGGTGAAATGAATTCTCTGAGGCACTACTCGAGGTATTCAACATAGACAATTTTTTTGCCACGTGGGGAACAAAAAAAACTGCTAAACATTTAAACCACTCATTTGACATGGAACTCCCTACAAGAGGCACTCGGGTAAACACCACTCGATTGTGTCATTAGACAAGACATGCATAGAAAAATAAAGAAAAGGCACTTAAGGTTGGTGGCATTGTTCAATGAAATGAGCTGATAGCATTATTGTATAAATTTTTGTCTTTATTTCAACAGAATTTTCTTCATTTTCCATTTCCAGTCTTCTGGGTAGGAATGTGAATCAAGAACCTCCTCAGTTTTTCTCTCTCCACCACTCCATTCCTTCCTCGAATTTTTTTTCTACTTTTACTCCACTCTTCTCTGTACTCTCCTTATGGTAGCCATTCACCCCTTTCTGGGCATTCCCCGATGTCTTTCGCCTATGAATTTCTCTGTAAATACTTACTGTGGAACTCTATCCTCTTCCATTCTCATCACTTGTTCATACCATTTCAGCTTACGGGTCTCTATCTTGCCTTTCAGTTCAGGGTATCCAATTCGCTCCCTCATTTCTATGTTTCTGACTTTATCCCTTTATGCCCTCCCTATATTTCTCTAAGGAATTTCATCTTGGCCTGCTGCATTCTGCGTTATCATGTTTTTGTTGTTGTCCATGTGCCTGGTGCATATGTCAAAATTGGTGTGTAATACATTGGGTGCAAAATTTTCTTGCATTCCATTGGATGTCCCAGTTACAGACTATACATCTCACACATTGGTAAAACTCATTGGCTTATTCAAGTCCCTATCCAATTTCTTGTTTTATTTACCCATCTTCAATTATTCTCTCCGAATACTTGAAGCTTTCCACAACTTCTAATGGTCTTCCATTTACTTCAATATTCCCACTTCCTTCTCTATTACCTCTCGTCACCACTACTATCATATTCTTTTCCACACTTATTTTCATTCCATATTCCTCCATCTCCTGATTCCTTGCATTATCTTGTTCTTGTGTTTCCATTTCATCTTCTCCACATATTACTGTCTCATCTGCAAAGTATGAGGCCTTTGCCTCCTTGGTTCCCATTTTTTGTTGTATACTCTTGTGGATTTCATCCATGTTTGTAATAAAGATTGGCAGGGATAAAAAACATCGTTTTTGAAGTCCTGATTCTACTTTGAAAAAGTTTGTTTGTCCTATCACAGTATTCATACTACTTACTCACTCTTCGTTCATGGCTTTTATAATTGGCTCTTCACCTCTCCTTGTCTTCTTTTTTATCAATGCATCCGAGACCACTTGCCATGGTAGACTGACATATGCCTTCTCAGTATCGATAAATATCATCACTGAATCCAGCTTAAATTCCCAGCTGTTCTCTATCACGTTCTTTAGGTTCAACAGATTGAAAAATATTAAAATTATGTTTACACTGATCAAGGAGTATGACACCGTATGGAAGTGAAACACAGATAATAACTGGTGCCAAGAAAAAACATAGTTGAAGCCTTTTAGATGCCATGTTATCAGAAGTTCTTGAAGATCAAATTGATAGAGCATATCTCAAATAAAGAGATAGTGAATAAGCTTAATGAGAGGAGAATGGTTTGAGCTAATTTGAACCTGGGCAGGAAAAGTTTGATAGAACATATCTCAAAGAACTGTGAACTTGTTCAGTTAGTTTTGAAGCTGATTACAAAAGATAAAAGTGGTAGGAAGTTTCCAGTATATGGACCCGGGTGATCAGAGTGATATGCAAACCGTACAGTCACTGAATTTTCAAGAAAGGTCATCTTGTTGCGGTTTCAGTTCCATATAAAACTGTATGTTAGATAGCTATTAATATGATATAAGGTCTCATGTAATACTAGGAGTCCTATGACTATGGTCTTGATATTAACAGATAAGTTAAATTATATTATGGATGTGATCACAGTTTTAGAAATCATGTAAAACTGCAGGTCCTTAGCTTCGATCGAAGTATTAATCATAGAAAAGTTGAGGTCCTATAGGTATGATCACAGTATCAACAGTCATGTAAAATTTTGGGTTTTTTGGTATGATCATAATATTGATGGTCATTTAAAATGACCGAGCTCGATAGCTGCAGTCGCTTAAGTGCGGCCAGTATCCAGTATTTGGGAGATAGTAGGTTCGAACCCCACTCTCGGCAGCCCTGAAGGTGGTTTTCCGTGGTTTCCCATTTTCACACCAGGCAAATGCTGGGGCTGTATCTTAATTAAGGCCACGGCTGCTTCCTTCCCACTCCTAGCCTTTTCCTGTCCCATCGTTGCCATAAGACATATCTGTGTCGGTGCGACGTAAAGCCAATAGCATTTAAAATGACAAGGTTGTTGCTTTGTCTGTTAACAAACACCATAAGTATCAATGACATTAATAAGGTAATATATTTTTCTGGCTTATGTTTCAGTAGAAGTAATCAACCATTCCAGTACCTTCTACCTACTTCAGTTTGCAGTGCAAAATGGACCTGGAAGCAAAGATCAAAGAGGAACCAGGCTGGATTGAAGGAGAAACAATGGCATCGCTTGTAAGTCTCATACCAGATAACTTTATAAAGGTCAGAAATTAACCCTTAATATCTGAATAAGTTTGGCAGGGGCATAATTTTCTATGTGCTTCCTCAGTATTAACTCCAGCAGTCACCAATTGCTGAATGAGCATCTATGCGTAGTACAACTCTGTTTGTTTTATTTGTCTGGGAATACACCACAATGTGCTACACAAAGCTGCCAACTGTTAGGAACTTAAGGTTAGGCTTGGATTAGTCTGTACTTTTTACTGTCAGTATTGAAATTACTTTGGTTTAGGGGTTGCACCTTTTTGTATTTTTCCCCTTCGATTATAATAGATGATGGTTGGCCGATCGTACTTCAAAAAAAAACTAATATCCTCCTACACTACTGCACCACCATGTTAAGAATTATTACTCCTACCATAATTAGTGTAGAAGAAGTTAAATCACAAATCTTTCATTAGAGTATTTTTTTTTTTAGCCTGGATACACCAGTCTGCTAAACAAAATGTCAACACTGGTGTGATAATTCTGGGTTACCCTCTCATCCACAATGTGCTGGAAGATATTATGTGTTTTAAGGAACGAGCAGACTTGCCTATGACATACGAGGGAGGAAATACCTCAAAATCTGAATGTACGTTCTCTCAAAATAAATATTTTGCTCAGATGTTGAATTCTTCTAGAAAGACAGAATAGTGATTAGCTCATTTTATTCCTCAAATACAGGTCAGATTCTATGATATATACAGTAGAGAACCATGTCTAAGGTCTCTAGCAAGTATGATTTCTGAGAATAATTTCTTTTATATGCCCCTTCTTAGTGGGCTCTGACACTTCAAGGACTTCAGGCACATTAAACTGAAGTTTTTCTTTCCTCATTGTCATTATTTCCTTGTCCTTTTTGTGCATCCTTTTCATCCACTCCTTAGTTCAGCCACTGTTCTCTTCGTATTGAATGTGTTAAGTTGGTATATTCTAGACAACTTGATACATTAATTCACTTTTATTAGTTACTTAACTTACATTAGAATATATGCTTTTAATCACAGTACCTCCCCCTTTTAATGCTGACAAGGTTTTATGAATCCAAGAGTGAAATTTAAATGTCTCATAGTAGATCATAAAAGATCTTCCGAATCTGCAGATATACACTCCAACACTGCTGATTCTCCACTGACGGTGTCCTCATCCCCTCAGCTCGTCACAGAACATTACATAACATGCTTATAGTAGTAAAATATTTCATTTCTAGCTGCTTTGACTTTGGGCTTCATCACATCTTTCACTGTTATATGACTGTGATAAGTCTGCTTCTTTCATGTTTGTGTTTTTTATTTTACACTTGGAATCATTGAAACAGAACTGTATTAATGTTTAATGTAGCTCCTGTGATCTCAGCAAAACCATAGTAGAGAATGTGATTCCATTATTTCAAGTAATTTTAATCTGTCTTTAAACAAACTCTATGCTGAGAACAAAAAATCATTTAGAAATGTTGTAATGCTTCTAATTGGTTCAAACAACTTTTATGATTTGACTGATATGATTGAACATATGAAAACAGTTCATACAATTTAGTGTTTATGCCTATGGCTGCTTCCTTCCAAATTATGTGTGAGATAGCCCCAATTCCATCCCTGGTATTATATCTTCTGATATGGCTAGAAAATATTTTGCATTCTATATTTTGTTCTCAGTCTCATCCTTTCTCTGACATAAGGAGTGAGCAAGAATAATAACACCTTTGTCAGTACAGACTTTGGTTATAACAATCCTCTGCTGGAAGAAATCTTCCTTAAGCATTAGTGAAATTCTGAAAGTACCTGTAATACTGGAAATTAATGAATTAACATGCTCATTTATTAATGACTGTATTTGTAGATGTGTGTTATGAGCATACCTAATATATCTTATTTTCCACAGGAAAATTTCGAATATGTATCAGAAGTGATAGCTCTGAAAGAAGAAGTTAAATCAGAGTTAACCGAGCCAGAGTCATCGCAGGAAAACTCTCTTGAGGTAATGTACATAATTTGATAAGCCATCGTCAGATAATGGAAATGGGTAAAAAATGGCTCAACAGATACCGTGGTTTGATCCATCTTTTTAGTGCACATGATTGATAGTCCTACTGATAATATACTTTTTTATGTGATTGACTGTTTACATACCTAGTTTTCACTTTTCCTTCAAGTTGTTCCGCGATCATGCGTTATGAATTGTGTAGCAGTTGGGATTATTCCAAAGACCTCTACTCTATGTCATTTGGTAGCTGGTATCATTCCTACTAATAATTTTGAATTCGTAAATTAGTTTTGAACACCAAGTAGCTGAAAGATACATTCTTTTTATACTGTTACAGGATATTTTACTAGTTGATTCCAAATGAAACACCTTTGTTGTCTTATTGATTATATTAATTATTGTTTTCTAAATAATACAGTAATTTGTTGATACAAGTTGCAGGTGATAAGCTTGTTTACTGTGATTGTTCCCTTGGCAAGTTAAAAGTATTCTTTTTCTCCGTAATGTGGTCTGTGATGGTACTAGTCCATTGTGACTTATAATATTTGTACTGTGAGGTGCACCTCAACCCCGTACATGTAAAAGAAGCGCCTTAAGGAACACTATCTATCGAACAAAACTTGAAACCGCTAATGCATAACTGAATAACTGAGTAATATGTTATTTTAAAGTTTCCTAAACTGACTGGATATCATTGTTTTGTTTTTGTGTACATCAAAAAGTTTGAATTTTTCTCCGTAGATGTCCCTACAAAAAACTGAGGTAATGCACTCTGGTGCAAGGTGGAATAATTAATGATTTAAAGAAGTTTTGGGTTTATAAATTTCCTCAACTAAATTGACTTTCATTTATTTTGATACTTCAATGTTTTGCAACACTTCCTTCTCATCCCGCCAGGTTTGAAGTCTGGCCAATCACAAATTTTCTGTATTTATTTTTCAGCCAATTATAAGCTTCTTGTAAGTTTTTGAGTATCAAATAAAATGGGAGGGTGTGGTTGGATTTAGCCCAGAGCCTTCTCGAACCCACCCCTTGGGTATAAAAGCCGCGGCCTTTTCTAATTACCTTGTCTTTCTCTCGTCAAATTTCTGAGTGTGTGTGTTAAGACAGGAGGAGGGGTGCCTAATTCTTTGGCAGGCAGAACGTCAACCCAGGTAATGGCCACCAGTTTTCTATATCTGTAGCTATCTCCTCAAACTCACAGCTGTTTTCACAAATGTAAACTTTCATTCTGCTAATGTAAAATTTTATACAGACTTAAACTGTAAATTGGGGATAGAGAGTGTGTTTCCCTCTCCAAATCCCCTTCAGTTTATCTTGAGGTGACTACGATTTTGTAACTTTTTTCTCCTGTAAATCGCTCATTAACTTCTCTTTTGCGTCACCTCAGTTGTGTAGAATTTGTCTCTGCATCATCGGGCCACAAGCCCAAGTAGGGTTTCAAAACTTGGTTTTCAAGGAGCACAAGTTTACGACTGCATACATTTTGAGTTTGGGACAGTAATATAACCTGTTGTTCTTTTCCATGAAGACCCAGTAGTATGGGTACTAGATACCACTGTGTTAGAGATGCCAGAAATTGTAAGGTTTTGTTTAATGTTTCCTTAAGTCGGCTGTAAGGAATTGGGAGCACAGCCTCCTTTGTTGAATTTAAAGAATATGTAAACTCTTGTCTGATATTGGTGCAATTTTGAGTGGGGCCTTTGGGAGGGTGTATGTGTAACCTTTGGAGCAAGGTGCTCTTGAACTGTGTCTAGGGAGATATCTCTCGTTATCTAACCAAACGCAACATTTGTGACGTTGTAAACCTGTAAATTGGAGCTGGAAGCTCAAAACTTGTAATTTCCAACCCTTGGATTTCTATTCTTGTTTGTTATTTTGTACCTGACATTTTGTTCCTTGACCTAGTGAAGAATTTTGCTAAATTTGACATCTGAAAAGAAATATAACCTTTGTTTTCAAATTTTAAATTAATCTTCGATATCTCTGAGTTCCACAGGTAATCTCGCAACAATATTACTTAAACATGCGATGAATAAATAAGCCATTCAAGAGTTATCTTGCCTTTCTGTTTCATACTTTATAAGGGATAGTGTTTGTGAATAGGCCTTGTATGTTCATCATTACTCACCTGAACATTCGTTACATGAATTAATTCATCATTACCATGATGCACATTTGATCACTGTCATCATCCACTTCATAGCATGCGTGTCATCTTCTTTCAGTATGACTATGTTGCTATGGGGTATTTCATTACCCATTTATTGAGATATTCGGTTCACCATCTCTTGCAGGAGTTCTGGGTTACCTACTGTAAGTATAGCCACGTGGGGAAGGTTGTGATGAGAGAGGAAGTATAATCATGACCAGAGGGTGTAGTAATTGGCTCTCCTATAAGGAAATGGGTTGTAGTTAGGTAAGAAGTGTCAAAAGATTCATCATTTACCTTTGGTGAGAGGATGTATGTGCTTCAAGAATGGTCCATTCTTTGTTGGTGAAGCGATAAGAATCCATCACTTGTCTGGGGCGTTAAATCAGACTCTTGACAGCTGCTTCCCTGATTCCACCAAAGTGTGGTGTTGCAGGAGGGATGAAATGCCACGTCAGTCCCATGCCTGCAGTTGTATGAAGAGTTGGTTTTCTGAGGGGTGTTTTGCAGGAAGGCCTTGATTTCTGTAGCTGCTCCAAAGAAGTTTGTGCCATTATTGCTGTAAATGTTCAGGGGTTGACCTCTATGAGAACTAAGTTGATCAAGAAGATGTACAATATTATAGGGAAGGATTCACCTTTCAATACTCCGTTGTAAGTTGAACTAAAAAGTAGTTACAACCTGTTTATTGGGACCGGTTTCAACACATTTCAAGTGTCATCATCAGCCAATTAGCGAAGATCTTAAAACAACTAATATATTGAACACAGGCAAAAAAATTAACATTGTATCATATCGTAGCAATTCAGTTAATGTTCAAAACACAATAATCACAGTCAAGAGAGTAAACAGAACATCACTATCTTGCGCCGAAAACAAATATAGTGATAAGTTCATAAGCAGATCAAGTATGCACTTATGTAAAGTCGTTGCTAGGCAGGTCTTGTAGGCATTTGTTTCTCCAGCCGAAGAGTAAAAGGTGACGTGAATGAAGTCTTAGGAAAACAGTGTAGGATTTAATTTCGTCAAATTCAAAGTGGATATATAGGTTTAAAATAATTTGAAATGTTAAAAAAGAATAAAGCCAAATAAAAATATATTAAAAAATAGGAAGAAATAATGAAAGAAATACGAGGTTCAACTCGAAACAACTTGCCGTAGTAATTGAAAAAGAAATGATAAATAGAGAAAGGGGGTGGGGAACGTTTATTAGAGGGTGGTGATGGTGGTGGTGGTGCTGGTTATTGTAATTAGAGGAAATACAATTGGGCAACAATCCTTTATATAACACTAATTCGAGGAAAAAAGAGAAAGAGAACCGACACTTCGAAAAATGAAGATATCGGTTAAAGGAAGAGAAGGGCCACGAAGGGCATGAAAATGAAAGACTCCCTAGCCCTCGCAAACCTAATAGCATCGGGGTCGGAAAAGAACAAGAGTTGACCAAGGGAGGTCGGACAGGATAGATGAAAGTGAGGAGACTGGCACAAGTAAGTGGAAGCAATGCCAGGACTCAGCTAAGGGCCCCGTGGTCGCCAACCCATGCCCCGAAGTTCAGAGCCCCTTGGGGGGGAGGGGGGAGAACTAAGGAGGATCAAGGGGGGTGTTGTGGAAGGGGGAAGTGGCATGAGAGGGTATTGTGTAAATTGTGAAAGATTGATTCCTTATTTGTTGACTTCAGGTTATTTAAAAAGGAGATGAGAAAATCGAAAAGGGCATTGGGGTTCTCAGAAATATCATTCAGATTAAGATTTGGATTGAAAAACTTGTCAAGGTGTATAAAACAGTTTTCAGTGATGTCTAGGAGAGGGCCTTTATTTAGAGTGCTGGGAATTTCAATATCCTGGTTTATTGTAGTGAAAGCATGTTTTGTGTCATGTATGTGTTGTCCCACTGCCGAAAATCTGTTGTGCTTTATTGCATTAACGTGTTCAAAGTACCTAATTTTGAAGTTGCGACAACACATACGTGACACAAAACATGCTTTCACTACAATAAACCAGGATATTGAAATTCTCAGCACTCTAAATAAAGGCCCTCTCCTAGACATCACCGAAAACTGTTTTATACACCTTGACCAGTTTTTCAATCCAAATCTTAATCTGAATGATATTTCTGAGAAACCCAATGCCCTTTTCGCTCCTTTTTAAATAACCTGAAGTCAACAAATAAGGAATCAGTCTTTCACAATTTACACAATACCCTCTCGTGCCACTTCCGCCTTCCGCAACACCCCCCTTGATCCTCCTTAGTTCTTCCCCCTCCCCCCCAAGGGGCTCTGAACTTCGGATCGTGGGTTGGCGACCACGGGGCCCTTAACTGAGTCCTGGCATTGCTTCCACTTACTTGTGCCAGGCTCCTCACTTTCATCTATCCTGTCCGACCTCCCTTGGTCAACTCTTGTTCTTTTCCGACCCCGATGCTATTAGGTTTGCGAGGGCTAGGGAGTCTTTAATTTTCACGCCCTTCGTGGCCCTTCTCTTCCTTTAACCGATATCTTCATTTTTCGAAGTGTCGGTTCTCTTTCTCTTTTTTCCTCGAATTAGTGTTATATAAAGGATTGTTGCCCAATTGTATTTCCTCTAATTACAATAACCACCACCACCACCACCACCACCCTCTAATAAACGTTCCCCACCCCCTTTCTCTATTTATCATTTCTTTTTCAATTACTACGGCAAGTTGTTTCGAGTTGAACCTCGTATTTCTTTCATTATTTCTTCCTATTTTTTAATATATTTTTATTTGGCTTTATTCTTTTTTAACATTTTAAATTATTTTAAACCTATATATCCACTTTCAATTTGACGAAATTAAATCCTACACTGTTTTCCTAAGACTTCATTCACGTCACATTTTACTCTTCGGCCGGAGAAACAAATGCCTACAAGACCTGCCTAGCAACGACTTTACATAAGTGCATACTTGATCTGCTTATGAACTTCAACTATATTTGTTTTCGGCACAAAATAGTGATGTTCTGTTTACTCTCTTGACTGTGATTATTGTGTTTTGAACATTTAACTGAATTGCTACGATATGATACAATGTTAATTTTTTGCCTGTGTTCAATATATTAGTTGTTTTAAGATCTTCGCTAATTGGCTGATGATGACACTTGAAATGTGTTGAAACCGGTCCCAATAAACAGGTTGTAACTACTTTTTGGTTCAACTTACTACGGAGTATTGAAAGGTGGATCCTTCCCTATAATTTTGTACATCTTCTTATTTCTCTATTCAATACGGAACAATCATGAAGTTTTTAACTTTAAAATTGATCAAGTGCGGAGAGAAATGTTGTGGTGAGATAAGGTATCATGTCTATGTAGACAGCCTTGGTAGCTAGGCAGCCTGGTCTTGTTCAGTTTCACACAATTTATTTATATGAACTGGGCCAGCACAGTTTATTCTAGTTTTAAGGAATGGGTATGTCGGGGTTAAAGGCACCATTTGTGTATTTTTCATTAATTATTCCTCTATGTAACACTTTGACTAGAGTAATCAGGATCCTGATTTTTATCCCCCAGGCATGAGATCACGGCTGATGATGCCCATGCAATGGGCGAAACATAAATTAGTATGGCACGATGTGACACCTGAGACGTGTATGAGTGTGGCTTCTTTCGGTTCCCCTTTCTGAAGAGATCGTAAGCTTGTCTCTCAGAGTGTTGAGAGCCAGGATGAAATAGTCCAAGGTGTTCTGCCATCATAATTATATTTGTGAGGTGATACAGAATTTCTAATGTTTCCAGTGCACTTGTATTGGAGTATTGTGCAGTCATCCAATGACAAGATGATGGCCTTCTTGATCTATGATTGGATTAATAGTCTTTATACGAGTTGTTAGTTTCCTGCACAATATCAATATAATATTTGTGTGCGGGTTCAACTCCGATACAAACAGTGGACTTTAATTTCACTCCATGGATTGTTTACAACAATCTCAGACAATTATATGTTACAAATCTCATGACTGGTCCATATTGAAATGTACATTAATTCAACAATGTTACAAAAGATTATTGAAATCCACGTATTCACTACGCATAGGGATCTTAGAATGAAGATTTATATATTGTAATACTAATTTAAGGGGACATGTTTCGCCCATTGTTTGGGCATCATCAGCCGTGATCTCATGCCTAAGGGATTAAAATCACGATCCTGATTACTCTAGTCAAATTGTTACATAGAGGACCGTGTGTTATAAAAAGGAGGAAACTTGTAAGTTCACAAACGACAATTTACACAATAAAGATAGATCTAAAAAACATTTGATAAGAGGATGTGAGTATGTGTTATAAGTGTGGACCATTCTTTGTTGGTGAAGTGATAAGTATCCATCACTCTTCTGAGGTAATATATCAGACTCTTGACGTTTGCTTCCCAGATTCCACCAAAGTGTGGTGCTCTCAGGAGGGGTGAAATGCCGTGTCAGTCCCATGCCTGCGGTTGTGTGAAGAGTTGGTTTTCTGAGGGTTGTTTTTCACAAAGGCCTTGATTTCTTTTGCTACTCCAAAGAAGTTTGTGCAATTATCGCTGTAAAGTAACTGTAATACTGGATATTAATGATATAACATGCTCATTTGTTAGTGACTGTATTTGTAGATGTGTGTTATGAGCATACCAAATATATCTTCTTTTTCACAGGAAAATTTTGAACATGTATCAGAAGTGATAGCTCTGAAAGGAGAAGTTAAATCAGAGTTAACCGAGCCAGGTTCGATGCAGGAAAACTCCTTTGAGGTAATGTACATAATTTGATAAGCCATCGTCAGGTAATTGAAATGGTTAGAAAATGGCTCCACAGATATCAATGTTTGACCCTTCATTTCGGTGCATATGATTGATAGTCCTACAGAAAATACACCTTTTTTTATGAGATTGACCTTTTACTTACCTATTTTCACTTTTCCTTTGAGTTGTTCCATGATCTTGCGTTATGAATTGCACAGCACTTAGGATTTTTCCAAAGACCTCTACTCTTTAGCATTTGAGAGCTGGTATCATTCCTACTAATACTTTTGAATTCGTAAATAGTTTTGAACATAAAGTGTTTATAAGGTATATTGTTTTGTTACTGTTACATGATATTTTACTAGTTGCTTCCAAATGAAACACCTTTGTTATCTTATTGATTATATTCATTATTGATTTCTAGATAATACAGTAATTTGTTGATACAAGTTGCTGGTGATATGCTTGTTTACCGTGAGCGTTCGCTTAATATACTACTCACATTGTAGCCATCTCTTGGCAAGTGACCTAATGTGGTCTGTGGTGTTACTTGTCCATTGTGATTGATAATTTTACTTAAACATACAATGGAATAAATAAGCCATTCAAGAGTTATCTTGCTTTTCTGTTTCATACTTCATAAGGGATAGCGTTTGTGATAGGCCTTATAATTTCACCATTACTCACCTGAAAATTCGTTGCATGAATGAATTCGTCATTACCAGGATGCACATTTGATCACTGCCTTTGTCCACTTCATAGCATGAGTGTCATCTTCTTTCAGTATGGCTATGTTGCTATGGGGTATTTCATTGCCCATTTATTGAGATATTCATTTCACCATCTCTTCCAGGAGTTCTGGGTTAGTTGCTGAAAATATTTCTATGTGGGCAAGGTTGTGATGAGATGGGAAGTTTAATCATGATCAGGGAGTGTAGTAATTGGCTATCCTATAAGGAAATGGGATGTAGTTAGGTAAAAAGTGTCAAAAGGGTCATCATCTAGCTTTGGTGATAGGATGTGAGTATGTGTTGTAAGAATGGTCCATTCTTTGTTGGTGAAATGATAAGAATCCATCACTCTTCTGAGGTGTTATATCAGACTCTTGACAGTTGCTTCCTAGATTCCACCAAAGTGTGATGATGCACAAGGGATGAAATGCCACGTCAGTCTCATGTATGCAGTTGTGTGAAAAGATGGTTTCTGAGGGTGGTTTTGCAGAAAAGCCTTGATTTCTGTAGCTGCTCCAAAGCAGTTTGTGCTGTAATTGCTGTAAATGTTCAGCGGTGAACTCTATGAGAACTAAGTCTATAAAGTGCAGAGAGAAATGTTGTGGTGAGATCAGGTATCGTGTCTATGTAGACAGCCTTGGTAGCTAGGCAGTCTGGTCTTGTTTGATTTCTCACGATTTTTCATTAGAATTTGGCCAGCAGTTTTAAGGAATGGGTAATTCTGGGTTACAGGCAACATTTGTGTATTTCACATTAATTGTTCTGAGGTATCTGCATTCATCATAGAACACTTGAGATGTGTATGAGTGTGGCTTCTTTCTGTCCCCCTTGTTGATGAGATCCTAAACTTGTCTCTCAGAGAGTTGAGTGTCAGGATGAAATAGTTGAAAGTGTTCTGCCATCATAATTATATTTGTGAGATGATACAGAATTTCTAAATTTTTTACTCCACTAGTATTGGAGTCTTCCACCAACAAGAAGATGGCCTTCTTGATCTATGATTGGATTTATAGTTTTTATACTGTATGAGTAGATAGTTTCCTACACAACATTAATCTAACATTTGTATAGAGAGTTCAACTCCTATACGAACAGTGGACCTTATTTTCACTCCATGGGTTGTTTACGACAATCTCATGACTGGTCCGTATTGAAATATACATTATTTCAACAATGTTACAAAAGTTTATTGTAATCCTCGTATTCAATACGCATTGGGATCTTAAAATTAGGATTTATATATTGTAATACTAATTTAAGGGGACATGTTTCGCCCATTGTTTGGGCATCTTCAGCCGTGATCTCATACCTAAGGGATAAAAATCAGGATCCTGATTACTCTAGTCAAGGTGTTACATATAGGAATGTGTGTTATAAAAATGAGGAAACTTGTAAGTTCACAAACGACAATTTACACAATTAAGACACGTTAAAAAAATATTTGGTGAGACTATATATGTGTTATAAGAGTGGTACCTTCTTTGTTGGTGAAGCGATAAGAATCCATCACTTTTCTCAGTTGATGTATCAGACTCTTGACAGCTGCTTCCGAGATTCCACCAAAGTGTGGTGCTGCAGGAGGGATGAAATGCCATGTCAGTCCCATGCCTGCAGTTGTGTGAAGAGTTGGTTTTCTGAGGGTTGTTTTGCAGAAAGGCCTTGATTTCTTTTGTTGCTTCAAAGATGTTTGTGCCATTATCACTGTAAGTATTCCCTACAGCCAGCCGCACATAAGCTCAATGTTCCGCCCATCTCCTCTCCTCATCCACACCCCCTCCCATCAATATCACACAGATACAATACTAGAAGTGCTACTGTCATTGGCTCTGATGCTGCAAAGGCAACTAGTTCCCACCTGAAAGGTCGACGGTGTGAGTAATTTTATACACAGCATTTTTCGTCAAATTTTACCCTTTTTGCTCTAATCTTAAAAATCCTTCTAGCCTCCTCTCATTACAGATTCTTCACCACACATCCCTCAGTATTCGATTTCAACATTGAAGCTGTAGCCAACATCTAGCACAAGCATTCCCATTCGACTAATAGAACAAGAGGAGGCTATCACATCAGCTAGTAAAGACACACACAGCAACACACAGACATGATCCTTTTTACACATTTTCAACAAAAATAAAAAAACTGTGGCCTCACCAAACAAATACGGGATTAACAGTGTGTCCAGCAGTATGGAATACTGGTAACTGGGGAATGTCACGGAATTCCAGAAATAATGGGAAAACCAGGAAATGTCCGGGAATTCAGAAAATAATCTGGAAATTCCTTCTTCTGCCAGATAAAATGGACATACCTTATTTGTCCATTAATAGAAACACATTCTTCAATTTTTGTAAGATTAATCTTGGGCATGTCTTTTATGCCAGGAATAAATTGTGAAGAAACCTGAATAAATATTAACAAAACCAAGTGTGATCGCGAATATTTTTTTTTTTGCTAGTGGTTTTATGTCGCACCGACACAGATAGGTCTTATGGCGACGATGAGATAGGAAAGGCCTAGGAGTTGGAAGGAAGCGGCCGTGGCCTTAATTAATGTACAGCCCCAGCATTTGCCTGGTGTGAAAATGGGAAACCACGGAAAACCATCTTCAGGGCTGCCGATAGTGGGATTCGAACATACTATCTCCCGGATGCAAGCTTACAACCGCACGCCTCTATGCGCACGGCCAACTCGCCCGGTGATCGCGAATATGAAGTAACCGATATCTTCAGTAGCTATATGAATAGCATATGGCATGCAGTAGCGACTATGTTCGATCGAATTTTCAACGTTTTGATCTGCTTACTATTGTATATTCTGTGTTGTTGGGGAATGGTGAGGCCTATATTGTGTTCTCAGTTTTCTAATTGCTTAGATGTATGGCTTCCACAGCAAAATATGCATATAGACAAAATTCCACTACCCAACAAATGACTGTGTTTGTTTACTATGTAATGATGTGTGCGATAGTCACTACCTCATAAAATGTAAAAAGAGAAAAGGCACTGACACAATGCAGGAAAGTGTGAAATTCGCTTTAACTTAATACTCCTTCGAGTGCTCATTATTATTATTATTATTATTATTATTATTATTATTACAATTATCAAATGTGCTGATGTAGGTAAACCTTGTGTAAATGTGACCAGCAATGTGACACTGTTCAAGTCGCGCCATGTTGAGTTTCTAACCTATCTGATGAAATGGATGGTGACGGGCATCAGTGAGTGAGGCTCCACAGTAATCAAGTGATTTGAAGGTGTTGTACATCAGTGGAAGTGATAGAAACTTGCGGAAGTGTTACGTTTGTATTTACGAATCGATATACCCATATTTTTTGTCAGTGTTGATCTTTTTCTTCCAAATTTGCAATGTAAAGAAAATGGGGAAACAATGGAGTTGGAAGCCCAGCCACTACCAGTGCTGCCAGCGTAGGCTGCCTCGTGAAGTGTGTGCTGGATGATTTCAATAACTCGGACAGCTTCTTTGAAAAAATTGTGCAGGCCATTTCGACCCGCATGACACAACTGGTTATAAAAGAATTTGAAAAGAGTTTAAATTTTAATATCGAAGCATTTTCAGAGTTAACTGAAGAACATGGTAAGAAGGAGGCAGAAATCCGCAAACTGAAGGAGGATATGGATGCCAAGTGCAATTCATTGGAGCAGTACAAAAAGAGAAATAATGTAAGAAATTTCGGCATCCCTGAATGTTCGAACGAAAACTGTGATGAACTAGTGCTCAACGTGTGCAAAGTAGTAGGTGCAGATGTTAGACATAATGACATTGATAGGTGTCACAGAGTAAGACCTTGATTACCAGAGAAAACAAGGCGTATCCTAGTGAAATTTGTGTCTTATCGGTCACAGCAGGATGTCTTCCCTAGGAAAACGAAACTGAAAGGGTTATCCACAACAATCCATGAAGATCATTCGGCTATCAGAATGTCCATCTTGAAGACAGCAATCCAGTGTTTTGTTCTTACAAACACTTGGACTGACTCAGGAGATATCGTAATCAAGAAAGCGGGCAGGATGGAATTAGGAGTGTGCCAGTTAAAGGAACTTCCTATGGCATAAGCTTCTGTTGCAGTGCTGCCTTATCACTTGACAATGTGAGTCAACTCCCATGCTTTACCTAAGTCGCAGCTGAGAAGCTAGCTTTTTTATTTTTTTCAACTAACATTATCTATCTATCTAGGTATCATTCATCTATCTATGTGTCTATCCATTTACCAAATTTATTTATCTATTTATCTAAATATCTATTCACTTATCTGTTTTCTTATCCTACCACCTGTCCATCCACTTACTCTTTAATAAAATTTTCCTATCTGGATCTAATTTAAGTCGGCCTCTGTATTACGTCTACATAGATCTAACATCAACACTACATAGAGTAAGCTCCTACTTGAGTATTCTGTACACCTAATCTGCTGTTGCACGTTATCACTATTATTATTATTATTGTTATTATTATTATTATTATTATTATTATTATTACTCACAATTTAATTATCTAAAATACATAAATTGCTGACCGTTCTTAGGAAGTAGTCGCATGTTGTTTTGTAGTTAGTTTCATTTTAGCAGTTGGTTATGCATACCACAAACAGCCGTAATCCCTGTGACCATAACAATACTTACCTTGTCACACTTCCCCTTCCCCACCCATCCCTTCAAACTGTCTACCTGCTAGTCCATTGACACAAACTCCACCCCTTGAAGCTACAACACACATTCTCCGGTCAGCCCTAAATAGACATAAAACCCAGTGGCGGCTGGTGGTTTAAAAGTTCAGTGGTGCACAATTTTTACTAATGATATATGATTACAGGCTAATTTTCAAATCTAGATACATCAAAAATACTTTTTTATTATTAAAATAAAACAAACATTTTACATTTCTATTTTCAGGAATATTACTCTAACGCATTAACATTTTTTCATTTAAAAACTCTTTTACCATACTGAAATGAAACACTATGAGGTAGCCTAATTCCGGCATTGGCAAAATATCTTTTTGTAATGTATCTAGTTTCGAAATTAAACGTCGCGTGGGCCTTCCCATTCGTTTCACCTCGGATTGTTCCTCGGCAGTCCGTTGCGGAAACGGCCTAGACATTAAAGACTGCACCGAATTCATGATCTGACAAAATACCACTAACTGATAAAAACGCACAATAATAAAAGCACATATGCTGACACGAAAGTTTACACAATGAAATCAATAAGCTACTTAGCTTGTACGCACATAACAAAGCTCACGACTATACTGAAAGAAATGGCGGTGTTTATTATCAAATTTAGAGACATTAGTTATATATCCAGCCACGGCCGACTTGATGCGTCGCTCAAGCCAGGACGTATAGCTAGTTCCTTACGGAGTGCAGCGAGGGATACAACCGACCGTGATCCAGCAGACGAACTTCCATCCGGTGTCGCTAGATGACACTTCTGTTCTATAACAGAATATCACATTGAGCATCAACGGTCTCTAGCGACTTCGCTAATAGTTGGTTACGTAGGAGCACGGCCGATTGGATCCCTCGCTGTGCTGCAAGGAGCTAGCTAGAGCGACGCATCAAGTCGGCCGTGGTAGGAGGAGCCAGGTTGATAAACCTCCATTTAAGCAATGTATAAGAAGCCACGCCTATCTTTTCCTCTCCCCGGGCACCCCTCTAGCAGCCTAAAAGCACAATTCTAGCAGCCCCGCGCGCCCCTCGAGCAGCCCAAGTTTCATCCTACCTCAGGTTGACTTCCCGCCGCAAACGTTTTGGCTCCTGCAGTAAACATCTAAGAGTGCCGGCTTGTAAAGTACCCTGCAGTCAATATTTGCTCTTTCAAGCTCTTGAAAGGTTTGTCTTGTTGAATGAAAATACAGTAGTTGAGTAATCCAAATGATAAAACTTTACCTAAAATAAACATAAAAATTTAATGGGGGTAGCGCAAACCTGCAACCTTATGGAGAAACCGCCCCTGATAAAACCGCACTTGACATGTCACCTTAATGCCGAGAGTTTAGTTTCCCAAACTCGTATAGATGAAATAAAAGCGATTTTCATACCACTGTCCTTTGATATAATCTTATGCAGTGAATGTTGGTTGAAAGTCAAATATCAGGCTAAGAATCTGGAATTACCTGCCTACTGTCGTCTGAGGAATGACAGACTTGGCAAAGGGGGAGGTGGGGTTTGTGCTTTTGTCTCTTCGCGCTTGAAACTTCAAATTATCTGTCAGTCGCCTCAACAGTATGAACGAAAACCTGAGGACATGTTCATAGTGATGCAGGTCTCTACTGTGAAATGCTTTGTAGGTGCTGTATACAAGCCGCATAAAGCTCGCCATCTGAATGACTTAGAGACTGATCTTAACAGACTGTTACCTATATGCAAACATGTTATAATGATGGGCGACTTCAATACAAACCTTCTATATCCTGATTCATCTGAAACCACCCATCTATTGAGTACATTTCAGGCATGCATTATGGCGATCCTGCCACTTTCCCCCACTCAGCACACTAAAACCACACACATTACTGGACCTGATAGTAACGAACCACCCTGACAGTGTATTATATCATGGCCAGACGTCTGCTCCCAGACTGTCTACCCATGACATTATCTTTATGTCTTACGCACTTCAGTGCCCCAGACATAAAACATAAACCTAAGTACGTGACTTACAGAGACTCTAGCCGTATTGACAATGTAAACTTATTGGAAGACTCTTTTTCGATGCTGTGGCAGGATATAACTCATAAAACTAACATTGACGACATGGTCACGACTTTCAATACCATGATACTACATACTTTTGACAAGCACGCCCCTCTATGAACAGCACGCATCTGTAAAAGACTCTCCTTGTGGCTAAATGATGATAGAGCAATGATGCCTAAGCAGGATGCAGCTCTTAGGAAATATAAACATTACCCGAAGGAGGAATCCTTATCTATTACAAACGACTACATAATAAAATGACTCAGACAGTAAGAAACGCTCAACTACATTACTCCTATGACCTTATAAAACCCTACTATGACCCGCTACCTTATGGAAGTCAATGCGACTATTTGGCTTAAATAAACCGGACAAGGTAGACAATTTGGAGATTTCTCTTGATGAATTGAATGATCACTTTGTATCCTCCCATGTTCAATTAATCGAAGAAGCAAAAGAATATATTTTGAGGGCAAATAACAACATACCACCCATAGGCAGAGATAAATTTTATTGTAGTTCTGTCTCACCCCTGCAAGGGAAAGCGGCTATCTTGCGAATTAAAACTAATTCCACAGGGGTGGACAATCTATGTATTATAAAGCTAAAGGAAATTCAATGCCATTATTCCATATTCAACTTCTCCCTTCAAAACAGTGTATTTCCAAATGTCTGGAAAAAGGCCCTGGTACATCCTTTACTGAAAATAATATCTCCTCCACAAAACTGTAACTTCAGACCTATTACTATACTGTCTATAACAGCCAAGAGACTCGAACACATGGTGCATAATCAAATTACGAACTATCTCAACGACCATGACATACTGGACCCACACCAGTGAGGCTTCTGCCGAAATCACAGTTAATGTACTACCTTGCTAAGCATGACTGAAAGGCAGGCTACTGATGAGCAAAAACTGACAATTCTAGTCTTATTGGACTTCAGCAAAGCATTCGACTCTGTAGACCATGAGTTGCCCCTATCCAAACTTTATCAACTAGAGTTCTCCTACATTACTCTGAAATGGATGGGAGGCTATTTACATGAACGTCAACGTGTCGTTCTGTCTATGTAAATGACTTAGCTAAAGAGCTGACACATTGTAAATGTCACATTTATGCTGACAACATACAATTGTACATCCATGCAAAACCAACAGATGTTTTGAAAGCAATTGAGCAAATTTACATGGATCTAGAGGCCATAAGCAAATGGTCTTTCCAGCACGGACTTATTATAAACCCAAAAAAATCCCAAATCATTGCATTTGCCCATCCAAGACTTATTTCCAGTAATTACCACATGTCCATCCCTGATGTATGAGTTCAGTATGAAGCTTTACCCTCTTGCAAGAGTGTAAACAATCTCAGAGTGATCATTAACCAGCACTTCTCTTGGACGGATCAGGAAATATCTGTGAATTGAAGATTTTTTGCAATGTTGCACATATTAAACAATTTCAAATTTACTTTCCCGTTCAGTTTAAAGATGAAACTATTTGAAGCCCTCATATTTCCAATATTCAATTATTGTGACATAGTTTACACAGACATGAAAACTGAACTTCGAGATAAACTACAATGTGCACAGAATGCCTGTGTAAGATTTATATGTAATCTGAAATATTCAGATCATCTTACCAAGTTTTGCGTCGACCTCGGATGGCTACGCCTTGAAAATAGATGAAAGCTGCATACCCTGACTTCATTGCACCAAATCTTTACCTTACAATCCCCATCCTACCTGTATGAACGATTTCATAGTCTCCCTGAACACCATGTTAAAAACATCAGAGCGCTGAGCTCGACATTGCTCGCTATTCCCAAGCATAGATCCTCAACCTACAATTCCTTCACTGTTGTGTCCAGCTGTGAATGAAACTTCCTTCTGCAGGAGGTCAGAGGGATATCAAACCTGGGAAGATTTAAAAGTATGTGCTCAAAATATCTCTATGAAACAAGCTTGTAGTGCAACAGATTCCTTTTTTCTTCATCTTCTTCTTCTCCTTCTCATCCTGGCCTTTTTTCTTCATCTTATTATTATTATTATAATATCATTCATCAATAGTATTAGAGAGTACTCAGCTGTGGTTCCCTGCATAGTTAACCTTATCCCGATCCCCATTTTGTAATGCTTTTGGCCAACAATAAAAATCTAAAAATTATAACATTTGTCAGTGTAATATATGTCTGGAATTGGACAAATTAATTGCAAGTATTAGGTTTGTCTGTATTATTATTATTATTGTTATTATTATTATTACTGTTGCAATTCGTTGTATGTTTTTTAGCAGTTATTATATTATTATACTTAGGAAATGTAAATTTATATTGTGTTTTATAATAGATATTTTATGTACAGTATGGTTGCACAGTAGCATAGTAATTTGTTTGTCTCTTTTTAATTCAGTATTCAGAAATTTTTATTTTATATTATTTATGTATTTCACTGGTTAAGAGTAAGACAGGGACACGTTTCCCTAACTTTGCCAGTTAAAATAAACCATATCAATCAGTCAATCAATCAATCTATCTATATATCTGTCTATCTATCTATCTATCTATCTATTATGCAAGGTGTTCGGAAACTTGAGGCATGACTAGTGGCTTGTAATATCACGTGTAATTTCGTGAATACAGAACAAGATTTAAAATAAAGTGACATCACATTGTAAGATGAAAGTTGTTTTTTGTTTTGGAGTTTTTGAAGCATGATTCTGTGTATTCAGTCTTGATCCAACCAGTCCCAAGCTGCCATTCATATCGACTTATATAGTTTAAGTGCAATCTTGAAACCTGGCTGCCGACTATATTGTCTACAATACATCGCCATGAGGTTAAGCTACCTGGCTCGGCTTTTAAGGTATAGGTTTAATAGTCTTCAGTGTAGATGTAATTTTATTTATGTCCGTGTGTTGGTTAGTATATTGTTCGTCTGTGTACCATACCTCAGTATAGTTCATCAAAGACAAGTGAGAAGAATGTGACTCCATAAAAATTGGCACCATGGTCTCAAACAGCCAAAACATCCTTCCTATGCCAGTCATTAGCTGCAAATAATTTATTTCTTTTATTTGTAATAATAATGTACGTATTCTTATTTTAGTGTCGGATATTGTTAGGAAGTGCATACACTATGTTAGTGATAGTGAAGTAGATACTCTTCTGAAGCTGTTACAGTTTGGGATTTTTTTGCCTCTGTTTTTCCATTCCACATATTTGTCAACATTAGGTAGGTTATCTATAGCACGTTCAGTGACTTTCGAATTTTCAAGCCATCTTATAGCACAGTATTTCAAAGGAAGTACGTTTGAACCTGAATAATGTCTTGCAGGAACGTATGAAAACAAGAAGTGAAGTGCACGAAGAAACTCTGCAATATTCTACTGGGTTTCTTTTACTGGCATTTTATATGAATTGTGCATAGTATGCAAGCCACAAGGTCCAATGTTCACTAAAATAGGAGCATCTGGATCATCGTTTAATAAATTACCGATATCCTGAAGGAACTTTTTATTAACATTTGGACCACCCATTGAAATTTGTTAGAGTTCTTTAAATTGAGTCCTTGCAGTGCTTGCAAAAAAACATGTAACAAATTCTAGGAGGTAGAGTGACCAAGAAACACGGAATCAAAATAGGAAGTGCATGCCTCCTTAGTATCAGGATTGAAACAGCAAACTACTAGATCCATTTGGCCCATCTGAGAAACTTTATTCAGTTACTCGTCAAAACCAATGGTGAAACGTATGCACTTACTACACATCTCAAGAACTTGTTTATGAAAGTAGGGAGCCAAACCATGAGTGATTGTATATGCAACTTTCGTTCTGTGCAGTTGAACTATTGAAGCAATTTCTGAGTCTGGAAACATTACAGGGAACATACGTACACTAGCTTCACTGGCTCGTAAATAATGGTGTTGCATGACAGTTTGCATGCCCCATATAATGTCAGCTTTGGTTACTTGCTCTCTTGAAAGGTAATTCTGTAGACATCTATCCTCTCGTGAACCTTCTGTAATGGAAGTAGAAGAAGAAGAAGTGGAGTCATAAGTGATAGAGTGCATTGTGGTAGCTATGGTAGGCAGAGGACAATTTGTGTTTGCAGCCAGGGTATTGTGGCCACTTTGTTGCTGAAAGAATTAGAAGAACAGAAGCTCAACAGTCTTTGGTGTCTATAGACAAAGGAATTTGTTCGCTGCAGCAGTCATGGTAATCAGTTCTTTTAAAATCTTAAATTGAATTTAATTGGAATAAATTCAACTTCCCAGTTTCTAAATTTATTTTGCACATTAATTGCTCAATTATTTTTTGGATATTAAGCTTTAAAAATGTATTTTAATATTGCTGTCATAGCTGGAAACTCCTTTTATAATTTTATTTTTTGTCATTGTGCATCAAGGAAAAACTGGTTTTTATGTCTGGAAAACAGGGAAATGTCAGGGAATTTCAAAATCTGATTTTTATTCTTTAGGCATGAGATCACGGGTGGTGATGCCCATGCAATGGGCGAAACATGTCTTGTTAAATTAGTAAGACAAGATGTAAATCTTAATTATAAGAACGCTATGTGTACTGAATAGGTGGATCTCCAATAAACTTTTGTACCATTGTTGAATTAATGTGAGATAATTCGCAAACAGTATACAGCAACTCTCTATACCTTGTTTAATCTTACAACTTTTATTATGAACAGATCACCATGCATGACTGTAAAAAGCATTAGTGGCATTTTTTGAATTGGGAGATTAATTTGAACATTACGTTTTCATTTTGGGATAGTCCAGGGATCTTGATTCAACCATCTAGGACCATGGCAACAAACTGTATTGTTGATGATTATGTTCATTTGTAGTTGTCTTGTCACTAAGTCAGCGTGTTTCCCCTATCCTTTTTTACTTGTTTCAATTTTTATGTGATAGGTAGCGTTCTTCAGTGCGCTTCATTTAAATGCACAGGGTTGAGGTGTACCTCCCGGTACAATTATCATTATCAGTGTGTATGTGTTTTGGCACTTAATAGTTTAATTGCCTAGCTGAGTAGCTCAGGCAGTTAAAGTGCTGGCCTTATATTTCTTATTGTGCATGAATGTTGAGTATTCAGTACGTCAGCAGCTTGGTTCTTGAAACTTATTATTTCAAACTTTTCAAACGTTCGAGTGTAGTTTTTAAGACGTAAAGCGAATTTTGTTGTCGACCACCCCGTGAAAGGAAGTCGAACTTGATGTGTTTCAATTAAACACACAAGCTTTTAATGTACAGTCATTTAGTTAGCATGCTCGTTTCATGCACGTGTGAAGAAGCCACTGGTGCGATTCCTAGTCTGGTCGGTGATTTTTTAATCTCTTCTGGCTCGAAGGTTTATTTGTTTATTATTTTTATTTATTGTCTTGTTTTGTATGGTGGGACTCAGGCTATGAAGCCTGCTATCCTGTCCGACCATACATACACCTACATGAAGAGTTAAATATCCACTAAATTATCTACAGTTTAATATCTTAAGGTATCAATTACATGTTTTAATTAATCTAATACTTAGCTATGATCTAATCCTACTATGTTATGAGAAATTATTATTATTCATTACCAGGTTTGACAGAGTTTCTTAAATTGGAGGTGGATTGACACGCTCCTAATTTCAGCAGGTAGGGAATTCCAAATTCGGCTGGCGGCGACTATAAATGATCTGCTGTAGCCAGTTGAGCGGTGAATGGGAGTGCTTAGTACTGCTGTGGATGATGATCTGGTAGGAATACTAGAAGGTGATGCTAGGTAATGGAATTTTGTGCCAAGCCTATCAAATGCGGGAGAAATATGGCTAAACCTTGGTATATCTGAAATAAATCGAACGTATGCGTTATGTGCCTTTTGGAACTTGATGGAAAGTGAGGCGTTCAGGTTACTGTATACTACGTCACAGTAGTCGAATATTGCCATTACTTTGGATAAGCAGTTTTCTTACATTTTGGGGGAGTAATTCTCTGAGGTTTTTAAGGGAATGTGAGGAATAAAACACTCGCTGACATATACCTGTTACATGATCGTTCCAACTAAGGTTTTTATCCATTATCATCCCTAAGTTTTTAACTGTGTCTTTGAATTGTAACTGAGTGCCTCTTAATGGTACTGAGTGGGTATGGATGTCTGTAAGTCGTGCATGGGTTTTTTGGGTAGCTAAAAGAATACACTGCGATTTTTGGGCATTGCTTTTTAGTGCATGGTCATCGGTCCACCTACATATTCTTCCTAGGTCGTGTATCGCAGTCACGATGATGTGCATGTGTATGTATCTGTATGTCGTCTGCGTACTGTAACCTGTGCTGGCATCGTAGCCCTAATTCTTATCAAGTTCCACGTTGGACCGACAATAACCATCGCGCTGTACTTCCTCTCAATTTGCTTCATGTTGTAATACTAATTTAATATGTTTTTGTCCGTGCTATCTTTCCTCTTAAATGCTACTAATTAACTATATGAAATCGGGGAGGAATATACAGATCAAGCGCGGTGGTTGCATGTCAATGTTTAGTCAGCATCTCAGGGTAAATCATCCATATATATCCGGTAATACTATCTACCTACGTAAGTTCCGTTGAAGAGGGTGAATTTGTTCAATAAGTTACTCATTTTCCCCCAAAATCCTATCGTAAAATCAATATGAGCCTCTAAATATATCATAACTCCGAAATACCAGTCTATATATTATCTTATAACTAATCTTCCTATCTCTACCTTGGAACATAAACGCTTAAATAATCTTAAAACTAATTTATTAGCATGCTAATACTACAAATAATAAAAAATAATATCAATCTCTGGTAATAGGGGAAAATAAACTCAAATGTAACACATTATCATTCTTGACAAATCAACTTCTTGAATTAATACAATTAAAATTGGGTAGGTTTCATTAATTCATTTGGGCATTAATTATTTTGTTGTGTGACCACATTTCATGATTTTATTTCATCATGGGGATAAATAAGGTTTATTCTTTATTAAAGGAGGGAGTGGTCTTTCTCTCCTTTAGGTCTATTTGCAGTCTTCTTTAGGATTGGTTTGGAAATACGTATTGACTTGTTTGTGGCATGAGATAAGTAACTCCTTTCCAACTATGGCTTCAAAATGCCATCGTAAGTAATTAAAAGAAATTAATCGTAACCATATTAATATCAACTCCAACATCCTTATATTTTTAAAAATATGTGCCAAAATAAAATCAAAAATTTTCATTTACGAGTGCCATATCCATGTTCATCAATCGTCATAACCTGCTAGAGTCGTACAGATCAATTAAATACTATGTGCATATTCAATTAAAATGAATCCTTTTACTGCCTACCGATGTGCCATATTTAGGTTAAAACGTACTCCAATATTATATATTCACTATGTGAGACAAATATATTGCTAGGCGACTATATCTCTTTCCCATATGTGCTTCAAAACACATGTAAATTACGATCAACCTATCTCAATATTTGATTTAAGTTCAACCAATCGACCATCTAACCTCTATGCTATACTTAATATTCACCTATCTAGGCCTTAATTCCATTGCTTGCCTCATTTTCAATCATAACATAACCGTAGCTAGGCCATAAATTCGCGCCTATGTCACTCACTCATTCTTTACACAATAACTATTCAACATTTCAAAAACACCAAAAAAACATATTATTATTCACGCATCTAATTACTGCGATTCCTCCGCATACAATCAATATCTTTACTCAACTTCCCCATATTTAATACTACGTCGCAGTAAAACACTTCTTTTACCTCAGTATCTATTCATAACACTGCAAGCTGCTACTTTATTCCAATTCTTCGGAAATATGAACGATATTGGCCTTGTTAGTCGATCTGGTCGTTGGGTAACCTAGGCTTCTTACTATACACTTCACTTTCTTATCTTAGCCTCGCCTAGTTTGATATACGACGTTCTCTTAAGCATATAGGTTCAAAAACATCATCATTCACTTCCCGATACTGCTCACATTAACCTAAGATCAACTTACGAGCACGGCAGTGTATTACTATACATACATAACACATATCTGTGGTTATTTTCTCCGGCATATGCCTTAGAATTATCATATTGGCACAAACAAGTTATATTTTGGCACTTCAGCACTTGTACAATTATACTACACTAAATGAAGTAATTTGATAGTTAAATTTCTTGAAAATGTTACTTATCTCAAGCCATTTTTATGTCCGATGTTGGTTTCTTCTTCCTCCTCATGGCATCTCAGAACATCTAGCCTCGTGCTGGATTACGCCATACTGGATCCCTCTAAGTCGCCGGGCCTGAGCTTACGATGATCTGGTCAGCCTTCCTCCATCGATTTACGCTAGCTCCATTTCGAGTCCAAATTCCATGTAACGAAAAGACATTGTTAATTTCACAGAATACATATTAGTTTTTCGTATACAAAGCTCTGTCAAGTACATTGACTAATTGTATTCATGCTTCTTATTCTTTAAGGATAATGCTCAGAGTTAATTATATCTTTATAAATTGGTTCTTTCTTGGTGAAATAAATTGCCTAAACAATGTTATTTGAATCTTGTAGATGGATTATTCGTATCGTTTGAGAAAATCTGGCCGCTTATTAAGTTACTATTGGCCTTATTTATGAATGCCTTAATCCGACACCTCTTCTTCAGCACAGTACTTGGAGTGTATTATACGTTCTTCCCTGCCGTTTTTTTAAGTAGTTTTCAATAGTTTGTTATTGGATTCTTCCCGCGTACGGATTCTAGTACGGTTCTCTCGATTATAATAGTTGTCCTTCTGGTTAGGTAATCAGAATTTTATAGCTCGTTTCTGGTGTAATCTTTCTATTTTTTTTTGTCAAAGTAGATAAGAATAGGACGTTTTCAATTTTTTTACGTACAATTGTTCATTTTTCATAGAGTTTCCTTTCCTTCTCGCCGGGCAATGCCTCTTAATTGCGATCAACTTGTCATAAAAGGTTACTCCGTGCATTCTTGACGCTTGAAGCTGACCTGCGCCATTTTTCATCCGATCTATCTTCATGTCAATTGACGTCAATTGTAACGTAATGGTACAGTACACATATTATTGACAATGTTTAATTACTTGTGTTATTCCTGAAGGTTGTGGGTTTTGATTACTTTGGCTGTTATGTTAGTTTGTTTCCCAGGCGGCCTGGTGATTTTTTTATTTGCTCGCTTCTTTAATGTTAGTTACCAGGTGATATAAACCAGCACGCAATTACACGTCTCCAGGGTTCAAATCTGTAGCCTAGAGCTCAATGCGCGAACAATAAACTTTGTACTCCCTGTCTTACTAAATAAGTTACTTCGGAGTCTAGTCAACTTGCTCGTACCGCCAATGTTCTTTTGCTGAGATGTGCATACTAGGCTAATTGCAAAAATAATGAACTTTGTATTTCATATCACAGCAAATATTTCGAAGTCTAATCAGAATGTTCTTGGAATCAATCTTTTTTTTGTTTTGCTAAGACGCACATATGTCACGACCTCACTTAGTACAGAATTTGTTGCATTCTCTTTCCACATTCAATGACATAGTTTGTGCTAATCGTTCACACCTAGTCTTTAGTGAAAGAAAAGCCCGTCATCGATTCTGGGTCGGGTTGAGGACTTTTAATATTTTTTCTTCTTGTGAACTTAAGACTTTAAGTTCTGATTCGAAGTTAGCTCCAGGTTTGAGAACCCAATTCAGCGATTGTTTTCTTTGTTCAGAATTAAACGTTTTAATTTTTGGTGTTAGATATTTGAATAGCACTTCAGCTTTGGGTCCAAGCGAGCTCCATGTTCAAATCCTAGTTCTGTAGGTGATTTTTTTCCTCTGAATCTTGTAAGGCTAAAGCTAGGTGTTTTAGTGAAACACATAAGCTGTTAATGTACAGTCATTTAGTTAGCACGCTTGTTTCTTTCCCAAGTAAATGATTCCCGGGTTCGAATCCTAGTCGGGTCAGCGAATTTTTCATTCCTTGTAGCTCAAAGGTTCGGTGTTTTAGATTCAACACACAATCATTTAGTTACTATGGTAGTCAGCAATCCAAGGGAAAGATTGCCGAGTTATATTCCCAGTCGGTGTGGGGATTTTTAATTTCTCTCAGCTAAAACGTTAGGTGTTTTGAATTAAATGGACACTTTCAGTGTGCAGTCATTTACTTAGCAGGATACTCAGCAGTCCAAAGGGATGAGCTCTGTGTTCAGTTCCCGGTCACATATAGTGCGAACATATTTTTCCAGTTCTGAACACTTAAATTTTAATCCCTTGAGTGATATCAACAGTATTATAAGCTACTATAAGCCTCCAGTAATCCCTTGAGTGATATCAGCAGTATTATAAGCTACTATAAGGCTCCAGAATTCAAATCTTTGAGCTCGAATTGTTACAATAAGAAAATTGGGGTTCCAAGCACTAAATACCAACAGCACATTACGCATCAGCCTACATGCTAGCATCTTTGACTCTGCAATCGCTCAGTTTAAGGAGCTTGAGGTAGCTATATAAAGGTATGTCCCTAAGAATAATGCACATGCATTAAAGCTTTTACCATCTCCGTAGTCCCATACCACCATCTTGTTCCACGTTCAGCTCTTGAGTCCTAGACCGTAGCTCATTCCCTTTCGCCCTTTAGTTTTAGCCCTATTGCCATTTTGTTCTTTAGCCATTTAACACTTTTGCACATTTGTCCTTTGCCATGTTGATCTGTATCATTTTTGCGCTTTTGGCCTTTTGCAGTCACTCAGTTCCATGATCTGATGTCACCTTTGAGCGTTATGCCCCTATGAATATAGCACACCTATTAAGCTTTACACCATCTCCCTTGTCCTATTAAAATAATGTGAATGGCCGCCATCCATTTCCAACCTCAGCTCCTAACATCCATGGACCATATCTCATCTTGTCTAGCTAGGTTAAGCCTGGGATTGAATCTCACACTCGAGTCTATAACGCCCTTGCAAGGTTAAACCGGGCAACAAATCCATGCCTGATAGATTCAGCCAGTACTCTTGGACATCAAACTTGTCTGTAAAGCTAATGACCTTGTAAGGTTAAGCCTAGGGTTGAATCCAGGGCCTGCGATGTTAGGCCCCGAGTCGAACCCGTGCTCGTTAGGTTAAGCTTGCACTCTTGGCCAAGTCCTACTTTCAAATCCCCCCCCCCATTTATGGTCATGTGAGGTTAATCATTTTATTTAGGCATAATTTTGACATTACGTATCTTCATAATTTATTGAAAACTTTAACTTCATGAACATTCGAGAACTTATGTCACTCTCACTATAAAAATTATGATCGATTAACTAGAAGAACGATCACTTTAGGGCAGTGCGAACATTTGTTAATCTATCTTCACTCATTATAGAAGACAGGCTAATAATGGTTTAAAATTTGCATTAATTAGATACGTTTTTTAATTAGACAAGCTCGGGGTTGTTGAGTGAGCACAGAGAGTGATTATTATTTTAAACTGCAGTTGTCCGTTCATGTGCTCTGCAATATACTCCTCATAATGCAGTATTCGTTGCTACTTCCTCACAGAGCTCGATAGCTGCAGTCGCTTAAGTGCGGCCAGTATCCAGTATTCGGGAGATAGTAGGTTCGAACCCCATTGTCGGCAGCTCTGAAAATCGTTTTCCCTGGTTTCCCATTTTCACACCCGGCACATTCTGGGGCTGTACCTCAATTAAGGCCACGGCCGCTTCCTTCCCATTCCTAGCCCTTTCCTGTCCCATCGTCGCCATAAGACCTATCTGTGTCGGTGCGACGTAAGGTAACTAGCAAAAAAAATAATAATAAAAGCTATTTCCTCAGTGATCATAAATATGTGCTATGGTACCATTCTGTCACTTGACAAGGCTAGGCTATTTGCATTTAGTACTATCTGCCTTCATAAATAGAGCATCCAATGTCATTAAGGCCTATTATTAACACTCAATCATTTACATCCACTTTCATTACTTTCAACATAACTTATTTTTATATCATACTTTTCGTCCTTAATATACATGAATAACATTTGACGATTTATACTTCATTGATGAAATTATGTAAGATGAGGTGTCATATTCTATAAACATTCGGAAATAAATACATCATATCCATCCCAATTCGTCTTTTAGGTTCTTTTTTTTTTGCTACGGGCTTTACGTCGCACCGACACAGATAGACCTTATGGCGACGATGGGATAGGAAAGGCCTAGGAGTTGGAAGGAAGCGGCCGTGGCCTTAATTAAGGTACAGCCCCAGCATTTGCCTGGTGTGAAAATGGGAAACCACGGAAAACCATTTTCAGGGCTGCCGATAGTGGGATTCGAACCTATTATCTCCCGGATGCAAGCACACAGCCGCGCGCCTCTACGCGCACGGCCAACTCGCCCGGTCTTTTAGGTTCTAAGTTTAACAAATTGGTCTATGATTTTTAACACTTGATTGCTTGTGCACTACACTGTTAATGAAATTCAAATAATTGAAGACTTACAATATCAACACATTTTATCTGATAGAACTACATTCATGTTCATAAAAAACAGAACACTATGAAAGACTAGAACAGGAAGTTCTTATTCACAAGACGTGTTCATTAGTATGTTCTGCTGAAACGAGTAGCGTTTCAGTCACCCAGAATCGGCATATGTCCCGTTGCCTAGTAGGCACTGGGTCCTCCAAAGGCACTGACAATTTATTCCATGTGTGATGGCATCGACATGTATAAGGCGCGAATGGCGTCCTGGGGTATAGCCATCCATGCTTTATTCACCTCGTTCCACAGTTCATCTTTGGTGGCTGGCATCGTGTCACAGCGAAGCACCCGTCCTTTCACCATATCCCACACATTTTCAGTTGGCGACAAGTCCAATGATCAGGTGGGCCAGGGCAACAGTCTGACATTCTGTGACAAGAAGAAAGCACGTGTTCGTGCAGCGATATGTGGTGTCTGGGGTGTCGTGCAGAAAGGGTATGTCATTCACGTAGGTCAAACTGGTAACAGTGACCTGGACACGCACCAACTGTGATTTGTAGTTGTACCCAATAGCACTCCACACCATAATGCCTTGAGTTGGCGCTGTATGTCTTGTGTGAATGCAGTCAGTGTGATGTCTCTCCACCAGTCTGCGGCGAACGAAAATGCGGCCAACGTTTTCAAACAGACAGAACCTGGATTCGTCTGAAAATACTGTCTGCTGCCATTGCTGTCCCCAGAGACGTCACTCCATACACCATTGCAGTCTGGCATGTTTATGCACATTAGTCAAAGGTAGGGGGAGGAGTGGACGATGCGCCGTTAACCCAGATCGTAATAAACTTGGACGGACTCTCACTCCTGAAAGTACGATATGTTACACTGTTCCACTGTTGTGCCAGAACCGAGGAGGATGAATATCTGTGATCTGTGGTGCAGTGCTATTCCGATTAGGTTTCGATCTTCTTGGAGTTGGGGGAGGGTTGTGGGCGGTGCGACCAGATCCATCTGGTCGTGTTCTATAGCCTCCTGTGAACGTTCTGTACACACCCTTTGCACAGCCGACGCACTTCTTCGTACGCGAGCTACAACTTCCCAGAAATATGTATATCACGTTCTCTCATGCCTCTTTCAAAATCACTCATCTGACAGTACTTTTCTTGCATACGTCTGCGAGGCATCCTGCACATTTGCTCAAGTCACACTGATCCAGTACCTTCGGTTTACAGTGACAATGAGAACCGCAGGTACAGTTTACCAGCCAATGGGGGTGCACAGATGTATCGATGAATACCTTGTACCTCATATTCGACATGGTTCAATTGCTAATCATTTCTTCAGAACATACTAGTCCACATGTCTTGTGAATATGAACTTCCTATCTCTAGTCTTTCAAGCTGTTATGTATTTTAAGGACATGAGTGTATTTCAGTCACTCACAAAATTTACCAACACCAATAAGTAGATGAGAAGCGTCTAACCGGTCACCACCCTCTAGGACCCCGGTAACATCCTAGCGGTGATGAGGTTAATAACCTTACCCACCAGTTGAGAGAAAAGAAGGAGATAGAAAAAAGAGAGAGAGAGAGAGAGAGGGAGAAAGAGAGAGAGAGAGAGAGAGAGAGAGAGAGACTGGTGTGAAGGTTGCTATTGTGTCCGCCCCAAAAGGGTAGATTAAGCGAACACAAGAGAGAACAAGGGCGAAAATGAAGCAACAAGTCACAGTACATCAAAAAAATTCAAGGATAAAAACGACACCAGCCAACAACATGATACTAAAATTACCCAAAAGGAAGAAAAGAGAGACACTTACCCAAAACGTGGAGGAAAAGCGACTTAAGGTCCGTGGACACCCAAACAAAGAAATAGTTGCAGCGCTGCACCAAATGTGGTAAATGAAAACCAACTTTTAAGTGATATGAAAGAAAACTTTAATAGACATTTAAATGAGAGGTAACGTTTCAAAGATAATACCAGGAGTGGACCTAGGTTCATTATTAATTCAGATAATACTTTGAACCATATTGTTTAAAAGAATGTAAATACTCGATTAACAATAATTGGATTAACTTGCAAGAAATTAATATGATTGATAAATAAATACCCAATGAGGCAGCTTTAAATAAGAAAATGCAGACTTCATTTAACAAAAATAAAGGAACTAAATCGTAAAAATCAACAAGAAAAAAAAAAACAACAGTGACCTCCATACCGTCAAACAAGATAATTAAATATTGATTTAAATGTGATCGACCACGCGTTTAAGAGGAAAAAAACAAACACCATGCTTAGTAAACAAACCGTAGTTCCATGACCTTTAGGCCGGTTGCCTTTTAACTTTACCACAATTCGTTCCAATTTCTACCAAGGGCAATTTCCAAGGGCACACGAAAATAAAGGAAGAAGTTACACATTTCGCCCAGCCAAAGAACGAGACGAAACGACAAAAGGTAGGCCGAAAAAAAACACTTTATATGAAAGAAATGCCAACGATACCAGTCAACAAAAATATATCCATCCCAGAAGCACACACGAACCAACAACAATCGCCGTTGAAAACAAAAGCCACAACAATTACCCAAACACACGTTGCCATAGTAACGGACAAGCAAAACACGGTCTACAAATGAGAAGTAAAACCAACGGTTTTAAATCAAAAATAAAACAGAGATCCCAGAAACAAAGCAAAAAGAACAAAAAGGAGAAATAAATCCCAGAAGGCAAGGAACCCGAAGGAAAGCTAACCCCGCTACCTTGGAAACTGCGCCTTGGTTCACACCTTATGGTACAATCAAGTGCAAAAAAAAACTTTTTACTCAATTTTAAGATAACCATACAAATTTTTTTTCACCGTGTGAACTGCATTCTAAAATGATTAATTGCCAAAACCGTTTCCTATGGTTCACAGACGCACACGATATCCAGCACAAATTTCGAAGAGGAAGTCTTAATCCAAATATTATTATTATTATCATTACAGTTATCTTGAAGTACGCCGAAACACATAAATCTTCTTGCTTCCCCAGAATTACTTTAATCCAAAACAGTTACATACCTTTGAGTCCAGAAAAATTGAGAAGTTCAAACTTTGGCCATTGTTATTGAAGACCGGCAACCACGAGGCCGTGAACTAAAGTTGTTCACCAAGGATCCTGGAGGATTATCGTAGCAAAAACATAATCCAATGAAACAGTAGGAGGCCAGCAACTAATAGAATAAGGGATAATCCCTCTTAAGTTGGTTTCATGGGGGTTTCAGCACAACCATCCGCCGCATAGCGGAACACTCACATACACGTCTGTCCATGGCGGCTACAGCACGCCGACTCGCCCGGAAGTCGTTGCTAGGAGCCAACAGTAGACTCGCGTCACCACTCGCGCACGCGCAGTAGGAGCAGACCAATACTCCGTTCAACAGCGCGCGGCATATCATAACAAAGGAGATATTGGCGAAAGCCGATTGACATAGAATTTCCAAATGGCAACACACATGCCAGTTCGAAAAGGTTATGGGGGGGGGTCTCAAACTACTTAATACTGTCTCAGTCCTCCCGCCCCGAAAGACGACAAATCTGAAGCATAACACGATGATGATGTGGTGGTCACATATATACTAAATTTGGGCGAAGTAGTCCGACAGGAAACGACCACCAAGATTAACTAATTTTAGTTAGGAGTTCACATGACCAGGTTAATAGTCCAAGACACAGTTCCATATCACATAGTTTTTAGAAATAATTGGCGGGGTGCGATCAACATCAGTGTCCAGAATCGTTAACCGAGCACTCGGAAAATCACTAGAGTAAAGTTTGTCATCAAATAGAGAGCACAATGACCAGAGTTCACCAAATATTCAGTTTCACCCAATACACATTGTTTCAATGCATCACACAATGATATAGTTTATGACACATGACGCAGTTCACCTTGAGGTTTGGCAACTCTCACACTAATCACAGATATACTGACCAAAATTAAACAAAAACCACATGATTATAAGTCCACGCATCCAGGTTATTTTCTCAAGCACGGTGGTAAATTAATTTTTAATGCATGAATACCTTTACAAGTCTCCTTTGATATTAAGGAAATGCATGATCTCGTGTTGCAAAAAGGTTACAACAGGGGAAAAGAAACGCACCGGAAAACCCGAATGGGGGCAGAACCACAAGAAGAGGGAGAAAGAAAAAAGCAAACCAGGAAATTAAAGTAGGTGAGTTTTCAGTTACAGGATCCACAGGTCCGCCAATTAACTTTACATAGGCTAGTTACCAACAAACTAGCTGAAGCCCAGAGCTTTCCACTTGGTCCAATATAGTACCGAAGGAAAAGAAGGGTCCATACAACGACAATTAAGAAATCAAAGGGAAACTACATAAAATATACCATGTTACTCTTCCACGAAGGACACTTAGCCAAGATACGTGGAGAAACAATTAACAAGAACACATAGAAACAGGGTACAATCCAACACATAATACCAACCATGACTAAGACAGATATCCCGAAGGATCATGAACATAACGGAAGGGAAAGCAGTAATATACTCAAGCACAAATTACCCCAAGAAAAATATATAAATAAAGGTACAGGACCACTCCAAAGAATATACGTCCTTGGAACATATGGTTTAGAATAGCAGGAGTTAAACTAAAAGGACACATGAAAGACCTATCAAATTACACTTTTAGATATTGGAGTGACACACACACAACCACTGAGTGGCGAACTCGTCAATCGGTCCAAAGGTCAAGAACGAGGGGTTGAGCGAAATACAAACCACACTGGGATCGGCAACTTATCCTAGTTCACCAACAAACACAGGTAAGGACTCAAGCATAGAAACCTAATTTTGAACAAACCAACGGAAAACCATCAGAGAGAAGGGACGCAGAAACCACTCGAGTTACAGAGAGGTAAGACAGGCAACAGTAGCATCGATGGGCAATCAGGAGACTCCTATAGGTTACCAGATGGAAAAAATCGCGATCAGTCAGTCATCCATAACAGCCACATCAAAGTACAACTACAAGAAATAAATGCACGGGGCAACGTGGTACAGAATAGTAACCACAAACCTAATTCTGCGTGAAGAAGAACAAGTCGAAAATCCCAGAGCCAAGAGATAACTAAGAATTGCCCACCCGAAGGTGTACTTCCTCGGAGTAGTGGATACCAAACCAACAACCAAATCTACCGTGACACAGAGGTAAATTAAAGGACAAATCACATCCCAACCAAGGTGTCTTGACAGCCAAACAACGTAATCCAAAACGCGATACCTAAATAATGACAAGCTAGCAGCACGGGTTATTCATAGAGAGATAAAGGATAGCTATCCTCAACGCGTGCTCACAGACCACAACAGAACAGCACAATACAAGGCAGAAATTACAACAGCAAACCCGGTACAGATTAAGGACTAGGTCCACCCCACAGAAGCACCAAAGGAGAAATATCCTCAGGAAGGAAGTCCGACAGTACCGCCCAAAACTCCACACGCCAACCGGTAGATAAGGAAAATTACACTACGTTACAAATGGTCCACAATTCAAAAGGATCCTAACAACTCACTACGACATTACCAAGTTACAACACAGGAGATACCACCATAATGCTGGCAGGAGTGCACCAACCGAACGCCCACAGAAAAAAAAGGAGACAGATTTTCTACATAACCCCAAAACGACCCCCAAAATCAAAAGGTTAGGAAGATAAATTCAGCCCAAAAACCCATTACAGGAAAAATAATATAGAGGGTTCACGCATAGAAAACCACTTTTAGAACAGCCGCGAAGGGTGCCCAAAGGTGGAGTGTCAGATCACTCAATCATGGATGAATACAAACATCAGTATCCGGAAAAGAAACACCTTTAAGACACGCGGTCCATGCAGAAGGCAAGCAGGGAACTTTTCTGACACCAATAGATCGAAACACACCACAATCAGAAATCGTACAATACTAAAATGGCACAAATAGCAACCCAATCATGACTAAGCACCACACATCATCAGACACGCGCACACAATGAAAGGATGACAAAATGGTAAACACTCAGGCACCAGACACACTCCCTTACATTCCATCCCAGGCACACCATAGCACAGCAATGATTAAGTCACAAGATGATCGAAGGGTTCAGCGGAAGGAATCCGATGCGGAGCCACAGAAGAAACAAGTCTTTGAAATTACATACTAAAAGTCTAGAGAAAACAGAGGGACAACAAAGCACAATTTAAGTTAGATGTCATTAGATTTCCCCAATGGAATTTCGGTAGCGCACCACATAAGCATAAGGTTAGATAACGAGGATATCTATTCCAAGGTATTAATACCACCATCACAAGACAATTAAGGAAAGACAATTTCTAACTACGAGGATCCACACCTAGAAACGGTAACATACAAGAGGTACTAAATTAGAATCACCAACACGAGGCACAGAAAGGACCAGATTGACTCGCTCGCCATCCCACAGTATGTGTGCTAAATTCACTAACGATACAGATCAGCTACCAAAGGTGCATCCATCCAGCGGAAGATGCGGTACAATTTGCCAGATCAACCGGGTTTAATTTGAGAAACATGAACGCGCCTAATACGCTTTGCTACAGGGTCACTTACCAAAATAGAAACGGGAGACAAGAACTCCAACACCGTGCACGGGCCTTGGTACCTAGGGGCAAGTTTTGCCGAAAACTTATTCACGGCCTTACTCATTGGGTAGCACTTAACATACACGAGATCACCAACATTGAATTTTGACGGTTTCCTACCTTTATCGTACTGCCTTTTGACCTTTTCGTATGACACAGCTAGATTCCTTTTTGCTTCGTTCCAGGTCTTTTGAACATCATTAGGCCTAGATAGGTCTGGGAGAAGATCCTCAATACATAGCAGGTTAGACATAGGGGAGTACGGAGTATAGCCAAACATTAAAGACATAGGCGTCTTACCATGGGACTCATGAGTAGCGGAATTGAAAGCATGTGCCAACCAATGCAGACAGGAGTCCCATTTGGACTGGTTGTCATGATGATACGCTATCAACGCAGATTTTAAGTTCCGATTCAACCTCTCTGCATAAGAAGGATTTGGATAGTATGGAATAGTGGAGACATGTGAAATGCCCAACTCAAACAGATACCTTTTGAAGGAGTTACTGGTGAAGGAACTAGCGTTGTCAGATACTAAGAACTTAGGTGGACCAAAGGATGCAAAGATGGAATTTAGACAGGAGATAGAGGTACGTGAATTAGTGGACCTGGTGGGAAAGATCCAACAGAACCGGGAGAAGGCATCTATACATACAAAAATGTGGGTGTTTCCCAAGGAAGATCGGGGAAGGGGTCCCACGAAATCTATGAACAGTCGTTCCATGGGGCGCGAAGCTTGTGATGAAGACAATAATCCCACCCGGTTATTCAAATTAGGTTTGCTGATGGCGCAAGATTTACAAGATTTGACCATGTTCCTGATATCACTATCCATTTTCTTCCAAACAAAGAATTGCCTGATTTTCAAACGAGTTTTGAAATTTCCTAGATGACCGCCAAGGGGTGAACAGTGGTAATACTTGAAAATGACAGGTACCAGAACTTTAGGAACGACAATTTTGGAATTATGGTCCTTGCGACCCTTACAACAGAGAACACCCTTAGATAAGGAGTAAGGTTTCACTTCGATCCCGCTACTGATTGTATCAATGATCCTTTTCAGATCCGGATCAGTTTTTTGATGATCTCCAATTTCTTGATACAGCAATGGGGAGTCGGTGAGGATGGCACTAACTCCAACGGTATTGACAGCAAGCTCATCGACACACGGGTTGGCTTCCGCACAAGGATTATCTTCAAACATCCTGCTCAAGCCATCGGCAATGACGTTCTCAGGCCCACGAATGTGGCGAACATTGAAATTAAAGGATGAGATCCGTAATGCCCATCTAGTTATCCTACCGGTCCTTTTGGGTCGGTTCAACACCCAAGAAAGAGCCTGATTATCGGTTTCCCGATCAAAGTTGACGTGCTCAATGAAAGATCGAAATTTCTCCAGAGCAAATAGCACAGCTAGACACTCTAGTTCATAAATGGAGTACTTAGATTCCAGATCATTGAGGACCCTGGATACGTAGGCCACGGGCCTACGCCCATCTTCATGTTCTTGTAACAGAACGCCAACAATAGCACGCCCGGAGGCATCAGTTTGGACAATGAAACGTTTCTCGAAATCAGGAATAGCTAACAAAGGTGCATTAATCAGTGCGACCTTCAATGAATTGAAAGCTTCCTCCTGGGCTTTACCCCAAGTAAATTTCACATTCTTTCTCCTAAGGTTGTTCAACGGGGCAGCCACTTCAGCAAAGTTATGGATGAATTTTCTAAAGAAATTGACCATACCAATGAATCGAGCAATGCCCTTGACATCTTTGGGAGGTGGAAAATCCCTAATGGCTTGAGTTCTGGAATGATCTATGGAAACGCCTTCAGAAGAAACTACATGTCCCAAGAAAGACATGCTGGGTCTGGCGAAAGCTACCTTTGATAACTTCACTGTAAGGCCGGCTTTCCTTAACCGTAGCAATACTTCCCTAACGTGCACCATATGTTCCTCGAAGGTCTTCGAATAAATTAATAAATCGTCCAGGTAATTAAAGACATAGCTGAACTTAATGTCAGAGAGAATGGAATTTAACAACCTCGACAACACAGCTGCTCCACAGCTGAGCCCGAACGGGAGTCTGAGGAACTCATACAAGTTCCAGTCGGTGATGAAGGCAGTGAGGGGAATAGATCTCTTCGATAAGGGCACTTGGTAATAAGCCTGGTTCAAATCCAGGACAGTGAAAAATTTCGCACCTGAGAACCATCCAAAACAAGTATGAAGGTCGGGTAGAGGAATAGATTGGAGTACAATCTTACTGTTTAGAGCCCTATAGTCAATCACAGCACGATAACCACCAGAAGGTTTGGGTACCAAGAACACAGGGGACGCATACGGGGAAGTCGAAGGTCTGATCACTCCGTCTCTCTCCATTTGATCAATGATTTTCTTTAATTCCAACATACGGGGTGGGGAAAGGCGATAAGGAGGGGATCGAACAGGCTGCAGGTCAGACAACTCAATGTCATACTCGAGTACGTTGGTCAAGCCTAACTTGCTAGTGAACACATCGGGAAATTCCCTGCAAAGATCACGAACTTGCTGTGCTTCGGCATCTCCTAAATGATTCAGGTCAAGCCGATCGATGTCACTAGACTCATCAGACTCAGGGTAACCCACACACAAAACTTTAGGCATTTTCAAGGGAACGTTAATCAATTCAAATTTCAGGTCAGGAGAAAATTTAAAAAAGAAATTTCGACACTGAGGATCCAAAACGACACCGGTCCAAGATAGAAAATTGGTACCCAGAATAAGGTTACATGATAAATTGGATGTCACCAAGCACTTGATCTTCCAAGTGAAATTCCCAATCCTCAACTTGACCTTCACAGTCCCCAAAATATTTAAAAACTGACAATTAGCCGAAACGCATCTTAGATTGGTGGGTTTTATTTCCGGAAGTTTACACGAGGATTTCTTTTGACAATACCAGGCATAATTCATCAAGCATACTACGCTTCCAGTATCAAGAAGGGCATCTACGGGTTCATTGTTGACCTCGACAAATGTGCACGTGCCAGAGGAGGGGGCATGAGCAGAAATACTATTGCACCTTGGGGGACACACCGGTTTCTTACAAGATTCAGGGTTTACCAACTTAGTATGGGCAGACCTTGCCCTTTCCCTTTCTAGTCATTGAGTACCATTTCTGTCTACCAAGGGGCAATTTCTTTTAACATGCTGTCTAGAGCCACAGGAATAGCAAGCACCTGGACCACGTCTAACGTCAGGGCAGGAATTTCTTAGATGATTTCGGGACCCACAGTTGTAACATTTACGGGCATTCACTACCTTAGGTGTTGACAGAAGGACGGGACAATTGGTAGTAGTAGGGGGAGGGAAATTCACAGGTCTGGAGGCATCCCCATGTTTGACATCTTCAGCAAAGGAACAGGCCTCTTCCAATTCTTGAAAGGTAGTAGGGCAACGGGTTAAGGAAAGATAGGAGCGGTACGCAGGAGATATTCCTTTTAAAATTCTAGAGACCATTTCACATTCTGGCACAGAAATTCTAAAAACCTTGCAAAAGAATCGCAGATCCAGCACATAAGTTAGCAAGTTCTCATGCAGGAATTGGGTCCGGAAACAGTGTTGGGGCACAAGACTTTGGAGAGCAAGAGAGGGAATGAATTTGGAAAGGACAAGTTCATGAAAGGTGCTAATCGATAAATTTTTAGAGATAGCTTCAGAAATTTCTCTCTTTAGAATCCCTTCACAATGAGGGAAGAGGGCGCGGAAAATCCCCAAGTCATCGACTGAGTACACATTACCAGTCTCGGTCAACTCCACCAGAAACCGTAGGAATCGAATACACTCATCGATAGAATTTACAGAAAAGGACTTCACTCCCCGAAAAACTTCCTTTAAACAGTTAGGCGATGACGCCGAATTTAGCTTAGAGACTAAGGTTTCCAGTAAAGGAGCAGTCACACAACACTGACCTTGGGCATGGGTCGAGGACGCAATTTGGTGGGAAGTGACACTCAGGGTAGGTACAGTAGGGTTAAGTGCAGTAGAAATAGAACAATTCTCCATATCTCTGTTAATCAACAGCAAATCTAAATCAGAGGTGATGCCAGAAACCACCGTTAACAATCTAGCACATTCTGACACAAAAACAGAATCAGGCTTAATAGATAATATATCCTGAATTCGGCCCGAGTAGTGGTCAGCTCTGGCCCTCAGCCGGTTTAATTGGGCATTGGACGGAGGCAATTCAATAAACTCTTCACGAATAATATTAATTTCGTTAAGATTGTCACAGATCAGGTTAAGGTACTCACCCACTCGACTCCTGTCAATAGAAAATACATTAATGGGGACCTGGGAGTTGGCTGATAGCAAGGCAGCGCACTCAGCGACAGTACGGGCAGGTTCAAGGCCACGAATGGATAACTCGTACTCCAATTCGGCACGACGCAGGAAGGAGGGGTTCGTAACGGCACGCGCCATGGTAGCAAACATGGAACAAAACAATCAAAAAAATTACACAAGATCCTTGCACTCCCTTTTACAATAGTTATTGACAATAACACTTTTAGCTTCTTAATTTTTTATTTCCATCCACCAACATTCGCCACAGCACTGCACCGCGCAAGGGTAGGAGGGGAGGAAGTTAGGCTGCACAAGGCAGAAACAACAGAGATTAGGCAGCAGAGCAACAACAGTGGAACAACAAACAACCACCGCTCTGATACCACTCTAACCGGTCACCACCCTCTAGGACCCCGGTAACATCCTAGCGGTGATGAGGTTAATAACCTTACCCACCAGTTGAGAGAAAAGAAGGAGATAGAAAAAAAAGAGAGAGAGAGAGAGGGAGAAAGAGAGAGAGAGAGAGAGAGAGAGACTGGTGTGAAGGTTGCTATTGTGTCCGCCCCAAAAGGGTAGATTAAGCGAACACAAGAGAGAACAAGGGCGAAAATGAAGCAACAAGTCACAGTACATCAAAAAAATTCAAGGATAAAAACGACACCAGCCAACAACATGATACTAAAATTACCCAAAAGGAAGAAAAGAGAGACACTTACCCAAAACGTGGAGGAAAAGCGACTTAAGGTCCGTGGACACCCAAACAAAGAAATAGTTGCAGCGCTGCACCAAATGTGGTAAATGAAAACCAACTTTTAAGTGATATGAAAGAAAACTTTAATAGACATTTAAATGAGAGGTAACGTTTCAAAGATAATACCAGGAGTGGACCTAGGTTCATTATTAATTCAGATAATACTTTGAACCATATTGTTTAAAAGAATGTAAATACTCGATTAACAATAATTGGATTAACTTGCAAGAAATTAATATGATTAATAAATAAATACCCAATGAGGCAGCTTTAAATAAGAAAATGCAGACTTCATTTAACAAAAATAAAGGAACTAAATCGTAAAAATCAACAAGAAAAAAAAACAACAGTGACCTCCATACCGTCAAACAAGATAATTAAATATTGATTTAAATGTGATCGATCACGCGTTTAAGAGGAAAAAAACAAACACCATGCTTAGTAAACAAACCGTAGTTCCATGACCTTTAGGCCGGTTGCCTTTAAACTTTACCACAATTCGTTCCAATTTCTACCAAGGGCAATTTCCAAGGGCACACGAAAATAAAGGAAGAAGTTACACATTTCGCCCAGCCAAAAAACGAGACGAAACGACAAAAGGTAGGCCGAAAAAAACACTTTATATGAAAGAAATGCCAACGATACCAGTCAACAAAAATATATCCATCCCAGAAGCACACACGAACCAACAACAATCGCCGTTGAAAACAAAAGCCACAACAATTACCCAAACACACGTTGCCATAGTAACGGACAAGCAAAACACGGTCTACAAATGAGAAGTAAAACCAACGGTTTTAAATCAAAAATAAAACAGAGATCCCAGAAACAAAGCAAAAAGAACAAAAAGGAGAAATAAATCCCAGAAGGCAAGGAACCCGAAGGAAAGCTAACCCCGCTACCTTGGAAACTGCGCCTTGGTTCACACCTTATGGTACAATCAAGTGCAAAAAAAAAACTTTTTACTCAATTTTAAGATAACCATACTAATTTTTTTTCACCGTGTGAACTGCATTCTAAAATGATTAATTGCCAAAACCGTTTCCTATGGTTCACAGACGCACACGATATCCAGCACAAATTTCGAAGAGGAAGTCTTAATCCAAATATTATTATTATTATCATTACAGTTATCTTGAAGTACGCCGAAACACATAAATCTTCTTGCTTCCCCAGAATTACTTTAATCCAAAACAGTTACATACCTTTGAGTCCAGAAAAATTGAGAAGTTCAAACCTTGGCCATTGTTATTGAAGACCGGCAACCACGAGGCCGTGAACTAACGTTGTTCACCAAGGATCCTGGAGGATTATCGTAGCAAAAACATAATCCAATGAAACAGTAGGAGGCCAGCAACTAATAGAATAAGGGATAATCCCTCTTAAGTTGGTTTCATGGGGGTTTCAGCACAACCATCCGCCGCATAGCGGAACACTCACATACACGTCTGTCCATGGCGGCTACAGCACGCCGACTCGCCCGGAAGTCGTTGCTAGGAGCCAACAGTAGACTCGCGTCACCACTCGCGCACGCGCAGTAGGAGCAGACCAATACTCCGTTCAACAGCGCGCGGCATATCATAACAAAGGAGATATTGGCGAAAGCCGATTGACATAGAATTTCCAAATGGCAACACACATGCCAGTTCGAAAAGGTTATGGGGGGGGGGTCTCAAACTACTTAATACTGTCTCAAGCGGTAAGGATCTGTAACAACACAAAATGATCCATAATATTATTACAAGAATGAAGTCCTTCTGAAAAGGAAATTAATATTTAAAAAATGTATTTAAATTTTTATGATGGAAAGTTGATTCTGTTGGTTCTTGTTTGTGGGTTACTGTAGTCACGTCCTAGTTCGTGAACCATGGGCAACGGCTGAGTGGCCTAGTAAGTGGTCCTGAGAGTCGGGATACCAGTTGCTATGGAATGGGAGTGGGCATCTCGGACATATTCTGAGTCGTGGCCCTCCTTGTGCTCAGGCGGCTAGGACTATACAATTCACCGGTGGTCCATAACCCGTTAGAGGAGAGATCCTCACTTGGACTATGTGCAAGTAGGGCAGCATCCTGCTTCATGAATTTACCGAGCTCAGAACACTTTAAGCAAGCCTCGGACCTATGGGAGTAATGGAGTCCCACTCCCATTTGACAGGCGAGGGACTCCTTGGAAACAACTTGGCGAACGAAATGGAATTCGATGGGGAGCTATCAATATTAATGGGGCTTACGGAAGAAAGAAGGTAGAACTGGCTGAGTTAGCAAAGAGGATGCATCTGGATGTGCTAGGAGTAAGTGATATTCGGGTAAGGGGAGATAAGGAGGAAGAGATAGGAGATTATAAAGTGTACTTGACGGGTGTTAGAAAGGGAAAGGCAGAGTCTGGGGTAGGGCTCTTTATCAGGAATACCATTGCACGCAACATAGTTTCGGTTAGGCACGTAAATGAGCGAATGATGTGGGTAGATTTGTCAGTGGGAGGAATTAGGACAAGAATTGTGTCCGTGTACTCACCATGTGAGGGTGCAGATGAGGATGAAGTTGACAACTTTTATGAAGCATTGAGTGACATCGTGGTCAGGGTCAACAGCAAGGATAGAATATTGCTAATGGGCGATTTCAATGCGAGAGTTGGGAATAGAACTGAAGGATACGAAAGGGTGATTGGTAAATGTGGGGAACATATGGAAATTAATGGGAATGGGAAGCGTTTGCTGGACTTCTGTGCTAGTATGAGTTTAGCTGTTACGAATACATTCTTCAAGCATAAGGCTATTCACCGCTACACATGGGAGGCTAGGGGTACCAGATCTATAATGGACTATATCTTAACAGACTTCAAATTCAGGAAATCTTTTAGAAATGTACGAGTTTTTTTGGGATTTTTCGATGATACAGACCACTATCTCATCTGTAGTGAACTAAGTGTCTCTAGGCCTAGGGTAGAGAAAGTGAAATTTGTCTGCGAACGAATAAGGGTAGAAAATCTCCAGGACGAGGAAATTAGACAGAAGTACATGAATATGATTAGTGAGAAGTTTCGAACAGTAGACAGTAAGCAAGTTCAGGATATAGAAAGTGAATGTGTGGCATATAGGGATGCTGTAGTGGAAACAGCAAGGGAATGCCTAGGAACAACTGTGTGTAAAGATGGGAAAAGGCGAACATCTTGGTGGAATGATGAAGTGAGAGCAGCCTGTAAATGTAAAAAGAAGGCTTATCAGAAATGGCTCCAAACAAGGGCCGAGGCAGACAGGGATGGGTACGTAGATGAAAGAAACAGAGCGAAACAAATAGTTGTTGAATCCAAAAAGAAGTCATGGGAAGATTTTGGTAATAACCTGGAAAGGCTAGGTCAAGCAGCAGGGAAACCTTTCTGGACAGTAATAAAGAATCTTAGGAAGTGAGGGAAAAAGGAAATGAACAGTGTTTTGGGTAATTCAGGTGAACTCATAATAGATCCCAGGGAATCACTGGAGAGGTGGAGGGAATATTTTGTACATCTTCTCAATGTAAAAGGAAATCATCATGGAGGTGTTGCAAACAGCCAAGCTCATGGGGAGGAGGAAAATGATGTTGGCGAAATTATGCTTGAGGAAGTGGAAAGGATAGTAAATAAACTCCATTGTCATAAGGCAGCAGGAATAGATGAAATTAGACCTGAAATGGTGAAGTATAGTGGGAAGGCAGGGATGAAATGGCTGCATAGAGTAGTAAAATTAGCATGGAGTGTTGGTAAGGTACCTTCAGATTGGACAAAAGCAGTAATTGCACCTATCTATAAGCAAGGGAACAGGAAGGATTGCAATAACTATCGAGGTATCTCACTGATTAGTATACCAGGCAAAGTATTCACTGGCATCTTGGAAGGGAGGGTGCGATCAGTCGTTGAGAGGAAGTTGGATGAAAACCAGTGTAGTTTCAGACCACAGAGAGGCTGTCAGGATCAGATTTTCAGTATGCGCCAGGTAATTGAAAAATGCTACGAGAGGAATAGGCAGTTGTGTCTATGTTTCGTAGATCTAGTGAAAGCGTATGACAGAGTACCGAGGGAAAAGATGTTCGCTATACTGGGGGACTATGGAATTAAAGGTAGATTATTAAAATCAATCAAAGGCATTTATGTTGACAATATTGGGCTTCAGTGAGAATTGATGGTAGAATGAGTTCTTGGTTCAGGGTACTTACAGGAGTTAGACAAGGCTGTAATCTTTCACCTTTGCTGTTTGTAGTTTACATGGATCATATGCGGAAAGGTATAAAATGACAGGGAGGGATTCAGTTAGGTGGAAATGTAGTAAGCAGTTTGGCCTATGCTGACGACTTGGTCTTAATGGCAGACTGTGCCGAAAGCCTGCAGTCTAACATCTTGGAACTTGAAAATAGGTGCAATGAATATGGTATGAAGATTAGCCTCTCGAAAACTAAATTGATGTCAGTAGGTAAGAAATTCAACAGAATTGAATGTCACATTGGTGATACAAAGCTAGAACAGGTCGATAATTTCAAGTATTTAGGTTGTGTGTTTTCCCAGGATGGTAATATAGTACGTGAGACTGAATCAAGGTGTAGTAAAGCTAATGCAGTGAGCTCGCAGTTGCGATCAGCATTATTCTGTAAGAAGGAAGTCAGCTCCTAGACGAAACTATCTTTACATCGGTCTGTTTTCAGACCAACTTTGATTTACGGGAGCGAAAGCTGGGTGGAATCAGGATATCTTATTCATAAGTTAGAACTAACAGACATGCGAGTAGCAAGAGTGATTGCTGGTACAAACAGGTGGGAACAATGGCAGGAGGGAACTCGGAATGAGGAGATAAAGGCTAATTTAGGAATGAACTCGATGGATGAAGCTGTACGCATAAACCGGATTCAGTGGTGGGGTCATGTGAGGCGAATGGAGGAGGATAGGTTACGTAGGGGAATAATGGACTCTGTTATGGAGGGTAAGAGAAGTAGAGGGAGACCAAGACGACGATGGTTAGACTCTGTTTCTAACGATTTAAAGATAAGAGGTATAGAACTAAATGAGGCCACAGCACTAGTTGCAAATCGAGGATTGTGGCGACGTTTAGTAAATTCTCAGAGGCTTGCAGACTGAACGCTGAAAGGCATAACAGTCTATAATGATAATGCATGTAATGTATGTATGTATGTATGTATGTATGTATGTATGTATGTATGTATGTATGTTGATTCAGTCCTTGCTGGCAACGTCTCATGATTGGTCCCTTTACCACCCTTTAGGTTGTGGTGGCATCACCCCTTCTAGTAGCACATTCTGGAAGGAATATCCTTTGCAAGGTGCACCGTGATGGATGTAGAGAATTCTGTTGCAAACAACATGATGATTCCCCTTGTTCCTTGCCTTGCAGGCTTCCTTTAACACTAGGCTTGCTCACACACACACACACACACACACACACACACACACACACACACACACACACACACACACACACACACACACACACACACACACACACACTGAAACTAAAACAGCACATTAATATGTGCTCCAACCCTGCCTATTTAAATGTCAGTCGACACTTAACTTGCGGGTTCGGATGATTTATGCATACCACACGTGTTCTGGAGTTAATATTGTAGTGGTTATGTCTTGCAGAAGACGCAATAAAGTGTTCTCTTTGCAAGACATAACAGCTAATAAACGTCTCTTGGCGTAGAATAACTTGTAGGATTGTAGTGGGAAAGCGAATCGAAGTTGTGCTCTAAAGTAGAGCTGTATGTAAGCAGTAGAGTAAGAGCTGAGAAAGTTGAGCGTCGATTACGCACTGCATTTATCAGTTCTCAGCCTAGAACGTGTGATGAGTTGGGAACCAATCATTAAATTTCTTCACGTCTTTTTTAAAAATCATGGTTCGAAACTGGTCTTCTGAAGAGTTCTGAAAACTTGCTGGGCAGTGCTGGCCTTGGAAATGTTAGCTATTCATATCTGTCGCATGCAAAGCTCCTGACCAGTACGAGAAAGGGAACGGATCGCCACGCGGTCATGCAGCTATGAGCTTAAAGGCAACTTGCTCTAAGGTTTTTGCTGCAGTCTCAATGTTAACTGTAATTATGCCATATTCGGATACAATATGTTGTAGACGAAGAATTCCTTTCCACAGTATATACTACTGTATAAATTATACAGAAGTATTAAAAGTGTATTATTTTGATATTTTGATGCGTTGCTATTTTGTTGAAATCCTATGTGTGATGTGATAATTGCATTTTTGGATTCAATTGCTGTGTAGAACTTTAAAGTGAAACTATCTGAAGATTTGTACAGTGCTTACGCAGTGTCATTCTACATTATTAACAGTTTTCTAACATGCCCAGCGATCTTTTAGCTGTTAATTTTAATACTGTAACTGGTTTTACAGTAAAATAGTGATAATAATTTCATTTACTATTTGTTAATTGATAATTTACCCAAGTGTCGTTGAAATGTGTTTGATCCAATCCAATCTCTTCCCTTTGGAGATAAATTGACCCATGACCGTTTCTCTGTGCCTAGATACCTTTGAACCATGATTCCCGTTTACAGCATATACCCTGCAGTTTACTAGTGTTTTCTTACACTTCTCTGAGTGTTAGCTTCCAAATATTCCATGGAATAATTACGACGGTTTATCTTCAAACAAGTGCATACATTGTTTCTTAATATGGATAGATCTGTGGTGATATAGGGCAGTCAAAGTTCATAGAACTATTGTGATAAACCTATTTCTTGATTGTTGTCACTTTTGTCTGTACATCAGAGGGGGAATTTGTTTGTTGTATCGTGTGGTACTGAATGTTCACATTGTCAACCAATGTTAGTTGAAGTGAATTATTTTTGAGTGTTTCACTCTAACTGAAGTTCTGTTAGGTTCAACTTGCGTTAGTTTGATCACCTCAAGAATATTGTCTTCGCAGTTTTTCTGAGTAGAGTTCTTTCATGCAGTTTTCTTCGGACTGTGCTGCAAGAATATAAGCATAAACTTGGAAGCATGGTCTATCGTAATTACGATGCCGATATGCTTGATAAGTCTCGTAAAGGGGTTCTTGGTGAATGGCATACAGAGAAGCTGCGAAGTAAGAAGTAAGGGCTACCTCGATCCTAGAAACGAAGAACATAGGTAGCCAGCCCATCTTGACTTCAAGGGAGGAAAGCATGCTCTGTATAGAATTTTGAAAGATGTGCATTTGGTGTTCTACTTTACTCTTTAGTTTTCCAATGTAACCCCATATATCGTAAAATTTTGGACATGTATATGAAAACTTATGTCCAAATGTCCATGTAAATATGGGGAACTGTAAACACCGATTTTTAAAAATAGAGACTTACTTTTAACATATTGTTTGAAACTACATATAAAGATACTCTCACAATAAGTATTGGAAGAGAAGGAATTCAAGCACTGAGCAACTGGTCATTTAGCTATCGGCCTGAATTTGGGAGATGCTGGGTTCGAACCCACTGTCGACAGCCCTGAAGTGCATGTTTTCCATGGTTTCACATTTTACAGCAAAGAAATGGTGCGACTGTACTTCAATTACGGCCACAGTTGCTTCCTTCCCACTCCTAACCATTTTTAGCTCATCATCGCCATACGACATATCTGTGTCGGTGTGAAAGGGAAATGGTAGAAACCATCAAATAACAATATGCCGTAGGTTATGTTCAATTAACTTTCATTAATAAGGCTTAAATTTGTGATAATAACTGGCCACTGTTCTTTGACTGATAATTACATTCAAACTTTTCACCTTTTGTCTCTTTCATAAACCAAGGAAGCTAAATGTTATGTTCGTAGTCAATGAAAAGTTACATTCTCATAAGTTCCATAGATTCAGAGTTTAGGAATATTTGTTGCTTCAGTTAAACTATTGTAATTAGGATACATCTAAATGTGGCTTAGAATTATTGTACAATATTTATTTTATTAGTAAATATCATTCTTCCTGTACTATTACTAAATTTTTCACTGTAGGGGAGATTTCTCCTTAGAAATTTAGTTATCACTAGAATTCTATTGTTCCTGTTATATTCGTGTGTATCTCTGTGTTCGGTAACCCTTTCGATACTCTAGCATTTAACAATTGGCAGGTTTCACTTCTGTTAGAGCACAGAAAGGTAAGGTAGTACTAATTTAATAATAATCTGTCTAGGCGTTTGACTTTGTTTGTAATCCTTGAGTAGTTCTTGCGAATTTTAAACTTTAGGCCCAACTGCAATTTTCATTTCTGTTTGTGCTTAGTAATAACCTATTGTAATTAGGATACGTCTGAACGTAGTTTAAAATGATTGTAGTGTATTGCAGTAACTTATTAGAAATTAGATTGCTTATTCTATTATTTTGAGTAGGCTTGCGAATTTCAAACTTTAATTGTAACTTCCATTTCTGTTTGTGCTTAGTAATAACCTGTTGTCATTAGGATACGTCTGAACATATTTTAAAATTATTGCAGTGTATTGTAGTGTCTGAACGTAGTCTGAACTTTGTTTAAAATTATTGTAGTGTATTATAGTATCTTATTAGATATTAGTGTGTTTATTTTATTACTGTGAAATACGAGTATTTGTGTAGTATAGTGTCTGCAGTATCTGTGATAACTCTCTTACCAGAATTCTGTTGTAGTCATTATGGTAGACTTAACTGCAGTTTAGAATTGTGTAATTCTTGTGTATTATTTTCTGTTTTCAATAATTAACAGCGATTTTCATCCTGTTAGGGTGTTGTAGGAAAACAAAATCGTACAACTAAATAGTGTAGTAGTGTAGTAGTAGCCTATATTCACTACCTTATTGTCGTGTGATCTTTGTGAACTATCCTAGACAATATTTCCTTCCTTTCATTTTTATTTTGCTCAGAATAAGTCATCTTATTTTTCCTTTTCTTTTCATTATTCAGTAAAGAATGGCTAAGGAGTGCAAGTGTGGGAACTGTAGATGTGGCCAGACATTAAGGAGTATGAGAGAGGAGTTGGAGAGTTTGAGGGAGATAATTACGATTCTCTCAGAGGACAGGAATGAATGTAGGCCTCCCTCAAACAATGTACAGGATACAGTAGATGTAAATGAGGGAATGGAAGGGAAAGAAAGGGGGGAACTATAGAAGACAGGTGGTTTAATGTTTTAAGTGGAAGGAGATTGCAGGCTAAGGACTCCATTCAGGATCAGAATTCAGGACAGGTGTCTGTGAGAAATCGGTATGAGTCACTGCAGGTAGAATAACCGAGGGAAGATGAACAGGGAACTGTTGCTGAGAAGTGTGGAAGTAGGAGGAAGGGAAAAGGTAGGAAAGGGAAATGTGGAGTAGTGGATAGGAAAAGACAGGTGGAACAGGGTCATGGTATGGATAAAAGGGCGGAGAAAGTAGCTTCTGCAGCTTTCAGGGATGGTAGGCCTGACCATGAGGAGACGGGATCAAATGTGGTGGGGTAGGGTTGAGGCTCTGGTCCTGGACGCTTCCAGCGTTAGACATGTGGGGAATGTGTGTGGAGGAAAGGGAACCAGGGTAGAGTGTTATCCAGGAATTAGGTTAAGGCAGATGTTGAGGAAAGTAGAAAAGGAAGAGGGAAAGGAGAAGGTCTTGGTGTTTCACGTTGGTACTAACAAAAAAGAACAAGCAGGTATAAGTACCAACATAGTTAGGGATCTGGTAAATGCAGCACGCATGAAGTTACGGAAGCGGAGAGAGTTATCAGTGGAATACTGTGTAGGAGTGACACTGACTGGAAGGTGATTGGGGATTTAAATGAGACTATGGAGTGGGTATGTGGGAAACTGGGAGTGAGATTTCTAGATCCTAATGGTTGGGTAGGAGATATGGATGTGCGCTCAGATGGCTTCCACTTACACCGCAGTGGTACATATAAGTTAGGAAATTTTTTAGGAGGGTTATAGGGAGGTAAATTCAGGGAAATGGGGAGCGGTGATAAGGGAACAGGGAACTGGAAGTCAAGTAGGGATGACATAAAATTGATAGTGCTGAACTGTAGAAGTATTGTAAAGAAATGAATTGAATTAAGTAATTTAATATATATACTTAGCAAATGTCATGGGATAGTAACGTAATAGCGTATGGGGCCTCCTGTGGCCCTGCGAACTGCAATGGGACGCCGTGGAAGTGAGTGGACAAGTCCCTGGTAGTCCTCTCGACGCAACTGACACCAAATCGTTTGCAGAGCGGCCGCCAAAGCTGGTCTGTTCGTGGGTGCAGGATCCATGGCACGGAGCCTGCGTTCCACGACATCCCACATATGCTCGACAGGGTTCATATCGGGCCTCCTGGGTGGCCATGGTAGTCGTTGGACCTCCGCTGCATGTTCCTGGAACCATTCCCGGGTGACGTGGGAGCGATGGGGTGGCGCGTTATCATCTTGAAACACCGTAGAACCGTCTTGGCGCTGAAAGGTCAAGAATGGTTGGAGATGGTCTCCGAGCAGCTCAACATGCCGCGTACCATTCAAAGTCTCTTCCAGAACAACTAGGAGGCCCATTCCATACCAGCAAAATGCACCCCACACCATAACAGAAACACCAGCGCCCTGGACCACACCTTCTTGGCAGGCGCAATCCATCGCTTCATGTGTTCTGCGCCATACACGATGCCTTCCATCGGCATAGTGCAGTTGAAATCGTGATTCGTTCGACAATATCACGTTACGCCATTATTCCAGTATCCATCCCTGGTGACTGGCGACAAATGCGCGTCGTTGTGCCCAATGACGTTGGATTGACAGTGGCACCCGTGTGCGGCGCCGGCTCCCATACCCCATAGAACCCATGTTCCTACGGATTGTCCAGTGGGAGACATGTCTAGCACGGCCTGTGTAGAATTGAGCCGTGATAAGTTTCACGGTTGCCCGTCTGTCACAACTGACAATCCGTCTCAGATGCTGCCGGTCACGCTCATCGAAAGTGGCTGGACGGCCGGTCGTTCGTCTGTTGTGGACGGTGTCACCCGCATTCAACCATTCACGGTACACCCTGGACGCGGTTTTTCGTGTGAAGCCGAATCCCGCACCACTTCCGAAATCGCACTTCCCATCCGTCGTGCACCGACCACCATACCCCCTTCGAACGGTGGCATCTCACGACGACGTTCCATGTTACACCTGTCACATGCACAGCCACTGCTCACAAGGTCTCCTATACAACTGCCGCTGGCACAGGGAGCTTGTGGTGCGCATACAGCACTCCTGCGCATCAGTGCTCCGCTATCCCATGAAATTTGCTCAGTCAGTGTATACTCACCAGATATTGTAATAGGAGTTGAATCATGGCTGGGAATCGACATGAATGATGCAGATATTTTCTCACGGAACTGGAGTGTGAATCGTGGAGACAGGATAGGAATGGTAGGAGGGGGGAGTATTCATCGTGGTGAAAGAAGAATTTGTAAGCTACAAAAAAGTCAAAGACGAGAAACATGAAATTCTAGGTGTAAGGCTCATCTCTAAAGACAATAGGCAACTTGATGTCTTTGGAGTGTACAGACCTGGAATATAGCGCAGATGTTGATTCAGAATTATTTGATAAGATAATCAGCTACGTGGGAGACGATAAGGAAAGGAGCGTGATTGTAGTGGGTGATCTCAATTTACCAAATGTCAATTGGGAAGGTAATGCGAACGACCGGAAGCGTGACCCGCAAATGGCAAATAAGTTAACATGGGAAGAGCATCTGATTCAGAAAGTAATTTAACCAACTAGAGGGAAGAATATTCTGGATGTGGTGCTGGTAAAACCAGATGAGCTCTATAGAGAAACCGAAGTAATAGATGGTATTAGTGATCACGAAGCTGTTTTTGTGGTAGTTAAACATGAATGCGAAAGAAAGGAAGGTATTAAAATTAGGACTATTAGGCAGTACCATATGGCTGATAAAACAGGCATGAGGGAGCTTTTGAAAAGTAACTATGATAGGTGGAAAACGGTAAATAAAAATGAAAACAGACTGTGGGATGGGTTTAAAGTGATTGTTGAGGAATGTGATTATAGGTTTGTACCTTTAAAGTTTTAAGGAATGGTAAGGATCCACTATATTATAACAGAGAAGGAAAGAGACTAAGAAGGCAGTGCAGGTTGAAAAGAAATAGAGTTAGAAATGGCTGTGGAATAAGAAGAAATTGAAGGAACTTACTAGGAAATTGAATCTAGCAAAGAAGGCAGCTAGGGATAACAATATGGCAAGCATAATTGGCGGTCGTACAAATTTTAGTGAAAAATGGAAAACTATGTATAGGTACTTTAAGGCAGAAGCAGGTTCCAAAGAGGACATTCCTGGAATCATTAATGAACAAGGGGAGTGTGTATGCGAGGATCTTCAAAAGGCAGAAGTATTCAGTCAACAGTATGTAAAGATTGTTGGTTACAAGGATGTCCAGATAGAGGAGGTGACTAATACTAAAGAAGTATTAAAATTTACCAATGACAACAATGTCATTTACAGTAAGATACAAAAGTTGAAAACTAGAAAAGCAGCAGGAATTGATAAGGTTTCGGGGGATATACTAAAGACAATGGGTTGGGATATAGTACCATATCTGAAGTACTTATTTGATTGTTGTTTGCATGAAGGAGCTCTACCAGATGAATGGAGAGTTGCTATAGTAGCCCCTGTGTATAAAGGAAAGGGTGATAGACATAAAGCTGAAAATTACAGGCCAGTCAGTTTGACATGCATTGCATGTAAACTTTGGTAAAGCATTGTTTCTGTTTTTATTAGACATGTTTGTGAAATTAATAACTGGTTTGATAGAAGGCAGTTTGGGTTTAGGAAAGTTTATTCCACTGAAGCTCAACTTGTAGGTTTCCAGTAAGATGTGCTGATATTCTGGATTCAGGAGGTCAAATAGACTGTATCGCGGGAGACTACAGGCAAAAATGAGTGCACCTGAACTTGACAAAAGAGTGACTAAATGGGTGGCTATGTTTCTAGAAAATAGAACTCATAGGATTAGAGTAGGTGAAGCTTTATCTGTCCCTGTTATAATTATGAGGGGAATTCCTCAAGGCAGTATTATCGGACCTTAATGTTTTCTTATATATATAAATGATATGAGTAAAGGAGTGGAATCGGAGGTAAGGCTTTTTGCGGATGATGTTTTTCTCTATAGAGTGATAAACAAGTTACAAGATTGTGAGCAATTGCAAAATGACTACGGTAATGTTGTGAGATGGACAGTAGGCAATGGTATGATGATGAACGGGGTTAAAAGTCAGGTAGTGAGTTTCACAAATAGGAAAAGTCCTTTCAGTTTTAATTACTGCGTTGATGGGCTGAAAGTTCCTTTTGAGGATCATTGTAAGTATCTGGGTGTTAATATAAGTAAAGATCTTCATTGGGGTAATCACATAAATGGGATTGTAAATAAAGGATACAGATCTCTGCACATGGTCATGTCGGTGTTTAGGGGTAAAGGAGGGCATATACATCTCTGGTAATACCACAACTGGAGTATTGTTCCAGTATATGGAACCCTCACCAATATTACTTGATTCAAGAACTGGAAAAAATCCAAAGAAAAGCAGCTCGATTTGTTCCCTGGTGATTTCCGACAAAAGAGTAGCGTAACAAAAATGTTGCAAAGTTTGGGCTGGGAAAACTTGGTAGAAACGAGACGAGTTGCTCGGCTCAGCCGTCAGTGTACAGATGGCGTGGAATGACATCGGCAGACGAACAAGTTTGGATGGTGTCTTTAAGAGTAGGAAAGATCACAATATGAAGATAAAGTTGGAAATCAAGAGGACAGATTGGGGCAAATATTCGTTTATAGGAATTGGATTTAGGGAGTGGAATAACTTATCAAGGGAGATGTTCGATTAATTTCTAATTTCTTTGGAATCATATCAGAGAAGGCTAGGAAAAAACAGATGCTGAATCCGCCACCTGCGCGACAGCCCTAAATGCAGATCAATAGTTATTGAGAGTTGTTTGATGACAGCCCGGGTTCCACACCGTGTGATCTGGTCTGCACTCATGACCATGGTGTACCAGAAATGTTTATAATTTAGATCAGGATGCTATACACGAACACCAGAGGTTGTGTATGTTGCGCTGTCAACGTCTCGGAGAGCTTCTCATTGAAAGTTTGTGTGTACACCAATCTTCCACTCTGTCCCAATTGCTCTTTGTCCTCAGCATGGACACCACCACATGGGACTTGCAAAGGGGTGTTTGTAGGACTCTGTTATATGCAGATGATGTTGCACTTGCTGATAGACCCGGAATGGGACTGCGGCATCAAGGTGAAGATTGAATACCTGTTTTTCACAATACAAACTTAGAATGAACAAAAGGACGAGTGAATACCTGGAGTCATCCGAACCATCTAATGGCTCCATCCAAATTGATTCAGGTACCTAGGATCTTGCCTACAGACTGTTAGTGGGTAGATGTTGAAGTGCGGTTTATGATACAGGCAGCGTGGATGAGATGAAGGGAATTCACAGGCACACACTGTGACTGAAGTATAACACTACGTCTGAAGTTCAGAATATAATGCATGTCAGTAAGTCTTGTTGCTGTGTACGGTGTTGAATGTCGACGTACTGAGAAAGGTATGGAGTAGCAATTACACAACATGGAAATGTGTATACGCCATTGGTAGATGGGCATTGCAGTCCTGCATCACGTAAGAAAAGAAAGACACTGTTCACCAGCAAATGAGCATAGAATATGTCACCAATGGTTTGGTCGGCGTCCTTTTGCTGTACCTGACACAGTTGGCAATTTCATCCAATCTTTTGAAATTACTTTGCAATGTCCACATGGACCTACTATAAAAAGACATTGACAATATTATACAAAAATTTAAAACTAGAAATGCTGCTGGGATTGGTAAAATTTCTGGGCATATACGAAAGTCAGTTCTTTGAGATATTGATTAGTGTATGTGTGAATCAGCTATACAATATGAATTAATAATTAGTGTATTAGTACCCTGTGTATAAAGAACATGTGCTAAACATAAAGCCAGTAATTACACACTAGTCAAGTTGACTGGTGTTGCATGCAAGCGCTTGGAATGCATTCTTTCTGATCATATTATACACATTTACGAAATTACAAACTGGTTCGATGGATGGTAGTTCAGGTTTCAGAAATATTATGCCACTGAAGCTCATCTTGTAGATTCCAGCAAGATATAGCAGATATATTAGATTCATGTGGTCTAATGTATCACGATTGACATATCTATAAGGATTTTCATATTGTAGATCTTGGGAAATTACTGACAAAAATTAGTGTGGTTTTGATGGATAAAATTGTGGCTAAAAGGGTGACTATAAAGACGAGGCCAAATTATTAAACATTAAAAATTGAGAATTGAAAACATAAGATGTTACCAATTTTTAAGATGATGACTTTAGTACTTGGTAAGCACCCACTTAGCTTTCGTGTGTGACTTGATTAGACTGGGCATACCCTCAAACAGTATTTTACACTGACTCTTTAAATCGTCATCATGACACCAGATCTGAACGAGCTTCTCAATGAAGCCAATTTCTGTCGTTATATTCGCTTTTCGTACTTTTCTTTGCTATCGCCTAAGGATGTTCTATGGGGTTCATGTCTGGACTGTTTCTAGACTTTGTGGCAAGGAGGCCCATCTTGCATAAAAATAAATTCACTTTGGCCAAACCACTCTTGCATCTGAGGTACCAAACGGGTTCTTAATTCTATATAGTTCACGCCCCATAGTTCCTTCTACAATATATAATTGTCCACAGCCGTACCAAGAATACACACTCCAGACCATCACTGAAGTTGGATGTTTCACTCTCTGCTTCACTCAATCTGGATGGAATGCTTCACCTTTTCTTCTGACACATGGACTTGTCTCTTATTGTACAGGAAGTACCGATTCGCCGCTAGAACAAACCTGAAATAAATGAAACAAATAAGCCTAGCATTAAATGCAATAAGCTGTACGGTTTTGAAGAAAAATTTCACACAGTTACTGTACTGTACAGTTACATTACTTAGATTGGGTTAAAATTGAATAATGAATGATAATTAAGGAATTACAGTAATTGTCATGGACTTGCCTGTTTCCAATCTTCACATAACCAATTCTGGAGAGTCGTGGCCCACTGAAACATATTTTCAGCCATAGCAGGAGTAATCTTCGCTTTTCTTAGAGGTCGTCTTGCTCTCAATCTAGCATTAAACAGCTCTCGTCTCAAAGTCCTGGCTGGTACCAATGACCCGTACTCTTATAATTTCATACGTAAATCCAAACTAGTAACCTTGGAGTTGTTTACTGACAAATTAAACAGTTTTTGCTTCCTCCTTGCTGTTAGTTTCTTCTTTCGCCCACAGTTTCCAACACGTTGACATTTTGCCTTCCCCTTATCTTCACATTTTAAAATTCTACTTACAGATTGCTGTAATATTTGCAATCTAGAATCTACCTCTTGCTGTGAATAACGTTTCTCAACAAGTAGCTCTCTGACAATGCCTTTGTTGGCGAAAGGTCATTTTGTCTCCCCATAACCTCAAAATTTGACAGTTCTCTAGTACCACTCTTAAGACATATCAACTGAACTCGTGAATAGTATCAATAACGCACGTAATTTACAGAATGCACAGTATTAACAATAGGTCGCATTATTTACTTCCATACAGCAACAATATGCATATATAGACGATAAACAACAGAATATGTTCACTAACAAAATATGACACAAAACCATGTGAATAATGAAATTACATTGTGGTTCTCACTGTAGCCACTATATGAAAAAATACAATAATGTGGGCAGGGATATCCCCTGTGGTAACTTTACCACCAAACAATGTTCAAGGATTAAACTATAAAGGTCGATAAATTACATAAAGATAGAAATATACCATTTACCATGAAAATTTTGCCACGTCTGGTGTATTTGTAGAAAATAGAACTCAAAGTATTAGAGTAGTTGAAGCTTCATTTGATCCTGTAACAATTATGGGATTGGGTCCCACAGGGCAGTACTGTGAGACCTCTATTTTCTGATATATATATAAACACTATGAATAATGAACTGAAAACTGATGAAGCTCTTTGTAATAACTAAGGATTAAGGCCACGGCCGCTTCCTTCCCACTCCTAGCCCTTTCCTGTCCCATCGTCGCCGTAAGACCTATCTGTGTCGGTGCGACGTAAAACAACTAGCAAAAAAAATGTAATAACTAAGTTTCAGGATTGTGCGTAACTGCAAAAAGACCTTGACAATATTGTAAGATGGACATCGGGCAATGCTATATTGGTAAATGGGGTGAAAAGTCAGGTTCTGTGCTTCACAAATAGAAAGAGTCCTCTCTAATTTAATTATTGTGTTGATGGGGTGAAAGTTCTTCATGGGGATCTCTATAAGTACCTAGTTATTCTTATTAAGGGTATATTTTCATTGTGGTAATCACATAAACGTATCAAAAATAAAATTTGCAGGTCTCTTAATATGATTATGAGGTTATTTAGGGGTTGTAAAGGAGAGGGCACATAAATCTGCAGCAATACCACAATGAGAGTATGAGACCATCACCAGTATTACTTGATTAGAGAATAGGAAATACTCCACGGGAATAGCTCCATTTCTTGTGGTTGATTTCTAACAAAAGAGTTGTGTTACAGAGATGTTGCAAGGATTCAGCTGGGAAGACTTGGAGAAAGGAGACAAGCTCTTCAATTAAGCAGTATATTCTGAGATGTCATTGGAGAGATGGCTTGGAATGACATTAGTTGATGAATACATTTAAGTCATGTTGTTGAAGTATAGGAAAGGTCACAACATGAAGATAAGTTGGAATTCATGGGGACTAATTTTGGCAAATGTTCACTTATAGGAAGATGATTTAGTGATTGAAATAATTTACCGTGAGAGTTTTTTCATAAATTTCCACAATCTTTTTCTACATAAACAACCAACATCCCTAAATGCTGTTGTTTGATTGTTTCATTGATTGATTTATTCATTGATTGGGACATTGACTGATTTATGTATTCTGGTCTTAATGTGATGTACAGAGAGGGACGATGGATATTTCTATGCTTGTGATATAAACATTGTCCTCTTGTTGGAAACGTGGTGGGAATAATGTGGGATTATTTGATATTACAGTGAAGTGTTTAGGAAAGAATATATATAGGAACATGGAAATGAACGAAGAAGTAACAAGTCAAGTCATGTATAGAAAAATGGGAACAGTGGAATGTGAATATAAGACAATGAAGATAATAGCTGGTCATTGTGGTATTAGGATCAATAGAAAGAGAAACATAAGCAAGGTGTGGTATTGGGTTATGGTTTGGAGAGTGTTTATTATTATTTATTTTCCTTAAATTGTACATGTACACATACACAGAAGTGCCTCCACCCGTACATGTATGTGTACATATACTCTGCTGAATATTCACAAATATGTAGATAATTTTAAATTTACATATTTACAAATGTTCCTCCTGTTCTGTGCTACCATGTCTACTGCTATCCAACAGTGTTTTCCTTTTCATGTTCTTATCTATCTTATCAGTTGTTTCAAAAGCAGTGGCGAAAGGGCTCGGGTTAAAACGCAGCAGGTCATTATGCAAGTTAGGTCCCCAAAACAGTAAAAATAAAATAAATAAATGCAATGTAAATTTTAATCTAATAGAAATTGTATACTTTATTTGAAGTAGCTGCACAAGTTGTATAAGTGTTGATTATGTTTGTAACACAGAAGATATTATGATTAAAATTTTGTAAATTATATACATTTATTAAGGACGAGCTGTGTGCTTAATAGAAAAAAATAGCATATATTGTATAATATTGTATTTACAAAATTGTTTTCTTCTCTATTCTTTTAAAATTTAGTGCTTGATAATAATGTATTTTTGTGTACCATTTGCCAACAAGGTAGACACCTCACTTGCATTTAAAGTGATTTTGATTTGATTGTTCCTTTCAATTATATAACTTTTAAATGGGATGTAAATTAATTATACTCTTATTGTGCCACTATGAAATGTATTATCTCAGCTGTTTCTTGTTTAGGACTATATATTTTTCCCTTCTTTATTCTACTTTTCTTATTTCTTACTTATAGCCTTCTGAATATACTAAGGAGGAAATATTCATAGAAGAACATACTGATGATCAGCTCATTCCGTACATCAAAGAAGAAACAAAGTATGTACACTACAAATTCTATACATATGGAATATGTTGTACCTATTCACAGCTGTGGTCAGTAGTGGTTGGTTTATCTCCAAAAACTGGCCGTTTTCATCAGTTTAATCCTTTCTTTACAAGATTACATTTAAACACTAATATCTTCAAATTCCACCTGTTAAAATTATCTAAAATATTCAGGTTATTTAAGATCATAATTAATGTTCCGTCATGTAGATTTATTGAATGTATATCTACAAAAAATCCTTGGTAAAGCTTGATATTTTTGAAGTGTATTTGTTTACAATACCTTTAAACAACCACGAAAAATGTGTTCTTTTTTTCACTTTCTCTGCATCATTTGTTCATCGCATTCTTATCATCTGAAATGCCTTCTGAAACTATTGCTTCCAGATATTCTGTGTAAGTTTTTTCTACGTTCATACCAACAGTGACACACAGAAAAAGCGATGTTTGTAGATTATAAATTACATCTACAAATTCAAAATTGTTAAGTTTTATGTACATTTTAAACAACAATTACTTCAAACTAACATAATCAGTTTCATTAATCAATATAATTATGGCTGAGTTCAATAATGTGGTCACTCAGAGAATGTCATTTTAAAATTATTTGGTTAGATTCCTTTTTTCTGGTAATTTCTGTTCTCTTGTGTGTTAAGTCAGATTCCTCCATTTGTGGACGCCAAAGCAGATAATGTGTTGTAGAAATGAAACGTTGAGATCATTAATGCTACATCTTTGATATCATAGTTTGCAAATAAAACTTATGCATTGTTGCAAGTGTAAAAAAAATTGTGGTATTGAATTCATGTTCATTCCAGTGATGTGGTCACACTTGCTGATTCATTTTAGTGTTCATTGTCAGTCAGGTGGTTCTAGTGTATTGATTGAAAACATGCCTACACAATGAGTATAATCTAATAAAATAGACTGGTACAAGTGGAGTTTTAAATTTGTGCAGGTTGCTTAAAACATTCAGAATTCTTTAAATAAGTGAATTTATTATTTCGTAAAAGTAGATAATAGGCGGTACATTATTGCTTCACGTCCGTAGGTTTAACCTCCAAGTGCCCTACACGTGACCTCCCGGGTGGTGCTAAGAAAGCAATAACTGTTTCTGCTGGACCTATCTTTTAAATATCTCCCAGCAATGACTAAAGTATTTCATGGAAATAGCTGTTCTCAGAGCTACCAGACAAGAAGGATTGGACCTTTCATCCGTGTCTTCCAGCTTAACATAGATGTGACTACCTATCCAAAGTTATCTTCGATAATAGTATAGATGTTGTGTCTATACAGGGAACCCATACAGCCAATGAAGAAGAGTTTCGGAAAAGGGGCCGCATTAATGGTTACACAGCTCTTGGTGCAACATATCACAGTGCACATGGTATAGCTACTTATGTTCGTAATAATATCCAAGATGCCTCACTGCTCTTTCAAAACGAAGACGAAGACATCCATTGTGTCGCTGTGCGAGTGGCAGATGTTACTATTTTTTACACTTATAAACCCCCAAACGCAAAGTGTCAAAGTACCGTTCTACCTACTGCTCAACACCCTGCACTTTATATAGGCGACTTCAACAGCCATCACGAACTATGGAAGTACTCGAATAACAGTGAATGTGGAACGAAACTCGTAGAATAGACAGAAATGAACAATATCCATCTGATTTTTGACCCAAAAGATCTTGGTAGTTTCCAATCAGCTGCATGGAATAGGGATTCCAATCTTGACCTGTGTTTTGTTAGCTGCAATGAGGGAGGACAGTCCTTACATACCAGTCGTAAAGTGTTAATACATTTTCTCCACAGTCAACATGGCCCCATTGTAGTGGACATTGGCATGAAAATTCCTGTTGTACGGTCAATACCACATGCTCGGAGGAACTTCAGAAAAGCAAATTCGTCAACATTCACCACTGAACTGGATAAATGTGTTCGGTGGATTGCTCCCAAGCACAATTACAAGCGTTTCGTAGATGCAGTTATGATGGCGGCTAAGAAGAGTATGCCATAGAAAAGAATACATCCCTGGTTGGAATGTAGAGACTGATGCACTCTATAACGAATATCGGCATACTGGTGATGAAGACATAGCTGATGAACTTCTTTCCAGCATGGATACTACCCGGAGAGAACGGTGGATTGAGACAGTGGAGAATATCGACCTAACTCATTCCAGTAGATGATCTTGGGGGCACCGCAGAAAACTTGGAGGAAGGACACCTTTGGTGAAGCAACAGCCTGGACTTACTCCGGTTGAAGTAGCATCTCACATCGTCACAACTTCCCAAACTCCATCAGATAAGAAACAATCCAAATACATACGGCGCCAGCTCCAAACTCTGGAATCAAGAACACCACGCACATCAAGGTATTCACAACCGCTTACGGTGCAAGACATCAATGCTGCTCTCAAAGACGTTAAACCTAGTACAGCTCCAGATTTTGACGACATTCATCCAGAATTTCGCATTCATTTAGGGAAGAATGCAAGAAGTGGGCTGTTAAGGTTTTTTACCGACCTTCTACAGAACAGACAACTCCCGGCAGAATTCAAACGAACGAAAGTGATTTCCATCTTGAAACCAGGTAAGCCTGCCAATGACCCAAGCAGTTATAGATTAGTTGCCCTTCTTTTTGAGATGCTATTCCACAACAGAATCAGCGCAACTATTTTTCAGCGTATTACAGTTGATCAAGCTGGATTCAGGCCAAATCGCAGCTGCTGCGATCAAGTGCTTTCACTGACATTCCACATGGAAGCAGGTTTCCAGAAACAACTCAAGACCTCAGCTGTATTCATTGATCTTACAGCAGCATTTGGCGCAGTCTGGAGGGAAGGATTTATTTACGAGTTTCCCCGAATTGCACCCCGTAGGACCATCGTGCAGGTTATAAGCAATATGCTCAATGACAGAAGATTTCGAGTGTGTATGGGAAGTAGTATGAGTAGAGAAAGGAAGCTCAAAAATGGATTACCTCAAGGATCGGTACTGTCTCCCCTACTGTTCAATTTGTATATCTCCGATCTCCCAGAAACATCATCGCAAACATTTTGTTATGCTGATATCATAACACTAGCCACTCAAAATCGATACCTTAGTGTGACAGAAGAAGTGCTACAAAGAGACCTGATTTCGCTTGAAACGTACTTCAAGAAATGACGACTGTGTCCTAACTCTAACAAAACAGAAGTGTCATGTTTTCACCTGAATAATCGCCAAGCTGACATTAAACTTCACATACGTTTTTGTCACCAAGAACTTCGGCATAGCAGCTATCCAAATATTTTTGGATTACACTTGATCGCACACTATCTTACAAACAACATCTTATGAATCTGTCAAAAAAGCTCAAAACACGTAGTATTATCCTTCAGAAATTGTATGGCTCAAGTTGGGGTTCATCAGCAAAGACTTTATGATCTGCTTTGGGACTGGTATTCTCTTGTGGTGAGTACTGTGCACCAGTTTGGCTGGATAGCCCATATACAAGACTAATTGGTACTCAACTGAATGTTAGCTTGCGGTTAATATCTGGTACTGTCCAGTCCACATCCCTTTATTGGCTCCCAATTCTGTCAGGTATAATGCCACCTGTTTTAGAAAGATGAAATGCTCCCATCCGAGAGTTCAAGAAGGTAGAAATGAAGCCTCAACTGCCTGTTTTGGATGATATTCCTGCTCTCAAGGTAACGAGGTTGGAGTCACGACACCCATCTTTGCATGATGCTGTCGCATTGGCTGATGGGAATTTTCACCCTTTAGAAGAATGGAGAAGTCGCTGGAAAGTTGCCATAGACAGTTCCTTACACAACATCTTCCTGGTGAACATCATCTACCACGTAAGATTTGGACCACTCTGGATTGGGTGAGAACAAATCATGGACGACGCAGGGATGCCCTTTATAAGTGGAAATATATCTCATCACCAGAGTGCGACTGTGGTGCATCTCGACAGATGATCCCCATATTGTAAGTGAATGTACACGACGTTCCTACACAGGTAGCCCGAGTGACTTTTTGGAACCAACAGAGGAAGCCATACAGAGGATCACTCAACTGGACATTCTGCTATAAAACATGTTTCTTGTCTGTGTACATTTGTAAATACTATACATTTGTATATATGTATCTAACTTGTTGCCCAATGCTAATAATAATAATAATAATAATAATAATAATAATAATAATAATAATAATAATAATAATAATAGGTAAATAACATAGTGATATAATATTCTTTCAAAATTGTAATTATTGTCACTGACTTTACAAAGTACCACAAGTGTATGTCCTGTTTTAAAACATTTAATGCAGCAGTGTTTTTGAACTGTAATTGTGACATTGCTAATTAATTTCTTGCTGTCACACCTTTGTTGGTTACTGTGTGAAATGATCTTTGATAATCCCTGACAAATGCTTGTATAGTCTTGGATTGGTGCTCTTAACCAAGCCCTTGTATCAGCAGGTCATGCGATGGCTAGTCATAGCCTAAGGTTTGTCTTCAAACCAGATTTGTGATGGAAACTATGAATTCTGAATGGTTTACTTGATTTTGTGAGTGGTTAGAGTCTTCTCGGCTCTTATGTGATGCACTGACTTGTTCCTACTGTACTTTCACAACTAGTGGCAAGAAATATCCATGTCGGTCCTCAGAACTACCAAGTACCAGCTCACACTCTCTGTTTCTTTGTAATTCATGTGTAACAGGACACAATAGGCTACGTTAGAGAACAACCTTGTATTATGACCACCAGTAAAAATGTTGCTTATGAATCCTTTTCACACACAAAATCATATTTCTATTTTTGATGGAGTCTAAATTAGCTTTCTACTTTCTAAACATATTTTGTGCAGAGACCAGCAAAGCGACATGCATTTTATGTGTCTTCTTTTTTTCTTGGCATATATGTCAGAGGTCAGTCCATTGTCTACGTAGCTTAGTCCATTTTACATCATAGATTTTAGATGCTTGTGAAGGATTCAGTCGACCGGATCTTATCTGCTACTTCCCACTTTGTTTTAGATCTCACCTCAGGCGCTGTTGTTTCCTCACTCTCATTTCAGCAGTCTACAAATATCATGCCGCAACTTAAATGACTTCCTTTAAAATGTCTAAACTATTTGCCATGCCAGTTGGGTATTGAATTACATAAGAAAAAAATTTAAGATTCATAAAATTTCCTAATTGCTGACTTGTGGAAATACACGTATTTCTGAGATTACCAATTAGTGATGATATTACCTTCCATTTGTGGAGAGACACATCGTCCTGAGCTAAATAGTGATGAGGCTTACTTCCGTTTGTGTAGAGACACAAGGTCCTGAACTAACCACTTACTTACGTGGCTTCCTTCCAGCTTTAGAGCGTTGAGTGTCACATGGCCCTGAGCTGACCACTTTGTGCCACTCCTCCATGGTCTTCATATTTATAGGCGTGATCGGAGTGAAAATAACGAACTGATTAATATGATCGTCTGCTGTCTACGACGTATGTAAGCAGAAATATGAATTGCAAAATTCTATTCAGGCTAGAATACACTGACGGACTCCCCTCTTGTAGGTACTCGTAGAATTTCACCGGATATTCAAACTGTCCTTCCCATTTAACACAGATATACCCATTTTTTATTTTTTGAGTTATAAGTTTTTCTTCACAATGCATTTATAGGAGTCACTTAAACACGAAATCCAGAAGCGTTCAGACATTCAAGCACTATTTTGTGAAAATAAGTTTTTATAGATATCGGACATAGGCATTAGGGGAGAAAATTTGAACATACAATAAACTAATTTGAATATTAGGATGTGTAAAATATCCATTGCATTCCATTTTTGTAACAGAATATTCATCAGTCTACATCTGGTGGCAGGGTCCTGTGTTGTGGTTCATTGACTCCAGTTAGTTCGGTCTCGGGCCATGTCTGCATGTAGTCTTCCAACTTTGAGGCTGCTGTGCACTTTATCAGTCTATGCTGTCTGGTTCGTCCCTAGCGCCTCTTTTCACCGACTTTCTGTTTAATACTCTGACTTTCCCAATGTATCGTCCTCTACACGCAACACATGGCCAAACCAGCGCACACGCCTTTCCCCAATTTTCTTCTGGATCGCTGCAATGCCAAAACGTTTTCTAATAACATCATTTGAAATGTGATCTAGCCTAATTATGCCAGCCTTCCACATAAGCAACTTTGTATCCATGATGCTTAGTTGGCGTTCTACCTCTATGGCTGGTCAGCATTCGTTGCCGTAGAAAACGACAGGATGGATATCGATAGGACAGATATCAGTTCGGTAGAACTTAGTTTAGAGATGGCCCTTCGTCCAAAGTTCTGGAGGGCGCCTGTTGTCATTCTCCACTTCAGTCAGGCTTTGTATATCCTTAAGTTGACTTCATCAGTAAGTCGGCCATAATCATAGATTGTGGAGCCAATATACTTAAATATCCCTATATATTCAATGTCAACATGCATGGTTCCAACTTCTCGACGATGTAATGCAATGTATTCCGTCTTTTTCTTGTTGGGGCGCGGGGCTTATTGCGCTAGTCGATTGTTCCAGTCTTCTGTTTGACACTGCAAGTCTAGCTTATTCTCTTCAGCCAAATGATATCATTTGCTTAGAGAAGTGTCCATGGTATTGGACTGCGCAGGTTTGTGGTAATTATGTCCATCACAAGAATAAGCTGCAGTGGTGATAAGCCGGGGCCTTGATGGACTCCTACAGTTATGCGGAAGTCATCAGACGCTCCTGCGGCAGCTTGAACACAACTCATTTATTCTTTGTAGAGCAATTATACCCTCTCAGCAAGGTGCTCTGGAATGCCATGTACTTGTAGGGCTGACTGATTAGGTCATGAAGTACCCGATGGAAGGGCTTCTAAGGGTCCAGAAATTTGTGATGAAGCCTCTTATTCTTTTCACAGTGTTTCTCAAGTAATAGTCCGGCAGCATGGGTTTCTCCTATTGCGCCACAATTTTACACAAATCCAGCTTAGCTTGTTGTATGTTTGTCTAAATCGCTAATCCTTTTGTCGAAGATTTGTTCTAAGTCTCTCATTGCGAGGCTCAGAAGTATGTTCGGGCCGTGATTAGAAAAATTGGCAGGGCTTCCCTTATTTCTGAATTGATAATCCGTCGCTAGTCTGTTTGTTTTTGACCTTCTTTGATGATATGGTTGAAAAGCTTGCTTTAGCCACACTGCTGCATCCCCCCGTTGAGAGAAACAAAACTCTGCTGGAAGATAATCGGGACAGATGGCTTTCCCTGGTTTCATTTCCTTCAGCATAGTCTGGACTTTAGTGACGTCATTTTCCTACGTTGGACCTTCAACAACGGAGGTGATTACGATTGGTAGATACGGAAATCCCATGATTGAAATGTTATCACAATAGTTCCACCAGTGTACTCGCGCTTCCCGCCTCTCCAGTAGCAAATCGTCTGTTTCCTCATTGATGCCGTAAAAACGTTGGACTTCTGACGTTTTGCGATGGCTCGATTGGACTAGCCATTAAAAATTCCGCTCGAATTCGCGCATGTCATGTTTCACATATAGACCTGCCTACCGGTTTGATTTTGTTACGGCAAATGCCTCCTTCATTTTACGAGTGGCTACCTTGTAGGCATTCAAACGAGCAAGAAGCTCGTGGTACAGCTGCTTCTTCAACCGTACTGCATATTTAACATCTTCATTCCTTGGCCATATGTCATGTTTAATCCTTCGTTGTCGTCGCCCTGACTTAATTGTTCCAGGAATAGAGCGAAAGGCGTCTTTCAGTTTAGTCCGGCTCACTTCAACTATGGTGATTTGTGACTCTGTAACTTTTGCAACGACGTTAGTCTCCTTCTTCAGGGGCATCCATTTGATCCCAATTTGTCTATTTACTGTGAAGTATTGGGCTCTTGGTGACTTTATCCACAGCTTAGATGACTGGTCGTTGTTGCATCGCAAGGATTTAATAAGGGACAACTGTTATCTCTAGAACATCTTCGAGATTTCACCCTCTCACAAGGATGTAGTCAGTGCGAATTGGATGGGAGCCACTGTAGTACAGAGTAGATGAATATCACTCTTTTTGAACCGTGTGTTTGCGGTGATCAGTTTCTGCATAATCGCGAATTTGTTGGGCATCGCCGTTCTTTTCTCCATATCCATGAACGCCATGGACTGTTTGTTCTTCTTTCCTCGGTCCGACATGTCCATTCAGATCAGCGGCAGCGATAAGATAGTCAGCGGTCTTCTTGTCAGGCAGTGCCCAGAAGGCATCTTTGGTTTCCATGCGCACGTCAGTTTGTGGAGCGTTGCGCTGAATAATTGGAATTTCCTTCTCTCCCCAATGCGGACGAGTTACATCAAGCGATTGTCAAACTTTTGCACCTCGGAAACTGAACCGTCAAATTTAGCTGATATGACAATGTCAACACCATGAGCTGTTCTTCGGTTTCTGTTGTACACCAGTTAGTAACCACACCTATTTTCACATGACTTTTCTCCATTCCATCTTTATTTCCGCACCTCTCAGATGCCTACAAGCCTTCTCTCAAGTGCAGTGGCGTATTCGCTACTTCACCCAGGCATAATTCAATGATGGGATACAAAATGGGGGTACTAGCATGGTTAGCCGTCACAGCCCGTGCGACGGTAACCCTAGCATACTTTTCATGCTGACTGGGCACTGCCAATGCGCGTCCCTTCCAGGGGCTGCACTAACCTTGACTCCGATACCATGAGACATATTTCTGTAATGATGTAACGGCATTATTTTACGGCCGGCTTGTCTTGAAGCATTTAGGTGCTCATGACGGAAGGTAGTAACGCAGCTGCGGACACGGAGAACAGATGCCTTTTGCAGCCACTCCTCTAGAGAAGAAACGGTACCCTCTTTTCTGCATTAACTTCCAGAAATTTAGTGTACCTCTTCCGCCATCTGGTCCCTAGTGAACGTCTCCATCTCCGCCAAAGTTGCCATTAAAGACTTTGTACATGTTTGGTACGCGGGAGCTTTTATATATTGCTCAAGGTCATCGACAGGCCAGCGGGGAACCCGTATCCGTCACCTGGGAAGCGCCACGTGTTACAGCAATATAGCTGGTTGGTGTAGAATATTTAGCAATGCAAAATGAAACATTATTTTATTGAAAACTAATTGTGAACCTGATAAATTACTTGTCACAGGAATCAAGTATTCACGTAAAGAAGAAGGGTTACAGACTTTTGCACCTTTGCTTGGTGTGATATGCCACAGAACGCATGACATACCATCCAGTGTCGTATTTTCTGCCCCCTGTTGTCTAGTGGTGTCAACATCAATATCTTGTTTGATGATCAAGAGATTTAGTCTGTCATATTTGGAATCAATGTCCTCCTTTCATTTGTCCACTTATTTTCTCCAAAGAGTGCAGTAACAATACATGGTCGAGCCTCCCATTACTTTGCTTGTGAGCCAGTCATGCATTCGACTGGGCCCTGTGAATTCAGTTCATACAGCATGTATTGGAATGTACCAGTCCATGTTACGATATATTTTAGCCTGCGTGATCGATTTTCCCATGTCGCAGTTGTAAGCGGATCTCACCTTTAACCAAGAAATTTGCATTTCCCGCCCTTCTTCCGTAGAATATGTAGAACTACTCTGTGGTGGGGAGACAGGCTCAGAATTGGATGCTATCTAACTATGTTATGAATCCATTAAAAATAATCACGTTGCCCGTGATCTTTTGAAATAAATAGAATAATATTCCTTCTTTTATATAGCAGCAATATCCACTACGGTGCAATTCAACGTCTTGTCATGTCGAATTTTGGCTCAAGCCTTGATTTTCATGCTCCTTCTATCCGTATTTTTAAAGTAATACTTGTAAGAATATTCAAGGGCATGATAGGTTGCGTTTGGTTTCAAAATTAGGATATTAGGACATTGTAATAAAACGCTACCACCAATGCCATATTCTGTGTTGCCTTCATAATGTCTTTAACAGCAGTGTCTTGAGGAGAAAAGACAGTATCAATGCTAGCGAGAGAGCCGTCGTATACTTGTTATATTTCAGCTTTGCCAGGATTCCATCGGGATTAGTGGCTACCGTGTTAAATACAGGAATTAAGACGTAGACTGATGTAGTACATGGTAGTAAGTATGAACGTCCTTGTATAAACCTACCGTCCTATATATAGGTTGGCTATGTTTGATAGCACATCAAAGATACATATTTCGGAAAAGCGACGCAGTGACATAATAAAATGCTATAGTGATATAACAATGTACAAATACAATATGTATATTTGTGTGACAAAATAACATTCATAAAAGATTAGCCGTGTTTCAACAGATCTTGCTGAATGTCGGCAAACGTTCTCAACTTTATTAATATCTACAGCACAGAGATTCTCTCAAACAACCTCAAGAACAAGGTCCTTTACAAAAACCATTACTTCCCTGCAACAAAGCGCAGAGTGCTTCAACAAGATCAAAACTCCAAAGCATATGCCGTTCTTTATGTAGGAGAACAGACTACGGATTTCGATAGAATAATATGTGCTGGATTAAGGAGCTAGTATGAGTATTTACCCTTTTAGGCTGGACCACTTCTCATCCTTTCTTCAAATGAGGTTGTCTATTAACTCGTACATTTCTAAACCGTGACAAGTTTCTTGCGCCTGATATCGTGATTAAGAAAAGACGCAACATATTCTCGTAACAAGTGAGAGTTTTGAAATTTAACCTCAGATGATGTTTACTCTCAGGAATGTAATGTTTATGAGTAACGAGCTCTCTGCACTGGATATCAGTGATTGGAATGTCCAGTAGCAAATCCCCTGTGTGTGAGTTGTAGTGGATTTGGCTGTTGAATTATTGGTCACATGGTTTTAATTTGTCACTGTAGATCGAGACCCGAGGTGAGCTATAGAGATCATCAACCTCCGGACGGCGGATCATCTAGTTTTAGGTGTAGTGTGTGCAGTGAAGTCCTGGATAGGAAGTTGGACCTCTTGCAACATCTGAAGAGACACAAGGAAGATCGACCCTTCAAGTGCGATAACTGCGGAAAGGTGTTATGTAGCCGAAGCAGCTTGTCGAAATACCTCAGGATCCACCCGCTCCAAGTGTGCGGATTTTCTGATAAATGCTTTACGATGAGGAAAATGCTGACTGGGGACACGCGATTGCATAAAGGTGGGATTATAAACGAATGCTTAGTATCTCGTAAAAATTTCAGGAAAAGGCCGGACGTTATGCGGTCTCACACGGGCTTGAACCGAAACTTTTGCAACGTCTGTGGAAAATCCTTCAGCTGGAAAAAACTAGCAGGTCACATGGGTATTCACACAGGCAACAAGCCTTACTCTTGCACTGTATGTTGCAAATCATTTGTCAAGAAAAGCAGTTTATCTTATCACAAGCTGACTCAAACAGGAGAGAAGCCAAACAGTTCCAATGTCTGTAGCAAGTCATTCATACAGAAAGGCAGTCTAACCAGTCAGATGCGGACCCATGCAGGCGAGAAGCCATACAGTTGCAATGTCTGTGGCAAATCATTCATACAGAGAGCTAAACTAACCGAACGTACGCGCACTCATACAGGCGATATGCCTTACAGTTGCAATGTCTGTGACAAATCATTCACAAAGAAAGTCTATCTGACCGATCATATGCGTACCCATACAGGCCCGAAGCCTTACAATTGCAATGTCTGTTACAAATCCTTCAGATTGAAAGGCTATCTGACCGATCATATGCGCACCCATACAGGCGAGAAGCCTTACAGCTGCAATGTCTGTGACTAATCATTCGCAACGAAACGCACTCTGACCGATCATAGGAGGCCCATACAGGCGAGAAGCCTTACAGGTGCAATGTCTGTGACAAATCATTCGCAACGAAAAGCACTCTGACCGATCATAGGCGGACCCATACAGGCGAGAAGCCATACAGTTGCAATGTCTGTAGCAAACCATTCATGCAGAGAGGCAATCTAACCTATCATATGCGGACCCATACAGGCGAGAAGCCTTACAGCTGCAATGTCTGTGACAAATCATTCGCAACGAAAAGCACTCTGACCGATCATAGGTGGACCCATACAGGCGAGAAGCCATACAGGTGCAATGTCTGTAGCAAACCATTCATGCAGAGAGGCAATCTGACCTATCATATGCGGACCCATACAGGCGAGAAGCCTTACAGCTGCAGTATCTGTGGCAAATCATTCACAATTAAAAGCAGTCTGCCCGTTCATATGTGTACCCATACAGGCGAGAAGGTATACAGGTGCAATGTCTGTGGCAAATCATTCATACAGAGAGCTAAACTAACCGAACATATGCGCACCCATACAGGCGATGTGCCTTACAGTTGCAATGTCTGTGACAAATCATTCACAAAGGAAGTCTATCTGACCGATCATATGCCTGCACATACAGGCGCGAAGCCTTACAGTTGCAATGTCTGTGACAAATCATTCGCAACGAAACGCACTCTGACCGATCATAGGCGGACCCATACAGGCGAGAAGCCTTACAGTTGTAATGTCTGTGGCAAATCATTCATAGAGGGAGGTCAACTAACCAAACATATGCGGGCCAATACAGGCGAGAAGCCATACAGTTGCAATGTCTGTGACAAATCATTCGCAACGAAAGTCAATCTGACCGATCATATGCGGACCCATATAGGCGATAAGCTTTACCGCTGCAATGTCTGTGGCACATCATTCATAGAGAAAGGCATTCTAACCGAACATATGCGCACCCATACAGGCGAGTCATAAAGAGAGGCAAACTAATCGAACATACGCGGACCCATACAGGCGAGAAGTCTTTCAGGTTCAATGTCTGTGGCAAATCATTCATTAGGAAAGGCAGTCTGACCGATCATATGCGGACCCATACAGGCGAGAAGCCTAACAGCTGCAATGTCTGTGGCAAATCATTCATAACGAGAGGCAATCTTACCGAACATATGCGGAGACATACAGGCGAGTCATAAAGAGAGGCAAACTAACCGATCATATGCGGACCCATACAGGCGTGAAGCCTTACAACTGCAATGTCTGTGGCAAATCATTCACTAGGAAAGGCATTCTGACCGATCATTTGCGGACCCATACAGGCGACAAGCCAAACAGCTGCAATGTCTGTGGCAAATCATTCACAAAGAAAGGCAGTCCGACCTAACTGTTCATATGCGGACACACACAGAAGAGAAGCCATACTGTTACATAGTTTATTCCACTGAAGCACAACCTGTAGTATTCCAGCAAGATATAGCAGATATCCTGGATTCAGGAGGTCAGTTGGACTGTATCGCGACTGACCTGTCTAAGGCATTTGATAGGGTAGATCATGGGAGACTACTGGCTAAAATGGGTGCAATTGGACTAGATAAAAGAGTGACTGAATGGGTGGCTCTGTTTTTAGAATATAGAACTCAGAGAATTATAGTAGGTGAAGCTTTATTTGGCCCTGTAAAAATTAAGAGGGGAATTCCTCGAGGCAGTATTATTGGACCTTTATGTTTTCTTATATATATCAATGATATGTGTAAAGAAGTGGAATCAGAGATAAGGCTTCTCGCAGATGATGTTATTCTGTACAGAGTAATAAATAAGTTACAAGATTGTGAGCAACTGCAAAATGATCTCGATAATGTTGTCGGGTTGTTGCATTTTCAGATTAAAGCTCGCAAATGAGCTGTTTTAATTCAGTAATGGCTACTATACCCCACCCATATCCAATCCCTCCTTCAACGATAACGCCCCTTCCTCCCCAACATCAATAACCGAACCACCGCTGTCTCAATCTATATATGTAGGATTGAGACGGCAGTGAACCGTACTGCCGAAACTTACCCCCACCACTACCACGTGAAAGGGTTTGACAGCGGCATAGGTCCTACCCTTCCGAAGGTCCGGCTCAGACTGAATACTTTTGCCCTCCACTCGCGTGAGCGCGCTGTTGTACATCATGTCACTCACCTAAGCCCACGTGACGAATACGGCAGCTCCAATTGGTTGAAACATCTCCCGATTGCTATTGGTCGATTTGAGTTTGACAACTTGGACCACGTGGGACGACCACGTTTTTGACGTTTGTGATATTTTGCTTTACTTTGATTTGTATGCGTATATCTGTTATCTTCGTTTGCGTGTTTGAAGAAAAAGTACAAGATATTTGAGGTAAGCATCCCTACTGTTCTTGTTTTACTAATATCCTGAGGCCAGAACATGAAAACATACCACACGAAGGCAAATGAATTTCGGATAATTTGAAACATAAATGCGGCCAGTATCCAGTATTCGGAAGATAGATTCGAACCCCACTATCGGCAGCCCGGAAAATGGTTTTCTGTGGTTTCCCATTTTCACACCAGGCAAATGCTGGGGCTGTACCTTAATTAAGGCCACGGCTGCTTCCTTCCCATTCCTAGGCCTTTCCTATCCCATCATCGTGATAAGACCTATCTGTGTCGGTGCAACGTAAAGCAACTAGCCTTATCATAGTTGTCCCCCCGTGGGTAGGGGCAGTAGAATAACAGCCACAGCATCCTCTGCCTGCTGTAAGAGACGACTAAAAGGGGTCCCATGTGGGCTCTGTACTTGGGAGCTTGGGTAGGCGACCACGGAGCCATTAATTGAATTTTGGCACTGCTTCCGCTTACTTGTGCCAGGCTCCCCACTTTCATCTATCCTATCTGATCTACCTCGATCACGACCTGTTCTTTTCTGCTCCCGATTGTATTATGTATGGAGGCCTAGGGAGTCTTATTTTCCTCAAAGGGCATGGTCCTTCTTAGCTGATACCATCATTTTTGCTAGTGTCATCCCCCTTCCATTTCTTCTCTCCGATTACTAATATATATAGGGGATGGTTGCCTAGTTGTACTTTCTCTTAAAACAATGAACTAGACTTTAGGCCCTTTTAATCAACAGGCATCATCATCTTAAGCAAGGAGATTTGTGGTGAGGGCAAGATATTTGGTGGCCATGACATATACTAGGAACTGTCCCATCATTCGCCTTACTGCAGGCGAAAGGAAAAACCAATCTCAGGACAGCCGGTGGTAGGGGAACAGCCCGTTTCTGTGTCCCAAATGCAGAGGTGTAGAAACACGGTGGAACCATAGCCACCCCTCCTCTGCTTGGTTGGCCAGTTGGAGTGCATGCTGTCAGACCACAGATCATCCTACTCTGCAACCACCAACATAGGTTTCTACCTTCGATATACAGTAGGTACAAATGGCACTGTCTGAAGTGAGTTTTCACTGTCTTCAACTAGCATTTCGTCTAGGTCAAGGCAAAGTCCCTTGCACACCGTAATGTTGTGGAAGTAGCAGCATATTGTTCATAATACTGTACTAAATTAGCAAGCAATTCCTTGGACATAGCTCTTAATAGGTGGAGCTATGTTGCGACTTGGCATGGGAATGATTTGTGCTGGATCAGCTGCCATATTATTGTATGTACATCCTGATGCTACAGATTTCTGCAAATTTATTAGAACTCCTCTCCTGCGGATGGACTGAAAGGAAGCATTATTTGTACCTCCTGCATTATGTAAGAGCGAGCAATCACAGAATCTGTAATCTCTCTCTTGTCTTTTAAACCCTCAAATATATTCATGATTCCATCCTCTTCCATGTAGCAGAAATTTTTTATATATCCTACTGCCACATAAAATAGAACATTTTATTGTAAATAGTGTAGATCAATGAATACAAGGGATGCATACAATTTTGTAGCTTGACATTGTTTATCATCTAAATGCAGATGACTGATTGAATGATATGTTGTGTTTTGGTGCAGTATGTAGGAACAGAATATGTGCTATCATGTCTTGGTTTCTTCAAACACTACTCTGCCAGAGATTTGCCATCCTCTAGTAGATGCAAAAGAAGTACAAATCTCAATATTTTTCAGTGTGTGGCCCAAGGTGCCTCTTTTGACAGACTGAAAGATGTATCATATAGTAAGTTCCTTGGGAAAATACAAATGGTGTTGCTGAAAACTTTTGCAATGTCAGTGCAACGTTAAACTGCAATAAGAGAAAAAAGTATTATGTTGTACCTTGTCAGTTCCAGTCTTTCTTTCATAAATGAATGATCTTGTATTTGTGTTGTATTGAATAGTTTTCTGGCTGATGAATATTAATTGATGATTAACACTGCTGAATATAATTTCTACACAATTTTATACCTGTAACACTGTGGATAGTATGTAGAATATAGCTCCATAAATCAAAATATCATGTTTCATTACAATTTACCTTTGAATCCTACAAACACCCTCCTTAGCATATGAGTTTCCTTTCATCATTTTGGTTCCTGTATATGGTTTTCTTTCTTACATTGTATTTATATTTCATTTCCTGCATAAGTGGCATATCTTTATACTATTGACTGTTACAGTTGGCTTAAGTAGTGTTAAAGAGGACTGATGTACGAGGGGATGTTAGTGTCTATTTCTGTCATAGGTCTTAATCTGAGATAAGGATTGCCAATCCCACTCACCTTCAGGTCACTTCCTTCCTCCCTTTGTGAGTTATCTTCCTTTTTCCTCAGCAGAAGCAAACAAAAAAGCACAGGCAAGGCCAGTCACTCCGATCCTTCAAGGCTATGTGAATTAATAAAAATAAAATATAGCTCCATAATTGAAATAATTATAATAAGCAGCACAAGCTGGTAAGCTTCTTTTCTCCAGCAAAAAATTTATCAATGATAATAATAAAGCACAGCCCAACCTCCAGGTGTATTGTTGTTCAGAATGCAGTATTTCAGAAAAAGGTAACAGAAAGAAGGAAAGAGAGAAAAGGAAATGAATGAAAAATAGAAGAGAAAGAAAAAAAGAAAAAAAATATTTAATATAATATATAAGAGTGGAGGGGGGACGAGAACCTGGGGACCCTCCGCGCGCTAAACGATTTAAATCACAGGCCCGGTAACTTTAGTTCAGCCCTGTTTACACTAGAGACGCTGGTGTGCAATTCCTGGCGATCTTTGCGCAGCCGTTGCGTTCAGAAGTGAAAAATAACGTTGAGAGTCATCTCTTACTCATTCTCTTTGACCACGTGTAAAGCCCACTAGAGCAGGACTGTATTGATAGTTAGAAATATAACCGGACATTGCACCCAGTGCTGTTTTCAAGAAGTGTCGTGTACTCTGGAGTTCTCACTGGTAATTCATCCTTTCCTAAATTCAGCCCGTTCTACTGACTGATACAAATCAAATAAGTTCTTTAAGTGTTTGTTTTAAGTGATTACACTGAATTAAAATATCAGGTTTTGTCTCTAGGTGTGAGGTATGTGTTACATAAGACGCGTATTAGCCATTTGTACAGCCTATTCCGTTAATTTATTGTGCTACAGATTTTCTTCATTGAGAAATTGTGATTTCTATCATTTACACTGTGTCCACAATCTCTATTGTCGGTAAGGTTCAAGTTCTATAATTTACTTTTGCGATAATTATAGATCTCAGTATGGAAGAGTAAGCAGTTAATACTAATCTTTCTCAGTTTCAGCATTCTACATATTTTTAACATTTAATATTTTTCATTTTTCTTAAATTTTATTTCTACATAAGAATTAAAACTGTATACACATATAACTGGCATTCTTTTTGAAAACTCCTGGCCTTTGTGTCACAAGTGCCGGCAAATCTGTTCCTCGTGTGTTGTAGCAATATAACGTAACTTACCTCACCTATCATAATTTTTTGGTGTGAAGACTTTTTCTGAAGGGCTACGCAGGTGAAGAATTGCGGATATTAGTTTCAGAAAGAAATTACAATATGTAGTGCATAATTTTAATTATTGTGTTGCTGTGTTATTTACCTATGTTTGCAATTTAATAGTGACGCTGTGAATGTTGAGTTGTTCTTTACATTGTAGGCTGCGACATATGGTAGTAGGGTTCGAAATTTTGAGAAGTTTCCGTTTAGGATATCATATGTAGAATTCTTGTTATGGTTATCAGTGTTGTTATGGAGATTGTTCTGCATAGTATCAGTCATAGAAAACTTGAGGTCCAGTAGGTATGATCACAATATTAACAGTCATGTAAAATTTTGAGTCTTATTGGTATGTTCATAATATTGACGGTCATATAAAATTTCAAGCATAATGCTTAGTCTGTTGACAGATAACCTAAGTAGCAATGACAGCAATAAGGTAATATATTTCTCTGGGCTATGTTTCAGTGTAAAATCATTGGAAGTAATCAAGAACCCCAGTACCTTCTAACTACTTCAGTTGCAGTGTGAAATGGACCTGCAAGTAAAAATCAAAGAGGAACCAGCCTGGCTTGAAAGAACAACAAATGCATCACTTGTGAGTCTCATGGCAAATAACTTTATAGAGATCAGAATTTAACCCTTAGTAGCTGAATAAGTTTGGCAGGGGCATAATTTACTATGTGCTTCCCCAATATTAACCCCAGCAGTCGCTATTTGCTACATGGGCATTTAGGAAAAGTATGTCTCTCTTTTGTTTCTTTGTCTGGGAGTATGTGATAATGTGCTACGCAAGGCAGCCTACTCTTAGGAAGTACAAACAACAGTATTTATATACATCTATAGGTCCAACTAGTGACAGAAACTTTGTTCATGGGGCAAGGAAAGGGGTTCTGGTGGCACCTGCCCCCAGATTATGGTCGCCAAATGGACAATTGGCCTCTAGCATTTACTAGGGAGATGGCAGAGCATGCTATGTTTGATAGTGGCAAAACCTGAATTAAAGTTGTGGACTTGATAGTGAAGGAACCTTGGTTAGGTCCAGCTACCAATGAAGTTGTGACAGGCAGCGTTTCAAGATCGAGGCATCAGGACATTTCATGAGCTAAGTACCCATCAAATGACTGTTTATTGTGTATTGATTACCTCTGGCATTTATTGAAATGGATTTCTGTAGGTTGTTTGGTTATGTTTTTATTCTCCATGGTTTGGTAATGGTATCGTTGTGGGATTGACATCATCTCCTATCATACATTATCCAATTTTAGTGCTAGTAGCTGCTGAACTGAAGGACAATTGTGGGTGCTGGATTTAATTCGGTTACGGCCAGTAGGTCTTTGAATCTCATAGTGAACATATTTTTCCTCCAAAAGAAGTTCCAGGTAAGATTTGCATCATTTAAACTTCTTTACAATGTTACTAATGTTGGGTGATCTCATAGTAAAACTCTGCCTTGGCGGAGAAGCTGTGAAATAATTTTGGAGAAGAAGCGACTTATTGTCATCATCTTTCCTTGCTCTGTCTGTTGCTACTGTAAACACAGTAAATTGTAATCTTCTGAATGTGTGGCTTACAGTTCAGTCTCTCTTCATCTGATAGCTTACATGGTGATGTGATAACATTCTACTTTCATGTTGGCGAGTGTAATTTGGGTCCATTCTGGAGGTATTTGATGAAGCTGAATATCCCAGCACACGTCTGTAGTTATACTGGCATAAAAGTGAATTCCTGCACATCATTCTTGCACCTCAGGGTCTTTGAAAACCTTGAGAGTTGGAAGAGGGATATTCAATGAATAATTGTGACTCGACAGCAAAAATCTACTCCCAACACTGTGAACTGCTAATTTATAGATGTGATATTGTCCAGGAGTTGCTTAAAGGTGAAATTCTGCAGCTTATGCACACTGTTCTCTGAATAAATGTGTACTGGTTGAGTTCTAAATTACAGACACTAAAGAAGAGAACGGTGTCTGAACATAATTTATCTGAGATGCGAGTGCACTGCTATTCAAGATCTATACTCTTGACACTTCTTGTTATGTTCTATTCTTGGGTATATAGAAAGAAACAATAGCTGTCATCAACAACCACGGAATTCATGAACTACAATGTGACCCTACAAATAAATTTCAAAACAAAATAAAACAAGCTATCCAGCAAACAGTCTTCATTCTCACAGAACAAGAAAAAGAAAGCCTCACCGTCAAAAAATCCCAAACTCCCCACAGTAAGAACCATCCCCAAAATACACAAAAGCTCATGTCCCATTAGACCAATAGTAAATTATGATGTGCCAAATTACAATTTAAGCTAACAACTGAAAAAATCCTAAAAGAGAAAGTCTCACATAAAGAAGACAGATAAATTAAAACCAGCCTAGAACTAATCAACCCCTTCCCGCCCGAAAGCGCCGACTGTTCACTTTGCCTTACGGTCCTTATTGCCCGAAAACACCCAGCTGCATTATCTGCATACGTGTGCAATCTATGCAATAGTTTTGTATTTTTTGGTGGTGAATTGTTTATTAGGCATTGATGAACATGCAGTACAATATACTAGCCTTAGGAAATAAAAGAAGAGTGAGAATTTGTCTTGAAGTTGTCTAGGCAACGGTCTTGAACTTCCGCGAGTGCTGGTCAGCTGTTTAGTTCGTAAACATAACGGGATTGAATACTGGGGATATTGAGACTGAGCTGAATAACGGCATAAGAAATAACACAGAATTGTTGAGCAGGGGTGGAGGTAAATTTTTAGTGAGTAAATAACATATCAACAAAGATAATTTTACTGATAACTGTGATATAAGTGAAAACGGATATCTAGAAATCGGACCTGATGATGATGCGGCTGCAATTCAGATAACACAAACATTTTGTTTCATTATTCAATGATTATATGGATGATGTTGAACCTATCAATAATTTCAAAAGAGAGTAATGAGAAATAGGTTATATTTTTACATATGTTAGGCAGAGACAATCTATTCATTGACATTACCGATTGCGTATATATTAATGCAGCAATCAAACAGGCCCATTTCAGTAAAATAGAAACAGAATGGGAAGACACTTGCTTGAGGAAATGAAAGTTGATATACAAGGTCACCATTACACTTCCAGAATCTCATCTTTATTGGCTTAGGGGGATTTAGACAACATGAGAATGTTGAGTCTCTCCAGCATGGGTGGGGGTTTGAACCGACAAACTTATGACTCAATGAATAGAGAAATGGACATGATGGTATGTTAAATGTTGTAAATGATGGCATATTTTCTAATATTATTGAAAATGTGAATACATTGTGATCTTTTTTTTTTATAATATTTAAACTTTTCTGAAACGGTGTGCTCTGTTTGAATGTTTCCTAATTAATAGGTTGAAACCTGGCGATAAGCGGAGAAAAAATGTGGGTGGTAAAGGGTTAAAGATACCCTTTGACATCATTAACATGTACACCAACGTAACAATAGATGAATCCATTAAAATTATCGAAAATATTCATAAAGAAAATACTTCACTGCAGGAAACCAAAGAAATAATTAGCCTTATTAGAACAATGCTACACCAAAATAGCTTTGCATTCACTGACAATATGTATTGCCACAAAGAAGGGTTAGCCATGGGCTCACCATTATGAGGTATAATAGCAAACAATATTTTGAATGACTTTGAAAACATCTTCTGAACGTATCAGCATTCAAAAGGAATATTATACTGGAGCAGGTATGTAGGTGACATCATGTGCATATGATAATGACTTCACTAATGCACACCAGTTATTAAACACACTAAATTATTTACAAAATTCCACCAGCTTCACAATGGAGCAAGAATCTAATAAGAAAATAACACCACAATCAGCAGGAATAATGGCAACCTGTCTTACAAAGTGTACAGCAAGCCCACTCAGGTGTTGCATGCTATTGACGAGTCTAACCATGCATACACACTAAAAATAGCAGGATTGAATACAATGATACACAGAGCTGTTTCCATACCAATGAGCACAATGGATTTCAATGAAGAGGCACGAATTGTTAAACGAATCGTGAAAGAAGATAACCACCCTCCAGGCACAGTAGACAAAATATTAAACAAACAAAAGAAAAGTCCCTGGAAAACCACCACGCTTGGTTCTCAACTACATTAATAACAACACATAAAAAGTAGGTTATATCTTTAGGAAACTGGGTTTTAGTTAACCTTTAGGATGAACAACACACTGCAGAGACACATCAACAAGTGCACCTAAACAAAAAAGACCCTTTCTCAAAGTCACGATTCTATGAACTCAAGTGCCAAGAACTTAACTGCAATGCCACCTATATAGGTCAGACAAAACAAAATTTCCACTCAAGATTCAAAGAACACAATAAACGATCAGATATAATCAGCATTCAGCCTTTGGGGAGCACATACACGACAGTTCACACTATTTCACAGACATCAACACAGATCTAAAAATTTTACACATTGAAAATAAAATAAAATCTTCGAATATGAGGGAACCAATCGAGATCTAAAAAAGTGCTAACGTAACCAACTTAAATGACCATACACACTTAAAAAATTCCCCGCACATCGCTCTACTCACATGATATCTGTACCATACTTACTCATTAAATTGGCATTTATCACAATAATATCCTATAGATATTCTCTATTTCAATTCCATACGTTATTCATCTAAAATCATTCAGTTGCATTCATCCATCTTACATAAAAGTACATTATAACATGAAGTAGGTTAATAACCTTCTCTCCCCTCTCCAGTGTGGAAAGAGTATTCCACAGTGCTCCACTCGTTCCATCCTACTTCCCCCTCTCCTCTCCATGGTACATTGTACTAGATTTTAACATCCAGTAGGAGGGATCCACAATGTTCGGCACTCCCCTCTCATGCTTCCCTTCCCCTCTCCGTAAGGTTTGTGCTATACTCAAAACTTTCCATTTACCTCTCCATGACCACAGTCCTGAAATAGTATTTGGTGACAACAAAGTTGATATTGGCAGTCTAGATAAGTTCAGGAGTTTTCTCGATATATTAATACTTGTAAAATTCTTATTTGTCAGTACTGGCTCATATTATCACTGAACTCTCTATCGTTGACAATTTTATGCAACGTAAACAATGCTGTACATATATGCATATTTTGTATGATTTCATAGAATCTGAGGATGTTCTTGTAGAATGAAACATGTCATTCTTTGTAAAATAGAGTGTTTATTTTTTACAGGTATGTTTATAATGTAATAATTTATGTTAAAATTGTATGTTTGACAAACTAGAAAGTTTTTTTGTTACATTTAACTAAGTCTACAATGGAAAGTATGGCTTCATCTTTAACAAACTCTCCATTTTGTGCGTCATTTTATCTTCCTTTCCTTAGTTCAGCTACTGTTCGATTTCTTCTGTATTAAATGGGATAAGTGAGTATATTCTGGAATTTTATAATTTAATTCGCTTTTATTAGTAAACTAACTTGTAATAGAATGTAAGCTTTTCATCACAGTCCCTCCTGCACCCCTGTAGTGTCAAAATGTTTCATGAATCCAAGTGAAAAATTTAAAGGTCTCGTAGTACGAGGGCCATCCGATAAATAGGTTTCCCTATTTTACAAAAAATACAAGCAGGCTATTTACACTTGTGCTGGCCCTGCAGTGTGGGGGTAGCATGCCTGCCTCTTACCCAGAGGCCCCGGGTTCAATTCCTGGCCAGGTCAGGGATTTTTACCTACATCTGAGGGCTGGTTGGAGGTCTACTCAGCCTATGTGATTAAAATTGAGGAGCTATCTGACAGTGAGATGGTGGCCCTGGTCTAGGAAGTCTATAATAACGACGGATAGGATTGTTCGTGCTCACCACATGACACCTCGTAATCTGTAGGCCTTTGGGCTGAGCAGTGGTCACTTGGTAATCCATGGCCCTACGGGGGCTGTTGCCCCATGGTGCTTGGTTTTATTTACATTTGAGAAATATTTAATTTTCATTCTACAACTCGTACACTACTTTTCCACATAGTAACTATTTCAGTCCAAACATTTTGTTATGTTGGCAGCAGTTTATTGATACCTTCATCATACCGGGTCGGGTACCATCTCTGTAGACAGTGGTGCACTTCCTGTTCCACCTCTTCATCAGTTGCAAACCGCTTACCTCCAAGGTGCAACTTGAGTTGTGGATAGAGATGGAAATCACTCGGGGCAAGTTCCGCAGAATAAGGTGGATGGGGAAAAAGGTCCCTTTTGAAGTTCTGCAGCAAATCCTGCGTCCTTTGAGCTGAATGGGCAATATTTTCTGAGACAAGACCAGAACATTTTCGTTGGATTTCAACTCTGAGCTTCGTGAGGACCGTGCAGGACCTCTCATGTGTGACCACAGTGCATTGGGGCAGTCAGTCAACCAATACAACATAATTACAGTCCCAAAAGGCAGTAGCCAAAACTATGCCTACAGAGGCTGAGGTCTAACCGAGCAAGTTGCCCATGCGGTTAAGGCCGCGCAGCTGTGAGCTTGCATCTGGGAGATAGTGCGTTCGAACCCCACTGTCGGCAGCCCTGAAGATGGTTTTCCGTGGTTTCCCATTTTCATACCAGGTAAGTATTTGGGATGTACCTTAATTAACGCCACAGCTGCTTCCTTCCCACTCCTAGGCTCTTCCTCTCCAATTGTCAACATAAGACCTATTTGTGTCGGTGCAATGTAAAGTACACTGACTGACAGAGCAAATGCAACACCAAGAAGGAGAAGTCAGAACTTTATGCCAATTGCAGGGTAGACTGACGTCACTGAGGTATGCTCATGATGTGAAATGCGCCACTGTGCTGCGCACGTAGCGAACGATAAATGGGACACGGCGTTGGCGAATGGCCCACTTCGTACCGTGATTTCTCAGCCGACAGTCATTGTAGGACGTGTTGTCGTGTGCCACAGGACACGTGTATAGCTAAGAATGCCAGGCCGCCGTCAACGGAGGCATTTCCAGCAGACAGACGACTTTACGAGGGGTATGGTGATCGGGCTGAGAAGGGCAGGTTGGTCGCTTCGTCAAATCGCAGCCGATACCCATAGGGATGTGTCCACGGTGCAGCGCCTGTGGCGAAGATGGTTGGCGCAGGGACATGTGGCACGTGCGAGGGGTCCAGGCGCAGCCCGAGTGACGTCAGCACGCGAGGATCGGCGCATCCGCCGCCAAGCGGTGGCAGCCCCGCACGCCACGTCAACCGCCATTCTTCAGCATGTGCAAGACACCCTGGCTGTTCCAATATCGACCAGAACAATTTCCCGTCGATTGGTTGAAGGAGGCCTGCACTCCCGGCGTCCGCTCAGAAGACTACCATTGACTCCACAGCATAGACGTGCACGCCTGGCATGGTGCCGGGCTAGAGCGACTTGGATGAGGGAATGGCGGAACGTCGTGTTCTCCGATGAGTCACGCTTCTGTTCTGTCAGTGATAGTCACCGCAGACGAGTGTGGCGTCGGCGTGGAGAAAGGTCAAATCCGGCAGTAACTGTGGAGCGCCCTACCGCTAGACAACGCGGCGTCATGGTTTGGGCCGCTATTGCGTATGATTCCACGTCACCTCTAGTGCGTATTCAAGGCACGTTAAATGCCCACCGCTACGTGCAGCATGTGCTGCGGCCGGTGGCACTCCCGTACCTTCAGGGGCTGCCCAATGCTCTGTTTCAGCAGGATAATGCCCGCCCACACACTGCTCGCATCTCCCAACAGGCTCTACGAGGTGTACAGATGCTTCCGTGGCCAGCGTACTCTCCGGATCTCTCACCAATCGAACACGTGTGGGATCTCATTGGACGCCGTTTGCAAACTCTGCCCCAGCCTCGTACGAACGACCAACTGTGGCAAATGGTTGACAGAGAATGGAGAACCATCCCTCAGGACACCATCCGCACTCTTATTGACTCTGTACCTCGACGTGTTTCTGCGTGCATCGCCGCTCGCGGTGGTCCTACATCCTACTGAGTCGATGCCGTGCGCATTGTGTAACCTGCATATCGGTTTGAAATAAACATCAATTATTCGTCCGTGCCGTCTCTGTTTTTTCCCCAACCTTCATCCCTTTCGAACCACTCCTTCTTGGTGTTGCATTTGCTCTGTCAGTCAGTATAAATTGTAAAAAAGAGTCTGAGGTCTTGGCCCTTTTTTATGAGCATGTTCGCCAAGTTTCTTGCTGACGCATTAATCTTTGTCCACCACATTCTGACCAACAGTGGCTGTAATGGGCCTGGCGCTGCGCTTGTCATCATGTACATCGTGCTGCCGTTCCAGGAACCATGAATGCCAGCATGCATCTTTCACTATAAACTCACACCAAATGGCAATGAATATTGGTAGCCATTTCATTTTTTGCCGTGGAAAAGCGAATAACAGAACAGAGTTCACAAGTGGAAACGCTTTCAAGTGGTAGCTCCATGGCAGATAGCGCCGTACTGGTGAACACAGAGCAAGCACGTGCGGTTGAAGATCACCTTACCCCAGCCATATGCCAGTGGAAGTTCCTACAGTACCAACTTAATTCTAAAACATGTGGTTTGCAGAGAAAAAATAAGGAAACTTATTTATTGGATGACCTTCGTAGATCATGAAAGAGCTTCTGTAACTGCAGATGTACACTCCAACACTGATGGTGTTCTCATCCCCACAGTTCTTCACAGAACACTGCACAACATCCTTGTAGTAGTAAAACATCTCATTTGTAGTTGTTTTATGTTTGACCTGCATCACATCTTTCCCTGGTCTATGACTGTGATAAGCCTGCTTCTTTCATGTTCGTTTTTTATTTTTACACTTGGATGAACAGAACTGTCTCAATGCAGTGTTTATCCCCTGTGAGCTTGGCAAAACCAGATTATAGAAAGTGATTAAAAAGTTTCAAGGGATTTTGATCTGTCTGTCTAAACAAAATGTATGTTAAGAGCATAGTATTAATATTTCTCACTGTATGGCAAAAGATTTAGGACAGTTTTAATACTTGGATGTGATTCAAACAACCCAATGATTTGATAGACGTAATTGGATACATAAAGTTAATTAATATAATTTAGTGTTTATGTCTGTGGCAGTTTCCTTCCAAAATTTTGTGCGAGATGGTCCCAATTTCATCTCTGGTAGGATATCTTCTGATATGGCTAGAAAATGCTTCTCACTTTATATTTGGTTCTCAGTCTCATGCTTTCTCTGACATTAGGTTTGAACAAGGATGATAACACCATTCTCAGTGCAGCCTTTGGTTTTGAAATCCTCTGCTGGTAGAAATCTCTCTTAAACAGTAGTACAATTTTGAAAGTAACTGTAATACTTGGAAGTAGTAAATTATCATGCTCATTTGTTGGTGACAGTATTTGTAGATGTGTGTTACATGCATAACTTATGTATCTTATTTTCCACAGGAAAATATTGAAAATGTATCAGAAATGATACCACTGAAAAAAGAAGCCAAATCAGAGTTAACAGATCCAGGGCCAATGCAGGAAAACTCACTTGAGGTAATGTACATAATTTGATAAGCCATTGTTAGGTACTGAAAATTGAAAATTGCTGAACAGATATCAATGGTTGACCCTTCATTTCAATACATATGATTGATACACTTTTTTATGAGATTGACTGTTTACCTACCTAATTTTCACCTTTCCTTCATGTTCTTTAAGATCTTGCATTATGTATCACGCAGCAGTTGGGGTAGATCCAAAGATCTCTACTGTATATTATTTGGGAGGTGGTATCGTTGCTACTAATATTTTTGACTTAGTGAATATTTTCAAACACGGAGTTGCTATAAGGAGCACTGTTTTGTTACTGTTCCTGGGTATTTTACTAGTTGTTCCAAATGAAACACCATTGTAATCTTGTTGATTATATTAATTATTGACTTCTAGATAATACAATTATTTGTAGATACAAGTTGCAGGTGATTGCTTGCTTACTGTCAGAATTCACTTACGTACTACACACATTGTAGCCATCTTGTGGCAAGTAGAAAACATTCTTATCCTTCCTAATGTGGTCTGTGATGATACTAGTCTATGGTGACTTATAATATTACTTAAACTTTCAATGAATAAAGGAGCCCTTCAAGAGTGGTCTTGCCTTTCTGTTTCATATGTGGTAAAGGACAGTGTTTGTGAATAGCCTTTGTATGTTCCCCATTACTCACCTGAACATTTGTTACATGAATTAGGATCACTGCCATCGTCCACTGCATAGCATGTGACTATGTTGTTATGTGCTATTTATTGGGATATTTAATTGACAATCTCTTTCAGGAATTCTGGGTTGGCTGCTCAATATACAGCCATCTGGATAATGAGAGAGGAAGTATAATCATGATCAGGGAGTGTAGTATTTTTCTCTCCTACAAGGAAATTGGATGTAGTTAGGTAAGAAGTGTCAAAAGGGTCGTCATTTACCTTTAGTGAGGAGATGTGAGTATGTGTTGTAAGAGTGGTCCATTCTTTGTTGGTCAAGAAATAAGAATTCATCACTCTTCTAAGGTGATATATCAGACTGTTGACAGCTGCTTCTCGTTTTCTGTCAAAGTGTAATGCTGCAGGAGGGATGGAATGCTGTATCAGTCCCATGCCTGCAGTTGCAGGGAAGAGCTGGTTTTTCTCAGGATTGTTTTTCAGAAAGGCCTTGATTTCCTTAGCTGCTCTGAAGTAGTTTGTGCCATTATCACTGTAAATGTTCAGGGGGTGACCTCTGTGAAAATAAGTGAACAAAGAGAGGCGAGCAATGTAGTTGTTGTGAGATCAGGTATCATGTCTATGTAGAGAGACTTGGTAACTAGGCAGTCTGGTCTTGTTCCATCTCACGCCAATGTTTATGAGAATTGAGCCAGCATAGTCTATTCTAGTGTTAAGGAATGGGTACACGCACACTTTGTGTATTTCGCGTTAATTGTTCAGAAGTATCTGCATTCAACTTACGACCCTTGAGACGTGCATAAATGTTGCTTCTTTACCGCCCCCCTTGCTGATGGGATCCGAAACCTGCCTCTCAGAGATGTGATTAAGGGTTGAGTGCCATGATGAAGTAGTCAAAGTTGTTCCACAATGATAATTAGATTAGTGAGATGATGATATAAATACAGAATGGTCTAATATTTCCTCCCCACTAGAATTAAGATATTGTGCAGTCTTCTGCCGACAAGGAGATGGCTTCTTGATCTATGATTATGGTTATAATCAATATGATTTAATATTTTTGTGACAATAATTTATGATACCCTCATTTGTTGAACATATGTATTTGTGTGTGGGGACCTTATCTGCAATTCTCGGCCATTGTTGCATTGCCGTTAATTTATGTGCCGGTACTGTGGCTATTTAAAATGCATTTAAAATCCATTATTACGTCAATAATTTTGATTTTCCTTATTGGCCCAATAAGCTAATCCTTGACTTGCGTAGTGTCTCTCTTGAACGGAGCGCTCTGCAGTTGTTTTTCTGTCTCGTCAACTAGCGAGCGAGGAGTCTTGTTCTGAGCAAACTGTGAGATGGACGCCATTAGCCTTGTTCCTTAGAAGACTTTGAAAAGTAGTGGTGTGACTAGCAGTGATTTTACACTCACAGGTCAAACTGTGATTGCTATTTTGAAGTAGCAGTGATTCAGCCAACACACCTAGGATACAAGGCCACTCTGCGGCCTACAGGAGTACGATGTCGTGCAGCATTCAGTACACGGGCGAACTCGCGCTAACGCTGAAAACAAATATTCATTTTCTGAATCATATTTTAAAAAGTTATATGCATGACCTTTTTTCAAAAAGTACGCCACGGTACGAATCAACAAGGGCTATTTATTTATAATTGCTAGTTGATGTACCCGTGCTTCCCTGCGGGATTTTCAGAAAGACTGAATTTGTGGTTTTCCTAAAAGAAGTCAACATAGGTCATTACAAAAAACCAACGTTATCATATAAAATACTCGATCAAATGAAAATCTGCAGATTTTCTCACTTTCAACGAACAGTACTACGGTGCCGATCTAACAGTCCCAAGTTCCAGAGCTGGAATAACCAGGCCGTAGACATTTGTGAAGACTCCTCTGCCATTATATTCCGTTAAATATGCACACTGCTCATTCGAGTTAGTGCCTCAGAGTAGGGATTGAACAGCTCGAATGCTATGATGAACCAGTGCGTAATGTACCAGTAGTATCAGAAAATTTATAAACCAGAGGAATAGCATGCTAAAGAAGAAAGTTATATAACTTCCCAGCTACTTCCCGCCAATATTCAGCTAGGCTGTTACACTCGATACGACCGGGCGAGTTGGCCGTGTGGTTAGGGGTGCGCAGCTGTGAGTTTGCATCTGGGAGATAGTGGATTCGAACCCTACTATCGGCAGCCCTGAAGATGGTATTCCGTGGTTTCCCATTTTCACACCAGACAAATGCTGGGGCTGTACCTTAATTAAGGCCAAGAACGCTTCCTTCACACTCCTAGCTCTTTCATATCCCATCGTCGCCATAAGACCTATCTGTTTCGTTGCGACGTAAAATAAATTTTAAAAAAATACTCGGTACGCAGCAGCAATCCTATCTATCGGAGATGGGTGGCAACAGAAGACACAAAGCACGTCACAACAAACAATGGTCAATGTAATGTTATTGTTGATCAATTGTATGAGCTTTCTATGTTGTAGCCCTTCACATTTAGTTTTTTTCGACTCTGCTATATTAGGGCATCTTATAAAATTATTTATAGCTTAGACTGTAGTTCCTTATTCCACGAATTTACATACATATTTTCATTACATTCTTAGTAACAAAAATCCGAATTCATGAATATATCTGTGATCATAGCCGGTACGGTAACAATATATAAGACATAAATGATCGGAAATTTAACACTATATATAACTTTAGTTATGCAGTATTTATCGATACGACCACTATTAACATACATATTTGAGAATTAAATTGTAGGCCTTCCCCTAAACTACCATTTCACTCAGCGTGAGTAAAATTATTTATGGCCTAGATTATAGGGACTTATTTCCCGATTTTGCATACCGCTTTTCAGGGAGATAGGACCTCTAATAAATATTTGAGAATTGAATTTTAGGCCTTCTCCTAAACTACCATTATTCTCAGCATGAATACAATTATTTATAGCCTAGATTGTAGCGACTTATTCCCCGACTTTTCTTACCGATTTCCATTAAGATACGACCAGTAATAACAATAAATATTTGAGAATTAAATGTTAGGCCTTCCCTCAAACTACCATTTCATTCAGCGTGTATAAAATTATTTATGGCCTAGATTGTAGCTACTTATTCCCCGACTTTGCATGCCGATTTTCATTAAACTCTCTTCAGCGGTTTTCTCGTGATGTGTGTATATACATGCAACTGCGACTTTGGTGTGGGTCACAGACATTTGAGTGTGATGCTGTGATACAGACAGACATTACGGAAAATTAAAAAGTGCATTTCCTTGTTACTGTGGACATGACTGATAAAGAAATACCATCGTTTTTAAATTCTGAGCAATGTACAGAAAAAAACTCTTACAGATTTGAGGGTTAACCAGTTGTCTTTTATCAAAATCATTGGTATAATTATATTGGAATTATAGAGCTGCTCATTAAGGAAGAAAATCAGGGAGTGAGGAGGAAATGACTTCTTCTTCTGACATTTTTCCCACACCTGTGAGGTGGGTGCGAACTGCGTCCCACATGTGGATATGGCCCTGTTTTACGACCGGATGCCCTTCCTGACGCCAACCCTATATGTTGTTGTTTGAGTCATCAGTCCATAGACTGGTTTGATGCAGCTCTCCATGTCACTCTATCCTGTGCTAACCTTTTCATTCCTACGTAACTATTACATCCTACATCTGCTCTAATCTGCTTGTCATATTCATACCTTGGTCTACCCCTACCTTTCTTACCACCTACACTTCCTTCAAAAACCAACTGAAGAAGTCCTGGGTGTCTTAAGATGTGTCCTATCATTATATCTCTTCTTTTCGTCAAATTTAGCCAAATCGATCTCCTCTCACCAATTCGAATCAGCATCTCTTCATTCGTGATTCGATCTGTCCATCTCACCTTGAGCATTCTTCTGTAACACCACATTTCAAAAGCTTCTATTCTCTTTCTTTCTGAGCTAGTTATCGTCCATGTTTCACTTCCATACAATGCCACGCTCCACACGAAAGTCTTCAAAAACATCTTTCTAATTCCGATATCAATGTTTGAAGTGAGCAAATTTCTTTTCTTAAGAAAGCTCTTCCTTGCTTGTGCAAGTCTGCATTTTATGTCCTCCTTACTTCTACCATCGTTAGTTATTTTACTACCCAAGTAACAATATTCATCTACTTCCTTTAAGACTTCATTTCCTAATCTAATATTTCCTACATCACCTGCCTTCGTTCGACTGCACTCCATTACTTTTGTTTTGGACTTATTTATTTTCATCTTGTACTCCTTACCCAAGACTTCATCCATACCATTCAGCAACTTCTCGAGATCTTCTGCAGTCTCAGATAAAATAACAATATCATCGGCAAATCTCAAGGATTTGATTTCCTCTCCTTGGACTGTGATTCCCTTTCCAAATTTCTCTTTGAATACCTTTACTGCCTGTTCTATGTAAACACTGAAAAGGAGAGGGGACAAACTGCAGCCTTGCCTCACTCCTTTCTGGATTGCTGCTTCTTTTTCAAAGCCCTCGATTCTTATCACTGCAGACTGATTTTTATACAGATTGTAGATAATTCTTCGTTCTCGTTATCTGATCCCTATCATGCGGCCAGTATCCAGTATTCGGGAGATAGTAGGTTCGAACCCCACTATCGGCAGCCCTGAAAATGGTTTTCCGCGGTTTCCCATTTTCACACCAGGCAAATGCTGAGGCTGTACCTTAATTAAGGCCACGGCCGCTTCCTTCCCACTCCTAGCCACTTCCTGTCCCATCGTCGCCATAAGACTTATCTGTGTCGGTGCGACGGAAAGCAATTAGCAAAAAAAAAAGATCCCTATCATCTTCAGAATCATGAATAGCTTGGTCCAATCAACATTATCGAATGCCTTTTCTAGATCTACGAATGCCATGTACGTGGACTTGTCCTTCTTGATTCGATCCTCTAAGATCAGACGTAAAGTCAGTATTGCTTCACGTGTGCCTACATTTCTTCTGAAGCCAAACTGATCTACTCCCAACTCAGCTTCAACTTGTTTTTCCATTCTTCTGTAAATAACACGTGTTAAAATTTTGCAGGCATGAGATACTAAACTCATGGCGCGGTAGTTTTCACACCTGTCAGCACCGGCTTTCTTGGGAATAGGTATAACAACATTCTTCCGAAAATCGGATGGGACTTCTCCTGTCTCATACATCTTGCACACTAAATGAAATAACCTTTCCATGCTGGTTTCTCCTAAGGCAGTCAGTAATTCAGAGGGAATGTCATCAATTCCAGGTGTCTTGTTTCTGTTGAGGTCACTCACAGCTCTGTCAAACTCTGACCTCAAAATTGGGTCTCCCATTTCATCAGCATCAACAGTCTCTTCATGTTCCAGAACCAAATTATTTACATCTTTACCTTGATACAGCTGTTGGATATGCTCCTGCCATCTTTCTGCTTTGTCTTCTTTCCCTAGAAGTGGCTTTCCATCTGAGCTCTTAATATTCATACACCTATATTTCCTTTTTCCAAAGGTTTCCTTGATTTTCCTGTATGCAGCATCTACCTTACGCAGGACCATACAGCCTTCGACATCCTTGCACTTCTCCTTCAGCCATTCTTCCTTAGCTACCTTGCATTTTCTATCCACTTGATTTTTTAATCGTCTGTATTCTTTTCTGCCCTCTTCATTTCTAGCATTCTTGTATTTTCGTCGTTCATCAATCATGTTTAGTATCTCCTGAGTTATCCACTGATTCTTAGTTGATCTTTTCTTCCTTCCTAACATTTCTTCAGCAGCCCTACTGACTTCATTTTTCATGACTCTCCACTCTTCCTCTATAGTGTTTCCTTCAGCCTTTTCATTTAGTCCTTGTGCAACATGTTCCTTGAAACAATCCCTTACACTCTTTTCTTTCAACTTGTCTCGATCACATCTTTTTGCATTCGTTCCTTTCTTCAATTTCTTCAACTTCAGATGGCATTTCATGACCAACAAGTTATAGTCAGAGTCCACGTCTGCTCCAGGGAAAGTTTTGCAATCCAACACCTGGTTTCTGAATCTCTGCCAAATCATAATGAAGTCTATTTGATACCTTCCAGTGTCTCCAGGTCTCATCCACGTATACAGCCATCGTTTGCGGTGTTTGAACCAATTATAGGCAAGGACTAAATTATGATCAGTGCAGAATTCTACCAGCCGACTTCCTCTTTCGTTCCTTTGTCCCAATCCAAATTCTCCTACTGTATTACCTTCTCTTCCTTGGCCTACCACTGCATTCCAGTCTCCCATCACAATTAGATTCACGTCACCTTTTACATATTGTATTAAATCTTCTATCTCCTCATATATTCTTTCAATTTCTTCATCATCCGCTGAACTAGTAGGCATATAGACCTGCACTATTGTGGTGGGCATTGGTTTGGTGTCTATCTTGACGACAATAATTCTTTCACTATGAAGGTCGTAGTAGCTTACCCGCTGTCCTATTTTCTTATTCATTATTAAACCTGTTACGGAGTTATCCGTGGTAGTTAGAGGTGAAAGAAGGTGCTGGGATGAATAGGTCTCAACTTACGAAATTAAAGTTAGTTTAAAACATTAACAAAGGTTATATTTTCTTTTCAAGATCAAGAAATGACAAGTATGACAGGAACTCAGTTATATATCAACAAGTTAAGAACGTACAATTACAATTTGTTAATGGACTTGGGCTTCGAGTCCTCCAGACACACAATCCTTGAGCAATGAGCCCAGCTTACCAATGTATAAGGTTCAACAAAGGGGCAAAAACCCCAATCATACCAAGGAGCACTAGCTCCCAATTACCCAGTTAAGCTTGCTCGAGGCACACAGAAACCAAATTTGAGAAAGAGCAACCCGCTCTCAAAGTTCAAGCCAATGCAAAGGCCACACCAAACTCCACGTTCAAGCTGCCCTACGGGCACACAAGAACAGGGGTAATGATACGCAACCTACTGAGGCCTATTCAATAAAGAAACAGGGCAATTACATGGCCCCAAAATAACAACTAGAGTGGAGGCGTAACTTGCACTCCTGATACAGATTTTTAAAAACCTACTTGGCTCCAGGCCGCTTATGCAAGGGCTAATCCCATGCTACGGAGATGACACGATAGGAAAATTTTATTACATTATGAAACGAAGAAAAACGGTTGTTAAAACGTAGTCACCTCAAAAACAATATGAGAGGGAGCTCGAGAGGGTTAGGCACTCTCTATCCCGATTTGTAATTAAAGAGACGGAATTTTATACCAAGTGTCCCTTACATTTTAAAGTAAGGTTACATGATACAAGTTTCGAACCTGTCCCGAGTGTTAAACTGCTGAGCTAGCAAGCAAAGAAGTTATTAAAAGGCCATTACCTGATGGATGAACTGCTGCCCGAAGAAAGAGGCGCTTTCCGCCCCCTGCTACATAATCACACTAGGAAATATGTTACTGCAGTCGCCAGGAGACAAGAAAATCAGCAGCTTATATATCCTCGCGGAAAATTCGAGACGTTTCATGAATGAGAACCCACACCCCCCTCAACTTTATTGGCTAGGATCAAGCAACATATCCATATCGGAGAAGACACACATTATTGGTTAGAAATTAATTAAAGAAATTGGGGATTGGCTAAATTCAAAACAAGCGGAAAGAGAAGGGTTACACTGCCAACCCAAAAAATGACTGAAAGAAATTTAACAAAGAACAAACTTATGAACACACAATTTCTCAAAAAACAGTGCTTTCACTTCGCACTAGGGTGCACAATTGTAGTTCTTCAGTAGTGCCATCTAGATGAGAGTGCTTACACTTCTCACTACAGAGAAAACAAATACAAATCGAAAAAGACACAGTTCAGAACTCTTCAAAATTTACAATAGTGACATCTTCTGAGAAACTTTAGAATTAACATGGTGGTTAAAGTTCAGGCTTCCTCCAGTAGAGGAGTTTCAACAGGCGCAATGTTTGAATTAGCGGCGCGGAGGTGTACCGCCCGGTACAGACCTCCCCCCCCCCCAAAAGTCCCTCCAAGGGGTAACACAGAAGAACACCAGATTTTGTTTTAAAACAACGTTCAAGTTATGATGTTGATGTAGAAATTAATTGCAGAAGGATTTACAAACAAGTTTTCTTAAATTGGTTGGATCCAGTTTCAAAATTCTTTGTATTAGTTTTGATATAATGTCTTTATGCTTGTAGTAGCTGAATACAGAAGGAAGAACGTTTAATTCTTGAAAGGAAAAAAATTCTAAGTCCACTAAATGTTGTAGTTGAATAAAAAATGTAGTAATTGTTGATATGAAATGTCCATGTAGCTGATTAAGTATATTACTTGAGGGCGAGACCAACCGCAGCAGCTTGTGTCCAGAGGAGGCCGCTCGGACCCCTCAAGTACCCTGAGATACCGCACTCCCGCACTATGAGAGGGGTAGTGGTGCTGAAGCACGCCGCACACGCGGCGAATGTTTACAGACCGCGGGCAAGTTGCAGGAGGTGCGCCGCACATCATCCTTGGCCGGGAGGAAGGCTACGGCTCGCCGTACAATGGTTGACCTCACTGAAGTAGATCGGGCCCGTGCTCTACTCCAGTAGCGGCACGGCGCCGCAGGCTGCGGGGGCACTGAAACTTTAAGATCTCGGCGGCAGAATTTGTTGGACCAAAATAATTTTCGGGTACAGTACTTGTGGTGGAGCTGAGGGGCCAGCGGCCTGGAAATATTTATCTCATTTTAATTAGCCACTGTGTGTGGTCGAGCAGGACACGGGAGCGTGGTAATGGCCATGGCAAGGACAGGATAGCAGTTTAACTGTTCGGGGGAGGTTGTACAATGAACATTAGGAAACAAAGAACATTATTCCAAGGGCAGAAGGCCTCAAAATGAAACCAAAAATATAAACTTCAGATTTCTTTCAAAATGTAACAAGAAATAAAACGAGCTAAGTTAGTGCGGAAATTACACAGGTTTCACCTGGGACAGGTGAACCCTAAATATCCTCTCGGTGGCTGGATTGCTTAGCAACAACGTGACCGGCGTGAGAAAATCTACAATTATGCACGGCCCATGAAATCTGGGGGCAAGCTTGCCCGCGGGAACAAAGTTCTTGATCATCACCTGGTCACCTACCTTCAAATGGGTGGGTCTCCGTCCACGATCATATCTTTCCCTAACCTTTTCATGAGACACCTTATGATTGGCTTTAGCCTTCTTCCAAAGATCTATAATTCTATCTGGATCTATTGTCTCAGGTAGAATATCACTAAGAGACCAATGGTTAGAGAGCGGCGTGTTGGGTACAAACTTGAACATCAAGGAAGCTGGAGTAAACTTATGAGATTCATGAACCGCCGAATTCAAAGCAAAAGCTAACCAATGCAAGGACGTGTCCCACCTAGAATGATCCTCGTGATGATAGGCAATAAGGGCCGACCTCAGATTACGATTGACCCGTTCAGCTAGAGATGGTTGAGGATAATAAGCCGAAGTAGTCACATGAGATATGTACAGATCACAACAAAATTTACGAAAGAGATTGGATGTGAAAGCTTTAGCATTATCAGATACAATATATTGACACGGACCGAAGGAAGCAAAAATGGAATTTAAACAAGTAATGGTGGACTGAGCGGTAGCCAGATTAGTTGGAAATAACCAAGAAAATCTCGTAAAACCATCTACACATACAAGGATGAACTTTTTGGCGTTCCCCTTTGACTGGGGGAATGGTCCTACGTAATCGATGTAGAGACGTTCCATTGGGCGTGATGCTTGCTGAGAAGACAATAGACCTACCTTGGTGGACATGGTGGGTTTACTAAGCCAACATGATTTACAAGATTTTACCAATTCACGGATTTCTCCGTCCATACCCTTCCAGATGAACATTTCACGAATCTTTTCTCGGGTTTTGAAGATGCCTAAATGCCCCCCCCCCCAATGGGGTCTCATGGTAGTACTTGAAGATCATTGGTACAAGAACAGCTGGAACTACAACTTTCATATTTTGATCATGCCTCGACGGGCAACATAAAACACCATTCCTCAATACATAAGGGGCGACATGTTCCCCCGAAGAAAGGGTTTCCATGATCGGAGCCAGCGTCGGATCTTCACGTTGATATTTTTCAATATCCCTAAACAACATGTGAGCATCAGTCAGAATGGCATTAACCTCAGATAGTATGGACTCGGTAGTTGAAGAACTATCATCCAGAACCGGGGTCTCTACATCGTTAGCAAACATACGGCTTAGTACGTCAACAACGACGTTTTCAGAACCTCTGATATGCCTAATATCAAATTGGAAGGCCGAAATTCGGATGGCCCACCGGGCTATACGACCAGTACGACGCGGCCTACCTAAGACCCAGCTTAAGGCTTGGTTATCGGTCTCCAAGTCAAATTTGACATGTTCCAGATAGAGACGGAACTTTTCTAAAGCAAATAAGACTGCCAAAACTTCGAGCTCATAGATGGAATATTTGGTTTCTTGAGCCGATAGGGTCCTAGATGCATGGGCGATGGGTCGCCTCCCTAGTTCAGTCTCTTGAAGAAGGACCACAGCTACCGCCGACGACGACGCGTCGGTTTGGACGATGAATTTCTTGGAGAAATCGGGCATGGCTAGAACAGGGACGTTACACAGAGCTAATTTGAGATCTTCAAAAGCGGCTTGCTGAGAAGGTCCCCACTGAAATTTGACGCCTTTCCTACGAAGTAAGTTCAAGGGCGCCGCTCTATTGGCGAAATTTGGAATAAATTTCCTGAAGAAATTCACCATACCAGTGAACCTAGCAATACCTTTGATGTCCTTGGGAGGCTTGAAATCACGGATGGCCTGTGTTCTAGAGTGATAGACTGCGACACCATCGGGCGACACAATATGCCCTGGGAATGACATGGAGGGCTTAGCGAAGGCAACCTGGGACAACTTCACAGTTAACCCAGCCATACGAAGGCGATTGAGAACTTCTTTCAGATGATCTAGATGTTCTTCGAGGGTCTCCGAAAATACGACATCATCAAAATAGTGGTACAAGTACTCGAATTTGATGTCGGAGAAGACCCTATCTAGCAGTCTAGTGAGTACAGCTGCTCCCGTGGGGAGCACGAAAGGTACGCGGTTGTATTCATACAAATTCCAATCCGTGGCAAACGCTGTAAGATGTTTAGATTCTTCAGCCAGAGGAATTTGATTATAGGCCTGATTCAGATCCAATATGGTAAAGAACTTAGCCTTCCGAAACCGTGAAAAACAAGAGTGAAGGTCTGGAAGGGGCACAGATTGTAACACCACCTTCCGATTGAGAGCCCTATAATCAATCATGGGCCTGAAGCCACCTTGTGGTTTCGGGACTAGAAAAATAGGAGAAGAATACGCCGACTTAGAGGGCCGAATAATACCGTCCTTCAGCATCTGATCAATGATTTCCTTCAGCGCCTTCATTTTAGGTGGAGATAGCCTATAAGGTGGGAAACGGACAGGAATCGAATCCGTAACCTCAATCTTATATTCAATGACGTCTTAACACCAAGAGTATCCGAGAACACCTCTGGAAACGACTGACACAACTTACGAATACTATCAGCCTGCTCCTCAGGTAGATGTCTAAGATCTAACAACATCTCATCCTGGGTAGGCGAAACAGATGAACATGATACAGAATTACATTTCAATAAGGTGATTTTACAATTAGAAGGAAATTTGAATGTGCACGACTTACTTTGAAGATCGAGCACTAGGCCAGTATGGGACATGAAGTCGGCTCCCAATATAATGGGGCAAGATAAGTGCTTTACCACAAACAATTTAACTTTCCAAGAAGGGAAGAAGGGTTCGCTGACTCAGCCGAAGCCCCTAGTCACTTATTATTATTGGCCTTGGTGGAAGTTGCACCAGAAGTTGAGCAGGAGGGAGTACTGTTAGCATTAGGGCAGTTCTTGGCAATATGTGAAAACGCGCCGCATTTAAAGCAACCGTGAGATGACCGTACTCCATTCTTTGTCCCACTAGACTTGATCAATGGACATGTACTGCGAAGATGGTCAGGCGACCCGCAAGCATAACATTTATGGGGTGTGATGGGTCGGCGGGGAGGAGGCCGAAAACTACTAGAGGATGGAGGGGGGTCCTTCGCGACACGCAACGTATCGGCGTATCTGACTCTTTCGGCTGAGGCAGCCATAGCCTCTAACTCAGCGAAAGTTTGTGGACGCGACGCAAAACACAAGTATGATCTGTAAGGAGGTGAAATACCTTCTACAATAGCCTGAACAATTTGATCTTCAGGGAAATGAAGGGCAAATACCCTAGTATAGAACTTGATGTCTTGTATGAAGTTCGCCAGGTTTTCATCAAGTCGCTGCACTCTATAATAATATTTCTGAATTAGAGATCACCTAGCTCGAGCTGGAATAAAATTAGCTAACAGATTGGCGTGGAAGTCTTCTATGAATGACTGTTCAGCGATTCCCCTAACTATCTTGTCGGAGAGAACACCAATTGCAAAGGGATAGATGATTTGCAAAATCTGACAAGCAGAAAGAGAAAAACCAAGGGCATGATCCTGGAATTCAACTAAAAACCTTAAGAAAGCAATGTCATCGGTTGTGGAGTTAACAGAAAACTTAGAAATACCCCTAAGTAACATAGCTAATGGATGGGGTAAACTGCTGAAACCAGGTGACATAGTAGAAAGGGGCCTAAGTGGCGGAGAAGCAGATTCCGAAGGTGCCCTATTTAACACAAAGGGTGGAATGGACGTGCGACGATCGGACTCGGTTCCTAATGGGGCAGATATTCGTTGTGTAGTCGCCTCAGTACAACTTCCTTCCTCTTTAGAGGAATTCTCCACACTTACAATATTTACTACCATAGGTTGGTCGACTTTACGGATAGCAGGTCCAGATAACAACTGACTAACTTTACTAGACATTTGGGACAAGTTTTCGGCAAGGGCACTAGCCTCCTTACCCTGAAGGTCATTTAACTTCAGAGAAAATAGATCACACACCCTATTATAAAAGTGATACAACCGAGCCTGTACTCTTTTGAGTTGATTAGGAGATGGATCACTTACTTCAAAAAAACTAACTACAGATGCTAGCTCAGTAGTATTATCATTGATCGTGGAGAGAGCGTCGTCAATCTCTTTCTCTCCCAAAGTCGGGATGGTAATAGGCAAATCAAGGGAATCTTTTAGCTTCTTGGAGTCGACTGCAACCGTGCCTCCAGATTTAACGTTTCTCAGAGATAGTTCATAAATTAATTCCTCTTTACGCAAATAGAAAGGATGGAGAACCTCGCGAGGGCCGGACATGATGACAAACTTTTTAGAAAGAAAAATTTTAAAAAATTCCACCAACTGTGAAAATTGTTAGAGTTCGAATCAAAGCAGTTTTAGCCGTCAAAAGGGTCTAAATTGTGACTCATTCAACCACGCTCTGCTACCACTTGTTACGGAGTTATCCGTGGTAGTTAGAGGTGAAAGAACGTGCTGGGATAAATAGGTCTCAACTACGAAATTAAAGTTCATTTAAAACATTAACAAAGGTTATATTTTCTTTTCAAGATCAAGAAATGACAAGTATGACAGGAACTCAGTTATATATCAACAAGTTAAGAACATACAATTACAATTTGTTAATGGACTTGGGCTTCGAGTCCTCCAGACACACAATCCTTGAACAATGAGCCCAGCTTTACCAACGTATAAGGTTCAACAAAGGAGCAAAAACCCCAATCATAGCAAGGAGCAGTAGCTCCCAATTACCCAGTTAAGCCTGCTCGAGGCACACAGAAACCAAATTTGAGAAAGAGCAACCCGCTCTCAAAGTTCAAGCCAATGCAAATGCCACACCAAACTCCACGTTCAAGCTGCCCTACGGGCACCCAAGAACAGGGCTAATGATACCCAACCTACTGAGGCCTATTCAATAAAGAAACAGGACAATTACATGGCCCCAAAATACCAACTAGAGTGGAGGCGTAACTTGCACTCCTGATACACCTTTTTAGAAACCTATTTTGTTCTAGGCCGCTTATGCAAGGGCTAATCCCATACTACGGAGGTGACACGATAGGGAAATTTTATTACATTATGAAACGAAGAAAAACGGTTGTGAAAACGTAGTCACCTCAAAAACAATATGAGAGGGAGCTCGAGAGGGTTATGCACTCTCTATTCCGATTTGTAGTTAAAGAGACGGAATTTTATACCAAGTGTCTTTTACATTTTAAAGGAAGGTTACATGATAAAAGTTTCGATCCTGCCCCGAGGGTTAAACTGCTGAGCTAGCAAGCAAAGAAGTTACTAAAAGGCCATTACCTGATGGATGAACTGCTGCCCGAATAAAGAGGCGCTTCCCGCCCCCTGCTACATAATCACACTAGGAAGGATGTTACTGAAGTGGCGAGGAGACAAGAAAATCAGCAGTTTATATATCCTCGCGGAAAAATCGAGACGTTTCATGAATGAGAACCCACACTCCCCTCAACTTCATTGGCTAGGATCAAGCAACATATCCATATCTGAGAAGACACACATTATTGGTTAGAAATTAATTAAAGAAATTGGGGATTGGCTAAATTCAAAACAAGCGGAAAGAGAAGGGTTATACTGCCAACCCAAAAAAATGACTGAAAGAAATTTAACAAAGAACAAACTTATGAACACAAAATTTCTCAAAAAAACAGTACTTTCACTTCGCACGAGGGTGCACAATTGTAGTTCTTCAGTAGTGCCATCTAGAAGATAATGTTCACACTTCTCACTACAGAGAAAACAGATATAAATCGAAAAAGACACAGTTCGGAACTCTTCAAAATTTACAATAGTGACATCTTCTGAGAAACTTTAGAATTAACATGGTGGTTAAAGTTCAGGCTTCCTCCAGTAGAGGAGTTTCAACAGGCGCAATGTTTGAATTAGCGGCGCGGAGGTGTACCGCCCGGTACAGAACCAACTCCTGCATTTCCCCTGTTTGATTTTGTGTTGATAATTCGGTAGTCGCCTGACCAAAAATCTTGTTCTTCCTGCCAACGTACTTCACTTATACCAACTACATCTAACTTTAGCCTATCCATCTCCCTTTTCAGGTTCTCTAACCTACCACAACGATTCAAACTTCTAACATTCCACGCTCCGACTCGCAGAATGTCAGTATCCATCTTCCTGATGATCGCCCCCTCTCATGTAGTCCCCACCCGGAGATCCGAATGGGGGACTAGTTTACCTCCGGAATATTTTACTCGGGAGGAAGCCATCATCAGTACATCATTCATACAGAGAGAGCTGCATGTCCTCGGGAGGTAGTTACGGCTGTAGATTCCCGTTGCTTTCAGCCGTGTAGCAGTATCAACACAGCTAAGCCATGTTGAGTATTATTACAAGACCGTATCAGTCAATCATCTAGACTGCCGCCCTTGCAACTATCGAAAGGCTGCTACCCCCCTTTCGATGAACCATTCGTTAGTCTGGTCTCTCAACAGATACCCATCCGATATGGTTGCACCTGCGGCTCGGCTATCTGCATCATTGGGACACACAAGCCTCCCCACCGCGGCTAGGTCACATGGTTCACAGAGGAGGAATATGGAGGGATGTAATTTGCGTGTTTCTGTGGTGGATGGTAGTGTAGCGTGTTGTGTGAATGTGAAGAGGAAAGTGTTGGGACAAACACAAAAACCCAGTTCCCGAGCCAGAAGAATGTTTTTTGCTATTTGCTTTACGTCGCACCGACACAGATAGGTCTTATGGCGACGATGGGACAGGAAAGGCCTAGGAGTGGGTAGGAAGCGGCCGTGGCCTTAATTGAGGTACAGTCCCAGCATTTGCCTGGTGTGAAAATGGGAAACCACGGAAAACCACCTTCAGGGATGCCGACAGTGGGGTTCCAACCCACTATCTCCCGAATACAAGAAAAATTAATATGACATTACAATCCTCGACCGGCCGGGAATCTAACCCGGGATCCCTATAAACCGAAGGCCTCAACGCTGACCACTCAGCCAAGGAGTGGGGCAGGAGGAGGAAAAGACTATTCTGATAAAATGCCCTAAACTCACTCAGAGTTCGCCTGCTGCCACTTCTCTTGTCAGCAATACCACTAATTTTAGTACCGAATACCGTGCTTATACTACTGTATAATAGTGTAAAAACCAAAACAACAGGCAAAATATGCCTACAACGTCACAAATCACTGATTAAAATACTTAGTCAACTCGACTGCTACCATCACAATTTTTCACTTTTAGACCTACAACCACAAGCCACAACTCAATAAACAGAATGAGATAATGAGAAGACTAAAATAAATCACAGGTTGGGTGGTTATAAATCCTACAACACGACAATAGCTCCTTTCAAGATGGCTTTCATGGCTGCAGATTCTATTAACTTTCCCTTCCTGTGATCGTATGAAAATGTCGACAATAGGTGTTTACAATCACAGCGCAGCCGCAACTGCGACTGTGGTGTGGGTCACAGCTAGACTTGGACTGGTGAGTGTGATGCTGTGATTACTGATTAGATTAGTTGCTACTGCTTTCTTAACTGCTAGTCTGCTATTGCTACTGGCTGCTACTATTGGCCTTGCTGCGCGTTTCACGCTGATTGATCAGGTGTGGGTCACAGTTAGGCTTGGACTTGTGAGTGTGATGCTGTTATTACTGAATTAGATTAGTTGCTACTGCTTTCTTAAGTGCTAGTCAGCTAAATGCTACTGGCTGCTACTATTGGCCTTGCTGTGCGTTTCACGCTGGTTGATCCCGTTAGTTTAAGGATTTCTCGCAGCGCAGCGCTGCCGCCTGCGAAACATCACAATCGCAGTTAAGACCTGCTAGTCTGGCCAACCCGCTAGCAGGTTGAACTGTGATTTCACACTAGCAGTGATTTAGTAGCAGGTTTGCAAAGCACTTCCCATCACTATTGAAAAGCAACGAAATGGAGCTGGATACTCCCGGTTATGCGGGAGATACAGTAGGCAATATGCCTAAATACGTTTTCAATCTTATGTTCCTCTAGTGATAGTGATTTTGTATTTTACTGATTCTTTTAATTCTACTATGTGAGTGTTGACTGTGGGCCTGCGTGCCAAGGCAGGCAGATTACCTCTGAAAACATGTTTCTGGTGTAAGTTTGTGATAAAGGATTACACTAATTTGGATACAAAACCACCAGCATGTAAGTAATATCTATTCAAAAATTATTTTGGAGCAACGCCACCTTCAGTGGATTACTTGGAGGTGACATTGTTTACAACCGTCGTCTTGGAATTTTCAAAAACATTATCTTGTCCGTTTACGAACCAACGTTGTCACTGTTATTTAATTTTAGGCCTACCTCGAGTTATCGCCAATGTAGTGTGAATTGAATCTGAACTCCATACCCGGTATTTGGAAATCTAATAGCCGACTGAAAAATTTAAACCACTATTGATAAAATTCTCATGTAAAAGTGATATGTAAATTTAATGACGAGGCGAATTGGAAACCCGCGGTGAGCATATGTGCATTATGTCATTCCTACCTTGCTATTGTTGAGATTGTTGTGCGTTTTTGGTTTTTTGCACCATATACGGTGTGCGTATGGTTTTGGTTGGTCGTATTGTTATTATTATTATTATTATTATTACTATTGTTATTATTATTATTATTATTATTATTTTTGCACGGTGTGTTTCTCTTACTGCCTGTTTCTTTCTGATTTTGAAATGCGTGCTCTGATTGTATCTGATTTCGTGTAATTTTCCAAATTGTGTCTTGTTGTTATGTAATCCCTTTTTTGCCGATGTCTCCTGCGTTCGGTCTTATCTCATGTGCTCATTGTCGTGGTTCCAAGGCCACCTCGTAGTTAATTTAATAACGACCATCTTGGTCTTATGTAAAATTATTCCTTATAGGAAATGCCACTTTCTATGGATTTAATCTCATGATACATGTAATTATAATTTTATTATTATTATTATTATTATTATTATTATTATTATTATTATTATTATTATTATTATTAGTCATGTCAGTACTCCTCGGTTTTATAAATCTAAAATTTCTTTGCCCGGTTTATGAACTTCGAGGTGATTAACGCTCACATTCCTTCTTCTTACGTAGTTTTGTTTTCTTCTTGCTTTGTTACGTCACTAGCCTAAATATTTATTATCTGGTGAACGCTAAAGATTTTGGCAGGCTTTGCCTATTATTTAAAAAAATTAATAGCTTGGGTCGTGAGTTGCTAGTGGACCTTTAGCGTGTGTTGTTGTTCTGTTTACATTGTGGAACATAATAATTCTTTTTCCTCCCCTTGTAATATTGTATGAATTTGGGGAATATTTTTCTGGTTCCTAGTTATTAACTTTTGGTTCGTTTCTTTAATTTATTTTGTAATTTTGGTTCTACTTGCCACATATTTCGGGTTCGTGTGTATGGTGTGTATTGCCTAGTGATTGACAAAAGGAAGATTGAATCCTTGTTGCAACAAGTTAATTATCTATGGCCAGTAATTAATTTACAAAGGTATACCTTAAAGTTTAAAGTCTAATATTAAAGTTAAAAATAATATTTTTACAAAAGGGATTTGTTAATAAAATTGTAATCCTCTTCTGTATTATAATTCTGCTACTGGTCTGAGTTAGTACAATTTAGTAATATAATATTCATTTATTTACCTTATTGCTTCTTGTATTATTAAAGTTTTGAAAGTAGGAATCTCTTACTGTAAGTTTTAATGAATTCTGTTCATTTATTCAAATGTTAAGTGTGAAACCGAGGTTTCGTTTTGTCTCCTTTCCACCAACGTTTTGAGATTGCCTATTACGGTGTAGAAAACTGTATTGTAATTTTCTTCTGTTTTAAACGGTGTTCTCACAATTTCTCATGTTTAACTCTGCGAGCGCATGTGAGCTCTGATTGTTACTGCTATCTACGGCTATAATGGGAACTATTTATCCCATTTCTCCTTGAAGCTGCTCCGGCCAATCAGCGCTTGGTGTCAGCCATCTTGATGAAGACTCTCTCTCTGGCGCGAGAGAGAGGGAAGCGAAGCGAGCAGTTGCTGCTTTGCAATCATGGCTAAAAGTCGTTGGCGTTCTGAGCTCAAAGCAAAGCTTTGGGATAGCATCATGGACGGTGGATAGTAAATCATAAGGATGTGGGGATGTGCTCCACACCCTCATCATATTTTCTTTATATTCTCAATTTGTAACCTCGTAGTGAGTGATTGTTTTTAATATGCTGGGAAGGAAGATCTCCAACTGGTAAGGTGCACATGGCCGAGCCATGTATAAATCATACTACTGATTGAGCAAGCAACCAACCTGTAAGTCAACCTTTGTTATTTTGGTATTTTCATCGGCGGTGAACTGTTCGTGTGATTTCTTCGGAGGAAACTTATTTATTATCAATGTTGTGAGTTCGATTATAATGATGTGGCCCTTTTCATTGTTGGGTAAAATTATAGTGCCCTTTCAAAACAAAGTATCGGGTTGAAAAGACCTTGTTAATTCAGAGTACCTAGTGTATAACCTTTCTCGTAATGGAATTTAAGTGTTACTTGGGGTAATTTCCAAAGAAAAGCTGTGGTGTAAAATTTTTATTATTATTATTATTATTATTATTATCATCACACCGTAATGATGTTACTGCTGCTTTGAAATTATTTTTGTTTTTTTAAAAGTAGGGTAATACATGGGAGATCCAGTAGGGATTACTTGTGCTATGCTGGTTTATTTTAATTTAATATCCTTTATTTTTTGGGGCTTTAAACGTGTTTTGCGTATGTTTTTTTTTTGCCCTTCTGGCCTCCATTGTTTTGGTGCCATTGTTGGTCCTTCCATCGGGATTGGTTCTCCCATGGTTTAACAATTGCTTTGTTGCCTGGGTAATGGTTGTTGATTTTTTTTGAAATGGAGTGATGTTGGTGATGATTTTTATGTTGGGAGACTACCCTGTCTGATGTTTGTTCAGTATTTTTGACACCCCGTTGCGTATGTACTGTTTCTTGGGCACCCCAGTTGCTCTCTTTCCCTTTTCCTTCTATGTTTGTTGTGGTGGGTTTCTTTCCCTTGATAACTTATTATGAAAAGCACTTAGCATCCTATGACTGGAACTCCCACTGTATTAATGGTTCCCCGTTTGCTGATGTGAAACGGATAGAGAGTAGGAACCTCTCAAGGAATAACGGTGAACCAAGAAGGTTGTATTTTCTAATTTTTAACAAAGTATCCTTTCCAAATGGAATCCTCTGATAAATGATTTGGTGGTTGTTGCTAAGTAAACAGGTTGAGGTGATTGTAATCCTTCCTGCAGCCTATATCTTTCTTGCCGACTGGCGTTTTGTGTTTTAATTTCTTAATTTTGGTCTGTTTCAAACTCAAGGTACCATTTAATTTACTTTCATTATTTTCTTACCGACCGGCGGTTTCAAATGATTTTTCATTAATTTATCTTTGGGTGTTTCTTGAGTTTAATTGTGTTTCTTGTGGTTTTAGTGAGGTCTGCTTCCCTTATTTTACCTAATTTAAATTAATCTCTTTGAATTTTAAAGGCCTCCTTATTTTTATCCTATGTCATCTGATTTTATTTAGTTTCTGGTACCTGTTTTTTTTTCTAATATTACTAACTACGAGGATGTCTTTTTTTAAATTTGTTAATCTGAGTTTGATGAATTATATATATTCTTTTTTTTTAAAAAGAAAGTTTTGTCTTTATTTCCACGCAACATTTATTTGACACACTGTCCGTTGGTAGTTTGATCCACCTGTTTTTTTCTACCACCTGGAGGTAAGTTTTCCTTTTACTATGTTCCTTTTGGTGTTTCCTGGGTGTGTAGTGTTTATCACGCTTCCGTTTTGTTCCTTTCAACAGGATCTTTGTCCTGTGTTGTGTTTTTACTGCCAATCAGTTTAGTTGGCACCGGGTAACCTAACTGGTGGGGCAGTAAGTGGTAGCAGAGTTGACTACGCTCGTGCTACTGTTAATTACCTGTAGGTCGGTCGTATCCCCCTTTCTTGAAAACTGTACAGTGTGACAAATGGTTGAGTGGTGGAAAAAAAGGCAAATGGTCTTAAAGGTTACTTACTTTTGTGAAAAGAAGCGCATTTATCTTGATTAATTTGTTGGAATTTTGTTGCATGTACCTCCACGATGTCTCGAGCGGTCCTGTTTCCCCACAAGCTCCGTAAGGCAGAGTTAACCTATGAGCTAGCGATACGTGGAGCTAGTCCAGCGGGTTCTGTTGCTGATTGTGCTAATCTTCTTTCCCAGCTTATTCAGGTGCCCATTAATCCTTCTCGTGTTCGCCCCAGCAATGTTGGTGAGTCACTTCATTTTATCACTGAGGCTTTGACCGAGATAGAAGTAATAAGGGAAGAGTTCTTGGAATTGTGTCCTACTAAAGCACAAATTGACCGTTTAAAGGCCAGAGTATATCACTACTTGGGAAGGATCCATGATTTGTTGTCGCTTAAACCTGAACCCGAGTTTATCTCTCAGTGCACCAAATTGTTGGCTATTGCCTCTAGCATTTCCGCTGTGCTGGACCTGATGATTGACAGCAGAGGTATGGATAACCTAAAAATCAGTCAAAAATGTAATCCTTCTGACCCTATTCCTCAGTGTTCCTCAAACCATGTAGTTACCCCTCCTAATAACCAAGGTTTATGTTGTGCTGCCTCTCCCGCCCTGGAAAGTTTGTTGTCTAAAATGAGCCTTACTCCCACCTACAACCCTTTAAAGGAGCTTTTCCATGGGGTGAAAAATTTCTCAGTAGATTCGATTGAGGAAAGCATTCGTTTTCTGCGGTTTCTAGTAGAAATGAAGGATTCCGGTAAAGTTTATTCTATCGATGATTTGGGTATCCTTCGTGCTCTTTTCTCTCATTGTGAAGGTATTCTGAAACGGGAAATCTCAGAGGCCATTTCATCGAAACTTAAGGTTGATGAATTTCATGAATCGGTGTTGAAAAAATTTATTCCCTCCTTGGCGTTACAGAGCTTAATTCCTCAACATTGTTTTCGGACGCAGTTCCTTCATGAAAATTTACTTTCTTATATCCTTGACCTCAGATTTTTCTGTAAAGTTTTCAAAATTACTGTTCCCGAGGAAGAAATGGTGGCAAGAATTTTAAAAGGGATCTCTCCTTCATACAGGTCCTACCTTTCCCTGAGTAAGTGCCCAACTACTTTTGATGAACTGGAGGTTGCATGCTCCTTCGCTGAAGACGTCAAGCATGGAGATGCCTCCAGACCTGTAAGTTTAGCTCCTCCTGCCAAACCTGTTCCTCCTGTCCACTCTTCTATGTATAAGAATGCCAATGCCAAGAAGTGTTTTAACTGCGGTTCTAGGAATCTCCTCAGGAATGCTTGTACCGTAGTTAAGCGCAACTCTAGGGGTTGTTGCTATACTTGCGGATCTGCTCAGCATCTTAAGAATAATTGCCCCTTGTCAGCTCCTAAATCTGGTCAATGACTAGAAGTTTCCCAAATAAAGTGTAAAAATTCTAATTCTGGATAGTCTCCGGGCTCTGCTAAGGTTATCTGTCCCCAAAGGTGTAATAAGATTTCTACCTGTGGTGTTTCCCAGGGTACCTTTGCTGAAGTCGAAGTAAATAACGAACCCCTGTTAGCATTGATTGATTCTGGTAGTATTGTCAACGTGATTCATTTTGGATGGTATTCCAAGCTGAAGAGTGCTTGTAAACTTAATGAACTATTACCTGTTGGTGTGAAGTGTGTGGCTGCTAATGGGAACAAGTTGGAAATGCTGGGGGCTGTAAAGGTAAAAGTAAGAATTGGGAATTTCACCTGGAAAATCACGTGCCTTGTGGCACCTAACCTGTCTTGCAACATGATTTTAGGGACAGGGTTCTTGTCGAAAACGGGACTAGTTATGGATCTTCAAGCTAGGATGTTTTTCTTTAAATTTTCTCCTGATTCTAAATTTAATTTAAGGGATCTTTCCTCGTGTGCAGTCAAGGTTTCCTGTGTAGATGAGTCACTACCGGAAGGAGTCGGTGAAATTGATAAATTGGATCTCAGCCATTTAAGTGAGGAGGAAGCTGAACGTATTCGTGTTCTATGTAATGATTTCCCGGATGTGTTTACTAGCAAGTTAGGAGTTACTGATGTTCTCGAGTATCAGATTGAGTTATCAGATAACACTCCTGTCAGATCCCATCCTTACCGCCTCTCACCTCCTCGTATGCTCGAGCTTAAAAAGATTATTGTCCAAATGTTAGCTGACGGAGTGATCCGTCCATCTACCTCTCCCTATGCTTCCCCGGTCTTCCTGGTACCTAAACCCTCTGGAGGGTTCAGGGCTGTTATCGACTACAGGGCTTTAAACCGCAAGGTCATCTTGCAATCCATCCCTTTACCCGATCTGCACACTTGTTTTGGGTGGTTCTCGGGTGCCAAGTTTTTCACCGTGTTAGATCTCAATCAGGCATATTACCAAGTCCCATTGTCTATGTCTTCCATTCCACTGACCGCTTCCATCACTGATTGGAACCTCTATGAATTTCTGAGGCTTCCGTTTGGCATCTCTTGTGGCGCGGCTGTTCTCACGAGGCTGTTAGACACTATTCTCTCTGATATTAAGTTTAGGTTCGTCTTTAATTACCTTGATGACCTGGTTATATTCTCAAAAACCTTCGAAGAACATGTCGAACATGTTAGAGAAGTCTGGGTCGCTTGAGGAAAGCTGGACTGACTGTCAAGTTGTCAAAGGTAGCGTTTGCAAAGCCGAGTATGTCTTTCCTTGGACATGTGGTTTCCTCCGATGGTATCTCCATCGACCACTCTAGGACTCAGGCTATTAGGGACTTTCGACTCCCTAAAGATGTCAAAGGCATCGCAAGGTTCGTGCGCATGGTCAATTTTTTCAGGAAGTTCATTCCTAATTTTGCAGAGATAGCTGCTCCGCTAAATCATCTTAGACGTAAAGACGTGAAGTTCTTCTGGGGTCGTCCTCAGCAAGAAGCCTTTGAAGCTTTGAAATCCGCTCTGATGAATGCTCCCGTTTTGGCTATTTCAAATTTTAATAAAAGGTTCATTGTGCAAACTGACGCCTCTGGCAAAGCGATTGCTGGTGTTCTTCTACAAGAGTACGAGGATGGGCTTAGGCCCGTAGCTTACGTGTCTAGGACTCTTACCAACCTAGAAAACAAGCACTCCATTTATGAGTTGGAATCTCTGGCCATGTTGTTTGCCCTGGAAAAATTCAGACCCTTCATCGAGCATGTTAATTTTGATCTCGAGACAGACAACCAAGCTCTTTCTTGGGTATTGAACCGACCCAAGAGAACTGGTCGTATCACTAGATGGGCTTTGAGGATTTCATCTTTCAATTTCAATGTCAGGCATATCAGGGGTTCTGAGAACGTCATCGCCGACGGCCTAAGTAGGATGTTTGAAGATAATTTTGGCACCGATGTAAATCCTGATGATAAAAAAATTGTAACTAACGTCTTTGGAGTTAATGCCATTCTTTCGGATCTTCCTCTACTATATCATGAAATTGCAGATCATCAGAAAACTGATCCAGATTTGAAGGAGATCATTGATAAGCTTAACAGAGGATCTGTACTAAAGCCATACTCTCTTGTTAAGGGTGTTCTTTGTTGTAAAGGTCGAAAGAGTCGGAATTTCAAAATTGTTGTCCCTAGGATCCTTGTCCCGGAAATTTTCAAATATTATCACTGCTCTCCCATTGGCGGACATTTGGGTACGTTCAAGACTAGGGAAAATATTAGACAGATCTTCATTTGGAAAAAGATGGATAATGACATTAGAAACATGGTGAAATCTTGTCAGGCCTGTGCTATTAGCAAACCAAGTTCGAACAACCGTGTGGGATTTTTATCTTCTTCTCAAGCCTCTCGCCCAATTGGACGGCTCTTCATCGATTTCCTGGGTCCGCTCCCCCGTTCTACCTTAGGAAACACCTACATTTTCGTGTGCATTGATGCCTTTTCTCGATTCAGCTGGATTATCCCTACGAGATCTACTGACACTCGAACGACTATCAGTTATTTGAACTCTATCTTTGCGTCCTTTGGTCCTCCCAAGTTTTTAGTCTCCGACAACGCCTGTACTTTCACCAGCCATTCATTCAGGAAATATTTGTTCGAGTTATGCATCTCACATGTAACTACCACTCCATACTATCCTAACCCATCTTACGCTGAGAGAATGAACAGGAATCTAAAGTCCGCCTTGATTGCGTTTCATCATAACAATCAGTCCAAGTGGGATTCTTGCCTGCACTGGTTGGCCCATGCGTTCAACTCAGCCTTACATGAAACTCATGGTAAGACGCCTATGTCTCTGATGTTTGGTTACCCTCCGTATTCGCCCATGTCCAACCTACTTGGAATCGATGACCTGTCCAAGCCCAATGATCTTCAGAAAATTTGGGATGAAGCGAGGAAAAATCTGTCTGTATCGTACGAGAAGGCTAAGAAACGGTACAACAAGGGTAGAAAATCAACAAGGTTGAAGGTTGGAGACCAAGTCTTCATTAAATGCTACCCAATTAGTAAAGCTATCAAAAAATTTTCTGCTAAACTGGCTCCCATGTACCAAGGACCTTGTACCATTTTGCAGTTCTTGTCCCCTGTATCAGTGTTAGTTAGTGATCCCATCGCTAAGAGAATTAGGCGAGTTCATCTGTCTCAAATCAAATCTGGTTAAGGTGTAGTTTCCCTTTACTTTCCCTTTAATTTTGGTGTTTGGTACAACCTTAGGTAGGATGTGGTGTACGGTTTAAAGATGCGCCTAAGAACTACCTTTTAGTGGGCTAATTAGGGTTAATTCGTGGGTAGCGTGTAAAACCGTGTAATATTTTCTGATTTTTAATCTCTGTATTAATTCCCTGGCTTATGATGGTTTCCTGTGCGAGCTTTTCCTTTGATAGGTCTGGAAAAATTATCCTGTAAGGTCTCTTGTTGATATTTCGTAATGAAACGGACTTGGCATGTGAAGCTTAATTATCTTATGTAGACCTTGTAGCTCCGCTATATGGTAAATTACTAGTCAATCTACCTGTGTTGATTTAAAACTTGTTGGTTAAAATCGTCCTGCCTGTGCTATCTTTCCGTGCCCTGCTAGGTTCTATTTCTTATTCCCATCCTAGGGTAGCTTGGGTTTGTCTACTACCCTGGATTGTTCTTCCATAAAAAATGAGGTCTGCATAATCTGTAGCTATTGATTTTCATCGTGATTTGCGTATGCACTGTGGGGTTAGTGCTCCCTTTCGAGATGTTGTACATTATCATTATCTCTGATTTCCCTGGTTCTTCTGTCTCTGGGCTGTTTGTTTCATTTTTACTGTATGATTGCTCTCTCGTGCTGATAGTAAGGTGTCATCGCAGGATTTGGCTTCCCTTGTAATATCATTTGTTAATGGGTGTAGGTTGAGAAACTCTTCTAATGTCAGTGAAGCCTTCTTTATGTTAAATTTTGGGCGGAAGTGATTAGTTGTGAAGGAGCTCTGTTGATTGGGGTTGGGAGTGGTAACCTGTTTGCCTTGTGCATGGACTTGAGTCTTCCTGGTTCTCCACTGTCTGACGGTTGGTAATAGGTGCTCCTACCTTGCTAATTCATCCAATGTCCTGTTCCTTACTATTCTCATGTCTTTGGGAGTTGTGTGTTCCTTTTGAGATTGGCTCGTCGCTAGTTCGTTGTACCTAAAAGATCTTCGTACTCAATTTGATAACTGTTGGAAATTTCCTTTCATTATTGTTTTCTGTAGCCCCACGATAATCTTTTAGTTCTGTGCTCCTCTGGAAGCTTAATTCGCCAGGTTCCTTGTTTCAAATTATTTGTTCTGTTTCCTGTTCTGTGCTGTTCTATGCGAGTTGTGTGCTCTTGTAGTATGTAGAGTATCCTACCTTATCTACCTGTTGTTGTAGTGTTTGGTTGTCAAGTAAGGTCCTTAACCTGAGAATTCTACTTCTTTAGCCGCGATAGGTTTGGTGTTGGGCCTCTATCTGGTGGTGTTATTTCGGTACCGAAGTGTTGTTTGACATGTAAATTTTTGATGGTCGCATGATGACTTCTTAGCATGGTGTTGAAGATTGTGTAATCTTTTAAACCCTGATGGGCTGGCACATGTTTCTGGAAGTTATTGTGGTTTTGATGTTGTGTAGTCGTTATTGGGTAGTTATAACACTTGATAGAAGATTGTATGGCCTTGTGATTTCTCCTGTGTCCTGGTAGATTTGGGAATTGTTAGTTTTTGGTTGCACGCAACTCTTGTAGTATTGTATGAAGGTGGATTTAGGTAACTGGTTTCCTGTTGTATTTTGTTTCTGCCATTCCCTTGTTTTCATGCATAACCTGTTTCTCTGACGTCATCATGTATTCCTTTATTATTGCTATAAGTTCATTTAATGTCGACCTACCGCTCTAGGTGTTGGTTGGTGGATTTTTATGCTTGTCGATATGGTCGTTTTAACATCTATCGTTCTGCGTTTCTTCGAATAAGTATGGGATTATTTGAGGAAACTCTGGATGTATGCTAGCGTCTTTCCGCTAAATGATCATGAGGTATGTGGGTAGCCTTCCTTCCTTCTTCCTAGTCTTATGGAAAATTTTTCTATCGTCCTGCCTCGTCTCTGCCATTTATTCCTTTATTTACCTCATCTCCTTGGGAAATGGAAATAGGTACCTGTCTGCTGTTGAGCAACAGGGTGATTGTGATGTCACTTATTTTTAGTCCGATTTGTGTCGAGGTCCTGACGGGCTACTGGTAGGTTATGTTGTGTAGGACATGGTTCCCCTTTTTCCTGCTGCTCAACTGATCTGAGGCATATTTCACGTTCCTTTTAATTTGATTAGCTGTCCGGGTGGGAAATAACTGGTGTTTGCGGACGTTGGTTGGTCTTTGGGTTGTGCTTGTGTTTAACCTCATGAAATTTATTTTCTCAAAACCTCTCCTGTTCTGTTTTTCCCATGGTACTGCTATGGTCTTGTGAAATTTAATTCTGTCCATCCCGGTTACTCGTTGCTTGATGCTGTTGACAGTTTGGTCGTTGATGACCAACTTGAACGCGTGCCCTCCATCTATTTGAGCTCTAGAATTCTCCGTCCGTTCTATCAATTTGCTCTTCCTGAGTAAACTTTTACCCTGTAGCCATGGATTTGATTATTGCTAAACTTGTCATTCTGGTGTACTTATTCTGATCGCTATACTGTTTCATATTTTCTTTCTACTGGGTTATGTATGTGATTTCTTGTGTGGCATTGTAAACATGAGTATTACTAATTTTTGGGAAGATTTCTGTAGTATATTTGGTAAGCTAGCCTTTAGTTGGCTCCACTATGGGTGGTTCTGCAGCGTTTCTGTGGCAGTTCTGTGGAATTGCATGGTCATGTTGACTATATCCTAAACTGTATTTTTTCAGGTACGTGGTATTTTTTTTATTGCAATCATGTACCTTCCGTCTCGTCATGTTGTTGAAACTCCCTAAAGTGAGTAATTGGGGTTCGTTTAGTTTTCCTTTCCTAAGGTTAAGCTGTGTCTGTGCGTAGCCTAGCTACTGTGTTGTATTTAATGTGTAAGTGTGCTCCTTCGTTGAGGGCATTAATTCTCCTTAATTAATTGGTGTAAATATTAATTTACCTTATTTAAGGTGTTTCCTTCCTGTTATCGGAAACCTTGATTGTGCTCCGATTGTATGCATGTGACCTTGCTATTTTTTTAAGGAAAATATTCTGTTCAGTAAGGTTCCTTTCCTTTTCTTTACTTATTTTTTTTCTTTACCTTGCTCTCGGTACTTTCTCAAGCCAAAGATATACACTAGTGCCAACCTAATTAATCACGTGACCTGTATATTTTGGATTTTATCACCTTATTTATGATTACTCACCAACGTTGCATTTTCCTTCCCTCCCTTTGGTCCTTGCTTTTTCTTTTGCGGGCCATTTCGCTGTAATTGAAACAATCTTGATGGTGCGTTTCTTTATTAGCAACCCGATTTAATAAAGAAAATTGGTTTAAAGGTTGGAAGGGTATTGTAAGAGGTGTTAGGTGATCTATCCTGAACTGTAGTGGACTTAAAATACTGTTTTCTAATGGTCCATTGAACTTGTAAACCAAGGTGTGTTTGGTGATTGAAGTCTGCAAGCGAAGAACATTGGTTCTGGTTATATGAAAAATTTTAAAACTTCCAGATTCCACATGAACTCAGGAATGATTATGGTAAAGCGTTTGCTATGAAACTGTATGTGAAAGGTAATCTAAAGCGAACTTGGTGTAAAATATGTAGGAAAATTGAATCCTTAACTGTTTGGAGATTGTGAATTTCAAAAGAAAAACTGTGTTGTGGCGCTGTGTAAGTTTATCGTAACCTATAACTTCCGGACCTTGAACTGTGTTCGATGAACTTAATGGTTGATTGGTGGTGAGCTATGTACATTGCCCGTTTTGGAATGCTTTCATTTCTGCATGCTATGACAATCTAAAGATGGACTTGGTACCAGTGACTTTTATTTGTTGTGGACTGAAACACTTAAAATCTAGCTTAATTTCATACACTGGACTACGTCATGGAGTGATGTAAGAAGATATGTAACCCTTAAAGGGGGGGAGGCTGAAACCGAGGTTTCGTTTTTGTCTCCTTTCCACCAACGTTTTGGGATTGCCTATTACGGTGTAGAAAACTGTATTGTAATTTTCTTCTGCTTTAAACGGTGTTCTCACAATTTCTCATGTTTAACTCCGCGGGCGCATGTGAGCTCTGATTGTTACTGCCATATACGGCTATAATGGGAACTATTTATCCCCTTTCTCCTTGAAGCTGCTCCGGCCAATCAGCGCTTGGTGTCAGCCATCTTGATGAAGACTCTCTCTCTGGCGCGAGAGAGAGGGAAGCGAAGCGAGCAGTTGCTGCTTTGCAATCATGGCTAAAAGTCGTTGGTGTTCTGAGCTCAAAGCAATGCTTTGGGATAGCATCATGGACGGTGGATAGTAAATCATAAGGATGTGGGGATGTGCTCCACACCCTCATCATATTTTCTTTATATTCTCAATTTGTAACCTCGTAGTGAGTGATTGTTTTTAATATGCTGCGAAGGAAGATCTCCCTGGTAAGGTGCACATGGCCGAGCCATGTATAAATCATACTACTAATTGAGCAAGCAACCAACCTGTAAGTCAACCTTTGTTATTTTGGTATTTTCATCGGCGGTGAACTGTTCGTGTGATTTCTTCGGAGGAAACTTTTTAATTATCAAAGTTGTGCGTTCGATTATAATGATGTGGACCTTTTCATTGTTGGGTAAAATTATAGTGCCCTTTTCAAAACAAAGTATCGGGCTGAAAAGACTTTGTTAATTCAGAGTGCCTAGTGTATAACATTTCTCGTAATGGAATTTAAGTGTTATTTGGGGTAATTTCCAAAGAAAAGCAGTGGTGTAAATTTTTTTATTATTATTATTATTATCATCACACCGTAATGATGTTACTGCTGCTTTGAAATTATTTTGGTTTTTAAAAGTAGGGTAATACATGGGAGATCCAGTAGGGATTACTTGTGCTACGCTGGTTTATTTTAATTTCATATCGTTTTTTGGGGGGGGGGGCTTTAAACGATTTTTGAGTATGATTTTTGCCCTTCTGGCCTCCATTGTTTTGGTGCCATTGTTGGTCCTTCCATCGGGATTGGTTCTCCCATGGTTTAACAATTGCTTTTGTTGCCTGGGTGATGGTGGTTAATTTGGAAATGGAGTGATGTTGGTGATGATTTTAATGTTGGGAGACTACCCCGTCTGATGTTGGTTCAGTATTTTTGACACCCCGTTGTGTATTTACTGTTTGTTGGGCACCTCAGTTGCTCTCTTTCCCTTTTTCTTCTGTGTTTGTGGTGGTGGGTTTTTTCCTTTGGTAATTTATTATGAAAAGCACTTAGCATCCCATGACTGGAACTCCCACTGTATTTATGGTTCCCCGTTTGCTGATGTGAAACGGATAGAGAGTAGGAACTCTCAAGGAATAACGGTGAACCAAGAAGGTTGTATTTTCTAATTTTTAACAAAGTATTCTTTCCAAATGGAATCCTCTGATAAATGATTTGGTGGTTGTTGCTAAGTAAACAGGTTGAGGTGATTGTAATCCTTCCTGCAGTCTATATCTTTCTTGCCGACTGGCGTTTTGTGTTTTAATTTCTTAATTTTGGTCTGTTTCAAACTCAAGGTACCATTTAATTTATTATCATTATTTTCTTACCGACCGGCGGTTTCAAATGATTTTTCATTAATTTATCTTTGGGTGTTTCTTGAATTTAATTGTGGATTTCCTGTGGTTTTAGTGAGGTCTGCTTCCCTTATTTTATCTAATTTAAATTCATCTCTTTGAATTTTAAAGGCCTCCTTATTTTTACCCTATGTCATCTGATTTTATTTAGTTTCTGGTACCTAATTTTTTTCCTTATAATACTAACTACGAGGATGTCATTTTATTTAATTTGTTAATCTGAATTTGATGAATTATATATATATTCTTTTTTTAAAGAAAGTTTGGTCTTTATTTCCACGCAACATTTATTTGACACACTGTCGGTTGGTAGTTTGATCCACCTGTTTTTTTTTCTACCACCTGGAGGTAAGTTTTCCTTTTACTATGTTCCTTTTGGTGTTTTCTGGGTGTGTAGTGTTTATCACGCTTCCGTTTTGTTCCTTTCAACAGGATCTTTGTCCTGTGTTGTGTCTTTGACTGCCAATCAGTTTAGTTGGCACCGGGTAACCTAACTGGTGGGGCAAGACGAAAAAGGAGTATCCACATCTCTTCGTTGTTATCGTTGTTAAAAGACAAGTCATAAGGCGAAGGAGTGCAAATCGAGTAAAAATGATCATGACAATGCTCACAAGGCCGAAGGAATTACCTCGCTATGTATTACATCAGAACTGAACTCGTGCAAGTTCGTGACGGACCGCGACGCCTCGACAGCGGCTGTACATCGCACATGTGTACAACTCTGGACTATTTTTCACAAGTAGAATCAAATGTCTCTGACGATTTAAAGTTAGCGAACAGTTCTACAACGAAAATAAGTGCAAAAGGTGTTGTGACAATGTCAAGGAACATTGATGGTTGAGATAAAAGTTTCGACCTATGCGATACATTGTACGTACCCGATCTGCGTACTAATCTACTCTCAGTCGGGAAGATCGTAGACAGAGGTCTCCGCGTAGTGTTTGACAAGACATCCGCTCGAGTTACAGATGCGAACGATAGTACCTTATTCATTGCACATAGAAAAGACGGACTTTATTACGTTAAAGTGTCGTACACCGAAGAACAGGGAAAAATTGCCCGAGAAGATACCCGCAAAACGTCTATTATGGACTGGCACATTCGATTGGGACATCTAAACATAACGGATCTACGTCAGGCAGTGAAGAATAAAAGGATAGATGGAATCGAAGTCATCGACACTGAAGAGGATTTTGAATGTGATATTTGTCTCCAAGGAAAGATGACACGTACCCCTTTTCCGAAGAAGTCCGATAGGAGAATGGAACCAGGGGAATTGATTCATTCCGATATTTGCGGCCCTATGAGGGTTTCCTCGAATGGAAATGCACGATACTTCGTCACATTCGTCGACGATGCGACTGGATGGTGCGAAGTGAAGTTTCTCCGTCAGAAAAATGAAGTCGTTAATGAGTTTCAGGACTTCAGAAAACGTCTGGAAACACAGAAAAACGCGAAGATAAAGATTTTGCAGTCTGATAATGGCACGGAATACGTAAATTCCCAATTCGACGCATTGTTGAAAAGCTGCGGGATCCTACGAGGCCTGACGATTCCGCGTAACCCGGAAGAAAAGGGAGTAGCGGAAAGGAAAAACCGTACCCTCGTCGAGATGGCCAGATGTTTATTAAAGCAGTCCGGACTTCCTCCTTCGATCTGGGCAGAGGCTGTTTCAACAGCGAATTACATTAGGAACAGGTGTTCTACAAGTAAACTGGGTGGACGAACTCCTTACGAAGCCTGGACTGGAAAGGTTCCAAATGTTAGTAAATTCCAAAAATTTGGATGTGAAACCTACTGCCTAAATCGATCGCCGAACATAGGAAAATTCGACCCTCAAGGAAGAAAGGGCATATTCCTCGGATATGCAGAGCAATCCAAAGGTTTCAGAATTTGGATACCACAGGAACGAAAAGTGGAAATCTCACGTGATGTCAAGTTTCTGAAAGAAGACAGAAAAGAGCAAAAATACGATCTTGATATTTTCCCAAGTCAGCGCCCAAATGTAGAGCACTTTGATGAAGATCATCCCAGGATAGAGCCAGAGCGGGTTGATCCTTTTATCAATGTAAACATCACTCCTAGAGACACAGAACGTACAGAAAGCACCAAAGATCCGGATGGTTCTGAAGAAGAATTTCTTGGTTTTGAAAATGAACGAGAACGAGAAATACGACAATCTCGACATGCTCCAGGAAGGCCAAAAATTATCCGTTCGGGAACACGAGGCAGACCTCGTAAGCTTTACCAGGAACACGATGGAGGACAAATTGATTTGGTATGTCTGGCTGAGGTTCCAATTCAGATGGCATTTTCAGGTCCAGAGAAAAATGAGTGGATGCTGGCCATGGCAGATGAATTTGTCTCTATTCTAAGAAACAAGACCTGGGATCTTGTAGACCGCCCAGAAAATAGGACGACGATTGGAAGTCGTGTAGTCCTTAGGAATAAGTACGGAGCAAATGGTGAGATCACAAGAAGGAAGGCTAGAGTCGTGGCCAGAGGGCTTTCCCAGACGCCAGGTATAGATTATAATGAAACATTCGCTCCAGTAGCACGACTCAGCACAATACGAATGGCTATTGCACTCGCTGCTCATCACAGAATGTATGTCCGACAATTCGACGTAGCAACTGCATACTTAAATGGAATTGTTGAAGAGGAAATCTTTATGGAAGTACCAAAGTACACCAGAGAAATACTCAAATTCATCATACAGAAAAGTAATGCAACATCCGAGATCATAGCTGAAACCAAGCGACTACTGAAGGATAAGCACTGGAAGTGTTTAGAGTGTCTGGGTGTCAGAGGACCGAAACATTGAAGCTGGTTCAGCCTTCGAGAGGGGGTGTTGAGAATATTTATATACATTCATATGACTCTGGCTGAGCCACCATCAAGTAGCGCCACCTACACACTACGGTTTCTTTGTCCATTCTGACAATCATGATTGTAATCTCCATGTCTATTGTTTCACTGCATGCATCCTGTGATTTACGTATGTACACTGACTGACAGTGACAATGCAACACCAAGGAGGAGTGGTTCGAAAGGAATGAAAGTTGGGGAAAAAACAGAGACGGCACGGACGAATAATTGATGTTTATTTCAAACCGATATGCAGGTTACACAATGCGCACGGCATCGACTCAGTAGGATGTAGGACCACTGCGAGCGGTGATGCACGCAGAAACACGTCGAGGTACAGAGACAATAAGAGTGCGGATGGTGTCCTGAGGGATGGTTCTCCATTCTCTGTCAACCATTTGCCACAGTTGGTCGTCCGTACGAGGCTGGGGCAGAGTTTGCAAACGGCGTCCAATGAGATCCCACACGTGTTCGATTGGTGAGAGATCCGGAGAGTACGCTGGCCACGGAAGCATCTGTACACCTCGTAGAGCCTGTTGGGAGATGCGAGCAGTGTGTGGGCGGGCATTATCCTGCTGAAACAGAGCATTGGGCAGCCCCTGAAGGTACGGGAGTGCCACCGGCCGCAGCACATGCTGCACGTAGCGGTGGGCATTTAACGTGCCTTGAATACGCACTAGAGGTGACGTGGAATCATACGCAATAGCGCCCCAAACCATGATGCCGCGTTGTCTAGCGGTAGGGCGCTCCACAGTTACTGCCGGATTTGACCTTTCTCCACGCCGACGCCACACTCGTCTGCGGTGACTATCACTGACAGAACAGAAGCGTGACTCATCGGAGAACACGACGTTCCGCCATTCCCTCATCCAAGTCGCTCTAGCCCGGCACCATGCCAGGCCTGCACGTCTATGCTGTGGAGTCAATGGTAGTCTTCTGAGCGGACGCCGGGAGTGCAGGCCTCCTTCAACCAATCGACGGGAAATTGTTCTGGTCGATATTGGAACAGCCAGGGGGTCTTGCACATGCTGAAGAATGGCGGTTGACGTGGCGTGCAGGCTGCCACCGCTTGGTGGCGGATGCGCCGATCCTCGCGTGCTGACGTCACTCGGGCTGCGCCTGGACCCCTCGCACGTGCCACATGTCCCTGCGCCAACCATCTTCGCCACAGGCGCTGCACCGTGGACACATCCCTATGGGTATCGGCTGCGATTTGACGAAGCGACCAACCTGCCCTTCTCAGCCCGATCACCATAACCCTCGTAAAGTCGTCTGTCTGCTGGAAATGCCTCCGTTGACGGCGGCCTGGCATTCTTAGCTATACACGTGTCCTGTGGCACACGACAACACGTTCTACAATGACTGTCGGCTGAGAAATCACGGTACGAAGTGGGCCATTCGCCAACGCCGTGTCCCATTTATCGTTCGCTACGTGCGCAGCACAGCGGCGCATTTCACATCATGAACATACCTCAGTGACATCAGTCTACCCTGCAATTGGCATAAAGTTCTGACCACTCCTTCTTGGTGTTGCATTTGCTCTGGCAATCAGTGTAATAAATAGTGTCATTTTAATATAAACCGTGCTGAAATTATTACTTTCCGATTCATCGTGCCTTTTCAACAATTTATTTATTTATTTATTTATTTATTTATTTATTTATTTATTTATTTATTTATTTATTTATTTATTTATTTATTTATTTATTTTTATTTATTTAAGGTGTATTTGTTGTATTTTATGTCTTATTGAATAACCTTTAATTGGGAAAATAACCTGTTGATGATAAATAAATCTAAGTCTAAGTCCAATGTTGTGAAATGGCGGTAAATGGGATGGAAAGATAAGAGAAAGTCCTGTCAGTTGTAATTAGTGTGTTGATGATATGATGGTACCTCACGGAGAACACTGTAAGTATCTAGGTGTGAATGATCTTCACTGGGGAAATCATATTAATGAGGTTGTTAGGAAAGGTTACAGATCTCTTCGCACGATTATAAGAGTACTTAGTGGTCGTAGTAAGGATGTAAAGGAGAGGGCAGTTAGAGTATGGCTCCACACCAGGACTACTTGATGCGAGAACTGGAAAACATCCGAGAGAAAGCAGCACGATTTGTTCTGGGTGGTTGGCGACAAAGGAGTATTTTTCTTCTTCTTCTTCTTCTTCTTCTTCTGTATGCCTTGCCCAGTCTCTCGGACGTTGGCGATCGGTATGGGGACAGTGTTCTTTCATCTTCAGCAACGCGGTGGAGTTGTACGACGGTTCGTATTCCAGCCCAGTCTTGAATGTTCTTGAGACATGACGTTCTTTTTCTGCCTACTCTTCGCTGTCCTTCGATTTTGCCTTTTAAAATGAGGTGTAATACTGCACAGCCTATGTTCCACCACGTAACACATGCCACAAGTACGCAACTTTCCTGCATTTGATGTTAATCTGTAGTTCTCTTTATAGTTTGCTCTCTGTAATATTTGTTCATTAGAGACGTTCTCTATCTAGGAGACTCGTAGCATTCGTCTATGAAACGACATTTCTAGAGCTCCCAGCCTTTTTAAGGTGGTTATTTTTAAAGTCCAAGCTTCAACTCCATAAACCAAAATTGACCAAACATAACATTTAACCATGCGCTGTCTCAGGTTTAAGTTTAAGGCGTCATCACACAGTAAAGCCTTCATTTTCTTGAATGCTGATCTTGTCATTTCTGTACGGGTTTTAATTTCGAGATCTGGGTCTAAATCATCTGATATCCAATAACTGAGGTACCGGTATTTAAATTTGTCAACTTGTTGAGCTTTCAGCTTCGAGCTCTTCCTCGACTGAAAACCATTAATTTAGTTTTCTTAGTGTTGATATTGAAGCCCAATTCTTCTCCAACTGTGTTAAGCTTGTCTAAGTGCAGTTGTACGCTTTCAATACTACTGGCAAGAAATTGTGCCATCTGGATATCTGAGTGTGCATATTAGTTCTCAGTTGGCCTTAATTCCCAATTCTGTATCTGTTACAGCCTTAAATGCAGCTCTCGAGTACATATTGAATAATAACAGGGACAAAACAGAGCCTTGTCGAACCCCTCGCCTAATTTCCATATAGTCTGATGTATCACCATCGATATTCACCACACCTCTTTGATTCCAGTGCAGGTTTTCCATTACTCTCATATCTTTACTGTCAATTCCAGTTTGTTAGAGTATTCTGATGAGCTCAAAGTGTTTTACTCTATCAAATGCAAACACATCTTTCTGATGGTCCGAACATTCTTGGAGAAGTGTTGTTAATCCAAATAAAGCCCCACGAGTTCCATAACAATTTATAAATCCAAACTGGGTATATTCTATCTGGTCTTCACATTTCTATTTTATTCGGGCGAGTATAATTCTCAGGAAGGATATCAACAAATGGCTCATTGAGCTTATAACACGATATTCGTTGCATTTTTTAGAAATTGATTGTTTTGCCAGGGGAATGAAAGTAGAGAATAGGAGGAGTAGTGTTGCAAACTTTGGGCTGGGAATGCTTGGGAGTAAGGAGAAGAGATGTTCGACTGTGTGGTATGATCCTGGCTGTGACTGGTGAGACATTAGCAGACGAATAAGCTTGGACGGAGGGAAGCTAATATGAAGATAAAGTTGGAATTCAAGAGGACATTATAAGACGAGGAGCAAGGGATTCAAGAAGAAGCAATTCATAAGGAATCTGGGCGACAACGTTAAATGCAGATCATTGATGGTGATGGATTGATTCTGTTACACGTGCCAGGTATGTGCTAATTCTCTTCTGCTGAAGGTGTTTATGTCTTATGGCTTTACTCCAGCGAAGTGCCAGGGAGCGGTAAGCTGTGTTATGGGCCTGCACTTAATCACAGCTCTGAGTGCCTTGAGAGGAGGATTAAGGTACATGGTCAGAGGATGCAACAAGAACCAAACAACAAAGTCAAGGCCACAGTGGGAAGGCTGGAAAAGGAGAAAGGAAAGATAATTTGGGGTTATAATTAGGGATGCAATTTTGCCGATTTGCCTGTTTTGTTCCTGTAATAAAAAACGTAATATTTTAAGGTATAAACAAATGCAATAGCATCATTATGGCGGCGTTATTTTTAGCGTGGTTCCTCTAAACTTTGGTGGGGCTATTTGAGGATCCCACCAGCATGTGGGCTTAAACTTAACGTGGGAGGTTGTGGAGGCGATTAGTTCATTTACAGAGGTTTGCATAGAATGCTAAAATGTACAAATAATAATAATAATAATAATAATAATAATAATAATAATAATAATAATAATAATAATAATAATAATAATAATAATAATAATAATAATGTCATCTGGTTATAGTTTGGATACATTTCATGTGATCCAATAGATGTCACTGTCTCTCTCACTAAATAGAAATGACTTGACTGAAATAGTGGAAGTAAGAATTCTTAGAAACATCCTAGGTTCTGCATTGGAAGATGCGGAATACCGGAACTCTACTCTTCAAAGGAGTGCTCTAATACTGTGCCAGGAAAAGGAGACTGGCTTTCTATGGTGATGTGGTTCTCAACCACCTGCTCACCTTCTAGCGAAACAAGAAAGCCCGCACCACATGGCTTTGAGATAGAACGTGAAGAAGAATGGTGCCCTCTGGTTGGAGGAGATGTGACAACACTGGGCAAAGAACAAAGCCCAACAGTTGTACAAACCTGGACCCTGGTAAAAGAAGAAGAAGGAGAGTGGTGGGCGTGAGCATTCTGTTGCACACGGACAGTCTGTATCTTATCGCCCCAATGCTCCTCACAACAGATGTGGAGATTTGTTGTGTTGTCTTATCCCATCCAAGACCAAGAGTCTCCCAACGTTGAACTTTAGGTCTTAGGTAGTCGGAAGTCTTCGGAAGTACTTCGCAGCTAGTCATTGCCTCTTCTCCATCTGTCTGTTAGTTAACTCATCTCTACTAATATTATGAAGAACCACTCAATCGGTTTATTTTGTCCCAAACTGAATCTGATAGTTCATTTCTGCTGAAGGGAATTGCGGCTGTTCCACACGTCCATTCTGTATAGCGTTTTAAACTCAGGTGTTCGTACTTTGGATTGCGACAGGCACAGCGAGAGAAGACGTGTGACGAAGCCATGTATCGGCCAACACTTCCTGCACCTCGTGAGAATGACTACGGTAAGTGTACTTGTAGTGGTCTGAATAGAGAGGCTTTATACAAATACAAAGACTGTGATGAAGTGTGGCTTGTTACACGGACTTCCTAATTTCCGACGCCCTCCTGCACTGAGTCTGCAAGCTTCTGTGGCCTCATTTAGTTTCTCACCTTTAATCTTTAACTCATTAGAAATTGAGTCTAAACATCACCGTCTTGGTCTCCCTCTCCTTCTCTTACCCTCTATGGCAGAGTCCATTATTCTCCGTAGTAACCCATCATCCTCCATTCGCCTCACATGACCCCAACACCAAAGCCGGTTTGCACGTGAAGCTTCACCCAAGAAGTTCATTTCTAACTTCGCCTTCATCTCCCCTCGTTCAGAATTCACATTTCCCAACTACCATTGTTCCCACCAGTAATAAATCTCACTACTTTTCTGTCTGTTACTTCTAACTCATGAGCAAGATGTCCCAAGTCCAACTATCTTTCTCTCATGTGCAGCAAAGTTGGTCTCAAAACAGACAGATCTAAAGATCCAGTAGTTTGGTCCGAGAATTACCTCTCACAGAAGGCCGTTGATCACTACTGCGAGTTCACTGCAGTAACTTTTCACAAGGAGAACTACGACTCAGAATATTGTCGAGGTGCCCACTCATATTCTCAGGACCGCTTACTAGGTCACTCTTCTGTTGAAGGACGTGAGTACATCGACCTGCTCCATGATGTATTTTTATTAATATAAAAGTGAAAATATGGTAGCAAATTTAAAACTTATTTGCGAAACCGCAAGGACTCTGTAAAAGTAGGCATAGTTTTCATGAACGCACATTTCAGTACAAGTAGCTGTCAACGTACAGAACCTTATTTCCAGGTGAAAGTAGGAGTTTCGATACTCCTGGGAAGTAAAATTTTATAATGTACGTGTTTTCAATTAAACTCTACCTTATGTAGTGACTAAAGACCTGAAGAACAGTCAATACCAAAAATATTGCCTCCTCAGTATAGCCTAGTCCCTATCAACCACTTTGTCGCTGAAAATCTATTGACATTAAGGTGTTAATATACGCGGAGAGAAATTGTGAATTTTCACGTGAGTTCTGATACGCTCCACAGGAAACACACGACGGCCGGGTACAGATACATAACTTTCGGAAGAATCATTACTCTGAAGGTATTTTAACATCATGACTTTTACAAAAGATTGACTGACGAAAGAACTGCAAGATCCGGTGTCCATCACGCGTGAACCACGAAGAACCTTGGTGCAGGGTGAAGATGAAGGAAGTACGCAAATTTCACGATGCGAAAAATTACTAGGCACCAACGGTAAGCCATTACGTCGGTGCGAGGTTAGTTTCCCTGGTTTGTATTGCGCCGCGGGCATATGAGGCGGTAAACGCCTATCAAGCCACATTGACTACACTTCCCAAACGATTTTGGCTTGTAATTACGAGAAACATGCCGGTCGTTCCCACAATTCCTACATTTAGTAGTAATCGACACCCTACGGTTACACCTGTCTGGACTATAAAGGGCATTTGTGTGACTATCTGGGTGATGATGTGGTTGTAAATGGCCAACAGGCTTATTCGGATCTCAAACACTGGCAGGCGACCTGGCGAAGGAAACGGTTTTCGGCACAGTATGGCAAGCAGTATCAGGGAAAGAAGATTTAGCAGGAGAATGGGGAACATGATACAGGTTGTTAAGGTGCAGTGTTGATTGAAATCCACAACCAAGATAAATGATATCATAGACGCAGTTCACATCGGAATTCTTTATAAATAATTTGTATCGAGGGGCTAGATTTCAATATAAAATGTAAAATATTTCATATTCGTGGACATTAACGTCGAGCCGATTGAAGGGGGTTAAAATACCCGTAGCATATTCATCAATGGGCTCTTCCTGATCTTGCGGCCTTCTGAGTGTGTATTGTTTGAGAATGAAATCCATATTCGACAAACCAAACCTAGTCTTGAGTCCATTTGCAAAATCAGCGCAACGTCGAATTGTATATTTCCATAGATTGAACCATTTGCGGGCACAACCTTCTAACATTCCAGGAATGACGGAACAAACAGGTCTAAAGACACTGAGGCACATCCTGCTATATCTTAATCTATCCCTAAAAATTCTATGACTGAAAGCCCTTTCCTTTCATCCAGAATAGTTCAAGTTCCATTAACGGGCGATGTCCAGACCAAGACTAATAATAATAATGTTATTTGTTTTACGTCCCACTAACTACTTTTCAAGGTCTTCGGAGTCGCCCAGAGCAAGACTAACATGGGGTGACCTATCCGTAACAAAATGTGGAATCTGGCCCTTACATTCACATTGAGATCGGGTACAAGTTCATTACCACCATTTCTAATCATTAATCTTGATTGTGAATATGAATCAACACTGCACCTTAACGGCCTGTGTTAAGTTCCCCCTTCTTCTCCTGAATCTTCTTTCTCTGATACTGTTTGCCATACTGTGCCGAAAACCGTTTCCTTCGCCAGGTCGCCTACTTGTGTTCGAGATCCTAATAAGCCTGTTGGCCATTTACAAGGACATCATCACCCAGATCGTGAGATACGAAGGAGTCGTTATCATGTGTTACGTCGTTACCCTTGTTTGAATCATAACTGGGAGGGTTATCTGACGTTATTTCGTTATCACCGCATGCATTTCTATTAATTTCATGATCCATGGTATAATGATGGAGTAGATAACGTAAAGGAGAATATCTTAGAGCAATCATCAAAATCAAGAATGAAATCACCAAGATTTCGCCCGAAATGAAATTAATAAAACATAATAGGGAAGTCGATATTGACCGTAGAAGGATTAGAATGTCAAATAATGCATACAATGACAAAGTGAAGTCAAAATATGGGGTTTAAACAAGTTCAGCTCTGTTCCACCAAAATGATGTTTTGATCAAACATTTCGATCAAACCACGCTCTGCCACTATTTGAAATCAATTCCCCCCCCACACACACAACTAGAGGTAGCAAAGTGACGCATAAAGGGCGATAAATGTAGATAGTATTCGAAACTGAGAGGAAGCAGTCAGCAGCCGAACTTGGCTTCCGATACCAACAGACCAAGTACAGGAAACAACACTAAAATCGATACACAAACATTGAAACAGGGATAATCCTCAACAAAAGGAAGTTTATTCAAATGAAAAGGAAACACAAAATAAAAATTGCCTTAACCTCATAATAGTGAATAAAGGAATACAAAGGGATACATACATACAGGTACATCAGAATATGTACGATTGAGCCACGTCACGCTTTCTCTCCCCCCCCCAACTTTCTTGTTTTACAACATTATCAGAATGAAATGTGAATGCCACCAAATTAGGAAGTCGCCTCTCTCATCCAGAAAAAGGCTATTAGAACGCGATATTAAAGTATTCCCCTTTTATGTTCGAGTCAATGAATTGACCTCGAATAAAAAAGTGGCTTCCTCCTTTTTACCACATTACCTCTCCGTTTATGTGCAACAAAAATTCTCAAAGAGAAAATCTCTCATCCTTCAGGCACAAAGAAAACATATTATCAAATAAGAAGTAAGGTGAGGGTAGGTGGGCGAGGCAAGGAAGTGTGCATAGAATACATACATGGAAATAATAAAAAATGCGAAATTTCCATGGTTACTTTCAAAATACATCAATGAAGTTAAAAGATGGCAGAGCCAAAAATAAAACGAGAGAATGGCTGGGGAAGCCAGAAACAAGAGTGAAATAACAAAAGATACTGGGAATTGGACATCCAAAAAAGCAATGTAGATCCAGATATCAAAATCATTCACACGAACACACGTAGAGACCAAAACGCAGGAATGTAGGACGGAGGAACAAGCCGGTAAAGCATGTCGTAATAGTACAAAACAAGTATAATTAAAACAATCCGGTCTGGTAAAACAAACACAGAACCAGACCAATAGGGAAAACGTGCACCACACCAGTAACAACGAATCACGCAGGTAAAACCCTCGTTATCAGTACACATCCATACCACACACCAAGAGTGGGCGAGCGAGAAAACACCAAAGGGTGTCGGAATCGAGCAGAATATACAGGTCTCCACACATGTATACATACACACCAACCAATCAAACTCAGCAGAAAACATAACGGAATCTACACTACCCTTGGTTTCCGAACAGCACATTGGCAAACTTACGATAATGTAAGGTCAATGAGAAACAAGTCTGCAATAGAATTAAAGTAGAAGAAATACGTAACCCCAGAAAACACTCAAAAGCAACCACGACAATTCTTAGGATTAACAAAAACTAGGAAAATAATAAGTAAAGGAAAAAATTACTTAATGAGTATTAAGAAAAAGAAGTCTCTCGAAGGAACCCAGAGTTTCGAAGTACCATGTTTAAAACGGTTAAAGTCTCTTTTATAGGATAGGAAAGCTATGTGAGAAAACTCAGTCGCCATTTTCCGTTTCAAAACTGAAAAAGAATAAACGAGAGGGCAGATAAAAAGCACAAGACTAGGCATAAATAAAGACGAATCTGAGAGCGAGAGTCGCCATCTGTCTACATAGAGATGAGTCGCACGTCAAAGAAGGGAAGTAGTATAATGAGTAGTAAGGTGTGGTTGAGACCACGGCCGGTTCCTTCACACTCCTATCCCTTTGCTGTCCCATCGTCGACAGTATTTCATATCATGAAATGAAAAATACACAGCCATAGCACACTGATTCAGAAAATACAGTTATGAAGCACGTTCTACTTTTCTCCGTTTAATTTTTATCGCTTCTGCTAACTCCGTACATTAGAAATTCTTTCGGAGTACCGTATGTATTTATGAATGAAGTTCTATTTTTCTGTTTGTTTGAAATTATTATTGAAAACTGTGGACATAAGATTAGTGCGGAAAATCCATTACTAATATTGTTAGCATATTGAAATGATTGTATTAATAGTCATTCATCATTCCACATGCCTGTCTTCATGTTCATCTTGCCCCACCTCTTCCCAATAATTACCCTAAATCGGCGCGCCTGCTGTCCTGTAGTCTAGAGCGATAATTTTAGCAGGATAATACGCTCTTTAGAGATAATTGAAAAGCATTTGCGATGATCAGTTTGGAGATGATCACTGCAATTCTGAGACTACTTCTAGCAACTAGTGTGTGATTGGTGAGTATGAGCAGGTAGAAATATTTTAAAAGATGCTAGGTTATTTTTGGCACATTTAGAAAAAACATTACCTTGATGTAAATACCACATTACACACAGGAGCACGTTTGGTAGCACCACATTTTAACACTTTATAGTACTTCCTTTTTTATCAGTGGTTATGTGATATAAAACCAGAATATTTTAAACGTTTTAAAATATTTTAAGAATTTTAGCATATAAAAATATTTTTTCGTATGTTTAACACATAAAAAGCCGCTCCTTAGTTGTACCATCGCTACCCTAACGATTAGCGGTGTTCGCCGTTGATGACCGCTTTGCTGGAACTCGTAGACTGGCAACTAGAGTTTCTTTAAACTTTTTAGGCATTATCGGACACATTTAGATTTCTGTGAAGAAATGTGGTAATCTGGAATATTTCATTTCATTTACCATTGATTTTGCCCGTGTGACATTTGTTTACTTAAGAACGCATACTTGCTCATATTTGTCCTTCTGAATTATGGTTCTTCGCGCCGTTATTCGTCTACTCGTGCCACCATCCCATCACCCCACTCACTTTCTTAGGAACACCAAGACCATGACGTCGGTGTGGGAACTTGATCCCGAGGACTTACCTATGATGGATTGGCCTCAGACTCGAGTTCCTTGAGACATTCTGTACCCTTTCTCTTCATTTGCTTGTCTGACCTTCTTAAATTTTAGTTCTCTGTCTCTCCTCGGGTTGTAAGGTTGTACGGAGGTACCCTCCTCCCCCCGCGCGGCTACTGGGAGACTAGTCGCACCCGGCCGGCCGCCATAGATCGGACGCCCTCTGCGGTATCCAGCACTACCTCGGCATGCGAGCGTTAGTCCTGGCATTGCTGCAACCGACTCGTGTAAGGCTCCTCATTTTCATCTGACCTCCCTTGGTCAACTCTTGTTCCTTTCCGAACCCGACGGTGTTAAAGCACTCGAGGGCTAGGCAGTCTTTCATTTTCATGCCTTTCGTGGCCCTTTCCTTCCTTTGCCCGATACTTTCATTTTCGAATTATCGGTTCCCTTCCATTATTTTCTCTCTGATTAATGTTATATAGAGCATGGTTGCCTACTTGTACTTCCCCTGATATGAATAATCACCACCACCACTGTCCTTCCCCTCAAGTGCTATAGAGTGCACTCGTGCTGTACAGGGACACAGCTCCTAGCCGGACAAATTTCGCAATCAAATGCTTAAATATTTGAGTGACTAATGTCTCAAGAATATCGTCACCTTATTCAACAGAATATGGAGTGAAGGAGTGTTTCCCTGTCAGTGGCTTGAGGGCATTGTTATATCAGTTCCCAAGCCAGGTAACGATCCAAAACTTATCGATAATTCTAGGCAAATATGACTTACAAATGGCCTCTGTAAGCTGTTTTAAACGATGGTGAAGAAATAAATCACACCCGAATTCAGCAACAATACACGTCGACAATATTTTAGTAGCACTTCTTGATTCCTAAAAGACTGCACAATAATCAATTATATGCCGAAGAAGAGAACCATGCACCACGATGATAAATCTGGCGAGGCACAGAGAGACAACGATCCGTGCTTGACCAAATGCGTACTTTATTTGACGTAGTGTGACATTTTCCTCAGATCGACGTCTTTGCTTCACGGAGAACGGAAACTGCATCTGTAATTATCTTTGAAACACGACGGAAAAACGACATTTCAGTATGGTAATGTATTTAAATGAAAGAATTAATTATAAAACTTAAGAAAATGGAGCAATAATAGACGGCATGATTCATAAGGTAATAACGAGAAAGTGGGACACGACAGACGCGGCCCATCACTCGCTCTCTTGCCTTGGACGTGGAAGGAAGCAATCGTATAAGCTGAGCATTTATTAATATTACTATCGCCTAAGGTTCGTCGCCGATGTTCACGACACACGCGACCGGTATTCTGTCGTACGGTCAGGGCTATGGAATTTAATACTAATCTGAACTGCTTGCTGTTAATTTCAAGATTGGAATTACAGTTTCTCGATCGTATAAATATTGATTTTATTAACTGTAATTTATGCTTGCGTGGCCAAGAAGCCCCAGCAGCTCTGAATTTTAGAGCGTGGATTGGCGACCACGGGGCCATTAGCTGAGTCCTGGAACTGCTTCCACTTACTTGTGTCAGGCTCTTCACTCTTATCTATTCTCTCCGACCTCTCTTGGTCAACTCTTGTTCTTTTCCGAACCCGACGCTATTAGGTTTGCGAGGGCTAGGGAGTCTTTCATTTTCATACCCTTCGGGGCCCTTGTCTTCCTTTGGCCGATACCTTCATTTTTCAAGTGTCGGATCCCTTCCATATTTCCCTCTGATTAGTGTTATACAGTTGTTGCCCAGTTGTACATCCTCTTATAACAATAATCACCACCACCACCACCACCACTCCACAGGCAATAAGGCGCACTCGTGAGAGCTCCACCATCTTCGGCTATGCTTGGACACAGTGTGACCAGACGTTCCCGACCACCGGGGGACTTCGGAATCATCTACAATGGCACCATCACCAACAAATTCGCAGTCAGAATAATGTGGTTCTCCCGAAGCCGGCCGCGAGGAAGACTCGCAGAACGAGGGGTGGTGGTCTTCAAAATTCAGATCTGGCTGAAGTCCTAGCCGTGCCTGCAGCGGATCGGGCTGAGGTACGAGCTGTGCCCGCAACGGAACACGCTGAAGTCCTAGCCGTGCCTGCAACGGAACGGCTGTATTCCTAGTTGTGCCCGCACCAATCTCGAGCTCATCCTATCTTGTGGACATCGGGTCGGGTGACGTTCCTGTGGACTATCTAACACAGAAGGTCTGTGATAATGACAGCCATCCGGTGCCAACAACGTCTGGACCGGCCACTGCTCCCTCAAGTAACTCTGCTGACATCAATATCGGTCAAGACGGCGATCTGATTCCAAATAAAACTCCTGACATTGACGTCATTTTCAATAATTCAGAAAATACCACCATTTCTGAAGATGACCTGACCTTGAGGGAGTTGCGTGGTACACCTCCCGATTCTCTGACTCTCCCATCTTCTAGCGCCCCAGAGGAGAACGCCTTACCTCGAGAGGGTTCAGACTTTATGGCTGCTAATGATGACATTCAAGATCTTAACGGTGACAATCAGCCTGGCCAAGAAGATTTTTTCCTATTGGCGTGGATAACAAGTCACCTCTCTACGTCCATGTTCCTGCTTTGGATGCTGGAATCTTTGACACCAACTGGCAGAGATTTTAAGGGAATCTTCAAAAACGTCACCGAGGAAGCTCAGAACATGGCCAAACCCCAGTCCACCAAGGCGACTCATCAGATAATAAAAGGACCCAGAATACCCGAAGTATATTCAATCACTATATAGGAACAACAGAAGGAAAGCTATGCGGTTTATCCTGAGAGACGAAGTGCGGAGGTGTAACATAGATAATGAGACTGTGACTCAGCACTTTAAAGAGACTGCTGAGGGAACAACAAGCAACTTATCTGACTTCAATTCTCGACCACCATTGAGTACCCCATGCGTGAATACCACCAGAATCACGCCACATGAAGTACAAACATGTGAAAACACAGCTCATGGGGACGACTGTATTACTTACAAACAATGGAAGGTGGTCGATCCTGCCTGTACACTGATGGCCAGAATATTTAACATCTGTCCAGATGACATCACCAACTGGCGACATGCGGACCATTTATAAGCTATACTCAGGTGTGTTAGCCAAGAGAATAACCACCTGGATGATAGACAACAATGTTTCAGCGCCAGCACAGAAAGGTTTTCTGCCACATTACGGCGTTTTTGAGCATAACTTCACACTCAAAACGAAATTTGATAAGGCAAGATGTGAGAAAGGCCAGTTCCTAGCAGCTTGGCTGAATTTTTCTAATGCCTTCTGCTACGTGCCGCATGACGCGATGTTTGCGGCCCTTGAAAGAAGTGGAGCTGGCACTAAACTAAAGAAGATTAGTAAAGATATGTATACGGGTTCTTCTACCCGTACACAGACTGGAAATCGGGTCACAGAAAACATTTACACCTAATGTGGAGTAAGGCAAGGTTGTCCTTATGAATGGACTTCTCTTTAACCCTTTTATTGACCCCGAACATAGAGCTATTGAGAGAGTGAATACAGACCATCAGATTCTGGCCTATGCTGATGACATCGTGCTATTATCCGACGACTCGATAACGCTACAAAACAACATTAATGTCATCAATACTATGTCAAAGAAATCAACACAAGTCTTACAGCTTCAAAGTCCTTCAGCCTACATCTGTCTGGTGAGACCCCTGAAGGAACGAGAAACTCCATTTTTAAAATTGACAATGAAGATCTAAAAGCTTTGAAAGATGGAGAGTTTGAAAAGTTCCTTGGGAAGCCTGTTGGATTCCGCATCTCATCCGATACGAAAAAACTAGCTGACCTCATCTTTATGGCACAGAAGATCTTACATTCCAAGTTAGAGTTATACTATAAAGGCCGAGGTTAAGAAGACCCTATACCTATCCAAGGAGGCCTCTAACGACTATTTATATGGTCCTACAAAGGCACATTGTCTTGGATTACCTGTTGCAGAGAATGATTCAAATTATCACCTGATCGATAATGCCTTCAAGGTTCTGACTTCAACTTACATCTGTACTGCAGAGCTTGCCTTTGAGAACCTGAAGACCTTAGTCCAGAAGAGACTTTAAAGACTTGCCCTTTATGAAGACGTATCAGCCTTCCTGAAAGGCCATAACGAGGGCGAGTTCAGATGGAACTCTAATCCATTACAATATGTCTAAACTCAAGCTCGCAAGGCCTCGAGAAGATCTCAGATTATATGGAGAAAGGAGGACTTCGTACAATCGGTTACCATATATGAAAAGACCATGTTAAGCAATGATCGTCATAAGGCGCTAAAGACACTCAGAATAAACCTTCCGTCTAAGCACTTTAATAGATTGATCAGCCTGCCCAATCAAGGTAAAGTAATGGAATGCGTAGCCGCAGACACAGCTAGCTCCCACTTCTTGAGAACCGGTCCGTTTACCAGATTTGCAGACTGGAGATTTATCCACCGAGCTAGGCTGAATTTACTACCGCTCAATGGGAGTCGCCGTTCTGCATCTGATGGCAACAAGAAGTGTAGAAGATGCGGCTACGGGAATGAGACTCTGCCTCATAAAGCTAATGATTGCATGAGATACTCTGTATTTTATCTGCGGAGACACAATGTTGTAGTCTCCAGGGTCAGAAGGGCAGCTGCTACAAGATACAGTATCTTCAGTGATAACCAAGTCGTGCATGACAACCTACGCCCAGACCTGGTTAGTGTCAAGGATGGTAAAGCCTTAGTGCTGGACATTTCAATTCCATTTCAGAACAGTCAATATGCTTTCGAAGATTCCAGACTGGCCAAAAGAGAGAAGTACGCGACCTTGGCGACGGCTCTTCGTACACGTTTTACATCGGTGCAAGTCACTGCCATCTTAGTAGCACTTGCTACTTGTATACGGACAGTAAGTCTCAGCTTTCAAATGTTAAATGCAAGAAGTTCATATGTCTGCAAAGTCATTTGTAGAGAGCGCCTACAGTAAGAATTCTTACATCGTTTCACTCTTTACCTTGTTCTCACTGATATTTACTATGTTTGCTGATGTCCTTCGGAGTGGAAAGTGTGAGAGACTAAATTGCAGACGCAGTGTGACACTAAATTTGTAGAAACGTATACATAATATTTAGTAGTGTAGATTAGCAATTTTATTCTGTAAATGATAAATATAGTAATAATAAACCAGAAAACATATGTCTAAAGTACATTTAAATAGCCTACGTCATTTTAATATCCTGAACCGTAGTCCACAAGAAAGTTGGGGGGAGGGGGGTGCACCATGAGGGTCTCAGGGTAGCAATGGCGCTGGCAGGGGCTACCTAGCCCACATCTACAGAGGGATCAGCTCTATAACACAAGGTAACTTATAACATGTACTCACCAACTCCTTCACCATCAAGTTTTCGCTTCATTTTTCATCCAACTGTAGTCTTCCGTTTCTCAGCAACGATCGCTCTTTGTTGAATCTGACAGATTGTTTTGCTACAGAAATATTTTGAGAATACGGTAATTCTGATGCTGTTTATTTGGTAATAAGTCCATCGATGTTGTTTTCCCGGTATGAAGACGCTTCAAAATGAATTCTTTATGAAAAGTTCGATATCAAGATCATCGCAACTCGTAGAGGATGACAAATTGACTTCCTTCTTGAACTTTATTTTCCTGTCTTTCCCGATGCATGTGGACGTAGACTGATCCTTTCCCTCAATACGTTCATTATTTCTGTTCATTTTCTTGAGCGGACTCTATGTCATGCCACCTATACAACTTGAGCCTTCATTTCAGCTTCGAAATGTTAATAATGTGTAGATTGCTGCAGAAGTGTAAATTTGGGAGTTCTGACGCCACCTCCACGTCCGGCCCACTGTACGAGGCCTCCACCTCATTGACTGTGCTGACTTAGAGTCACATGACCTCACTAGAGGGGCTGGCTACGTGTCCAGGCTTAACCTTACAGACCTCGTTCTCGACCCTGGGCTTAATAGCATAAGACCCAATTTCGATGCCAAAAAGTGCAAGCTTAACCTAACAACAACCGTGATTAGGGTTAAGAGGGGAGCTTAACCTAACAGGCATGACGTGTCTAGACTTAAACTCGCAGATCCCTGGTTTGACTCCAGACCTAAGGGCGTTAACCGTACAGAACCTATTTCGAAGCATAAGAGTACAAGCTTTAAAATAAGAGACTCAAAGCTCAACACACGCGCTATCCGCATAAGAGAATAAGATTAACCTAACAGACTTCAAGTTCGATACCCGCGCTAACTGCAGGCTTAACGTCAAGCTGACCATGCGTTAAACTAACTTAACCTCCTAGGACATGGAGTTGAACGTGGAACAAGATGGCTGCTCTAAAGCATCGTACGTATGATTTTAGACTTCAAGTTCTATACCCAGGCCAACTGCAGGCTTAACGTCACGCTGACAACACGTTAACCTAACTTAACTTTCTAGGACATGGAGTTGAAGGTGGAACAAGAGGGCTGCTCTAAGGCTTCATATGTATGATTTTAGACATCAAATTCTATATCCAGGCTAACTGCAGGCTCAACGTACGCTGACCACGCGTTAACCTAAACCTCCTAGGACATAGAGTTGAACGTGGGACAAGATGCCTGCTATAAGGCTTCATATGTGTGATTTTAGACATCATGTTCTATACCCAGGCTGGCTTAACGTCACGCTGATCACGCGTTAACCTAACTTAACCTCCTAGGACATGGAGTTGAACGTGGAACGAGAGGGCTGGTCTAAGGCTTCATATGTATGATTTTAGACATCAAGTTCTATACCCAGGCTAACTGCAGGCTTAACGTCATGCTGACCATGCGTTAACCAAACTTAACCTCCTAGGACATGGAGCTGAACGTGGATCAAGATGGCTGCTATTAGGCTTCATGTGTATGATTTTAGACATCAAGTTGTATACCCAGGCTATCTGCAGGCTTTACCCACGCTGACCATGCGTTAACCTAACTTAACCTCCCAGAATTGGAGCTGATCGTGGAACAAAATTGCGGCTATAATGGTTAATACGTATGCTTTATTCATAGGGGCGTAATATTAGAGAACGACTTAAGGGTGCTTGGAGCAGAAGTTAGAAGAAGATGGCGGCTATAAGACTTAATTCATATGCTTCAGTCATAGGTGCCGAAACATTAGAGAGCGATTTAAGGGAACTTAGAGCTGAACTTAGAAGAGTATGGCTGCTATGAAGCTTAATAGATATGCGTTTAGACTTCAAGATCGATACCCGGGCTAACTTCAGGCTTAAGGTTACGCTGACCACGCGTTAAACTAACTTAACGCCCCAGAACTTGGAACTGAACGTGGAACTAGATGGCGGCTATAAGACTTAATGCATGTGTTTTATACATAGGGGGTGTAACATTGGAAAGTGATTTAATGGAGCTTTGAGCTGAATTTGGAACTGGATGGCGGCTATAAGACTTAATGCATGTGCTTTATACATAGGAGGCGTAACACTGGAAAGTGATTCAGTGCTGCTTGGATCTGAACTTCGAAAATTTTGGTGGCTCTAAGGCTCGATAAATTTGTATAATTCATAGGGGCGTAATATCGGAAGGTTACTTCGGGGCTCAGATCTGAACTAAGAACAAGACGGCAGCTGCACATGGACTAGGGGGATTGTGTAATATTTAATACATGTACTTTATTGATAGTGGGTGTAACAACGGGAAACACCTTTGGGGCTCGAAGCTGAGCAACTGTATAATTATTCCCCCTCCTCATATACTTAGACTTCCTCCTCATAGTTTTAGACATCCTCAATCTCCTCATTCTCATCATAGATTTAATAGCATATGACTATCTCCCCTCCTTCTCATAGATTTAACCACCTCCTCCTCATAGACATAGACATCCTCCTCATCCTCCTCATAGACTTAGACTTCCTACTCCTCCTGCTCATCATCACCACAGAATAGCGTATGACTATCTCCTCGTCTTCCTCCTGAGTGCAAGCTTAACCTAACTGGGCTGAGCATGTAACATAATAAGGCCATACGGTTGTTGACACGCAGGGATCACGTGGTCATGGATATGCATCTTTAGACTTGTTTGCTATTAGGCCCTCTCTCTTGCAAATTCATGTCTTTTTATGTGCTATCAGTAGACATTGTTTTATTAAGTCGACAAGATACTGTAACATAGAGGTGATCGCTTTGAAGTTCATCATGACAAGGACATTGGCAGTTGATGTTCAGACTTTAAAGTGAACGGAAACAAGTTCGCGTTCAGAGAGATGGTTGTGTTGGTCTGTACTGTGTTGTGGGCACCAAAAGTCGTGAGTTTAGTATTTAGCCCAACATCTTCCTACTGCTTGCAAATGGATGAAGATAAAAGGCAAACCCTATGGGTGAAAAAACATTTAGGACTTCGGTGGGAAGAAGAAGTAATTCCATAGCGCTTTCTACCTATGATAATGAACGGTTATTTGTCAAAAGAGCCGATTTCTTTTTTCTACTGGTTGTGAAAAGAAGGAATGGTTGCCTGAGTGAATTGATCTTCATGTATGAATTAGGATGTCCACCATTTTAAATTCTTGTCAAGGAGCACAGTGGAGAAACATTTAAACAGTCTTCACGACATGTGTGCATGCTTTTGATTGGTTGTGTCGCAGTGCATTCGCGGAGGTGAACAACATCTGTAAACAGCAGTGTCGAAATGACAACAGTGTGAAATAAACATTTGAGGAGTAAAGACATTCTGTCATTTCTCTCTGATACTAAGTGTAACGAAGTTGGAAAGGGAACCGTAAAGCTTTGTGCTAGCAGAAGGAAACTAAACACTTTTACTGAAGAAGTGTTGAATGCATTACCAAATGCATTTTTGGTCAATGTAGCTGCGAATACTGTAAAGAAGATCTGGGATAAGGTGCCTCGTGAGTGAACTCAAGATCCTGTTTTGTTAGAGATTCAAAAGTGTAGTTTACATCACGAATATGCGAGACTTTCAGTGAGACAGTGCCGTACATGTTAAAACAAACGACTTGACTTCGCTTGTAAACACTTCGCATAATTGCAAGCAAAGGTGAAGAAACGTGCTGGGAGAAATGTGAGGAAGCATGCTGGGCATGGACTCATCAATAAGGTGATTGATCTCCTCACTTTTGAGCTTCATTTTCCTAGTTACCATACTGTGGCCCCCGAACTCGACTTGACGTCTGCTTACCAAGCGGTGATCCTGGTATTAATATGTTAGATGCTGCCTGCAAAGAGCATGGCATTGCTTATCGTCCAAATCAACATGAAATAAGACATGTAACTGCTGAAAATCTGCTTCGTAAAATTATGAAGCGTGTGACGTCACCTAATGCTACAGTTGCTGAGAAGATAGCAGCACTTGTCGTTGCCGTGGCAATGAAAGGGAAACTGTTGCAGGGTGGAGGTCTTAAGAGACAAAAACGGCAGAGAAATATCTAAGGACTAAACAGGTTTACTTTGGTGAATGAAGAAATTGTACATACACGCTGAAATAAGTAACATTTGTAAAACATTGTGCACGTGTTGCTTGATTACTCTTTTAAATTCTCTCTTGTCCAGCACTATTCCAAATCCTAACTTAACTAGTAGTAGTGGTGTTGACAAACGAGTTTATGCAATCTTAAGTAGTAGTAGTAATGTTAACTAATAAGTTTATGAAATAGTAAGGACGAGAGGGAGAGGTTCTAGAGAAAAAAAGAATATTAAACTAACGTTTTAAAATGCATCCTCTTTATTAATCCACTAATTGAGTGTGTTATTAAATTAAAGCTATTAGACATACAGTTTATTACCGTGGCAACGAATAACACGTTCTATTAAATAATAATTAGGATGTTTCGTTTCCTGAAGCTCATCTATGTAGAATCCTCCTTTGGTAGGCTGTCGTGAAAGATCGTGAAGTTAGTAAGCTTAACTCTGCATATTTGAACATTTTCTGTGCTCCAGTTATGGGTGTATGCTTTTGCGAAAACTGACTTATGTTTGCTGATGGGAACATAATCACCTTTTTTGATAGCTATGACGATGTGGATCAACTGTTTTGATTATGAGATGAATAGAGTTTAACCGTTGTGTATTGTTGGTAACAAGACGTGGCTTTGTGCTGATTGTGCGATGAGGCGTATCGTTGTAAGTAGATACATGTCTAGGTAGGAGATCAATCCATCGATAAGAGCCTTGAGGTGTAAATTCTCGCCACATCACAGTCTTCAGCGTCCGGTTAAAGCGCTCCACAAGGCTAGCTTTGAGATTGTTGTACGTATAATTGTGATGAATGCCGATTGACTTGAGATAAGTAGAAGAAACGTTGCTGTAAAACTCTTTACCATGGTCAGCTTGGAGAAGCCGTGGGCAGCGTTTTGATTGTTGAACCACACGTTGAAAGGCGTCTTTGACTTGAGCTGCTGTCTTAGAACGCACCGATTGTATGAAAGCGAGCTCAGAGTAAACATCGATGCCAGTAGGTAGATACTTATACTGTTTATTGCTAGAGGCTTACGGAATAATTTCTACTAAGTCATCCTTTCCACATGTGAAGACACGTCTGCGACGGTAGGCGCGACGAGCTGGTTTATGTAACTCGTGTGCGATACTTAGTTTTACAGGCGAGGTCTTGCTTTGAGGAGCCATTACTCGATAATACCAGCATGACGTAATTCCTCTTCTACTTCTTGAATCTCTAATTCATGACCTGTGTGACCGGCATCTTGAGAAGTTGCATAGGTTGTACGAGTAAGTTAGGGTGTTGCAGTAAATTAGGTCTACATGGAGTAACAGAGGCTTGTAGTCAACATTAGGACCACGTGCACACAGTTGATTCGAAAGAAACGGCTTAGAGATAAAATCGCGAAACTTGCGACTCTTATTTGCATTTACAGCTTATGTCCCCATTTAATTACGTCGAGTAGTGTTGGTAGCAAAAAGCATTTAGATAATCTTGCAAAATTATATTTTTGTCGGGTACCCGAGGAAAGAAGGAGTTCTAAAAGACCTCTAGTAGTTTTATAAGTTACACAATTTACAATGAAAGTGTTAGCATTAATTTTTACATTTGCATTACCTTTCCGAAAACAGTCATTTTCATAGCAAATACCGTAGGTTGTGTCGGTTTGCCCTGTAAGGAATTATTTTTGTATTAGGTGCAAAAGGTGAGCCGTAGGTGTTTCGAATAAAAGTCACCAACTGATTATGATACTCCGGTGTGATTAGCACCTCACACAAGGAAGGTAAATCGTGTTCTGATGTATTAGGTGTTTCAGCAACAACGTCTCTAGTTAAAACTTAACTCGCTTGCGTGGTAAAGAGACGTCAAGATCATCATCTTCGTCCTCCTCTTCCTCATTCTTACCCTGCTTCTCTTCATCCTCATCTTGCTTCTCTTCTTTTTTCTTTTTCTTCTTAGTATTCAGGCTTCTCTTCTGGCTTTTCGTCTGGCTTCTCGTTGTTTTTAGATATTTGCATAGTACCACAACTTGATTCAGACTGAGACGATGACGCAGAATTAAAAATTACTTTTAGTGTTGCACGGAATTGCGTTTTTAAAATAAAATCAGTGTCTGCTTGAATACGTTTAAGCTCTTTAAATTTACGTCGAATATTGTTTGGCGCATGAATAATAGGCTGAGTAATCTCTTAACTTGGTATGGACATGATGTCGGTTTTAGATCAAGTGCAGTGTGTAGCCGCTGTCTTGATGTTTATAAAATGATAAAAGTCCATGCGATACCGTCCGCGATGATTATTACTCTCTTTATCAATAACTAAGAAGCCGTAACGTTGCGATGACCAACATGTAGCGCACAGTCGTTTAAAGTCATTGAATGTAATATCAGTGTTAACATGATCGTCATACACATGATGTCGCATGGTGAGTTCATCTTGTCGATAAAAGTACAATAATATTAGCGTTGTCACGTATCAACTGTTTAGGTACACGACAATAGGTTTGACATAAATAAAAACAATCTACATATTTATGACGTCTTTTACTAATGTATACACTAAAAACATCCTGCCGTTCTCTAGTGACATCGTCAAAGATCATAAGGGAATTTGGTAGCACATCATGTGGTATCAATACTTGCTCACGCGCATTTAATTGATAAAATCTCAAACTAGCTTTTACGAGATCTTGCATAATAAGTTGTAGAGCAGTAAACAATGGTTGATAGAGTGATTTTGCGAAAATGTTAATGTAAATTAAATGTTGTTTAAAGAGGTAATAAGTGTAAGTAAAGCATTTGTCTTGCAGAATCCTGATGGTGCAGTTATGAACATCGAACTGTAGAAGGAAATAATGCTCCATGACGACTTTGCGTAGTTGTAGCCGAACTCGGTAGGAGATGTGACACTATGTCACTGACAGGTACGGTAATGTGTCTTGCTGCTTTATAATCTTCATGCTGACTGAATAAAGAAGTGGCATATCACAAGAATACATCACGAATGACGTAACAACAAGTAACTATCAGCTCATAAATCGCTGTTGGCAAGAGAAGTCGTGCCGAGAATGGTGAAACAAAGTTATCCTGATATTATGAAGAATAAAACTGAGAATGTTGGATGGAAATAAGTTGTAAAGGCTGCGGGAAAATCTACTCGAGGAGAATACAATCCACGAGTTCGTATTACTAAAGCACTACGTGCAGCTAGAGCGAGAAATTCTCGTAAGAGTAAAGCAATGTTTAGCAATCGCGCTCGAATTATTCCTGTACCGAAACGAGGCGAATTCCTTCCAGGGCTGTTTTCTGGACTGGTGGCTTTAGGATCCCTGCTAGGTGGTGCCAGTGCTATAGCAAGATCGGTTAAGGCTGTGAAAGACGTGAGGCAGAAATTGAAAGAATGTGACCGTCATAATAAGAAGATAGAAGCCATTGCAATGCGAGGTAAAGGTTTGCACATACGCTAGCGCCGTACAGGATAGGTGTTGGTATCTACATATCGCCATATAACGCCTACTGAATGCACTGCCACATCGAGCTCAGTCCCCAAGAAGTAGGTGCTACGTATGCTAATCAACAAGGAATTCACGATTTTCGCTGTGTGTATATGCGAGATCAGCTACCAGCATGCTCTAACGGAACCTTGATATTGCTGTTATCAACTTAGATGACAGTCGTGGGCCCGGAACTCATTAGGTTGCCTTCGTGAAACATAACTCTAAATTGTGGTATTTCGATAGTAATGGAGACTTACCCGCTCCATCTGAGCTCATACAATATTTCGGAAGCAGTGCAGACATTGTTTACAATAAAGGCGTGTGCAAAAATTCAATACACGCATGTGTGTGCGATAAAGTCCAATGTTCTCGTATTAAACCCAGACTGAAGACGAAAGGCATTAGTGTGCACATGATGATAATCGTTGCAAGAACGTTTACTGTACGTGGAGAAGGACTTTAAACAACTGACTATTTTAAACCACCTATTGAACTCAATCATCGGCTACATAGTCTTGGGCTAGTATCATCCGAAAGCTACAATAACATCTATAACGTGCGAGATGGCGGAAACAAGTTCTACTACGACGAGTACATCCTAACCCTACCGTCAGGCACTTATTCATGAATACATTGAAAGTTTGTTGATTGAACCGTTTGGTGATGGGAGTTTTAGTAACTGTTACGGGGATACCGTGGTTTACAGAGCTGAAAGAAGGTGCGGGTATGAAAGGGTGGATATAAGAAAATCGAAAGATTCATTTAAAACTTTAAAATTGGCAGTTTTATTTCATTCCATGACCTTTCCTTTTTTAAATCTTTGATATTTATACTTTGCTGAGCAAATAACAGCAGACCAGAACGAGGCTAGCTCGTAATCTTGCGTGACAAAATTGACAAAAAAAACCTGTTTTCAACATGAGCTTGACGCTTCCATGCCGAACTAAACTATTGCGGCGTGTTAACCGTGCGTTTAGAGTCGCGGGAGGTAGTGTGTTCGAACTCCACTGTCGGCAGCCATGAAGATGGGTTTATTTTGCGTGACTCCCCTTTTCATATAAGGCAAATACAGAGTCTGTACCTGAATTAAAGCTATGGCTATTTCCTTCTCAAGCCTAGGCCTTTCCTATCCCAGCGTCGCCAAAAACCCATTTGTGTTGCTACGACGTAAAGCACATAATAACTTGACAAGGCAAAATTGCTAACTATATATTGAAAGAGTTCACTAAAAACAGACTGGACCCATTTGCTGCATGTTTGTTGTATTCTTTCCGGAATCACTTGCCGGATAATCATGAGACGTTGATAGGTTTCTAATATCAACCAACTATGGGTGATCATAAAACCAAATCATTAAATGATCACTCCAGTAACTGCAGGGGGAGACTTACCCTAACCCGCAATACATTCCGCAGTCAGCAGGTTGCTAAGCGGCTAGCACTGCCATTAATATTTTGATATGAGATTTTCATCCTCTGTAATGCCATTGCATGCAGCCAGAGAGTACACACTTCCTCTCATCACGGAAGAGTACTATTCCCTACTAGACAGTTCTGCTTGGACCAGCGTGCGTGCAAGTCAGGGCAGCTAGAGAGCTCTCAAACTATGTGTACGGCCTAACGAGTCTGTTATTACTTGTATGTGACTACCTGATAAACTCTCGACAGTGGTGACAGATTGGGTTGTTCAAGACATCAATGTGTTCGTAGTTAAAATATCATGATAGTTGAAAGGAAAACACGATTGTGATAAACTTCACCGAAAGAGACACGCCAAGACCAGCCCCATACCAAGTGCATGACTGGATTTTCGACACCTTGCATCTACATGAAAGTGACATCGAGATGTTCCAACTTAATCCTATATCGTGGCAAGTGTACATAAAATGCAAGAAGCGGGAAACAACTGAAAGACTGCTACAGGATTATGCAGGTGAGCACTCTTTCTTACACAGTAATGGATTTCGTAGCAAAGTGAATATTGATTCTGCGGGTCTTGGTACAAAGTTGGTGCGAATTTTTAATCTTCCGATGGAGGTACCACATAGAATAATTGTGGAACAAATTAGTAAATATTGGCCCATGTTTTAGATTCAGGATGAAACATGGACCTCATGTTTCCGGTACAAGGTTCATAATGGTGAACGAGCAATTCGATTAATGTTAAAGCAACATATATCGTCTATTGGTGGGCATAAAGCCCTGATCAGTTACGAAAATCAGCCTACTACTTGTTCGTCTTGTAATGCAGTGGGCCACTTGCGGGGTTAATGCCCACGACGTAAACAACCTGTCCAGCAAACCGAACATCTTGCTAGTCCCACCTGGGCGACCTTGGCGAGTGGGAAACTGCCGACACAGCGCATTCCACTGCAAGTTACGCAGTTGCCTTCTGAAGAAAACTCACACAGTTCAACACCTAGTGAATTACACGAAGCCACACAGAAAACACATAATGATCACCTGTACACTATGCCGGCCACTTTTGCGACGCATAGGGAGACAGAGATGTTAGGTCAAAAGATGGGAGATCAGATAATTGAGAACGACAATTGTGCTAATAATAATCAAATACCGCAACCGGAAAGGCTACCTACGATCGTGTCAGATGCATTATTGCCAGCACAACTACCCGAAGAAGCAAATCATTATCAGTTACAACCTCCAATAAATCAGAATATGGAAACAGTGGACGGATATGTGTTGACACCAGAAACATGCAAATAGGGAGAGCATAATATATATCACCGACCTTAGAAAACGAGAGACGCCCGTCGGTAGAAGAAATGGAAATTACGGAAACAAAACTACCTGTAGTTAGGCACAGGGATCATGGGTTAAAGCGGCCGGTAGATGTACTGGCAAAAGGAAAGGTACCAACATTGTCAAACATGTTACAAATAAATAACTTCAGCACTCGTCTCCATATGCAAAATAATTATTACGATTGGCGCTGTGTTATTTTCCTTTACCATTCTATTTCTTCATTACGTAGCATCACTTAATGTAAATTGCCTGAGAAGTCATGGCAAACAGGTACCATTACAATAAGTTATTGGAGATTATGACATCGATATCTTTTTCCTACAAGAAGTTAAGGTCTTTATTTTGCCTTACCTTAGGAACACTTACCAATATATTGCCAATCCTGGGGAAGACTCGAGAGGTACAGCAATTATTTACTGATCTGGATTACACATGAAACTTTGTGAAAAACACCCTAGTAGGAGGATCACATCGATATTAACAGAAGATAGCACACTGTATATAAACATCTACCTGCACTCTGGAACACATCGTCGTCACGAGCGAGAGGAATTTCTGACCACACAACTACCATTCTTTTTACGACATAACTCCAAAGACTTAATTTTCGGTGGGGATTTTATTTGTGTTTTACGGGCAAAAGACCAGAGAGGAGAATTCAGCCCTCCTCCAGCGCTTGAAATGATATGTCAGGACTTAGAGCTTCGTGATGGATGGGAAAGTAAACACGACAATTTCTTACAATTTACTTTTTTCCGAGGAGCATCGGCTTCTAGAATTGACAGATTTTACGTAAACAGAGACCTAGCACCGCACGTACATGACATCAGTGCTAAATAATACTCTTCAGTGATCATCACGCTGTCCTACTGAAAATTCGTACCACTAGGAGAAAACCTGATATCGGAAAGTGATATTGGAAACTAATTAATACGTTCCTTGATGACGAGCAAGTGAAACAGAACTTTCAACGGATGTGGTCGAATATGCTCAGTTGTCTCATCCAACAGGGTGCTTTAACTGTACACTAATGGTTGCATAAGCTTAAACTGGCGATTCAAACCTTCTTTAAGAAACATGCAGCAGAAAAGCAAGCAACAAACGGAAAACTCTGCACTCTTACTACACTATACTAACTGAGCTTATGGTGCGTCAACAAGCAGGTTCCAACGTAAACTGTCACATAGCCGCAGTTAAACGAAGAACAACAGGCATTCAGGAGAACATCCTACACGGTTCTTTAGTTCGTTCGTGTTCTAATTCACCCTTAGCATAAGAAAAACAGCTTTTTCATATAGCCCATGAAAAAAGAAACGGGGAGAGCAAAATAATATCTACTCTTCATACAGATGACAACAGACGACTTTTATCTACTAAAGACTGTCTAAATGAAACTGAGAAATACTTTAGAGAAACGTTCCGGGACTGTGTGAAATCCCCGCTAGTTCAAACGACAACTCAATGATAATGACAGGCAGCAGATCCTCCGTCCAACAGAAGAAATTGAACTATTCGAGACCCTACGAACGGCCAGTAACACATCAGCTCCAGGCCCTGATGGTCTGACTTATTTTTTTCTACAAAAAGTACTGGATCATCACGAAAACAACGCTTTTAACACTGATGCAAATATTGTTCGCTAATCTACAAGATTGCACAGGCGCTAATGAAGGAATTATAATCATTATACACAAAGACTCCGCACCACGAACTGTATCGGATTTCCGCCCGATAATACTCCTCAACACCGATTACAAACTCTTCATGGAAACACTAGCGAAAAGAATACGACCCTACCTTAATAACATCATGAAAGTAGGGCAAACATGTGCTATTCCCGACAGGAAAAGAAACCACTTCCTACAAGCAATAGGAAATGCAGTGTTACATTTTGAAGCAGAACCAACTGAAATGGCCGCGATATTAAACCTGGACTTCTGAAAAGCTTTCGACAGAGTGCATCATGGGTACTTGTTAACCGTGCTGCAACGCTTGCGTCTCCCAACCGCAATCTGCAATCTTATTCGAACCCTTTATAGTTCGGCGCATTCTCGAATACTTCGTAATGGACACTTTTCCAGACCAATTCCAATTAAAACAAGGATGTCCCCTATCAATGACTCGTTTTGCTTTAAGTATTGACCCCTTTATTTGGGAAGTCCACTTTGTAATGTGCACGATTCCCAACCCTCAGAGCCTGTTTACGGTTGCAGCCTATGCTGATGACGTCACTATATTACTGCAGACACAGTTGAAGAGTTCATTACGCGTTTTCCTTGTTATTCAAATCCTAGCCGAAATATTCTTTCTGTAATGTGTTCCTTGGTTCAATACCCTCAGAGATTTTCTTGCTTTTTGAAAAATATCCGCACCGAAGGCTTAAGTTAAACTCTGCATAGACTCACATTAGCGCTCGTAGTGGTAGCAAAAGGCAAACTGCTAATCTAATCGACCGGATAACGATGATTAAACAAAGCGTTGCAGTTTGTAGAAATAAATATAGAATATATTCTCATAGTTTGTTGTGATATTTTATTTACTTAAAATTCGTACGTCATATTTCTGGGATGATTTCAGCATCGAGTTGCTTGCCTGAAGGCCCAGAACTGTGGATATTCCTCTGTTTTCTTCTTGCGTTATGCCAGATGTAGAAGCACATGTGCTCATTATTGCCAATGTGTTCATAAAACATCCCTGCACACTTTTACTCATACCCCATCTGCCTTAAGATATGAAACATATGACACCATTTTAAACGTCCCTGTTTATTATCAACATGTGATGTTCTCTTACCTCTGCTGCCAAGAGACCAATATTCCTCCAATAATCATTCTCGTACGGTTTCACGAAGTCTCTCTTTACACTTTGCTCGACAGTCTCTAAGTGGTTCCATTAGTCTGGCTATAAAATGGTATAAGATTTTCCCTTTGCGCTGTTTTGAACCTGAGAACAGCATTCCTCTGGCGAGAAACATGATGGAAACATTAACATCTTTTCCACTTGAGCTTCCCACTTACACAGCCAGATAATCTGAATCGTTTCCCTGTTGTCATTCACTTCTTCACTTTCATCTAACTGTTGAATGACTAACTATTCAGTGTCGCTAACCATACAGTTTAGGGACCCTACTTTCCGATACGACGTGTGGCACGTTGGCACTACACGTCATGATTTATTTCCTGAATTGTCAGAATTACGTATTGCCACTGCAGTCACCAGTCTTACATTTGCGAGTTTATTTTTAAATCTGTTTGGCCAATACCAGGTGGCATTTGATAACGCAGTTTGTGTGAACGCAGTATTTTATTAATTTTGGTTTTATTTCGTCCAATGCTTACGTACAGAATTCAATTAGGATGTCTGAGGAGAACGAAATGTCATCAAGAACTCCTACGAAATCAAAGCAACATTACCTCGATCAAAAAATTTACTTCGGACATTGCTACGGGGTATTGAAGGAGGAAGGCGGTGAGTTGTCACTCGTAGTGATGTGGACCTTATGACAGCAGTTTCACAATTAATTGGGGCAGGTGTTAATTTTAATTTTATTTTTATTTTTATGGTAATTTTCTGATAATGAGAATCATTTGAAAAGGGAAAATATTTCGTTATGAACCTAACCTTGTCTTTTGTATTCTTATTGACTTACGGCATATATGCATGTAATGTATTTTCCCATGTGTATTATTACAGTGAGGTTTCATTTAGATTCCTATTGTGTTTATTGGGTAACATCTGCCACCTGGGCGACTGTCCTAAATGCTTCCAGTAATGATGGGTGGTTTGCACACCATTTCCAGTGGTGAAATCCTCCACTCTCTTGTAAATCAATAGTTTCAGATTGCAACTGAAGAGCACCCTGTATATTGTCACAGCAAGCTGCTTCTGAGATCTGGTAGCTAGGAAGGCTGCTGCCGCTGCTGTACCATATGTTACAGTTGTCAGTTCGTAGTTAGAGTGTGGGGCCTAGGAGATTCCCTCAGGATAATCGGCTGAACCTTCCTATCATCTGCATGAACCATGACTTACCGCTACATGTCAGTAATATCTGCAGTGAAGGCAAAGGTATGCATTTTAAATCTTAGAATAATAGTGTAAATATCATCTTGTATTGTCGTTCCCACCATTAATATATCATTCAATGAAATATTGTTAGAAGGTTTAACATGCGCATTATATACAACCCTCGCTTTTGTAGTTCAGCTACTAAGCTTTAAACTGCATGATGGGGTAGATAAAAGCTTCCACCTTCATTCCCTGTCGTTAACCATATGCTCCATGGCCACATACCCGTGAAGAAGGTTACAGTACTCGTGCTGAAGTGAGGGCTCCCATCTGAAAAATCGTTCTAGTTGAGTTAGTCTTCACGATTGAAGGAGTTTTCCAGAACCTCAGGTTTCTGCTTGAGGGGTATCTACCTAAAGCATCCTTAGTGGTATTCTCTGTAAAGTGCCTTTCTGTGGCTCTCTCTTCTCTTGTCATGACTGGGGACATAAGCTCCTCTGCTTTCCAGAACTGCTGTAGCTGGGTGTCTAACCTGTCCTGTGACTTCAAGGAACATGTGATTAGAGTAAAACACTATTCTCTTCCCTCTGATGATAGTGTCCAGCAATAATCCATCATAGTTCAGTGTCTTAAAGAGTAGGATAATCTGGTGATTGAGTTCTGTGACCAAGTTTCAATAATGAAAAGAAATGTTCTGCGGCTATTAAAACTCAATGTCACCTGGCGGGAAGAACTTGGGGTCAGCGAGCTTCAAGTCAGGGAGCAAGTTCCAATGTTCATGCTGAATGTAGAGCTAACCACTCTATCCCACCAAGTGCCAAGTTATGGATAGTGGACGCCTTTACCTATCACCCTTCCAATGGCGGACATGATTTTGCTTTATGCTTTCAAAATGCATGTTTATTATGTTTGTTTATTCATACTCCCTGCTTTGTAATTCAGTGACTATGGAATGGCTCTTGATGTTGTAAATTACCTATATTGATCTTTATTGAATACTTTTGTTGTTGTTGTTTTTGTTGTTATTATTATTATTATTATTATTATTACTAAACATCTATTAAAATGTAAATAAACTAATATTTAATATAGTAACTAATATTTAATATAGTAAATTATGCTTATCTTTTTGGATTCATTTATTTTATTGTATATAGTTATTGCTATGACAATATGACTTCTTTATGATGTAGATACAACATAAAAGTATTTCTTCCCAAATAGATTTGTTATACACCCCCTGTGGGTGAGGCACGCAGACGAAGAATACACCCACGGTATACCCTGCCTGTTGTAAGAGGCGACTATAAGGGGCGACCAAGGGATGTTAGTGTTAGAGCCATGAAACTAATTGCGATTAGTACCATCGTGCGGGGAACTCCATGGGTCGCCTTTACTTGCGAATAGTACCACTATGATAGGTACACAATAGGTTTGTGATTAGTAGCAACATAAGGTGAGTCTGTATCGGTTTTCCGGTACCCGTGATTAGTACCATTGTGAGAAACACCACGGGTCTAGGCGTTGTCTGTGATTAGTACCACTATATCAGCGACACCGCGGGTCTGCGTTGCCTGTAATTAGTACCCACTATATGAAGAACACCACGGGAATAACGGCACTCTGATTAGTACACCTGGGACAGGAACACCATGGGTTTGCGTTGCCTATGCGTAGCGCCATAATGTGAGAAACACCATAGGTCCGCGTTACCTATGCGAAGTGTGTAGTACCACAATGTGTGGAACACCGTGAGTCTACGCTATTTTTGATTAGTACAGCAACATGACAAATACTATGATTCTACTTTACTAGCGTTAAGTGTATTTATGAGGGGCCGCTGACCAGATTTTTAGACCCCTTTAGACAACAAGCACCCTCGATTCTGAATTGTACTTTAGAAGCAGTCCGTTGGTCAGTAATACTATCGTTTATGATAGTATCTGGGTGGGATCCACCGATTGTTTTCAATTCATATCCACACATTTATTCTTCATCATCACGCTTTGTATTCTGGTCAGTGGATGGTTTTGAACTTTTAAATTCTCATTATATTTCGTCTCATTTCATAACACTAGGGACTGATGACCTAGATGTTAGGCCCCTTTAAACAAAATGAATCATCTGGTTTATTATACTTGCACTAGGGAAGTATCTTTTATTACATTATTATTACATCTTTTATTACATTACATAATGTTCTTTCTTATATTTACCAGGTGGCTCTCGAACGCCGTACATTCTACGTATAAATGCCCCGCGTGCACAAATGATGAATGGGAAGTCTACCAACTAATTTTCACAGGGGAATTACTGCCAGCGGGCAGGTTACATCAAAATAAGAAGTGATAAGAAACGGAGTGTTACTCAGCGCTTCCGGTCTAATGCACCGCTTGCATTGGTAAACATCGTTTTCGACCGCATAGTTCTAGGCTGGTGTATGGTACAGCCGCACTATATTTGCTGTCTGCATATCAGCAATGGATAGTGTGATTAGTAGCAACGAATGCACAGACAATATTTTAATGTGGACAATCTGGTCGGAATGCAACAGAAGCTCCAAACAGAAGTATGCCTTCTACACACTTACTTCACCGAACAGTGTTAGTTTTTGTTTCATACAACCAACTCTTTTATCGAGTGAAATGTCTACACGTGTATAAATTAATAAGTTATTAGATTTCCTTTTCTTCATCTTTGGCGTGTCTACAAACAGTAGCGGCGATTAGGAGGTGGGGTGAAGAGGGACAGTCGCCCCACTACCCCAACTTTGTGGAGTAAACATTATATTTTTATTCCACATTAGCCAGATGGAACTAGGAAGTATTTTAAAAGAGCTATTTGTAAAAACCTTGTTACCTTATCTGCTAATTCCTTCGTTTATTTTCTTTAATTATTAACATAATTATTGATGGAAATACACACAAAATGCTGTTCGTCGCGGCTAACCAATTTGTATAGCACTACGGCAAGTAGTGGAGACTTTGCATGTGCTGTGATGAAGGGTAGTATGGGTACATATTTTTTTGCCGAGGTCGTGGCCACTGAGTTATAATTCACCCACTTGCTACGCGCATTCATCAGTCTGGCAGTCTCTTTAGTGTCTGCTGTTAGTTTCTTAGTGAGTATTCAAATACTAAATGATTTTAATTGCATAATCATGCCGTAATTCCATTTAATAATACCGAGCGAGGTGGCCGTGGGGTTACGGGCGCGCAGCTCTGAGCTTGCACGCGGGAGGTCACTGTCAGCAGCCCTGAAGATGGTTTTCCGTGGTTTCCCATGTTAACACCAGGCAAGTGCTGGGGCTGTACCTTATTTAAGGCCACGGTCGCTTCCTTTCCACGCGTAGCCCTTTTCTGTCTCATCGTCGCCATAAATCCTATAAATGTCGGTGCGACGTAAAGCCAATAGTAAAAAAGTGTTCAGTTGTAATCGCATTTCAACGGGAGCTATTACCAACGTTCCTAAATTATTTCTTTGTGTTGTATTATTTATTAAGTAAATTCCCCCAGTACGTTTGTGAGACCTGGTGAAAATTTTATTAAACAGTATTGAATCAAAATTTAAAAAAAAACTATTATTACGATTAAGCCAAGGGGTAGATTAATTACATTTGCATATAAAATAACATAATACAAACGAAATAATTTAGTCCGGTGAAAGTACAGTTGGTATTCTCACGCGTTGAAATTGAAGTTACAAATAAATATATCTTTTTTTTTACAATTGACTTTTCGTCGCACCGACGCAGATAGAACTTATGGGAAAGAAGGGGCCGTGGCCTTAATTAAGGTACAGCCTCACCATTAGCCTGGTATGAAAATGGGAAACCACGGAAAACTATCTTCAGGGCTGTCGACAGTGGGATTCGAAACAAATATCTCCCGAGTGCAAGCTCACAGCTGCGCGCCCGTAATCCCACGGCCAGCTCTCCCGGTACAATTACATAGATGTACGGAATGACTATGCAATTAAAAATCATTTAGCATTTGAATATACACTAAGATACTAACAGACAATAAAGAAACTACCAGACTGAAGAATGCGCGTGGCAAGCGGGTGAATTATAACTCATTGGCCTCGGCCTCGGCAAAAAATATGTACCCCTACAGCACTTGCCGTGTCTCCACTACTTGCCGTAGCCCCCTTCCCTAAACCCCATGACACTACAGCCCTTGAAGCGCCTTGGCCTACCAAGCGACCACTGCTTAGCCCGAAGTTCTGCAGATTACGAGGTGTCGTGTGGTCAGCACAACGAATCCTGTCGGCTGTTATTCTTGGTTTTCGAGACCGGGGCCGCTACCTCACCGTCAGATAGCTCCTCAATTCTAATCACGTAGGCTGAGTGGACCTCGAACCAGCCCTCAGGTCCAGGTAAAAATCCCTGACCTGACCGGCAATCGAACCCGGGGCCTCCGGGTGAGAGGCACGCACGCTACCCTACACAACGGGGCCACTTGCCGTAGCGCTATACAATAAAGCAAAGATTTAGCATATAAGACAACAAGGTTTGTACAAATAGCTTTTCTAAAATGATTCCTAGTTCCAGCTGACTAAAGTGGAATAAAATGTAATATTTACTCTACAAAGTTGGGGTGGGAGTGACTGTCCCGCCGCTACTGTTTGTAGACACGCCAAAGATGCAGTAAATGGAATCTAATAACTTATTAATTTATACACATGTAGACATTCAACTCGAAATAAGAGTTGATTGTATGGAACAAAAACTAATACTGTTCGGCGAAATGTGAGTGTAGAAGGCGTACGTCCGTTAGGAGCTTCTGTTGCACTCCGACTAGGTTGTTCAGTTAAAATAATGTCTGTGTATTCACCATTGCTATTCACAGTAGCCATTGCTGATATGCAGAAAATAAATATGGTGCAGCTGTACCATACACCACCCTAGAACTATGCGGTCAAAAACGATGTTTACTAATGCAAGGGGTGTATTAGACCGGGAACGCTGAGTAACATGCTGCGAGCGACACTCCGTTTCATATCTCTTGATATTCTGACGTAACCTGCCCGCTGTCAGGAGTTCCCCTGTGAAAATCAGTTCGTAGGCATCCCATTCTTCATTTGTGCATGCGGGGCATTTATAAGTAGAAGGTACGGCGTTCGAGAGCCACCTGGTATAACTCAAGAACTGAATATCCATATACAGGTGTAAATGGTACAAATACAAACTGTGTAATTTGGGAGAGACTAAGCCCATGTGGTATTGTGGAATTGTCTGTGCAGTTCGATCACATTGCTGAGAGGTTGATTCGGGAGGTGGTGGTTTCGAAATCCTCAGTCAGTAGATCTGAAGTTCTTTTCCTTTCGTGGTACTCTCACTCTCACTTTTGGCTAATTCTGTGGCTGTACCTTTATTATGGCGAAGATCGCTTCCTTTCATTTAAATCCTAGCCCTCTTTCCTATCCCATTCTTGCCTTACAACTTGTCTTTAATCAGAGTACCCCCAGGGGCTCTGAACTTTGGAGCATGGGTTGGCGACCACGGGGCCCTCAGCTGAGTCCTGGCATTCCTTCCACTTACTTGTGCCAAGCTCCTCACTTTCATCTATCCTATCCGACCTCCCTTGGTCAACTCTTGTTCTTTTCCGACCCCGACGCTATTAGGTTTGCGAGGGCTAGGGAGTCTTTCATTTTCACTCCCTTCGTGGCCCTTGTCTTCCTTTGACCGATATCTTCATTTTTCGAAGTGTCGGACCCCTTCTTTTTTCCTTCTGATTAGTGTTATATAGAGGATGGTTGCCTAGTTGTACTTCCTCTTAAAACAATAATCACCACCACCACCACCTTTAATCAGAGTGATTTAAGCCAATATATATATAAAAATCAGGTAATTGTGTTTCACTCATTATTGCCCTTGTAGGTTTTCTGGGTTTCCCTAATGTGGGAAGCTCGAGATACACCAACTTGCAAGCCACACATACGTTTAATATGTATCCCCCGTCCCCTAATGCTTATTAAAGAAAGAAGAAGACAATATCCAAGCAAAAGGACCTACATGGCAAGTCCTTGAACTTATGGAAATTGCAATAAAATATACAATCTCGGTATCTCTCCCTGCCCCTCCCTTTGAGAATACGGTTATAGTAATGCGTACATCAAAATAAAGTCAGGAAATATTGAAATTTAATTTAAGCTGGCGAAGGAGAGAATGTCTGACTAGCTCGGGTTGGTGGGTTAGAGTCTGGCGGTATTTGAGGGTGCTCAAATACGACAGTCTCATGTCTGCAGAACTGCAGGTACGTAAAAGAATTCTTGCGGGACGCAATTTTGGCTCCTCGGCGTTTATGGAAACCATAGAAGTAGTTAGTAGAACTATTAAAATTATCAATCTCAATTCAGCAATGAGTCTGAAAGCTGACCTAATTTCCATCCACATAGCTGAGCACATTAGTTCTCCTCTATGTTTCCTGGATAAGCTTGAAGATACAACCAGCCTGAAAACTGAGAATATGCCGAATTATCTCTCTTACTGGTTATTTAAGGGAGAAAGGAACTGAAAAAATTGAAAGAGAAGCAGCTTGTTTTGTTCTGGATGATATCCGACAAAAGAATAACGTTACAAAAATGTTGCAAAGTTTGGGCTGGGAAGACTTGAGATAATGGAGACGAGCTGCTCGACTAAGTGGTATGTTCCGAGCTGTCAGCGGAGAGTTGGGGCGGAATGACATCGGTAGACGAATAAGTTTCAGTGGTGTCTTCAAAAGTAGGAAAGATTACAACATGGAGATTAAGCTAGAATTCAAGAGGTAAAATTGGGGCAAATGTTCGTTTATAGGATGGGGAGTGAGGGATTGGAATAACTTACCACGGGAGATGTTCATTAAATTTCCAATTTATTAATAATCATTTAAGAAAAGGCTAGGAGAAAAACAGATAGGGAATTTGCTACCTAGGCAACTGCCCTAAATGCTGATCAGTAGTGATTGATTGATTTATTGATTGATTAATTGATCGATTCATTGAACGATTGATTGATTGATTAACTGATTGATTGATTGATTGATTGACTGATTTATTTATTTATTTATTTATTTATTTATTTATTTATTTATTTATTTATTTATTTATTTATTTATTTATTTATTTATTTATTTATTTATTTATTTATTTGTTTATTTATTTACTGATTAATTGAGCGATTCATTGAACGATTGATTGATTGATTGATTGATTGATTGATTGATTGACTGATTGATTGATTGATTGATTGATTGATTGATTGATTGATTGATTGATTGATTGATTGATTGATTGATTGATTGATTGATTGATTGATTGATTGATTGATTGATTGATTGATTGATTGATATGTAAAATTAATTTGAGCAGGAGTGAGAATGTGTGTTTATTTCCTTAACCCTTTCATCGCCAACGTCCGATTGATCAGGCGTTCGATGTTCAGTCTAAAATCGCCAACATCCGATTGATCGGACGTTCCGGAAAATAATACTTTCCAAGTTATTTATTCGTTTTAATAATGTATAATACATGTTTTGGACTAGTATTGGATTAAAAAAGACTACATACAACAAGTTTGGTTGAGGAACTTGCCTGCCGAGTAGCTTGGTGGCCGAGCGGCAATTCAGCTCCCGCGGGTGAGTAACGAACCCCTTACTATTTTACCGAAAAAAAAGGAACGCAACTGTTCCGTATTCAGAAAGATTAGTACTAGTCAAGGTGGTAAATGGACAAAGTCCAGCTACATTTGTGAACAATGTAAGGAGGGTGTACAACCCTTTGTTCCTCCCTAAGCACATTTGCTAGAACACGTAATGAATATGTGTAAATATTATTAAATAATTTTTGTGTCATAATTTTACGGCAAAAATGAATTTTTGAGCATTAAATCTGTGTGAAATAGACATTAGTAATCATTTTTACTTAAAACGAACCAGGAACTGCAGCATTTGCATATAATGTAGGATTAGAAAATTTCACGGTAATTTAATAATAATAATAATTTTAAAAAATATTGTAACTGTAATATTGTACATAAGGCCCTATATTTTTATATGTAGCATAGGGAACACCAGCTCTCTAAAATAATGCAGATTTGATAGTAAAAATATTTTTTCTGACCGGTTTTTGATCACGAAATAATTTATTTTTCAAAGAAAGGAAATATTTATTTGAATTATCACTTCATAAAATAAGCATTTATAAAATAAAGGCGCATTAATTTACGTCAATAAAATGCCCGAAGCATTACCTTCGAGAAAGAAAATGCCCATCCAATGTACATAAATTGAACAGAATTTATTACGAATAATTTACTGCAAGGTAAAAAGGGCTCATCAGGCCTTGGCGGTATAGGTCATGGACACCGCGTATGAGGCTGGCGGTCAGATGCAGATATGGGTGAATACAAGATTGAGGCTACGGATTCGATCCCCGTATGATTTCCTCACTGAGCGCGGGAACTGGCTTAATTATGAATATCTTGATTTATTTCATCTTAAATTATATCATTTAATGCTGTAAGAGAACGTTCATGATGGATGCATACAGTGAGGTTAGTTTGTCATGTTGGCGGGAGTGATGAGCCTTAAGAAAGAGATTCGGGCGGTGATATTTACTTTTTAATGTAGGGCCTTAAGTGGCCATTACTATAACTAGGGTGCTTGGTTGCGTCCTCACCCATATCTGCATCTGAAGGCTCAGTACCTGAGGGTACTATGAGCACATAATGAAGAAGGAAGACAATCTTCGAAGGTCCTAAAGAATGCCTCAAAATTGCTTCCGATACTCCAGACTTCGTGCCCTTCCACAAAATTGAGATAACGCACTGGTCACGGTCATTTTAGATTCAGGAAATATTATGCCCATTATTTTGATAGAATGACATTCGAATCTGTGGTACTGTTGTAAATTTTCTGAATATGTTTCATCTTTATAATGTGTTTCGGCTAACTCTTCCCCCCTAGAAATTTTTGGATTTATCTATGCCAAAATTCGTATTTCAAAATTTACGTGGAAATCTATGTTTATTTGTTGCTAAAAGTTTGCCGTGCCCTATGATATTAAAAGCAGATTTCCTGTCACATTCCTCTATGCACGATGTTCAAACTAAATTCTGCACATTCCAATCTAGGAGTAATTTTCATATTCGGTACCTCTTTTGAAATGTAATTCTGTAGCATCTTCTATTATTTCGCCTCCCCAGAGTGAGATGTCGTTTGACCTTAGGCATCTACCTGAGGATCAGGCAAGTTGCATTCTTAAAATATGTCGGTCATTTCCCGACGTATTTTCGGAAAATCTAAGTGTGACTGACTTAAGTGAATACAAGATTGAGGCTACGGATTCGATCCCCGTAAGATTTCCTCCCTACAGGTTTTCTCCGCCGAAAATGTAGGTCCTCAATTAAATCATTGACCAAATGCTGAGGGATGGTGTCATTTGACTCTCCAAGTCGGCGTATTCTGTAACCATTTTTCTGGTGTCGAAACCTCCAGGTGGCTTCAGGCCAGTAATTGATTACAGGGCGTTAAATAGTAAGATTGTTCTACAAGCAGTACCCCCTTCCCGACTTGCATTCATGTTTCTCTTTGTTTCGGAAGGCTACGTTCTTCACCACCTTAGATCTCCACCAAGCCTATAATGAGATACGTCTGGTGGAAGAACCAAAACATCATCTGACTGCCTTCGCTACCGACTGGAATCTGTATGAATACAACCGCGTGCCTTTATCCTTACCATGGGCACGTTGGTTCTTATTAGGCAGCTAGATATGGCCTTCTGGGATATTAAATTAGTATATCTGTACCATTATCTACATTATCTATGTTGTTTTACTGAGACCTTTGAAGAACCCTTAACTCATCTAGATGAAGCTCTAAAACGCCTTCGTAATGCTGGACTGACGGTGAAGTTGTAAAATGTATCCTTTGATTAATCATCTGTATTCTACTTGGGGCATATTGTGTCACATGATGGAGTTTCAGTCGATCATTCCAGAACGCATGCAGTCCGTAACTTCAGGCCTTGTAATGATGCTAATGGGGTTGTTAGATTTCATTAAGATATTCATCTCCAACTTCGGCAATAGGGCGGCAGCCCTAAGCCGTCTCCGCAAGAAAGCTGTCAAGTTTGAATGGGGGCCGTTGCAGCAAGCAGCATTAGAGGATCTGAAATTTGCTCTGGGTAACGCCCCGGTCTTGGCTATGCCAGATTTCTCCAAGAAGTTAATTGTACACACAGACGCTTCTCAATCCGCGGTCACTGCGGTTCTTCTTCAGGAATCTGAACTAGGATGGTGGCCAATGGCCAATGCGCCTAGAACCTTGCCACCTCAAGACGCCAAGTACGCTACGTACGCGTTAGAAGGACTGGTCTTCCCATTCCGCTTAGAAATTTTTCGTCTTTACCTTGAGCATTTTAAATTTCAATGAGAGACTGACAATCATTCACTGAGGTGGGTTCTGTCTAGGCACCGTCGTACCGGGCGAACCGGATATGATCGTTTCACTTTTACGTGCGAGATATTCGGTGCTCTGAAAGTATGGTCGCAGCTGGATTAAGCCGAATGTTTCCCGGCGATTCTGATGTTGTTGACTCGAAGAAAAGCCCTTTGTCTTGTATTCCCACACCTCCTATTATAAGTGCGATACTAACTGATGCCCCTTTGTAATTTCATGATATAGCGAAATACCAACGTGAATATCAGTGCTGGCTCCTATTAGAGAAATACTTGCTTCTGAGGAACATGTTGTCTATTGTGTTTTGATGAATGGGGTTCGGTGTTGCCCTTCGAGGCGTGATCACAAGATGCAAATTGTTGTTCCAGCTGTTCTAGCGCCTATGATTTTCAAGTATTGCCATGAGGCCCCATTAGATGGACATCTACGCATTTTCAAAACAAGAGAAAACATAAGGGAAGTGTTTGTCTGGGAGAGTATGGACGGCGAGTTAGGGAACTGGTTAAAGCATGTAAGTCGTGTTTAATTAGCGATTGTACATCGATTACGCCGGACCCTTGCCTCAATCTAAAGGGAATGGGAATACATTCATTCTTGTGTGTGTGGATCGTTTCACACGGTTCTCATTGCTGTTTCCGACTAGGAATGACCCTGATCAGTCCACTGTTTCTTGTTTCAACACTATTTTTCCATCTTTTGGACCCTGACAATATATTGTTTCTGATATCGCTAATGCGTTCCCCTCTAATTTATTTCACGAGTTCTGTTTCGATCTGTCTATTCATATGTCATGACGTCTGCGTACCACTCACAGCCATCTCTAGCCCAGCGGGTTAATCATAATCCCCGAACTGCCCTTATTGCTTTCCACCACGAAGATCATTCTCGTTCGGACACTTCCTTACACTGGTTATCATTAGCCTTTAACTGGGCTGTTCATATGTCCCACAAGTATCCTCCACTTCCTCATTCTTTTAAGTTTGTCCCAAATATTCCTTTGTCAAATTTGTAGTCGATCAATGAGCTATTGCCAGATGCAACAGACCCTGACAATATCTGGGATTTATGGAGAAAAGCTAGATATAACCTTAAGGCCTCTCATAAGAAAGTAAAACTTGGGTATGACCGTGGACAAAGAACCACCAATTTAGAAATTGGAGATCAGGTTATGGTTAAACATTTTGTTACCGCGGGCAAGCTTGCTCCCAGATTTCATGGAACTTGAATTATACTCGATTTCCTTTCTCCTGTCACCTTTTGGTGAGTAATAATAATAATAATAATAATAATAATAATAATAATAATAATAATAATAATAATAATAATTGATGGTTAATGGTGTCGGTTACTCTGGTCACGTTCTAGTTCGTGAGCCATGGGCAAGGGCTGATTGCCCTAGTAAGTGGTCCTGACGGTCGGGATACCAATTGCTATGGAACGGGATTGGGATTTCGGACATAACCTCTGCAATGGCCCTTCTTGTGCTCAGGAGGCTAGGACTAAAATTCCACTGGTTGTCCCTAACCCGTTAAAGAAGAGATCGTCACTGTGACTATGTGTAAGTAGGACACCATCCTGCTTCATGAATTTACCGAGTTCAGAACGTTTGAAGCAAACCTCGGAGCTATGGGAGTAATGGATTCCCACTCTCATTTGACAGGCGAAGGACTCCTTTGAAACAACTTGTCGAACGAAATTGAATTCGATGGGGAACTATCAATATTAATGGGGCTAGTGGAAGAGAGAAAGTAAAACTGGCTGCTTCAGCAAACGGGACGAATCCGGCTATACTAGGTGTACCGTGAGTGATATTCAGGTAAGAAGAGATAACGGGGAAGAGACAGGTGTTAAAAAGGGAAGGGCAAAGTATGTGGAAGGACTGTTTATTTGGAAAACTACTGTACGCAGCATAGTTTCTTTTAGGCGCGTGAATGAGCGAACGCTGTGGGTATATGTGGCAGTTGGAGGAATTACGACGAGAATTGTCTCAATATATTCACCGTGTGAGGGTGCAGATGAGGATGAAGTTGACAAGTTTTATGAAACATCGAGTGACATCGTAGTCAGGGTCAACAACAAGGATGAGGAGGGTGCTAATGGGCGATACCAATGCGAGAGTTGGAAATAGAACTGAAGTATCCGAAAGGGTGATTGGTAAATGTAGGGTATACACTTAAGCTAAGGGGAATGGGAAGCGTTTGTTGGACTTCTGTTCTAGTTTGTGTTTCGCAGTTACAAATACATTCTTCAAGCTTAAGGCTATTCACATGGGGGGTAGAGTTGGGTCGTTCATCAACTAACTACGGTACTTCATTTGAACGACTCGTTTATTTGAACTAGTACGAGTTCGTTCAAATGTTTTGAACGAGTCGTTCACGCGAGCATACAGCATATTAAAGGACGAAGACGTAAGCAAGCACCATCTATTGTAAAACTTACGTACTAGCTCACGTCCAGCACGGAATACTATCACTTTTGCGCCGCTGGTGCTGTTGCTAAGATAGCTTTACTTAGTTCATTTGAACGAAATGCCGCGAGGGCTACTTCCATGAAGACAGCACAAATGAACTACGTCGTTCATTTGAACAAAATGCCGCGAGAGCACAAATGAACTACCTCGTTCATTTGAACGACAAAATAAGCACGCACGCAAATGGCCAATGGCGTGCCGTGTTAATGATCACATGACAGCACATTTCTCAACTGGTGATGGAGTAGGGAGAAGAGTTATAAAAAATTGGAAAGTTTACCTGTTTCTCTGTCTCTCGTAGATGCCTTTTTTCCACCTAGGCAGGCTGGCGATGCCGCTGGGCACTGGGCAGCAGTTTTCTGCTCGTGCTAGGCGTTCCGCAAGACGATGAAGTACCAAGTTCATAGAATGTCGTACTAGCCGCCTAGCTTTGTAACTGAGCGCATGTTGCTTCGAGTCCGATCCTATGCAAGATACGGTCCTCGAAACACACGATGGGGTGATAATGTCGCTCGTGTACCTCTTATAACAACGATATCCCACATAATATTATCGAACAATACCGTATTTGAGGTTCCTCAGAATTCCATTACGAAAAAAAAAAAAAAAAAACGTGTTCACTGTCTGGCACTTACGTAAGCGTTCTACCATACACGACAGTTGTGGGGAATAATACACGGGCACTGGTAAATAAATACTCTGTCTACACACAAAATAAACAATGTCAACAACGAAATCACACGCACTTGGAGCGGAGTAGCAAAACCATGCTAGCACATGGTAACAGATACAAGACATCACTATTATAATCAGTACACATAAGTTATCTTAAGATGCGATTGACACAGAATACGCGAAAGTTTTCATCATTTCCAGCACCATAAACCACATTAAAAAAATAAGCCTTAAGAATATTTTCTTTAAACAAATAAATCTTAAGCAAATATTACCGTAAACTACGCTAAGGTGAATCAGGAGAGAAAATTTGGCTATTTCCGTTCAAAAAGGCCTATCAATATTTCAGTTTCGGGCTTTAAAAACTGTTCAGTTTTTCTTGTATAAAAATGTAATTACTATCACCCTACCACCGTTTTTACAGCTCAAAGACCAAATTTTAAATTTTAAAAGGAAGTGGTCATGTGTGTAAAAAGTGCACTAATTCAATTGCTATATTATAATAATAATACCGAGCTCGATAGCTGCAGTCGCTTAAGTGTGGCCAGTATCCAGTATTCGGGAGATAGTAGGTTCGAACCCCACTGTCGGCAGCCCTGAAGATGTTTTTCCATGGTTTCTCATTTTCACACCGGGCTTAATTAAGGCAACGACCGCTTCCTTCCTACTCCTAGTCCTTTCCTGTCCTACCGTCGCCATAAGACCTACCTGTGTCGGTGCGACGTAAAGCAACTAGCAAAAATATAATAATAATAATAATAATAATAATAATAATAATAATAATAATAATAATTGTTACCGTGTTTTGGTGGTAGGTAGAGGTGAAAGAAGGTGCGGGCGTGAACGGGTCTCAAACTACGGAATCAAAATTAATGTAAAATTTAACAAGGTTATATTTTCTTTTCAAAATTAAGTAACAACAAATAGAACAGGTACTTAGTAGCCGAAACACAATTTGAAATGTACGATTACAGAGATTACAGAATTTGGGCTCCGAGAGCCGCCCATACGATTCTTGAGCTAGAAGCCCAACCTTACAATATACAGAACTCAACAAAAGGGGCAGAAAACCCCATTCATGCTCAGGAGCACTTGCTCCACATTACACAGGAAAAGCCTCCTCGAGGCATACAACACTCAAAGAGCCACACGCTCTTAAACATTCACCAAACTCCACCTTCAAGTTGTCCTCTCAGGACATAGACACAGGGGTAACATACCCAACCTACTGAGGTCAATTAAATGAAAAGGTTAATTACATGACCTCTAAAGTAACAATTTGAGAGGAGGCGATCTTGCACTCTTAATACACTTGTTTAAGACCTACTTGGCACTAGGCCGTTAATACAAGGGCTAATCCCATACTAAAGAGGTGACTTAAAAAGAAACAATTTACATTACGTTAACGAAGAATAGGTAGGGAAAATTAGTTCACCTCAAAACAATGTGAGTGGGAGCTCGAGAGGGTTAGCACTCTCTATCCCAGTATGCAGCTTTACAAGATAATAGATAAAAGAGCAGTTACATTTTAGGAAAAGGTTACATGGTGGAAAACGCTTCGAACCCGCCGCGAGAGTTAAACTGCCGACCTAGCAAGAAAATAAGTTATTAATAGGCCATTACCTGGTAGTAGACAGTCGCCGAAGAAAGAGGCGCTTCCCGCCTCCTGCTACGTACTTTACACACGAAAAGATGGAAGAGAAGTGACCCGGAGACCCTAAAATCAGCAGTTTAAATACTCTCGCAGAAAGTTCTAGGCGTTAGGGGAAAGAAAACACCCTCCCACAAAGATTTTATTGGGTAGGACCCCGCAACAGATTCAAGTTGGGGGAAGATACACCAGATTGGTCAGAAATTAATTGAAGAAATACGTGATTGGATACATTCAAAACAAGGGGAAGAAAGGGGTAAATATAGCCAACTTAAACAATAACAGAAAGAAATTTAACAAAGAACAAACTCTTGAAATTAAATTTTCTCCAACAAAATAGTTCTTTGACTCCGCACTAGGTTGCACTATTGTAGATCTTCAGTAGTGTCCTCTAGAAGAGAAAGTTCACACTTCTTACTTCAAGCTAAACAAAAGCACATCAAAAATGACACAGTTCAAAAACTCAAAGTTTTCCACGTGGTGACATCTTCTGAGAAAGTAGAAAGTTAATACCATTAATAAAGTTCAGACTTCCTCCAGCAGGGGAGTTTCAATTGGCGCACATTTTAAATAAGCGGCGTGGAGGTGTACCGCCAGGTACAGACCTCCCCCCCCCCCAAAAGTTCCTCCAAGGGGTAACACAGGAGAACATAAACTTTTGTTTGAAAATAAGGTCCAAGTTTGATGTGGTTATGGAGATTGATTGCCCAAAAAAAATTTATAAGATTTTCTTAATTGGGTTTGTATCGGTTTCAAAATTTTCTTGTTGCAGGTGAAGTATAGTCTTTAAGTTGTAGAAGTTGAATTCTGAAGATAAACTTTTAATACTTAAAAGTGATGAAGAATTTTGCAATGTCCACCAAATATTGCTTGTTGGTTTCCCAAGTGTAGTCATTGCTTATAGTAACTGTTCATGTAGTTGAGGTTAATGAAGTTAGATGGCCAGACCGGCCGTTGCAGCTTGCGTCCAAATGAGGCCGCTCGGACCCCTCAAGTACCCTGAGATACCGCTCGCCCGCACAATGAGGGGAGCAAAGGTGTTGAAGTACGCCGCGCCCGCGGTGAACAGATACAGGCTGCGGGCATGTAGCAGGTCGTGCGCCGCACATCAGCCTAGGCCGGGAGGAGAGCTCCGGCTCGCCGTGCACATGTCGTCCTCGCTGGGGCCGAGGGGGCCCGTCCTCGGACCCAGCCGCGGCACAGCGCCGCGCGGTTGCGGGGGCACTGAAACATAAAACTAGGCGGCAGAATTGTGTTGGACCATCATCTTCTTTGAGGGTACAGGCTTGTGGAGAGGTTGAGGGGCCAGCGGCGTGCAAATATCCATGGCATTTCATATAATGAAGCCACAGTGTGTATTGGAGCAGGAGACGGGAGCGTGGTAATGGCCGTGGCAATGACAGGATGGCAGTTTAACGGATCGGGGCAGGTTTTACAAAAGGCTTACATCTAAAACCAAAATATTATAGAAGGGGCAGAATGCCTTAAAAGTGAAACTCAAAAAAAAAAAAAATATATAACCTTCATATTCTTTCAAAATAATATGGAGCAAGTTAACACAGAAATTACACCGGTTTCACCTGGGACAGGTGAACTCTAAATATCCTCTCGGTGGCTGGATTACTTAACAATAAGGTAACCGGCGTAAGGAAATCAAGAATTATGCATGGCCCATGAAATCTGGGGGCAAGCTTGCCCGCGGGAACAAAATTCTTGACCATTACTTGGTCACCTACCTTCAAAGGGGTAGGTCTTCGTCCACGATCATACCTTTCCCTAACCTTTTCATGAGATACATTAAGATTAGCTTTAGCCTTCTTCCAAAGATCTTTAATGTTGTCCGGATCTATTGTCTCGGGCAGAATGTCACTCAGAGACCAGAGGTTCGAGAGCGGCGTGTTGGGAACGAACTTAAACATCAAAGAAGCTGGAGTAAACTTGTGTGATTCATGAACCGCCGAATTCAAAGCAAAAGCTAACCAATGCAGGGACGTGTCCCACCTAGAATGAACTTCATGATGATAGGCAATAAGTGCGGACCTGAGATTGCGGTTAACCCGTTCAGCCAGAGATGGTTGAGGGTAATAAGCAGAAGTGGTTACATGAGAGATGGACAAGTCAAAACAGAATTTACGAAAAAGATTTGATGTGAACGCCTTAGCATTATCAGATACAATGTATTGGCACGGACCAAAAGAAGCAAAAATAGAATTTAGGCAAGTAATGGTGGACTGAGCGGTAGCCAGCTTAGTCGGAAATAACCAGGAAAATCTAGTAAAACCATCTACACATACAAAGATGAACTTGTTGGCATTCCCCTTTGACTGGGGGAAGGGTCCCACATAATCAATATACAGGCGTTCCATGGGGCGCGACGCTTGATGAGAAGACAAAAGGCCTACCTTAGTGGACATGGTGGGTTTACTGAGCAAACAAGATTTACAAGCTTTTACAAGTTCACGAATTTCACCATCCATACCTTTCCAGATGAACATTTCCCGAATCTTTTCACGGGTTTTAAAAATTCCAAGATGCCCTCTCAATGGGGTCTCATGATAGTATTTGAAGATCATAGGCACAAGAACAGCTGGAACGACAACCTTCATCATCTTGTCATGCCTCGAGGGGCAACATAAAACACCATTCCTCAGAACATAAGGGACGACATGCTCCCCAGAAGAAAGGGTTTCCATTATCGGGGCCAGCGTAGGATCTTCACGTTGGTATTTCTCGATATCCCTAAAGAGCATGGGGGCATCTGTTAAGATGGCATTAACATCAGATAACATGGACTCGGGAGGTGATGAACTGTCGACCGGTTCATGGGTCTCGACCTCGTTTGAAAACATACGGCTGAGTCCGTCAGCCACAACATTTTCGGTACCTCTGATATGCCTGACATCGAATTGGAAGGCAGAAATACGGATGGCCCAACGGGCTATACGACCAGTACGACACGGCCTACCTAAGACCCAGTTTAAGGCTTGATTATCTGTCTCCAGATCGAATTTGACATGTTCCAGATAGAGACGGAACTTTTCTAAGGCAAATAACACTGCCAAACCTTCGAGCTCTTAGATGGAATACTTGGCTTCTTGAGCTGACAATGTCCTAGATGCATAGGCGATGGGTCGCCTCCCTAGTTCAGTCTCTTGAAGAAGGACTGCCGCTACCGCCGACGACGACGCGTCGGTTTGGACGATGAATTTCTTCGAGAAATCCGGCATAGCAAGTACAGGGGCATTACAGAGAGCTAATTTCAGATCTTCGAAAGCGGCTTGTTGAGAAGGTCCCCACTCGAATTTGATGCCTTTCCTACGAAGAAGGTTCAAGGGCGCCGCTCTATTAGCAAAGTTAGGAATGAACTTTCTGAAGAAATTCACCATACCAATGAACCTGGCGATACCTTTAATGTCCTTGGGAGGTTTAAAATCACGGATGGCCTGTGTTCTAGAATGATCGACTGCTACGCCATCAGGTGACACAATATGCCCTAGGAATGACATAGAGGGCTTAGCAAAGGCAACCTTGGACAACTTAACAGTTAACCCAGCCTTACGAAGGCGATCGAGAACTTCTCGCAGATGATCTAGATGTTCTTCAAAAGTCTCTGAAAATACGACGACATCATCTAAGTAGTGATATAAGTACTCGAATTTGATGTCGGAAAAGACCCTATCTAGCAGCCTAGTGAGCACAGCTGCCCCCGTGGGGAGCCCGAAAGGTACGCGGTTGTATTCATATAAATTCCAGTCCGTGGCAAACGATGTAAGGTGTTTAGACTCTTCGGCAAGGGGAATTTGATTATAGGCCTGATTCAAGTCCAAGATGGTGAAGAACTTGGCCTTACGAAACCATGAAAAACAAGAATGAAGGTCAGGAAGGGGCACAGATTGCAACACCACCTTCCGATTGAGAGCCCTGTAATCAATGACAGGCCTGAAGCCTCCTTGGGGGTTCGGGACTAGAAAAATAGGCGATGAATACGCCGACTTAGAGGGCCTAATAATACCATCCTTCAACATCTGATCGATGATTTCTTTCAGAGCCTTCATTTTAGGTGGAGATAACCTATATGGTGGAAAACGGACAGGAATCGAATCCGTGACCTCAATTTTGTATTCGATCAGGTCAGTAACACCAAGAGTATCAGAGAACACCTCGGGAAACGACTGACACAATTTGCGAATACTATCAGCCTGCTCCTCAGGTAGATGTCTAAGGTCTAACAACATCTCATCCTGGGTAGGCGAAATAGAAGAACATGATACAGAATTACATTTTAATAGTGGGATTTTATAACTAGAAGCAAATTTGAATGTGCACGACCTAGACTGGAGATCGAGCACAAGACCAGTGTGAGTTATAAAGTCCGCTCCCAGTATGATGGGGCAAGACAAGTGCTTAGCCACAAACAATTTAATTTTCCATGTAAATTTAAAAATACGAATTTTGACAGGTACGGAACCTAGAATTTCTAATGGAGAAGAATTAGCCGAAACATATTGAATAGGAGATGAAGCATAGTCAGGAAGTTTACAAACCGATTTCAATTTAGAATACCATTCAGCCGAAATAATCGAACAAACACTGCCTGAATCTACGAGAGCTGTTATAGGCTCGTTATTTAACTCAATCTTAAGAAAAGGAACAGGTGCGGGGGTATCCGCCGCAATCCTAAGACATTCTTTAGGGCATTCAAAAGATGAATTTGAAGGCTGATCGTTCTCTGCATTTACAACCTGTTTACTAGGGGCTGAGTCTCGGGAAGATGGATTAGTCGACTCAGCCGAAGCCACTAGTCACTTTTTATTATTGGCATAGGTGGAATTTGCACCAGAAGTTGAGCAGGAGGGGGTGCTATTTGAGTTGGGACAATTCTTGGCAATATGTGAGAAAGCCCCACATTTAAAACAGCCTTGTGATGACCCGGCTCCATTCCTTGTCCCACTTGACTTGATCAGCGGACACTTGTTGCGCAGATGGTCAGGCGACCCGCAAGCATAACATTTACGGGGATTGACTGGTCGGCGAGGTGGAGGCCGAGTGTTACTAAAGGAAGGCGGGGGTTCTTTCGCGACACGCAAAGAATCGGCGTATCTAACTCCTTCCGCTGAGACGGCCAATGCTTCAAGTTCCGAGAAAGTTTGCGGGCACGCCGCGAAACACAAATATGACCTATAGGGAGGTGAAATTCCCTCTACAATAGCCTGTACAATCTGATCTTCAGGAAAATGAAGGGCAAACACCCTAGTATAAAACTTAATGTCCTGTATGAAATCAGCCAAGTTTTCATCCAAGCGCTGTACACGATAATAGTACTTCTGAATAAGGGAGGACCTGGCCCTAGCCGGGATGAAGTTAGCTAGCAAATGGGCATGGAAATCCTCAATAGATGATTGCTCGGCAATGGCTCTTACGATTTTATCTGAGAGAATACCAATAGCATACGGATAGATAATTTGCAAAATTTGACATGGAGACAGAGAAAACACAAGGGCATGATCCTGAAATTCAACTAGAAATCTTAAAAATGAAATTACATCACTGGTGGTATTAACGGAAAACTTAGAAATACCTCTGAGCAACATTGCCAATGGATGAGGCAAGCTGCTAAACCCGGGTGACATAGTAGGTAAAGGTATCAATGGCAAAGAAGTTAATTCAGAACGGATGTTACTCAATGATGCACGACGTTCAGATTCGTTGTCCAATGGGGCAGGAATAGTTTGAGCAGCAACGGTAATTCTATTAACTTCTCCCTTGGGAGGCGCTTCCTCACTACCTGCATTCACTATGGTGGGTTGATCAGATTTGGGAGGAACTTCCCCAGTTAACAATTGAGTGAACTTACTAGATAATTCGGAAATATTTTCCAGGAGCGTACTAGCTTCCTTCCTCTGAACGTCATTCAGTTTTAGAGACAACAGATCGTTAACCCTATTCGAAAAATGATATAGCCTGCCTTGCACACGCTTAATGTGATTAGGAGACGGATCATTTTCATCAAAAAAACTAACTACAGAAGCTAGCCCAGTAATATTCTCTGTGATCGTGGAAAGAGAGTCGTCAATTTCTTTCTCTCCCAAATTGGGGATGGAAATGGGCAAATCAAGGGACTCTCTAAGCTTGTTAGTGTCTATTGCAACCGTGCCTCCAGATGGCACATTTCTGATAGTTAACTCGTATATCAACTCCTCTTTGCGCAAATAGTTAAGGAGGAGAACATCGCGGGGGCCGGGCATGATGACAGAACAAATTTGAAAAACTCACAAATGCCAGCAACTGAGAAAATTGTTAGAGTTTGGATTAAAGCAATGTTTAACCGTCAAAAGGGGCAAAATTGAGACCCATTCAACCACGCTCTGCTACCACTTGTTACCGTGTTTTGGTGGTAGGTAGAGGTGAAAGAAGGTGCGGGCGTGAACGGGTCTCAAACTACGGAATCAAAATTAATGTAAAATTTAACAAGGTTATATTTTCTTTTCAAAATTAAGTAACAACAAATAGAACAGGTACTTAGTAGCCGAAACACAATTTGAAATGTACGATTACAGAGATTACAGAATTTGGGCTCCGAGAGCCGCCCATACGATTCTTGAGCTAGAAGCCCAACCTTACAATATACAGAACTCAACAAAAGGGGCAGAAAACCCCATTCATGCTCAGGAGCACTTGCTCCACATTACACAGGAAAAGCCTCCTCGAGGCATACAACACTCAAAGAGCCACACGCTCTTAAACATTCACCAAACTCCACCTTCAAGTTGTCCTCTCAGGACATAGACACAGGGGTAACATACCCAACCTACTGAGGTCAATTAAATGAAAAGGTTAATTACATGACCTCTAAAGTAACAATTTGAGAGGAGGCGATCTTGCACTCTTAATACACTTGTTTAAGACCTACTTGGCACTAGGCCGTTAATACAAGGGCTAATCCCATACTAAAGAGGTGACTTAAAAAGAAACAATTTACATTACGTTAACGAAGAATAGGTAGGGAAAATTAGTTCACCTCAAAACAATGTGAGTGGGAGCTCGAGAGGGTTAGCACTCTCTATCCCAGTATGCAGCTTTACAAGATAATAGATAAAAGAGCAGTTACATTTTAGGAAAAGGTTACATGGTGGAAAACGCTTCGAACCCGCCGCGAGAGTTAAACTGCCGACCTAGCAAGAAAATAAGTTATTAATAGGCCATTACCTGGTAGTAGACAGTCGCCGAAAAAGAGGCGCTTCCCGCCTCCTGCTACGTACTTTACACACGAAAAGATGGAAGAGAAGTGGCCCGGAGACCCTAAAATCAGCAGTTTAAATACTCTCGCAGAAAGTTCTAGGCGTTAGGGGAAAGAAAACACCCTCCCACAAAAATTTTATTGGGTAGGACCCCGCAACAGATTCAAGTTGGGGGAAGATACACCAGATTGGTCAGAAATTAATTGAAGAAATACGTGATTGGATACATTCAAAACAAGGGGAAGAAAGGGGTAAATATAGCCAACTTAAACAATAACAGAAAGAAATTTAACAAAGAACAAACTCTTGAAATTAAATTTTCTCCAACAAAATAGTTCTTTGACTCCGCACTAGGTTGCACTATTGTAGATCTTCAGTAGTGTCCTCTAGAAGAGAAAGTTCACACTTCTTACTTCAAGCTAAACAAAAGCACATAAAAAATGACACAGTTCAAAAACTCAAAGTTTTCCACGTGGTGACATCTTCTGAGAAAGTAGAAAGTTAATACCATTAATAAAGTTCAGACTTCCTCCAGCAGGGGAGTTTCAATTGGCGCACATTTTAAATAAGCGGCGTGGAGGTGTACCGCCCGGTACAATAATAATAATAATAATAATGTCCACCTCTGTGGTGTGATGCTTTACGTGATTAGCTGCCATCCCTGGAGGCCCGGATTCGATTCCCTGCTCTGCCATGAAATTTGAAGAGTGGTACGAGGGCTGGAATGGGGTCCACTCAGCCTCGGGAGGTCAGCTGAGTAGAGGTGAGTTCGATTCCCACCTCAGCTATCCTCGAAGTGGTTTTCCGTGGTTTCCCCACTTCTGCTCCAGGCAAATGCCGGGATGGTATATAACTTAAGGCCACGGCCGCTTCCTTCCCTCCTCCTTGTCTATCCCTTTTGATCTCCCCCCCCCCGCCACAAGGCCCCTTTTCAGCATAGCAGGTGAAGCCGCCTAGGCGAGGTCTAGTCCTCTTCCCCAGTTGTATCCCCCGACCAAAAGTCTCAAGTTCCGGAACTCTGCCCTGAGGCGGTAGAGGTGGGATCCCTCGCTGAGTCCAAGGGGAAAACCAACCCTGGAGGGTAAACAGATAAATAAATTTATTATTGAAAATGAAAACCTACAACCTGTTTTCCAGTCATTGACCGGGTCAGGGATGTAATGAATGAAACATATATAGGCTGTTATTACAATGGGGTCGCCACTCCCAAGGTGATTTATATTAATGAGTGATAAATGCTATGAAATGATAATGGAGAGTGTTGCTGGAATGAAAGATGACAGGGAAAACCATAGTACCCGGAGAAAAACCTGTCCCGCCTCCGCTTTGTCCAACACAAATCTAACATGGAGTCACCGGGATTTGAACCACGGTATCCAGCGGTGAGAGGCCGCCGCCCTGCCGTCTGAGCCACGGAGGCTCCCAAATTTATTATTATTATTCATAATATTATTTTAAGTACGCTTCAGCTACCACGTACAGGCATTTTGATTTGACGTTCTGTTTTATTTCACCAGGAGGGTGATCTGACTGACTTAAGGTAAACACCATATGTGTTACCAGCGATCTTTTATATGCTGATAAAGCACGATATAATTTCGAACGGATTTCTTTCCGCCCTTCAAACATCCGAGTACTTCTGCCGGGTTTGAACCCCCAGTCTTGCGGATCGGAAGCAGACTACTGATCTACAGAGGGAGTTTTTCATTCCCATTAACCTATGTACGTATTTATTGTCACTTTGTCGTATACAAAATGTTTTTCTATCATATTCCTTCGAAATTACCATACATTCTTATGATCAAGTGAATAGAGCAAAGAACTACGCTTTTACAATGGTGTGATGAAGATAAATTGAAATTGTGTATCTCCTACATTTCTTCCCTGACAACGAAACTATTAATTACGTCTGGGTTAAGAATCAGCTGACCGCATTTCAAGTTCATATTGTCAGTCACAACTCACTGTAATATGTTGTAATATAAATGGGGAATGTTTATCGATGAGGGAATTAGATATTTTATACCTATAGAGCATATCATAAGTTAATGGGCTTCTGATAAATTTATGTGCATACACCTATCATCGTCAGTGGATAGGGCCTGACACATTCCACTCTGATGAGTGTAATGTCAGGCCTAAGACGAAACTCTAGTTTTATACAGCAAACGCCTTGAAGGACTTACATCTGACATTATTAGTCAGGTATTCAGGAACATCCCTTATTAACAGGACGCTTCATACAGTTCGTCCTCCCAGCTCCTTAACAGATAAAAAGGACAATTATCATCTTAGAGCAATGTTTTCCCGTGTATAAAGGCGGTAAATACAGTAGCTTCTTCTCTCTCAAACAGCTGATTCATACGCCCCTTAAAACCACCGAGCTTTAAACAACGTAGGTTGGGTGGGGTCAAGGCTGTATGGTTTGCTATTCAATTGAAGGAACACGAAGACGTACGCAAGTACCATCTGTTGTAAAATTTACGTACTAGCTCGCGTGCGGTACGGCAAACTACCTCTTCTCACGCCGCTAGTGCTGTTGCCAAGAGAGCTCATAATAAACTACCTCGTTCATTTGAACGACGTGCCACGAGAGCGTTTCCATGAAGACAGCACAAAGAACTACCTCGTTCATTTGAACGACTTCGTTCGTTTGAACGAAATGCCGCGAGAGCACAAATGAACTATCTCGTTCATTTGAACGAGAAACTAAGCTCACTCAAAAATGGCCAATGGCGTGCCATGTTAATGGTCACGTGACAGCAAATTTCTCACCTGCTTATGAACTACCTCGTTCATTTGAACTAGTTCATTTGAACGACTCAAGGCGATGAACGGTATCGAATGAACTAGTTTAAGCAAATGAACTGACTGGACCCATCCCTACATGGGGGGCCAGGGGTACCAGATCCATAAAATAGACTATGACCTAACCGACTTTATATTCAGGAAGTCTGTTAAGAAAGTATTTCTTTTTTCGGGAATTTTTCGGTGATCCAGACCACTATCTGATCTGTAGTGAACTAAGTATCTCTAGGACTAGGATAAGGAAAGTGAAATATATCTGAAAACGAATAAGAGTAGAAAATCTCCAGGACGAGGAAATTAGACAGAAGTACATGGATATGATCAGTGAGAAGTTTTGAACAGTGGACAGTAGGCAGGTTCAGGATATAGAAAGAGAATAGTTGGCAAACAGGGATGCTGTAGTAGAAACAGCAAGAGAATGCCTAGGAACAGCTACGGTATGTGTAAAGGTGGGGAAAAGCGAACATCTTGGTGGAATGATGAAGTGGCAACAGCTTGTAAACGTAAAAAAGGAGGCTTATCAGAAAAGGCTCTAAACAAGGGCCGATGCCGACAGGGAATTGTACGTAGATGAATAAAACAGCGAAACAAATAGTTGTTGAATCCAAAAAGAAACCATGGGAAGATTTTGGTAATAACCTTTAGGCTATGTCGAACAGCAGGGAAACCTTTATGGACAGTAAAAAGGAATCTTAGGAAGTAAAGGAAAAAGGAAATGAGCAGTGTTTAGGGTAATTCAGGTGAACTCATAATAGACCCCAGAGTATCACTGGAGATGTGGAGGGAATATTTTGAAAATCTTCTCACCGTAAAAGGAAATCTTCCTGGTGGTGTCGCGCACAACCAAGCAAGTGGACAGGCAGAAAGTGATGTTGGTGAAATTACGCTTGAGGAAGTTGAAAGGATGGTAAATAAAGTCTATTGAAATAAAGCAGCAGGAATAGATGAAATTAGACCCGAAGTGGTGAAGTATAGTGAGAAGGCAGGTATGAAATGGCTTCATAGAGTAAGATTAAAATGGCGAGTTGGTAAGGTACCTTCAGATTGAACAAAAGTAGTAATTGCACCTACATATAAGCAAGAGAACAGGAAGGATTTCAACAACTATCGAGGTATCTCGTTCGTTAGCATAGCAAGCAAAGTATTCACTGGCATCTTGGAAGGGAGGGTGCGATCAGTGGTTGAGAGGCCGTTGGATGGAAACCAGTGTGGTTACAGAGCCCGGAGGGGCTGTCAAGATCCGATGTTCAGTACGCACCAGATAAATGTAAAATGCTACGATATGAATAGATAGTTGTGTTTACGTTTCGTAGATCTAGAGAAAGCATATGACAGGGTACCGAGGGAAATGAAGTTCACCGTAGTGGGGAGGGGTGGTGATATTAAGGGTAGATTATTTAAATCAATCAAAGGCATTCATAATGACAATTGGCTTGCAGTGAGAATTGATGGTAGAATGAGTTCTTAGTTCAGGATACTTACAGGGATTAGACAAGACTGTAATCTTTCACCTTTGCTCTTCGTAGTTTACGTGGATCATCTGCTGAAAGGTATAATTTGGCAGGGAGTGATTCTGTTAAGTGGAAATGTAGTAAGCAGTATGGCCTCTGCTGACGACTTCGTCTTAATGGGCAGATTGTGCCGAAAGCCTGTAGTCTAATGTCTTGGAACTTGAAAATTGGTGCAATGAGTATGGAATAACAATTAGCCTCTCCAAGATTAAAATGATGTCAGTAGGTAAGAAAGTCAACAGAATTGAATGTCAGATTGGTGATACAAAGCTGGAACCGGTAGATAAGTTTAAGTATTTTTGTTATGTGTTCTCCCAGGATTTCATATCAATGTATATCAACAAAGACAAGACTTATTGTATTGATGAGGTGGTCAAATTAATAAATTAAATTGTTATTATTATTCCCCCAGGATGGTAATATAGTAAGTGAGATTGAATCAAGATGTAATCAAATCAAATACAGTAGAGACAATACACGACACTTACGGATTCCGCCGTGCTAAAATGGGAGGCAATTCGACGGTGGCGCTCCTAGTGACTTGACCTGAACAAATCGCGCTAAATTCAAATATCAATGGAATTGTATATACGGAAATGGATAAAAAAATTACGTCTAGAAAGAAAGTGGTATTAAGATATTAACTTCGAAGTTGCTAAAGCAAATCTGGATAAATGAATGAAGAATTATTTAAAAGGTTATTATTCAAAGACTGAAATTAGACATATAAACAAGGTGTGAAATGGACTGCAGTGAAATGGCTTGATCTTTCATTTAAGCATTTCTTTTTTAGCTTTAGCATACCTGCCTGAAATCTTACGGTTGGATTTGTCTTTTTTCCCTCATTTAAAAACATTGTATCATCACATTAAGACATTTGTCAATAAAATATTGGCACATTCCTTACACGTATGATGCAATGAATTAACATTTAAAAGCTGGACAATTTTCCTCTTAACATGAAGCCTACTAACAGAAAGAAAATCTATAAAATCCCGGCTTTAATCTGAGAAGAGGGATAAAAGAAAGAAAAGTTTGAAAATGTTGTCGATAGTGATGATTTGAGGAATATTTATGTACAATTAGAGTAAAAATGTAACGTACCCTTGGCTGAATAGTCGAGGATTTTTAAAGTCGCTGGCCTGGAAATGATCTGAACAGATCTTATAATTCTTATACAAGCGTAACGTCCCTTCTTTCTTGTACACTTTATCCAAATCACATCTGTGAGATTTCAAAACCCACAGATCACACCTACAACACATCGGTACTGAAGGTTAACTGCTGCACTATACAATAAAATATGCGTATTATATTTTAAGCCCGTTATAACATGGGTCGAGCAGGTCAGAAGATTATGAAGTTCTATAAAAATCTCTGTCACTGGAAGAATATATATGCAATCACAATATTACTTACATGTTCTTGTCACGAGGGAACCTGAAGAACGACCGCGCAATTTTCTCTACTTCGTAATTACTGCAGCCAAACACAGCACATACCTTTCGCCTCATGTTGAGGGGAGATATCAAGGAATGACACACGCTACTATTTCACTATGTTAACTCACTGAAAACGCATAAATAACACCAAAAACTTCACACAAAAATACACGTGCTCTTATGACAGAATCAGTACCGTTCAGGTCTATCCGCTAGAGTGAGCTCCAATAGCTGTCCCTCGATATCTTGCGCAGTGTCGCGTATTGTCTCTACTGTATTTGATCAAATACAGCAGAGGCAATACTCGACACTTCCGGATTTACCCTTTTTTAAATGGGAGACAAGTTGCAAGTGGCGCTCCTAGTGGCGTGACCTGAAAATTCGCGCTAAATTCAAATATCAATGGAAATGTATATACGGACATGGACAAATAAATTACGTCCTTAAAGAAAGTGCTACTAAGATATTAACTTCAAAGTTGCTAAAGCAATTCTGGATAAATGAATGAAGAATTATTTAATGCATTATTATTTAAAGACTGAAATTAGGCATGTGAAGTTGACTGCTGTGAATGGCCTTGATGTTTCATTTAAGCATAACTTTTTTAGGTTTAGCATTCCTGTCTGAACGTTCAAGACTAGATTTGTCTTTTTTCTCATTTAAAAGCATAGTATGATCACATTAAAATGCTTGTCAACAAAAATATCGGCAGATACCTTACACACATGATTCAATTAATTTACATTTATGAGCTGGACAATTTTCCTTTTAACTTGAAGCCTACTAACAGAAAGAAAATCTATAAATTTAGCCTCAAAAACATTCAAATTTTCCCTATAAGCAATACTTGGCACAATGCCATTTCAATATGGTAAAGCAAATTTGCATCATTGTATTGTTTCAACAAAATATATACATTTCTTAAATCACCCATATTTTCTTCAGTTCTTGACAACGCATTACGGCATTCCAAATGGGGTAACTTGGAACACAACTAACCACACATATATGCGTATGTATTTTCCTTAATTAAATCAAACCCACAGATCACACCTACAACAACACATCGGTGTTGAAGGTTAACTGCTACACTGTACAATAAAATAAGCTTATTATACTTTTTAGCCAATTCAAATGTCAGTCGCGCAGGTCAGAAGTTTAGGAAGTACTATAAAAATCTGTTTGTAACTGGAAGAATATATATGCAAACACAATATCTACTTACATTTTCTTGTCACGAGGGAAACGGAAGAAAGACCGCGAATTCTTCTGCACTTCATAGTTATTGCAGCAAAACACTGCAGATATCTTTCCACTCATATTGAGAGGAGATATAAAGGAATGACACACGCTACTATTTACTTATGTCAACTGAATGCAAAGGCATAAATAACGCCAAAAACTTCACAAACAAATACACGTGCTCTTATGGCAGAATCAGTAACTCTCAGGTCACCCCGCTAGAGGGAACTCAAATCGCTGTCCCTCGATATCTCGCAGAGTGTCGCGTATCGTCTCCGCTGTATTTGGTGTAGTAAAGCTAATGCAGTGAGCTGGCAGTTGCGATAAAGGGTGTTCTGTAAGAAGGAAGTCAGCTCCCGGACGAAACTACCTTTACATCAGTGTGTTTCCAGACCATCCTTTCTTCACGAGAGCGGAAGCAGGGTGGACTCAGGATATCTTATTCATGAGTTAGAAGTAACAGACGTGAAAACAGCGAGAATTATTGCTTTTACAAATAGGTGGGAACAATGGCAGGTGAGTACTCGGAAGAAGCAGATAAAGGCTAAGTTAGGAATGAACTCGATGGATGAAGCTGTACGCGTAAACCATCTTCGGTGGTGGGGAAATATGCGACGAATGGAGGAGGATAGATTACCTAGGGGAATAAAAGTCTATATTTTGGAAGGTAAGAGGAGTAGAAGGAGACCAAGATGACAATGGGTTGACTAAGTTTCTAACGATTTAAAGATAAGAGGTATAGAACTAAATGAGGCCACGGCACTAGTTGCAAATAGAGGATTGCCGCGACGGGCCGTTTTGGTAAACTCACAGGGGCTTGCAGATTGAACGCTGAAAGGCATAGCGGACTGTAATGATAATGCATGTATATATGTAGAAAAACCGTAAGATTTTATTTCCGTTAGTGTACGAAGAATTGGATCGTATAGTTCAGTCAGTTGATCGCTCCATCCATGTTTGTCCACGGTACGTTAAGAGCTATGGACTTGCTTTCGAGGGTTTTTTTTTTTTTTTTTTTTTTTTTTTTTTTTTTTTTTTTTTTTTTTACACCCGGAGAGACACCTCTCTTATACATCCTCTTTTTGCCGGACGTAGCGTAACATTGCACCCAGTGCTGCCAGTGCTACAACTCTCCCCACAGTGTTGTATTTTGGTATATATGAGTGTTACAGTGTGATTTATTACAATTATTGGAACTGGGTGATATAACAAACCCATTCATATTTCAAGAGAAGAAGAAGTGACGCATACTCTGCAGTGTAACTAGTAATACATGCTTTCCTAAATTCAGCCTGTTTTACTGACTGTTACAAATGAAATTTGATCTTCAAGAGTTTGTTTTAAGTGATTAAGCACATCCAAATACATGGTTTTGTTTTCAAGTGGCTGGTATGTTGTTATATAAGGCGCGTATTAGCCTATTCTACAGCTTATTCCGTTAAGTGAGTTATGGATTTTCTTCATTGAGGAATTGTGATTTCTATCATTTTACTCTGTGTCCACAACCTCTAACATACTCTCGGTAATGTTCAAATTCAATAATTAAATTTTGCTAAATATATAGATCTCAATTGAGAATGTTAGAAGTTAATACTAATCTTTCTCAGTTTCAGCATTTACATATTTTTAATATTTAATGTTATTAATTTTCTTAAATTTTATTTTAAATTAAGCATGAAAAATGATTACGCATATAACTAGCTTGCTTTTTATAAAACACCCAGCCTTTGCATTGCAAGTGCCTGCAAGTTGTGTGTAGTAGCCAGGGTGCGAAATCGCGGGGGGTGGGAAGGGAAGGATGTCTCCCCCCACCGATGATTTTATCTCAGAGGTTCCCCCCCCCACTAAAATTGCCCGGGGGTACATTTCATTATGAAATAAACAGGAAAATGTAGAACCGATAGTTTATTACTGAAATTAATGACTTTAACTGGGCATATTTTCATAAAAACAACAGAAATAATTCAAGTGACTGCCAGACCTTGAGCAATTAAACAACGCAGCAGTGACAACTCCGCACCTGCAGTCTATTGTTGATGTTTCACCCTGCCAAGTCCATCCTCCCTTGTCATTGCTATAAGTAGCTCGAGTTTACACCACTCCTGTACTTCTTGGAGTGGGTGTGTTTCCTATAGGTATCAATAGGACAATATTCACTTGAGCAGGGTACAAACTGACAAATTTGTTCAGTCAACACATAGCCCTGGTAGAGGAAAGTTCCATTAAAAAAGCAATAAACCATGGAAACTCGCGCCTCGTCTGGCCTTTCTTAAGATAGCGAGTCTCTCATAAACTTCTCAGCTGATTGGAATAACGTTCTAATGTTTATCATTCCTGTTATAACAGCCAAATTTGAACAAAAATATCTCAAATTTACATTTTTTTGGGTGGAGAGGGTAATTAAAATACAGGGGAATTTTAACCCCCCCCCCTACCAGGTACTGCCTGAAAAAAATTAGTAGTTAAGCCCTATGTTTCTTCTTCCCCCCTCCCACCACTTCTTTCTGATTTCACACTCTGGTAGTGGCAGTATATCTTATATCTAAATTTAGTGGAATGAGGATTTTTTTCTGAAGAGCAACGCAGATGAAGAAATGCAGATGGTAGTTTCAGAAAGAAATTGTGATATGTAGTATGTAATTTTAATTATTATTTTGCTGTGTTACTTACCTTTTTGTGCAATTTTATAGTGATGCTGTGAACGTTGAGTTGTTATTTACTCTGTATCCTGCGACATATGGTAGTAGGATTCAAAATCTTGAGAGGTTTCTATTTAGGTTATCTGTATCTTGTTACATCAGTGTTGTTATGGAGATTCTCCTGTATCACATCGTTACCCCACAGCAGCTATATCCGGTATTTATTCGTGATGATTTAGGTAACAGTAGGCTGCCTCTCTGATTTATTGGTGTGTAAAAGATTTTCAGGGGTGAGTGACGGTGAGTTTGCATGGGGTCGAATCCTATGATCTGCAGTTCTGAAATACTTTTCTGTGCTTTCCCCATTTTATCATTAATTAACCATAATTAATGCTGCTGCATACGTAATCTTATCCCTTTCCCTTGGAGTTGTTGGTGCAACATTAAACTGCTAGCAGGAATGGAAGAACAATCTTCAGGAATAAATTCTGGCTGTGGAAACAATAAAAGGGAGTTGCTTGAAAGTAAATTCAGTAACATATTATTAGAATAACCTGTGATGGCCAGAAAAAGTAAACATGGCTCTCTTCAGTATTGTCCCCTCCAGTGAAATATACAAAATACAATTGATCATAGTTACCTGAATAGATATGTGTTTACATAGAAATCTGTTCCCTGGCAGTGCATAAGAATCAACTCGATTAGCCACAGGAACGAAGCTTGTATAACCTGTAGGAGAAATTTTAGTATTCATTGTTAGTGCAGTATGTTTACGTTTACAGTAATATATCACAAAGTGACTAACGAACACTGCTATTGGGTGAAATGAATTCTGAGGCACTACTCGAGGTATTCAACATAGACATTTTTTTGCTACCTGGGGAACAATAAAAGCTGCTAAACATTTAAACCACTCATTTGACATGGAACTCCCTACAAGGGGCACTCTGGTAAACACCACTCGATTGTGTAATTAGACAAGACATGCATAGAAAATAAAGAAAAGGCACTTAAGTAAAGGTTGGTGGCATTGTTCAATGAAATGTATAAATTTTTGTCTTTATTTCAAAAGAATATTCTTCATTTTCCATTTCCAGTCTTCTGGGTAGAAATGTGATTCAAGAACCTCCTCAGTTTTTCTCTCTCCACCACTCCTTTCCTACCTCAAATTTTTTTTCTACTTTTACTCTTCTCAGTACTCTCCTTACCGTAGCCATTCACCCCTTTCTGGGCAATCCTCGATGTCTTTCTCCTATGTCTTCCTCTGTAAATACTTACTGTGGAACTCTATCCTCTTCCATTCTCATCATTTGTCCATACCATTTCAGCTTCCGGGTCTCTATCTTGCCTTTCAGTTCAGGGTATCCAATTCACTCCCTCATTTCTATCTTTCTGACTTTATCCCTTTATGCCCTCTCTATATTTCTCTAAGGAAATTTCATCTTGGCCTGTTGCATTCTGTGTTATCATGTTTTTGTTGTTGTCCATGTGCTTGGTGCATTTGTCCAAATTGGTGTGTAATACATTGGGTGCAAAATTTTCTTGCAATCCATTGGATGTCCCAGTTACAGACTATACATCTCACACATTGGTAAAACTCATTGGCTTGTTCAAGTCCCTATCCAATTTCTTATTTTATTTACCCATCTTCTTCAATTATTCTCTCCGAATACTTGAAGCTTTCCACAACTTCTAATGGTCTTCCATTTACTTCAGTATTCCCACTTCCTTCTTTATTACCTCTCGTCACCACTACTATCATACTCTTTTCCACACTTATTTTCATTCCATATTCCTCCATCTCCTGATTCCTTGCATTATCTTGTTCTTGTGCTTCCATTTCATCTTCTGCCCATATTACTGTCTCATCTGCAAAGTTCGAGGCCTTTGCCTCCTTGGTTCCCATTTTTTGTTGTATACTCTTGTGGATTTCATCCATGATTGTAATGAAGATTGGCGGGGATAAAACACATCCTTTTTGAAGTCCTGATTCTACTTTTAAAAAGTTTGTTTTTCCTATCGCAGTATTCATACTACATACTCACTCTTCGTTCATGGCTTTTATAATTGGCTCTTCACCTCTCTCTACCTTCTTTTTTATCAATGCATCCAAGACCACTTGCCATGGTACACTGACATATGCCTTCTCAATATCGATAAATATCATCACTGAATCCAGCTTAAATTCCCATCTGTTCTCTATCACGTTCTTTAGGTTCAACAGATTGAAAATTTTTCAAATTATGTTTACACTGAGCAAGGAGTATGACACTGTATGGAAGTGAAACACAGATAATAACTGGTGCCAAGAAAAAACAGAGTTGAAGCCTTTTAGATGCCGTGTTATCAGAAGTTCTTGAAGATGAGATTGATAGAACATGTCTCAAATAAAGAGATAGTGAATAAGCTTAATGAAAGGAGAATGGTTTGAGAGAATTTGATCCTGGGCAGGTAAATTTTGATAGAACATATCTCAAAGAACTGTGAACTTTTTCAGTTAGTTTTGAAGTTGATTACAAAAGATAAAAGTGGTAGGAAGATTCCAGTATATGGACCCGGGTGATCAGAGTGATGTGCAAACCGTACAGTCACTGAATTTTCAAGAAAGGTCATCTTGTTGCGGTTTCAGTACCATATAAAACTGTATGTTAAATAACTATTAATATGATATAAGGTGTCATGTAATACTAGGGGTCCTATGACTGTGGTCTTGATATCGACAGATAAGTTAAATTATATTACGGATGTGATCACTGTTTTAGAAATCATGTAAAACTGCAGGTCCTTAGCGTTGATTGAAGTATTAGTCATAGAAACCTTGTTTAGTCTGTTAACAAAGACCATAAGTATCAATGACATTAATAAGGTAATATATTTTTCTGGCTCATGTTTCAGTGTAAGGTCAGTAGAAGTAATCAACCATTCCAGTACCTTCTAACTACTTCAGTTTGCAGTGCAAAATGGACCTGGAAGCAAAGATCAAAGAGGAACCAGGCTGGATTGAAGGAGAAACAACGGCATCACTTGTAAGTTTCATACCAGATAACTTTATAGGGGTCAGAAATTAACGCTTAATATCTGAATAAGTTTGGCAGGGCACAATTTTCTATGTGCTTCCTCAGTATTAACACCAGCAGTCACCAATTGCTGAATGAGCATCTATGCGTAGTAAACTCTGTTTTTTTTTTATATGTCTGTGAATACACCACAATGTGCTACACCAAGCTGCCAACTCTTAGGAACTTAAGGTTAGACTTGGATTAGTCTGTACTTTTTACTGTCAGTATTGAAATTACTTTGGTTTAGGGGTTGCACCTTTTTTATTTTTCCCCTTTGATTATAATAGATGATGGTTGACCGATCGTACTTTTTAGAAAACTAACGTCCTCCTACAGTACTGCACCACCATTAGCACCACATGTTAAGAATTATTACTCCTACCATAATTAGTGTAGAAGAATCACAAATCTTTCATTAGTGTTTCTGAGCCTGGATACACCAGTCTGCTAAACAAAATGTCAACACTGGTGTGATAATTCTGGGTTACCCTCACACCCACAATGTGCTGGAAGATACTACGTGTTTCAAGGAATGGATAGATTTGCCTATGACATACGAGGGATGAAATAGCTCAAAATCTGAATGTACGTTCTCTCAAAATAAATATTTTGCTCATATGTTGAATTCTTCTAGAAAGACGGAATAGTGATTAGCTCATTTTATTCCTCAAATACAGGTCAGGTTCTATGATATATACAGTAGAGAACCATGTTTAATGGCTCTAGAATGTATGATTTCTGAGAATAATTTCTTTTATATGCCCCTTCTTAATGGGCTCTGACAATTTAAGGACTTCAGGCACATTAAACAGAATTTTTTCTTTCCTCATTGTCATTATTTCCTTGTCCTTTTTGTGCATCCTTTTCATCCATTCCTTAGTTCAGCCACTGTTCTCTTCTGTATTGAATGTGTAAATTTGGTATATTCTAGAACTTGTTACTTTAATTCACTATTATTAGTTACTTAACTTACATTAGAATATATGCTCTTAATCACAGTCCCTCCCCCCTTTAATGCTGACAAGGTTTTATGAATCCAAGAGTGGAATTTAAATGTCTCGTAGTAGATCATAAAAGATCTTCCGAAACTGCAGATATAAACTCCAACACTGCTGATTCTCCACTGTCGGTGTCCTCATCCCCTCAGCTCCTCACAGAACGCTACATAACATGCTTATAGTAGTAAAATATTTCATTTCTAGCTGCTTTAACTTTGGGCTTCATCACATCTTTCACTGTTATATGACTGTGATAAGTCTGCTTCTTTCATGTTTATGTTTTTTATTTTACACTTGGAATCATTGAAACAGAACTGTATTAATGTTTTATGTAGCTCCTATTATCGCAGCAAAACCATAGTAGAGCATGTGATTCCATTATTTCAAGTAATTTTAATCTGTCTTTAAACAGACTCTGTGCTGAGAACAAAAAATCATTTAGAAGTGTTGTAATGCTTCTAATTGGTTCAAGCAACTTTTATGATTTGACTGATATGATTGAACATATGAAAACAGTTCATACAATTTAGTGTTTATGCATATGGCTGCTTCCTTCCAAATTCTGTGTGAGATAGCCCTAATTCCATCGGTGGTATTATATCTTCTGATATGGCTAGAAAATATTTCGCATTTTATATTTTGTTCTCAGTCTCATCCTTTCTCTGACATGAGGAGTGAGCAAGAATAATAACACCTTTCTCAGTACAGCCTTTGGTTATAACAATCCTCTGCAGGAAGAAATCTTCCTTAAACATTAGTGAAATTCCGAAAGTACCTGTAATACTGGAAATTAATGAATCAACATGCTCATTTTCTAATGACTGTATTTGTAGATGTGTGTTATGAGCATACCTAATATATCTTATTTTCCACAGGAAAATTTTGAACATGTATCAGAAGTGATAGCTCTGAAAGAAGAAGTTAAATCAGAGTTAACAGAGCCAGGGTCGACGCAGGAAAACTCTCTTGAGGTAATGTACATAATTTGATAAGCCATCGTCAGATAATGGAAATGGGTAGAAAATGGCTCAACAGATACTGGGGTTTGATCCATCTTTTTAGTGCACATGATTCATAGTTCTACTGATAATATATTTTTTTATGAGATTGACTGTTTACATACCTAGTTTTCACTTTTCCTTCAAGTTGTTCCGCGATCTTGCGTTATGAATTGTGCAGCAGTTAGGATTATTCCAAAGACCTCTACTCTATGTCATTTGGTAGCTGGTATCATTCCTACTAATACTTTTGAACTCGTAAATTAGTTTCGAACACCAAGTAGCTGAAAGATACATTCATTTTTTACTGTTACAGGATATTTTACTAGTTGATTCCAAATGAAACACTTTTGTTATGTTATTGATTATATTAATTATTGATTTCTAGGTAATACAGTAATTTGTTGATAGAAGTTGCTGGTGATACGCTTGTTTACTGTGGGTGTTCGCTTAATGTACTACACACATTGTAGCCATCTCGTGGCAAGTGACCTAATGTGGTCTGTGGTGTTACTTGTCCATTGTGACTTATAATATTTGTACCAGGAGGTGCACCTCAACCCCGCACATGTGAAAGAAGCGCCTTAAGGAACACTATCTATCGAACAAAACTTGAAACCGCTAATGCATAAAGTTGGGACATTGATCAGAAGACCTCACTACTGAATAACTGAGTAATATGTTATTTTAAAGCTTCCTAAACTGACTGTATATCTTTGGTTTGTTTTGGTGTACATCAAAAAGTTTGTATTTTTATCCGTAGATATCCCTACAAAAAGTGGAGGTCATGCACTCTGGTGCAAGGTGGAATGATTAATGATTAAAAGAAGTTTTGGGTTTATAAATTTCCTCAACTAAATTGACTTTCATTTATTTTGATACTTCAATGATTTACAACATTTCCTTCTCATCCTGCCAGTTTTGAAGTCTGGCCAATCACAAATTTTCTGTATTTATTTTTCAGCCAATCATAAGCTTCTTGTAACTTTTTGAGTATCAAATAAAATGGGAGGATGTGGTCAGATTTAGCCCAGAGCCTTCTCGAACCCACCCCTTCGGTATAAAAGCCGCGGCCTTTTCTAATTACCTTGTCTTTTTCTTGTCAAATTTCTGAGTGTGTGTGTGTTAAGACAGGAGGTGGGGTGCCTAATTCTTTGGCAGGCAGAACGTCAGCCCAGGTAATGGCCACCAGTTTTCTATATCTGTAGCTGTCTCCTCAAACTCACAGCTGTTTTCACAAATGTAAACTTTCATTCTGCTAATGTAAAATTTCATACAGACTTAAACTGTAAATTGGGGATAGAGAGTGAGTTTACCTCTCAAAATCCCTTTCAGTTTATCTTGAGGTGACTACGATTTTGTAACTTTTTTCTCCTGTAAATCACTCATTAACTTCTCTTTTGCGTCACCTCAGTTGTGTAGAATTTGTCTCTGCATCATCGGGCCACAAGCCCAAGTTGCGTTTCAAAACTTGGTTTTCAAGGAGCGCAAATTTACGACTGAATGCATTTTGAGTTTATGCCAGTAATACAACCTGTTGTTCTTTTCCATGAAGGCCCAGTATTATGGGTACTAGATACCCCTGTGTAAAGGAATTGTAAATTGTAGGTTGTGCTTAGAGATGCCAGAAATTGTAAGGTTTTGTGTAATGTTTCCTTGAGTAGGCTGTAAAGAATTGGGAGCACAGCCTCCTTTGTTGAATTTAAAGAGCACGTAAACTCTTGTCTGATATTGGTACAATTTTGAGTGGGGCCTTTGGAAGGCTGTATGTGTAACCTTTGGAGCAAGGTGCTCTTGAACTGTGTCTTGGGAGATATCTCTCGTTATCTAACCAAACGCAACATTTATGAAGTTGTAAACTTGTAAATTGGAGCTGGAAGCTCAAAACTTGTAATTTCCAACCCTTGGATTTCTATTCTTGTTTGCTATTTTGTACCTGATATTTTGCTCCTTGACTTAGTGAGGAATTTTGTTAAATTTGAGGTCTGAAAAGAAATATAACCTTCGTTTTAAAGTTTAAATTAATCTTCGATATCATAGATGGACCCATTCAAGCTGACACCTTCTTTCACCTCTCTGCGTTCCACAGGTAATCTCACAACAATATTACTTAAACACGCAATAAATAAGTAAGCCATACAAGAGTTACCTTGCCTTTCTGTTTCATACTTCGTAAGGGATAGTGTTTGTGAATAGGCCTTGTAAGTTCACCATCACTCACCTGAACATTCGTTGCATATATGAATTCATCATTACCAGGATGCACATTTGATCACTGTCATCATCCTCTTCATAGCATGTATGTCATCTTCTTTCACTATAACTATGTTGCTGTGGGGTATTTCATTGCCCATTTATTGAGATATTCATTTCACCATCTCTTCCAGGAGTTCTGGGTTAACTGCTGAAAATATAGCCATGTGGACAATTTTGTGATCAGAGAGGAAGTATAATCATGATCAGAGAGTGTAGTAATTGGCTCTCCTATAAGGAAATGTGTTGTAGTTATGTAAGAAGTGGCAAAAGGTTGATCATTTAGCTTTGGTGAGAGGATGTATGTGTTTCAAGAATGGCCCATTCTTTGTTGTTGAAGTGATAAGAATCCATCACTTGTCTGGGGCGTTAAATCAGACTCTTGACAGCTGCTTCCCACATTTTACCAATGTGTGGTGTTAAAGGAGGGATGAAATGCCACGTCAGTCCCATGCCTGCAGTTGTGCGAAGAGTTGGTTTTCTGAGGGTTGTTTTGCAGGAAGGCCTTGATTTCTGTAGCTGCTCCAAAGAAGTTTGTGCCATTATTGCTGTAAATGTTCAGGGTTGACCTCTTTGAGAACTAAGTTGGTAAAGTGCGGAGAGAAATGTTGTTGTGATGAGATCAGGTATTGTGTCTGTGTAGACAGCCTTGGTAGATAGGCAGTCTGGTCTTGTTCGTTTTCACACATTTTTTTATTAGAACTGGGCCAGCACAGTCTATTCTAGTTTTAAGGAATGGGTATGTCGAGGTTAAAGGCACCATTTGTGTATTTCTCATTAATTATTCCTGTATGTAACACTTTGACTACAGTAATCAGGATCCTGATTTTTATCCCCCAAGCATGAGATCACGGCTGATGATGCCCATGCAATGGGCGAAACATAAATTATTATGACACGATGTAACACCTGAGACGTGTATGAGTGTGGCTTCTTTCCGTTCCCCTTTCTGAAGAGATTCTAAACTTGTCTCTCAGAGTGTTGAGTGCCAGGATGAAATAGTCCGAGGTGTTCTGCCATCATACTTATATTTGTGAGGTGATACAGAATTTCTAATGTTTCCAGTCCACTAGTGTTGGAGTATTGTGCGGTCATCCACTGACAAGAAGATGGCCTTCTTAATCTATGATTGGATAAATAGTGTTTATACAAGTTGTTAGTTTCCTGCACAATATTAATGTAATATTTGTGTACAGGGTTCAACTCCGATACAAACAGTGGACTTTAATTTCACTCTGTGGATTGTTTACAACAATCTCAGATAATTATATGTTACAAATCTCATGACTGGTCCATATTGAAACGTACATTAATTCACCAATGTTACAAAAGTTTATTGAAATCCACGTATTCAATATGCATTGGGGTCTTAAAATTAAGATTTATATATTGTAATACTAATTTAAGGGGACATGTTTCGCCCATTGTTAGGGCATCATCAGCCGTGATCTCGTGCCTAACGGATTAAAATACAATCCTGATTACTGTAGTCAAAGTGTTACGTAGAGAACCGTGTGTTATATAAAGGAGGAAACTTGTAAGTTCACAAACGACAATTTACAAAATTAAGACACGTTAAAAAAATCTTTGGTGAGAGGATGTATGTGTTATAAGAGTGGTCCATTCTTTGTTGGTGAAGTGATAAGGATCCATCACTCCTCTGAGGTGATATATCAGATTCTTGACAGCTGCTTCCCTGATACCACCAAAGTGTGGTGCTCTCAGGAGGGGTGAAATGCCGTGTCAGTCCCATGCCTGCGGTTGTGTGAAGAGTTGGTTTTCTGAGGGTTGTTTTACAGAAAGTCTTTGATTTCTTTAGCTACTCCGAAGAAGTTTGTGCCATTATCGCTGTAAACTAACTGTAATACTGAAAATTAATGTAATAATATGCTCATTTGTTAGTGACTGTATTTGTAGATGTGTGTTATGAGCATACCTAATATATCTTATTTTCCACAGGAAAATTTCGAACATGTATCAGAAGTGATAGCTCTGAAAGAAGAAGTTAAATCAGAGTTAACAGAGCCAGGGTCGACGCAGGAAAACTCTCTTGAGGTAATGTACATAATTTGATAAGCCATCGTCAGATAATCGAAATGGGTAGAAAGTGGCTCAACAGATACTGGGGTTTGATCCATCTTTTTAGTGCACATGATTCATAGTCCTACTGATAATATATTTTTTTATGAGATTGACTGTTTACATACTTAGTTTTCACTTTTCCTTCAAGTTGTTCCGCGATCTTGCGTTATGAATTGTGCAGCAGTTAGGATTATTCCAAAGACCTCTACTCTATGTCATTTGGTAGCTAGTATCATTCCTACTAATACTTTTGAATTCGTAAATTAGTTTCGAACACCAAGTAGCTGAAAGATACATTCATTTTTTACTGTTACAGGATATTTTACTAGTTGATTCCAAATGAAACACTTTTGTTATCTTATTGATTATATTAATTATTGATTTCTAGGTAATACAGTAATTTGTTGATAGAAGTTGCTGGTGATACGCTTGTTTACTGTGGGTGTTCACTTAATATACTACACACATTGTAGCCATCTTGTGGCAAGCGACCTAATGTGGTCTGTGGTGTTACTTGTCCATTGTGACTTATAATATTTGTACCAGGAGGTGCACCTCAACCCCGCACATGTAAAAGAAGCGCCTTAAGGAACACTATCTATCGAACAAAACTTGAAACCGTTAAATCATAAAGTTGGGACATTGATCAGAAGACCTCACTACTGAATAACTGAGTAATATGTTATTTTAAAGTTTCCTAAACTGACTGTATATCTTTGGTTTGTTTTGGTGTACATCAAAAAGTTTGTATTTTTATCCATAGATATCCCTACAAAAAGTGGAGGTCATGCACTCTAGTGCAAGGTGGAATGATTAATGATTTAAAGAAGTTTTGGGTTTATAAATTTCCTCAACTAAATTGACTTTCATTTATTTTGATACTTTAATGATTTACAACACTTCCTTCTCATCCTGCCAGCTTTGAAGTCTGGCCAATCACAAATTTTCTGTATTTTTTTTCAGCCAATCATAAGCTTCTTGTATCTTTTTGAGTATCAAATAAAATGGGAGGATGTGGTCGGATTTAGCCCAGAGCCTTCTAGAACCCACCCCTTGGGTATAAAAGCTGCGGCCTTTTCTAATTACCTTGTCTTATTCTTGTCAAATTTCTGAGTGTGTGTGTGTTAAGGCAGGAGTTGGGGTTCCTAATTCTTTGGCAGGCAGAACGTCAGCCCAGGTAATGGCCACCAGTTTTCTATATCTGTAGCTGTCTCCGCAAACTCACAGCTGTTTTCAAAAATGTAAACTTTCATTCTGCTAATGTAAAATTTCATACAGACTTAAACTGTAAATTGGGGATAGAGAGTGAGTTTACCTCTCAAAATCCCTTTCAGTTTATCTTGAGGTGACTATGATTTTGTAACTTTTTTCTCCTGTAAATCACTCATTAACTTCTCTTTTGCGTCACCTCAGTTGTGTAGAATTTGTCTCTGCATCATCGGGCCACAAGCCCAAGTAGGGTTTCAAAACTTGGTTTTCAAGGAGCGCAAATTTACGACTGAATGCATTTTGAGTTTGGGCCAGTAATACAACCTGTTGTTCTTTTCCATGAAGGCCCAGTATTATGGGTACTAGATACCCCTGTGTAAAGGAATTGTAAATTGTAGGTTGTGCTTAGAGATGCCAGAAATTGTAAGGTTTTGTGTAATGTTTCCTTGAGTAGGCTGTAAAGAATTGCGAGCACAGCCTCCTTGGTTGAATTTAAAGAGCATGTAAACTCTTGTCTGATTTTGGTACAATTTTGAGTGGGGCCTTTGGAAGGCCGTATGTGTAGCCTTTGGAGCAAGGTGCTCTTGAACTGTGTCTTGGGAATATCTCTCGTTATCTAACCAAACGCAACATTTATGAAGTTGTAAACTTGTAAATTGGAGCTGGAAGCTCAAAACTTGTAATTTCCAACCCTTGGATTTCTATTCTTGTTTGCTATTTTGTACCTGACATTTTGTTCCTTGACTTAGTGAGGAATGTTGTTAAATTTGAGGTCTGAAAAGAAATATAACCTTCGTTTTAAAGTTTAAATTAATCTTCGATATCATAGATAGACGCATTCAAGCTAACACCTTCTTTCACCTCTCTGCTTTCCACAGGTAATCTCACAACAATATTACTTAAACATGCAATAAATAAATAAGCCATACAAGAGTTACCTTGCCTTTCTGTTTCATACTTCGTAAGGGATAGTGTTTGTGAATAGGCCTTGTAAGTTCACCTTTACTCACCTGAACATTCGCTGCATATATGAATTCATCATTACCAGGATGCACATTTGATCACTGTCATCGTCCTCTTCATAGCATGTATGTCATCTTCTTTCACTATAACTATGTTGCTGTGGGGTATTTCATTGCCCATTTATTGAGATATTCATTTCACCATCTCTTCCAGGAGTTCTGGGTTAACTGCTGAAAATATAGCCATGTGGACAATGTTGTGATCAGAGAGGAAGTATAATCATGATCAGAGAGTGTAGTAATTGGCTCTCCTATAAGGAAATGGGTTGTAGTTATGTAAGAAGTGTCAAAAGGTTGATCATTTAGCTTTGGTGAGAGGATGTATGTGTTTCAAGAATGGTCCATTCTTTGTTGTTGATGTGATAAGAATCCATCACTTGTCTGGGGCATTAAGTCAGACTCTTGACAGCTGCTTCCCAGATTCTACCAATGTGTGGTGTTGAAGGAGGGATGAAATGCCACGTCAGTCCCATGCCTGCAGTTGTGCGAAGAGTTGGTTTTCTGAGGGTTGTTTTGCAGGAAGGCCTTGATTTCTGTAGCTGCTCCAAAGAAGTTTGTGCCATTATTGCTGTAAATGTTCAGGGTTGACCTCTATGAGAACTAAGTTGGTAAAGTGCGGAGAGAAATGTTGTTGTGATGAGATCAGGTATCGTGTCTGTGTAGACAGCCTTGGTAGCTAGGCAGTCTGGTCTTGTTCGTTTTCACACATTTTTTTATTAGAACTGGGCCAGCACAGTCTATTCTAGTTTTAAGGAATGGGTATGTCGAGGTTAAAGGCATCATTTGTGTATTTCTCATTAATTATTCCTCTATGTAACACTTTGACTACAGCAATCAGGATCCTGATTTTTATCCCCCAAGCATGAGATCACGGCTGATGATGCCCATGCAATGGGCGAAACATAAATTATTATGACACGATGTAACACCTGAGACGTGTATGAGTGTAGCTTCTTTCCGTTCCCCTTTCTGAAGAGATTCTAAACTTGTCTCTCAGAGTGTTGAGTGCCAGGATGAAATAGTCCGAGGTGTTCTGCCATCATAATTATATTTGTGAGGTGATACAGAATTTCTAATGTTTCCAGTCCACTAGTATTGGAGCATTGTGCGGTCATCCACTGACAAGAAGATGGCCTTCTTAATCTATGATTGGATAAATAGTGTTTATACAAGTTGTTAGTTTCCTGCACAATATTAATGTAATATTTGTGTACAGGGTTCAACTCCGATACAAACAGTGGACTTTAATTTCACTCCATGGATTGTTTACAACAATCTCAGATAATTATATGTTACAAATCTCATGACTGGTCCATATTGAATTGTACATTAATTCACCAATGTTACAAAAGTTTATTGAAATCCACGTATTCAATATGCATTGGGGTCTTAAAATTAAGATTTATATATTGTAATACTAATTTAAGGGGACATGTTTCGCCCATTGTTATGGCATCATCAGCCGTGATCTCATGCCTAACGGATTAAAATACAATCCTGATTACTGTAGTCAAAGTGTTGCGTAGAGAACCGTGTGTTATATAAAGGAGGAAACTTGTAAGTTCACAAACGACAATTTACAAAATTAAGACACGTTAAAAAATCTTTGGTGAGAGGAGGTATGTGTTATAAGAGTGGTCCATTCTTTGTTGGTGAAGTGATAAGGATCCATCACTCCTCTGAGGTGATATATCAGATTCTTGACAGCTGCTTCCCTGATTCCACCAAAGTGTGGTGCTCTCAGGAGGGGTGAAATGCCGTGTCAGTCCCATGCCTGCGGTTGTGTGAAGAGTTGGTTTCCTGAGGGTTGTTTTACAGAAAGTCCTTGATTTCTTTAGCTACTCCGAAGAAGTTTGTGCCATTATCGCTGTAAACTAACTGTAATACTGAAAATTAATGTAATAATATGCTCATTTCTTACTGGCTGTATTTGTAGATGTGTGTTATGAGCATACCTAATATATGTTATTTTCCACAGGAAAATTTTGAACATATATCAGAAGTGATAGCTCTGAAAGAGGAAGTTAAATCAGAGTTAACCGAGTCAGGTTCGATCCAGGAAAACTCTCTTGAGGTAATGTACATAATTGATAATCCATAATCAGGTAATTGAAATGGTTTGAAAATGGCTCAACAGATATCAGTGTTTGACCCTTCATTTCATTGCACATGATTGATAGTCCTACAGAAAATATACTTTTTTATGAGATTGACTGTTTACTTACCTATTTTCACTTTTCCCTTGAGTTGTTCTATGATCTTGCGTTATGAATCGTACAGCAGTTAGGATTATTCCAAAGACCTCTACTCTCTATCATTTGAGAGCTGGTATCAATCCTACTAATATTTTTGAATTCGTAAATAGTTTTGAACACAAAGTATTTATAAGGTACATTGTTTTGTTACTGTTACAGGATATTTTACTAGTTGCTTCCAAATGAAACACCTTTGTTATCTTATTAATTATATTAATTATTGATTTCTAGATAATACAGTAATTTGTTGATACAAGTTGCTGGTGATACGCTTGTTTACTATGGGATATTCGTTTAATATACTACACACATTGTAGCCATCTCGTGGCAATTGACCTAATGTGGTCTGTTATGTTACTTGTCCATTGTGACTGATAATTTTTACTTAACCCTTTCACATACCATTTAACTGAACTTATTTATGCCTTGGTGTACCATTTATTTTCATTACTTTACATGATATTATCACTGACACTGAAAAAGCATGCTTTACTGCAAAATAATGAGAGGAAATATCCAAACTGCCGGGCTGAGTGGCTCAGACGGTTAAGGCGCTGGCCTTCTAACCCCAACTTGGCAGCTTCGATCCTGGCTCAGTCCGGTGGTATTTGAAGGTGCTCAAATACGACAGCCCTGTGTCGGTAGATTTACTGGCACGTAAAAGAACTCCTGCGGGACTACATTCTGGCACCTCGGTGTCTCCGAAGACCTTAAAAAGTAGTCATTGGGACGTAAAGCAAATAACATTATTATTATTTGATATATCCAAACTACTGTCAGATGTACTTTGTGAAGTCTTTATGAATATGGTAGATCATAAAACAGTCACATTCGTGCATCGCCACCTTGCACCGGTGGCATTCAAATGAAGATTTCTTCCTCAGACCCCGTGTCACACTGACTTTGCATCTCTGTGATGGGATAGCCTTCTTCGTTGTTGGGGGTATTTTGGTCGGAAGGTGTCCCCAGTGACTCTCTTGAAGCCTCAGTGGTGTATCCCCAGGGCTTGGGTGCCTTATTTTGGATAGTCAGGCAGGTTTCACTTGCCAACAGCTGTTCGGCCAAATTGATCCGGAAGGTGGTAAAGCCTACTTCTTTTCAGGGTTGAGGAGGGGATGAGTGATGTTGGAATTCAGAAGTGTCATGTCTAGCATGTAGAAGTATATTTTTTGTATCCTTTTACATACTTCCTCATCAAGGGGAATGATGCGGGTCTCAGGTCATGGGAATCAACACCACCCTTTCCACAGTTGTAGTCAAAAACAAGATTGGGTCTGTACTTCTTCTTGCCATCATACTTTACCACTTCAAGGTAATCTGGCCTTCTTTACATCCACAGATACAGGAAACCAGAGTTCCTTTCCAAATGACATTACCCCATTTATTTCCTCGGCAGCCGATACAAGACATTTAGTTGCATAAGCATTTACCTCATTGGTTAGATGTTCCCGAAAAGTCTGCTGTTAGAAATTCATTCACAACTTGTAGTTCGTTCGGGCATTGTCCTAGGTGCCTGTGGAAAACACTATTTCACCACTTGCGATGCATGAATGATACTCTGGAGTATTACTTACGTGCTCCCAGTTCGATTCCCTATCTTGTAACACATGATTAGAAGCCGGTGGTGCGGCATCAGTTGTAGGCCTAAAAGTGACATATTTGACGGCAAAACACCACTTTGTTCACCCCTACGAGCGCTGAAGTTTCTATCACATGAACTACTTTCACTACTTTCCATATCCACTAAATTCTTCGTCACTTATTTCTATATCAATGTCATTCTCTTCTAAAAATTCCCATATAATCGCTTCGCCACTCAACATGGAGGCAGCCATGATTTCGCTTACGATGGGGTTGCTAAGATACTGGTTATTCTTTCCACGGAATAAATGCACAGATGTGTTTATCGAATACATCAATGGAATAAAACAGTGATTCCATCTGTCAAGAGGTTACCTAACTAATATCAAATCCTTCACAAAGGAAACCTGCTTGGAGTGGGTCCGGAAATAAACAGTACGCGCGGACGGAGCGATCCGTCTTTGTACCGGAGTGCAGTCGAGAGCCAGGACGGAGAGATCCTTCAAAGTACATCAAGTGGTTAAACATACAATGGAATAAATAAGCCATTCAAGAGGTTTCATACTTCATAAGAGATAGTGTTTGTGATAGGCCTTATAATTTCACCATTACTCACCTGAAAATTCGTTGCATGAATCAATTCGTCATTACCAGGATGCACATTTGATCACTGTCTTTGTCCACTTCATAGCATGAGTGTCATCTTCTTTCAGTATGACTATGTTGCTATGGGGTATTTCATTGCCCATTTATTGAGATATTCATTTCACCATCTCTTCCAGGAGTTCTGGGTTAGCTGCTGAAAATATAGCTATGTGGGCAAGGTTGTGATGAGAGGGGAAGTAAAATCAATATCAGGGAGTGTAGTAATATGCTCTTCTATAAGGAAATGGGATGTAGTTAGGTAAGAAGTGTCAAAAGGGTCATCATTTAGCTTTGGTGATTGGATGTGAGAGTATGTATTGTAAGAATGGTCCATTCTTTTTTGGTGAAGTGATAAGAATCCATCACTCATCTGAGGTGTTATATCAGAATCTTGGCAGCTGCTTCCTAGATTCCACCAAAGTGTGATGCTGCACAAGGGATGAAATGCCACATCAGTCCCATGTCTGCAGTTGTGTGAAAAGATGGTTTCTGAGGGTGGTTTTGCAGAAAGGCCTTGAATTCTGTAGCTGCTCCGAAGGAGTTTGTGCTGTAATTACTCTAAATGTACTGTATGAGAACTAAGTCTATAAAGTGCAGAGAGAAATGTTGTGGTGAGATCAGATATCATGTCTATGTAGACAGCCTTGGTAGCTAGGCAGTCTGGTCTTGTTCTATTTCACACAATTTTTCATTAGAATTTGGCCAGCAGTTCTAAGGAATAGGTAATTCTGGGTTACAGGCACAATTTGTGTATTACACGTTAATTGTTCTGAGGTATCTGCATTCATCATAGAACACTTGAGACATGTATCAGTGAGGCTTCTTTCTGTCCCCCTTGCTGATGAGATGCTAAGAGAGTTGAGTGTCAGGATGTAATAGTCAAATGTGTTCCGCCATCATAATTATATTTGTGAGATGATACAGAATTTCTAAATTTTTTACTCCACTAATATTGGAGTTTCCCGCCAACAAGAAGATGGCCTTCTAGTTTCCTGCACAATATTAATATAATATTTGTGTACAGGGTTCAACTCCGATACAAATAGTGGACTTTAATTTCACTCCGTGGGTTGTTTACAACAATCTCAGATATATGTTACAAATCTCATGACTGGTCCGTATTGAAATGTAAATTAATTCAACAATGTTAAAAAAAAGTTTATTGAAATCCACGTATTCAATATGCATTGGGGTCTTAAAATTAAGATTTATATATTGTAATACTAATTTAAGGGGACATGTTCCGCCCATTGTTTGGGCATCATCAGCCATGATCTCATGCCTAATGGATTATAATCAGGATCCTGATTACTCTAGTCATGGTGTTACATGGAGGAATGTGTGTTTATAAAAATGAGGAAACTTGTAAGTTCACAAACAACAATTTACACAATTAAGACACGTTAAAAAAATCTTTGGTGAGAGGATGTATGTGTTATAAGAGTGGTACCTTCTTTGTTGGCGAAGCAATAAGAATCCATCACTCTTCTCAGGTGATATATCAGACTCTTGACAGCTGCTTCCCAGATTCCACCAAAGTGTGGTGCTGCAGGAGGGATGAAATGCCATGTCAGTCCCATGCCTGCAGTTCTGTGAAGAGTTGGTTTTCCGAGGGTTGTTTTGCAGAAAGGCCTTGATTTCTTTTGCTGCTTCAAAGAAGTTTGTGCCATTATCACTGTAAATGTTCAGCCTACAGCCAGCAACGCATAAGCTTAAGGTTCCGAACATCTCCTCTCTCCGCCACACCCCCTTCCATCAATTACACACAGATACAATACAAGAAGTGCAACTGTCATTGGTTCTGATGCTGCAAAGGCAACTACTTCCCACCAGAAAGGTCGACGGGGTGAGTAATTTTGTACACAGCATTTTTCGTCAAATTTTTCCCTTTTTGCTATAATCTTAAAAATCCTTCTAGCCTCCTCTCGTTACAGATTCTTCACCACACATCGCTCAATATTCAATTTCAACAATGAAGCTGTAGCCAACTTCTAGCACAAGCATCCCCATTTGACTAATATGACAAGAGGAGGCTATCACATCAGCTAGTAAAGACACACACGGCAACACACAGTCGTGAACATTTTTTCACGTTTTCAACAAAAATAAGAAGACTGTGGCCTCACCGTACAAATATGGGATTAACAGGGTGTCCACCCATATGGAATACTGGTAACTGGGGAATGTCAGAGAATTCCAGAAATAGTGGGAAAACCAGGAAATGTCAGGAAATTCAGAAAACAATCTGGAAATTCGTTCTTCTGCCAGATAAAATGGACATACCCTATTTGTCCATTAATAGAAGCATATTTTTCAATTTTTGTAAGATATATGAATAGCATATAGCAAGCAGTAGCGACTATGTTCGATCGAATTTTCAATGTTTTGATCTGCTTACTATTGTATATTCTGTGTTGTTGGGGAATGGTGAGTCCTATATTGCGTTCTCAGTTTTCTAATCGCTTAAATGTATGGCTTCCACAGCAAAATATGCATATAGACAACATTCCACTACCCAACAAATTACTGTTTGTTTACTATGTAATGACGTGCGATAGTCACTACCTCATAAAATGTAAAAAGAGAAAAGACACTTACTCAATGCAGGAAAATGTGAAATTTGCTTAAACTTAATACTCCTTCGAGTGCTCATTATTATTATGATTATTATTATTATTACAATTATTAAATGTGCTGATGTATGTAAACCTTGTGTAAATGTGACCAGCAATGTGACACTGTTCGAGTCGCGCCATGTTGAGTTTCTAACCTATCTGATGAAATGGTTGGTGACGGACGTCAGTGAGTGAGGCTCCACAGTAATCAAGTGATTTGAAGGTGTTATACATCAGTGGAAGTGATAGAAACTTGCGGAAGTGTTACGTTTGTATTTACGAATCGATATACCCATATTTTTTGTCGGTGTTGATCTTTTTCTTTCAAATTTGCAATGTAAAGAAAATGGGGAAACGATGGGGTTGGAAGCCCAGCCACTACCAGTGCTGCCAGCGTAGACTGCCTCGTGAAGTGTGTGCTGGATGATTTCAATAACTCGGACAGCTTCTTTGAAAAAATTGTGCAGGCCATTTCGACCCGCATGACACAACTGGTTATAAAAGAATTTGAAAAGTGTTTAAATTTAAATATCGAAGCATTTTCAGATTTAACTGAAGAACATGGTAACAAGGAGGCAGAAATCTGCAAACTGAAGGAGGATATGGATGCCAAGTGCAATTCATTGGAGCAGTACAGAAGGAGAAGTAATGTAAGAAATTTCGGCATCCCTGAATGTTCGAACGGAAACTGTGATCAACTAGTGTTCAACGTGTGCAAAGTAGTAGGTGCAGATGTTAGACTTAATGACATTGATAGGTGTCACAGAGTAGGACCTTGATTACCAGAGAAAACAAGGCGTATCCTAGTGATATTTGTGTTTCATCGGTCACAGCAGGATGTCTTCACTAGGAAAACGAAACTGAAAAGCTTATCCACAACAATCCATGAAGATTTTACGGCTATCAGAATGCCCATCTTGAAGACAGCAATCCAGTGTTTTGTTCATACAAACACTTGGACTGACTCAGGAGACATCGTAATCAAGAAGGCGGACAGGGTGGAATTAAGAGTGTGCCAGTTAAAGAAACTTCCTATGGCATAAGCTTCTGTTGCAGTGCTGCCTTATCACTTGACAATGTGAGTCAACTCCCATCCTTTACCGTAAGTCGCAGCTGAGAAGCTAGCTTTTTAAATTTTTTTTCAAGTAACCTTATATATCTATCTAGGTATCTTTCATCTATCTACGTATCTATCCATTCACCAAATTGATTTATCTATTTATCTAAATATCTATTCGCTTATCTGTTTTCTTATCCTACCACCTGTCCATCCACTTACTCTTTAATAAAATTTTCCTATCTGGATCTAATTTAAGTCTGGCCTCTGTATTACGTCTACATAGATCTAACATCAACACTACATAGAGTAAGTTCCTACTTGAGTATTCTGTACGCCTAATCTGCTGTTGCACGTTATCACTATTATTATTATTATTATTATTATTATTATTATTATTATTATTATTACTACTCACAATTTAATTATCTAAAATACATAAATTGCTGACCGTTCTTAGGATGTAGTCGCATGCTGTTTTCTAGTTAGTTTCATTTTAGCAGTTGGTAATGCATACCACAAACAGCCGTAATCCCTGTGACCATAGCAGTACTTGCCTTGTCACACTTCCCCTTCCCCACCCATCCCTTCAAACTGTCTACCTGCTAGTCCATTGACCCAAACTCCACCCCTTGAACCTACAACACACATTCTCTAGTCAGGCATAAATAGACATAAAAGCGCACTTGAGAAGTCACCTTAAAGCCTCGAGTTTAGTTTCTTAAACTCGTATAGATGAAATAAAAGCGATTTTCATACCACTGTCCTTTGATATAATCTTATGCAGTGAATGTTGTTTGAAAGTCAAATATCAGGCTAAGAATCTGGAATTACCTGGCTACTGCCGTCTGAGGAATGACAGACTTGGCAAAGGGGGAGGTGGGGTCTGTGCTTTTGTCTCTTAGCGCTTTAAACTTCAAATTATCTGTCAGTCGCCTCAACAGTATGAGCGAAAACCTGAGGACATGTTCATAGTGATGCAGGTCTCTACTGTGAAATGCTTAGTAGGTGCTCTATACAAGCCGCATAAAGCTTGCCATCTGAAGAACTTAGAGACTGATCTTAACAGACTGTTACCTATATGCAAACATCTTATAATGATGGGCGACTTCAATACAAACCTTCTATATCCTGATTCATCTGAAACCACCCATCTATTGAATACGTTTCAGGCATGCAGTATGGCGATCCTGCCACTTTCCCCCACTCAGCTCACTAAAACCACACACATTACTGGACCTGGTAGTAACGAACCACCCTGACAGAGTATTATATCATGGCCAGACGTCTGCTCCCAGACTGTCAGCCCATGACATTATCTTTATGTCTTACGCACTGCAGTGCCCCAGACATAAACCTAAGTACGTGACTTACAGAGACTCTAGCCGTATTGACAATGCAAACTTATTAGAGGACTCTTTTTCGATGCCGTAGCAGGATATAACTCATAAAACTATCATTGACGACATGGTCACGATTTTCAATACCATGATACTACATACTTTTGACAAGCACGCCCCTCTATGAACAGCACGCATCTGTAAAAGACTCTCCCCGTGGCTAAATGATGATAGTGCAATGATGCCTAAGCGGGATGCAGCTCTTACGAAATATAAACATTACCCGAAGGAGGAATCCTTATCTATTACAAATGACTACATAATAAAACGACTCATACAGTAAGAAACGCTCAACTATATTACGCCCATGACCTTATAAAACCCTACTAAGACCCGCTACCTTATGGAAGTCAATGCGACTATTTGGCTTAAATAAACCAGACAAGGTAGACAATTTGGAGATTTCTCTTGATGAATTGAATGATCACTTTGTATCCTCCCATGTTCAATTAATCGAAGAAGCAAAAGAAAATCTTTTGAGGGCATATAACAACACACCACCCATAGGCAGAGATAAATTTTATTGTAGTTCTGTCTCGCCCCTGCAAGTGAAAGCAGCTATCTTGCGAATTAAAACTAAATCCACAGGGGTGGACAATCTATGTCGACACCATTATTACAGTATTGACATTCATATTCAACTTCTCCCTTCAAAACAGTGTATTCCCAAATGTCTGGAAAATGGCCCTGGTACATCCTTTACTGAAAATAATATCTCCTACACTAAACTGTAACTTCAGACCTATTAAAATACTGTCTATAACAGCCAAGTGACTCAAACACATGGTGCATAATCAAATCACGAACTATCTCAACGACCATGGCATACTGGATCCACACCAGTGAGGCTTCCACCGAAATCACAGTTCATGTACTACCTTACTAAGCATGACTGAAAGGCAGGCTACTGATGAGCAAAAACTGACAATTCTAGTCTTCTTGGACTTCAGCAAAGCATTCAACTCTGTAGACCATGAGTTGCCCCTATCCAAACTTTATCGCCTAGAGTTCTCCTACAGTACTCTGAAATGGATGGGAGCCTATTTACATGAACGTCAACATGTCGTTCTGTCTATGTCAATGACTTAGCTAAAGAGCTGACACATTGTAAATGTCACATTTATGCTGATAACGTACAATTGTACATCCATGCAAAACCAACAGATGTTTTGAAAGCAATTGAGCAAATCAACATGGATCTAGAGGCCATAAGCAAATGGTCTTTCCAGCATGGACTTATTATAAACCCAAAAAAATCCCAAATCATTGCATTTGCTCATCCAAGACTTATTTCCAGTAATTACCACATGTACATCCCTGATGTATGACTTCAGTATGAAGCTTTACCCTCTTGCAGGAGGTAAACAATCTCAGAGTGATCATTAACCAGCACTTCTCTTGGATGGATCAGGCAATATCTGTGAATAGATAATTTTTTGCAATGTTGCACATATTAAACAATTTCAAATTTACTTTCCCGTTCAGTTTAAAGATGAAACTATTTGAAGCCCTCGTATTTCCAATATTCAATGATTGTGACGTAGTTTACACAGACATGAAAACTGAGCTTCGAGATAAACTACAATGTGCACAGAATATGTGATCTGAAATATTGTGATCATCTTACCCAGTTTTACGTCGACCTCGGATGGCTACGCCTTGAAAATAGATGGAAGCTGCATACCCTGACTTCATTGCACCAAATCTTGACCTTATAATCCCTATCCTACCTGTATGAACGATTTCATAGCTTCCCTGAACACCATGTTAAAAACATCAGAGCACTGAGCTCGACATTGCTCGCTATTCCTAAGCATAGATCGTCAACCTACAATTCCTTCACTGTTGTGGCCATCTGTGAATGAAATTTCCTTCTGCAGGAGGTCAGAGGGATATCAAACCTGGGAAGATTTAAAAGTATGTTCTCAAAATATCTATGAAACAAGCTTGTAGTGCGACAGATTCCTTTTTCTTCATCTTCTTCTTCTCCTTCTCATCCTGTCCTTTCTTCTTCATTTTATTATTATTATTATAATATCATTCATCAGTAGTGTTAGAGAGTACTCAGCTGTGGTTCCCTGCATAGTTAACCTTATCCCGATCCCCATTTTTTAATGTTTTTCGCCAACAATAAAAACCCAAAAATTATAACATTTGTCAGTGTAATATATGTCTGGAATTGGACAAATTAATTGCAAGTATTAGGTTTGTCTGTATTGTTATTATTGTTATTATTATTATTACTGTTGCAATTCGTTGTATGTTTTTTTAGCAGTTATTGTATTATTATACTTAGGAAATGTAAATTTATATTGTGTTTTATAATATATATTTTATGTACAGTATGGTAGCACAGTAGCATAGTAATTTGTTTGTCTCTTTTTAATTCAGTGTTCAGAAATTTTTATTTTATATTATTGATGTATTTCACTGGTTAATAGTAAGACAGGACACATGTCCCTAACTTTGCCAGTTAAAATAAACCATATCAATCAATCAATCAATCAATCAATCAATCAATCAATCAATCAATCAATCAATCAATCAATCAATCAATCAATCAATCAATCAATCAATCAGTCTATCTATCTATCTATCTATCTATCTATCTATCTATCTATCTATCTATCTATCTATCTATCTATCTATCTATCTATCTATCTATCTATCTATCTATCTATCTATCTATCTATCTATCTATCTATCTATCTATCTATCTATCTATCTATCTATCTATCTATCTATCTATCTATCTATCTATCTATCTATCTATCTATCTATCTATCTATCTATCTATCTATCTATCTATCTATCTATCTATCTATCTATCTATCTATCTATCTATCTATCTATCTATCTATCTATCTATCTATCTATCTATCTATCTATCTATCTATCTATCTATCTATCTATCTATCTATCTATCTATCTATCTATCTATCTATCTATCTATCTATCTATCTATCTATCTATCTATCTATCTATCTATTATGCAAGGTGTTTGGAAGCTTGAGGCATGACTAGTGGCTTGTAATTTCCTGAATACAGAACAAGATTTAAAATAAAGTGACATCACATTGTATGATGAAAGTTGTTTTTTGGTTTGGAGTTTTTGAAGCATGATTCCGTGTATTCAGTCTTGATCCAACCAGTCCCAAGCTGCCATTCATATCGATTTATATAGTTTAAGTGCAATCTTGAAACCTGGCTGCCGACTATATTTTCTACAATACATCGCCATGTGGTTAAGCTACCTAGCTCGGCGTTTATGGTATAGGTTTAATAGTGTTCAGTGTAGATGTAATTTTATTTACGTCCGTGTGTTGGTTAGTATATTGTTTGTCTGTGTACTGTACCTGAGTATAGTTCATCAAAGACAAGTGAGAAGAATTTGACTCCGCAAAAATTGGCACCATGGTCTCAATCAGCCAAAACATCCTTCCTATGCCAGTCATTAGCTGCAAATAATTTATTTCTTTTATTTGTAATAATAATGTACGTATTCTTATTTTAGTGTGGGATATTGTTAGGAAGTGCATACTATGTTAGTGATAGTGAAGTAGATACTCTTTTGAAGCTGTTACAGTTTGGGATTTTTTTGCCTCTGTTTTCCCATTCCACATATTTGTCAACATTAGGTAGGTTATCTATATCACGTTCAGTGACTTTCAAATTTTCAAGCCATCTTATAGCACAGTATTTCAAAGGAGGTACTTTTGAACCTGAATAATGTCTTGCAGGAACGTATAAAAACAAGAAGTGAAGTGCACTAAGAAACTCAGCAATATTCTACTGGGTTCCTTTTACTGGCATTTTATATGAATTGTGCACAGTATGCAAGCCACAAGGTCCAATGTTCACTAAAATAGGAGCATCTGGATCATCATTTAATAAATTACCGATATCCTGAAGGAACTTTTTATTAACATTTGGACCACCCATTGAAATTTGTTAGAGTTCTTTAAATTGAGTCCTTGCAGTGCTTGCAAAAAAACGTGTAACAAATTCTAGGAGGTAGAGTGACCAAGAAACACGGAATCAAAATAAGAAGTGCATACCTCATTAGTATCAGAATTGAAACAGCAAACTACAAGATCCATTTGGCCCATCTGAGAAACTTTATTCAGTGACTCGTCGAAACCAATGGTGAAACGTATGCACTTACTACACATCTCAAGAACTTGTTTATGAAAATAGGGAGCCAAACCATGAGTGATTGTATATGCAACTTTCGTTCTGTGCAGTTGAACTTTCGAAGCAATTTCAGAGTCTGGAAACATTACAGGGAACATACGTACACTAGCTTCACTGGCTCATAAATAATGGTGTTGCATGACAGTTTGCATGCCCCATATAATGTCAGCTTTGGTTACTTGCTCTCTTGAAAGGTAGTTCTGTAGACATCTCTCCTCTGGTGAACCTCTGTAATTGAAGTAGAAGAAGAAGAACTGGAGTCATAAGTGATAGAGTTCATTTTGGTAGCTGCAGTAGGCAGAGGACAATTTGTGTTTGCAGCCAGGGTATTATGGCCACTTTGTTGCTGAAAGAATTAGAAGAACAGAAGCTCAACAGTCTTTGGTGTCTATAGACAAAGGAATTTGTTCGCTGCAGCAGTAATGGTAATCAGTTCTTTTAAAATCTTAAATTGAATTTAATTAGAATAAATTCAACTTCCAAGTTTCTAAATTTAATTTGCACATTAATTGCTCATTTATTTTTTGGATGTTAAGCTTTAAAAATGTATTTTAATATTGCTGTCATAGCTGGAAACTCCCTTTATAATTTTATTTTTTGTTTTTGTGTGTCAGAGAAAAACTGGTTTTTATGTCTAGAAAACAGGGAAATGTCAGGGAATTTCAAAATCTGATTTTTATTCTTTAGGCATGAGATCACGGGTGATGATGCCCATGCAATTAGTAAGACAAGATGTAAATCTTAATTATAAGAACGCTATGTGTACTGAATAGGTGGATCTCCAATAAACTTTTGTACCATTGTTGAATTAATGTGAGATAATTCGCAAACAATATGCAGCTACTCTCTATACCTTGTTTAATCTTGCAACTTTTATTATGAACAGATCACCATGCATGACTGTAAGAAGCATTAGTGGCATTTTTGAATTGGGTGATTAATTTAAACATTACGTTTTCATTTTGGGATAGTCCAGGGATCTTGATTCAACCATCTAGGACCATGGCAACAAACTGTATTGTTGATGATTATGTTCATTTGTAGTTGTCTTGTCACTAAGTCAGCGTGTTTCCCTTATCCTTTTTTACTTGTTTCAATTTTTATGTGATAGGTAGCGTTCTTCAGTGCGCTTCATTTAAATGCACGGGGTTGAGGTGTACCTCCCGGTACTATTATCATTATCAGTGTGTATGTGTTTTGGGACTTAATAGTTTAATTGCCTAGCTGAGTAGCTCAGGCGGTTAAAGTGCTGGCCTTATATATCTTATTGTGCATGAATGTTGAGTATTCAGTACGTCAGCAGCTTGGTTCTTGAAACTTATTATTTCAAACTTTTCAAACGTTCGAGTGTAGTTACTAAGACGTAAAGCGAATTTTGTTGTTGTCGACCACCCCGTGAAAGGAAGTCGAACTTGATGTGTTTCAATTAAACACACAAGCTTTTAATGTACAGTCATTTAGATAGCATGCTCGTTTCATGCACGTGTGAAGAAGCCACTGGTGCGATTCCTAGTCTGGTCAGTGATTTTTTAATCTCTTCTGGCTCGAAGGTTTATTTGTTTATTATTTTATTTATTGTCTTGTTTTGTATGGCGGGACTCAGGCTATGAAGCCTGCTATCCTGTCCGACCATACATACACCTACATGAAGAGTTAAATATCCACTAAATTACCTACAGTTTAATATCTTAAGGTATCAATTACATGTTTTAATTAATCTAATACTTAGCTATGATCTAATCCTACTATGTTATAAGAAATTATTATTATTCATTACCAGGTTTGACAGAGTTTCTTAAAGTGGAGGTGGTTTGACACGCTCCTAATTTCAGCAGGTAGGGAATTCCAAATTCGGCTGGCAGCGACTATAAATGATCTGCTGTAGCCAGTTGAGCGGTAAATGGGAGTGCTTAGTACTGCTGTGGATGATAATCTGGTAGGAATACTAGAAGGTGATGCTAGGTAATGGAATTGTGTGCCAAGCCTATCAAATGCGGGAGAAATATGGCTAAACCTTGGTATATCTGAAATAAATCGAACGCATGCGTTATGTACCTTTTGGAACTTGATGGAAAGTGAGGCGTTCAGGTTACTGTGTACTACGTCACAGTAGTCGAATATTGGCATTACTTTGGATAAGCAGTTTTCTTACAGTTTGGGGGAGTAAATCTCTGAGGTTTTTAAGGGAATGTGAGGAATAAAACACTCGCCGACATATATATACCTGTTATATGATCGTTCCAACTAAGGTTTTTATCCATTATCATCCCTAAGTTTTTAACTGTGTCATTGAATTGTAACTGAGTGCCTCTTAATGTTACTGAGTGGGTATGGATGTCTGTAAGTCGTGCGTGGATTTTTTGGGTAGCTAATAGAATACACTGCGATTTTTGGGCATTGATTTTTAGTGCATGGTCATTGGTCCACCTGCATATTCTCCCTAGGTCGTGTATTGCAGTCACGATGATGTGTATGTGTATATATCTGTATGTCGTCTGCGTACTGTAACCTGTGCTGGCATCGTAGCCCTAATTCTTATCAAGTTCCACGTTGGACCGACAATAACCATCGCGCTGTACTTCCTCTCAATTTGCTTCATGTTGTATTACTAATTTAATATGTTGTTGTCCGTGCTATCTTTCCTCTTAAATGCTACTAATTAACTATATGAAATCGGGGACGAATATACACATCAAGCGCGGTGGTTGCATGTCAATGTTTAGTCAGCATCTCAGGGTAAAACATCCATATATATCCGATAATACTATCTACCTTCATAAGTTCCGTTGAAGAGGGTGAATTTGTTCAATAAGTTACTCATTTTCCCCCAAAATCCTATCGTAAAATCATTATGAGCCTCTAAATATATCATAACTCCGAAATACCAGTCTATATATTATCTTATAACTAATCTTCCTATCTCTACCTTGGAACATAAACGCTTAAATAATCTTAAAACTAATTTATTAGCATGCTAATACTACGAATAATAAAATAATATCAATCTCTGGTAATAGAGGAAAATAAACTGAAATGTAACACATTATCATTCTTGACAAATCAACTTCTTGAATTAATACAATTAAAATTGGGTAGGTTTCATTAATTCATTTGGGCATTAATTATTATTTTGTTGTGTGACCACATTTCATGATTTTATTTCATCATGGGGATAAATAAGGTTTATTCTTTATTAAGGGAGGGAGTGGTCTTTCTTTCCTTTAGGTCTATTTGGAGTCTTCTTTAGGATTGGTTTGGAAATACGTATTGACTTGTTTGTGGCATGAGATAAGTAACTCCTTTCCAACTATGGCTTCAAAATGCCATCTTAAGTAATTAAAAGAAATTAATCCTAACCATATTAATATCAACTCCAACATCCTTATATTTTAAAAAATATGTGCCTAAATAAAATCAAAAATTTTCATTTACAAGTGCCATATCCATGTTCATCAATCGTCATAAGCTGCTAGAGTCGTACAGATCAATTAAATACTATGTGCATATTCAATTAAAATGAATCCTTTTACTGCCTACCGATGTGCCATGTTTAGGTTAAAACGTACTCCAATATTATATATTCACTATGTGAGACAAATATATTGCTAGGCGACTATATCTCTTTCCCATATGTGCTTCAAAACACATGTAAATTACGATCAACCTATCTCAATATTTGATTTAAGTTCAACCAATCGACCATCTAACCTCTATGCTATACTTAATATTCACGTATCTAGGCCTTAATTCCATTGCTTGCCTCATTTTCAATCATAACATAACCGTAGCTAGGCCATAAATTCGCGCCTATGTCATTCAATCATTCTTTACACAATAATTATTCAACATTTCAAAAACACCAACAACATATTATTATCGCATCTAATTACTGCGATTCCTCCGCATACAATCAATATCTTTACTCAGCTTCCCCATATTTAATACTACGTCGCAGTAAAACACTTCTTTTGCCTCAGTATCTATTCATAACACTGCAAGCTGCTAGTTTATTCCAATTCTTCGGAAATATGAACGATATTGGCCTTGTTAGTCGATCTGGTCGTTGGGTAACCTAGGCTTCTTACTATACACTTCACTTTCTTATCTTAGCCTCGCCTAGTTTGATATACGACGTTCTCTTAAGCATATAGGTTCAAAAACATCATCATTCACTTCCCGATACTGCTCACATTAACCTAAGATCAACTTATGAGCACGGCAGTATATTACTATACATACATAACACATATCTGTGGTTATTTTCTCCGGCATATGCCTTAGAATTCACATGTTGGCACAAACAAGTTATATTTTGGCACTTCAGCACTTCTACAATTATACTACACTAAATGAAGTAATTTGATAGTTAAATTTCTTGAAAATGTTACTTATCTCAAGCCATTTTTATGTCTGATGTTGGTTTCTTCTTCCTCCTCATGGCATCTCAGAACATCTAGCCTCGTTCTGGATTACGCCATACTGGATCTAAGTCGCCGGGCCTGAGCTTACGATGATCTGGTCAGCCTTCCTCCATCGATTTACGCTAGCTCCATTTCGAGTCCAAATTCCATGTAACGAAAAGACATTGTTAATTGCACAGAATACATCTTAGTTTTTCGTATACAAAGCTCTACCAAGTACATTGACTAACTGTATTCATGCTTCTTATTCTTTAAGGATAATGCTCAGAGTTAATTATATCTTTATAAATTGGTTCTTTCTTGGTGAAATAAATTGCCTAAACAATGTTATTTGAATCTTGTAGATGGATTATTCGTATCGTTTGAGAAAATCTGGTCGCTTATTAAGTTACTATTTGCCTTATTTATGAATGCCTTAATCCGACACCTCTTCTTCAGCACAGTACTTGGAGTGTATTATACGTGCTTCCCTGCCGTTTTTTTAAAGTAGTTTTCAATAGTTTGTTATTGGAATCTTTCCGCGTACGGATTCTAGTACGGTTCTCTCGATTATAATAGTTGTCCTTCTGGTTAGGTAATCAGAATTTTATAGCACGTTTCTGGTGTAATCTTTTTTTTTTTTTTTGCCAAAGTAGATAAGAATAGGACGTTTTCAATTTTTTTACGTACAATTGTTCATTTTTCATAGAATTTCCTTTCCTTCTCGCCGGGCAATGCCTCTTAATTGCGATCAACTTGTCATAAAAGGTTACTCCGTGCATTCTTGACGCTTGAAGCTGACCTGCGCCATTTTTCATCCGATCTATCTTCATGTCAATCGACGTCAATTGTAACGTAATGGTACAGTACACATATTATTGACAATGTTTAATTACTTGTGTTATTTCTGAAGGTTGTGGGTTTTGATTCCTTTAGCTGTTATGTTAGTTTGTTTCCCAGGCGGCCTGGTGATTTTTTTATTTTCTCGCTTCTCTAATGTTAGTTACCAAGTGATGTAAACCAGCAGGCAATTACACGTCTCCAGGGTTCAAATCTGTAGCCTAGAGCTCAATGCGCGAACAATAAACTTTGTACTCCCTGTCTTACTAAATAAGTTACTTCGGAGTCTAGTCAACTTGCTCGTACCGGCAATGTTCTTTTGCTGAGATGTGCATACTAGGCTAATTGCAAAAACAATGAACTTTGTATTTCATATCACAGCAAATATTTGGAAGTCTAATCAGAATGTTCTTGGAATCAGTCTTTTTTTTTTTTTGCTAAGACGCACATATGTCACGACCTCACTTAGTACAGAATTTGTTGCATTCTCTTTCCACATTCAATTGACATAGTTTGTGCTAATCGTTCACACCTAGTCTTTAGTGAAAGAAAAGCCCGTCATCGATTCTGGGTCGGGTTGAGGACTTTTAATATTTTTTCTTCTTGTGAACTCAAGACTTTAAGTTCTGATTCGAAGTTAGCTCCAGGTTTGAGAACCCAATTCAGCGATTGTTTTCTTTGTTCAGAATTAAAAGTTTTAATTTTTGGTGTTAGATATTTGAATAGCACTTCAGCTTTGGGTCTAAGCGAGCTCCATGTTCAAATCCAAGTTCTGTAGGCGATTTTTTCCTCTGAATCTTGTAAGGCTAAAGCTAGGTGTTTTAGTGAAACACATAAGCTGTTAATGTACAGTCATTTAGTTAGCACGCTTGTTTCTTTCCCAAGTAAATGATTCCCGGGTTCGAATCCTAGTCGGGTCAGATAATTTTTCATTCCTTGTAGCTCAAAGGTTCGGTGATTTAGATTCAACACACAATCACTTAGTTACTATGGTAGTCAGCAATCCAAGGGAAAGATTGCCGAGTTATATTCCCAGTCGGTGTGGGGATTTTTAATTTCTCTCAGCTCAAACGTTATGTGTTTTGAATTAAATGGACACTTTCAGTGTGCAGTCATTTACTTAGCAGGATACTCAGCAGTCCAAAGGGATGAGCTCTGCGTTCAGTTCCCGGTCACATATAGTGCGAACATATTTTTCCAGTTCTGAACACTTAAATTTTAATCCCTTGAGTGATATCAACGGTATTATAAGCTACTATAAGCCTCCAGAATTCAAATCTCTGAGCTCGAATTGTTACAATAAGAAAATTGGGGTTCCAAGCACTAAATACCAACAGCACATTACGCATCAGCCTACACGCTAGCATCTTTGACTCTGCAGTCGCTCAGTTCAAGGAGCTTGAGGTAGCTATATAATGGTACGTCCCTAAGAATAATGCACATGCATTGAACCATTTACCATCTCCGTAGTCCCATACCACCATCTTGTTCCACGTTCAGCTCTTGAGTCCTAGACCGTAGCTCATTCCCTTTCGCCCTTTAGTTTTAGCCCTATTGCCAATTTGTTCTTTAGCCATTTAACACTTTTGCACATTAGTCCTTTGCCATGTTGATCTGTATCATTTTTGCGCTTTTGGCCTTTTGCAATCACTCAGTTCCATGATCTGATGTCACCTATCAGCGTTATGCCCCTACGAATATGGCACACCTATTAAGCTTTACACCATCTCCCTTGTCCTATTAAAATAATGTGAATGGCCGCCATCCATTTCCAACCTCAGCTCCTAACATCCATAGACCATATCTCATCTTGTCTAGCTAGGTTAAGCCTGGGATCGAATCTCAAACTCAAGTCTATAACGCCCTTGCAAGGTTAAACCGGGCAACAAATCCATGCCTGATAGATTCAGCCAGTACTCTTGGACATCAAACTTGTCTGTAAAGCTAATGACCTTGTAAGGTTAAGCCAAGGGTTGAATCCAGGGCCTGGGATGTTAGGCCCCGAGTCGAACCCGTGCTCGTTAGGTTAAGCTTGCACTCTTGGCCAAGTCCTACTTTCAAATTCCCCCCCCAATTTATGGTCATGTGAGGTTAATCATTTTATTTAGGCAAAATTTTGACATTACGTATCTTCATCATTTATTGAAAACTTTAACTTCATGAACATTCGAGAACTTATGTCACTCTCACTTTTAAGAATCATGATCGATTAACTAGAAGAACGATCACTGTAGGGCAGTGCGAAGATTTGTTAATCTATCTTCACTCATTATAGAAGACAGACTAATAATGGTTTAAAATTTGCATTAATTAGATACGTTTTTTAATTAGACAAGCTTGGGGTTGTTGAGTGAGCACAGAGAGTGATTATTATTTTAAACTGCTGTTGTCGATTCATGTGCTCTGCAATATACTCTCCATAATGCAGTATTCGTTGCTACTTCCTCACAGAGCTCGATAGCTGCAGTCGCTTAAGTGCGGCCAGTATCCAGTATTCGGGAGATAGTAGGTTCGAACCCCACTGTCGGCAGCCCTGAAAATCGTTTTCCCTGGTTTCCCATTTTCACACCTGGCAAATTCTGGGGCTGTACCTCAATTAAGGCCACGGCCGCTTCCTTCCCACTTCTAGCCCTTTCCTGTCCCATCGTCGCCATAAGACCTATCTGTGTCGGTGCGACGTAAGGTAACTAGCAAAAAAAATAATAATAAAAGCTATTTCCTCAGTGATCATAAATATGTGCTATGGTACCATTCTGTCACTTGACAAGGCTAGGCTATTTGCATTTAGCACTATCTGCCTTCATAAATAGAGCATCCAATGTCATTAAGGCCTATTATTAACACTCAATCATTTACATCCACTTTCATTACTTTGAACATAACTTATTTTTATATCATACGTTTAGTCCTTAATATACAATACATGAATAACATTTAGGTGACAATTTATACTTCATTGATGAAATTATGTAAGATGAGGTGTCATATTCTATAAACATTCGGAAATAAATACATCATATCCATCCCAATTCGTCTTTTAGGTTCTAAGTTTAAGAAATTGGTCTATGATTTTTAACACTTGATTGGTAGTGCACTACACTGTTAATGAAATTCAAATAATTGAAGACTTACAATATGAACGCATTTTATCTGATAGAACTACATTCATGTTCATAAAAAAACAGAACACCATGAAAGACTAGAACAGGAAGTTCTTATTCACAAGACGTGTTCATTAGTATGTTCTGCTGAAACGAGTAGCGTTTCAGTCACCCAGAATCGGCATATGTCCCGTTGCCTAGTAGGCACTGGGTCCTCCAAAGGCACTGACAATTTATTCCATGTGTGATGGCATCGACTTGTATAAGGCGCGAATGGCGTCCTGGGGTATAGCCATCCATGCTTTATTCACCTCGTTCCACAGTTCATCTTTGGTGGCTGGCATTGTGTCACAGCGAAGCACCCGTCCTTTCACCATATCCCACACATTTTCAATTGGCGACAAGTCCAATGATCAGGTGGGCCAGGGCAACAATCTGACATTCTGTGACAAGAAGAAAGCACGTGTTCGTGCAGCGATATGTGTCCTCCAGAAATAAGGTGTCTGGGGCGTCGTGCAGAAAGGGTATGCCATTTACGTAGGTCAAACTGGTAACAGTGACCTGGACACGCACCAACTGTGATTTGTAGTTGTACCCAATAGCACCCCACACATAATGCCTTGAGTTGGCGGTGTATGTCTTGTGTGAATGCAGTCAGTGTGATGTCTCTCCACCAGTCTGCGGCGAACGAAATTGCGGCCAACGCTTTCAAACAGACAGAACCTGGATTCGTCTGAAAATACTGTCTGCTGCCATTGCTGTCCCCAGAGACGTCACTCCATACACCATTGCAGTCTGGCATGTGTATGCACATTAGTCAAAGGTAGGGGGAGGAGTGGACGTTGCGCCGTTAACCCAGATCGTAATAAACTGGGACGGACTGTCACTCCTGAAAGTACGATACGATACACTGTTCCACTGTTGCGCCAGAGCCGAGGAGGATGAATATCTGTGATCTGTGCTGCAATGCTATTCCGATTAGGTTTCGATCTTCTTGGGGTTGGGGGAGGGTTGTGGGCGGTGCGACCAGACCCATCTGGTCCTGTTCTATAGCCTTCTGTGAACGTTCTGTACACACCGTTTGCACAGCCGACGCACTTTTTCGTACGCGAGCTATAATTTCCCAGATAGATGTATATCACATTCTCTCATGCTTCTTTCAAAATCACTCATCTGACAGTACTTTTCTTGCATACGTCTGCGAGGCATCCTGCTCATTTGCTCAAGTCACACTGATCCAGTACCTTCGGTTTACAGCGACAATGAGAGCCGCAGGTACAGTTTACCAGCCAATGGTGGTGCACAGATGTATCGATGAGGACCTTGTACCTGATATTCGACATGGTTCAAATGCTAATCATTTCTTCAGAACATACTAGTCCACATGTCTTGTGAATATGAACTTCCTATCTCTAGTCTTTCAAGCTGTTATGTATTTTAAGGACATGAGTGTATTTCAGTCACTCACAAAATTTACCAACACCAATAAGTAGATGAGAAGCGGTAAGGATCTGTAACAACACAAAATGATCCATAATATTATTACAATAAAGAAGTCCTTCTGAAAAGGAAATTAATATTTAAAAAATGTATTTAAATTTTTATGATGGAAGTTGATTCAGTTGGTTCTTGTTTGTGGGTTACTGTAGTCACGTCCTAGTTCGTGAACCATGGGCAACGGCTGAGTGGCCTAGTAAGTGGTCCTGAGAGTCGGGATACCAGTTGCTGGCCCTCCTTGTGCTCAGGTGGCTAGGACTATACAATTCACCGGTGGTCCATAACCCGTTAGAGGAGAGATCCTCACTTGGACTATGTGCAAGTAGGGCAGCATCCTGCTTCATGAATTTACCGAGCTCAGAACACTTTAAGCAAGCCTCGGACCTATGGGAGTAATGGAGTCCCACTCCCATTTGACAGGCGAGGGACTCCTTGGAAACAACTTGGCGAACGAAATGGAATTCGATGGGGAGCTATCAATATTAATGGGGCTTATGGAAGAAAGAAGGTAGAACTGGCTGAGTTAGCAAAGAGGATGCATCTGGATGTGCCAGGAGTAAGTGATATTCGGGTAAGGGGAGATAAGGAGGAAGAGATATGAGATTATAAAGTGTACTTGACGGGTGTTAGAAAGGGAAGGGCAGAGTCTGGGGTAGGGCTCTTTATCAGGAATACCATTGCACGCAACATAGTTTCGGTTAGACACGTAAATGAGCGAATGATGTGGGTAGATTTTTCAGTGGGAGGAATTAGGACAAGAATTGTGTCCTTGTATTCACCATGTGAGGGTGCAGATGAGAATGAAGTTGACAAGTTTTATGAAGCATTGAGTGACATCGTGGTCAGGGTCAACAGCAAGGATAGAATATTGCTAATGGGCGATTTCAATGCGAGAGTTGGGAATAGAACTGAAGGATTCGAAAGGATGATTGGTAAATGTGGGGAACATATGGAAGTTAATGGGAATGGGAAGCGTTTGCTGGACTTCTGTGCTAGTATGGGTTTAGCTGTTACGAATACATTCTTCAAGCATAAGGCTATTCACCGCTACACATGGGAGACTAGGGGTACCAGATCTATAATGGACTATATCTTAACAGACTTCAAATTCAGGAAATCTTTTAGAAATGTACGAGTTTTTCGGGGATTTTTCAATGATACAGACCACTATCTCATCTGTAGTGAACTAAGTATCTCTAGGCCTAGGGTAGAGAAAGTGAAATCTGTCTGCGAACGAATAAGGGTAGAAAATCTCCACGACGAGGAAATTAGACAGAAGTACATGGATATGATTAGTGAGATGCTGTAGTAGAAACAGCAAGGGAATGCCTAGGAACAACTGTGTGTAAAGATGGGAAAAGGCGAACATCTTGGTGGAATGATGAAGTGAGAGCAGCCTGTAAACGTAAAAAGAAGGCTTATCAGAAATGGCTCCAAACAAGGGCCGAGGCAGACAGGGATGGGTACGTAGATGAAAGAAACAGAGCAAAACAAATAGTTGTTGAATCCAAAGAGAAGTCATGGGAAGATTTTGGTAATAACCTGGAAAGGCTAGGTCAAGCAGCAGGGAAACCTTTCTGGACAGTAATAAAGAATCTTAGGAAGGGAGGGAAAAAGGAAATGAACAGTGTTTTGGGTAATTCAGGTGAACTCATAATAGATCCCAGGGAATCACTGGAGAGGTGGAGGGAATATTTTGAACATCTTCTCAATGTAAAAGGAAATCATCATGGTGGTGTTGCAAACAGCCAAGCTCATGGGGAGGAGGAAAATGGTGTTGGTGAAATTATGCTTGAGGAAGTGGAAAGGATAGTAAATAAACTCCATTGTTATAAGGCAGCAGGAATAGATGAAGTTAGACCTGAGATGGTGAAGTATAGTGGGAAGGCAGGGATGAAATGGCTTCATAGAGTAGTAAAATTAGCGTGGAGTGTTAGTAAGGTACCTTCAGATTGGACAAAAGCAGTAATTGCACCTACCTATAAGCAAGGGAACAGGAAGGATTGCAATAACTATCGAGGTATCTCATTGATTAGTATACCAGGCAAAGTATTCACTGGCATCTTGGAAGGGAGGGTGTGATCGGTCGTTGAGAGGAAGTTGGATGAAAACCAGTGTGGTTTAAGACCACAGAGAGGCTGTCAGGATCAGATTTTCAGTATGCGCCAGGTAATTGAAAAATGCTACGAGAGGAATAGGCAGTTGTGTTTATGTTTCGTAGATCTAGTGAAAGCATATGACATGGTACCGAGGGAAAAGATGTTCGCTATACTGGGGGACTATGGAATTAAAGGTAGATTATTAAAATCAATCAAAGGCATTTATGTTGACAATATTGGGCTTCAGTGAGAATTGATGGTAGAATGAGTTCTTGGATCAGGGCACTTACAGGAGTTAGAAAAGGCTGTAATCTTTCACCTTTGCTGTTTGTAGTTAACATGGATCATATGCGGAAAGGTATAAAATGGCAGGGAGGGATTCAGTTAGGTTTGGCCTATGCTGACGACTTCGTCTTAATGGCAGACTGTGCCGAAAGCCTGCAGTCTAACATCTTGGAACTTGAAAATAGGTGCAATGAATATGGTATGAAGATTAGCCTCTCGAAAACTAAATTGATGTCAGTAGGTAAGAAATTCAACTGAATTGAATGTCAGATTAGTGATACAAAGCTAGAACAGGTCGATAATTTCAAGTATTTAGGTTGTGTGTTTTCCCAGGATGGTAATATAGTACGTGAGATTGAATCAAGGTGTAGTAAAGCTAATGCAGTGAGTTCGCAGTTGCAATCAGCAGTATTCTGTAAGAAGGAAGTCAGCTCCTAGACGAAACTATCTTTACATCGGTCTGTTTTCAGACCAACTTTGCTTTGCGGGAGCGAAAGCTGGGTGGAATCAGGATATCTTATTCATAAGTTAGAACTAACAGACATGAAAGTAGCAAGAGTGATTGCTGGTACAAACAGGTGGGAACAATGGCAGGAGGGAACTCGGAATGAGGAGATAAAGGCTAATTTAGGAATGAACTCGATGGATGAAGCTGTACGCATAAACCGCCTTCAGTGTTGGGGTCATGTGAGGCGAATGGAGGAGGGTAGGTTACCTAGGGGAATAATGGACTCTGTTATGGAGGGTAAGAGAAGTAGAGGGAGACCAAGACGACGATGATTAGACTCTGTTTCTAACGATTTAAAGATAAGATGTATAGAACTAAATAAGGCCACAGCACTAGTTGCAAATCGAGGATTGTGGCGACGTTTAGTAAATTCTTAGAGGCTTGCAGACTGAACGCTGAAAGGCATAACAGTCTATAATGATAATGTATGTAATGTATGTAATGTATATATGTTGATTCAGTCCTTGCTGGCAACGTCTCATGATTGGTCCCTTACCACCCTTTAGGTTGTGGTGGCATCACCCCTTTTAGTAGCACATTCTGGAAGGAATATCCTTTGCAAGGTGCACCGTGATGGATGTAGAGATTTCTGTTGCAAACAACACGATGATTCCCCTTGTTCCTTGCCTTGCAGGCTTCCTTTTAGGCTTGCTCTCACACACACACACACACACACACACACACACACACACACACACACACACACACACTGAAACTAAAACAGCACATTAATATGTGCTCCAACCCTGCCTATTTAAATGTCAGTCGACACTAAACTTGCGGGTTCAGATGATTTATGCATACCCCACGTGCTCCTGAATTAATATTGTAGTGGTTATGTCTTGCAGAAGACGCAATAAAGTGTTCTATTTGCAAGACATAACAGCTAATAAACGTCTATTGGCGTAGAATAACTTGTAGGATTGTAGTGGGAAAGCGAAGCGAAGTTGTGCTCTAAAGTAGAGCTGTATGAAAGCAGTAGAGTAAGAGCTGAGTAAGTTGAGGGTCGATTACACACTGCCTTTATCAGTTCTCAACCTAGAACGTGTGATGAGTTGGAAAACAATCATTAAATTTCTTCACGTCTTCTTTGAAAATCATGGTTCGAAACTGGTCTTCTGAAGAGTTCTGAAAACTTGCTGGGCAGTGCTAGCCTTGAAAATGTTAGCTATTCATATCTGTCGCATGCAAAGCTCCTGACCAGTACGAGAAAAGGAACGGATCGCCACGCGGTCATGCAGCTATGAGCTTAAAGGCAACTTGCTCTAAGGTTTTTGCGGCAGTCTCAATGTTAACTGTAATTATGCCATATTCGGATACAATATGTTGTAGACGAAGAATTCCTTTCCACAGTATATACTACTGTATAAATTATACAGAAGTATTAAAAGTGTATTATTTTGATATTTTGATGCGTTGATATTTTGTTGAAATCCTATGTGTGATGTGATAATTGCATTTTTGGATTCAATTGTTGTGTAGAACTTTAAAGTGAAACTATCTGTAGATTTGTACAGTGCTTACTCAGTGTCATTCTACATTATTAACAGTTTTCTAACATGCCCAGCGATCTTTTAGCTGTTAATTTTAATACTGTAACTGGTTTTACAGTAAAATAGTGATAATCATTTCATTTACTATTTGTTAATTGATAATTTACCCAAGTGTCGTTGAAATGTTTTTGATCCAATCCAATCTCTTCCCTTTGGAGATAAATTGACCCATGACCGTTTCTCTGTGCCTAGATACCTTTGAACCATAATTCCCGTTTACAGCATATACCCTGCAGTTTACTAGTGTTTTCTTACACTTCTCTGAGTGTTAGCTTCCAAATATTCCATGGAATAATTACGACGGTTTATCTTCAAACAAGTGCATACATTGTTTCTTAATATGGATAGATCTGTCTTGATATAGGGCAGTCAAAGTTCATAGAACTATTGTGATGAACCTATTTCTTGATTGTTGTCACTTTTTTCTGTACATCAGAGGGGGAATTTGTTTGTTGTATCGTGTGGTACTGAATGTTCACATTGTCAACCAAAGTTAGTTGAAGTGAATTGTTTTTGAGTGTTTCACTCTAACTGAAGTTCTGTTAGGTTCAACTTGCGTTAGTTTGATCACCTCAAGAATAATGTCTTCGCAGTTTTTCTGAGTAGAGTTCTTTCGTGCAGTTTTCTTCGGACTGTGCTGCAAGAATATAAGCATAAACTTGGAAGCATGGTCTATCGTAATTACGATGCCGATATGCTTGATAAGTCTCGTAAAGGGGTTCTTGGTGAATGGCATACAGAGAAGCTGCGAAGTAAGAAGTAAGGGCTACCTCGATCCTAGAAACGAAGAACATAGGTAGCCAGCCCATCTTGACTTCAAGGGAGGAAAGCATGCTCTGTATAGAATTTTGAAAGATGTGCATTTGGGGTTCTACTTTACTCTTTAGTTTTCCAATGTCGTAAAATTTTGGACATGTATATGAAAACTTATGTCCAAATGCATGTAAATATGGGGAACTGCAAACACCGATTTTTTAAAAATAGACTTACTTTTAACATATTGTCTGAAACTACATATAAAGATACTCTCACAATAAGTACTGGAAGAGAAGGAATTCAAGCACTGAGCAAATGGCCATTTAGCTATCGGCCTGAATTTGGGAGATGCTGGGTTCGAACCCACTGTCGACAGCCCTGAAGTGCATGTTTTCCATGGTTTCACATTTTACAGCGACTGTACTTCAATTAAGGCCACAGTTGCTTCCTTCCCACTCCTAACCATTTTTAGCTCATCATGGCCATACGACCTATCTGTGTCGGTGTGAAAGGGAAATGGTAGAAACCATCAAATAACAATATGCCGTAGGTTATGTTCAATTAACTTTCATTAATGAGGCTTAAATTTATGATAATAACTGGCCACTGTTTTTTGACTGATCATTACATTCAAACTTTTCACCTTTTGTCTCTTTCATAAACCAAGGAAGCTAAATGTTATGTACGTAGTCAATGAAAAGTTACATTCTCATAAGTTCCATAGATTCAGAGTTTAGGAATATTTGTTGCTTCAGTTAAACTATTGTAATTAGGATACATCTAAATGTGGCTTAGAATTATTGTACAATATTTATTTTATTAGTAAATATCATTCTTCCTGTACTATTACTAAATTTTTCATTATAGGGGAGATTTCTCCTTAGAAATTTAGTTATCACTAGAATTCTATTGTTCCTGTTATATTCGTGTGTATCTCTGTGTTCGGTAACCCATTCGATACTCTAGCATTTAACAAATGGCAGGTTTCACTTCTGTTAGAGCACAGAGAGGTAAGGTAGTACTAATTTAATAATAATCTGTCTAGGCGTTTGACTTTGTTTGTAATCCTTGAGTAGTTCTTGCGAATTTTAAACTTTAGGCCCAATTGCAATTTTCATTTCTGTTTGTGCTTAGTAATAACCTATTGTAATTAGGATACGTCTGAACGTAGTTTAAAATGATTGTAGTGCATTGCAGTAACTTATTAGAAATTAGATTGCTTATTCTATTATTTTGCGAATTTCAAACTTTAATTGTAACTTCCATTTCTGTTTGTGCTTAGTAATAACCTGTTGTCATTAGGATACGTCTGAACATATTTTAAAATTATTGCAGTGTATTGTAGTGTCTGAACGTAGTCTGAAATTTGTTTAAAATTATTGTAGTGTATTATAGTATCTTATTAGATATTAGTGTGTTTATTTTATTACTGTGAAATACGAGTATTTGTGTAGTATAGTGTCTGCAGTATCTGTGATAACTCTCTTACCAGAATTCTGTGGTAGTCATTATGGTAGACTTAACTGCAGTTTAGAATTGTGTAATTCTAGTGTATTATTTTCTGTTTTCAATAATTAACAGCGATTTTCATCCTGTTAGGGTGTTGTAGGAAAACAAAATCGTACAACTAAATAGTGTTGTAGTGTAGTAGTAGCCTATATTCACTACCTTATAGTCGTGTGATCTTTGTGAACTATCCTAGACAATATTTCCTTCCTTTCATTTTTATCTTGCTCAGAATAAGTCATCTTACTTTTCCTTTTGTTTTCATTATTCAGTAAAGAATGGCTAAGGAGTGCAAGTGTAGGAACTGTAGATGTGGCCAGGCATTAAGGAGTATGAGAGAGGAGTTGGAGAGTTTGAGGGAGATAATTACGATTCTCTCAGAGGACAGGAATGAAAGTAGGCCTCCCTCAAACAATGTACAGGATACAGTAGGTGTAAATGAGGGAATGGAAGGGAAAGAAAAGGGGGAACTATAGAAGACAGGTGGTTTAATGTTTTAAGTGGAAGGAGATTGCAGGCTAAGGACTCCATTCAGGATCAGAATTCAGGACAGGTGTCTGTGAGAAATCGGTATGAGTCACTGCAGGTAGAATAACCGAGGGAAGATGAACAGGGAACTGTTGCTGAGAAGTGTGGAAGTAGGAGGAAGGGAAAATGTAAGAAAGGGAAATGTGGAGTAGTGGATAGGAAAAGTCAGGTGGAACAGGGTCATGGGATGGATAAAAGGGCGGAGAAAGTAGCTTCTGCAGCTGTTAGGGTTGGTAGGCCTGACCATGAGGAGCGGAGATAGTTATCAGTGGAATACTGTGTAGGAGGGATACCGACTAGAAGGTGATTGGGGATTTAAATGAGACTATGGAGTGGGTATGTGGGAAACTGGGAGTGAGATTTCTAGATCTTAATGGTTGGGTAGGAGATATGGATGTGCGCTCAGATGGCTTCCACTTACACCGCAGTGGTACATATATGTTAGGAATTTTTTTAGGAGGGTTATAGGGAGGTAAATTCAGGGAAATGGGGAGCGGTGATAAGGGAACAGGGTACTGGAAGTCAAGTAGGGGTGACATAAAATTGTTAGTGCTGAACTGTAGAAGTATTGTAAAGAAATGAATTGAATTAAGTAATTTAATATATATACTGACTTAGCAAATGTCATGGGATAGTCACGTAATAGCGTATGGAGCCTCCTGTGCCCCTGCGAACTGCAATGAGACGCCGTGGAAGTGAGTGGACAAGTCCCTGGTAGTCCTCTCGTCGCAACTGACACCAAATCGTTTGCAGAGCGGCCGCCAAAACTGGTCTGTTCGTGGGTGCAGGATCCATGGCACGGAGCCTGCGTTCCACGACATCCCAGATATGCTCGACAGGGTTCATATCGGGCCTCCTGGGTGGCCATGGTAGTCGTTGGACCTCCGCTGCATGTTCCTGGAACCATTCCCGGGCGACGTGGGAGCGATGGGGTGGCGCGTTATCATCTTGAAACACCGTAGAACCGTCTTGGCGCTGAAAGGTCAAGAATGGTTGGAGATGGTCTCCGAGCAGCTCAACATGTCGCGTACCATTCAAAGTCTATTCCAGAACAACTAGGAGGCCCATTCCATACCAGCAAGATGCACCCCACACCATAACAGAGACACCAGCGCCCTGGACCACACCTTATTGGCAGGCGCAATCCATCGCTTCATGTGTTCTGCGCCATACACGATGCCTTCCATCGGCATAGTGCAGTTGAAATCGTGATTCGTTCGACAATATCACGTTACGCCATTATTCCAGTATCCATCCCTGGTGACCGGCGACAAATGCGCGTCGTTGTGCCCAATGACGTTGGATTGACAGTGGCACCCGTGTGCGGCGCCGGCTCCCATACCCCATAGAACCCATGTTCCTACGGATTGTCCAGTGGGAGACATGTCTAGCATGGCCTGTGTAGAATTGAGCCGTGATAAGTTTCACGTTTGCCCTTCTGTCACAACTGACAATCCGTCTCAGATGCTGCCGGTCACGGTCATCGAAAGTGGCTGGACGGCCGGTCGTTCGTCTGTTGTGGACGGTGTCACCCGCATTCAACCATTCACGGTACACCCTGGGCACGGTTTTCCGTGTGAAGCCGAATTCCCGCACCACTTCCGAAATCGCACTTCCCATCCGTCGTGCACCGACCACCATACCCCCTTCGAACGGTGGCATCTCACGACGACGTTCCATGTTACACCTTTCACATGCACAGCCACTGCTCACAAGGTCTCCTATACAACTGCCGCTGGTACAGGGAGCTTGTGGTGCGCATACAACACACCTGCGCATCAGTGCTCCGCTATCCCATGAAATTTGCTCAGTCAGTGTATACTCACCAGATATTGTAATAGGAGTTGAATCATGGCTTAGAAACGAAATGAATGATGCAGATATTTTCTCACGGAACTGGAGTGTGAATCGTGGAGACAGGATAGGAATGGTAGGAGGGGGGAGTATTCATCCTGGTGAAAGAAGAATTTGTAAGCTACAAAAAAGTCAAAGACGAGAAACATGAAATTCTAGGTGTAAGGCTCATCTCTAAAGATAATAGGCAACTTGATGTCTTTGGAGTGTACAGACCAGGAATATAGCGCAGATGTTGATTCAGAATAATTTGATAAGATAATCAGCTACGTGGGAGACGATAAGGAAAGGAGCGTGATTGTAGTGGGTGATCTCAATTTACCAAATGTCAATTGGGAAGGTAATGCGAACGACCGGAAGCGTGACCAGCAAATGGCAAATAAGTTAACATGGGAAGGGCATCTCGATTCAGAAAGTGATTTAACCAACTAGAGGGAAGAATATTCTGGATGTGGTGCTGGTAACACCAGATGAGCTCTATAGAGAAACCGAAGTAATAGATGGTATTAGTGATCACGAAGCTGTTTTTGTGGTAGTTAAACATGAATGCGAAAGAAAGGAAGGTACTAAAATTAGGACTATTAGGCAGTACCATATGGCTGATAAAACAGGCATGAGGGAGATTTTGAAAAGTAACTATGATAGGTGGAAAACGGTAAATAAAAATGAAAACAGACTGTGGGATGGGTTTAAAGTGATTGTTGAGGAATGTGATTATAGGTTTGTACCTTAAAAGTTTTAAGGAATGGTAAAGATCCACTATATTATAACAGAGAAGGAAAGAGACTAAGAAGGCAGTACAGGTTGAAAAGAAATAGAGTTAGAAATGGCTGTGGAAGTAAGAAGAAATTGAAGGAACTTACTAGGAAATTGAATCTAGCAAAGAAGGCAGCTAGGGATAACAATATGGCAAGCATAATTGGTGGTCGTACAAATTTTAGTGAAAAATGGAAAACTATGTATAGGTACTTTAAGGCAGAAACAGTTTCCAAAGAGGACATTCCTGGAATCATTAATGAACAAGGGGAGTGTGTATGCGAGGATCTTCAAAAGGCAGAAATATTCAGTCAACAGTATGTAAAGATTGTTGGTTACAAGGATGTCCAGATAGAGGAGGTGACTAATACTAAAGAAGTATTAAAATTTACCTATGACAACAATGTCATTTACAGTAAGATACAAAAGTTGAAAACTAGAAAAGCAGCAGGAATTGATAAGGTTTCGGGGGATATACTAAAGACAATGGGTTGGGATATAGTACCATATCTGAAGTACTTATTTGATTGTTGTTTGCATGAAGGAGCTCTACCAGATGAATGGAGAGTTGCTATAGTAGCCCTTGTGTATAAAGGAAAGGGTGATAGACATAAAGCTGAAAATTACAGGCCAGTCAGTTTGACATGCATTGCATGTAAACTTTGGTAAAGCATTGTTTCTGTTTTATTAGACATGTTTGTGAAATTAATAACTGGTTTGATAGAAGGCAGTTTGGGTTTAGGAAAGGTTATTCCACTGAAGCTCAACTTGTAGGTTTCCAGTAAGATGTAGCTGATATTCTGGATTCAGGAGGTCAAATGGACTGTATCGCGGGAGACTACAGGCAAAAATGAGTGCACCTGAACTTGACAAAAGAGTGACTAAATGGGTGGCTATGTTTCTAGAAAATAGAACTCAGAGGATTAGAGTAGGTGAAGCTTTATCTGTCCCTGTTATAATTAAGAGGGGAATTCCTCAAGGCAGTATTATCGGACCTTAATGTTTTCTTATATATATAAATGATATGCCTCCTCTGTGAACCATGTGACCTTGCCGCGGTGGGGAGGCTTGCGTGTCCCAATGATGCAGATAGCCGAGCCGCAGGTGCAACCATATCGGATGGGTATCTGTTGAGAGACCAGACTAACGAATGGTTCATCGAAAGGGGGGTAGCAGCCTTTCGGTAGTTGCAAGGGCGGCAGTCTAGATGATTGACTGATACGGCCTTGTAATAATACTCAACATGGCTTAGCTGTGTTGATACTGCTACACGGCTGAAAGCAACGGGAGACTACAGCCGTAACCACCTCCCGAGGACATGCAGCTCTCTCTGTATGAAAGATGTACTGATGATGGCTTCCTCCCGGGTAAAATATTCCGGAGGTAAACTAGTCCCCCATTCGGATCTCCGGGTGGGGACTACACGAGAGGGGGCGATCATCAGGAAGATGGATACTGACATTCTGCGAGTCGGAGCGTGGAATGTTAGGAGTTTGAATCGTTGTGGTAGGTTAGAGAATCTGAAAAGGGAGATGGATAGGCTAAAGTTAGATGTAGTTGGTATAAGTGAAGTACGTTGGCAGGAAGAACAGGATTTTTGGTCAGGCGACTACCGAATTATCAACACGAAATCAAACAGGGGTAATGCAGGAGTTGGTTTAATAATGAATAAAAAAATAGGGCAGCGGATAAGCTACTACGACCAGCATAGTGAAAGAATTATTGTCGCCAAGATAGACACCAAACCAATGCCCACCACAATAGTGCAGGTCTATATGCCTACTAGTTCAGCGGATGATGAAGAAATTGAAAGAATATATGAGGAGATAGAAGATTTAATACAATATGTCAAAGGTGACGAGAATCTAATTGTGATGGGAGACTGGAACGCAGTGGTAGGCCAAGGAAGAGAAGGTAGCACAGTAGGAGAATTCGGATTGGGACAAAGGAACGAAAGAGGAAGTCGGCTGGTTGAATTCTGCACTGACCATAACTTAGTCCTCGCCAATACTTGGTTCAAACACCACAAACGACGGCTGTATACGTGGACGAGACCTGGAGACACTGGAAGGTATCAAATAGACTTCATTATGATTAGGCAGAGATTCAGAAACCAGGTGTTGGATTGCAAAACTTTCCCAGGAGCAGACGTGGACTCTGACCACAACTTGTTGGTCATGAAATGCCATCTGAAGTTGAAGAAATTGAAGAAAGGAAAGAATGCAAAAAGATGGGATCTAGACAAGTTGAAAGAAAAGAGTGTGATGGATCGTTTCAAGGAACATGTTGCACAAGGACTAAATGAAAAGGCCGAAAGAAACACAGTAGAGGAAGAGTGGAGAGTCATGAAAAATGAAGTCAGTAGGGCTGCTGAAGAAATGTTAGGAAGGAAGAAAAGATCAACTAAGAATCAGTGGATAACTCAGGAGATACTAGACCTGATTGATGAACGACGAAAATACAAGAATGCTAGAAATGAAGAGGGCAGAAAAGAATACAGGCGATTAAAGAATCAAGTGGATAGAAAGTGCAAGGTAGCTAAGGAAGAATGGCTGAAGGAGAAGTGCAAGGATGTCGAAGGCTGTATGGTCCTGGGAAAGGTAGATGCTGCATACAGGAAAATCAAGGAAACCTTTGGAGAAAGGAAATCTAGGTGCATGAATATTAAGAGCTCAGATGGAAAGCCACTTCTAGGGAAAGAAGACAAAGCAGAAAGATGGCAGGAGCATATCCAACAGTTGTATAAAGGTAACGATGTAGATAATTTGGTTCTGGAACATGAAGAGGCTGTTGATGCTGATGAAATGGGAGACCCAATTTTGAGGTCAGAGTTTGACAGAGCTGTGAGTGACCTAAATAGGAACAAGGCACCTGGAATTGATGATATTCCCTCTGAGTTACTGACTGCCTTAGGAGAAACCAGCATGGTAAGGTTATTTCATTTAGTGTGCAAGATGTATGAGACAGGAGAAGTCCCATCCGATTTTCGGCAGAATGTTGTTATACCTATTCCCAAGAAAGCCGGTGCTGACAGGTGTGAAAACTACCGCACTATTAGTTTAGTATCTCATGCCTGCAAAATTTTAACACGTATTATTTACAGAAGAATGGGAAAACAAGTTGAAGCTGAGTTGGGGGAAGATCAATTTGGCTTCAGAAGAAATGTAGGAACACGTGAAGCAATCCTGACTTTACGTCTGATCTTAGAGGATCGAATCAAGAAGGACAAGCCCACGTACATGGCATTCGTAGATCTAGAAAAGGCATTCGATAATGTTGATTGGACCAGGCTGTTTATGATTCTGAAGATGATAGGGATCAAATACCGAGAACGAAGAATTATCTACAACCTGTATAAAAATCAGTCTGCAGTGATAAGAATCGAGGGCTTTGAAAAAGAAGCTGCAATCCAGAAAGGAGTGAGGCAAGGCTGCAGTTTGTCCCCTCTCCTTTTCAATGTTTACATAGAACAGGCAGTAAAGGAAATCAAAGAGAAATTTGGAAAGGGAATCACAGTCCAAGGAGAGGAAATCAAAACCTTGAGATTTGCCGATGATATTGTTATTTTATCTGAGACTGCAGAAGATCTCGAGAAGTTGCTGAATGGTATGGATGAAGTCTTAGGTAAGGAGTACAAGATGAAAATAAATAAATCCAAAACAAAAGTAATGGAGTGCAGTCGAACGAAGGCAGGTGATGTAAGAAATATTAGATTAGGAAACGAAGTCTTAAAGGAAGTAGATGAATATTGTTACTTGGGTAGTAAAATAACCAACGATGGCAGAAGTAAGGAGGACATAAAATGCAGACTAGCACAAGCAAGGAAGAGCTTTCTTAAGAAAAGAAATTTGCTCACTTCAAACATTGATATCGGAATTAGAAAGATGTTTTTGAAGACTTTTGTGTGGAGCGTGGCATTGTATGGAAGTGAAACATGGACGATAACTAGCTCAGAAAGAAAGAGAATAGAAGCTTTTGAAATGTGGTGTTATAGAAGAATGCTGAAGGTGAGATGGATAGATCGAATCACGAATGAAGAGATACTGAATCGAATTGGTGAGAGGAGAGCGATTTGGCTAAATTTGACGAGAAGAAGAGATAGAATGATAGGACACATCTTAAGACACCCAGGACTTGTTCAGTTGGTTTTTGAAGGAAGTGTAGGTGGCAAGAACGGTAGGGGTAGACCAAGGTATGAATATGACAAACAGATTAGAGCAGATGTAGGATGCAATAGTTACGTAGAAATGAAAAGGTTAGCACAGGATAGGGTGGCATGGAGGGCTGCATCAAACCAGTCTATGGACTGATGACTCAAACAACAACATAAATGATATGAGTAAAGGAGTGGAATGGGAGGTAAGGCTTTTTGCGGATTATGTTTTTCTCTATAGAGTGATAAACAAGTTACAGGATTGTGAACAATTGCAAAATGACTACGATAATGTTGTGAGATGGGCAGTAGGCAATGGTATGATGATGAACGGGGTTAAAAGTCAGGTTGTGAGTTTCACAAATAGGAAAAGTCCTTTCAGTTTTAATTACTGCGTTGATGGGGTGAAAGTTCCTTTTGGGGATCATTGTAAGTATCTAGTTGTTAATATAAGGAAAGATCTTCATTGGGGTAATCACATAAATGGGATTGTAAATAAAGGGTACAGATCTCTGCACATGGTTATGAGGGTGTTTAGGGGTTGTAGTAAGGATGTAAAGGAGAGTGCATATAAGTCTCTGGTAAGACCCCAACTAGAGTATGGTTCCAGTGTATGGGACCCTCACCAGGATTACCTGATTCAAGAACTGGAAAAAATCCAAAGAAAAGCAGCTCGATTTGTTCTGGGTGATTTCCGACAAAAGAGTAGCGTAACAAAAATATTGCAAAGTTTGGGCTGGGAAAACTTGGTAGAAACGAGACGAGTTGCTCGATTAAGTGGTATGTTCCGAGCTGTCAGTGTAGAGATGGCGTGGAATGACATCGGCAGACGAATAAGTTTGGATGGTGTCTTTAAGAGTAGGAAAGATCACAATATGAAGATAAAGTTGGAAATCAAGAGGACAGATTGGGGCAAATATTGGTTTATAGGAATTGGATTTAGGGAGTGGAATAACTTATCAAGGGAGATGTTCGATTAATTTCTAATTTCTTTGGAATCATATAAGAGAAGGCTAGGAAAAAAACTGATACGGAATCCGCCACCTGCGCGACAGCCCTAAATGCAGATCAGTAGTTATTGAGAGTTGTTTGATGACAGCCCGTGTTCCACACCGTGCGATCTGGTCTGCACTCATGACCATGGTGTACCAGAAATGTTTATAATTTAGATCAGGATGCTATACACGAACACCAGAGGTTGTGTATGTTGTGCTGTCAACGTCTCGGAGAGCTTCTCATCGAAAGTTTGTGTGTACACCAATCTTCCACTCTGTCCCCATTGCTCTTTGTCCTCAGCATGGACACCACCACATGGGACTTGCAACGGGGTGTTTGTAGGACTCTGTTATATGCAGATGATGTTGCACTTGCTGATAGACCCGGAATGGGACTGCGGCATCAAGGTGAAGATTGAATACCTGTTTTTCACAATACAAACTTAGAATGAACAAAAGGAAGAGTGAATACCTGGAGTCATCCGAACCATCTAATGGCTCCATCCAAGTTGATTCAGGTACCTAGGATCTTGCCTACAGACTGTTAGTGGGGTAGATGTTGAAGTGCGGTTTATGATACAGGCAGCGTGGATGAGATGAAGGGAATTCACAGGCACACACTGTGACTGAAGTATAACACTACGTCTGAAGTTCAGAATATAATGCATGTCAGTAAGTCTTGTTGCTGTGTACGGTGTTGAATGTCGACGTACTGAGAAAGGTATAGAGTAGCAATTACACAACATGGAAATGTGTATACGCCATTAGTAGATGGGCATTGCAGTCCTGCATCACGTAAGAAAAGAAAGACACCGTTCACCAGCAAATGAGCATAGAATATGTCACCAATGGTTTGGTCGGCGTCCTTTTGCTGTACCTGACGCAGTTGGCAATTTCATCCAATCTTTTGAATTTACTTTGCAATGTCCACATGGACCTACTATAAAAAGACATTGACAGTATTATACAAAAATTAAAACTAGAACTGCTGCTGGGATTGGTAAAATTTCTGGGCATATACGAAAGTCAGTTCTTTGAGATATTGATTAGTGTATGTGTGAATCAGCTATACAAGATGAATTAATAATTAGTGTAGTAGCACCCTGTGTATAAAGAACATGTGCTAAACATAAAGCCAGTAATTACACACTAGTCAAATTGACTGGTGTTGCATGCAAGCGCTTGGAATGCATTCTTTCTGATCATATTATACACATTTACGAAATTACAAACTGGTTCGATGGATGGTAGTTCAGGTTTCAGAAATATTATTCCACTGAAGCTCATCTTGTAGATTCCAGCAAGATATAGCAGATATATTAGATTCATGTGATCTAATGTATCACGATTGACATATCTATAAGGATTTTCATAGGGTAGATCTTGGGAAATTACTGACAAAAATTAGTGTGGTTGGGATAGATAAAATTGTGGCTAAATGGGTGACTATAAAGACGAGGCCAAATTATTAAACATTAAAAATTGAGAATTGAAGACATAAGATGTTACCAATTTTTAAGATGATGACTTTAGTACTTGGTAAGCACCCACTTAGCTTTCGTGTGTGACTTGATTAGACTGGGCATACCCTCAAACAGTATTTTACACTGACTCTTTAAATCGTCATAATGACACCAGATCTGAACGAGCTTCTCAATGAAGCCAATTTCTGTCGTTATATTCGCTTTTCGTACCTTTCTTTGCTATCGCCTAAGGATGTTCTATGGGGTTCATGTCTGGACTGTTTCTAGACTTTGTGGCAAGGAGGCCCATCTTGCATAAAAATAAATTCACTTTGGCCAAACCACTCTTGCATCCGAGGTACCAAACAGGTTCTTAATTCTATATTGTTCACGTCCCATAGTTCCTTCTACAATATATAATTGTCCACAGCCGTACCAAGAATACACACTCCAGACCATCACTGAAGTTGGATGTTTCACTCTCTGCTTCACTCAATCTGGGTGGAATGCTTCACCTTTTCTTCTGACACATGGACTTGTCTCTTATTCTACAGGAAATACCGATTCGCCGCTAAAACAAACCTGAAATAAATGAAACAAATAAGCCTAGCATTAAATGCAATAAGCTGTACGGTTTGGAAGAAAAATTTCACAGAGTTACTGTACTGTACAGTTACATCACTTAGATTGGGTTAAAATTGAATAATGAATGATAATTAAGGAATTACAGTAATTGTCATAGACTTGCCTGTTTCCAATCCTCACATAACCAATTCTGGAGAGTCGTGGCCCACTGGAACATATTTTCAGCCATAGCAGGAGTAATCTTCGCTTTTCTTAGAGGTCGTCTTGCTCTCAATCTAGCATTAAACAGCTCTCGTCTCAAAGTCCTGGCTGGTACCAATGACCCGTACTCTTATAATTTCATATGTAAATCCAAACTAGTAACCTTGCGGTTGTTTACTGACAAATTAAAAAGTTTTGCTTCCTCCTTGGGGTTAGTTTCTTCTTTCGCCCACAGTTTCCAACATGTTGTTGACATTTTGCCTTCCCCTTATCTTCACGTTTTAAAATTCTACTTACAGATTGCTGTAATATTTGCAATCTAGAATCTACCTCTTGCTGTGAATAACGTTTCTCAACAAGTAGCTCTCTGACAATGCCTTTCTTGGCGAAAGGTCATTTTGTCTCCCCATAACCTCAAAATTTGACAGTTCTCTAGTACCACTCTTAAGATATATCAACTGAACTCGTGAATAGTATCAATAACGCACGTAATTTACAGAATGCACACTATTAACAATAGGTCGCATTATTTACTTCCATACAGCAACAATATGCAGATATAGACGATAAACAACAGAATATGTTCACTAACAAAATATGACACAAAACCATGTGAATAATGAAATTACATTGTGGTTCTCACTGTAGCCACTATATGAAAAAATACAATAATGTGGGCAGGGATATCCCAAGTGGTAACTTTACCACCAAACAATGTTCAAGGATTAAACTATAAAGGTCAATAAATTACATAAAGGTAGAAATATACCATTTACCATTAAAATTTTTCCACGTCTGGTGTATTTGTAGAAAATAGAACTCAGAGTATTAGAGTAGTTGAAGCTTTATTTGATCCTGTAACAATTATGGGATTGGGTCCCACAGGGCAGTACTGTGAGACCTCTATTTTCTGATATCTATATATAAACAATATGAATAATGAACTGAAAAACTGATGAAGCTCTTTGTAATAACTAAGGATTAAGGCCACGGCCGCTTCCTTCCCACTCCTAGGCCTTTCCTGTCCCATCGTCGCCGTAAGACCTATCTGTGTCGGTGCGACGTAAAACAACTAGCAAAAAAATGTAATAACTAAGTTTCAGGATTGTGAGTAACTGCAAAAAGACCTTGACAATATTGTAAGATGGACGTCGGGCAATGCTATATTGGTAAATGGGGTGAAAAGTCAGGTTCTGTGCTTTACAAATAGAAAGAGTCCTCTCTAATTTAATTATTGTGTTGATGGGGTGAAAGTTGTTCATGGGGATCTCTGTAAGTACCTAGTTATTCTTATTAAGGGTATATTTTCATTGTGGTAATCACATAAACGTATCAGAAATAAAATTTGCAGGTCTCTTAATATGATTATGAGGTTATTTAGGGGTTGTAAGGGAGAGGGCATATAAATCTGCAGCAAAACCACGATGAGAGTATGAGACCATCACCAGTATTACTTGATTAGAGAATAGGAAATACTCCACAGGAATAGCTCCATTTCTTGTGGTTGATTTCTAACAAAAGAGTTGTGTTACAGAGATGTTGCAAGGATTCAGCTGGGAAGACTTGAGAAAGGACACAAGCTCTTCAGTTAAGCAGTATATTCTGAGATGTCATTGGAGAGATGGCTTGGAATGACATTAGTTGATGAATACATTTAAGTCATGTTGTTGAATTATAGGAAAGGTCACAACATGAAGATAAGTTGGAATTCATGGGGACTAATTTTGGCAAATGTTCACTTATAGGAAGATGATTTAGTGATTGAAATAATTTACAGTGAGAGTTTTTTCATAAATTTCCGCAATCTTTTTCTACATAAACAACCAACATCCCTAAATGCTGCTGTTTGATTGTTTCATTGATTGATTTATTCATTGATTGGGACATTGACTGATGTATGTATTCTGGTCTTAATATGATGTACAGAGAGGGACGATGGATATTTCTATGCTTGTGATATAAACATTGTCCTATTGTTGGAAAAGTGGTGGGAGTAATGTGGGATTATTTGATATTACAGTGAAGTGTTTCGCAAAGAATATATATAGGAACATGGAAATGAACGAAGAAGTAACAAGTCAAGTCATGTATAGAAAAATGGGAACAGTGGAATGTGAATATTAGACAATGAAGGTAATACCTAGTCATTGTGGTATTAGGATCAATAGAAAGAGAAACATAAGCAAGGAATGGTATTGGGTTATGATTTGGAGAGTGTTTATTATTATTTATTTTCCTTAAATTGTACATGTACACATACACAGAAGTGCCTCCACCCATACATGTATGTGTACATATACTCTGCTGAATATTCACAAATATGTAGATAATTTTAAATTTACATATTTACAAATGTTCCTCCTGTTTTGTGCTACCATGTCTACTGCTATTCAACAGTGTTTTCCTTTTCATGTTCTTATCTATCTTATCAGTTGTTTGAAAAGCAGTGGCGAAAGGACTCAGGTTAAAACGCAGCAGGTCATTATGCTAGTTAGGTCCCCAAAACAGTAAATATAAAATAAATAAATGCAATGTAAATTTTAATCTAATAGAAATTGTATACTATTATTTGAAGTAGCTGCACAAGTTGTATACGTGTTGATTATGTTTGTAAAACAGAAGATATTATGAGTAAAATTTTGTAAATTATATACATTTATTAAGGACGAGCTGTGTGCTTAATAGAAAAAAATAGCATATATATTTTATAATATTGTATTTACAAAATTGTTTTCTTCTCTGTTCTTTTAAAATTTAGTGCTTGATAATAATGTATTTTTGTGTACCATTTGCCAACAAGGTAGACACCTCACTTGCATTTAAAGTGATTTTGATTTGATTGTTCCTTTCAATTATATAATTTTTAAATGGGATGTAAATTAATTATACTCTTATTGTGCCACTATGAAATTTATTATCTCAGCTGTTTCTTGTTTAGGACTATATATTTTTCCCTTCTTTATTCTACTTTTCTTATTTCTTACTTATAGCCTTCTGAATATACTAAGGAGGAAATATTCATAGAAGAACATACTGATGATCAGCTCTTGCCGTACATCAAAGAAGAAACAAAGTACGTACACTACAAGTTCTATACAATATGGAATATGTTGTACCTATTCACAGCTGTGTTCAGTAGTGGTTGGTTTATCTCCAAAAACTGGCCGTTTTCATCAGTTTAATCCTTTCTTTACAAGATTACATTTAAACACTAATATCTTCAAATTCCACCTGTTAAAATTATCTAAAATATTCAGGTTATTTAAGATCATAATTAATGTTCCGTCATGTAGATTTATTGAATGTATATCTACAAAAAATCCTTGGTAAAGCTTGATATTTTTGAAGTGTATTTGTTTACAATACTCTTAAACAACCACGAAAAATGTGTTCTTTTTTTCACTTTCTCTGCATCATTTGTTCATCACATTCTTAACATCTGAAATGCCTTCTGAAACTATTGCTTCCAGATATTCTGTGTAAGTTCTTTTTACGTTCATACCAACAGTGACACACAGAAAAAGCGATGTTTGTAGATTATAAATTACATCTACAAATTTAAAATTGTTAAGTTTTATGTACATTTTAAACAACAATTACTTCAAACTAACATAATCAGTTTCATTAATCAATATAATTATGGCTGAGTTCAATAATGTGGTATCTCAGAGAATGTCATTTTAAAATTATTTGGTTAGATTCCTTTTTTTCTGGTAATTTCTGTTCTCTTGTGTGTTAAGTCAGATTTCTCCATTTGTGGACGCCAAAGCAGATATTGTGTTGTAGAAATGAAACGTTGAGATCATTAATGCTACATCTTTGATATCATAGTTTGCAAATAAAACTTATGCATTGTTGCAAGTGTAAAAAAGTGGTGGTATTGAATTCATGTTCATTCCAGTGATGTGGTCACACTTGTTCTATTCATTTTAGTGTTCATTGTCAGTCAGGTGGTTCTAGTGTGTTGATTGAAAACATGCCTACACAATGAGTATAATCTAATAAAATAGACTGGTACAAGTGGAGTTTTAAATTTGTGCAGGTTGCTTAAAAAATTCAGAATTCTTTAAGTAAGTGAAGTTATTATTTCGTAAAAGTAGATAAATAGGGGGTACATTATTGCTTCACGTCCGTAGGTTTAACCTCCAAGTGCCCTACACGTGATCCCCGGGTGGTACTAAGAAAGCAATAACTGTGGCTGCTGGACTTACCTTTTAAATATCTCCCAGCAATGACTAAAGTATTTCATGGAAATAGCTGTTCTCAGAGCTACCAGACAAGAAGGATTGGACCTTTCATCCGTGTCTTCCAGCTTAACATAGATGTGACTACCTATAAAAAGTTATCCTGGATAATAATATAGATGTAGTGTCTATACAGGGAACCCATACAGCCAATGAAGAAGAGTTTCGGAAAAGGGGCCGCATTAATGGTTATGCTGCTCTTGGTGCAACATATCACAGTGCACATGGTATAGCTACTTATGTTCGTAATAATATCCAAAATGCCTGACTGCTCTTTCAAAACGAAGACGAAGACATCTATTGTGTTGCTGTGCGAGTGGCAGATGTTACTATTTTTAACATTTATAAACCCCCAAACGCAAAGTGGCCAAGTACCGTTCTACCTACTGCTCAACACCCTGCACTTTATATAGGCGACTTCAACAGCCATCACGAACTATGGAAGTACTCGAATAACAGTGAATGTGGAACGAAACTCGTAGAATAGACAGAACTGAACAATCTCCATCTGATTTTTGACCCAAAAGATCTTGGTAGTTTCCAATCAGCTGCATGGAATAGGGATTCCAATCTTGACCTGTGTTTTGTTAGCTGCAATGACGGAGGACAGTCCTTACATACCAGTCGTAAAGTGTTAATACATTTTCCCCACAGTCAACATGGCCCCATTGTAGTGGACATTGGCATGAAAATTCCTGTTGTACGGTCAATACCACATGCTCGGAGGAACTTCAGAAAAGCAAATTCGTCAACATTCACCACTGAACTGGATAAATGTGTTCGGTGGATTGCTCCCAAACACAATTACAAGCGTTTCGTAGATGCAGTTATGATGGCGGCTAAGAAGAGTATGCCATAGAAAAGAATACATCCCTGGTTGGAATGTAGAGACTGATGCACTCTATAACGAATATCGGCATACTGGTGATGAAGACATAGCTGATGAACTTCTTTCCAGCATGGATACTACCCGGAGAGAACGGTGGATTGAAACAGTGGAGAATATCGACCTAACTCATTCCAGTAGAAGATCTTGGGGGCACCGCAGAAAACTTGGAGGAAGGACACATTTGGTGAAGCAACAGCCTGGAGTTACTCCGGATGAAGTAGCATCTCACATCGTCACAACTTTCCAAACTCCATCAGATAAGAAACATACCAAATACATACGGCGCCAGCTCCAAACTCTGGAATCAAGAACACCACGCACATCAAGGTATTCACAACCGCTTACGGTGCAAGACATCAATGCTGCTCTCAAAGACGTTAAACCAAGTACAGCTCCAGATTTTGACGACATTCATCCAGAATTTCGCATTCGCTTAGGGAAGAATGCAAGAAGTTGGCTGTTAAGGTTTTTTACCGACCTTCTACCGAACAGACAACTCCCGGCAGAATTCAAACGAACGAAAGTGATTTCCATCTTGAAACCAGGTAAGCCTGCCAATGACCCAAGCAGTTATAGACCAGTTGCCCTTCTTTTTGAGGTGCTATTCCACAACAGAATCAGCGCAATTATTTTTCAGCGTATTACAGTTGATCAAGCTGGATTCAGGCCAAATCGCAGCTGCTGCAATCAAGTGCTTTCACTGACATTCCACATGGAAGCAGGTTTCCAGAAACAACTCAAGACCTCAGCTGTATTCATTGATGTTACAGCAGCATTTGATGCAGTCTGGAGGGAAGGATTAATTTACAAGCTTCACCGAATTGCACCCCGTAGGACCATCGTGCAGGTTATAAGCAATATGCTCAATGACAGAAGATTTCGAGTGTGTATGGGAAATAGTATGAGTAGAGAAAGGAAGCTCAAAAATGGATTACCTCAAGGATCGGTACTGTCTCCCCTACTGTTCAATTTGTATATCTCCGATCTCCCAGAAACATCATCGCAAACATTTTGTTATGCTGATATCATAACACTAGCCACTCAAAATCGATACCTTAGTGTGACAGAAGAAGTGCTACGAAGAGACCTGATTTCACTTGAAACGTACTTCAAGAAATGGCAACTGTGTCCTAACTCTAACAAAACAGAAGTGTCATGTTTTCACCTGAATAATCGCCAAGTTGGCATTAAACTTCACATACGTTTTTGTCACCAAGAACTTCGGCATAGCAGCTATCCCAAATATTTGTGGATTACACTTGATCGCACACTATCTTACAAACAACATCTTATGAATCTGTCAAAAAAGCTCAAAACACGTAATATTATCCTTCAGAAATTGTATGGCTCAAGTTGGGGTTCATCAGCAAAGACTTTATGATCTGCTTTGGGACTGGTATTCTCGTGTGGTGAGTACTGTGCACCTGTTTGGCTGGATAGCCCATATACAAGACTAATTGGTACTCAACTGAATGTTAGCTTGCGGTTAATATCTGGTACTGTCCAGACCACATCGCTTTATTGGCTCCTAATTCTGTCAGGTATAATGCCACCTGTTTTAGAAAGATAAAATGCTCCCATCCGAGAGTTCAAGAAGATAGAAATGAAGCCTCAACTGCCTGTTTTGGATGATATTCCTGTTCTCAAGGTAACGAGGTTGGAGTCACGACATCCATCTTTGCATGATGCTGTCGCATTGGCTGATGGGAATTTTCACCCTTTAGAAGAATGGAGAAGTCGCTGGAAAGTTGCCACAGACAGTTCCTTACATCTTCCTGGTGAACATCATCTACCACGTAAGATTTGGACCACTCTGAATTGGGTGAGAACAAATCATGGACGACGCTGGGATGCCCTTTATAAGTGGAAATATATCTCATCACCAGAGTGCGACTGTGGTGCATCTCGGCAGAAATCCCCATATTGTAAGTGAATGTGCACGACGTTCCTACACAGGTAGCCCGAGTGATTTTTTGGAACCAACCAAGGAAGCCATACAGTGGATCACTCAACTGGACATTCTGTTATAAAACATGTTTCTTGTCTGTGCACATTTGTAAATACTATATATTTGTATATATGTATCTAACTTGTTGCCCTATGCTAATAATAATAATAATAATAATAATAATAATAATAGGTAAATAACGTAGTGATATAATATTCTTTCAAAATTGTAATTATTGTCACTGACCTTACAAAGTACCACAAGTGTATGTCCTGTTTTAAAACATTTAATGCAGTAGTGTTTTTGAACTGTAGTTGTGACATTGCTAATTAATTTTTTGCTGTCACACCTTTGTGGGTTACTGTGTGAAATGATCTTTGATAATTCATGGGAAATGATTGTATAGTCTCGGATTGGTGCTCTTAACCAAGCCCTTGTATCAGCAGGTCATGCGATGGCTAGTCATAGCCTAAGGTTTGACTTCAAACCAGATTTGTGATGGAAAATATGAATTCTGAATGGTTTATTTGATTTTGTGAGTGGTTAGAGTCTTCTCGTTTCTTATGTGATGCACTGACTTGTTCCTACTGTACTTTCACAACTAGTGGCAAGAAATATTCATGTCGGTCCTCAGAACTACCAAGTACCAGCTCACACTCTCTGTTTCTTTGTAATTCATGTGTAACAGGACACAATAGGCTACGTTAGAGAACAATCTTGTATTATGACCACCAGTAAAAATGTTGCTTATGAATCCTTTTCACACACAAAATCATATTTCTATTTTTGATGGAGTCTAAATTACCTTTTTACTTTCTAAACATATTTTGTGCAGAGACCAGCAAAGCGACATGCATTTTATATGTCTTCTTTTTTCTTGGCATATATGTCAGAGGACAGTCCGTTGTCTACGTAGCTTAGTCCATTTTACATCATAGATTTTAGATGCTTCTGAACGATTCAGTCGACCGGATCTTATCTGCTACTTCCCACTTTGTTTTATATCTCACCTCAGGCGCTATTGTTTCCTCACTCTCATTTCAGCAGTCTACAAATATCATGCCGCAACTTAAATGACTTCCTTTGAAATGTCTAAACTATTTGCCATGCCAGTTTGGTATTGAATTACATAAGAAAAGATTTTAAGATTCATAAAATTTCCTAATTGCTGACTTGTGGAAATACACGTATTTCTGAGATTACCAATTAGTGATGAGATTACCTTCCATTTGTGGAGAGACACATCGTCCTGAGCTAAATAGTGATGAGGCTTACTTCTGTTTGTGTAGAGACACATGGTCCTGAACTAACCACTTAGTTATGTGGCTTCCTTCCAGCTTTAGAGCTTTGAGTGTCACATGGCCCTGAGTTGGCCAGTTTGTGCCACTCCTCCATGGTCTTCATATTTATAGGCGTGATCGGAGTGAAAATAACAAACCGATTAATATGATCGTCTGCTGTCTATGACGTATGTAAGCAGAAATATGAATTGCAAAATTCTATTCTGGCTAGAATACACTGACGAACTCCCCTCTTGTAGGTACTTGTAGAATTCCACCGGATATTCAAACTGTCCTTCCCATTTAACACAGATATATCCATTTTTTATTTTTTTATTTATAAGTTTTTCTTCACAATGCATTTATAGGAGTCACTTAAACACGAAATCCAGAAGCGTTCAGACATTCAAACACTATTTTGTGAAAATAAGTTTTTATAGATATCGGACATAGGCATTAGGGGAGAAAATTTGAACATACAATAAACTAATTTGAATGTTAGAATGTGTAAAATATCCATTGCATTCAATTTTTGTAATAGAATATTAATCAGTCTGCATCTGGTGGCAGGGTTCGGTGTTGTGTTTCATTGACTCCAGTTAGTTCGGTCTCGGGCCATGTCTGCATGTAGTCTTCCAACTTTCAGGCCGTTGTGCACTTTATCAGTCTTTGCTGTCTGGTTCGTCCCTAGCGCCTCTTTTCACCGACTTTCTGTGTAATACTCTGACTTTCCCAATGTATCGTCCTCTACACGCAACACATGACCAAACCAGCGCACACGCCTTTTACCAATTTTTTTCTGGATCGCTGCAATGCCAAAACGTTTTCTAATAATATCATTTGAAATGTGATCTAGTCTAGTTATGCCAGCCTTCCACCTAAGCAACTTTGTATCCATGATGCTTAGTTGGCGTTCTACCTCTAGAGGTGGGCAGCATGCGTTGCCGTAGAAAACGACAGGATGGATATCGATAGGACAGATATCAGTTCGGTAGAACTTAGTTTAGAAATGGCCCTTCGTCCAAAGTTCGGAAGGGCGCCTGTTGTCATTCTCCACTTCAGTCAGGCTTTGTATATCCTTAAGTTGACTTAATCAGTAAGTCGGCCATAATCATAGACTGTGGAGCCAATATACTTAAATATCTCTACTCGTGCAATATCTTCAACGTCAACATGCATGGTTCAAACTTCTCGACGATGTAATGCAATGTATTCTGTCTTTTTCTTGTTGGGGCGCGGGGCTTATTGCGCTAGTCGATTGTTCCAGTCTTCTGTTTGACGCTGCAGGTCTAGCTTATTCTCTTCAGCCAAATGATATCATTTGCTTAGACAAGTGTCCATGGTATTGGACTGCGCAGGTTTGTGGTAATTATGTCCATCACAAGAATGAGCTGCAGTGGTGATAAGCCGGGGCCTTGATGGACTCCTACAGTTATGCGGAAGTCATCAGACGGTCCTGCGGCAGCTTGAACACAACTCATTTGTTCTTTTTAGAGCAATTATACCCTCTCATCAAGGTGCTCTGGAATGCCATGTACTTATAGGGCTGACTGATTAGGTCATGAAGTACCCGATGGAAGGGCTTCTAAGGGTCCAGAAATTTGTGATGAAGCCTCTTATTCTTTTCACAGTGTCTCTCAAGTAATAGTCCGGCAGCATGGGTTTCTCCTATTGCGCCACAATTTTACACAAATCCAGCTTGGCTTGTTGTATGTTTGTATAAATCGCTAATCCTTTTGTCGAAGATTTGTTCTAAGTTTCTCATTGCGAGGCTCAGAAGTATGTTCGGGCCGTGATTAGAAAAATTGGCAGGGCTTCCCTTATTTCTGAATTGATAATCCGTTGCCAGTCTGTTTGTTTTTGACCTTCTTTGATGATATGGTTGAAAAGCTTGCTTTAGCCACACTGCTGCATCCTCCCATTGAGAGAAACAAAACTCTGCCGGAAGATAATCGGGACAGATGGCTTTCCCTGGTTTCATTTCCTTCAGCATAGTCTGGACTTTAGTGACGTCATTTTCCTTCGTTGGACCTTCAACAGGGGAGGTGATTACGATTGGTAGATACGGAAATTCCATGATTGAAATATTGTCAAAATAGTTCCACCAGTGTACTCGCGCTTCCCGCCTGTCCAGTAGCAAATCGTCTGTTTCCTCATTGATGCCGTAAAAACGTTGGACTTCTGACGTTTTGCGATGGCTCGATTGGACTAGCCGTTAAAAATTCCGCTCGAATTCGCGCATGTCATGTTTCACTTATAGACCTGCCTACCGGTTTGATTTTGTTACGGCAAATACCTTCTTCATTTTACGAGTGGCTGCCTTGTAGGCATTCCAACGAGCAAGAAACTCGTGGTACAGCAGCTTCTTCAACCGTACTGCATATTTAACATCTTCATTCCTTGGCCATATGTCATGTTTAATCCTTCATTGTCGTCGCCCTGACTTAATTGTTCCAGGAATAGAGCGAAAGGCGTCTTTCAGTTTAGTCCGGCTCACTTCAACTATGGTGATTTGTGACTCTGTAACTTTTGCAACGACGTTAGTCTCCTTCTTCAGGGGCAACCATTTGATCCCAATTTGTCTATTTCCTGCGAAGTATTGGGCTCTTGGTGACTTTATCCGCAGCTTAGATGACTGGTCTTTGTTGCATCGCAAGGATTTAATAAGGGACAACTGTTATCTCTAGAACATCTTCGAGATTTCACCCTCTCACAAGGATGTAGTCAGTGCGAATTGGATGGGAGCCACTGTAGTACTGAGTAGATGAATATCACTCTTTTTGAACCGTGTGTTTGCGATGATCAGTTTCTGCATAATCGCGAATTTGTTGGGCATCGTCGTTCTTTTCTCCATATCCATGAACGCCATGGACTGTTTGTTCTTCTTTCCTCGGTCCTACACGTCCATTCAGATCAGCGGCAGCGATAAGATAGTCAGCGGTCTTCTTGTCAGGCAGTGCCCAGAACGCATCTTTGGTTTCCATGAGCACGTCAGTTTGTGGAGCGTTGCTGTGAAAAATTGGAATTTCCTTCTTTCCCCAGTGCGGACGAGTTACATCAAGCTATTATCAAACTTTTGCACCTCGGAGACTGAACCGTCAAATTTAGCTGATATGACAATGTCAACACCATGAACTGTCCTTCGGTTTCTGTTGTACACCAGTTAGTAACCACACCTCTTTGCCCATGACTTTTCTCCATTCCATCTTTTTTCCGCACCTATCAGATGCCTACAAGCCTTCTCTCAAGTGCAGAAGCTTATTCGCTACTTCATCCAGGCATAATTCAATGATGGGATACAAAATGGGGGTACTAGCATGGTTAGCCGTCACAACCCGTGCGACGGTAACCCCAGCATACTTTTCATGCTGACTGGGCCCTGCCAATGCGCGTCCCTTCCAGGGGCTGCACTAATCTTGGCTCCGATACCATGAGAAATATTTCCGTAATGATATAACGGTATTATTTTACGGCCGGCTTGTCTTGAGCATTTTAGAGCTCATGACAGAAGGGAATAACGCAGCTCCGGACATGGAGAACAGATGCCTTTTCCAGCCACTCCTCTAGAGAAGAAACACTACCCTCTTTTCCGCATTAACTTCCAGAAATTTAGTGTACCTCTTCCGCCACCTGGTCCCTACTGAACGTCTCCATCTCCGTCAAAGTTGCCATTAAAGACTTTGTACATGTTTGGTACGCGAGAGCTTTTATATTTTGCTCAAGTTCATCGGCAGGCCAGCGGGGAACCCGTATCCGTCACCTGGGACGCGCCACGAGTTACAGCAATGTAGCTGGTTCGTATAGAATATTTATCAATGCAAAATGAAACATTATTTTACTGAAAACTAATTGTGAACCTCATAAATTACTTGTCACAAGAATCACGTATTCAGGTAAAGAAGAAGGGTTGCAGACGTTTGCACCTTTGCTTGGCGTGATATGCCACAGAACGCATGACATACAATCCAGTGTCGTATTTTCTGCCCCCTGTTGTCTAGTGGTGTCAACATCAATATCTTGTTTGATGATGAAGAGGTTTAGTCTGTCATATCTGGAATCAATGTCCCCCTTTCATTTGTCCACTTATTTTCTCCAAAGAGTGCAGTAACAATACATGGTCGAGCCTCCCATTACTTTGCTTGTGAGCCAGTCATGCATTCGACTGGGCCATGTGAATTCATTTCATATAGCATGAATTGGAAAGTACCTGTTCATGTTACGATATATTTTAGCCTGCGTGATCGATTTTCCCATGTGGCAGTTGTAAGTGGATCTCACCTTTAACCCTTCTTCCGTAGAATATGTAGAACTACTCTGTGGTGGGGAGACATGCACAGAATTGGATGCTGTCCAACTATGTTCAATCCACTAAAAATAATCACGTTGCCCGTGATCTTGTGAAATAAATAGAATAACATTCCTTCCTTTACATAGCAGCAATATCCACTACAGTGCAATTCATCGTCTTGTCATCTCGAATTTTGGCTCAAGCCTTGATTTTCATGCTCCTTCTATCCGTATTGTTAAAGTAATACTTGTAAGAATATTCAAGGGCATGATAGGTTGCGTTTGGTTTCAAAATCAGGATATTAGAACATTGTAATAAAACGCTACCACCAAAGCCATATTCTGTGTTGCCTTCATAATGTCTATAACAGCAGTGTCTTGAGGAGAAAAGACAGTATCAATGCTAGGGAGAGAGCCTCGTATACTTGTTACATTTCAGCTTTTCCAGGATTTCATCAGTATTAGTGGTTTCCGTGTTAAATACAGCAATTAAGACGTAGACTGATGTAGTACATGGTAGTAATTATGAACGTCCTTGTATAAACCTACCGTCCTATATATATAGGTTGGCTATGTTTGATTGCACATCAAAGATACATATTTCAGAAAAGCGACACAGTGACATAATAAAAGGCTATAGTGATATGATAACAATGTACAAATACAATATGTATATTTGTGTGACAAAATAACATTCATAAGAGATTAGCCATGTTTCAAGAGATCTTGCTGAATTTCGGCAAACGTTCTCAACTTTATTAATATCTACAACACAGACATTCTCTCAAACAACCTCAAGAACAAGGTCCTTTACAAAAATTATTACTTGCCTGCGACAAAGCGCAGAGTGGTTCAACAAGATCAAAACTCCAAAGCATATGGCGTTCTTTATGTAGGAGAACAGACTACGGATTTCGGTAGAATAATATGTGCTGGATTAAAGAGTTTGTACGAGTATTTACCCTTTTAGGCTGGACCACTTCTCATGCTTTCTTCAAATGAGGTTGTCTATTAACTCGTACATTTCTAAACCGTGACAAGTTTCTTCCGCGTGATATCGTGATTAAGAAAAGACGCAACACATTCTCGTTACAAGTGAGAGGTTTTGAATTTTAACCTCAGATAATGTTTACTCTCAGGAATGTAATGTTTATGAGTAACGAGCTCTCTCCACTGGATATCAGTGATTGGAATGTCAAGTAGCAAATCCCCTGTGTGAGAGTTGTAGTGGAGTTGACTGTTGAACTATAGGTCACATGGTTTTAATTTGTCACTGTAGATCGAGACCCGAGGTGAGCTATAGAGATCATCAACCTCCGGACGGCGGATCAGCTAGTTTTAGGTGTAGTGTGTGCAGTGACATCCTGGCTGGGAAGTTGGACCTCTTGCGACATCTGAAGAGACACAAGGAAGATCGACCCTTCAAGTGCGATCACTGCGGAAAGGTGTTATGTAGCCGAAGCAGCTTGTCGGAACACCTCAGAATCCACCCGCTCCAAGTGTGCGTATATTCTGATAAATGCTTTACAAAGAGGAAAATGCTGACAGGGGACACGCGATTGCATACAGGTGCGATTACAAACGAATGCTCAGTATCTCATAAAAATTTCAGGAAAAGGCCGGACGTTATGTGGTCTCACACAGGCGAGAAGCCATACCGCTGCAATGTCTGTAGCAAATCATTCATACAGAAAGGCAATCTATCCGATCATGTGCGGACCCATACAGGAGAGAGGCCATACAGTTGCGGTGTGTGTGGCAAATCCTTCATAAATAAAGGCAAACTATCGGATCATATGCGGACCCATACAGGAGAGAAGCCATACAACTGCCATGTCTGTAGCAAATCATTCATACAAAAAGGCAATCTATCCGATCATGTGCGGACCCATAGAGGTGAGAGGCCATACAGATGTGGTGTCTGTGGCAAATCCTTCATACAGAAAGGCAGTCTAACCAAACATATTCGGACCCATGCAGGTGAGAAGCCAATCAGCTGCGGTGTCCGTGGCAAATCCTTGATAAATAAAGGCAAACTATCTGATCATATACGGACCCATGCAGGAGAGAAGCCATACAGCTGCCATGTTTGTAGCAAATCATTCATACAAAAAGGCAATCTATCCGATCATGTGCGGACCCATACAGGTGAGAGGCCATACAGGTGCGGTGTCTGTGGCAAAACCTTCATACAGAAAAGCAAACTAACCGATCATATGCGGACCCATACAGGCGAGAAACCATACAGCTGCCATATCTGTAGCAAATCATTCATAGAGAAAGCCAGTCTAACCAAACATATGCGGACCCATACAGGTGAGAAGCCATACGGATGCGGTGTCTGTGGCAAATCATTCATAAAGAAAGGCAAACTAACCGATCATATGCGGACCCATACAGGAGAGAAACCATACAGCTGCCATGTCTGTAGCAAATCCTTCATACAGAAAGGCACACTAACCGAACATTTGCGGACGCATACAGGCGAGAAGCCGTACAGCTGCCATGTCTGTAGCAAATCATTCATACAGAAAAGCAAACTAACCGATCATACGCGGACCCATACAGGCGAGAAGCCTTACAGCTGCAATGTCTGTAGCAGATCATTCAGTCTGAAAGGCAGTCTAAGCGGTCATATGCGGATCCATACAGGTGAGAGGCCATACAGTTGCAATGTCTGCGGCAAATCATTCAGGAAGAAAGGCAGTCTGACCGAACATATGCGGACCCATACAGCTGAGAAGCCATACAGGTGCAATGTCTGTGGCAAATCATTCAGGAAGAAAGGCAATCTAACCGATCATATGCGGACACATACAGGCGAGAAGCCATACAGTTGCAATGTCTGTAGCAAATCATTTATACTGAAAGGCATTCTAACGGGTCATATACGGACCTATACAGGCGAGAGGCCATACAGCTGCAATGTCTGTAGAAAAGCATTCTAATCGGTCATATGCAGACCCATACAGGCGAGAAGCCATAGAGCTGCAATGTCTGTGCCAAATCATTCATAATGAGAAGCAAACTAACCGATCATCTGCGGACCAATAGACGTGTTAAGCCATACAGTTGCAATGTCTGTGGCAAATCATTCATGAAGAAAGGCAGTCTGACCGATCGTATGCGTACCCATACAGGCGTGAAGCCAAACAGTTGCAATGTTTGTGGCAAATCATTCATCCTGAACAGCACAGTAACTGTTAATATGCGGACACACACAGACAGGAAGTCATACTGATGCAAAGTCTGTGGCAAATCATTCAGCCGGAAAGACACTCTATCTCATCTTATGTGGATCCATACAGACGAGACTTTCTGTGGCGAATCCTTTAGCAGGGAAGGCAACCATGCTATTCACATGCGTTCTCACACGGGCGAAAAAAGCCTTACTCTTGCAATGTCTGTGACAAGTTATTCGGCAGTTAATCCGTCCATGCTATTCACGTGCGGACACACATAGATGAGAAGCAATAATGCTGCAATGTCTGTGGCAAGTAATTCAGCAGTAAATCCATCCAAGCAAGTCACAGACGGACACACACAGTTGAGAGGCCATACTCCTGCAACGTCTGTGGGAATTCCTTCAGCCAGAAAGTCCATCTATGCAGGTCACATGCGTACCCTCACAGGCGATATATCACACTGTTGCAATGTGTTCGGCAAATCATTAATCCAGAAACGCGAGTTAGGAGATCACATGCGGACACACTTAGGCGAGAAGCCATATTGCTGCAATATCTGTGGCATATTCTTCAGCATCAAAGTCAGCCTAGTAGTTCATATGCTGACTGGCACAGGCAAGAAGCCAATCTCATCCAATGTTTGAATCAGGGTATTCAGCAGGTGATCCCACCTAGCACGTCGTATGCGGACTCACACGGGTGTAAGGCGCACTGCCGCAATAGCTGTTGCAAATCCCTCATCCAGAAAACCGACCTACCAGTTCACATGCGGACTCACACAGGCCAGAAGCTATACTGGTGTTATGTCTGTGACAAATATACAGCCAAGAAGGTCCCTTTAACATTTCAGATCAGAACACACACGAGTGCTCTGTTTTGCGATAAAATGTTAAGAGAATCATTTAAGTTAACCACGCACATGTAAACCACACTGGTGAAATGCCGCACTCCACCGTGTTTCTTGGCAAATCGTTCGCACGCAGCACCACGCTGTCGGTTCACACGGGCGATATGGCGCACGAGTGTCACGTCACGTCGTGATTAAGCCGCACGTGATTTAATAACAATGTTATTTTGCTTAACGTCCCACTAACTACTACACAAGTGTCCGGAGTTCCACAAGACCTCCAATTCCGGAGATGTAGCAAGGCGTATGCGATCGCACACAGCAGAGAAGTAGTAAGCTCTTCAGCTAGAACAGCACCTTTTCTGCGACCTCATAACATACATCGGGGAGCGGTCCATCCTTTTGTACCATTTTCACTGAGAGAAAATCTTCAGGTAACTTAATGCTAGGTCCGTGTACGAAAAGAGCAAAGGTAATTTCATGAATTATCTCCTCATCAACCACAGATATATACAACCGCTTGTTCTCTACCATGGACGACCCTTTTTATGTTTTCGGACCAAAGTAGAAGTGTGCTCATCAACAAACGTTTGGGAGCCGTCCAGGACGAGGATAAGAATTAATTCGGATGAACACAGAAGGATCCTATGACAAAGAAAACTGGTAAAAGACTAGAAGCGCATGAAAGAAGTATTCAGACTTATGAATAAACAATTCAAGGGAATTAGCAAGTGCCGAATCAAGTCATAATACGACGCAATTTAAGAAATTGTTGCTGAAACCTGAGCATATCTCTGCTCCCGTTTCCTATATGTCGTGTTTTCTTTTCATTATGAGTAGACCAGTAGCTCAAAACTGTACATGCTCCCTCGGCACTTGTACGATAGTATTGTTTCTGTTAGCCGGTTCTGAATGCAAATTGAAAGTTCTACTTCAGTGCCCATAGCTATTCATGAATGTCACGTAATTCTCGAGGGGCGTCTTTAAGTAGGGACTCGTATGTTGACAGCTGCAGTATATTTTTCTCCATTTTAGTTTACCTGGGGGCAGTTAATTGGCCCCTCTCTTTTCTCTAACGGGGCCACAAGGAAGTTACTAAATATCTCTTATATCTCAACGTTGCAAGTGTTGAAGAGACATAGTGAGTAATGAACCCTTTTCGTCATGTCAAACTGGTGTTTGCCTGTTCCAGGTCTTCAGCATGAATTGTTAACTCTTGTATCTCAGGGGGTGTTAATGGCTCTTCGTCACCTCCAGACATGACTATTGGGGTATCAAGGAAGGCCTACATAAATTAAAAGCCTACATAATCTAACTATTTTATTCAATAAAAGACAATGAAAAATGATGGCGGGTTTGTTAACAAATATGGCCATAAACAGTGTTCTGCGGTCAGTGATATTAATATAACGCTGCGGCTGGACGATTTCGAGTTGAAATTAATATCCACAACAAAAAACTCTGAAGGGTATTCACAGAAAACCAGTTTATGGTTAACTAGAAAACAACATGAGATTCAATCTGCTCAGCTCCATAAACAACTGTGCGTTATGCATCCGATTTCTCGATCGTCTAAATATGAGGAAGTGTTTTCGATACCTTTTTAATTTAGGCCATCCACTGACTGTCCATCAGCATAGGACGAGATACCTGGACCCTCAATGGAATCTGAGAAATGTCGAAATGTACATCACTGAGCTATCATGGTCACCCACTATATTAATGTTTAAGGTTGAGGACCAAAGTGACCTATCGTTGAAGTTAATTGAATGTGCGTGATGACCACAGTGACCCTCCAAAACAAGTGGACTTCAAGTGCCAGTGAATAATAGCGTAAAATTATACAACATAAAATAGTGTTATTTGACTGAATGATGTTTCATGAACCGAAATAACAGATTGAAGTCAGTGATTGGAATAAATTCATGAAAACCTGTGAAAAGAAATTCTGTTAACATTTAGTTATAACCTTCAGTCAGAACCCAAAATAAACTCAACTCATGTGTAACCCTTACATATTTTAGGTCACGGAGTTCAACTGCATCCACTTATAGTCCTGCTAAAATATAAACACACAAAATATTACAACTCCTTTATGAACAACATGGCAAAAAAATCATGGGTATCCCATGGACTAATGGCAGGGTGCTACTACACCCTATGGAATACTATGTGGTACTGACTCATTGTGTCAAACAAGAATACTCACCTGTCATCTAGGAGCAGTTGGCTAGCTACGTAATTTCACGATCCTAGCATGGGCGAGCAATCCCAAGAATCCCTTCCATGCACTTCAACCACCATCCTGCTTTCCACTGAAGGACACGCCATCGGCAGTCCTTAACACCTAGCTGCACTATGAATATATCAAGAAATGGAAATCTTAATATCTAAGGACAACCTTCTGAAACCAAAGTAATTATTTAAACGCTCAGTGGCAATACGAACTATGACTGTGTTATGGAAACATCGAAACTAGAATACATAGTCAAGTGTTCGGGAATGTTACTGAGAATCCACTCTTGTCATTTGCCTATGCAGTAGAATTGAAATTCAAATTACTCCCCATTTATTGTAACATCAATAATGTTGTAACACGGGCCTCTATTTCCTAAGAGGTTCCGCCGCATATAAATGTGAACACCTGTTATCTCGTCAAACAGGTTTATACCTGCCGTTCTCCACTGGCTTACACAAGTGAGCAAACCGATCTCGCCACGGATGGTCTTTTACTACAGCACAAATCTTCGTCCAAATCCTTGTATTATCACAATATATCGGTCAACATTATTGCCATCACGAATTATTTCAAGTCTAATGGGATCTGTAGAATTTGATATGCATTTCACTGGTACTAATGGAGTAATTGGATGAACAAAGAATCCCTCTGGATATACGAACCTGTTCTGTGTTCAAACCATGGACCTTACCATATTTCAAAACACTCTGTCCTGATTTTTTCCCTCGAGCATTTTTACAAAGAAACCTCGGCATTATCTACACCATTACCTCTGGAGTATCTACTAGGAGCATGTCTCACAAACTGAGTCGCATGGTTTCATAACAACATGGACAAATAGAACTTATCTACCACGGACAGTTATTGACAGTTACGAAGTTTCTCACTTCACTTGGAAATACAATGGTCCAGACGCATATGACACTGACTTCAACATAGACCCCAAACCTCAATACACCGAACCCCGAGCTATCACCTCCTGACAAATGTATCGCAGACTGACACTTCACAAAAAAGCATACCACATGGATGGTAACTATTACTCAATCCATTACTTATTAATATTATTATTATTATTATTATTATTATTATTATTATTATTATTATTATTATTATTTCAAAATATTTTGCCCCACTAAGGAGCGCGATTGTACTTATTTTGCAGATGGTTGTGCTTTCTTCTCTTGCCAGAGTTTCTTCCCTCTTTGTTCTTTATCATCTGTTCTTCCTTCTGTGTAACTGTGTACTCATCTTGGGTTCTCAGCAAAATGATGTTTGTTCACCAACGTTCTAAAGCTAGGCGTGTCCCATATAATTTCACCTGGAATGTTGATTTCTTGAAGGTCCTTTTCAATTTCGATTATCCAGTTATTCTGACTTTTAGCGAGGAGGCATTATTAAATTTTTTAGTGAGTCTTTCATCATGTATTCTTTGAATATGGCAATCAAACTTCAATCACCTTTTCCAAAGATTGTATCTGATATTTTCTCAATGTGTTGATATAATTACGGAGACCTCCTATTCATCCACACTCCTATGCATACTGGGCCATGGTTTCCCTGAGGACTTCCCAATCTTGTTTTTCGATCATTTTAGATACTGATCTTTCTCGACTGATTAAGGTTTATGACGTGTGTAATGTTTGAGGCTTAATTACGGTGTTATAATGCTTTAATATAGCGTTGCTTGATACTGATATTTTGTCGTACTTTTCCATGTGATTCTATGGCCTACTTGTAATATATAAATCTTTCTCTGTTGTCCTCATGATTTAATGCAGATTGTTGGATGATTTCCCCAAGTATTTGAAATTATTTACCTGAGTAATTTTGCGAAACTGAGTTACCAGATTTTGTTTGTGTAATTATCGAGTAGATCCTCCCATGTATTGGGTTTTCTTATATGAGTTTTAGATTCGTTTTAGATGCAATGGCACGAAGTTTTCCAGGGACTGAATTCGTTCCTGCCTATTGTTGGATAAAATAATGAGACCTTTTGTGAAGGCCGAACATTTGATATGAATTTTATGATTAACTAGCTTCACGGAAAGTGTCTTGAGGCAACGTCAGATGCTAAATATCTTAGTTATACTGCTGAGATAGATTAAAATCGAACTCTCCCCTGTCTTCAACTTATTAGCGTTATGAAATCAATTAATGTTATTAGTATGAGATAATATTCGTAAATATTATTTGTTTTAGTGATGTAGCCACACGCCAAATAAATAAATAAATATTGTAATTACTGACATGTACAAATTAGAAGTTGACCAGAACTTTCCAATTTGCATACACAACTGATTCTACGTCTGTGGACATAAAATCTCACAAATTAACATACTTAAAATTCCTCTCAATTTCACTGCTATACTGCAAACATGTTCCTCATTACGTCTGAACAAATTTTATGAGAAATGCACTCAATCTAACGTCCCACCCTTAAAAAAATATGAATAAATGTCGGTTATAACACAGTGACACTTCTACCATACGCAAGCATCGTAAATTTCTACTTGTGTCTTTTCAGCACAAAAATTAATAGCTGAAACTGTGATAAACTTCCACTAAAATATTACAAGGTCAAATCAGACCTACACATAGCAAAATACACCATGCTACGTTGTAGAATTTACTATAAAAATAATTTCGTGTGGCTATTTCTAGCCGAGTGCAGCCCTTGTAAGGCAGACCCTCCGATGAGTGTGGGCGGCATCTGCCACGTGTAGGGAACTGTGTGTTATTGTGTTATGTGTGGTGTGTGAGATGCAGGGATATTTGGGACAGCACAGACACCCAGCCCCCGGGCCATTGGAATTAATCAATGAAGGTTAAAATCCCCGACCCGGCCGGGAATCGAACCCGGGGCCCTCTCAACCGAAGGACAGTACGCTGACCATTCAGCCAACGAGTAGGACTGTAGAATTTACTGAAATACACAGACTATATTTAGCTCTTATCAGCTCCCATTTTCTGCTCAACTTCGTCCTCTGGATGTACAGGTTTACTGGTTTATGTTACGCAAGTTTTCATAATAATATTTAGCACTTTGATTATTTTATTTCTATTATTCACTTAATTTTAAGAATCTGAAAGACAACACAAAATATATAGCCTTGCAATTTACTGGACACTCTAATAATATGCATTCAGGAAAGTCGCATAGACTAGAATCTTCGCCGTCCAAAAATCAAGGTCATGTGTTTAGTGATTGAACACCCTCAGTGCTATCCAACATCCAGATCATCTCCCGTGATGACATTGAGACTCTCACAGTAGAGCTCAATCAATAAGCCACCAGGTACTGTATTTAGATTTGTGGAGCCTTCCAGCATCAACATGTGAATTTTGTGGTTGGTGACATCAAGAGTCATAATACAACATGGGGCTACCCAGGTACCGAAGAAAGAGGAGAAGCTGGCGTAGAATTGACAGATTCGTGCAATCTATTTCTACAACATGATAACAAACTTCCAGTATCATTCAACAGTGCAAGATGGAGGATGGATATTATCCAGATATTAAATTACAGTATCTGCGTAAGCAAACACATATCTCGGTTTTCAGCGAAATTAGTGGGGCAAACAATCCCTCATCGTCCTGTTATATGCCAGATATATGCTGCAATCTGATCGCAGACAGTTCCTTTTCATACATACATCTTCATTACAGACTTTTATGCCTTTCATCGCTCAGTCTGCGACTCTCTGTGAATTTACAAAACGCCACCACAAAATTATGTTTGCAACTAGTTCTTTGGCCTCGTCTTAGTTCAATACATCTTACCTTTAAATCGTTAGAATCTGAGTGCCTTTTCGAAGATGATATCATTTTAAGAAGGCTGATTGGGGGAAATGTATTATTTCACTGCACGAGAACATTCTGAATATGGAGCATTTTCCTTAATGTGATGATTATGTAAATATCGTGAAATTTTTCTCGTATCTCAATTCGCTGACGGTGAACACTATATACAAAAACTATTGAAATATTGAGAAACTATCGTGATCTCTTTGACAACGATCATTTGAGATCCGATACCGTCCAAGCTGGGGAAGATTTCTTAAAAGTGATATCTAATAACAGGAGCGATTGGGGACACTGCTCTAAGGAAGGATAGCCAGAAAGGCTGGAGGTTTCTTAAACGTCTGAGTTGTAACCAACCAGTTACAGAGGGTCGTGCGAATGTTACAGCTAAACAGATTGCCCACCAGCTCGTGGAAAATGGTAAACCTCACCAACAGACTTCAAAATGTTACGGTCAGAAGAATTAGAGTCTAGTCATCTTATGCGGCTTTTCTGTATGGCAGCCATTGGCAGTTGTAAGAGAGAGGGGACACACGACATCAAGTAACAGCAGATTATCCACGAACCTACTACGCTGTCGTAGAATGGGGAGAGGTGTTACTCCCACGTGCTGCGTCCCAGGTGGCGTGTAGGGGGTTCTTACCTGGCTTTCCAGTCGACGTGAGCGAAATAATATAGCTCTCGCGGACCAAACACACAGATCTCTGTGCGTGGAAGACGAGACCAAGGGATGCTGAATTTTGAACCAAATTACTTGTGCTTAGTTCCACTATCCTTGTGATTAGTACCACAAACTGAGGAATACCATGGGTCTGTTAGAGGATCACCCATCACTATGACGGAGGCTAACCCTTTGCCTAGATTCGGTTACAGGATCCCAGGGAGATAAAAGAAGCTAACGTCGCTCGGGTGTTTCAGCATCTGGTTGTGGAAACATGGGTGTGCGTTCCGAGGAACTCCACCGGATAGTACGAGTCCCATAGATTTGTACAACTATATGACGAACACAATGGGTTGCGTTCCAAGGAACATCTGAAGTCTAGGATTTATCTGTCATTAGTACCCACTATGTGAGGAAAACAACGGGATGGTACGGGTCCCTCAGATTTGCACAACTATGTGACGAACACCATGGGATTGCGTTCCGAGGAACAGCACGGGTCTGGGATTTTCCTGACATTCTTACCCACTATGTGGGGAAGACCACGGGATAGAACGGGTCCCTGAGACATCTGAAACTATGTGACGAACACCATGGGTCTGGGATGTACCTGTGATAAGTACGCACTGTCAGGAACACCACAGTATAGTACGGGTCCCTGTGATTAGTTCTCACTCTGTGAGGAACACCATGGGATAGGACGGGTCCCTGTGATTAGTTCCCACTCTGTGAGGAACACCACGGGATAGTACGGGTCCCTGACACTTGTACAACTATGTGACGAACACCATGGGCTCGCGTTCTCAGGATCACCACTGGTCTGTGTTTTACTTGTCATTAGTACGCACTATATGAGGAACACCAGTACAGGTCCCTGTGATTAGTACCAATATGTGATGAACACCATGGGATAGTACGGGTCCCTCTGATTAGCAACACAATGTGAGGAATACCATGGGATGGTACGGGTCCCCGTAATTAGTTCGCACTCTGTGATGAACATTACGGGATACTACGGATCCCTGTGAATAGTACAAATGTGTGAGGAGCACCACGGTATAATACGGCTCCCTATTATTAGTACCGCTATATGAGGAACACCAGGGTATAGTATGGGTCCCTGTGATTAGTACCACTATGAGAGGAACACCACGGGATAGTACGGGTCCCTGAGATTTGAACAACTATGTGAGGAAGACCATGTGCTTCGTTCCGAGGAGCACCACGGTATAGTACGGGTTCCTGTGATTAGTTACGCTATGTGATGAACATCATGGGTCCGCGTTGCATGGAACACCACTGGTCTAGGATTCACCTGAAATTAGTACCCACTATGTGAGGAACACCACCGGATAATACGGGTCCGTGTGATTAGTACCACTATGTGATGAATTCCAGGGGTTTGCGTTTTGAGGAAAACCACAGGTCTGCCGTTTACCTGTCATTAGTACCACAATATGAGGAACACCATGGGTCCGCGTTGCATATAACACCACTGGTCTAGGATTTACCTGAAATTAGTACCCACTATGTGAGGGACACCATGTGCTTCGTTCCGAGGAGCACGACGGTATAGTACGGGTCCCTGTAATTAGTTACGTTTTGTGAGGAACATCATGGGTCCGCCTTGCATGTAACACCACTGGTCTAGGATTTACCTGTGATTAGTACCCACTTTGTGAGGAACACCCCTGTATAGTTCGTGTCACTGAGATTTGTACAACTATGTGATGAATACCATGGGTTTGCGTTCCTAGGAAAACCACGGGTCTCGTGTTCACCTGTCATTAGTACCGCAATGTGAGGAACACCATGGAGAATCACGGGTCTGGGATTTACCTGGCATTAGTACCCACTATGTGACGAACACTACGCGATAGTACGAGTCCCTGAGATTTGTACAACTATGTGACGATCACCGTGGGTTCGCGTTCCCAGGAACACCATGGGTCTGGGGGTCACCTGTCATTAGTACCCACTATATTAGGAACACCACGGGATTGTACGGGGTCCTGTGATTAGTACCACTATGTGATGAACACAATGGATTTGTGTTTCAAGGAACACCACGGGTCTGGGGTTTACCTGTCATTCGTACAACTATGTGAACAACACGACGGATAGTACTGTCCCCTGAGATTTGTACAACTGTGTGAGGTACATTTTGGGTTTGCCTCCGAGGAACACTACGGGTCTGGGTTTTACTTCTCATTAATGCCCATTATGTGAGGAACACCAAGTGTGTGGGTTTTACCTCTCATTAATACCACAGTGTGAGGAACACCGCGGGATAATACGGGTCCCGGTGATTAGTACCAACTACGTGGGTAACACCACGGTATAGTACGGGTCACTGTGATTACTATTCAATATGTCAAGGAATACCGCGGGGTAGAACGGGTCCCTGGGAATAGTACCCACTATGTGGGGAACACTATGGGTTTGAGTTGCCTATGGGTTGCGCCCTTTTGTGTGGAACACCGAATGTTTACGTTATTTTCTAGAAATACCGTTCTCACAACATAAGGTAAATGTCAAGAGTGTTAGCACGACCAGGGATAAAATAAGCAAAAGGACGACTTACGAATTATCCCAACAGAAGGCCGTCGCTGATTGAGGAAGCTCTGGACACAAGAGGCCTAGCGAATGAACTAAAATAAGCTTAATTAACTAATTGGCTGAAATAATAACTCAAATTAAATTGATCAAACTAAATTTAATTAGGTAAATAATTTAAGAATTTACGACCTCAAAACTAACTTTTTAAAAAAATCAATTACCACTGCACAATGAACGTGAACACCTTTCAGAATAATTAATCAGGGATATCAATTGAAAATAAATGACTTTAACACTAACTCAAATTGCCAGGAGGCAGAAAATCTTTTTGAACAATAAACAAACGTAGATCAATAGAAGATTAAAATCTTAAGACAACTATTACTGAAAGAAAGATGAAATTTCCCTAATGAATTTCTCGGTTACTCCAGGGCTGCACTAAAATTAAATTAAATCCTCCAAAAAGCATAACTTCAGTTAACACCATGAAATCATCCGAAACATGGACATAAATTCATAAATAGGATAAATAACCCTAATATTCTCCAAGGTACGGTAGCTTAAACCAAATGAGTTAATCAAACTCATCAGAAAAACCTTCCATATGCACGAAGATCCACACCAAAAATCAGCTGAAAATCAAGTTACCAACAATAATTAGATACTCAAATGTCAAATTCAACACAGCATGGCCACGGTATCTTTTCATTCTGTTACACAGAGTGTAACAGATGACGAGCACCGAAATCAAAACAAGCACTTGAAGTACCGAGGAAGTCATTAGAAGCCCTACATTAAAGGCACATTTGATTGAAAATATTATAATAATAAACATAACTTGTTTTGTGCACAAAACCTTAATTAACTAAAGTCAAGAAGATAAACAAATGCCATAATGACCATTACAACTTGAAGCCCGAAAATAATACCTTATTACAAGATTATTATGAGTACCTGTTTTAGGAAGTCAATTTCTTTTAAAACCACATGCAGAATTTCAATTTTGAGGTTAAATATCTCCACGTATTAACACTATTAACTAATCCATTCCTTGGTAGCTTAGTTCAGTACAGAAGATGGATGCAACTTACTTACGAGGTCGAAGGAAACAAGATATATTAAATATTCTAAAAGGATAACCAACTGTTCAGGCCTATCGCCTAGATGGACAATCCATCATCCAGGGTCTAATTTCTCAACCATCTCCTCTTCTTGCATCATGATTTTCTACCCTTCTTAAGGCACAATCAGCAGAGAATAGGTTCCAGCGTCTTCAGGTTAAGAAGCAAAAATCAGAACAACTGCTATCTGCATTGTCGACTGACTACGACTGAGAAAGCTTCACTTCTAGCGCCCAGATAGCAGCACAACTTAGCTAACTCGCTGCTTAAATTCCAAGTCGACCGCTAGATAGCACACCATCACCAATTAGAGAAAGTCCATGGAATCCTGAAGTTTGAATACACGGTGGGCCAGACAAGAAAATGGACACATAATCAATATGCATCGTATCATCGCGAAGATTAATTTTAAATCCATTACACCGTGGTTCTTCTTTACTAGCGATAGGTACCTTTATGAGGGGCCATTCACCTAGATTGTCGACCTCTTTAGACACAAAGCATAATCGATTCAAGGATGTGCTTTGGAAGCAGCTCCTTGGTCAGTATATACCATTGTCGTAAGTTAGCTTCTGGATAGGTGCGCCATTTCGGAGCGGATCCGCTGATTGTTTTAAGTTCATAATAATTGTTCATCGTCGTGTTTATATTTGTATTCGTAGGATTGATTATTGGAATTCTTCTTAATGTTTAATATTTGAATTGGATCCGCTGATTATCTTGCTTTCGTCCATTCATTATTCACAATCAAGATATGAATTCAGGTCAGAGGTTGAATATTTGGACATTTAAATTGTTTTTACATTTCGTATCATTAGGGGCCAAGGAGCTAGATGCTAGGCCTCTTTAAACAATAATCATCATCACATCACGAAGATATGGAGTATACTTGCCTAATTGTTACTCACGTTGCAGTTCCGTCATGAGGAAGGTAATCACTATACAACTCAGGAGAATTCTGGGTGTGGCTGTTGTATGTTGAGTGCAGATAGAAGTATGTACACATGGCCGAGTAGTAAACAGTCCTTCCTCTATTATACATAACGGAAAGGCCAGGTAAGCTGAGCCACAGCTTGTAGGAACACGTCATTCCACTCGACGGCCACAAGCGTTACCAGATTCCCACTTTCACGGCAGTTTCATTTTGCTACATCTTCAGAGCTACACCAACAAAGTGTTTTATGTTTCCTTTCAGGTAAATTTCTTGCCGCTTCGGATTGCTCTTCCATTTACTGGATGCCACACCTTCAGTACTCTACCGACCTTCATACGGACCGGATTCCTGGGAATGCCCCGCTCAGTTTCCGGTGGGACATAGGCAACTACTAACGATATTCGACCACGGCATACAGCCTGGACACCGGCCGTGAAAAGCTGAACTGAGAGTCTCAAAGAGATCAGGAAGCTCTGGAGCCTAAGGAGCAGGCAGTGGTGAAGTGACTGCCCGCATCACCAAGGACATCTTAAAATATCTTCCTTCCAACATATTTACACAAAACTCTAAATTCTCTTGGTTTCTTGCCTGTAGCTCCACATCTCCCTTGCTAGTGTCCTGGCCAGGCAGGGTTCACCATCTTTCGGGTCCCAACGTGTACGCTCTGGGTGCGCCTCAACTCGCAATGAGAACGAGACGCCCCGGGAATGCGGAGCCGCACAGCAGCGCGGCCCATCTTCCCTCGGTCCGCACGAGGCGGGACCTTCACTTTCATTGCGCCTTTAGGTTTAGTGTCAACCCAATGACTCGCGCACATGTTAGACTCCTTGGTCCGTGTTTCAAGACGGGTCGTGAAATTACCCGAAGCTTTTGCGCCGCTGACGGGAGTCTACAAGATTCTTCTGTCCGAGGCATCGCCAAACCAACAGCTGAGCGGGGCCGGAGTCGGGCCGGGGGTCCGTCGTCCATGCCACGCGCCCTCGCTTGTCAGGGGCCGGACGCCGGCCCCGAAGGGCGGCGAATCAACTCCGCGCGCACACACACACCGTCGAGCCGTCGGCCGGAACACCGGGGGTCTGTCCGACGAACACGCCTTGCGACGCGGACGAACAGGCTACACACCCAGGCCTTAGACGTCCAACGAGGGGAGAAGTGCGGCCCACCGACCTCCCCACCACTACCCGGCCGAGTAGAAACCCGTTACCACCCTGACGCCGGATTGCTCCGTGCAGGGGGACAGACCCATCTGGCCAAAGCAGGGGAAGAGGCGCGGATAAGGCTTGAATCTCCCCGGTTGAGGTATTTTCGGGTTTCTCACGTTTACCCCCGAACGGTTTCACGTACTCTTGAACTCTCTCTTCAAAGTTCTTATCAACTTTCCCTCGCGGTACTTGTTCGCTATCGGTCTCGTGGTCATATTTAGCCTTAGATGGAGTTTACCACCCACTTAGGGCTGCACTCTCAAGCAACCCCACTCTAAGGAGAGATCCTCCCGGAAGCCGCAGCGGTCTCTACGGGCCTGGCACCCTCTGCGGAGCGTGGCCCCATTCAAGAAGGACTTGAACTTGCCGCAGGTTCCCGGTTAAGTGGACCCTCCCAAACACCACATTTCCCGACAGGGTGAACCTGCGAGATTCGGTGCTGGGCTCTTCCCTGTTCGCTACTAAGGGAATCCTTGTTAGTTTCTTTTCCTCCGCTTAATAATATGCTTAAATTCAGCGGGTAGTCTCGCCTGCTCTGAGGTCGTGTTTGGCTTGTGCGTGTCGCACAAAATGTTCGGTCGCTGCACACACAGCACACACTTTCGAGCTTTGTCGCGGGGCAGGGCGGCGAACCGGCGCCAGGAGACACAAAGACGCTGCGCGGACCAACCCTCCCGTCTCACACACTCTTAGTGGTGGTGTCGACCGGTCCAGCTCCACCGGGGTGAAGCTCTTTTCAGGAGACGCGGCGGCGGCCGTGGCCGCACGAACCGCGACGCTCCCACCCTTCGAACGCAATGTCGCGTTCAGTTTTAGCAACTGACCCTCAGCCAAGCGTGGTCCAGGAACGGAATCCATCGAAATGGTGCCTTAAATGAAGACATCCAGTTTTGACACAAAGTAGAGGCCCATTTCAACCAGGACCGCTGTTCCTATCATAAGGGTATTGCTGACTTAATTTGACAATAAAGATCAGGAGGCTTGATAGCCTATTATCATTGTCGCTGAGGTGGCTGTGGTTGGAGTTCTTTCCACGGAATTCGGGAGTTATACGAAGTACGTCCAGAAAGTAAGTTCCGTTTGTTAATAAAACTAAATTGTGTACAGATACAGAAAAATTATTTATTGCACAAAATTCTACAACTCTTAAACTACTTTTCCACATAACTGCCGAAATTTTGCAGGCATTTGTCATAGCGCGGCACACGTTTTTGTATACCTTCTTCATAGAAGTTTGCCGCCTTTGTCTTCAAGCAGTTGGAAACATTTTCTTTCAGCACTAATTGTAAACCTGCGGCTTTCCCGGATCTTGCCATCAATCGCGTGAACCAGTTCTTCTGTAACCAAAGATGGACGCCCACTTCGTTCTTCACTGAACTGTCGGACCCACCTTCTCACCATTGAATCACTCATCGCATTTTGTCCGTAAACGTCGCAAATTTGCCGATAAATTTCAATTGGTTTCACTTTCCTAGCATTCATAAAACGAATCACAGATCTGTTTTCACAAGCGGCGGGATGTTCAATCAACACCGACATTGTAAACAAGCTCAACAAAGCGTACGTGGCTGACAGCGATCTCAAAATGCCACACGCTTCTTCTCCTTGATACAGAACGTCTACCGTGCATGTGCGGACCTGCGATCGCAACGCTGCAGCGGAGATAAATTGAAACGGAACTCACTCTCTGGACGTGCCTCGTAAAATGAAGACATCCTCCGGTTCGGATTCCACATTACACTAGAAACCCTTGGTCATGATCAAGGTATATATGTCCATGAAAGACAGGAAGTTTCCTCGCAGAAGAGACTAATTCATCTTGGTGTTGCTTTATTCCCAGTTGTCCAGAGACTTCTTTGTTTACATGGTAAATTGACTATACTATATGATATTGGTCTGGATGGAAAAGATATACGAAACGTTGCCAACCTGTATTAACATCAGTTCGCATCTCTTAAGGTTGATAACACCAACGCCTGTGCTATTGAAATAAAGCAAGGGATGAGGCAAGGCTCTGTTATAACTCCACTCCTCTTCAATAACTTCTATGAAAGGGTGCTTTTCTGATATCAGTATTGTTAAAGGAATCGTAATAAATAATCTGCCATATGCGGATGATACCCTTCGGTTTGCAATAAGTGCTGAAGGTCCAGAGATATTAGCGAACTGTGTGGTCAAACAGAGTTGTGCGTTTAAACACGAAAATTACTAACTTAATGATCGTAAGAAAACATGTCATTCAACCTATAAAGTTGAGAGTAGCTGGCACATCACTAAAGCAAGTCCAGTACTTTAGGTCTCTCACCTGCATACTTGATCACAGCTTGAGCAGTCCTGTTGAAACTGGGTCCAAAGGACTGCCTTCAAGAGATTTATTTAAATCCTCTGTAACAGGGACTTCATTTTCTCCGTCCATGTTTACTTCGGTGTTGTGTATCTCCTGTCTTTCTTAATGTTGTTGTGGCCTGAACACCATCCTTTGAGATGTGAGGCTACAGTACTCCAAGCTGGAGGTCACGTACAATATCATTCGAAATTATGAGGTAGTGCGGTGTTTTATAGGTTTACAGAATTATAAATTAAAACCAAATCCATCAAAAGCCCAGATCCATGCTTTTCACGTGAGGAATGAAGAAGCATCTTGAAACTTGCAGGTCAAGTAGATGGGAGAGCTACTGGAACACAGTCATACACCTATGTACCTGTGGCCACACTTTGCAGGTATCACTGCGCTAACTCCGAGGCAAAACTCCTCTCTCACGATGCTTTGACATGATCAGGCAGGGCTGCTCATCCAGCTCGCCTGAAACTTGCGAAACTAGAATAGAAGTTGCTCCGTAACTACGGAGAGCCCTGGACGACGTGGAAATCTTCAAAGAGAGTGCGAATTGTGACAACGTAAAGAATAACATCCATCTGATACTAGTGCTCATATCTGGCACTAGGCAGCACCACTGTAATATGTATAATCTCTCTTGTAATTTTACTGTATTATGCGACTGACACAAATAAATAAATGACCTCCTTCAGTTTATCTCAAAGATATACTTTAAGGAAAGAGGTGTAGGAGAAGAAGGAGACAATCTTGGCTACGGACTGTACGAGAATGGTATGGACTCGGTACCCCAACTTGCTGAGGACAAGGGTCAGATCGCCCCGATGACAGCCGACATATGATAAGGATATTGTAGAAGAAGAACAAGAAGATGAATCATTGCTAGATTTATATTGTGAATATATCTGTACAACGTAGAATGGAATAAGTCTGAATTATTCCGCCTCGTGTGGCTTAAATACTGTTTTAATAGTAGACATGGCTTAACTGTCACTGCTGAATGTTTCATACGGCACAGCGACACACGGCGCACTTCCGTCTCGGAATCCAAGAGAAACAGTGCTTCGCGATGGCGAGGTGGAACATGAACCACGTTTCATAGCTAAGTCTAATTCACGGACTAAAATGTTCGACGTTCTAATACAGATAAAATATGAGGATCATGAAGTATTTAATGAGCAAATGTACAACGTAAAGTATGATAAATATATGATGCACAGTATTGTAGTACCAGTATATAGTACCGGTAATATACAGCGTTTCCTTCCTCATTACGCGCTTACAATGGTACTAAAAGCAATCAATTTTTCCGTTAAATGCACATTAAAACAGTAACTAATGTGAATAATTATAAAATGATTAACGAAATTTAAAAACAGTTCAAAATAGTTATTCTATGTGTTCCGAGGTGTCTGTGGAACAGCAGAGGTGAAAGAAAGTGCGGGCTGGAATAGGTCTCAACTACAAAATTAAAGTTAATTTAAAACTTTAACAAAGGTTATATTTTATTTTCAAAATCAACAAATAACAACAACAGAGTAACAGGTACCAAGTAAGAGGAAAACAAGTTAAGAAATTACATTTACTGGGGTTCAAGCCCCGGGTGAATAATTAATGAGCTCCAAGCTCCACTTTACCAATATGCAACTAGACTACCTAATTCGAAACGAGCGAACCGGCTCTCTGTTACTCACGCCTATTTAAGGCATCCTCGACTTTTACAATCACTTGCCTGCAGGCACAACTTACAAATGTACACAGGGGTATCATGTACCCAACCTACTGGGCCTACTCAGAAAAGGAACAGGTTAATTACATGGCCCAACATACCAAATTGACTGGAGGCGTAGCTTGCACTCCTAATACACTTTTAAAACCTACTTGGCACTAGGCCGCTTACACAAGGGCTAATCCCATACCAAGGAGGTGACTCGTATAAGAAAACTTTATTACATTAAGAAAAGAAGAAAATCGGTAATGAAAACGTAGTCACCTCAAAACAATATGAGTGGGAGCTCGAGAGGGTAAGGCACTCTCTATCCCAATTGGTAGTTAAAGATACGGAATTTTCACCAAACGTCTTTTACATTTTAACCCCTCAGCGTCGCAGCCATTTAAAGAGCTTCCTACCCCGCGGCCGGATGAGATTTCAACTACGCGCGACTAAAATACATTGATTCACTTACAACGTTACTACAAGTATAAGAGTAGCCCGATATTCACGAAATTTGGAATTCCTTATAACAGAACTAAGTACGTGCAGATAATAACATAATTGTTTCACATTTCCTTAGTAATTTAGTTCCGTGTGATAGAGTTCGAAGCACTCTTCGAGACAGGGACCCAAGTCACACTCCTGGCAACAGTACACTGATGTCTTCTTTTCGTCGTGTTTTTAACACACGATACAACGTCTCTGAGGTTTGGATTTCTCACTCTTCGGTGCTAATTTCCTGATAAAATGTCTTTTCTGCAACCTTGGAACTGTATTATCTGATGCACTCCGGCTTTGAATATTTCTTTCCCCACCCGAGCGAGCGTATTTTGTAAACAGTCCTTTCACCAGCTGCTCCGATAAGGTACCCCTAATTGCTCAATATTTGTCTCTGTGTCATGTGTGAATATTATTAGAGAATTTAGGAATCATACTTCACTGTTGAAAACTTCCCTTTGACCTGTATAACGATGGCCTAGATTGAATACCTCGTATCTCAAAAAGTTCTTGCTATCCATTATTTCCCTTAAGACTGGTCACGCCTCCCAGTCACATTTGGGTATGCAGTCCATCAGAACAATGTTCGTTAGGTTTATTTTCCTATGCGGATGCGTAAAGGAAAATGAACCTTATAAAAATTACACTCTACGAGTTAGTAAATAAGTCACGCAGACATGCTTTCCTACAGTACGGTACGGTAAGGTTCATTTTCCTTCACACGTCGGCATAAGAATAAAGAACACAACGAACATTGTTCTGATGGACCGCATATTCATGTGTGGCTGGGAGGCGTGACCAGTCTTAAGGGAAGTAATGGATAGGAAGAACTTTGTGAGATACGAGGTTTTCATTCTAGGCCATCGATAATTATCTATAGTCTCCTACACGAAATTTCCAAGTACTGTTTCCTCCTCATCGTCACTCATCATTTACCACTGCCACATCATCTATTCCATTATCAGTGCTGCTAATACTGTCACTACTACTTCCGACTAAACGTTCTTCTGAATTATATAATATTCCAAGCACGTTACTGTCAGTCAAACCACGGCTGAGCGCGGCGCGCCACACGGACTGATAAAGCTGCAGCAAGACCGAAAGCAGAAGGACGAAACTGAATGAGGGGAATAACACTTACTATATGCGAAACAAACCAACTCGATACATATTTCAGATGGAAGGTCGAGATATAGTCTTTCAAGCGAGATATATACCATGAACAACTGGCTCTCGTATCGTATGACAAAAAGCAGCACTTGCTGATGCCTACACAGAGCGCTCGTGGAGAGTTACGAAAATATTACGAGCTGAGAAATAAAGACAAATATAATAAATAAACCGCACTCCAAATGTAGAAATAGAGCAAAGAATATCACGCCGAAAGACAAACTTCTCAGATCATCATTTCTTTATTTTCTTCTGTGGGAAAGAATGAAGCAAACATACTTTTTTTAAAAAAGCAGAAATTAGTGCTCAGTCTTACTTGACAAATAATTAACCTTGCAAAAACAACTACATTATAATGATTTTCAATTCTTATTTATAACACTGATAAACCTGAAAATGTCTTCTTGGAAACAAAAATATTTGCATATCAATAACTACAAAACTCTTCGCGCTATAGTCGTAAATGTGAAACCATGTATGGGTCTATACGACGTATAGAGGTCGGCGGCTACGGAAGAAAAGAGGGTCTATACCACGTATAGAGGTCGGCGCTGAGGGGTTAAAGGTAGGTTACATGAGAAAAGTCTCGAACCTGCCCCGGGGTTTAAACTGCTGAGCTAGCAAGAAATAAAGTTATTAAACAGCCATTACATTGTTGATGAAGTGCTGCCCGAAGAAAGAGGTGCATCCCGCCCCCTGATACATATTCACACACTAAGCAAGACGTCGATGGAGTGGCGACGAGCCATGAACCTCAGCAATTTTATACCCACAAGGAAGCTTCGAGACCTTTCATGAAATAAAAGCGCCACACCCCTTCCCTTTACTGGCTAATAACAAAAGTTACACACAACATGAACAAGAAACCTAGGATTGGAGGAAAATTAATTTAGAAAATTCAGGATTGGCTGAATTCAAAACAGGTGGAAACAAAGGATTTATATTGCCGACCCACAAACCACAGAACAAAATTTAGTAAAAACAAAACTTAGGAATACAATATTTCTTCAGGAGACTACATTCCTTTACACCAGAGTGCGTTATCATAGTTTTTGGTAGAGACATCTGTTAGAGAATGTCCCAACTTCTTGATACGGATCAAACAAACACAAATCGAAATAGACACAGTTCAGAACACTTCAAAATTACCAAATTTACAGTGGTGACATCTTCCGAGAAACCGTTGAATTAATTCAGTTTGTTAAAGTTCAGGCTTTCTCCTGTAGAGGAGTGTCAACTGGCGCAATATTTGAACTAGCGGCGTGGAGGTGTACCGCCCGGTACAGACCCCCCAAAAGTCCTTCCAAGGGGTGGCACAGAAGAAAACAAAAAATTTTGTTTTAAAAAAAGTCCAAGTTTTTGCTGATGAGTTGAAGAATTTAGAAGAGAAAAATATAACTTTTCAGTAGTTGGAGATCTCAGAAGTTGTTTGATATAGGTGGGTGCGACTAGATTAAGTGCAGTTTTAAACCATTTGTAGTAGATTTTGATGAAGAGTCTCTATGTTGTAGTAGTTGAATTCGAAAAAAAAAAACTTGAAGGAAACAAATTATATAAGTTCACCAAATGTTGATTTGAAGGAGTATTTAATTGCCGAATAGAGAGTCCATGTAGCAGAAGGAGTATATTAGTTGCCGATTACTTTTGGCGGCAAGACCTGCCGCCGCTGCCTGTATCCAGAGGAGGCCGCCCGGACCCCTCAAGTACCCTGAGATACCTCTCTTCCGCTACTATGAGAGGGGTAGTCGTCCTGCACGCCGCAGATGTGAAGTTTGTTTACAGTCCACAGGTAGTTTGCGGGTGGTGCGCCGCACATCAGCCTTGGCCGGAAGGAGAGCTCCGGCGCGCCGTACACAGGTTGACCTCGCTGGAGTGGAGTGGGCCCGTACCCCACCTCAGTGGCGGTACGGCGCCGCATGGCTGCGGGGGCAATGAAACAGTAAGATCTCGGCGGCAGAATTGTGTTGGACATTAATATTTTAAGGGTACAGTCTTTGTGGTGATGCTGAGGGGCCAGCGGCGTGGAAACTTTTATTTCATTACTTTTATTTTAATGCCACTGGTGTGGTTTAGCAGGAGACGGGAGCTTGATAATGGTCTTATGGAGAGGACAGCAGAGTAACCTCAGGGAAGGTTTCACAAAATTTATACAGAGCAGATAAATAAAACAAAATGTAAAACTATGAGAGGCAGAAGGCCTAGGATTTAGAGAAAAATATAACCTTTTGGGGTTCTTACACGATTTTAAAGATCCAATGAGCAAGTAATTTACACAGGTTTCACCTGAGACAGGTGAACCCTAAAGATTCTCTCGGTGGCTGGGTTGCTCACTAACAATGTCTCCGGCGTTAAAAAATCCAAGACGGTACACGGCCCATGAAATATGGGGGCAAGCTTGCCCGCGGGAACAAAATTCTTGACCATAACTGGGTCTCAAACATTTAAATTGGTGGGCCTCCGTCCACGATCATATCTTACCCTAACCTTTTCATGAGAAATTTTAAGATTGGCCTTGGTCTTCTTCCAAAGATCTCTAATATTATCTGGATCTATTGTCTCGGGTAGAATATCACTAAGAGACCAAAGGTTCGAGAGTGGCGTGTTGGGAACAAACTTGAACATCAAAGAAGCTGGAGTACACTTATGAGATTCATGAACTGCCGAATTCAAAGCAAAAGCTAACCGATGCAGGGACGTGTCCCACCTAGCATGATCTTCATGATGATAGGCAATAAGAGCCGACCTCAGACCACGATTGACTCGTTCAGCTAGAGAGGGTTGAGGATAGTAAGCAGAAGTAGTCACATGCGATATGGACAGTTCAAAACAGAATTTACGAAAGAGATTTGATGTGAAAACTTAAGCATTATCTGAAACGATATATTGACACGGACCAAAAGAAGCGAAGATGGAGTTTAAACAAGAAATGGTGGACTGAGCGGTAGCCAGCTTAGTCGGAAATAACCAAGAAAATCTTGTGAAGCCATCTACACACACAAGGATGAACTTGTTGGCATTCCCATTTGACTGGGGGAACGGTCCTACATAGTCGATGTAAAGACGTTCCATGGGGTGAGACGCTTGATGAGAAGACAAAAGCCCCTGCTTAGTGGACATGATGGGTTTACTAGGCCAACAAGATTTACAAGATTTTACCAATTCACGGATTTCTCCGTCCATACCCTTCCGGATGAACATTTCACGGGTTTTGAAGATGCCTAAATGCCCCCCCTAGTGGGGTCTCATGGTAGTACTTGAAGATCATATGTACAAGAACAGCTGGAACTACAACTTTCATCATCTTATCATGCCTCGAAGGGCAACGTAAAACACCATTCCTCAGTACATAAGGGACGACGTGTTCCCCAGAAGAAAGGGTTTCCATTATCGGAGCCAGCGTCGGATCTTCACGTTGATATTTTTCAATATCCCTAAAGAGCATGGGAGCATCAGTTAGAATGGCATTAACATGAGGTAGTATGGACTCGGGAGGTGAAGAACTATCAACCTGTTCAGGGGTCTCTACCTCGTTAGAAAACATACGGCTTAGTCCGTCTGCCACAACATTTTCTGTACCTCTAATATGCCTAACGTCAAATTGGAAGGCAGAAATTCTTATGGCCAGCGGACTATGCAAACAGTACGACGCAGCCTACCTAAGACCCAACTTAAGGCTTGGTTATCTGTCTCCAAGTCGAACTTGACATGTTCCAGATAGAGGCGGAACTTTTCCAGAGCAAACAAAACTGCTAGACCTTAAAGTTCGTAGATGGAATACTTGGATTTTTGGGCCGATAATGTCCTAGAGGCATAGGCAATGGGTCGCCTCCCTAGTTCAGTCTCTTGAAGAAGGACTGCAGCTACCGCCGACAACGACGCATCGGTTTGGACGATGAATTTCTTAGAGAAATCGGGCATGGCAAGAACAGGGGCATTACACAGAGCTAATTTGAGATCTTCTAAAGCGGCTTGTTGCGAAGGTCCCCACTCAAACTTGACGCCTTTCCTACGAAGTAAGTTCAAGGGCGCCGCTCTATTGGCGAAATTTGGAATAAATTTCTTGAAGAAATTCACCATACCAATGAACCTAGCAATCCCTTTAATATCCTTGGGAGGTTTGAAAACACGGATGGCCTGTGTTCTAGAATGATCGACTGCGACACCATCGGGCGACACAATATGCCCTAGAAATGACTTGGAGGGCTTAGCGAATGCGACCTTGGACAACTTCACCGTTAACCCTGCCTTACGAAGGCGACTTAAGACCTCTTTCTGATGATCAAGGTGTTCTTCAAAGGTCTCAGAAAATACGACGACATCATCCAGGTAATGATACAAGTACTCAAATTTGATGTCGGAGAAGACCCTGTCTAGCAGTCTCGTAAGCACAGCTGCTCCCGTGGGGAGCGCGAAAGGCACGCGGTTGAATTCATACAAGTTCCAATCCGTGGCAAACGCTGTCAGGTGTTTAGATTCCTCTGCAAGCGTTATCTGATTATACGCCTGATTAAGATCTAAGATGGTGAAGAACTTAGCTTTACGAAACCAAGAAAAACAAGAGTGAAGGTCTGGAAGGGGCACGGATTGTAACACCACCTTCCGATTGAGAGCCCTATAATCAATCACAGGCCTGAAGCCACCTTGTGGTTTCGGGACTAGAAAAATAGGCGAAGAATACGCCGACTTAGAGGGCCGAATAATACCATCCTTCAACATCTGATCTATGATTTCCTTCAAAGCTTTCATTTTAGGTGGAGACAGCCTATAAGGCGGAAACCGGACTGGAATCGAATCAGTAACCTCAATCTTGTATTCAATAAGGTCAGTAACACCAAGAGTATCAGAGAACACCTCTGGAAACGACTGACACAACTTACGAATACTATCAGCCTGCTCCTCAGGTAGATGTCTAAGATCTAACAACATCTTATCCAGGGTAGGCGAAATAGATGAACATGACACAGAACTACATTTTAGCAACGGGATTTTAGAATTACTATCAAATTTGAAAGTGCACGACTTGCTCTGAAGGTCGAGCACTAGACCGGTGTGAGACATGAAATCAGCTCCCAATATAATGGGGCAAGACAAGTGCTTGGCCACAAACAGTTTAAATTTCCAAGTAAATTTAGATATACGAAGTTTGGCATACAGAAAACCTAAAATTTCTAATGGAGAGGAATTTGCCGAAACATATTGAACCGAAGTGGAACAAAAATCAGGAAGTCTACAAATAGATTTTAATTTGGAATACCATTCAGCCGAAATAATGGAACACACTGCCTGAATCTAATAGAGCTGTTACAGGTTCTTTATTTAAGGGGACACGGAACGAAAAAAATGAAAAATAACTTTTTATTTTATTATTTTGAATTGTGTATCTGTGACCATTCCCCTTTCCAGTGGTGTATCAATTTTGATAATCCTCCTGCTGGAAGTATTTTTAATTAATTATATTATAATATGATGCATAGGCTTCAGGCTCCCGCAAGGCAGGTAATTTGGCAGTTAGACTGATGGAAGCAGTATTTTTTATATATATCCCAATAGAGTGGTAGATTTAATCAGATGAGGGAAATATATTGCTGTGGAATTTCACTGTTGGCAGCATTGTCATGGATTTGGTTGTTGACTGTCATTTGTTTGCTTTGTTTATGGTTGATATGATTACATGACATGTGTTTCTGTTTACTTCGGTGTTCTTACTGTATTTTGATGATCCAGTATGCCTCGTGTTAATACTAGAGTGTTCAAAAAGCGTGTTAATTCGAAGAAGAAGGCCAGAGTTGGAGAGAACTTTGTTGCTGACCGTTTAATAACCAGTCCTTCTACTAGTAATGTTCTGTGATATGTCATCAACTGATGACAAGCTCCAGCATGGACTGTGTCCACGGGGAGAAGACAGCTGATCTAAATTCAACAGAGGAATAGAGACGGGAGAAACTTACAGTCATCCTCACAGTCTGCCATATGATATTATGGAGGAAAAACAATCAATTTTCTGGGATCTGTCATACATTAGCCTGTTGAAAAAATGCTTCCATGGTCGCACACAATACACTAATGAATGTGTAAATAACATTATATGGAGCCGTTTGCAAAAAAGCTGTGTTTGTGTCAATAAGGATACTTCATTTTGGTGTATATGATGATGTGGCATCATTTAACGAGGGAAATAATCCAAAATGTGAAGTGCTGCAAAGACTGGGGCTGGGCATTCGCTCTCATACCCGTGGCGCCATGCTGCAACTCGACTTGGAAAGACTGAGATATGCTGAAATGGCTGTTAAAAACTTGCACCATGAGGCCAGACAAGTCAGAAGAGCTAGTAAGAGAAGCCAAGAAGATGAAATGGAAGAGGATAAAGATAATCCAAGCTATGGAGCAGGCATGCACTAAAGCTGTGACTTTAAAGTCCATTTCCTGAAAGTAATTGTTTTTTAATACATAAGGATCATTTTCTTAGGTTGTGTGAGATACAGAGGATTCAAACTTTCAGGATTACTTTCTAATGTTATTGTGCATATGATGAAATAATTATTATCGTTGCAGGTCAGATATTAAGTATTTTATAAGCGTAAAAAGTGGCAAAAATTGCCAAAATTTGTAACTTCCAAATAATAATTCAAAAATCAGAAATTATTTCATATTACTCAAAACCAGTTATTTCAGTACCAAGCCAAGATATGTGGGTACATGCTGTGTAATTTTCAAATTGATAGCTCTAATAGGTTTTTAGAAAAAAATGTACCTTTGTGAAGCATGATCTAACATTGTAAGCATAGGGCGTTCCGTGTCCCCTTAATTCAATTTTGAGGAAGGGAACAGGTGCGGGTGAATCCGCCGCAATCCTAAGACATTCTCTGGGACATTCAAATGGGAATGTAGAATAGTTCTGCCTTTTTCCTGCATTTTCGTCAGATTTAACTTGTGCTGAGCCTTGAAAGGATGAATCTACCGACTCAGCCGGAGCCACTAGTCATTTTTGATTGATGGTGGAAATTCCACCCGAAGTTGAACAGGAGGGAGTGCTGTTAGCATTAGGGCAGTTCTTGGCAATATGTGAAAATGCGCCGCATTTAAAACAGCCTTGGGATGACCCTGCTCCATTCCTTGTCCCACTAGATTTAATGCATAACATTTACGGGCAGTGACGGTTCGGCGAGGTGGAGGCCGAAAATTACTAGAGGATGGAGGGGGTTCTTTCGCGACACGCAAGGTATCGGCGTATCTAACTCCTTCCGCTGAGACAGCCATAGCCTCTATCTCAGCAAAAATTTGCGGACGCGACGCAAAGCACAAGTATGACCTGTATGGTGGAGAAATGCCTTCCACAATGGCCTGTACAATCTGATCTTCAGGGAAGTGAAGAGAAAACACCCTGGTATAGAATTTCATATCTTGGATGAAGTCGGCAAGATTTTCATCCAGGCGCTGTACACGGTAATAGTACTTCTGAATTAGTGATGACCTAGCCCTAGCTGGAATGAAGTTTGCTAATAAATGGGCGTGTAAGTCTTCTATAGATGATTGATCAGCAATAGCTCTTACAATTTTGTCAGATAGAACACCGATTGACTAGGGATAAATAATCTGCAGAATTTGACAGGGAGAAAGAGAAAAAACAAGAGCATGATCCTGAAACTCAACAAAAAACCTTAAAAATTACATAACGTCACTGGTGGAATTAACAGAAAACTTAGAAATACCCTTGAGCAGCATTGCTAACGGATGAGGCAAACTACTGAACCCGGGTGACGTAGTAGGAAGGGACCCAAGTGGCGGAGAAGCAGATTCAGAAGGTGCATTATTCAAGACAAAGGGTGGAATGTATGTGCGGCGAACGGACTCAGTTTCTACTGGAACAGAAGTTTGTCGGGCTTCTACAGATTTTGTGGGAGAATGCTCCTCGCTGACAAGATTTACCAGAGTGGGAGAGTCGGTTTTGGGGGGGGACTGCCCCAGTTAACAAAAGGCTAACCTTACTGGACAAGTCCGAAAGATTTTCGAGAACGACACTAGCTTCCTTCTTTTGAATGTCGTTCAACATTAAAGACAATAGATCAGTGACCCTATTGTAAAAATGAAACAATCTAGCTTTCACACGTTTAAGTTGATTTGGAGAGGGATCGTTTTCTTCCAAAAACTAACTACAGATGCTAGCTCAGTAGTATTATCAGTGATCGTGGAGGGAGCATTGTCAATCTCTTTCTCTCCCAAAGTGGGGATGGAAATAGGCAAATCAAGTGATTCTTTAAGCTTATTGGTATCTACTGCAACCCTGCCTCCAGATTGCACATTTCTAATTGTTAATTCATAGATCAATGCCTCCTTGCGCAAATAGCCGGGATGGAGGACGTCGCGAGGGCCGGACATGTCGACAGAAAAATTTTAGAAAAGAAAAAAATTCCAGCAACTGAGAAAATTGTTAGAGTTCAAAACAAAGCAAGTCAAAAGGGGCTAGTTGAGACCCATTCAACCACGCTCTGCTACCACTTGTTCCGAGGTGTCTGTGGAACAGCAGAGGTGAAAGAAGGTGTGGGCTGGAATAGGTTTCAACTACAAAATTAAAGTTAATTTAAAACTTTAACAAAGGTTATACTTTCTTTTCAAAATCAACAAATAACAACTACAGAGTAACAGTTACCAAGTAAGAGGAAAACAAGTTAAGAAATTACATTTGCTGGGGTTCAAGCCCCGGGTGAATAATTAATGAGCTCCAAGCTCCACTTTACCAATATGCAACCAGACTACCTGGGGCAGAATTCCCCTGAAATCAAAGAGCACTTGCTCTCACCTAACGTATCCCGGCCTTCTAGAGGCACTCAAAACCTAATTCGAAACGAGCGAACCGGCTCTCTGTTACTCACGCCTATTTAAGGCATCCTCGACTTTTGCAATCACTTGCCTGCAGGCACAACTTACAAATTTACACAGGGATATCATGTACCCAACCTACTGGGCCTACTCAGAAAAGGAACAGGTTAATTACATGGCCCAACATACCAAATTGACTGGAGGCGTAGCTTGCACTCCTAATACACTTTTAAAACCTACTTGGCACTAGGCCGCATACACAAGGGATAAGCCCATACTAAGGAGGTGACTAGTATAAGAAAACTTTATTACATTAAGAAAAGAAGAAAATCGGTAATGAAAACGTAGTCACCTCAAAACAATATGAGTGGGAGCTCGAGAGGATAAGGCACTCTCTATCCCAATTGGTAGTTAAAGAGACGGAATTTTTACCAAATGTCTTTTACATTTTAAAGGTAGGTTACATGAGAAAAGTTTCGAACCTGCCCCGGGGGTTATACTGCTGAGCTAGCAAGAAATAAAGTTATTAAACAGCCATTACCTTGTTGATGAAGTGCTGCCCGAAGAAAGAGGTGCTTCCCGCCCCCTGCTACATATTCACACACTAAGCAAGACGTCGATGGAGTGGCGACGAGCCATGAACCTCAGCAGTTTTATACCCAGAAGGAAGCTTCGAGACCTTTCATGAAATAAAAGCGCCACACCCCTTCCCTTTATTGGCTAATAACAAAAGTCACACACAACATGAACAAGAAACCTAGGATTGGAGGAAAATTAATTTAGAAAATTCGGGATTGGCTGAATTCAAAACAGGCGCAAACAAAGGATTTATATTGCTAACCCACAAACCACAGAACAAAATTTAGTAAAAACAAAACTTAGGAATACAATATTTCTTCAGGAGACTACATTCCTTTACACCAGAGTGCGTTATCATAGTTTTTGGTAGAGACATCTGTTAGAGATTGTCCCAACTTCTTGATACGGATCAAACAAATACAAATCGAAATAGACACAGTTCAGAACACTTAAAAATTACCAAATTTACAGTGGTGACATCTTCCGAGAAACCGTTGAGTTAATTCAGTTTGTTAAAGTTCAGGCTTTCTCCTGTAGAGGAGTTTCAACTGGCGCAATATTTGAACTAGCGGCGTGGAGGTGTACCGCCCGGTACACTATGTATACGTAATCCTGTTGCAAAAGTAGTCTAAGTAAGTGGACCAACTTGAATAATTATTAAAAAGTAATTAAATCTCAGAAGAGCCCAAGATCGGTGTTATGTGTAGAGTAACAGACTTGGTCTATTCCAGTTTAAAATTTTACTTCAAATTTAAGTTTTAAAAAGTAATTTTAGAAACATTTGCGACTTTCTCTTATAATATGACCCTGCTTTGAGAACAATTATGTAATGTTTCCGTGTGAAAGACCTTACATTGTGGAGTGCATTGACTCGCGATTCGGAATATAAAGAGTCTCGGCTTATCTTCAGGGCAATGTCACGCGGATTGAGGCGAGGAGATGAACAAAGCTCCGTCACTGTTTCAAAGCTCTGCTGTTCCGAAGCATCGATGGTTCCTGTTCACGCGACATGACACACGAAGTTATCTCAGTACTTCGAAACAGTGAAGCCTTGATGTGTTGATTGCGCCGGCACAGTGTTTCGAAGCCTACTGGGCCTACGGTATAAATGTAAGGTAATCTAGAGGCACCTTCTCTGAAATATAAATGCAAATTTTTCGCTTATGAACATTCAGAGTGGATGGCAGATGTTCATACATCTCTGTAGCTTGTAGCGTCACGCAGGAGTGTTGGCAGATATCCACCTCGTTTATAGCTCGGAACACGAGGCGCATGACAGTACCTCGAAATGTTTCGTCGTAGACAAGTACAGAAATATTACGGCAATCACTTCACAACACGATGGATCCCGAGGAGGGATGAAGGTGCTTTAAAACTGGAGCTGTATTTCATTCTCTTCTACTGTTTCTTTTCAAATATTAAATTTTACACTCTGCTAAACAAATAACGATTCAGGTACAGATCTAGCTTGTTAGCTTGGGTACAATGTTGGAAAAATTAGATAACAATAATTTAACAATATGAGCATGAAGCTCCCTAATGACAATTTTTAAATCAGCGCTACTGATCCTTTCAATCAACTGCCAAGGAGACGGATCTTCCAATTTCTACATCAGGGGAAGAGCTTCTTGTTCTACAAATTCACTTTTTTGTAGACTATTCTCGAAATTTACAAGTTCCTGGCCTATCCAGGCACAACCTACATTTAACAAAATGAAACAGTACTCCCTGTCCTAACTGCTCAACAGTCTAACTGCCTAAAAATGAAGTGAATGATGTTAACTGTAACGGGGGTAACAAGTACCCATCCTACCTGACCTTTGGTAAAAACAAAAGGTAAAGTTACTGGCCGAAAATCGAAATGGTAAGGAGGCGAACACATTTACTACTTGATACTTACATGAAATTCTTAAAACCCTATTTGGGCTTATGGCCCGTCGTTAGAGAGGTGACTACATGGAGAAAATATTTAAGTTACAGAAATGCTAGGTGGATTTTAACGGTTACAAATTCATGGTCACCTCAATGTCAACTTGAGAGGGAATACATGAGAGTTACTCACTCTCTATTCTCTGATTATGGTTCAGTTCTTTTGACTTGTTTGAATTTTACAATTAAAGTTTGAAATATCCATTGGACAAAATGAAAGTTCATTACTAGACGTTTGAAACTTTCCTCTCAAGCTAGCTCTCAAAACTATCACATAGTTAAGACGAAACTGCCATTATCTCGAGCTCGTGGACCTCCAGAAGATGGACGAGGGAGCCTCCGTTACGTACACGCTCTAGACTGGAGCGGTCATCAGCCCTCGGCTTTGATAGCGGAGAGGAAAAGCCAGGCCCTGACACACCCCGAATTCTTATTGGTTAATTTAATAAATATCAGAACATTTTTGATTGGTCGATAAATAAATATACAACATTTATCAGCGGCCAACGCTTTAAGCGTGTGGGAAGAGATAGCAGTGTTGATAACACTTGAACATCAAAAACAAACACTAAATATTCCAGTTTAGGAAACCTTAACGCACAAAATTTATGCTGAATTTCTATAGTTCATCTTCACCCCAGAAGGCACAACAAAAGTCGATAGTAGTGACATATGTCGAGAAACGTTCACACTATTTCCAAACTGGGTTTCTGATTTCATGATCTTCATGGACTTCTACAAGTCGCTACTTTCAAATGCACGGGTCGGGTATACCTCTGGTACAGTAACCATGGCATGGGTCTGTTACGTTGTTGCGACTTTCGTCGCACATGTGTATTTGACTTTTTTTTGCGATCTGATGCTTTTCCCGGCGCAAAACCTAGGTGATGGGATGTAATCCCTATTGCATATTGGTAGTATTGCGTAAATGTCTGTCTGTTAGTTCATCAGCCCAGAGACTGGTTGGATCCTCCAATTGCACCACCAAAGGTTATGCGGTTATACGGAAACCACAAAAACCAATGGCAGCACCAAAATGAGGCGTACTAGGCAAGGTAAGGAGTGAGGTAGTTTGCCATTGCTTTCCTCACTGGGTCAGGAAATACTATTGCAGCACGACTGACCCTATAAGCAGCACCTTTCATAACACTCAGATGCACTAGTCATGCTCTGAATGTCATTACTCAGCACTACCCATACCCCAGCAACTTCCATATTGTCACAGCCATGGATGTTGACTGGGACTTCGGTGGAAGCTATACTTTACTCTGGCCTGCGCCAAGAGATGGTTGCAAAAGTACTGTATCCATCAAGAAATGACAGCAGGCAGAATTGCGTAAACATGAAGGAGAGAATTCCGGGACAAACACAAACACCCAGTCCCCGAGCGTGAACCAAGACCAATTACAATATTATCAGACCTGAATGCATACAGTGGCGGCTCGTGATCAATTCCGCCAGTGCGGCCCGATATAGAGTTTCTGGCCATGGAAATGGGATTGAGGCAGGTATTTTTGAAACATGGTATCTATACTCTACCACATAGACTCCAAAGACACATTACTTATACAGCGGTTGAGCACGCCTGTTCTTCTGACTGCCAAACATGTCAATGACTCTGTTGAAGTTGGGCATTTCACCAGTTTCCTCCTTATGAATTGAAGAAACAGTGAGTGAATTCAGTCTGTTTTGACCCATATTATTCGAAGATAATTATTGACTAATTTTAATGTGCTGTAACTTCGCTCTGCTTTCGCTGTTGAAACTGGCATAGTTAGTGCAATTGTAGAATTTTGTGTTCCTCAGAGAACGATTCTTCCGATCAATGCTTCATGAAGAATGTGAACAAATCACAGGCAGAAGGAAATATCCTTAGAGTATCATTGCGATAAATCACTGAAAGTTCATTTCTCAATTTATCTTGGTAGATAAATGGACTGAAACTTCATGAAAAAGTATTCATGAAATTCGTTGGTAAAATTTATCTAACCGTAACAAACTTTTCGGAACAAACTTTCGAAACTACTTAATATATGAGACTCTTGGAATTCTTCTTTCATTTGGTTGATCACTATATCCCACACTTCTTTGGCATCTACAATGAGATTTAAACTAGAACTCTATTTAGAGCTTTTTCTGGAGTAGATCATTTATCCTCTCCTACCTGATACCTTTCATTATTCTCTCTTATTTCAGAAACAGCTCATTCAAAACGGTGTAATGCATTGGATATGGCAACTGCATTGAAATTGTGTTATACAAATTATCAATATGATTCATCGTCTCATAGAAGAATTCCAGAAGAAAACAAAAATTCTGAATTGTTAAGTAATTTTTAAAACCAAAATACTCCTTTATTGTTACATCATCCTAACCATCTTCGATCTCAGTCTTCTCAAAACATTCCAATAAATGTGATTTCTTTTAAGCCCATACTGCATGTAGTTGAGCTGAAATAGTCCAAAAGGGGTGAGTAGGGCTGAGTTTTTTTTATCTTCATCTGCTAAGCATATCTGGGAGAAGGCTTGTCACGTGTCTAATTCAAGAAACACTGGTTTACCTTGAAGAAAGTAACTGAAGTCATCAGTGTGAAGTATAGTACACTCGTTGAGTCTGCGATAGTTACCACACACACACACACACACCATGTTAACCCGTCAAAGCCCAAATACAATGTACGAAATAGATCTATGTATTTCATTTTAGATTATGTTAGCTACATTACGAAAAACAAAGCAAAACTAAAAAACTAGAGGGAAAGTGTTCCACAAAAAAAAATACAGGGGTGCCACCTGTAGGTTACATTGGTCAGTATAGTTACAGTTTGCAGCCTGCTGGTAGCCTACTTTCAATTCCGAAGACAACTATTGCTCCTAACGCATATTGGACTGTCGCGGATGCTGGGCTGGTTTAGATCCTTGTTAAGGCTCAAAGGCTACGAGGTAAGCAAATCGCGTAGGAATTGATCACTGTTTAAGGCCGAACCTTAGAGGTTTCCCCTTGCTTGGCGCTGTGACGGCTGTAATAGGAAACCATTGCTTCATCCACGACAAGGTCACGTGAACCGATTCCCTCAAATTACTGCCCAAAGTTTTGATTAAGAAATTTGAAGTATTTTTGTACCTTGTTAAGTTCGTTATTGAGGGGAAGATTCATATTTTCTGAAGGCTACAAATACTGATTAATTTTTGGAAGTGTATTTCTTCTCATGCTTTGGAAAGTAAGTTATTGTAAACATCTGATTTTATTTCCAAAAAAATTCTTATGTTTTCCAGATGCGTTTTGCCAGTCAAAAATAGTACAGTGATATAAACCCTGATGTCATCTGAATTTATGTCTGACATATGGTTCCTGTGCACAACGTATAATTTTGACATTTTCACAATGATATTCTTCTGCAATGAACAGTAACTCAAAACACTGAACTGGAGACAGTTGCGGTCCGTCGGATTCTGAAGGTTCCTCATGCCCGTCCCTCACAGAAGCGGAAAATAAAATTCTCCTCCGTAGCTGCCCACAACTTGTATTTTCCCTTAGAAGATGCTCGTTTATTTGCCCCAGAAAAACCAGGCGCCTGCTTCATTTCATTAGAAGGTACCGGCGTACCATCATCTGCTGATATCATATTTATTTCCACTGTCAATCTCAACATTCTACCGGGAAGGGGATTGAGATCGACAGAATTAGTTGCCCCATCGCCACTTCTGTCATCTGTAAAATACCTGTAATTTTGTAGAAACATAGTAATGTCATCTATAGGTATATAGATCTTCCAACATTTCTAGTACCTCATTCAATGTCAGACTGAAAAGGGAGAGAAAACATGAAATGAATATCAGATACTCTCCATAACTGAAACTGGACAAAAAGCCTACTTTATGTGACCAATGACACATACAGGTAACATCATGCTCTTCATGTCAATAACACATGTTTAAATTGTAATATTATGCTTAAGAATGTATCACTTTCATTTCTGACCCTTTAAGCAATATACAAGCATAAACTGCAAAATATAATTACATTTTATCACACGCTTTCCGTGACATAATAACGCGCAGTTGCTTCTCCTCTTCAATCCAGTCTGTTACCTCTTGTACTTGAGCGTGAGCTGACTGACCAGTGCAGGTTGCGAATTTAAAATGTTCCATTTCAAATCCCAAGACCTTTCTTTGAGTACTTCCAACAGGCAGAGAAGTTCAAACAGGAAATTTTATTAATATTAGGTCTCACCTGTAGGTGACATTGGGCTTTGACAGATTAAGAAAGGATTTCAGCTTCGTCATTCCACAAAGAGAAATGCATTTTCCTGAATGATTCCTTTTTGATAACTCGTTGAGAACCTGCTTCACAATTTGTTACTCCAAATGTAATGTAGACTAATACACCGCCTCAATCTTGATTCGCAGTGTAGCTTTTTCCTTCACTTTTGAAGGGAATTCGACGATGCACACTTTCTAGGTCAGCGGGATGGGTTTTAAAGGTTGATACAGTCACTGGGTTCTTAACCAAAATTTCCGACCTATGAATCTCTGTGGAGCATGGTAAGAATTATGAAATGAAAAATCGTGTACCTGTTGTTTGAAACCGACATAAATCTGTAGCTCTTAAGGTTATCACTCCCTTCACCAAAAGCAATAAGATACGTAAGAGACTAACATCATCACCCTAAATCGAATTGGTGAGGGGAGATCGATTTGGCTAAATTTGATGAGAGGGAGAGATAAAATGATAGACACCCAGCACTTGTTCAGCATGTGTAGCCAGTAAGAACGGTAGGGGTAGGCCAAGGTGTGAATATGAGAGGCAGGTTAGAGCAGAAGTAGGGTGAAGCAGGTATGTACAATTAAAAGTTTGGTACAGAATAGGATGGCATGGAGTTCTGCATCAAACCAGTGTATGGGCTGATGACTCAAACAAAAACAACAACAAATGTAGAACGACATAGCAGGCTTGTCGGCAAATGTGTTGAAAAGTGGAGGTGACAATTTTCAGAAATTATGGAGGATAAGGTAAGTCTGTAAGGCTTCGTGACCTCATTAAATTTCATACCTTTAATGTTTACCTCCTTAGAAACTGAGTCTAACCATCGTCGTCTTAGTCTGCTACTTCACTTACCCTCTATGGCTGAGCCCATTATTCCCCTCGATAACACATCATCCTCCATTCGCCTTACATGATCCCAAAAATAGTCAGGTTTACACATTTATCGAATGAGTTCATTCATAACTTGGCCTTTATCTCCCTTCATTCTGAATAATCTCCTGCCATTGTCTCCACCTGTTTGAACCAGCAATCATTCTCACTCATTTCATGTCTGTTACTTAAAACTCGTGAATAAGATACCCCACTTCCACCAACTTTACTCCCTTGCAGCAAAGTTCCTCTAGAAACAGACCGATGTAGAGATACTGTCTCACAACTGCGAGCTACTTGCAGTAACCTTTCACAAGCAGGGCCGTGACTCACAGTTTTCTCGAGATGTTCACTCCTATTCTGTAGCAACTGGTATCCAGAGTCTCAGTTCCATTTACCAGGTCATTCAGCTGTTGTTCCTGATTCACAAACTGACTACAGTAACCTACACCACGAACTGTTAATATAAATATAAATTTTATACCATGATAACAGGTTTAAGAATTAGTAGGATAACTGCAAGGACTCTGTAGAAAGTAGGCCTAATTTTCACAAGCTCACAATTCAGTAAAAGTGGTTGTTAACATACTGAGTATCCGTTCACATTAAAAATATTAAAATCGTATGATCATCATGCCAATATTTATATTAAATTTTTGTGTATTCTCAGTGTAAATTCAGTTTGTTAAAAAGGTTGTTTGAGGAGAAATATTCTCTTCTCTTGCGTGTATACTTGATTTTATTGATAAACAAATTTTTGAGTGTCTGTAGATAACTCTCGGTGCTCGTTCTGAAGGTTTATTTATTTATTTATTTAATCGTATGGTGATTATAACTACAAATTTATAAGTCGAGGTCCAAGTATTTCAGCCACTCTGCAGCACTTTCTGAAAGATGAAACAGGTCGATGGGGCTTCCGGAGTAGGCATGAAGAGGGCAGCGCAGGATCACATGGCCCATGGTCTGCTCCTCTTCATTGCATTCACTAATTGGAGAAACCATCCAACCCCACTTATGGCGTAAGAAATTGCAGCGTCCATGCCCAGTCCTCAGTTTGTTGAGGCGACACCATAATTTTCTTGGGGTGTCGAATCCCTTCATTTTCAGGGTTGGATTTAGGTCATGAGCATTTGTTCCAGATGTTGAAATTGAACACTCATCCCGCCAGCTCTTGTTTAGATTAAAATTATCCCTCAAGAGTCGGACAGCGAGTATACTTGCTGGTCTCCTAGATCGAAGTCGGCGTGGCGATGGGTAACAAAATTCCTGGTGAACTGGTAATGAGGGAGATGACCAGATCTTCTTTCCTTCACTCGGCAGAGCTTCCTTTCTCCTCAGGTGAGGTGGGGGATATGACTAAGCACGGGTAACCAGTGGCGAGGTGTTGACTTTACATTACCAGTTATGCAGCGCTTGGTATCATTCAACTTAGTATCCACTTTATGCACATGTACACTTTCCAGCCATACTGGGGCACAATATTCCGCTGAATAGTAGACAAGACTGATACCCGTTAATCGTAAGCAGTCAGCTCAGGCTCCCCAGGAACTGCCACAAAGCTTGTGTAGGATGTTATTCCTTGTTGCGATTTTGTGAGAGAGCTTGGTGAGACGTTCTTTGTAGCTCAGAGTTCTGTCCAGTGTGACTCCTAGATATTTCGGGAACGGGTTGTACTTTAGTTTCTCACCAAGGAATAAGACAGATGGCTCATAGTTCGCGAGTTGGTTGCTGAGATGAAAACACGAAACCTCGGTCTTAGAAGTACTTGGGATCACACGCCAAGACTTGAACAAAGTTGCCATTTTGACCAAGTCTGCTGAAAGAATGCCTTCTCCATCCTCGAAATTTCTGCTTTGAGCTACCAATGCAATATCGTCTGCATAGATGAACTTAGTAGCTGTGGTTGGTGGTAAGTCATGGATGTATAGGTAGAAGAGAACTGGGGCCAATACTGATCCCTATGGCAGACCGTTATTTAATTTTCTTTTGCGACTTTTAGAATCACATAGGAATACTACAAACTCTCTCTCACAGAGCATGTTGGAAATTAGGTTTGCAATTTCCAAGCAGGAAATTACTCCCAGCACTTTAAGAATTGGTCCATGTCGCCTGACATTATCATATGCACCTGTCGGATCAATAAAGACAGCTGTTGATTTTAACTTCTTTTGGAAGCCTGCCTCGATGTGAGTGGTAAGAGACAAAACTTGATCAGTGCAGCGACGATTTCCTCTGAAACCAGCTTGCTCTGGGGGAATTACAGCGTCAATGAGTGGTGCTATCCTAGTGAGGAGGACTCGCTCCAAGCGTTTATAGCTGCAACTGAGAAGTGCTATTGGGCGGTAGTTTCCAGGTCTCTGCTCCGGCTTTCCAGGTTTAAGAAGGGCGATCACCTTTGACCGTTTGAACTGCTTGGGCAGGTTATTAGTCTGAAGGATGTAAGTAAAAAGAGAAAGGATCCATTTTATGCTATGTGGGCCCATATTTCGAAGGAATTCGTTGAAGATATTATCAGGGCCAGCAGCCTTACCGGTTTTGAGCATTTTTATAGCAGCTTCAACTTCCTGAATAGAGAATGGTCTAGACAGTTCCTCATTCTATTTTGTTCCATGTTTGAGATCGGTGAGCTTACGTTTCACAGTTTTCGTATGGCATTTATCTCTCTTGGCTCGGGTGACTTCCATTCTATTTGCAATGGCATCTGGGCTCAAGTTAGTGCACTGCTTTTTAGAATAATGTTTTCCACTAAGTCGATTTAAGACCCTCCAAGCTTTTCTGCTCGATTTTGCAAAGTCCATATCTTTCACTGTTGCTTCCCACTTTTCTCTCCTGTCCTTGTCTAATGACCGTAGAAGCTGTGAACCTATTTCATGGCTGCCTGTTGTTAAAAGCGTCAGAATAATAGAGAAGGTTTCATCAAAGTTAATAGAGCACTGTCAATAATTATGACTCGGCCTGTAAGCAAACTATAAATGTATGGCTAAGGTTGTGTGTAATCTGTTCATGGGTATCAGACTCAATTTACAATTAGTTTAGCAACATCAGGCGATTGTTATCCAAACGCAATTTTTGGTTTATCAAAAAAATTTGGTCCACAATTTGTGAATGTTTATGTGTATTGTACCATAATTGTCAATTTTTATACTACCGTACCTTATATCTAGATTATTTAAAAATTAGTACAATACAATCTGTACCTCGAATGTCCATAAAGAATGACCGAAACCTGCCTGTTCTTTTAAGTAAACCTGACATGAATTTGTAACACCCTCCGGAGGTTGAATAAGGTTTTGAATGGGAGGAAAAATCAAAGAATTATACATTGCACAGTTCAGCACTGACAATACAGATAATGAAGTTTATACAGTTTAGACCAGATTAATTTCAGACGTTTACAGAAGAGACTGAAAATAATGTAGTTTACATTAACTTTGTATTTACCTTGATAGTTTAGTAATAGAGAAGGGACCTTCCGCATTTGTACACAATGAAAGTGACGTTCTTGTATTTGCCTGGGATGTTTCTCAATGCAGTGAAAACTACGGTAATCGTTGTCTCAGTAACTGAGTGGAAGAACTGAGAACAATAGTTCGAAGATTTATTTGGCACCAATCCCAGGCTAGTGGGTTGAATAGTTCATGAGAAAGAGGGCGTATACTTTGGCGTGTTTCGTCGTCCGTTACTTTGCTGCGCGCACGATGCACTCCCATTTCTTTTGTTAATACGTGCATTCTCTCTTCGCTCAGTTTAGTCTGGTGTAGTGCTGATATCGTCTGATTTATTAAACCTGTATTACTTCCCTTTCATTCAAACTGCACCGTGCCATCCTTCTTCTCCACGCAATGTCATTTCAAATTGACAGCGGGTCAATTAATTATGATAATCAGCTCATATTGCCCGTATTGATTTAGTAATTCATTGGGTGGTTTATCTCCATACCCTTTCCATCAACTAATAAGGATTCATAGCAGATTTCAAGGCACTGAAAGAATTACGGTATATGAATTCACTAGATGATGTTAACATTCATATCGGTGAAGAGATTGCGATTTCTACTATCAATCTACGTGAGGAAACATCTGCTAGATTCGACTTCGTGCTCTCAAGCGGATAGGGATCAGACTATTTCAAACACTTCAGATAGAAAGACAGAAACACTGATTAAGGATTATTCATACATACAAGGAATGTAGAGATCTTTACCGTCAAAGATATGCCATTTCCATCTCTATAACATTCACTATTTTAAGAGCAACAACAAAATGATGTTGGTCCTGCAGGTATCTATACCTCGTATGGAGGTCGGTAGCGTGTGTAGAAAAGGAGTCGTATACGGTATATGGATGTCGGCGTCAAAGGGTTAATGTGGGGCTGTTGTCAGTTGCCTCAATGAGGGAGATTAATATACAGTAATTAAGGTACAAGACTGCAGGAAGTATGACTTACCTTTTGTTCTAATTCGTGTAATGAATTGATTACAGTTTTCACTTAATTTACAGTAACTATTAAATATCACCTTTCCTGAAGTATCACAAATGTAATTAAAATAAGGAAATAGTTATAAATAATTTTACAGTAAATTTTTGTGACGTACGTGGTCAGTTTTTAGAATTCAACTCAATAAACTCGTATCAAATATAAAAAAAATTCATTATGTTTATTAACTTACTCGTGTCACTTCCTCGTCTGTAAACTCACTGCCACAACCAAGACAAATCACAAAAGTATGTAATATTTATGTTACATATATCACTCAAATATTCTCCTTGTCTATATCGTACTATTGTTATGTATTATTTACGCGAATTTTTTAAAAAATCGAAATAAATTTGGATTTTTAAAAAATCAAAATAAATTTTGCTCTTATACTATCCCCCAGTCTTTCCTTAATCCAACCATATACAATACGTACACATTATTAATGTTTTAGGACCTTTTACAGCGCTAATCCTAAATATCTGCAGAACTCTGCCACGCCCCTTTACATTTCAAATGTATTTAAACTTCATGATATTTCCTGAACAAGTCACTTTGGGGCAGTAAATGTAATATCTGTGCAAAAATAGTAAATTTAACTTTCAAAAGTTGGCTAACCTACACGATGTTCATCTTACTCCACATCAGTAATAAATAAATTATAGTGTTGATCACAACAGTTTTTCTTAAAGTATAAGTAGCATATATTTCCATAGATATGCCGAGGACAAGGAAATTTGGTGCCAGCAGGCGCAAGTTCTACGGAAATAGATTTACATCTAAGGAGCAAGAAAGACAAATCAGTACCAGTAATGGTTCTGGTGAGAGTGAGGTTAAGGTGCAATGAAGTGCTTCAAAAAATTAAAATGAAATATTTGGACGACTCATACAGCAGTAACTTTAGTGAAGAAAAGATTCCAAACATAAATCTTGGGTCTGTGATAACTGAACTGAGTGTTGTGTGCAGTTTACTGAACTAATGTTAGAGTGTAAATATTGTGAAAGTGAAAGTAGTATGGAACTGCTTGAAGATGTATATAGTAGTAAAGAGTTTAGTCTCAAAACTTATCATTATGTGCAGTGTCTGTGGTCATGAGGAATCTGTATATACCTCAGGGGTAAATAACAAGAGGCTTTATAATATGAACACAAGACTAGCCTATGGTATGCGGTGTATAGGCAAAGGGTATAAAGCAACACAATCTTTCTGTGCAATTATGGATCTTCCTCTACCTCCTCACTGCTATTGACAGAATAGTTGCCGAGGCAGAGAGAATGTTCAAGGTGACTTCCAAGGAGGCAAGAACCAGAAAAAGGAATATAAGGAGGAAGAAAGAGGATGAAGAACTTCTGAACCAAGATGAGTATGGGGCTGGAATGCATTAAACACATCAGGTTACGCCACAACTTTCATTAAAAGCAAAGTTAAACTTTAAGTCCAATTTCCCGAAAGTTTAGTTTTCTGACATAATTAATTCAATAGACCAAAACCTACTCATGCTAGAAGGCTGAAACTTCGTACATAGAATCAGAACGATAATTGAAGAAAAGTAGACTACAGTCATGGACCTATCTTAAAATGTTAGGACTTGACTTCAGCTACACCCAACAATAAATTGCTGTATTTTATGTACCAAATTTTAATTAATGCTGCTAATTCATTTCTTTCTGCATGTTCTCCGTAGTAGTCTACTTTATGCACACACACATTCTCTGTGTACAGTTAAAAATGGTGGATTTTATTGATAATTTTCAGAGACAAATGTACCTAAAACTGTCTACACTCCCAAAAAGTAAATTACATACAAAGGATAAAGTAGGATAATTATTAAAATACTTGATTAACGAATTCTTCTTTGTTGTTTTATGGTTCTAAAAGGTTAATTCCACTTGTATAGTTAATTTCGGGTGTATATGAAGCATACTACTGGTGATATCTTGTGTGTGTTTTGTAGTTAAAATTATGGTCCTTCACAGACATGTACCCTTAAGTTCAGATTTATATACAAACACTCTCCGTTAAACATGACTGGTAACAGTCTGCATCCTTCATAATTGTAATTTTAGATATTTTAATAAGAAATTAGGCTTGTTATGAAGTGAAGTGAGTCTCCCCAATACCCGGAAATAGTTGTCATATACAAGACAGCTTACATGGGAAAACAGAGGGAGCACTTTGGATCACATATATCCACGAACACTTGTCTCTACTTGCCTCAGATTCTCCCATAGGAATCACATGATTTCATTGGTACAAATTGAAGCTTACAATGATCAGCCTTTCCCTGGCATGAAGTAGCAGGTCTGAGTGCAATCGCTGTTGCTGTATGAAGAGTAACTGCAACACTGAGAAGCATAATAATTAGCAAAATGGAGTTGAGATCCTGGTTATGGGAGCTTCCCATTAAAGACATGTAGAGAATTGTAATAACGCCCGTAAATGTTCGTTGGATAAATGGCCGATGTCTCCTTCGCTTATTCCGTTTCCTCATATGTTTGCGTAAGCAGTGCGCAGTGTGTTAATTTTGAAGCACTAGCACGAACTGGTATGCACTTTGCTGTGCAAGTCTGTCAAAAGTGTGGCCTAATGCGTCATGCATCGATCATAAGATTCCTGTATATCGTCGAACATATTTGTAAATACTGGTTGCAGCAGAGAGTTTTCTCTTGTAATTCATGTTCATTTCTAGATAGAGTCGTCTTGACTGGAAAAAAATTCTTTCAGTATGCCCATATGTGGCCATCTACAGGTGTGAGATCCGGGGAACTGAACAATCTCCAAAGGACCGTTGTGAAGTGAACATGTGCTGTACCAGAGCACGGAGATATGTGTTCTGGTTGTTATGCGTTAGATTAGGTATCAAATGTATAATAGACTTTAACTCAAGCGAGTTGACTATAATGATACTCACGAACATCAATACAGAAACTAATGTCCTACCGACAAAGAGCAATGATAACAGGAATTAACTAGGTTCGTGGAAGCATTTCGGCAACCAGAGATTTTCGCAGGAAAGTACATTATTGACAAAAGAGAGTAGAAAAATATTTCAAACAACTCAACGTACAACACGTATTAATGCTAAGAATTAAATACACAATTCAGAGGACCAAGTTAAGAGAGCAACACGGAATAACATTCATAAAACGAATCACTGACCAAGATGCAGTGTACCAGCCGCATATTACTTGAATGGTCGCAAAGATAACAATAGTGAAAGTTACCTTAAGAAAATAATCCTGACACCAAATCTCAGATAAACAATAACAGGAAGTGGCGAACATTAAAAAGGAAGAACCCCCATCATTGGAAAAAGGAAAAGGGGAACTCGGGGAGGTACATGAATCGAAGCAACCCTCCCGCGTAGTTGAAAATGGCATAAGTAAAGAAAAATATTTCACATGGCCACACGCAGTTACGTAACCAAAATAATGCAAAGGATCGTTAACCACCTGTAATCACTGTGCTTCTCTGGGAACTTCATAAATTTCGAGATAGCATAATAAACGCTCGTAGATGATTGGCTAACGGAGCTGCTGAAATGAAGGACTTAATGCTCACAACAAAATATAAATGTCAAGCCTTTTCTCACCCATGCCGTACTGAACAAGAGTCCAGATAGCAAAGATGTTAAGTCAACTTAAATACACCGAAAGCAGAACCACACCGCTGTCAGAATTGAACTGATTTGTAGAAGCGGAGGGCTAATCTTTTATAGGGCGAGTGTAGAAAGTTTAAAAACACATTTATCATAGGATGATTCCAGACGGCTGATGTTGTAGTGACATAGAGGTTCCCAGGTTGCAGGAGTGAGGAAAATCAGCGAAGGTAGCAGTTGTAAGGCGAGGCAGTATAAAGTTAGCAGCGTAGTAGCAAGCGAAGTGAGGTTAACAGCAATGCAGGCGGCGAAGTAATGGTAATTTGTGAAATCTTGAGAGTTACGTGTTATAATGAATAGTTTTGACGTTAACAAGTTGTTTGTAATTTCAGTTTTGTTGGTTTTACCCCTAAGTATATTTGTTAGTTCTTTTCTCCTGAAGTTGTTATTTTCCACATGTTTCAATTCATCAGGTATCGCTGAGAGAAGCGATAAGCTGTGACACGTGACCAAGCTGTGTATCGGCCATCTTTTCCTGCAACTAGCGGCATCTGGCGTCATTTCATCCCTGCGCATCTTGAAAGGAGGAATAAAGTAAGTGTATTCGGAATAAGGACAGGCTTGATACAAACACAAATTACTGTCAAAGACTCGGGAAGTGTGTCTTATTATTATCTTTATGAGTACTTCTTAATTTCCAACTGTCACGTATTTTGCGTTCAGTCTGCAACCCTCTGTGGTTCATTTAGTTTCATAGCTTTAATCTTTATCTCGTTAAGAACTGAGTCTAACCATCGTCGTATTGGTCCTCCCTGTACTTCTCATACCCTCTACTGCAATGTACGTTATTCTTCGCCACTCGCCAAACATGACCCCACCACCAAAGCCAAATTAAATCAGCAGCTGTACTGTACGAATTGGGATTGAACTCCCCTCATTCCGAATATCCTCCTGCCATTGTTTCCACCTGATTGTACCAGCAGTCATTCTCACTACTTTCAGGTCTGTTACTTATATATCATAAATAATGTACCCCACATCCACCCAGCTTTCACTCCCATGCAGCAAAGTTGATGTGAAAACAGACCGATGAAAAGATAGTGTGGTCTGGGAATTCTTTCTCACAGAATGTCGTTGATCAAACTCTGAGCTCACTGCAGTGGCTTTTCGCAGGGAGGGCTACAACTCAGAATGTTCTTGAGATGGCCACACCTATTCTGTAGCAACTTGTATCCCGAACTCATCTGTTGAAGTACGTGACTACAGTAACCTACACCATGAACTATTAGTATTGGACTTATAATATGGTAATAAGTTTAAGACTTATCGGGGTAACCGCAAGAACTCTGTAGAATATAGGCCTAATTGTCACAAATCCACAATTCAGTACAAGTGTTTGCTACCACATTGAAGCACATTGCCTGTGATATATTTCCAGCTGAATATAGGAGTTTTTATACCAAGGTTTAGCTCGTCCCTTAGATACAATACTACAGCTGCAGAAGGGATTTCTGGAGATTATGATACTAGACACGCGTTACGTCCTCTGACACCTTCAGACAATAGGATGCCGTTATATTATGGAATACTGTCGAAAGAGGCTCCTAAAGGATGTGCGTGACTTGAGAGAGCATGAGTTGGCGAACTGGGGGCTTTAGCTGAGTCTAGGCATGATGTATTTTAAGTTGTTGTCTATCTAACCCCCTTGGCCAACTCTTGTAGGACACTTTATTCTGATGTGGTGGGGTTCTAAAAGAGTAAACCTACTCTAGGGGCACCCTTGCCTTAAGAAAGAGCCGAGCAACCTGTGCTGTTGTTGTGTCTGCATTGTGAACTAGGAGTATTTATTTGAGTCTAGACCTGTTGTGTGCTAAGCTGTCGTCTATCTAACCTCCTTGACTAACTCTTGTAGGGGGCACTTCAACCCTAGGTGAGCAGAGTAAATGCCACTCCTAAAGATTCGAACGTGGAGTTCACATAAACTAAAAAAAAAAAAAGGAGCTTAAGTGCATTTCAAATATCCGCACCCTGATTTAAATATGTGTACGATGAAGATGTACTGACTACAGTAAATGTGGAGACGTCTACATTTCAGCAGAAAAAAAGAAGAATGAATTTGCGAGCTAAGTTGTATTTTTTCCTATCTGGTGTTGTAAAGGAATGCCACAGTGTGTTATGACGCAAGACACCTGACTTGAGAGAACTTGGAGTCTTCAGCTACAGGTCAAAGCTTGTTCGTGGTGACGTCATCACAGCCTTTGCTACTATGATGACGTCACTCCACTCAGATCCTCATTTTTATGAGGTGAGGTGGAGGGGTAGAATTGCATCAATGGTGTACTGCCAGTCGTAAGGGTGACTAATAGGGAGGGCTAACTCAGGGGAGAGCTCTGTGCTAGGACACAGGGGTAAATAGGCATACACAGAGCCTTATAGAGGCAATTCCCTAATTCCTTCTTCTTCTTCTTCTTATTCTTCTTCTTCTTTATCTGTTTACCCTCCAGGGTCGGTTTTTCCATTGGACTTACCGAGGGATCCCACCTCTACCGCCTCAAGGGCAGTGTCCTGGAGCTATAGACTCTGGGGGACGGGGGATACAACTGAGGAGGATGACCAGTACATCACCCCGCCTCACCCTCGCGTTAACATCTCAAGACCTAATTGCTGACATGATTATGGTAAAAAATGCTGGGTTAACCCATGCGTTTGACGCCAGGCTTAACTTTACAAGGGCGTTACAGTCTCAAGTTTGAGATTCGACTTTGATGCTGAGATTTGTGGGAGCTGATGGCTACACATAGGACTAGGGATATGGTGTAATACAAATGTTTTATTCATAGGGGGCGTAATATTGGGAAGCATCTTGGAAATTCTAGAAACGGTGAACCTAGGATGCACATATCAGCAAAAAAATAACTGCTCGTGCAAGTTGACTAGTTTGGATGTATTTGTTGACACATGGAATACAAAGTTCATTTTTTCTACAAGTTCGCGACTTAGGTACAATCACGCAGGAAGACTTAAACTATCTTTGTATTGAATACCCAATATAATAGGTAAAAATAATTTAGTGCCGGAATTTAGCTCTGCAGGATTTCGCGTATTATCACAATTCCCGAATACGGAATAAGATCCCTACCTACACTTCACGTTCGATGCACCTGCAGGCCTAACGTTGCGTTGATCACTCAGTAACCTCCCGGGACTTGACATGGTACCAGGGAGATGGTGTAAGACTTAATACATATTCTTTATTCATTGAGGCGTAACGCTGAAAAGCGACTTTAGGTCTTGGAGAGTTGAGCGACCGCGCAAGGTATCAGCCAAGGAAAGACAAGAGCTACGAAAGACGTGGAAATTACAGACTCCTTAGCCCTCGTAAACATAATAGCATGGGGGTCGGAAAAGAACAAGCGTTAACCGAGGATGATCGGATAGGATGGATAAAAGTGAGTGGCCTAACACAAGTAAGTAGAAGCATGCGTGTACAAGGGCTCTTATGGCACTAACCCGGTGGAGGCTGTGCTAGGGATTTTTTCAAGTATTACCCCAATTCGAGGCTCTATCCTCCTAACCGGATGCCCTTCCTAACTTGAGACTCTAGGTGGAGTGATGTAACAGGGGAGGAGGGTGGTGGTGATGGAATACTGTTGTAAGAAAAAACTAAAAGCGGTGTTATGGGCTCTTAGCTTCCGAGCGTGTAATTAGCGGCTAGAGGACCTCAAGCTGAGCCTGGCATTAATCATAGATGTTTATTTGAATAGGAAATCGAGGTTGCTATTAATTTGAAAGGATTAACTATTCCCTAGACAAAATGAGCAATCAAAAACCTAAGACAGAATATTCAATTTGTAAATTATAATCTAAAAACATTAAAATTAAAATTAAAAAGTAAAGAATATCAATTACTCTCACAGTAAAGAAATCCCCAAAAATTCATATCATACATAATTAACAGGTCGTAACAAACCTAGAAGTAAACATTCAACCGTCAACATTGAGAAATACAGGTAGTTCAATATAAAACGTGTGGCATTCAAAATAACAGGTGAGGGCTCTACATTATAAAATATATTCATTGTTTAAATCATCATTTTAGCGTGCAATTATTTCTTTCTTTCTTTCTTTCTTTCTTTCTTTCTTTCTTTCTTTCTTTCTTTCTTTCTTTCTTTCTTTCTTTCTTTCTTTCTTTCTTGGCAATGTGACTACTGTGCCACTCAGCTGACGAAGTAAGTTTCTGGAACATTATAATAGGGTTGCCATGTCTGCAGCACTTCGTAACTGAATCAATTTCCCTTCAGGTAATTCTCATCGTGGCCAGTGTCACTAGAATTGACCCCACGTAACCTGGCTCTTAGGAGGACTACCTGTTAATTTGTGGTGTCATTGAGTGTTCCAGCCTCGGTGCGAGCTCTGTGCGGCACTCTATGGATCACTGGCAGAACATGTGGAGATGAGGGAACTGCAGCTGAAAGATGACACCAGAGTGGTGGAAGAACGGGAGAGCACCCTTAGGGAGACAGAGAACAGCACGAGTTCAAGGGAAGAAGTGCTGAAAACGAGGGACATGATGATAGAACAGAGGGAGGAGGCATTTGAGAAGAAAGCAAAGGATGTGAAGAAAGCACGTAAGGACAGAGAAGAGGAGTTGGAGAGAGCATGTAAGAATAGAGAGGAGGAAATGGAAAGGACATGCAAGGACGGAGAGAAGGTTGTTGAGAAGAGAGAGCTAGCGTGCGAAGTAAGAGAGAAACTTCCTCTCCAGAGAGAGAGAGGGCGTGGCGAAACAGAGAGGAAGGTCCACGGTGGCGGACACTGCTCTTCCAGTACGAACCAGGTCACGAAATCCTTCAGCAAATTCTATATTAGGCCGCTGATCAGGGATATATCAATGTGAAGCGCACTGATTTGAACCATGCTGCAGAAGGGGACAGCTGCATGTTGTGGAGGGTCTGGTAGGAAAGGAGAGGACTGTCTTCACATCCTTTGCTTTCCTCTCAATAGTGTATAATAAACTCGCAATTTCAAAAGTCCATTAAGCAGTAACACATTATTACACAAAAATACGCCCAACCATCATTTCTTTTATAGTCATTCATTGTCATTCCGTCTCTTTAAAGTGTTTTGCTTTACGAAGATGTCTAGCCTCCATAACCTCTGAATAAACATTTGAGTATGGAAAGGGACATAGTGCTCGACATAAAAAATGGTATAACTTGAAAACCATACTTAATATGATTTCCATACTTTGTAGCTGAACACGCAGAATTATTTTGTATAAATGCCTAATAGAAGCTTTTTTGATCAAACCTTTCTTTTAGCTACAAAACAGATTTTCCCTTTTTCCTGAAAAGTAAGGAATTTGGAATGTGTACACTATTCAACTCGCCTATTCAATTACGTTTTCCGTACTATCCCAGTTAGGAGCTATTGATCTTTTCTTAAGTTTTCCAGTTTTTTTGGTGTTCATTACACACGCAAGCTGAGGAAATGTTCATATCAGTATAAGCCAATTTCCAGCTGTCTCACTTTGTGTTGCCATTGCCTTTTCGATATGCCGTGCTACTGCGCGACTTTCCGGAAAGTTTTGCTCGTAGATAACCAGCAGAAGCGATCACAAAGGCGGTGAACGTGCGAAAAACGCCAGTGAACTACAGGAAGAGATTCCTACGCCTTGGAACGAGTGTATACGTGCTGTGTAGTAATACAATGCGTATACAACCTTTATTAGTAAGAAAAATATAAAACGCTTATACAGGGTTTATTCACTGTATAACTATACAAGAGTTAAACAACTGTATAAGGACTTTTATTAGTAAGACGGAAGGAGTGCCTGCACTAACCTCTTGTACAAGCTGCTCAGTGGGCTCACCTTGATATAATGATGTACCTCACTACACTAGACCCTCTAGTCTCGGTGTTATGACTAGTAGTGGTAATACTACACTACATTTGGCTGCACGGGAAGGTCACTTTGGAGTAATGAAGTATCTCAACGCAGTAGACCCCACTAGTCTCATTATTAAGACTGGTGATGGTTACACTCCATTACACCTGGCTTCTCAGGGAGATCACCTTGAAGTGACAAAGTACCTCACCGCACAAGACCCCACTAGTCTCAATGCTAAGACTAATCGTGGTTACACTACACTACATGTGGCTGCACGTGAAGGTCACCTCGAAGAAATGATGTACCTCACCACACTAGACCCCACTAGTCTCAATGAAAATATTATTTATGGTTACACCCCACTACACCTAGCTTCTCAGGGAGGTCGCCTTGAAGTAATGAAGTACCTCACCGCACTGGACCCCACTAGTCTCAATGCTGAGACTAGTAGTGGTTACACTACACTACACGTGACTGCACAGCGAGGTCAGTTTGAAGTAATGAAGTACTTTACCACACTAGAACCCACTAGCCTCAAAGTTAAGACTAGTGGTGCTTACACACCATTGCACTGGGCTGCACGTGGAGGTCACTTTGAAGTAATGAAGTACCTTACCACACTAGAACCCACTAGCCTCAAAGTTAAGACTAGTGGTGCTTACACACCATTACACTGGGCTGCACGTGGAGGTCACTTTGAAGTAATGAAGTACCTCACCACACTAGACCCCACTAGTCTCAATGCTAAGACTAATAGTTGCACAACCCTGACCCTTGCCAAACGGAGGGAGGAAGGCACCATGAGGTGGTACGCTTCCTAGAGCAGTGCTCACTGAACAAGTAAGTTACTCGGACGCAAAACAATAATCTAGTGTTTTTCCCTGTATCGGTAGTACGATCCTTACCTGCGCCCTGGAGGTGAGGAGGAGCCCTTCCTCCTCTCAGGAGGTTCAGTGCTACAACAGTGAGGGATCCTACCGGTAACAAAGAACTCTGTGTTGTGTCGTTGCCTGGAAGTGAATGGTATTCTGTGCTAAGGTTTGTACCAATGCAAATAAGTTGTTTCAAGATAATAAAACTGTTAAATATGAGTTAGTGTTGGCCCCAGCCCCATCTTCATTGTGATTAAATTAGCAGCTCCCTGCCTCCTTTTGCTCTCGAGGGGTGCAGAACATATAACTCTCTCTAATTGAGAGTTGAGTAGAGTAATATACTTGCACAGTATCGTCCAATTAAGTGGTTGAAGCCGCTCTACAGGCTGAAGACAGTGTGGATAGTCAGCACCATAGATCACCCAGGTAAGTGACCTCGAGAAACTTTTCCGTTGAAGACACTGGCAAGGAAATATGTAGCATGATCTCACATAGATAGGTGGCCTTCAGATGTGGCACAGATGGGAAACTTGAAGTAGTGTACGTAATTTTCCCATCACACAGACGACAAGCACATCAGTCATCTTATAATTTTCATGTTTTCACTCCTCACCACTACATTTGTGTTTTCAGTAGTTCCTGCATTGATCCCTGCAGAGGTATTTGAATTACTTTTTAAACAGGGGTGAAAGTGAGAGGCGATGCAAGTGGTTGTGTCAGCGGAGAATAAGGCAGACTTATGATCCATGTATCCCAGTGCTTGAAATACGATTTTACCAGAGTATAAAATCAGGCTTGGAATTATAAACCATATTCTGATATTAATTACATAGTATTTATCAAAATAATAATTAATGATCTCAATTAACTTATGACGATAAAAATACCTTTGGCAGTGAATGTTTGGTTTGAAAATCCATTGGCTCAATAAACTCGCGTCCTCACCCTGAAGTAGTGCAGCTAATTTCAGGAGCACCTCCCGCCCAATGGTGCCGCATATAACTTTTTAACCACGTACCTGGAATCGAACCCGAGCTAAATGTTATGCTGCCGTAGTGTCATTGAAATGGCAGAATGGTTTGAACATAACACAGGTTGAAAGGAGGGAGCTGATGGCTGTGATACTGAGCTATGCAAAGGAGGAAAACGGCCAATGACATAAGAGGCCTGCGCTACAAAGAAACTATTGTTCCCATACGAAGCTTGAGTGGGTCACTAGTTGCACTATGCGATATTATGCAATTCAATATCAACATTTTAACTCTTACTTCCAACAAATCCATTTGCGAATCTTCCCACAAGAAATACATCATTTGATTCATTGATGCATTTAGGAATAACCGTGGTATTTAAAATAGAGGGTGCAACCTTCAGTCAGTCGCCACTGATCTGCATTTAGGGCAGTCACCAGGCGGCAGGTTCACTACCGGTACTAGATGTTCACCCAGTATTTTCTCAAACCAACATGGACAGGTCTTGCGGTGACAATGAGATATGGAAGGAAGTTACTCTGGCCTTAGTTTGCCTGGTGTGGAATTTGGAAACCACAGAAATTAAATTCAAGTCTGCTGAGGTGGGGTTTGATCTCATTTTCTCCCGACAGTTATGTGGTCACTAGCTCTGTGGAAACATTTTTTGGTTATGCTGAAACTAAGCTGTGAGGGGAGAAGTGCAAAATAAAAGTGATTGGGCTCAATTAGTTACCCGAGCAAAAATTACCTTCTGAATGTAATAAGTAAAGTTACAATCATCGTAGAACGCGAGTCTTCAGAGAACCACTGAGTTTTTCCACATGGGTATTCCAGAGGGAAATACATTAGTCTGTTTCGTAGCTTTTAGTATAAGGATATTAAGTGGCTATCATTGCTGCCTTAGACTAAACAGACATTCAAAATGATAGCTCCCGAGCAAAATTAGAACGTCACTTTCGAGTTTTCAGGGTAACTTATTCAAATAGCTGAGTGGAAATGCCTTAACCCGTTCACTGTCATATGTTTATTCCGGCTCTATTCTCCACGACGTGGGGGCTGTATTCCCTGCCTCTAATATGAGACGATCTTAAGTGGGACCAAGGACTGTCAACTTGGAATGTCGTTTGGTGACCGCGGTTCCGATAGGAGAGTCTGGTATTAAGCTCCTCCACGGTTTGAGGTGCTCGAGTCCTAGGGAGTCCTCCCTCTCTTTAGCCGATACCTTCACTTCGCCTCCATTTTCCCTCTGATTAGTGTTAATAGAGGATGGTTGCCCAGTTGCACTTCCTCTTAGAACAATAATCACCACGATTACCTAAATCTCAACAAGCTGTGAGTAAATGAATGAGTGCTCAGGCTCCAAAGTTACCAAGCTCTCGATGCGATGTATATCAATTACTACAATATATAGATTACAATTTTATTTTCAGAAGTAAATTACGAGTAAATATTACTAAGAAAGTAGTCGTTAGAAGTAATAGAATTACTTGCCAACTCTATAAGTAAGATATTCGTGCTTATGACACAAGCTTGTATTACTCCGTGTTAACGTCAGATACGTACGGTACTGATGTCGGAACAGAGTACATTTTACTGTATTGTTACATCCTGATTGTTACAGAGCACTTCATAAGCAAGTAATACCTATTCTACGAATTCCATGATCATCGTCTTAGCGCTTGTCCCGCAATGGAGCAGCGTCTGCCGTCTTTTGTAAGCCAATTTTCACTTGGTTCTATGAAGGGTATCATTTAAAACCAGATGAATATCCCTCATGTCTTCTTGAAGGTGATCAAGCCAGTGTTTCTAGGACCGACCACGTGGCCTGTTTTCAGATGGTGTGATGTGAAGTACCCTCTGTACACATTACACGGCCACACCAAGTAGGTTATAATGATTATAGCAGAAACACTCTCGAAAGTGCAGCCACTACCACTATCTAGCGGCTCGCTGTCGACTGCTCCTTGTATTTGGTTAGGAATACTGCAGCATCAGGCTCACAATTGCTATCATGTGATGGGGATATTAAGTTATATATCTAATAGTTCTTAATGCACTGTGAAATTTAGATGCATCTGGAGCAACATTGTCGCCCACTTTATCCCTGACAATGGCAAATGTATTTTCCAGACTATCTTGTGTCAGTCTTCTAGTGAAGAGAAATCGAAAATCTAATCGCTCCATCAATTCTGACCGCAAAATCTTAAGAGTAGTGATATTATCTACCCAACCTCGAATACATATTAGGTTGAGTTTACTATTACCACCTCTGTTTAACACAATGATCCGCCTTAGATATTTTCTATTTCTACCAATTTTTCTAAATGATTAGAATTACTGCAAAGTTTATTTCTATACTGCTTGGGGCCAGATAGATAGATAGATAGATAGATAGATAGATAGATAGATAATGCCTTTATTGGTGGCGAAGTTAGGGCTCAAGGCCCTCTCTTACACTTAACCACTAGATGAGTATACATATACATAACTTATAATTTCGAATACAAATAAAACAAATAATACTAATAGCAATAGCAATAGCAATAATAATAATAATAATAATAATAATAATAATGAAAGAATCCTTAATTTTAAAATACACAAAATAACGTACACTTACAGTGATACTATGTTTTGAGGAACTGAAGATTTCAAATAATCTGTCACATATTTGTATTAAATCAGTTCTAACAGCCGCAGAGGGTGACAGTGAATTAAACTGAACACGCGCCTTTATGCCACATGCAACAGAATGGCGCACAGCCTGAACAGCTAAATACACCTTCATTGGTGAAAAGAAGCGAAGTGACATACATTGTTTTGTTAATTTTGGGGCTAGTCTGGGAATAATGGTTGAATCTTTGTTATAAAATTCTTCAGTATGAGACTAGCTACAAATTTCCCCGCCTACATTTAAATCATACTTCTTTAGATTGTTTTTGAGTGATTTAATCAAGTGAGGGGCGTTATAGAAAAAGTATTTTTTATTATTTATTTCTATTACTTGGATACCACGGTGGACAGAGGGAAAAGAAGCTGCGGGCATGAATTGGTCTATCTATAACAATCAAAAGATTAATTAAAAGCTTTAAAATTAGAGTTATATTTATTTTTTGGCTGTTTTTATGCTAAGTTTTAACAAAACAAAACGCTCAGCAACGGAACAAGATTTCGGGTACAGAACTAGCTCGTTAGCTTAGATACAAGATACAAGATATCTAGAAAATCAACCAAAATTGCTAATTAAAATTACGAGCTTAAAGCTCCCCATTTTACAAATGTTACTTGAGCACTGTTGCTCCATCAAGGAGACAGGTCTCCCAATTTTACAAATGTTACTTGAGCACTATTGCTCCATCCACTCAGTGGTCAAGGAGACAGGTCTCCCAATTTTACAAATGTTACTTGAGCACTGTTGCTCCATCCACTCAGTGGTCAAGGAGACAGGTCTCCCAATTTTACAAATGTTAGTTGAGCACTGTTGCTCCATCAAGGAGACAGGTCTCCCAATTTTACAAATGTTACTTGAGCACTATTGCTCCATCCACTCAGTGGTCAAGGAGACAGGTCTCCCAATTTCATTCACAGAGTACTCACAACGTGCAATCTTCCGAGAGCACCTTTTGCTCTACAAAGTTACCGCCTTCCAAAAGGCACCATTCAATATTTACACTAACACCTCTACAAGAATAGAAAGAGCATCTATCCTCTATGAATATATCCAGGAGGCTGCGCTCCGAACCTTATACCCTTACTGCCTTCTCAAGGCAACCTTCAACTTTTACATTTACAACCAGAGCATCTTTGCTCAATAAAATTAACATTTTCCAGGTCTCTCGAGGCACAACCTACATTTTACAATTCAAACCGTATTCACTGTCTTAAGCACTCAACAGTCTAACATCCTAACATAAATAATCATTTCTATAGCAGTATGGAATACTCATTCTACCGGAACTTGTTGGGAGAAAAAAACGCACATTAAAGTTACTGGCCCAAAAATCAAAATGATGCGGAGGCGGACACTTGCACTCCTTGAAATTTGCACTAAAAGTATTAAAACCCTATTTGGACGTTACAGAGGCTACGGAGGTGACTACATGGAGAAAAAATGCTAGGTGGATTTTAACTAACTCGAGGGGAGGGTTTCCTATCTTTAATAATGTAACATTACATTTCTAGTCTTCTAAAATGTAAATTTCTACTTCTAATGTAAATCATAGTCATCTCAATATCAAGTTGAGAGGGAATACAAGAGAGTTTTAATCACCATTCCCTGATTTCGGTTAAGTTCTTATGACATGTTTGAAATTTACATTTAAAGTTTGAAATTAACATTTGAGAAAATAAAAGTTACAGTACTAAATATTTGAAACGTACCCCCCGAGCTAGCTCTCAAAGACTATCACGTAATTACGCCGAGACTGCCATTACCTTGAGCTGGTGGACATCCAGAAGATGGACGAGGGAGCCTTTCCCCCTGCCTCCGTTACGTACACACTCTATACTGGAGCGGTCACCAGGCCTCGGCTTTTATAGCGGAGAGGAAAGTTCCAGGAAACTCTGGACCAAGGCTCTGTCCCACTCCCAATTCTTATTAGTTAATTTATTAAATATGAGAAATTTTTGATTGGTCGATAAATAAATGTACAAGAATTTTCACTGCCAACGTCTTCAGTTGGTGGGAAGATATAGAAGTGTTGATAACTTTTGTACATCAAAAACAAACAATAAATATTCCAGTTTAGGAAACCTTAACACACAACATTAATTTAAATTTTAATAGTTCATCTTCACCTCAGAGGGCGCAACATAAGTTGATAGCAGTGACATCTGTCGAGATATGTTCCACGCTATTTCCAAAATGAGTTTCAGATTTCATGACCTAGATGGCCTTCTACAAGGCGCTAGTTTTAAATGCATGGGGGGGGGGGTGAAGGGGGTGTATCTACGGTGCAGAAACCATGGCATGGATCTATTATGTTCTACCGCTTTTCCCACACCAGTGGGTGCGAGATGTGTCGCACATGTGCTTTTGACTCTGTTTTGCGATATGATGCTCTTCCCGGCGCCAAGCCTACGTGATGGGATGTAATCACTATTGCGTGTTGGTAGTGTTGCCTAAATATGAAGAGGAAAATTCTGGGACAAACACAAACACCCAGTCCCCGAGCGTGAACTAAGACCAAGTACAATATTATCAGACCTGAATGCATACAGTGGCGGCTCGTGATCAATTCCGCCAGTGGGGCCCGATATAGAGTCTCCGCACATTAAGAAGAGTCAATAATGTATAATATGAGTCAAAACAGACTGAATTCATTCACTATTTGTTCAGTTCATACGGAGAAAACTGGTGAAATGCCCAACTTCACGAACAGAGTCATTGAAATGTTTGCCAGTTAGAAGAACAGGCGTGCTCAACCGCTGTATAAATGCCATTTGGTGAGTTAAATTCTGTTTTCATTATTAACTATTTAGTGTATATATTTAGGCCGATATATTTCGCTATATGTACTCTCATTTGGAGTTTTTTGTGGTACGGTATAGATACCCATGTTTCTAAAATACCTGCCTCAATCCCATTTCCAGTTTCGACTGATAGTACGGTAGTTGCCTGCCATTATAATAGAAACTTTTCAAATGTTATCTGTCTGGAAGTAGGAAACGGGGTCTGCCATTGTAGCGAAAACTCCCCAAATCGATTATAACCGCGCAGTAAACAATGGGGCCTGCAATTTTAATGTAAACTTACCAACTCGATTGCGAATGGCAGTAGGCAAGTAAGCCTGCCGTTATCATCACAAATCCGTAACAAACACTTTACATTGGAAACAACGTATGGGGACCTCTCCATGCTGTTTCTCTGAAAACGCTAAGAGACAAGCTATTTTAAAACAATATTATTTACTGCATGTACAGTATTTACTTCAATATTCGTAAACAGTGCACAATACCGTAGCGAAACACGAGTACATTTGCTAGTATGGCAATAAGTTTAAGACTTAGCGGAGTAATCACAACAACTCTGTAAAAGGTAGGCCTAATTTTCACAAACCTACAATTCAGTACAAGTGTTTGCTAACATACCGAAGCACATTGCATGTGATATATTTCTAGTTGAAAGTAGGAGTTCTTATACATGGGAAGCAAAATATTAGAACGTTACTTTCTTTAAATAAAGTGCATTTTATGTAATGTCTGTGATATAAATGATATAAATATCGATGTAAAAGTGTTTAATTTGTTTCTTCGACATGGCCTCCAATATGAACCGGAGCGATAAATATCTTCTCTCCTCCTCACCGTGTCGAAAGTGGATTATTATTATTATTATTTTTAATGTGTACAACTTCGGCATTTTGGATATTCGTTGCACAAAATCCACATGCTAAAATTTTGTCACGGTATTTTTGGAGTCGGTTTACTACTGTTCTCCTGTATGTGTTGAAGAATGAGTCACTCTGCTGTGAACTTACTCCCTGGCAAGGAGTCACCTAGGCGCCTCTGCGAAGTAATTTGCACGTTACTGCTCATCGGAGGAATCGAACCCAATCCTGGGCCTAAGTTTGAGGTACATAAAATATTCCCTGTATCAATGTATCTTGTATCAAGTAATAGCCTGATGGTGGAATTCTGCAACACATATTGATTTATGATTTCTCAAAATAATCGAGCATTGCTCATTAGGCTTATTGTTCCAGATTGTTGTAAATAACATTACACACTTGTATGATGATGCTCTTATTCAGCTGCTTCAAAATTCCCACGAGGACTCCATCTTGTCCCGGTGCCTTTTCCTCCCTTGCAAAGGTTTATTGCTCTTATAACCTTTCCCTTGAGTATACCAGCGCCAGATTCAGAATAGCTGTCATATACCGCGCCATGGCTTATATTGAGCAAGAAGATTGTCTGTGTGACTTGTCGATCCTCTAACCTCCGTTCTGACATTGAAGTATCGTCATCTTTCTCCCTCCCCCTTATCCAGCTCCTGCTGGGCTGGGATTATGTCAGTATATTCCAGGGACCTCCTTAACTTTTACAGTATTGCCGCGCTTTTACTCTCCCTCATTTTAAAACTCCCCGTCATTTACAACATATTTTTGTTGGTCCTCTCTGTGTCCCAATGCCCGCAATGAACTAAAATATTTAAATTTACGTTTGCGACATTTTATGCATCCCGCTATTTACACCGCGTCAGTCTGTTCGCGACGGGTAAATGGAGTAAAATGGTGTCGCAACCAACCTGTAACGCTTCTACTAACCACGGCATGATGACAAAACTAGACAGCACAAATGTTACGACAACGCTCTGGCAAAACTAGGGGAAGCTTCGCAAACCTCATGACAACTCAGACGAGGGGGTTGCCTACCCAACAAATTATTACTTAATTATTTTATTAACATGAATTTTTTTTTGAGCTGGCGGTCTATGTGAAATTAGTGTGGACGAAAAACAGACACCATAACCAGGCAACCAGTGCACGACATATGGATGGAAGGTCGACGCTATTATGGTGGACAGAAAGGCATGTTTCGGAAAATGAGCGTAAAGCGGCGAATATTCTTGGCTTTGAACATTTAAGTGCATCGAATGGCTGGGGAATGAAACGCAGTTAGTGACGGGACTACGGAAGAGAAGATTGCAGGAGCTGACCCCCAATTACGAACAGGGGAACAATTGTAGTTTAAACGGAATTGGGCTGTTTTTCAAAGTGCTGCCCGGCAAGACCTTGGCATTCAAAGGGAAGTCTCACAGTGATATGAGGGACTCCACCACTTTTTGATAGGGAAATCGAAAAAGCCTCGTCGCTTCATGAGTGTGCGATCATTAAGAACTGCCTACGATGCCAGTCACAGTTTGGACGACATCGGAACTTTTTCGACAGCAGTTAGTGGCTTTCGATTCAAAAATGGGTGCGCAAAATAGGAAGGCCCTTCTTTTCATCGACAGTGGTCCTTCACATCCTGTGGATGTTCATTTAAGGAACATGCAGTTAGAATTTCTGCCTGTCAACTGCACACGTAAGCTGCGGCCTATGGATATAGACATTAGACACCTCTTTAAGTCATTGTATTGGAAGAACCTGGTGCAGCATATTTTATTCCTTATTTTAAGTTTCAGCCTTGGATGCGTTTCACTTTATTGCAAAGTTATGAAGCAGACGACAGTTTCAACTCTTGCCTCCCATTGAAAGAAGAAGAAGTAGGCCTGCTTGCTGAGGTATGGAGAATGCTGCGTTCAAACTGTACTGATGAGGACTTTCTTTCGTGTGGATGATTCTGTGATAACTGCAGAGGAAAGAAGTGTGGGGGCACAGTGAAGATATGCCTACCAGTACTGACGCAAGTGCTGCAGTGAACACTATACGCAGGCATCTGCCTTCTGTCCAGGGGCGTGAACATAATTTTAATATCCTTTATGAATTTGAAAAACAAATAGAGTACATTAGAGCTAAGAAGAGTAAACTGAAATAATTTCTGGTCTATTTCGGTAGCAAGCAGTGTTTGTGTAGTTTTCCATCTGGAATAAGTATGAGTTAGTATTGTTAATAGGTACAGTAGTAGTAATTAAAATATTTCATGAAGTGAGAATATTTATTGCCTGATTATGTTGAAATTCTAGGAAATGTACCCAGATTAAAATGATATACTCTACTACACTACATTCTGGTGGTCAGTGGATGAGTGGAATTACAAAGGCAGTGTAGTGTCAACAGTTAATTTACACTGGACCTTTACTTGAGCAGGCTTAAGATTAAAACACCGTAAATTAATATTTTGCCTTTGTGTAACGTTTACAGTATAGAAGTTGTTAGCTACTTTCCTCACGTTTACACCAGTATTCTATCTTCACATTTCGATTTAAGCGTGCCTTTTTTCAACTTAATTTTCCTGTATATTTTCGTATCTTTGGTTTTGTAACTAGTATTTTAATATTCTTTACCTCCCGCCTATTTTCCATTGTTTTCAGAATTTCCACAGTCACCTGTTCCTTTGTCTTATTAATGGAGTCGGGTGCGAGGTGTCCTTGTGCAGCAATTTTTGGTATATTTCACATCTTCCGTCTGACTTTTTCAAATTCGGGGGAAATTTGGCTTTTTACTGGAAATAACTGATAAGATCTTTGTAACTTTGATTTTGATTTCATCATCCTTCACTAAATGTGTGTCTACATTCTTGTTGATGCCACTGGATTTTATCAGTCATTTAACACTGTCCTACTTGTACCAACAACTCGCGTGTGATGTATTCTAACAGAGAGGAATCTGTTCTGAAATCTTATATTAACCAAGGTAAGGTCTATATCGAAATATGGATGCAATTTTAACGACGGAATAATTGGTGGCTAATCTGTAAGCCTAAATTTCTCCTCTGTTACCTCTTTCTTATATCCATAACTCACACCGGCATATTTTATTGAGGGGCATTTGACTTTCCAATACATTCACTTGGTATTTATATATTTGTCGTCATCCGGCTGTCCTCAGTTTTAATCCATTTTCTATTAATTTCAACTTACTTTACTGAATTATTTTCTTCCTTAATTACCGTATGTATGCGAGTGCTAATCCCGAAAGCTTGACACTGTTTCCTTTGAGGAAATATTCTAAGCTATGCAAATGTATAACTTTCGGCCCCGGAAAATATCGTAATATGGATGCAATTTTAACGACGGTGCACACCTTCGTTTCGGGATAATTGGTGGCTAATCTGTAAGTCTTATCACAAATCAGAAAGCACAATCGCCTTTCATTTTGGAGAGATTTACAACTTTGGTCCTATGACTTTTTATCGTATTTCTATTCCTTATACGTTAAATAGAGCTGTATTTCTCGATTTCAAATTAATTTTGTACTTTCACACGTATATGTTAACATTAATTTGGCCCACTTATAGGAAAGATAGAATTATGACATTCGGCACGCACATTGGCATGACCAGTGGCAATGTGATAGCCAAATTTTATGTTTCTATCTGTCACATGAGTATCACAAATATAAAGTAGTATTCGAAAACTGTACAAAATTTCACACACAATGATTCTAACTCAATCTAATCCATAAAGATAAGAGATACGAGAAGATGTCATTGGACCAACCATGTAAAACACTGAAAGAGGCGTCTGATGGTGAGGTCCGTTTGCAGATATGTCGCAGAGTTTCAAAGCAGTAACCCTCGAAATAAAGGTCTGCACTTCTAGAGTGTGTCTGTACATTGACAATTTTGGCGACATTTCTGTACAGTTATCCGTTTCAGGTGTAATAATAACAACCATCTCCATAATGTTTTGGTTTAGTTTCCTGAAAGTCCTAATTTTAACCCTCCTCGCCCAAAATTCTCATTGCGGCATAATCTGCCAGACGAACAAGAAAACAGAAAATTGGCAAAATTATAGGTTTTAGCCTGTAACGGACAGAACATTTCCAAGAGCTTTACATTTTTAACTTTTTCCCCAAAGAATATCGAAATATGGAGGCAATTTTAATGATGGTGCAGATCTTCGTGAAGTCCTATCACATAAGGGAAGGCACAATCTCCGTTCAATTTGGAGTGAACTACAACCTTGGTCTTATGACTTTTTGTTGTATCTGTATGCCTTTTACGTTTGATTTTTGTCTATTTCTCGATGTTAAGTTAATTTGGACTTTTCACATGCATAATTCAAAATTTCAATCACTTATAAGAAAGATAGAATCTTCAAACCCTACAAGAAAATTGGCCCACCCAGTAGCCATATGTGAGCCAAATGCTATGTATGTAGCTGTCACATAATTATCTGAAAAGTAATGCAATGTGAGATAATCTTACAAAAATTGTACCCTATTCAACGTTTCTAACTCAATCTGACCCATGAATAGATCAGATATCATACGACCAGCCTTTTAGGCCGCTAAATCTGACGTCTTACGGTACAATCCTTTGTCGATATGACGTACCGTTTTGCAGCAGTCAATCTGTAAATGAAGGTCTGCAATATTTTAAGCATGCATATACTTTCGTATGTCGACCTATATATATTCACTGATGTCGTGTTCTAGCGATCGAGAAAGGGTGTGTCTGCTATTGTAATCAGTACTCCCCACACCGACTTTGACTGGCAGTAGGAATGGGGTCCTTCCCCAACATCTGTGTAACTGGCATTAGTAAGGAAGGCCTACCATTGTAATGAATAATTCATTCTCGATTTGACTTGCAGAAGGCAAGGGAGCATGCATTGTTGTTTAAAAGTCCCCTACTCGATTGTTTTAGGCTGTAGGCAAGGGTACCCGCCCTTATAAACAAATTTATCCATCTAAAATGTGACTGGTATTAGGCATAGTGGCCTGCTATTTTGATGGAAACTCACCAACTTGGTGTGACTGGTAGTAAGCTGGCTGGCTGTAGGAAAAGGGGCCTGTCATTATAATTATAACTGCACAACTCAATTTCGACTGGTAGTAGGGAAGTTGCCAAACATTCTAATGAAAACTGTAATCTGTCTGGAAGTAGGAAAGAGGGCCTGCCATTGTAACGAAAACTCCCAAATCGATTGTGACAGCGCAGTAGGCGATGGGGACTGCAATTATAATGAAAACTTCCACACTCGATTGTGAATGGCAGTAGGCAAGTGAGCCTGCCGTTATCATCACAAATCCGTAACAAGCACTTTACATTGGAAACAACGTATTGGGAACCTCCCTGTGCTGTTTCTCGGATAACGGTGAGGGACATGCCATTTTAAAACAATCTTATTTACTGTATGCACAGTATTTACTTCGATATTGGAATACAATGTAGAATACCGTAGCGAAGCACGGGTACATTTGCTAGTCTGGAATAAGTACGAGTTAGTATTGTTAATAAGTACAGTAGTAGTAATTAAAATATTTCATGAAGAGAGAATATTTATTGCCTGATAGAAAATTATGTTGAAATTCTAAGAAATATACACAGATTAACACTTGAACTGCCACATTTTGGTTTAACGCAGATGCTATCTCGGCGCACTTAGCTGAGGATTTTGAGCCACTTCACGCACAATTTGACGTTTGTCTTGTACTGATAACTTTGAGGGGCGGCCAGTTCTTGATCTGTTTTGTTGTCTTTGTTCTTTTGTACCTGTACACAATATTTTTAACAGTTGTAACAGTTCTGCCAATTATTTCACTTATTATGTCCTTAAAAGATTTGACTTTTTTAAAATAGTCACACTAAAATCTCTTCCTTTCTTCCACGGTTGTTTCATTTTCCTTCCCATTGCTGGCCGAACACGGAAACAGTGCTGAATATTACCTTCCAACGTATCAGCACACACACACACTGAGCCCGAGTTGCGGCAGATAGCACGATGTCACGAAGATATTGTTTACTAGATCAAAACTTGTTTGGCGTGTAATGACGCACGCCGTTGTATTGCTGTTCCATTTGCAAAAAGCGTGAATCTCAGACTGCGTACCGTATTCAACCCACTGATGTACTTGACTGTCCTAGATATCTGCATACGAGTAATTTCAGTAGAATTGTAGTGAAGATAAGGTATAATATATTAGATAGTATCTAGGCAGTTATATTCGTGTTTTTCTTCGTGTACGGCAATCCTTTCGCTACTTAAGCATTTAAATAAACTCAGTGTAGTGTACCGGTAGTGTAGATACATTGTAGTATAGATACAGTACATTTAGATAGTGCCGTATCTGGCCTGCTATATTCGTGTGTTATCTTTCGTGTGTATTAGACCATAATACTAATAATAATTTGTCTAAGCATTTAGCTTCGTTGGTAATCTCTGAGTACAGTAGTTCTTGCAAGTTTCATTTCTGTTTGTGCTTAGTAGTGACATACGGTACCGGTGTTGTAATTAGGGTACGTCTGAAAGTAGTTTGAAATTACTATAGTGTACTGTACAGTAGTATACGAGTAATATCCTGTTAGAATTTAGTGTGCTTATTTTATTATTGTAAAATATTTGTGTAGTACTGGTGTAGTAGATGTATCCGTAGAAACTCGTACTAAAATACTGTTGTTGTAATTACGATAGGCTTAATTGCAGTTTGGAATTGTGTAGTTCTTGCGTATTACTTTCTATATTCAGTAATTAACAGCAGTTTTCATCCTGTTAGGGGTTGTAGGATACAAAATAGAGCACGACTAAGTAGTATTGTAGTGTAGTCGTATATTAATTACTTTATTGTGCGATCTTTGAGTACTATCCCAGACAAAATATCCCTCCGTTCATTTATTTTTTGCAAATAAGTTATTTTATTTTTAATTTCATTTTTTCCATAAAGAATGGCTAAGGAGCGCGAGTGTACGAACTGTGGGTGTGGCGCGGCATTGACGGTTATGAGGGTGGAGTTGGAAAGTTTGAGGGAGATAATTAGGATTCTCACAGAAGACAGGAAGGAAGATAGGGCTCCCTCAAACAATGTACAGGTTACAGTAGGTGTACAAGAGCGAGGGGAAGCAAAGGGGGGAGTTGTAGAATACAGGTGGTCTAATGTTCTAAGGGGAAGGAGATTGCAGGCTAAGGGCTCTATTCAGGATCAGAATTCAGGACAGGTGTCTGTGCGAAATCGGTACGAGTCACTCCAGGTAGAACAACAGAGGGAAGGTGAGGGACAGGGAACTGTTGGTGAGATGTGTGGAAGTAAGAGGAAGGGAAAAGGTAGGAAAGGGAAATGTAGAGTAGAGGATAGGAAAATACAGGTCGAACAGGGACATGGGAAGGAGAAAAGGGATAAGGAAGTAGCTTCTGCAGCTATCAGGAAAGATAGGGCTGACCAGGAGTGGAGGGGATCAAATGAGGTGAGTAGGGTTGAGGTTCTGGTCATGGGGGATTCCATCGTTAGACACGTGGGGAAAGTGTGTGGGGGAAAGGGAACCAGGGTAGAATGTTATCCAGGAATTAGGTTGAGGCAGATGTTGAGGAAAGTAGAAGAGAGGGAGGAGGGGAAGGAGAAGGTGGTAGTGTTTCACGATGGTACCAACAACGTAAGGCAAGCTGATATAAGTACCAACATAGTTGGAGATGTGTGGGATCTGGTAAATGCAGCACGGGTGAAGTTTAAGAAAGCAGAGATTGTTATTAGTGGAATACTGTGTAGGAGGGATACTGACTGGAGGGTGATTGGGGATTTAAATGAGACTATGGAGTGGGTATGTGGGAAACTGGGAGTGAAATTTCTAGATCATAATGGGTGGGTAGGAGATAGGGATCTGCGCTCAGATGGCCTTCATTTAAACCGCAGTGGTACGTATAAGTTAGGAAATTTGTTTGGAAGGGTAATAGGGAGGTACATTCAGGGAAACGGGATGGCCTAGGGAGTGGTGATAAGGGAACAGGGAACTGGAAATCAAGTAGGGATGAGATAAAATTGTTAGTGTTGAACTGTAGAAGTATTGTAAAGAAAGGAATAGAATTAAATAATTTAATAGATATATATTTACCAGATATTGTAATAGGAGTTGAATCATGGCTGAGAAATGATATAATGGATGCAGAAATTTTCTCACCGCACTGGAGTGTGTATCGTAGAGATAGGATAGGAATGGTGGGAGGGGGAGTGTTCATTCTGGTGAAAGAAGAATTTGTAAGGTACGAAAAAGTTAAAGATGAGACACATGAAATTCTAGGTGTAAGGCTCATTTCTAAAGATAATAGGCAACTTGATATATTTGGAGTGTACAGATCGGGAAAGGGTAGCACTGACGCGGATTTGGAATTATTTGATAGGATAGTCAGCTATGTGGGAAACGACATGGAAAGAAATGTGATTGTAGCGGGAGATCTGAATTTGCCAGATGTCAATTGGGAAGGAAATGCGAACGACAGGAAGTATGACCAAAAAATGGCAAATAAATTAATATGGGAAGGACAGCTGATTCAGAAAGTGATGGAACCAACCAGAGGGAAAAATATCCTGGATGTGATGCTGATAAAACCAGATGAGCTCTATAGGGGAACTGAAGTAATAGATGGTATTAGTGATCATGAAGCTGTTTTTGTGGTAGTTAAAAATAAATGCGATAGAAAGGAAGGTCTTAAAAGTAGGACTGTTAGGCAGTACCATATGGCTGATAAAGCAGGTATGAGGCAGTTTCTAAAAAGTAACTATGATCGGTGGAAAACGGTAAATAAAAATGTAAACAGACTCTGGGATGGGTTTAAAGAAATTGTTGAGGAATGTTTGATCAAGTATTCTATAATTATGATAACATTGCTTTTACTGACGTTTTTGTAATGACCTATGTTGGCTTCAGTTAGGAAAATCACAAAGTCAGTCTTTCTGAGAATCCCGTAGCGAAGCACGGGCACATCAGTAGTAAACTAATAAAGCTAAGAATATGTTCGCGTTTATCCCCCCAAACCCACTCCTCGCAGAAGAGAACAAACTTGAAAGCTTGCGCAAATTTTGCGAAATGAAATGAATAAAAGTATGTGTAAGGAGCGATGTTAACATTTGGCAATGATTATAAACTAGACGGCCTGCAGTAAATATTGTCTTAATTTCAAAATATTGTCAACCATACTAAAAAATGAGTCTGGCGGGTTTTTTTCTCTCGCTGTCGCCATCGGGACGTGTGTGTAGAATATTTCTTGCGTCATGAATATTCTCCTCCTCTGCGAACCATGTGACCTTGCCGCGGTGGGGAGGCTTGCGTGTCCCAATGATGCAGATAGCCGAGCCGCAGGTGCAACCATATCGGATGGGTATCTGTTGAGAGACCAGACTAACGAATGGTTCATCGAAAGGGGGGTAGCAGCCTTTCGGTAGTTGCAAGGGCGGCAGTCTAGATGTGTGACTGATACGGCCTTGTAATAATACTCAACATAGATTAGCTGTGTTGCTACTGCTACACGGCTGAAAGCAACGGGAAACTAAGCCGTAATTAACTCCCGAGGACATGCAGCTCTCTCTGTATGAATGATGTACTGATGATGGCTTCCTCCCGGGTAAAATATTCCGGAGGTAAACTAGTCCCCCATTCGGATCTCCGGGTGGGGACTACGCGAGAGGGGGCGATCATCAGGAGGATGGATGTTGACATTCTGCGAGTCGGAGCGTGGAATGTTACAAGTTTGAATCGTTGTGGTAGGTTAGAGAATCTGAAAAGGGAGATGGATAGGCTAAAGTTAGATGTAGTTGGTATAAGTGAAGTACGTTGGCAGGAAGAACAAGATTTTTGGTCAGGCGACTACCGAATTATCAACATAAAATCAAACAGGGAAAATGCAGGAGTTGGTTTAATAATGAATAAGAAAATAGGGCAGCAGGTAAGCTACTACGACCAGAATGGTGAAAGAATTATTGTCGTCAAATAGACACCAAACCAATGCCCACCACAATAGTGCAGGTCTATATGCCTACTAGTTCAGCGGATGATGAAGAAATCGAAAGAATATATGAGGAGATAGAAGATTTAATACAATATGTAAAAGGTGACGAGAATCTAATTGTGATGGGAGACTGGAATGCAGTGGTAGGCCAAGGAAGTGAAGGTAGTACAGTAGGAGAATTTGGATTGGGACAAAGGAACGAAAGAGGAAGTCGGCTGGTTGAATTCTGCACTGATCATAATTTAGTCCTTGCCAGTACTTGGTTCAAACACCACAAACGACGGCTGTATACGTGGACGAGACCTGGAGACACTGGAAGGTATAAAATAGACTTCATTATGATTAGACAGAGATTCAGAAACCAGGTGCTGGATTGCAAAACTTCTCCAGGAGCAGACGTGGACTCTGACCACAACTTGTTGGTCATGAAATGCCATCTGAAGTTGAAGAAATTGAAGAAAGGAAAGAATGCAAAAAGATGGGATCTAGACAAGTTGAAAGAAAAGAGTGTGAGGGATTGTTTCAAGGAACATGTTGCACAAGGACTAATTGAAAAGGCTGAAGGAAACACTATAGAGGAAGAGTGGAGAGTCATGAAAAATGAAGTCAGTAGGGCTGCTGAAGAAATGTTAGGAAGGAAGAAAAGATCAACTAAGAATCAGTGGATAACTGAGGAGATACTAGACCTGATTGGTGAACGACGAAAATACAAGAATGCTAGAAATGAAGAGGGCGGAAAAGAATACAGGCGATTAAAGAATCAAGTGGATAGAAAGTGAAAGGTAGCTAAGGAAGAATGGCTGAAGGAGAAGTGCAAGGATGTCGAAGGTTGTATGGTTGTAGGAAAGGTAGATGCTGCATACAGGAAAATCAAGGAAACCTTTGGAGAAAGGAAATCTAGGTGTATGAATATTAAGAGCTCAGATGGAAAGCCACTTCTAGGGAAAGAAGACAACGCAGAAAGATGGCAGGAGCATATCCAACAGTTGTATCAAGGTAAAGATGTAGATAATTTGGTTCTGGAACATGAAGAGGCTGTTGATGCTGATGAAATGGAAGACCCAATTTTGAGGTCAGAGTTTGACAGAGCTGTGAGTGACCTCAATAGGAAGAAGGCACCTGGAATTGATGAGATTCCCTCTGAATTACTGACTGCCTTAGGAACAACCAGCATGGCAATGTTATTTCATTTAGTGTGCAAGATGTATGAGACAGGAGAAGTTCCATCCGATTTTCGGCAGAATGTTGTTGTACCTATTCCCAAGAAAGCCGGTGCTGACAGGTGTGAAAACTACCTCACCATTAATTTACTATCTCATGCCTGCAAAATTTTAACACGTATTATTTACAGAAGAATGGAAAAACAAGTTCAAGCTGAGTTGGGAGAAGATCAATTTTGCTTCAGAAGAAATGTAGGAACACGTGAAGCAATCCTGACTTTACGTCTGATCTTAGAGGATCGAATCAAGAAGGACAAGCCCACGTACATGGCATTCGTAGATCTAGAAAAGGCATTCGATAATGGTGATTGGACGAAGCTATTTATGATTCTGAAGATGATAGGGATCAGATACCGAGAATGGAGAATTATCTACAATCTGTATATAAATCAGTCTGCAGTGATCAGAATCGAGGGCTTTGAAAAAGAAGCACCAATCCAGAAAGGAGTGAGGCAAGGCTGCATTTTGACCCCTCTCCTTTTCAATGTTTACATAGAACAGGCAATAAAGGAAATCAAAGAGAAATTTGGAAAGGGAATCACAGTCCAAGGAGAGGAAATCAAAACCTTGAGATTTGTCGATGATATTGTTATTTTATCTGAGACTGCAGAAGATCTCGAGAAGTTGCTGAATGGTATGGATGAAGTCTTTGGTAAGGAGTACAAGATGAAAATAAATAAGTCCAAAACAAAAGTAATGGAGTGCAGTCGAACGAAGGCAGGTGATGTAGGAAATATTAGATTAGGAAATGAAGTCTTAAAGGAAGTGGATGAATATTGTTACTTGGGTAGTAAAATAACTAACGATGGCAGAAGTAAGGAGGAGATAAAATGCAGACTAGCACAATCAAGGAAGAGCTTTCTTAAGAAAAGAAATTTGCTCACTTCAAACATTGATACAGGAATTAGAAAGGTGTTTTTGAAGACTTTCGTGTGGAGCGTGGCATTGTATGGAAGTGAAACATGGACGATAACTAGCTCAGAACGAAAGAGAATAGAAGCTTCTGAAATGTGGTGTTACGGAAGAATGCTGAAGGTGAGATGGATAGATCGAATCACGAATTAAGAGATACTGAATCGAATTGGCGAGAGGAGATCGATTTGGCTTAATTTGACGAGAAGAAGAGATAGAATGATAGGACACATCTTAAGACACCCAGGACGTGTTCAGTTGGTTTTTGAAGGAAGTGTAGGTGGTAAGAACGGTAGGGGTAGACCATGGTATGAATATGACAAGCAGATTAGAGCAGATGTAGGATGCAATAGTTACGTAGAAATGAAAAGGTTAGTACAGGATAGGGTGGCATGGAAGCTGCATCAAACCAGTCTATGGACTGATGACTCAAACAACAACAACAACATAAATATTCTATTGTGCATGCAATTCTTAATTCTGAAATGAATAGATGGAATAGATCTGTGGTTTGGGTGCATTTTGAAAACTTTCAGCTAAATGTCTAGTGTGTAAAAATTAGTTCAAGTGCAAAACCAACACTTCCAATTTAAGAGATCATTTGAAACGGAATCATTTTACAGTGCTTCCAGAAAGTGCCAATACTAGGATAACGAAAAATAATATTTTTCTCCCTTGAAGAAACTCAAGTCGAATATGTGTATTCCCGTATATTTGTACGCGGAGTTTCCTTCTCTATTATAGATCCTCTTTGGGCCAGACATAGCAGGACATTACACCAAGTGCTCTTATTTTGGCGTATTACAATAATCCCATCATATTATTGGCTTTAAATTCTTGACTACACATAAGGTATACTTCACATTTCACGCATTGTTTTTGTCTTGTTTTCCTTCGCTACTGGTTTAACTTCTCCTTTTTTTTTGCATTTCTACTGTCTTTTGTTAGCTGTTCTCCTCCAATGAGGGTGCGTACTTCTATTGTTTTCAATGACATTACTTCCAGTATTTGTCAGGTTAGGTTTTTGTCCACCCGTTTTTACCAACCTGGTTCTGTATCTATCACCATTACATCAGTCTGTTCTTCCTGCTGTTCTACATCTATAGCCATCTCCCATCCCTTAATATATACCTCATATGTCGTTCAATGTCCATTAATCCTCTCTACCTTAAATGTTGACCCGGACTTGTTCGTCTTGTAAAAAGTAGCTGAGGTGGGTCACTCTAGCGTGAAGATTAGCACCCTGTGTCCTTGTGTGTTTCCTATACCGGTATATCCTGAGCATTATATTTGTAATTCAAGGGGAGTGTGACGCGTCGCTGCAATCCATCTTGCAACAATAACATAAGGACTCGGCAAGTTTGAGTCCTCTAGCCTCTCACACTCCAACTCCAAGCAGGTAACCTACAAGAGGTGCCCCCGTTAAGCCGAGCAACCCAGTGGAAAGTTCGGGTAACCAATCCCAGCGGAAAGCTGGGTCGGCGAGCCGACCAGTGCGGGAAGATCACCAATCCGTCAATGAAGCAGGCGTGGTGATTATGCTTCACATCCTTTAAATCAAAAGACAATGAGTGACATTAAGGTGAAATTCCTACATTCCGGAGGTAAAATAGCCCCACAATCGGATCTCCGTGTGGTTGCTACTTTGATGTCTCATGAAAGAGAAACAACCATAGGAAAAATCCAAACCTACCAGCTTTGCACGTACAACTGTCGTTCTCTATTAGGCAATGACAGGTTAGAAGAGCTCGAAGATGAACTGAGAAAGATCAGCTGGAGCGTAATCGGTCTATCTGAAGTACGCCGTAAAGGTGAAGGGTGTTACCTTGTGAATTCTGATAATCGATTCTATTACTGTGGTGAACCTGAAGGAGGGCTTAATGGAGTAGGATTCCTAATCAATCAATATCTCGTAAACAAGGTCTCTGTATTGGAAGGTACTTCAGGTAGAATTGCGCGATTAGTTCTAAAACTCTCTAAGAGATACGAAATGCACATTGTGCAAGTATATGCCCCCACATCAAGCCATTCAATGAAGGAGTTAGAATCCTTTTATGAGAGTCTACATGAAACCTGTGAGAAGGGAAGTGACTGTCACTTTCAGATAGTAATGGGTGACTTCAATGCGAAGGTTGGAACCTGTAAGACTGGTGAAACTGTTATTGGAATCTGTGTGGTAGACGAGAGAAATGAGAGAGGGGAGAGATTGGTCCAGTTTGCCGAACACACCAACATGCGTATAATGAATACATTCCTTAAGAAACACCCAGGGCGTAAATGGACATGGAGAAGTCCCAATTTTGAATACACCAATGAGATCGATTTTGTTCTCTGTAACATCCCTCAAATCATTAAAGATATATCAGTCCTCAACAGATTCAATACTGGTAGTGACCACCGATTAGTAAGGGCTAGAGCCGAGTTAAACATTAAGGAACATCGACTTAAACTAGTGCGGTAGAAAAAGAAACAAATAAATCTTAAACGTTTAGAAGAAAATTAAGGGAAATTCCATCAAGCCCTTCAACAAAGCCTACATGAAACTGGTGAAAATTTGGTAAAAATGCTAATGGATACGGCTGAAGTAATTGGAGGGTTCATAAAGAATAACACTCGGGATAAGAAACTCAGAGATGATACCAGGAACCTGCTAAAGAAGAAGAGAGAAATGAAAATTCAGTCCGACTGTGACAAAATACAGTACTCTGAGCTGTGCAAAACCTTAAGAAAGAGAATTAAAACCGACTTAAAGAAATTCAATGAAGATACCTAATCTAAGAACTTGCTTATCTGAAAAATGAAGTTTGAAGTCTACTAAAAGGAGGCTACAGATCGGGAAGAAGCAATAAATTGCATTAGATGGAGACAACGGCCGAATTACCGATAGGGAAGAACTTCTTGAGTTCATCAGAAACTTTTAAAGCAAGTTGTACGAGAAGGCTGATGATAACCTGTCTTTGCCTGACTTATCCAACATTTCCCAAGTCCAGAAAGTTCTCCCATCTGAGATCAGATATGCTATAAACAGTATGAAAAAGGAATCAGTCGCAGGTAGCGAACCTTTCAGTTAGCGTTCTCAAACTTGCTGGTGATGAAACTTTAAGACACTTGGCAAAAATATTCACGTCTTGTCTACGCAATGCAATCATCCCTCCGTCTTGGAACAGAGCAATGATAATTCTCCTGCACAAAAAAAGGGAACATACATGACATCAGAAACTATCGTCCTATTACCTTGCTTTCTGTCCTTTACAAGGTTTACACCAAGGTACTTACAAATAGAATCAGTTCAACGCTTGATTTTGCCCAACCAATTGAACAAGCAGGTTTCCGCCGAGGTTTTGAAACAATCGACCACATACTCACCCTTCGTGAAGTTATCAGCAGAAGTAATGAATATCAAATGCCGCTCTGTATAGCCTTTGTGGACTTTGAAAAGGCTTTTGACTCGGTGAGCCACGCTGCTGTTATGCAAGCCTTAGCTGAACACGGCGTCGATATTGCCTACATAAGAGTACCCCAACATATCTACGAAACCTCTTCAGCCTTCGTGAACGTTAATGTGCCAACCACGGATTTTCCAATTCAAAGAGGTGTAAAGCAAGGCGACCCCATTTCTCCCAAGTTGTTCTCAGCAGTATTAGAAATGGCCATGTCAAAAATCAACTGGCAAAGTACAGGTATCAAAATCAATGGGAAAAGGCTAAACAATTTTAGGTTTGCAGACGACATTACACTTTTAGCCAACGGCATCGATGAACTACAAACTCTAATACAAGATCTTGTCTCAGCCTGTCAAAAAGTGGGACTATCCATGAACCTTTCTAAAACCAAAGCAATACCGTACTCAACAAATGGGCCCCAACAGGAAAGCTGCATGTGGGAAACTCCACATTACAACACGTCAGTGAGTATGTTGGGCAGCTTGTGAACATGAAATGGGACTTAAGACCGGAAATCCTCCGACGTATCAAACTAGGATGGCAAGCCTACGGAAGAAATTCTTCAATCTTCAAATCCAACATGCCAACCCACCTAAAGAAGATAGCCTTTGAACAGAGTGTTCTTCCTGTACTGACTTACGGTTGTGAAACCTGGACATTGAGCGAGTTTGTTAAGCTAAAACTCAGAACAACCCAAAGAGCTATGGAACGGCTTATGCTAGGCTTCACGAAGAAAGACAGGAAGAGAGCAGACTATATCAGGTCAGTCACAAAGGTCAGTGACATTTTAGAAAGGGTGTTTACCCTAAAATGGCAGTGAGCAGGCTATGTTGCTCGGAGAACTGATTTTAGGTGGACAAAGCTTGTGCTTGAGTGGAGTCAGAAAGATCATCTGAGACCTATGGGAAGACCACCGGACAGATGGGATAAAGACATCCGGAAGATTACTGGGATCAATTGGCAGAACATCGCTCAAGACCGTCCCAGGTGGGGAGACCCCATGAAAACCTACCTTGCTTCGGACTTAAAGAGGCCACATCATGGGCGCCCATATGACAGCTCGTACGGAGGGGCCGAGACCTGGGGTTACGTAGTATTTTTAATATTTTGGAAGATAAATGACGACTTGTATTCTGCGGTACAATAACCCACGGTATCCCCTGCCTGTTGGTGGGGGACGGTACTACAACTTCTACGTAATACTGATTTTAAAACCATTTTCTTGAAAGGAAAACACCTGACTACATTATTGTTTTGCCCTTCACTGAGAGCTAGTAGGGGGGGGGGGGGGGGGGCACGGCCCCACCCTGCCCCCGGGTATGGGCGCCCTTGGGCCACATCGTAAAAAGATTGAATATGGCTGATAATGATAGTGATATAACTAATTCTATTACAAACGGTTGTACATGCGCTACCTTTACTAGTGAACTATTTCGTGTGCTTTGGAACCACTTTTTATGTCAATGCACTCCCTTCGTACCTCAATTTGCAAGTCCTTGTCCATCAAGCAATTATGAAATTCTCATCTGTGTACACATTTATAGGAGTTTGGTGCGAGCGTAGCAATCGTACGTTTCTTTATAAATATTGTACCTGGGTGACATAACAATCCCACAACCATTTCAAGGAGGAGAAGAAGAAGTGGCGTATTCTTCGGAGTTGTCAGAGGAAATAAATCCTTTATAAATTCAGCCTGTTCTACTAAAAAAAAAAAAAAAAAAGGTAAACTCGTGTCCTCATACCGAGGTGGTGCAGCCCTTTTCAGGCACACCCCCATTGGAGGTGAACTGCATGTACCATTTTAACCACATACCAGCTCTCCTGCCATTCTTTAATTTCTGGCAGTACCGGGAATCGAACCCGGGCCCCCGTGGACGGCAGCTAATAACACTAACCGTTACGCTCCGGAGGTGGCAGCCTGTTATACTGAATCATTTATATCAAATTTGTTCTTCAAGCGTTTAAGTGATTAAACTACGTTCAAATATCCGGTTTTGTTTCGAAGTGGTAGGTATGTGGTTGTACAGCTTATTCCGTTAGTTGTGTTACAGATTTTCTTCATTGAGGAATTGTGATTTCTATCATTTTGCACTGTGTCCGCAACCCCTAACATATTGCCGGTAATGTTCAAGATCCAATAATTTACTTTTGAAAAGATTTCAATTGTGAACCGTAATAAGTTAATACTAATCTTTCTCAGTTTCAGCATTCTAGCCTACATCTTTTTTATATGTAATAATAATATTTAATAATTTAATATTTAATTTATTTTTAATTTTCTTCAATTTCATTTTTACTTAAGCATTAAAAATGTATACCCGTATAACTAGCCCCCTCATTGTAAACTCGTAGGCTTTTGCGTTACAATTGCCAGCAAGTCTAACCCTCGTATATTGTAGCAATATTTATGATATAGGCCCTATTTCAATTTAGTGGAATGAGGATTTTTTCTGAAGAGCTATTCAGATGAAGAAATGCAGATGGTAGTTTCAGAAAGAAATGACAAGATGTAGTGTATAATTTTAATTATTGTGTTGATGTGTTGTTTACTTCTGTGTGCAATTTAAATGTGACGCTGTGAATGTTCAGTATTTCTTTACACTGTAGGCTGCGAATCATGGTATAAGGTTATGAAATGTGGAGAGTTGTTTTGTTTAGGTTTTCCACGTGCCTGTTGCATATGTCAAAATTGTTGTGTAATACATCGGGCGCAAATTATTCTTGTATTCCTTTGGGATGTCCCAGTTCTGACTATACATCTCAAACAGTGGTAAAATCCCATTGGCTTGTTCAGTTCTCTTTCCAATTTCTTCAACTGTTTTCCCATCTTCTGAAATACTCTTCCCGAATACTTGAAGCTTTCCACAACTTCTAATGGTCTTCCATTTACTTCAACATTCCCACTTCCTTCTCTATTACCTCTCGTCACCACTACTATCGTACACTTCTCCACACTTATTTATATTCCATATTTCTCTATCTTGTGATTCCATACAGTAACATGTTCTTGTACTTCCATTTCACCTTATCCCCATATTACAATGTCATCTGCAAAGAGCAAGGCGTTTGCCGGCTTGGCTCCCATTTTTTGTTGTATACTCTTGTGGATTTCATCCATGACTGTAATGAAGTGTAGAGGGGATAATACACATCCTTGTTGAGTCCTCCTCCTACTCTGAACCAGTTTGTTTTGTCCTATCGTAGTCTTCACACATTATCTACTCATATTTCATTTTTGGCTAACTGCTTCTTCTCCTCTCCCTGTCATCTTTTTATCACTGCATCCAAGACCACTTGCAGAGCTACACGGTCATATGCCTCCTTAATATATATAAATGTCATCACTAAATCCCGCCAAAACTCATATTTCTTCTGCATAATGTTCTTTAGTTTCAACGGATTGAAAAACTTTAAAAAAAAATATGTTTGCACTTGCTGCCTCTGCGGATCAGCGGTAGAGTGTCGGCCTGCGGATCCCAAGATAGCGGGTTCAAACCCGGCTGAGGTAGTCGGATTTTTGAAGGGCGGAAAAAAGTCCATTCGACACTCCATGTCGTACGATGTCGGCATGTAAAAGATCTCTGGTGACACATTTGGTGTTTACCCGACAAAATTCATTAAATCTCAGCCACAGACGCCCAAGAGAGTTTCGGTTTACTCGGTCTGCCATCTAGTGGAGGGCTAGAGTAAAACGGAACGTCGAAATTGACGAGCAGACAGCCTGATGGCGTCATCTTGAAATGTCTGCACACGGTAGCTGAGGCCATACGATTATTATTATTATTATTATTATTATTATTATTATTATTATTATTATTATTATTATTATTATTATTATTATTATTATTATTTTTGCACTGAGTGTGGAGTACAGCACGGTATGGAAGTGAAACATGGATAATAACTGGTGCCAAGATAAACAGAGTTGAAGCCTTTGAAATGCCGTGTTATCGGAAGTTGTTGAAGATCAGATAGGTAGAACATTTCTCAAATAAAGATATAGTGAATCAGCTTGACGAGAAGAGAACATTTTGTGAGAATTTGATTCTAGGAGGGTAGAATTTTATAGAACAAATCTCAAGGTACTGTGAACTTGTTCTGTTAGTTTTGAAGCGAGTGCAGAGGATACACATGGTACAAAGATTCCAAGATATGGACCCGGTGATTAGAGTGATATGCAAATGGAATAGTCTCTGAATTTTCAAGAAATTTTGTGCATTTTGATCACAATTAATGTACATTGGATTTTTAAAAGGAAGAGTCATCTTACTGTGTTTTCAGTTCCATATAAAAGTGTATGTTATGTAGCTATGAGTATGATATAAGGTGTCGTGTAAATCTAGGGGTCCTTTGACTATGATCTTGATACCGACAGATATGTTAAATTAGATATCCTATGGAAGTGATCACTGTATTAGAAGTCATATAAAATTGGAGGTCCTTGGCTATGATCGTAGTATCAGTCATAGAAAATTTGAGGTCCTATAGGTATGATCATGACATCAACAGTCATGTAAAATTTCGGGTCTTTTTGGTATGATCCTAATATTGACAGTCATGTAAAATTACAAGCTTGTTGCTTAGTCTGTTGACAAATAACCTAAGTAGCAATGACTGCAATAAGGTAATATATTTATCTGGCCTGTGTTTCAGTGTAAGGTCATTGGAAAGAATCAGCAACCCCAGTACCTTCCAACTACTTCAATTGCAGTGTGAAATGGACCTAGAAGTTAAGATCAAAGAGGAACCAGCCTGGCTTGAAGAAACAACAAATGCATCACTTGTAAGTCTCATTCCAGATAATTTTATAAAGATCAGAATTTAACCCTTAGTAGTTGAATAAGTTTGGCAGGGGCAACATTTACTATGTGCTTACCCAACATTAACACCAGCAGTCACCATTTGCTGCATGGGCATCTAGGTGTAGTACGACTCTGTTTTGTTTCTTTGTCTGGAAATATGCCACAACGCACTACACAAAGCTGCCAACTCTTAGGAACTACAATCCACAGTATTGGTGTACATCTGTGGGTCAAACTAGTGACAGAAACATTGTTCGTGGGACAAGGAAGGGCCGCCGAGTGGACAGTTGGCCTTTAGTATTTACTAGGGAGATGGCAGTGCATTCTATGTTTGATGGTGGCATGAAGCTAGTTGAATCAATCTTGAGGGCTTGATATTGAAGGAGCCTTGGTATTATTTTCAAAATGCTATTATTCAAGGCGTCGACCTATGAAGATCTTTTGCCCCTCCTTTGCACCATATTTTGTGAACCTGTGTGTATTTGAAAATGGTGGAAGTGTAAAATGTTGAATGTGAGGAAATGAACATTAAGGATGACACAAACACCCAGTCTCCAGGCCAGGGATATTGATAATTTTCAATTAAAAACCCCTGACCTGCCGGGAATCGAACCCGGGGCCGCCGGGTGACAGAGCTGACCCGTTGTCTCTTAAACCGCGGGGCCGGACAAGGAGCCTTGGTTAGGTCAAGCTAGTGGCAAAGTTGTGAATAGCAGTGTCTCAGGATTGAGGCTTCAGAGCATTTCATGTGTTAAGCATCCATTGACTGACTGTCTGTTGTTAACTGATTTCCTCTGTTGGCTATTGAAATGGATTTCAGGAGGGTGTGTGGTTATGTATTGATTCTGCATGGTTTGGTAATGGAATCCTTGTGGGACTGACATAATTCCGATCATTTCAGCCAATTGCAGTGCCAGTAGTTGCTGAAGTGATGGAAAATGGTGGGTGCTAGATTGAATTAGGTTGTGGCCAGTATGTCCATGGCTCTCATGGAGAAAATTTGAACTTCTTTACAATGACACTAATGTTGGTGAGCACGTAGTATAATTCTGCCTTGGAAACTTACTGTGAGTATAGCTCGTCTAAAGAAAAACACCCTGATGAAGGCGGAGATGCAGTAGAAAATTTAGGAAAAGATGTAAGATATTTTCATCTTCTTTTCTTGCTCTATCTGTTGCTACTCAAATTACAGTCCATTGCAATTGTCTGAGTGTGTGGCTTTCAGTTCAGTGGCCCTTCGTCTCATAGCTCAGAGGCTAAACTGATGCTAATTTCATGTCGGCGAGTGTGATTCAGGTTCGGTCTAGAGGTATTTGAAGAAGCTGAATTATCTCAGCACATGTCTGTAGTTTTACTGGCAAGAAAGTGAATTCCTGCACATCATTCTTGCACCTCAGAGTCTTTGAAAACTTTGAATGTTGGAAGACAGAAGTTCAATGAATAACTGTGACTTGACAGTGATAATCTATTGCAAACACTGTGAACTGCTAATTTACAGGTGAGATATTGCCCAATAGTTGCTTCAAGCTAAAATTCTGCAATTAATAAGCGCTATTCTCAGAATAACTGTTTACTTCCTGAGTTCTGAGTTACAGGCTCTACAGAAGAGAATGGTGTCTGAACATATCCAAGATGTGAGTGTACTGCTGTTCAAGACCTCTTCCTTTGATATTTCTTGTTATGTTCTGTGTTAGACTTGAACCTGGTATATGAGCGCAGTCCTGATCAAGAACTCTAGGTTTAATATTTGTAATAACACTACTGTGTCAAACTTGTACATATATGAAAATTATGTTAAAGAAATGTATGCCAATATTGGAAACTGGTATTGAGTGTGTTCAGGTTGGGGTTGGATTAATCTGTACTTTTTATTGTCAGTATTGAAATTACGTTGGTTTAGGGGTTACACATCTTCTATTTTTCCCCTGTGATTATAATAGAAGACGGTTGGCCCATTGTACACTACTGCACCACCATTAGCACCACATGTTAAAAATTATACTCCTATCATAATTAGTGTAGAAGAAGTTAAATCACAAGTCTGTCGTCACTGTTTTTGAGACTGGATACACCAGTCTGCTAAACAAAATATAAACACAGGTGTGATTACTCTGTTTTACCCTTACAACCACAATGTGCTGGCAGATATGTATGTTAAGGAAAGAGCAAATTTGCTTATGGCATACGAGAGGTAAAATGGCTAAAAATCTAAATGTGCGTTCTCACAAAATAAGTACTTTGCTCAGACATTGAATTCATTTAAAAAGGCAGAATGGTGATTATCACATTTTATTCTTCAAATACAGGTCAAACTGTATGTTGAATTATTCTGAGAAAATTCTCTTTAAATCTTTAGCTGCAAAAGTTGACTTCTGTTGACTTACTTCACTATAGAATTTGTTACGGTAATCGACTTTTGTCGATTTTGTACTTTCCTGCTTTAGTTTCCGCTTGCTTCTTTAATAAAGGTGCATTTAAGGATACTTATATATATATAGTCATGTATTGACTATGTACTAAGCATTGTTTGAAAACATTGCCGCCAACACTGGACGTATGTTTATTTGTTATCTTTCACCTGCCTGCCCGTCAACATTCCTGTCAGCTGTCTCACCAATAGCAGGCTTCACTCAGCTGCTGTGAGCGCACGGAACAACATTTGTAATGACAGTGAAGAAATCTTCAATCTTTTAGTGGCTGATTATGATTCAGACTGTTCAGTAAATTTGGACAATGAAACAAGTGATGATGTGCATAGTGATTGTTCGGAAGAAAGTGCCAACAAGGCAGATCATCATTTTGTATCGGTCTGGTGGGCAAAGTTTCGAATTTTGATGACCCATACAAGGCAGTTCTTCAGTTTAAGTCACGTTCAGTGTTTGAGCATACAGCAATGGAAACAAACAGATATGCTTAGCAGTGTTTAGATAAATCATTTGATTTTCCTCCTCTTTCGAGGTATAATCGATGGACTGAATGCACAATAGAAGATATTCAGGCAATGGTGGCTATTAATATTGGGATGGGATTGTGGCGTAAATCAACATTACAGGCTGACTTTTCTGAACAATATTGGCTTACTGCTATGCCTAATTTTGGCCAAGTGATGTCGCAAGACAAGTACTGCCTTCTTTGAAGCTTTATACATTTCGATAACAATGAAAACCGCATTGCTAAGGGGTCACCTGGTTATGATCCATTATTCAGATAAGACCTGTCATTTTTATTGTAGAAAATTCATACCTGAAGCGTGCTTTACCTGGAAAATGCTTATCAGTTGATGAGTCTATGCTGAAGTTTATGGAAAGGCTGTGGTGTAAGCAATGCCTTCCTTCAAAGCCACTGACAAAATGGGGTGTAAATTTGTGGTCACTATGCGACAGTAAAAGAGGTTACCTTTGTAAGTTTCAGACTAATGTATTAAAGGACAGTGAAGAGTCAGTGCCTGTGGAAACTTTGGGAGATAAAATGGTAAGAAGCCTGACAGAGGGTTTTGATAATACTGGCAGAATTGTGTATGTGGTCAATTTTTTTTCAATACCAGCGCTTTTCACCCAGCTTTCTGAGAAGAACATAGGTGCCTAAGGGACAGTGAGATGTAACTGCAGAGTACTATCTCATGAGAAGAAAACCCCAAAAATGAAGAAAAGGCAAAAACCTAAGTTCTGGCATCTTCCATCCAAAGAAATGCTAGTGTGCACATGGTAAGATACTGGCTGGGTAAACATGTTATCAACCGTTCACACATCTGAGATTGTGAAGATTCAAAAGAGTTGAAAAAAAGGTGAGAGTGGCTACGTAGCTGTTGATAAACCCAAGTTAATTGTGAACGGTGTTGATAAATTTAATCTACCGAAAACTGTGCATTTGTACACAGGAAACTCAAGTGGTATCAGGTCTTGTATTATTTTCTCATTGTCGCCATAAGACCTATCTGTGTCGGTGCGACGTAAATCCCCTAGCAAAAAAAAAATTTCTTATTGAAACTGCACTAACAAATGGAGGAATATTGTACATTAAGCTTCAAAAAAAAGGGCAGAAAATCTGCCATAATGGGACTTCTACGAGAGTATCAGCACAGTCCGCTGGCTAAACAAGGAAGACCTTCTGATTACATACCTCAAGCTCTCCTGACTGAGAGGCACTCTCTTGGGCAGCAGCAGGACAAGAGTCACAAACCTAATTGTGTTGTTTGTTCCCTATTACCAGCAAACTGTTCAAAGAAAGGAAGGGGACTGTGCAAGAGGAAACTGACATTTTTTTTGTGCAGTAATTGCCCTGGACCGCCTGCAATGTCTCCAGTTCCATGTTTCAAGATGTATCACAGTAATGTGTGTTTCAAGGTCAAATGTCACTGCTAGTTTGCCAAAGTTGAGTAAAAAATGGTGCGATTGTGTTGAATATCACTAATATTTAAAAAAAAATTATGTTTCAGTTCAATTGGAAAATACGAAAGATATTAAATTTTTCTGAAAGTGTTCTTTTTAAAAATAGCGCAGTATAAGAGTTAATATGCCCCTTCTTAGTGGGCACAGACACTTTGAGGACTTACGGCACATTAAAAAAGTTCTTTCCTTTTTGTCATTATTTCCCTCTTCATTTTGTGCATCATTTTCATCCATTCCTGAGTTCGGCTACTGTTCTCTTCCTTCTGTATTGAATGGGGTAAGTTGGTATATTCTAGAACTTTATACTTTAATTCACCTTTTTTAGTACGTTAACTTATTTTAACCCTCGGACACTCACGCTGGGAATGGACGCAGCGTTACTCGCGCAGGCTACATATGTAGCCCAAACTGAAATTCAATCGGAATGACTCCTACGCACTATTTTTAGGTTTCTTTGGTAATAATACCTTAAGTATTAGTATATATTAATATTCTAAGCCAAATTTGAAGACCATACATAGGTTTATCTTTTGTTCAGAAGACGAAATTAAAACCCTTGAAGAAAAATTTGATTGCATCTCACACTAAGGGAAATCTGCCATGGAAACAGAAATAAAAGAATTACAGCTTTAAAATTTATATATATGCATACCCAAATACCTACATTAGAACATATTTGCATGGTAAATAAATGAAAACAATATCAGGTTAAAAAACTGTCTTAGGGTTTCTGTGAGTTTTTAAGGAATTTTGGCACTTTATCAAAACAGGTATTTCTGTAGTATCGGTAAATTTTGCATCACGATCACGTTCAAACTTGTCTCATAATTCACCTATATACATATGTGTCGCTGTGGTTCTCATCTGTATTATATTGCTATCTATAGAAAGTTCTAAGCATTCAAGTTCAGTTTTCATAGCATCAGCAATTCCCTTATGACCAGGAAAATGCTCGATTCAGTTTGGTGTAATTTGTGTATACGTATCGTCACTATCGTCACTATCACCGCTAACAACATTATCACTACTTTCATCTAACCACTGTCTGATTTGAAAGTAATCTACTTGGCCACCTGAGCAGCGAAGTTTCCCTTGCTCGGCTGTTGTCAGCACTGAAACAGCAATGCTCGCGCGGGCTACTATTGTAGCCCAGACCACTGGCACCTAAATGGCACGCCTAGTCAAGCCGGAAACACAGTCACTAGTTAATTGCAACATTTACAGGCAGCTATAGAGAGTATCAACATTCCTAGCAACGAATACACTCTGTGCTACAACAAAACATATGACTGGGCTACACCTGTAGCCCGCGCGAGTATCCGAGGGTTAAAATATGAGCTTTTGATCACAGTCCCTCCCCACCACCCCTTTAATGCCAGCAAGGTTTTATGAATCCAAGTGAGAAATCTGAAATTCTGGAGTAGACCATGAAAGAGCTTCTGAAACTGCAGATGTACACTGATGGTGTTCTCATCCCCACAGTTCTTCACAGAACACCACATAAAATCATTGTAGTAGTAAAATATTTAATTTGTTGTTGCTTTGATTTTGGGCTACATCACTTCTTTTGCTGGTATATGGCTGTGATGAACCTGCTTCTTTCATATTAATTCTTTTATTTTACACTTCGAAGCATTGAAAAATGCTGTTTGAAACAGAACTGCCTTAATGCTTTATATAGCCCCTGTGAGCTAGGCAAATCAGAATGGAGAATGTGATTTCAATATAATTCAAGGTATTTTAATCTGTCTGTAAACCTACTCTATGCTGAGAACAAAAATGATTTACAACAGTTGTAACACTTGTAAGTAGTTGAAATAACCTTTAAGATGTGATTGATATGATTGTACATATGAAAATAGTTCATACTGTTCCGAGCTATCTGTGGAACAGCAGAGGTGAAAGAAGGTGCGGGGGTGAACAGGTCTCAGGCTACGAAATTAAAGTTAATTTAAAATTTAACAAGGTTATATTTTCTTTGCAAAATCAAGAAATAACAAGAATGGCAGGTACAGAGTAGCAAAGCCACTATTCGAGAATGTACAATTACAGAGTTACAGGATTTGGGTTCTGAGAGCCAGACACACAATTCTTGAGCAATTAGCCCAATTTTACGATATACAGAATTCAACAAAGGGGCAGAAGACCCCAATCATGCCCAGGAGCACTTGCTCCCAATTACACAGTAAAGCCTCCTCGAGGTGCGCAGAAAACACAATTTTTATTTTGGAAAGAGCAACTAGCTCTCAAAGTTCTAGCCTATCAAAGGCCACACGAAATTCCACCTTCAAGCTGTCCTCTAAAGACATAAACACAGGGGTAAAATACCCAACCTACTGAGGCCTATTAAGTGAGAAAAGGTTAATTACATGGCCTCTAAAATACCAATTTGAGAGGAGGCGATCTGCACTCCTAATACATTTTGTTTAAAACCTAATCTGGCTCTAGGCCACTAATGCAAGGGCTAATCCCATACTAAAGAGGTGACTTATAGAAGGAAACAATTTACATTACGTTAAGGAAGAAAGGTTGTGAAAATAAGTTCACCTCAATGCAATATGAGTGGGAGCTCGAGAGGGTTAAGCACTCTCTATCCCAATATGTAGTTAAAACAGAAAGAATTGACACCGAGTGTCTTTACATTATTAAAGGAAAGTTACATGGAAAAGGCTTCGGACCTGCCCCGAGAGTTAAATTGCTGAGCTAGCAAGAAAAGAAGTTATTAAAAGGCCATTACCTTGTGGTTGAACTGCTGCCCGAAGAAAGAGGCGCTTCCCGCCCCCTGCTACGTACTTTACACACTGAAAGATGTTACAGGAGTGGCGCGGAGACCCGAAGAAAGAGGCGCTTCCCGCCCCCTGCTACGTACTTTACACACTGAAAGATGTTACAGAAGTGGCGCGGAGACCCGAAAATCAGCAGTTTATATACTCTCGCGGAAAGTTCGAGGCGTTTCAGGAATGAGAATACCCTCCCACAAAAACTTTATTGGCTAGGGTTAAGCAACATATCCCCTTTGGAGAAGATACACCTGATTGGTCATAAATTAATTAAAGAAATACGGGATTGGCTAAATTCAAAACAAGGGGAAAGAAAGTGTTATACGGCCAACTTAAACAATAACAGAAAGAAATTTAACAAGGAACAAACTTTTGAAATAAAAATTTCTCCAAAAAACAGTTCTTTCACTTCGCACTAGGGTGCACCATTGTAGTTCTTCAGTAGTATCCTCTAGAAGAGAATGTTCACACTTCTTACTACAGGCAAAACAAAAATACATCGAAAACGACCCAGTTCAGAAACTTCAAAATTTCCAAGTAGTGACATCTTCTGAGAAACTTGAAAATTAACACATTAGATAAAGTTCAGACTTCCTCCAGTAGGGGAGTTTCAACTGGCGCAAAGTTTGAATTAGCGACGTGGATGTGTACCGCCCGGTACACATACAATTTAGGTTTTATGTCTATGGGTGCTTCTTTCCAAATTCTGTGCAAGATGGCCCCAATTCCATCCCTGGTAGGATATCTTCTGAAGTGGCTAGGAAATGTTTATCAGTTTATATTTTGTTCTCAGTCTCATCCTTTCTCTGTCATAATGAGTGAGCAAGAATAGTAACACCACCCTCAGTACAGCTTTTGGTTATAACAAACCTCTGCTGGTAGAAATCTTCCTTAAACATTAGTGAAATTTGGAAAGTAACTGTAATACTGGCAATTAATGAATTAATATGCTCATTTTTTGGTGACTGTATTTGTAGATGTGTGTTATGAGCGTACCTAATATATCTTATTTTCCACAGGAAAATATTGAACATATATCAGAAGTGATAGCTCTGAAAGAAGAAGTTAAATCAGAGTTAACAGATCCAGGGTCAGCGCAGGAAAAATCTCTTGAGGTAATGTACATAATTTGATAAGCCATCGTCAGGTAATGAAAATATAAAATGGCTCAATAGATATCAGTGTTTGACCCTTCATTTCAGTGCACACGATTGATAGTCCTATGTTTGTAACGTGCTCCCGATATATATGTTTTCTTACCTCATGCATATCCGTCACTAGTGACATTGGACTGCTACGTTTACCATCCATCTGTTGCCTTGTCTGCCTCACGACTGTGTGTGTGCTTGCTTTCCTCTCCCCGCCACCCCCGACGTCATCATTGTTCCCGCACATTCCACGCCTGGCTCTCCGGCCTATATAAACTTGCCGTTTCGCCTTGATCGGCGATCAGGTGTGTGCATTATGCTATTGTAAGCAGTGGGAGTTTTATATCGTCCGCGGCTGGTCCATGCTGACTCATTTAACCTGTGTGGGAACCTTCTACGTCTCGCTGGGTGAGCAGACTCATGTTTTATTTTACATACTCATGTGGATATTCTTTCTAGTTCCTCACAGACTTTGTTATAAATATCAAGCTATGAAAATTTCGGTCCCTTTTGGACTTTACTTACACTATGGAGCACTTCCTTCTTTTCTGTGAACATTGACAACTATGATTGGGGAGTTTTCCTTGGTGGACCAATAAGTGAGCTCGAACCTTACATCGTGTGTTGAAATGAACTTAACCTTCAACGGGGTTTTGCAGCCTGATCCCTACCTGTTCCCTTAATGCCCTTAGCTGTGTTTTGTTTTTCTTTATTTATTTTCCCTACCTCTCCTTCTACCGGTGTATGCCCTTTTTGCTTCCTATCCTTCTTCTATGAGAAATTAATAACGCACTAAAAGATTAGTAATGGTCTGCGAATTTTCATAACTGTTCTTCTGTTTGATGGTTTTAAAATTAATGTCAACTTGTTCTTCTAGTTAAATGAAATTCGTTTTCGGGGCATTAAATATTGTGTAATATCGATGTGGAGGTTTCTTCGCATTGTTATCCAAATGTTTACTGAATGTATCATTTCACTAGTAATACATTTTTTTGAGTATATTCAGGGTACGTTCTTGCTACGATATTGATACCATTGTAACTATTTGAATCTTGTCATCTGGTTATAATTCTCACAAAGCACGTGTACATACGCCTTATTTTCTTAACTTAATCTCCTAACATGTCTACTATTCCAGTACCTGACCTATACCAAAGATTATGAGTTTTAATTGCTATGTATCGTGTTTATAAGCTTTCTTTTGATATTGTTACAATATATGTCATGATTCTTAAAACCTGATCCCTTGGGCTTATTATTTGTTTGGTGTCCCCTTTTTATTCCTATGCTCCTACTACGCAATACCTCTGGGGAAAGGCCTTGAATTGTGTTCTGCATGACTAACTGCGCACTGCCTCGTGCGCGCTTCCAGTTGCTCTGCTTGGCCTGACACGTAAACATTGTGCTCTGTCATATTACTGAGGGAGACTCTCCTCTCCTTTCTTTTGAGAAAATGTGTTTTTTTTAACTGATCTATGCTGAAGATATAAAATCTTAACAAATGGTAGCAGACTACTTTCTGTTTTAGTGTTTTCATTTTCTATCTCCTTGGTTGTCTTTGTGTTCTTTATTATGGCCTGTTTTTCGGATAACTTCCCTTTAGGGGAAGATTCCTCTTTATTATCTTCTCCGATACCCCACAATTTATTGTTACCTAATCCTCCTGTACAAGATTTAATTTCCTTTTCTTCTTCTCCTTCTCCTTCTATATACCCTTCTTCAACTAACATGGTAACATGGTAAATATACTTTTTTTATGAGATTGACTGTTTACTTAACTAATTTTCACTTTACCTTCAAGTTGTTTCACGATCTTGCATTCTGAATTGTGCAGCAGTTTGGATTGCTCCAAAGACCTCTACTCTACATCATTTGGAAGCTGGTATCATTCCTAGTAGTACTTTTACTTCATAAATGTTTTCTAACACAAAGTAGCTATCTTTTGTTCCTGTTACAGTATATTTTACTAGTTGTTTCCAAATGAAACACCTTTGTAATCTTATTGATTATATTAATTACTAGCTGATTTACCCATGCTTCGCTATGGAATTTTATATTGTATACAGAATTCTAGATTAGGTAGTGTACATGTTGTTGTACATGTTGTGAGCAAGATTGTATTAAAGTGAATAGTTCTTAACAATACCGTAGAAATACGACTGGGAAGTTACCAAACATCTTTTCTCATATGAAGGCTGGGTTAGGGAATATTAATTGTAATGGTAGGCCCACTTGCCTACCATCAGTCACAATCAGGTTGGGGAGTTTTCATTATAATGGCAGGCACTCTCCACCTTCTCTTTACATCCTCAGAAAAACTGTCTTCGTGGTTTCCCCAACTGAAATTAACATAGGCCATTACAATTACGTCAGTATTTATGGCGCAATTAAGAGGAATGCTTTCATATGAAACACTCGACTAAACAAAAAAAACCACACATTTTCTCACTTTTAACAAACAGCAGTACACTGGTGATCTAACAGTCCAAAGTTCCGGAGCTCGGATGACCAAGCCCCAGACAGGCGTGGTCCGTGAACACTCTTAGTCTTTATTCGGGTGGGGTTGTTGAGTAGTGGAGAGTCTCATTGGAAAAACTATGCCCTTTTAGTAATTTGCTTCCTAGGAGTACCCGATGAGTCAAATAATCTCAATTCATTACACTGGTGGAGGAAAAATCTATCCGACTTGGAAGCAAATTTTTCCTGCAAGGCAGAGGAGAAACCCCCTCTTCACTGCTGATTTGGAATAAAATGAATGTAGAATTTAATGAAAGTGAAGAGGAAAAAGCTTTTCTTAAGAAACGGCTCTTTTCAGAGTTGAATTTTGAGTTATTTAGTTAATTTGCTATAATTTGAAACAGGCCTAAATTCTAATTCTAGCTACTACTAAGTGAGCCTCTGCCTTACATGTGCACACTGCTCATTCAAAACAGCATGTCAGAGTAGGGATCGAATATCTGGAATACTATGATGAACCAATGTATTACGTACCAGCAATATCAGAAAATTTATGAACCAGAGGAATGGCATGCTAAATAAGAATGTTTTCTAACTCCCCAGATATTTCGCTGCAATATTCAGTCTCGCTGGTATAGTCGGTACGCACAGCAAACAATGGTCAATGTATTGTTATTGTTGATCAATGTTGTGCGCTTTTGATATTTTAGGCATTCACATTAATTTTCTTCCGACTCGGAAATACCCCTGTTATACACGGAACGGTAAAACTGAATGAAACATAAATGATCAGAAAATGTGTTCTCCATAACTTTTGTCATGTATTACATTTCTATAGGACCAATAACGTAGGTATTTACAAATTAAATTTTAGGCACCTTCCCCTAAACTACAATTTAATCCCGGATGAATAAAATTGTTTATAGCTTAGACTCTAATTCGTTATTCCCCGACTCTATATACTGATTTTTCAATAATTTCTGTTAACCCATTTTTTTCGTGGCTCGGCATTGATATGGACTTAGCAACAAAAATACAAATCCATGAATTTCTGTGTTATCATAGCCGGTGCGGTAAAAATGTATAAGACATAAATGATCGGAAATTTAATTCTATATAACTTTAGTTATGTAGCATTTATTGATAAGACAACTAATGTTTGTATTTGTCCAACCCTTGTCCCATTTCCCTACTGGGTCGGATATGAGGTAAGATGAATCTGTTGTGGCGGATTTTTATGACCGGATGCCCTTCCTGATGTCAACCTCATCAGAGGAGTTAATGAGATGAAATGAATGACGTGATATATGATAGTAGGGAGAGGGTGAAACCCAATGCTGGCACGTAGCCTACTCCTGTTGAATAGCACCAAGGGGTCTGCTCAAGGCTTAACGTCCCCATCCGATGGACGAATCACTATCAACAGCGTCATATGCCTTCACTCCTATGAGCACTGCGGAGAGGTTCAGAATTTAATCCAGGCTATTGGCACGCAATCTAGTGATTAGAAATTGCATACCACCACCTCCCCTACCCTGCCGGCCAACATTCTGATGGTGAAATTTTTTTGACCAATGGGACTCGAACCGGCTAACCTCGGTGTCAGACTTCAAGGCCTTAACAATCATGGCCACCAGGCGGGCTGTTGATAAAAACACTAATAATACAAATATTTGATATTTAAATTTTAGGCCTTCTCCTAAACTACAAGTACACTCAGTGTGAATAAAATAATTTATAGCCTAGATTGTGGTGGCTCATCCTCTGACTTTACATACTGATTTTCATTAAATTATCTTCAGCCGTTTTCTCGTGATGTGTGTACATGCATACAGACAGACAGACAGACAGACAGACAGACAGACAGAAATTATGGAAAAGTAAAAAGTGCATTTCCTTGTTACTGTGAACATGACCGATACAGAAATGCCATTCTTTTCAAATTCTGAGCATTGTAGACAAAACTCTTATTTTATACATATAGATTGTTTTCTAGATAATACAATTATTTGTAGATACAAGTTGCAGGTGATATGCCTGCTTATTGTGAGCATTCACCTATATACTACACACATTGTAGCCATCTCGTGGCAAGTGAAAAACATTCTTATTCTTCCTAATGTGGTGTCTGGTGTTACTAGTCCATTGTGACTTTTAATATTATTTAACCTTGAAATAAATAAGCCATTCAAGAGTTATCTTGCCTTTCTTTTTCATACTCCGTAAGAGATAGTGTTTGTGAATAGGCCTTGTAAGTTCACCATTACTCATCTGAACAATCATGACATGAATAAATTCGTTACTAACAGGGTACACATTTGATCACTGCCATTGTCCACTTCATAGCATGTGTGTCGTCTGCTTTCAGTATTACTATGTTGCTATGGGATATATCATTGCCCATTTATCGATATATTCATTTGACCATCTCTTCCAGAAGTTGTAGGTTACATGCTGAATACAAAGGGCACTAGGAAAGTTTTCCAATGTGGGTGAACGCTTTAGACTTTTTCAAAATAATTTCCACCACACTCAATACACTTCTCCATACTTCGATACCAGTCACTGAACCAACTTTGCCACTTTTCTTCGGTTACATTTTCACACTCTTGATCCCATGCTGCCAGAAGTTCCTCATCGGATGCAAAACGCCGCCCTTTTAGTTCACTTCTAGGAAGAGTGCGAAGTCACATGGGGCAAGAGAGGACTGTATGGAGGGTGATCAAGCACAGTCAACCCTGATCTGGTAAGGAAATCAATTGTTACATTAGCACGATGTGTTGGATCATTGGCGTAATGCAAGAGCCAAGTGTTGAGCTGTGACTTGGACGGAGCTGCTTGAAAGCCTGGATGACCTGATGCAGGCAAGTCTCACTGTACCACTTAGGAGTAACTGTCCTTTGTGTTTCTAGCACAACCCCAGTCAGGATGCCTCATTTAGTGAAGAATACTGCAATCATCCTTTTCTTCACTGACCTTGACTTTCGCACAGTCACAGAAGTACCCTCATCTTCAAACAGCTACACCTTGTTCTGGGATTTTGTTGGGACATCGTAATAATAAAGCCAAGTTTCATCACCTGATGCGATGCTATTGACATTACGCGAAGTCCCATTTTCAAATTGCTTTAGCATTTTTTGTCCACATTTCACTTAAGGTGTACTTCGTTCCTCTGAAAGTGAATAGGGCACCCAAAGGGAACAAACCTTTCTAACATGTAGATGCTCATGTAGAATTGAATGAATAGCTGGTGCAGGGATGTGGAAGGTCTCTTCTACCTGCCGATATGTCAACCGCATCTCTTGCTGCAACATTTTCCTCACAGCTTCAATGTTTTCCTCAGTCACTGATTCAGACGTTCGCCTAGTACGAGGATCATCTTCAACCCCAAAATTTCCCCCTGGAACTCTTTGTACCAGCGGAAAATTGTTGTCTGATGTGGACAGTCTTTTCCCAGCACAAGAGTAATTTCCACTAAGCAGTGGTCATCAGTTAATCCACAAGCAAAATTGTAGTATATAATTGCGCGATATTTACCTTTAGACCACACTGACATCTTAACTTGCTTTCAATTCCACTGCTTTGTAACAACTGGTGTGAAGGTCATGCCTTCTTGTCTTCTGGACCATTTTTCACCCCTCTTTTCATCCCTCACCATAACAGGGGTGTCCAGCCAACCGTTCTTGCATATTGCAAAACTTTCCTAGTGATGCCCTTTGTAAATAGCCATGTGGGTAAGGATGTGATGGAAGGGGAAGTATAATCATGACCAGGGTGTGTAGTAATTGGCTCTCCTATAATGAGATGGGATGTAGTTAGGTAAGAAGTGTCAAAAGGGTTATCATTTAGCTTTGGTGAGAGGACGTATGTGCTGTAAGACTGGTCCAGTCATTGTTGGTTAAGTGATAAGAATCCATCACTCGTCTGAGGTGACATATCAGACTCTTGATAGCTGCTTCTCAGATTCCACCAATGTTTGGTTCTGCACGAGGGAAGAAATGGCATGTCAGTCCCATGCGTGCAGTTGTGTGAAGAGTTGGTTTTCTGAGGGTTGTTTTGCAGAAAAGCTTTGATTTCCTTAGCTCCTCCAAAGTAGTTCATGCCATTATCACTGTAAAGTGTGGAGAGAAATGCTGTGGTGAGATCAGGTATCATATCTATGTAGACAGCCTTGGTAGCTAGGCAGTCTTGTGTTGTTCGAACTCACACCATTTTCCATGAGTATTGGGCTGGCAGAGTCTCTGCTAGTTTTAATGAATGGGTATGTTGGGTTTGCATGCACCCTGTGTATATTTTGTATTAATTGTTCTGAGGTATCTGCATTCAACTTAGAATACTTGAGACATGCATGAGTGTGACTTCTTTCCTTCCCCCCTTGCTGACGAGATCTTAAACTTTTCTCTCAGAGAGCTGAGTGCCAGGATGAAGTAGTCGAAGGTGTTCCGCTATCCTAATTATATTAGTGGGATGATATGAATACAGAATTTAAAATCTTCCCATTCCACTATGATTGTATTTATAATCTTAATATGAGTTGATAGTTTCCTACACAACATTAATCTAACATTTGCTTACAGGGTTAGACTCCAATACGAACAGTGGACTCTAATTTCAATCCGTGGGTTGTTACAAAACTTTATTGAGATACACCTCTTCATTACACTTTTGGGTTCTTAAAATTGAGATTTACACCTTGTCATAGTAATTTAATGGGACAGGATTCACCCATTGCATGGGCATCATCAGCCGTGATCTCATGCCTAAAGGATAAAAATCATGATCCTGATTACTCTAATCAAAATGTTATATAGAGAAACATGTGTGTTATAGAAATGAGGAAACTTGTTGTAAGTTCACAAATGATGATGTATACAATTAAAACACGCCTATAAAATATTTGGTGAGAGGATGTGAGTATGTTTTGTAAGTGTGGTCCATTCTTTATTTTTGAAGTGATAAGAAACCATCGCTCTTTTGAGGTGATATAATAGACTCTTGATGGCTGCGTCACAGATTCCACCAAAGGGTGGTGCTGCAGGACCGATGAAATCCCTTGTCAATCCCATGCTTGCAGTCGTGTGAAGAGTTGGTTTTTGGAGGGTTGTTTTCAGAAAGGCCTTGATTTTTTTAGCTGTTCCGGAGAAGTTTGTGCCGTTATCGCTGTAAATGTTCAGCCTACAGCCAACAGCGCATAATTTCAATACTCCGCCCATGTCCTCTCCTCTGCCACACACCCTTCCCTCAATTCCATGCAGATACAATACATGAAGTGCAATTGTCATTCATTCTGACGCTGCAAAGGCAACTAGTTAATACCAGAAAAGTCAAGGGGTTAAGTAAAATTATACGCAGCGTTTTTGTCAAATTTAAACCTTTGGTCTCTAATCCTAAAAATCCTTCTACCCTCCTCTCGTTACAGGTTCTTCACCACACATCCCTCAATAGTCGATTTCAAAATTCAAGCTGTAGCCAACTTCAAGCAGGAGCATCCCCATTTGACTAAAAGTACAAGAGGAAGCTATCACTTCAGCTAGTACAGACATACTCGGCGCACAGATTTGTGAACTTTTTTCACGTCTTCAACAAAAATAAGAAGACTGTGGACTCACCTTACAAATACGGGTTATATAACAATAACAACTCCATCAGTCACACAGCTGTACACTCAATGATAATACTACAAGCTTCCTACAAGAATATTCAGTGTCATCTTTCAATTCTTAAACTACTTAAGGTTCATAGTAACCATTCTAAGACTTCAAATTGAGTTGCCTTAAACCAGACCGCACTCGTACTTTGAACTTGTAACTTGAGGCCATAATTTTAGCCATAGACATTCTTATCGTTCATGTTAATATAGACAGATTGGCTAATTTTAGAAATGTTTTAAATATATCAATGTAAGTCTGCACCAACATTATCCATTATTATTTTACTCATATTTTTTAGACGTATTTTAAGTGTGTAAATTGTCGTTTATGAACTTACAAGAAGTTTCCTCACTTTTTTAACAAACATTTCTCTATGTAACACTGACTAGAGTAATCAGGATCCTGTTTTTTATCCTTTAGGCATGAGATCGCGGCTGATGATGATGCCCATGCAATGGGTGAAATATGTCGTGTTAAATTAGTATGACAAAATGTTGATCTTAATTTTAAGAACCCAATGTGTATTGAATAGATGGATCTTGATAAACTTTTGTAACATTGTTGAATTAATGTACATTTCAGTATGGACCAGTCATGAGATTTGTAACATGTAATGTCGTATCCAACCAGGCTCCCTATAAGTTAAATAAATACCTCAACCTAAAGGTAAGGATCTGTAAAATCAGTCGAGATATAGCTTAATTAAACGAATGCCTATGACTAGAGTTTTTCCCCAGATTTTTGAGACATGTTCAGAGTAAAGGCTTACTTGCTCCTAGTTTAACTAAAACCCAAAATAGAACCAATGAAATCTGGCTTAAGGACAAAATCAAAACATTTTATCGAAAGAAGTCACAATTAAATTTACAGTTATACAAGATATTCTTAACAGTATCTCAACACATATCCCCAATAGAATGGAGTTCCTTTCAGCTACATGTAGATTACAAGTTAAATGATACCTTGCTGGAAATAAACGAGTTTAGATAAAAAACTTGAAAAACTTGCTCACTTAAAAGAAACTCAGCTGCAGTTACCTAAAAAGAATGTAGAAAAAATAAAAAGTACCCCACCTTTTAACAACTCAACAGCCATAGTTAATATGACAAACACAAACTTCTCAGAAATAGAAATTTATCTGTTAATCAATGGATTAAAGCATAATTGTCCCAGCACACGAAAAGAAAGCGACATGACCTACAATAAAGCAGAAGTTGAGTCGAATATTTTGAAACACCCCGTAGATTTAAAGAATGATACCAGGTATGAAATAAAAGAGAAATTACAGACAGTAACCGAGGAATTAAATAAAACTTCTGATCCCAACCACACAAATCTCATTCAAGGATTAAGAACCAAAATTAATGACAAGAACATCATAGTATGTAAAGCGGACAAAGGAGGGACCACTGTTTTACTAGACAGGAATGAATATATTACAGAAACAGAAAACTTTTTTGCAGATGCAACATTTTCAACAGTCGACAAAGGACCCACAACCAGAATTCAACGAAATATAAAAACACTAATAAAGAATTCAGCTTTCCTATTCAATGAGCAAGAGCAGCAAAGACTAATCCACATGAACCCTATTATCCCCACGGCCAGAGCCTTACTTAAATTACACAAGAAACACACACCCATGCATCCCATCATCAATTGAAGAAATAACCCCAATTATAGGACTTCAAAGTACCTTCACTATTTTCTCAAAAGACATTATAGATTTAATAACAAATCCCCATTAAAGAACTCGGTTGACTTTTGTGATATCTTAAAGAAATTTACCTTACTACCCAACCACATTATGTGCTCCTTTGACATGAATATGTACTGTAAAGTACCGACAAAGGAGACAGTAAACATTATCAAGGACAATCTTTCCAAACGTAGTAATCTTAGCACGATTGAATTAAATGAGTTCACTTTGTATTAAAGAACAACTATTTTACTTTCAACTTCAAAATTCATCACAGGATGGCATAGCTATGGGTGATCCATTGTCAGGCATCTTGGCTGACATATACATGGATTCATTAGAACACCATAAAATAACTTCAAAAATATGGTGACTCAGCCTGTGGCTCATGTACATAGATAATAATTTTGCAATAATCAGTAAGACTTAACAAGAGTAACAAAATTTAGGATTTTTTTAAACAACCTCGCCCAAAATATAAAGTACACCAAGGAGGACAACGTCAATGAATCCGTTAACTTTTTAGACATCACAGTAACATGCGTTAGCAATACATTCGATATCCAAATTTTTAGAAAACCCACTCATACCCCACTAACAATTAAAACTCAGCAGTACACCCTAACTCCCAAGAGCAGGCCACCTTTTACAGTTTAATTTAATGTATTTTTAATGCACATTTGTGCACTATTAAATAAATAAATAAAAATCCCTTAACACCTAAGAGCCTAAAAACAAAGGTCAATTACATAAAGAATTTGGCGAAATTTAACAGTTTGAAAACAGAAACAGTTAACTGAATAATCATCAAAATCAAACTGAAATTAACAACAAACCTCGTCCCAGATAAACCCAAAAAATCTTAAGTTCGTCACTTTCACCTACAATAATCCAGGTATTTACTGGGAAACAGGCCCCTTTAAAAAAATGAAATATCAACATTGCCTTTAGGACAACAAATACCAACCAAAACCTCTTTCTCAGTCACAACACAGTCAACTCAAACAGTAGAATCTATACTGGCTCAGGCATATGCAGGCTCAAATGCACACAATGCGATGTCTCATACATCTGCGAAACAGGCCGTCAGGCCGGAGTTTCTTAACAAGGTATCACAAGCATTATAATGCCAATAAACAAAATAAGTTCTCAGTCATGAGTTCCCTCATGAAAGATATAGGGCATCAATTCACAACTATCAAACAGGTCCGTACAATTATCAAAAGAGTGAGCAAAGGGAAATTAATGAATGACTTAGAAAGCATTTATGTGTTTTTGGACCAATACTATAACAAGGACCTAAATCTCAATGATTTAATTGTATATGAGATTTTACCCAACTTGTTACAATCACTAAATTTAAATCAAAATAAAATTCTTAAAAATCTAAAACTAATTTCCCCAAAAGCTCCCACCATTCCATTAAAGGTAACTCCCTCCTTGTCCGCCCCTATCAACCTCCTACAGCCAACAGCTCATAAGCTCAATGCTCCGCCCATCTCCTCTCCTCCACCAGACCCCTTCCCTCAATTCCACGCACATAAGATACAAGAAGTGCAATTGTTATTCATTCTGAAGCTGCAAAGGCAACTAGTTAATACCAGAAAAGTCGAGGGGTTAAGTAAAAGTATACGCAGCGTTCATGTCAAATTTATCCCTTATTTCTCTAATCTCAAAAATCCTTCTACCCTCCTCTCTTTACAGATTCTTCACCACACATCCCTCAATAGTCGATTTCAACATTCAATCTGTAGCCAACTTCAAGCACGAGCGTCCGTATTTGACTAAGAGAACAAGAGGAAGCTATCACATCAGCTAGTAAAGACATACACTGCAACACACAGTCGTGAACCTTTCTTCACTTCTACACAAAAATAAGAAGTCTATAGACTCACCTTACAAATACGGGTTTAATAACAATAACAACTCCATGAGTCACACAGCTGTACACTCTATAATAAAACTACAAGCTTCCTACAAGTATATTCAATGTCATTTTTCAATGATTAAACTACTTAACCCATTGAGCCCTGCATATTTGTTGGATTGAAACTGCATTGGCGCTGGGATTATTTTGGAGGAAATATAGTGTCGCTTTATATCATCAGAAATTTCTTAGTTACAAGACCATTAAAGATTTAAATATACATGAACACAAAAGGCTTCCATACCACAAACTGTGGAACAAGGAATACAGTAAAACACTTTATTAGCATCACGGGCCTACTCAGTCCGTCTGCTGAGCTGTAACCCAGTTTTCTCTTTGCACTTTCTCTTCGATTTCCACATCTATTTGTTATTCAGGAGCATTTCTCACACTAGTACTAATATTACTACTAATTTCACTGAAAAAATTACATTCTTAATCATCGTTACTTCCTAAAAGGGGTTATATATCTAAATATCAGTTCTATACTGGCAGCCATCTTGTTTACAAGCAAATCTCAAAGGTAGAGATAGCCCACTTCAAACTAATATTACCAAGCACACTATCGATATATATTACCAAAGAGCATATAACATTGCAAAGAAAGAGTCCCTACGCAAATCACAAATGCAACTCACTCTGCCATCTCTTGAGGAAAAGTAGAATTACGTAGTAAAATGAGACAACGGAACAGTTCCGTGGTCCGGCGTTTGGTCCACCGAGACGCAGCACGGAACGGTTCCGTGGCTCGGGCCCAATGAGTTAAGGTTCATAGTACCATTCTAGGACTTCAAACTGAGTCGTCTTAAACTAGATTCCATTCATACTTTGAACTTGCAACTTGAGGCCATAATTTTAGCCATAGACTTTCTTATCATTCATGTAAGCATAGACAGATTGGCTATTTTTAAAAGTGTTTTAAAGATATCAATGTGAGACTGCACCAACATTAACAATTATTCACACTCATATTTTTTAGATGTGTTTTTTATTGTGTAAATTGTGGTTTGTGAACTTACAAGAAGTTTCCTCATTTTATAACATACATGTTTCTCTATGTAACACTTCAACTAGAGTTATCAGGATCCTGATTTTTATCTTTTAGTCATGAGATGATGCCCATGCAATGGGCGAAACATGTCCCATTAAATTAGTATAACAAGATGTAAATCTTAATTTTAAGAACCCTATGTGTATTGAATAGGTGGATCTCAATAAACTTTTGTAACATTGTTAAATTAATGAAATTTCAACATGGATCTGTCATGAGATTTGTAACATGTAATGTCAAAGCCGACCAGGCTCCCTATAAGTTAAACAAATACCTCAACCTAAAGGTAAAATAAGTCAAGACATAGCTTATTTGAAAGAATGTCTATGACTAAAGTTGGTCCCTAGATTTTGTTACATGCTCAGACGAAAGGCTTACCTGCTCCCAATTTAACTAAAACCCAAAATAGAACCAGTGAAATATGGCTTAAGGATGAAATCAAAACATTCAATCGAAAGAAGTCACAATTAAATTTACAGTTATACAAGATACAGTTAGCAGTATCTCAACCCATATCTCCAGTAGAATGGAGTTCCTTTCAGCTACATGTACATTACAAACTAATTGATACCTTAAGCAGGAAACAAACGACTTTAGATAATGAACTTGCTTATGGTACTTAAAAGAAACTCAGTTGCTGTTACCCAAAAAAACTTAGAAAAATTTTAAAGCATCCCACCTTTTAACAACTCATGAGCCATAGTTAATATAACAAACACAAACTTCTCAGTAAATGAAACTGAGCTGTTAAGCAAAGGATTAAAGCATAATTGGCCCAAGACAGGACAAGAAAGGGACGTGATCAACACTACTATAGCAGAGGTTGAGTCGAATAATTTAAAACTCCCCTTAGATTTACAGATTGATACCAGGTACAAAATAAAAATGAAATTACAGACTGTAACCGAGGAATTAAATAAAACTTCTGATCCCAACCACACAAATCTTATTCAAGGATTAAGAACCAAAATTAATGACAAGAACATCATAGTATGTAAAAAAGGAGGGACCACAGTTTTATTAGACAGGAACGAATATGTTACAAAAATAGAAAACTTTTTTGCGGATGAGACATTTTCAATAGTCAACAAGGAACCCACAACCAAAATTCAACAAAGTTTAAAAAACTAATAAGGAATTCAGATTTCTTATTCAGTGAGCAAGAGTAGCAAAGACTAATCCACATGAACTCTGCTACCCCCATGGCCAGAGCGATACCTAAATTACACAAGAAAAACACACCCATTCAGCACATCATCAATTGCAGAAATGGCCTGAATTATGAGACTTCAAAGTACATTCACTATTACTATTTTCTCAAGAGGAATTATAGATTTATAACAAATCTCCGTTAAAGAACTCGGTTGGCTCTTGTGGTATCTTAAAGTAATTTACCTTACTACCCAACCACATTACAGTAAAACCTCAATAATTCAAAATTGTTTAATTCAAAATCCTGCCTAATTCAAAGCGGCTCCCATTCCCTGAAACAAGAGGTATGGATTTGTGTGTTATTTAAACTTTTTAACGGATAATTCATAATTCAAAGAAGAGTGTTGGTCCCCATTATCGAAATTCAGACTTTTAACTCAAAAGTACCTCAAAATTTAAAAAGCGTTAGTACTTTCCAGGGTAATTTAAATTCAAAATTTATCCGGGTCATGATAGAATGCATCTTCTGGAACTTGCTGGTGTAGTTTTCTGTACTTTCACTCACTTTGGTGCATCTACAGTGTGCTTCATATTTGCTAAGTTGGAGTAAAATCATAATTCTTTTGTATTCAGCGTTTCAAAGATTGCCACAATATCACGTTGCAGGCAGTATGCAGAGAAGTAGAATCCATGAACACTGGCGATGCTGACAGTTGGGGAAAAAGCGTGCATATAATCTGTTTATTCGCAACGAACAATATTGTAAATGCCAATGAAACTGCGTTTTTTCTTTTTTTTATGCTGAGCCCAAATGGACTTTGTTTTAAAGGAGGGTTTGCCAGCCGGGGAATCGTACAGGTTGGGGGTCATTGTACTGTGTTGCAATGCACAAGGAAACGAGAGAATTTCTTTCCTCGTCGTTGCAAAGTTCGACAAGCTACGATGTTTCTGGGGTGTCGGCCACTTCCCGTGCTAGTACAAGGCATCTAAAAATTGCAAACAGTACAGTAATCCAAAAATTAAAGCATTTGAACAATAGAGCCAGCATGATTTGTCCTCATCTTTGAATCGAATGTACACTGACTGACAGAGCAAATGCAACACCAAGAAGGAGTGGTCAGAACTTTATGCCAATTGCAGGGTAGACTGACGTCACTGAGGTATGCTCATGATGTGAAATGCGCCGCTGTGCTGCGCACATAGCGAACGATAAATGGGACACGGCGTTGGCGAATGGCCCACTTCGTACCGTGATTTCTCAGCCGACAGTCATTGTAGAACGTGTTGTCGTGTGCCACAGGACACGTGTATAGCTAAGAATGCCAGGCCGCCGTCAACGGAGGCATTTCCAGCAGACAGACGACTTTACGAGGGGTATGGTGATCGGGCTGAGAAGGGCAGGTTGGTCGCTTCGTCAAATCGCAGCCGATACCCATAGGGATGTGTCCACGGTGCAGCGCCTGTGGCAAAGATGGTTGGCGCAGGGACATGTGGCACGTGAGAGGGGTCCAGGCGCAGCCCGAGTGACGTCAGCACGCGAGGATCGGCGCATCCGCCGCCAAGCGGTGGCAGCCCCACACGCCACGTCAACCGCCATTCTTCAGCATGTGCAAGACACCCTGGCTGTTCCAATATCGACCAGAACAATTTTCCGTCAATTGGTTGAAGGAGGCCTGCACTCCCGGCGTCCGCTCAGAAGACTACCATTGACTCCACACCATAGACGTGCACGCCTGGCATGGTGCCGGGCTAGAGCGACTTGGATGAGGGAATGGCGGAACGTCGTGTTCTGCGATGAGTCACGCTTCTGTTCTGTCAGTGATAGTCACCGCAGACGAGTGTGGCGTCGGCGTGGAGAAAGGTCAAATCCGGCAGTAACTGTGGAGCGCCATACCGCTAGACAACGCGGCATCATGGTTTGGGGCGCTATTGCGTATGATTCCACGTCACCTCTAGTGCGTATTCAAGGCACGTTAAATGCCCACCGCTACGTGCAGCATGTGCTGCGGCCGGTGGCACTCCCGTACCTTCAGGGGCTGCCCAGTGCTCTGTTTCAGCAGGATAATGCCCGCCCACACACTGCTCGCATCTCCCAACAGGCTCTACGAGGTGTACAGATGCTTCCGTGGCCAGCGTACTCTCCGGATCTCTCACCAATCGAACACGTGTGGGATCTCATTGGACGCCGTTTGCAAACTCTGCCCCAGCCTCGTACGGACGACCAACTGTGGCAAATGTTTTGACAGAGAATGGAGAACCATCCCTCAGGACACCATCCGCACTCTTATTGACTCTGTACCTTGACGTGTTTCTGCGTGCATCGCCGCTCGCGGTGGTCCTACATCCTACTGAGTCGATGCCGTGCGCATTGTGTAACCTGCATATCGGTTTGAAATAAACATCAATTATTCATCCGTGCCGTCTCTGTTTTTTCCCCAACTTTCATCCCTTTCGAACCACTCCTCCTTGGTGTTGCATTGTCACTGTCAGTCAGTGTATTTTTCTTTCATTGTGTAAGGTTATGTTTGCCAGTGATTTATCCAAGTTCATTATTTGAATAATGTAAATGCACCTTGTAGGATACTTTTTGGAAATTGCTTTCTCCATGGCATTTGAAGGTTTTAAACTCTGAGTCACAGTGATTGCAAGCATTAATGGGACTTAGAATAATTCATGACGTGGCAATTACAAGAAGAATTTTGAGGGAAGTACCATGGTGGGAAATTGTACAAGGATAGAGTCACTCTACTGTGTGGTAAACTTGTAATGCAGACTGAAGCAAGAGACTTTCTCCTGACGCCATATAAAAACCACGATGTTTTGAGGACATTGGGTATGTACTTTCTGTTCAAGTACAGGACATCTAAAATTCATGCAGTACAGTAATTCAATGAATAAACAACTTGTACAGGGGAGCCAACATAGACTTGTTCTCGTCCTTGAATCATGCTTTTTTTCTTTCCTTGTGTGAGGTTATGCTTGTCAGTAAGTTGTCCAAGTGCATTATTTGAATACTGTAATTGTACCTTGTTGGATACATTTTAGAATTTTTTTTTGTATGGCATTTGAAAGGTTTGAACTGTGTATCAAGTTTAATTGCATGCAGTAGCAGGTCCTAAGGATATTTTGTGATGCGGCAAGGGTTGGAATATCTGAACTATGAGTTGGCAGTTAGTTTGAAATCACATAATTCGACATCTGATTTTTGCATCCCAGTAACTTCGAATTAACGAGGTTTTACTGTGTGTGCTCCTTTGACATAATGAACTTGTATTCTAACTTACTGATAAAAGTAAGAGTAAACATTATCAAGGATTACCTTTCCAAACTCCGTAATCTTAGCACATTTGAAATAGATGAGTTCACTAAGATTCTGAACTTTGTATTAAAGAACAACTATTTTACTTTCAACGGCAAAATTTATCATCGGGATGGCCTAGCGATGGGTGATGCATTGTCAGGCATCTTGGCTGACATATACATGTATTCGTTAGAACATCATAAAACAATGTCAGAAATATGGGGACTCAGCCTGTGGCTGAGGCATGTAGGCGATACTTTTGCAATAATCAGTAAGTCTTAACAATAGTAATGAAATTTAGGACTTTTGAAAGAATCTCGACCAACATATAAATTTTACGAAGGAGGACGAGGTCAATGGATCCATTAGCTTTTAGCCATCACAATAACACAACTTAACAATACATTCAATTTCCAAATTTTTAGAAAACCCACTCATACCCCACTAACAGTTTTAAACTCATCAGTACATCCTAACTCCCACAAACAGGCCACTTTTTACAGTTTAATTTATAGAGCATTAAAAATCCCTTTAACACCTAAGAGCCTAAAAACAGATATCAATTACAAGAAGATTTTGGCAAAATTTAACGGTTTTAAAACAAACAATTAATTGAATTAAATTAAAAAATTAATCAAGAAGATCGAATTTAATTTAGCAACTAACTCCGTCCCAGATAAACCCAAAAAATCTATGTTCATCACTTTCACCTACAATAATCCATGTATTTCCCAGATAACAAACCCCTTAAAAGAAAGCAAAATATCAACATTGCCTTTAGGACAACAAATACCAACCAATACCTCATTCTCAATCACAACACGGTCAACTCAAACAGTAGCATCTAATTCGGCTCGGGCATATAGAGCTTCAAATTCACACATTGTGATGTCTCCTACATTGAACAAACGGTCTGGAGTTTCTTTACAAGGTATCACAAGCATTGTTATGCCAATAAACAAAATAAGTTCTCAGCCATGAGTTCTCTCATGAAAGATACAGGGTATTGATTCACAACTATTGAACAGGACCTTACAATTATCAAAAGAGTGGGCAAAGGGAAATTTATGAATGAATTAGAAAGCATTTATATATTTGGACCAGTACTATAACAAAGACCTAAATCTCAACGATTTATATGAAGGAAGAATCCATTATACGAGAATTTACCCAACTTGTTTCAATCACTAAATTTAAATCAAAATAAAATTCTTAAAAATCTAAAAGTAACATCCCACAAAAGCTCCCACCATTCCATTAAAGGTAACTTCCTCCATGTCCGCCCCTACCAACCTCCTACATTCAACGGCCCATAAGATCAAGACTCCGCCACCTCCTATCCTCCGCCACACCCCGTTCCCTCAATTCCGCACCGATACAATACATGAAGTACAAGTGTCATTTGTTCTGATGCTGTAAAGGCAACTAGTTCACACCAGAAACGTTGAGGGGGTAAGTAAATGTATACACAGCGTTTCTCGTCAAATTTAACCCTTTTTGCCCTGATCTTAAAAATCCTCCTACCCTTCTCTCATTACAGATTCTTCACCACACATCCCTCATTAGTTGATTTCAACATTCAAGCTGTAGGCAACTTCAAGCACGAGCATCCCCATTTCACTAATAGTACAGGAGGAAGCTATCACATTAGCTAGTAAAGACATAGACGGCAACACACAGTTGTGAACCTTTTTACACTTTAACAAAAATAAGAAGACTGGGGACTCACCTTACAAATACGGGTTTAATAACAGTAACAACTCCATCTGTCACACAGCTGTATACTCTACTGTGTGACAATGCTATAACCTTTCTACAAGAATATTCAATGTCATTTTTCAATTATTAAACTACTTAAGGTTCATAGTAACCATACTACGACTTCAAATCGAGTTGCCTTAAACCAGATCCCATTCATACTTTGAAATTGTAACTTGAGACCATAATTTTAAGCATAGACTTTTTTGTTGTTCATGTAAATATACACAGGTTAGCTATTTTTAAAAATGTTTTAAAGATATCAGTGTAATACCGCAGCAACATTAACCATTATTCTCATACATATTTTTTAGAGGTGTTTTATTTGTGTAAATTGCGGAGTGTGAACTTACTACAAGTTTTCTCATTTTTATAACACATATTTTTCTCTCTGTAACATTTTGAATAGAGTAATCAGGATCCTGATTTTTATCCTTTAGGGAGATCACGGCTGATGGTGCCCATACAATGGGCGAAGCATGTCCCGTTAAATTAGTATGACAAGGTCTAAATCTTAATTTAAGAACCAAGTGTGTATTGAATAGGTGGATCTCAGTAACCTTTTGTAACATTGTTGAATTAATCTCTGATAATTTGTAAACAATCTGTACCTTGTTTAATCTTGCAACTATCGTCGCCATAAGACCTATCTGTGTCGGTGCAACGTAAAGCCCCTAGCAAAAAAAAATATTGCAACTTGTGTCACGAACAGATCATCATGCATGGCTGTAAGAAGCTGTAGTGGCAAATTTTTAATTAGGAGATTAATTGAACATCACGTTTTCATTTTGGGCTACTCAAGGGATCTTGATTCAACCATCTTGGACCATGTATTGTTGATGATTATGTTCATTTGTAGTCGTCTGGACACTAAGACGCCAGGTTTTTCCTTTTCTCTACGATATTTTAATTTTTCTTATTTACAGATGTTCCTCCTTTTCTATTGCTACCTTGTCTACTGCTATCCAAAAGTGTGTTCCTTGTCACGTTCTTATCTCTCTTATCAGTTTTCTCAAAAGCAGTGGCAAAAGGTACTCAGTTTTTTAAGATGCAGCAAGTCATTATGTAAATGTAATGTAAATTTTAATCTAATAGCAGTTGTATAGTATTATTCGAAGTAATTACACATGTTGTGTATGAGTTGACTATATTTGTAAGTATAGAAGATATTATGAATAGAATTTTATATATAATGTAAATTTATTAACGGTGAGCTGTATGTTTAATAGGAAAAGATTTGTGTAAAATGTATAATAGTGTATTTTAAGAAATTATCTTCTTCTCTGCTCATTTAACATTTAGTACTTGATGATAATGTATTTTTGTGTACCATTTGCCACCAAGGTAGACACCTCTTTTGCATTTAGAGCAATTTTGATTTGATTCTTCCTTTCCATTCTTATATTTTTGAAATGGGAGATAAATTAACTATACTCTTCTTGTGCCACTATGAAATTTATTTTCTCAGCTGTTTCTTGTTTAGGCCTATATATTTTTATTTCCTTACTTCTTTATTGTACTTTTCATATTTCTTACTTATAGCCACCTGAAGATATTAAGGAGGAAATATTCATAGAAGAACATACTGATGATCAGCTGCTGCAATACATCAAAGAAGAAACAAAGTATGTACACTACAAATCCTATACAGTATGGAATATGTTGTACCTATTCACAGTTGTGTTCACTGTTGGTTGGTTTATCTCCAAAAACTGGCCATTTTCATCACTTTAATTCTTTCTTTACAAGGTTATACTTAAATACTATATCTTAAAATTCTATTGGTTAAAATTATCTAAAACAATCAGGAACTACAAGATCACATTTAATGTTCTCTCATGTAGTTTTATTGAATAAATGTCTACAAAAAGAATATCTGGTAAAGCTAGATATTTTAGAAGTATATTTCTTTACAATACCTTTAAGCAACGATGAAAAATGAACAAAGAGGTGACAAGTCAAGTTATGTATAGAAAGATGGTAACAGGGGAATGTGAATATATGAGGATAAGGATAATAGCTAGTCATTGTGGAAATGTCACTGTCACCGCATCATTTGTTCATCACATTCTTATCATCTGAAATGCCATCTGCAACTATTATCTGCAGATATTCTCAGTAATTTTGTATGTTTGTACCAACAGTGACACACATAAAAAGCCATGTTTGTAGAATATAAACTAAATATATAAATTCAAATTTGTTAAGTTTTATGTTCATTTTAAACAATATAATAATTTCAAACCAACATAATTAGGTTCATTAATCAATACAATGATGACTGAGTTCAATAGTGTGATAACTCAAAACATGTCATTTTTAAGTTATTTAGTTGGTTAGTTTCTTTTTATTTATTATCTTTTCTGTTCTCTTGTGTGTTAAGTCCGATTCCTCTATTTGTGGATCCCAAGCAGATAATGTGTTGTAGAAATGAAACATTCAGATCAGTAGTGCTACATCTTAGATATGATAGGTTTCAAATAAAATTCCCACATTGTTGAAAGTGTAAAAAAATTATTGTGGTATTGAATTTATGCCTGTTCCAGTGTTATGATCACACTTGCTGATTGTCTACAATTCCCACTATTCATTTTAGTGCTCATTATCAGTCAAGTGTTTGTAGTGTGTTGATTGGAAACACATGTACACAGTTAGTATAAAGTAATAAAATGGACAGCTAAAAGTGAAGTTCAGGTTGCCTTAACAAATTTCAGAATTCAACAAGTAAGTAAATTTATTATCACGTAAAAGTAGGTAAATAATAATGTAATGATATAATCATATTTCAAAATTGTAATTTTCATCACTGACATTACAAAGTAGCACAAGTGTATATCCTGTTTGCAAACATTTAATACAGTAGTATTTTTTGAACTCTAGGTGTCCCATTGGATTTCTTGCTAATTAATTTTTTGCTCTCACACCTTTGTTGGTTAGAGTGTGAAACGATCTTTGATAATCCTTGGGAAATTATTGTATAACCATGGACTGGTGCTCTTAACTTAGCCCTTGTATTGGCAGGTCCTCCAATGGCTAGTCATAGCCTAATGTTTGACTTCAAATCATATTAGTGATGGAAACTACGAATTCTGAAAGGATTATTTGATTTTGTGTGTGGTTAGAGTCTGCTCGACTGTTATGTGATACATTGACTTGTTCCTACTGTCCGTTCACAACTAGTTGCAAGGAATATTCATTTCAGTCCTCAGAACTGCCCAGTAGCAGCCTACACGCTCTCATTAGTCAAGGTAGATCCATGCACACAACTGAAGATTGCCCAAATATGTCAACTGTTCAAATTCTACTGTTTGTTTGTAATTCTTGTGCAACAGGGCACAGTAGGCTACCTTAGAGAACGATCTTGTATTATGACCACCAATAAAAATGTTGCCTTTCACACACAAATTGCATATTTCTATTTTTGGATGGCGTTTAAATTAGCTTTCTTCTTCCTAATGATATCATCTGCAGAAACACTCTTGAGGCAACAAAGCAACAAGCCATTTGTGTGTTTTCCTTTTGCTTGGTATATAAGTAAGAGTACAGTTGATTGTTTATATAGCTTAGTCCATTGTATATCATAGATTTTAGCTGCTTCTGAAGGTTTCAGTCGACTGGATCTTCTCTTCTGTTTCCTACTTTGTTTTATATCTCACCTCAGGTGTTATGTTATTGTGACTATCATTTCAGCAGTCCACAAATATCATTCAGAAAATAAATGACTTATTTTAAAATGTCTAAAAGATGTGCCATGTCAATTTGGTACTGAATTATATAAGAACAGGTTTCAAGATCCATAAAATTTCCTAATCACTTACTTATGGATAGACACATATTTCTGAGCTTACCAATTATTGGAGAGACACATTGCCTTTGCTAAATAATTAGTGATGAGGCTAACTTCCGTTTTTGTAGAGACACATGGTCCTGAACTAACCACTTCGTGATGCAGTTTCCCTCCACTTGTAGAGTGTCGAGTGTCAAAGGGTGCTGAGCTGACCACTTTGTGCTACTCTTCCATGGTCTTCATATTTATAGACTTGATTGGGTTGAAAATAACAAATTGAATATTCTGATCATTTGCTATCTATGATGGATGTAAGCAGAAATATGAATTGCAAAATTCCATTCAGGCTGGAATACACTGACAGACTCCCCTTTTTTTGGTACTCATAGCATTTCACTGGATATTCAAACTGTCACTCCCGATTAACACAGATAATCAGCAAATTTTTATTTTGTTGAGTTACATATTTTTCTTTAAATGCATTTATAGGAGTCACTGAAGCACAAAATCCAGAAGCATTCTGTCATTCAAACATTACTGTATTTTGTGAAAATAAGTCTTTAATTATTGGACATAGGCTTTAGGGGTGATAACTTGAACATACTCCATTGAATGTTAGTATGTGGAAATATCAATTGTATCCTGTTTTTATAACAATATTTATCAATCTTCTTCTTGTTATTCTGCTTCTTTAGTGTAAGTCCTGCCTGGTGGCAGGGTCCAGTGTTGTGATTCATTGTCTCCAGTTAGTTCGGTCTCAGGCCATGTCTGTATGTAGTCTCACAGCTTTCATGTCATGCACTTTACCTGTCCTATGCTGTCTTGTTAGTTTGATGATCTGGTTGAAAAGCTTGCTTCAGCCACACTGCTCCATCCCCCCATTTAGAGAAACAGAACTCTGACAGAAAATATTCGAGACAGATGGCTTTCCCTGGTTGCATTTCCTTCAGCATAGCCTGGACTTTGGTGACATCAATTTCCTATATTGGACCTACAACAGCGGAGGTGATCGGGTGTAGTAGATATGGAAATTCATAAATTGAAATTTTGTCGAAGTATTTCTGCCAGTTGAGTAGCAAATTTTCTGTTTCCTCATTGATGCCATAAAAGCGTTGGACTTCTTCCGTTTTGCGATGCCTAGATTTGACTAGCCATTAAATATTCTGCACATTTTTGCATGTGTCAGTTATCACATATAGACCTGCTTACCAGTTTGCTTTTGTTACAGCAACAATCTCCTTCACTTTACTAGTGGCTGCTTTATAGGCTTTCCAATGAGCATGAAACTATTGTACACCTGTTTATTTAACCGTACTGTATATTTAACATCGTCATTCTGATGCCACGTGTCATAGTTAATCCTTCGCTGTTGTCGCCCTAACTTAGTTGTTCCAAGAATACAGTGTGCAGTGTCTTTCAGTTTACTCACCGCCTCACTTCAACTATGGTCCTTTGTGCACTATAACTTCTGCAACAATGTTGGCCTCCTTCTTCAGGCATAACCATTTGATCTCATTTGGTCAATTTCCAGCAAAGTATTGGGCTCTTGGTGACTTTATCCGCAGCTAACAGATGACTGCTCGAGGTTCATTCGCAATGGTTTCGTAATTAACAACTGTTGTCTCTAGAACATCTATCAGATTCCTTCATCTCACGAGGATGTAGTCAATGTCAGTTGGATGGGAGGCACAGTAGTACATGACGAGATGAATTTCACGCTTTTTGAACTGTTTGTTTGCGATGATCAGTTTATGCATAATCGAGAATTTGTTGGCCATTGTCGTTCTTCTCAACATATCTGTGTCCACCATGGACACTGAGTTCTTCTTTCCTGCATCTGACGTGTCCTTTCATATCTCCAGCAATGAGGCAGTGCCCAGAAGGCATCTTGGGTCTCTATGCCCTGGCCAGTTTTGGAGCGTTCCACTGAGAAATTAGAATTTCCTTCTCTCTCCAATGTTTGCATCAAGCAGTTGCCATACTTTTGCAAATCGGGGACTGAACCGTCAAATTTTGCTTATATAACAATGCCAACACCATTAGTTGTTTTTCGGCTTCCTTTGCACATCAGTTAGTAACCACACCCCATTTTGCATGAATTTTCTCCAGCCCCACATTTTTCTTGTACCTCGCAGATGTATACCTTCCCTCAAGTGCTGTGGCTAATTTGCTACCTTCTCCACACATAGTTCAGTGATGTGATACAATAAGGGGTAATCGCTTCTTTAGCTGTCACAGCCCGTTCGACGGTAACCCTTCCATACTTTTCACACTGCCTGGGCCCTGCCAATGCACGTCCCTTCCAGGGGATAGCCTAACCTTGTTTCTGATTCCATGAGGCATATTTCTGTAAACATGAGACGGTATTATTTTATGGCCGACTTGTCTTGAAGCATTTTAGAGCTCATGAGAGCAGGTAGTTACGCCACTCTGGACATGGGAAACAGACGCCTTGTGCAGCTGCTCCTTTAGAGAAGAAATGCTATCCTCCCTTCTGCATTGACTTCCATGAAGGTAGAGTACCTCTTCTGTGAACTGATCCATACCGAACATCTCAGTCTCCAACAAATTTGCCATTAAGGCCTCTGTGATTGTTTGGTCCACGAGAGCTATTATATTTCGCTCAAGTCTGCCGGCAAATCAGTGGGATACCTGTACCTCTCACCTGGGACGCACCGCGTGTTACAGCAATGTAGCTGATTCCTGGAGAATATTTATCAGGGCAGAATGAAATACCGTTTTACTGAAAAACTAATTGTGAACTTGATAAATCACTTGTGACAAAAATCACATAATCATGTAAAGAGTAATGGCCACAAAATTACGCACCTTTTGCTAGGCGTGATATTCCTTAAAACATATGACATACAATCCAGTGTCGTATTTTCTGCCCCCTGTTGTGTAGTGATATCATCAATATCTTGTGTGATGATCAAGAGGTCCAGCCTGTTGTACCTGGAATCAGTGTCCCCCTTTTATTTGTCCACTTATTTTCTCCTAAAAGTGCAGCGACAACACATTTTCGAGCCTCCCACTACTTTGCTTGTAAGGAAGTCATGCATTCGACTGGGCCATGTGAAATCAGCATGAATTGTTAAGTGCTACTTCATGTTGCAATGTATTTTGGCCTGCATGATTGAATTTTCCCACATGCCTGTTGTAAGTGGATCTCACCTCTAACCAAGAAATTTGTATTTCTCGCTCTTCTTTAATAGAATATGTAGAACCACTCTGCGGTGAGGAGACAGGCACAGACTTGGATGCTATCCAATGATGTTATCATTCCACTAAAAATTATCAATTTGTCTGTGATCTTTGGAAATGAAAGAAATCTCATTCCTTCTTTTATGTAGCAGCAATATCCACTACAGTGAAATTCAATGTCCTGTCATTTCGAATTTTGTCTCATTCCTTGATTTTTATGCTTCTAGTGTTAAGAATATTCAAGAATACAATAGCTTGCATTTGTGTTCAAATTCAGGGTATAAAACACTACTACCATATTCTTTGTGACCTTCATCATGTCTATGACAGCAGTATCTGGGAGAGAAAAGAAAGCATCAGTGTTAGGGAAAGTGCCATCATCTGCTTGTTATATTCCAGATTTCCCAGGATTTCATCAGAATTCGTTTTTGCCATGTTGCACACGGACTCTGTTAAAGACAGCTGTTAGAACAGACTGATGTAATACATGGTTGTGAGTATTAACTTCCTTGTATAAACCTACAGTCCGGTATGCAGGTTGGTCTGTTTGATTGCACATCAAAGCTATGTAATTAGAAATAACTACACTGTGATGTAATGGAATGCTACACTGATATGACAATATTGTACAAATATAATAGGTATGTTTGCATTACTGTAAATAACATTCATAAAAGATTAGCCATCTTGCTGTCTGCCAGCAAACAATGTTCTCAACTTCATTAATATCTACAACAGATTCTCTCAAGCAACCTGAACAACAAGTGCTTTTTACAAAAGTCACTACTTGCCTGCCACAAAACGCAGAGTGGTTGAACAAATTCAAAACTCCAAAACATATGCCGACCTTCATGTAGGAGTACAGATATATTAGGGTATCAATAGGTAAATGTGTGCCGGATTAAAGAGCGTGTATTTCTCCTTTTAGTCTGAATCACTTTTCCTGTATTCTTTAATTGAGGTTGTCTATGAGTTCGTACATTCCTAAATCGTCAGTTTCTTGCATGTGATGTCGTGATTTGAGAGAAAAGACACACCACATCCTTGTAAAAATTGGGATTTATTGAAATTTAAGGCTACACTCTGAATGTGACCTCAAATGACGTTTACCCTCAAGAGTGTGATGTTCATGAGTAACAAGCTAATTGAATGGGATCTTAGTGAGTGGAATGTTAAGTAGCAATTCTTTTGTGTGAGAGTTGTAGTGGAGTTGGCTGTTGAACTACTGGTAACACGGCTTTAATTTCTTACTGTAGATCGAGCCCCGAGGTGAGCAACACAGATCATCAACCTCCGGATGGCGGAGAACCTTGCTTTAGGTGCAGTGCGTGCGGAAAAATCCTGGCCGGGAAATTGAGCCTCTTGCGACATCTGAAGAGTCACAGAAATGATCGTTCCTTCAAGTGCGATCACTGTGGAAAGCTATTTGGCAGAAGAAACAGCTTGTCGAATCACCTCAGGTTCCACGCAGATGGTGGGCCGTACTTGTGCAATGTCTGTGGGATGTCATTCACCCGAAAAGACAGCCTAGCATATCATATGCGTACTCACACAGGTGAGAGGCCATACAAATGTAATGTTTGTTTTAAGTCCTTCAGAACCACATCACACCTAGCAAAACACGTTCGTACTCACACAGACGACAGGCCGCACTCCTGCACTGTCTGTGGCAAATCTTTCATTCAGAAAGGAGGCTTAGCTAAACATATGCGCAAACACACAGGCGAGAACCCTTACCGATGCAATATCTGTGGTATTCTCTTCACCGTTGGAGGTAATCTTTCGAAACACATGCGTACTCATAGAGGCGGGAAGCCTTTTTCTTGTAATGTTTGCGGTAAGTCCTTCAACCGGAAAGTCCATCTTACTGATCACATGTGGACTCACACAGGAGAGAAGCAAAACTGGTGCAATATCTGTGGCCAGGCATTGAGTACTAAGCCGCAGCTAGAAAGTGATGCACCCACTCACACGGACGGCAAGCTGCACTGGTGCCATGCCTGTGGCAATTCATTGCCTAGTGAATCCCATCTAGCGCGTGATTTGCAGACTGACACGGGCGACAAACTGCATCTCTGCAATTTCTGTGGCAAATCCTTCGTACAGAAAGCCAGCCTAGCATATCACATGCGGATTCACACAGGAGTGAGGCCATACTGTTGTAATGTCTGTGGCAAGTCGTTCAGCACTAAATCCCAGCTAGCACGTGACTTGCGGAGTCACGCGTGCGGCAAGCAAAACTGATGCAATGTCTTTGGCAAATCCTTCATCTAGGTGTCAACATAGTAGGTCACATGCGACCCACCCAGGCATGTAGCCAACCTGGTGCAGGGTTTGTATAATGCACATTTCCGGGTTAATTGCGCTGTCGAAACACACGCAGACACATACAGACGAGAAGCCATATTTAGGAAATGTCAGTAGTAAATCTTAAGCCAGAAAGTCTATCCAACAGTTCACATCCGAATGCACACGCTTGTTATATCACACGAGTGCTCAGTAATGCGAAAAATGTTCAAAGAATCACACAACTTAACCGAGTACATGTGAAGCTCATTGGAGAGATACTGCACTGCTTCGTGATTTGTGGCAAATCGTTCGCACGGTGTCAGTGTACAATGGCGAGACGGCGCACAAGCGTCACTTCACGACGGAAACCACACGAGATTTAATAATAATGTTATTTTGCTTTACATCTAACTAACACGTGCAAGAGAGTTCGGAGTTTCACAAGACCTTCTCCAATTCTGGAGATGTAACCAGGCACATGCGATCGCACACAGCAGAGAAGTAATAATTTCTTCAGCCAGAACGGCACGTTTCAGGCACACCTCCTGATGTACGCCGGAGTGCGGTCCATCCCTTTTTGTCTTTTTCGCTGAGATAGAATCTTCAGGTAACATGATGCCAGGTCCGTGTGGGAAAAGATCAAAGTACTTTTCATGAGTTATCTCCTCATCAATCACAGATATATGACACCCTCTTGTTCTCATCCATGGACGACGCTTTTTCTGTTTGCGGACTTCAGTAGAAATGTGCTCAGTAACACTCATTGAGGAGCCGTTAAGATGCGGGGATAAGAAGTAATCATCATGAACAGAGAAGAGTCATATGGCAACAACAAGTGGTGAAATGCTAGAAGAGCATGAAAAAGTATTCAAACCTTCGAATAAACATTTCAAGGGAATAAATAAGTGCCGAATCTAGTCATAATATGGTATACAGTTGATGAAATTGTTGCTGATGACTGAACACACCTTTGCTCTCTTGCTACATGTCACAAGTGTGTTCCTATAATTATGAGTAGACAAGTAGCTCAAAACTGTACCTGCTCCCTCGGCTCTGGTACGATAATACTGTGTCTGTCAACCTGTTCTGAATGCAAATTGAAAGTTCTGCTTCAATGCCCATAGTTATTCGTGAAGATCCCGTAGTTCTCGTGGAGGTGTCTACAAGTAAAGACTCGTATGTTGAGAGCTACAGTATAATCCAAGTTTCTCCATCTTTGTTTACTGGGTGGCAGATGATTGGCCACTCGCTAATGAAACCTCAAATCACTAAAATCTGTTATATCTCAATGTTGTTAGTGTTAAAGAGACATACTTAGTACTGAACCCTTTTTGTCATGTCAAACTTATATTTGCCTGTTGCAGGTCTTCACTTCGAATTGTTAAATCTTGTGTCTCAGTGGATGTTAATGACTCTTCGTCACTTCCAGACGTAACTATCGGGTATCAAGGAATGCCTACTTACTGAAATTAAAAGCTTACATAAACTATGTTTATTCAATCAAAAACAATGAAATATGATGGCGGGTGTGTTTACATATATGGCCAAAAGCAGTGGTCTGCTGTCAATAACAATATAATTGTGTGGTTGGACGATTTCAGGATGAAAATTAATATCCACCATAAAAGAAAGCCCGGAATTCTATTTACAGAAAACCACGTTGTGGTTAACTAGAAAACAAAAATATGAGATTCAATCTGCTTGCCTCCATAAACAACTGTGCGTTATGCTTCCGATTTCTCGATCGTCTAATTATCAGGAAGTGATCTCCAGACCTTTTTTAATGTAGGCTGTCCACTAACTGACCATCCGCATACAACGATTTACCTGGACCCTCAATTGAATATGAGTAACCTCCAATTCACTTAACTGAACTATCACGGTCATCCAATAAAATAAATATCTAAGATTAAATAAACATGCCTGATGACCAAATTGGCCTTTCACTGAAGTTAATTGAACGTGCCTGATGACCAAAATAAGAGGACTTCTAGTGCCAGTGAATTAATGGTGTAATATCACACATCATAAAATAGTATTATTTATATAAAATGTATGAAGTTATATCATGAACCAAAACAACATTATGAAGTCAGTGATTGGAATAAATCTATGAAAACTTGTGAAAAGAAACCCTATACCACTACAATTTTACTCATGCTCTCATTTCTTATAAGGTTCAAACAAACCTCAAAATAAACTTGACCCATGGGAAGCCCTTAAATATTATTGGTCATGGAGTTCAACTACATCCACTTATATAGTCCTACTAAAATATAAACTTGCAAACTGTTACAACACCTCTATGAACAACATGGCCATAAATGATGGGTATCCTATGGACTAATGGCAGAGTGCTACTACATCTTTTATTTTGCTAGTTGCTTTACATTGCACTGACGGGACGGGAAAGGGCTAGGAGTGGGAAGGAAGTGGCCGTGTCCTTAATTAAGGTACAGCCCAGCATTTGGCTGGTGTGAAATTGGGAAACCACGGAATACCATCTTCAGGGCTTCCGACAGTAGGGTTCGAACCTACTGTGTCCCGAATACTGAATAATGGCTGCACATAAGCGACTGCAGCTACATTTTATGGAATACCCGGCAATATTGAGTCTTTGTGTCAGACTAGAAAACTTACCTCTCATCTAGGGGCAGTTGGCTAGCTAAATCATTTCACAGTCCTAGCACATTCGAGCAATTCCCAAGAATCCATTCCATGCACTGCAACCACCATCCTACGTTTCCATTGGAGGACACACCATCGACAATATTTAACACATAGCTGCACTACGGAAATATCAAGAAGTGGAAATCCTAATTATCTAAGGACATTCTTCTGACACCAAAATAATTATTTAAATGCTCAGTGGGAATATGAAGTATGACTGTGTTATAGAAACACCGAAACTGGAATACAACGTCAAATGTTCGGAACTGTTACTGAGAATCCACTCTATCATTTCCCTAAGCAATAGAATTGAATTCAAATAACTCCTCATTTATTTTAACATCAATAATGTAGCATGCCCTTCTATTTCTGAACAGCGTCCACCTCATATAAATGTGAACACCTGTTATCTCATCTAACAGGTCTCTCCACTGTCTTACAGGTGAGCCAACAAATCTTGCCATGGACGGCCCTTTACTACAGCACAAATCTACCTCCAAATCCTTGTATTATCAGACAGTTTATCGGTCAACATTATTGACTTCAAAAATGAACTCAAGTCTAATGGGATCTGTGGAATATGATATGCGTTTCACCGGTATCAATGGAGTTATTAGATGAACAAAGGATCCCTCTGGATATAGGGTCCTATTCAATGTTTAAACCATGGACCTTGCCATATTTCAAAATATTCTGTCCTGACGATTTTCCCTCAGCCTTTTTACAAAGAAACCTGTGCATTATCTACACTATAAACTCTGGAATATGTACTAGGAACATGTCTCAGTAACTGAGTCACATGGTTTCTTAACTTCATGGACAAATAAAACATATCTACCACCGACAGTTACGGTCAGTTACGAAGTTTCTCACTTCGGTTGGAAATACAGTACTTCAGACGCATATGACAATGACTTCAATATCGACCACAAAACTCATTAGACCGAATTCCGTGCTATCTCCTCCTTTCAAATCTATTGCAGACTGCCTTTCACAGAACAAAGCTTACCCCACTGATTGTAACTATTACATGTTCCATTACTTACTATTTCAAAATGTTGTGCCCAACCAAGAGCGTGATCGTACATATTTTGCAAATGAGTGTGCTTTCTTCTCTTCACAGATTATTTTCTTCTCACTGTGTTTTTATCCGTTCTTCAGTCCATGCAGTGGTGTTCTCTTCTTGGGTTTTTAGCAATTTCATGTATGTTCACCAACGTTCTAAATCTAGGCGTGAACCATATAATGTCATCTGATATGCTGAATTTTTGAAGGTCTTTTTCAGTTTTGATTATCGAGTTATTTTTCACTTTTATCGAGGAGGCATTATTAAATATCTTTTTAGTGAGCCTTTCCTCATCCATTCTCTGAATATGGCCATCAAATTTCAATCGGCTTTTTCCAATTATGTCTGATATTTTCTGAGTATGTTGGTATAACTCCGGGGAGCTATTCATCCGCTCTCGTTCTATGCATACTGGGCCAGAGATTTCCCCTAGGACTTCTGTTTCTTGATTTTCGATAATTTTAGATTAGTGATCCTTCTCCAATTATTATGGCTTCCGTTGTGTGTAATGCTTCAGGCTTTATTACAGTGTTATATTGTGTTAATTTATCGTTCTGAGAAATTGATTTTTGTCGTACCTCTTCTATGTGATTCTATGGCCTACTTGTAATATAGAAATCTCTCTCTGTTGCCTCATGATTTAATGCAGATGGTTGGATGATTTCCCTAAGTATTTGAAATTATTTACCTGAGTAATTTTGCCAAACTGAGTTACCAGATTTTGTTTGTGTAAGTATCAAGTAGATCCTTTCATGTATCGGGTTTTCTTATATCAGATCTGGATTCGTTTTAGATGCAATTGCCTGAAATTTTTTCAGGGACTGAATTCATCCTTCCCTATTGTTGTATGGATTAACTAGACCATCTATGAAGGCCAAACATTCAATATGAATTTTATTGTTATGGTGTTTTCGTGGTGGACAGAGGTGAAGGAACGTGCGGGCATAAATGGGTCTACCTACTACAATCAAAAGATTCATTAAAATCTTTAAAAGTAAGGTTATATTACTTTTTTCCTCTTTTCCATTTTTCAAGTGCCAAAATAATAACAAAATAGTTGCTCAGTGACTGAACAAAATTTCAGGTACAGTAGTTTAGATACAAAGCTGGATAAATCAGAAAATCAACAAAATTAGTTAATAAACAACCTGAGCACGAAATTTTACAAATATACTCGAGCACTATTGATCCATAAAAAACCAAACCTCATGGCACTACAGCCCTTGAAGGGCCTTGGCGTAACAAGCGACCGCTGCTCAGCCCAAAGACTTGCAGATAACGAGGTGTCGTGTGGTCAGAACGGCGAATCCTCTCGGCCGTTATTCTTGGCTTTCTAGACCACTGGCCCGAAGTTACATAGGCTAATCCTATTCCACTGAGGCGATTAAATGGAGAAAATTTAAGTTAGAAGGCTACAGAGAGAAAACGGTTAAAAAACATAGTTATTTAATGTTATGTGCTTTACGTCCCACTAACTACTTCTACGGTCTTCGGAGACCCCAAAAACATAGTCTTCTCAAATTAAACTTGATAGGGAAGTCGAGAAGGTGTCGCACTCTCTATTCCGGAATTTCAGCTAAGTTTTTAGGCTAGTTTGAGATTTACATTTGAAGAAGTTTACATTATTGAAGATCGGAAAGTTAAAGTTATGTCCTTAGAGACAAGAAACCTTCCCATCATGTTAGTTTTCAGAGGCTCTCACCTAATGATTAACTGGCTGCCATTACCTTATTGCGCTGGACTGCTCAATGAAGGGCGAAACGCCCTCACCTCCACTATTAGCATACACTCAGTACACTCGATGATCAAGAAGACAGAGTTGTTCGAAAAATTGCCAGCTTCTACACCCGAGAGGAAGGTTCGAGAGTGATCTGGACTAATGCCCGATACACCCCCAATTTTTATTCTTCATCATAATCATCATATCCTAAAGGCTAAGCCTTGTCCCTGCAGCCACAGTTGTCTATCTTGAGCCAGTCTTTTCAACTCAGCGTAGGTCTTGCACTTCATCCTCAGAAGCTGGTGCTCGAAATAAGACACTCTGGGTCTTCCTCTTCCTCTTTTTCCAGCAATTCTTCCTTCAAAGGTACTAAAATGAACTCCTCATGCCGAATAATTTGACCAATAATTATTTTCCGTTTTTCATTTCCAGTTATCGGATTCCGTTCTTCTCTTATCTCTAAGGATTTCGGTATTGCTCTTCATTTCAGTCCAACTTATCCTCTGCATTTCAATTACATCTGGTTTTCTCTTCTTGCATTCCCAATGTCCAGCTTTCGCAACCATACAAAAGCACGCTCCATACAAAGGTTTTTGCAAAGGCCTTCCGAGTTCGAATATCTATATGTTTGTTGACTAGCAGATGCTTTTCATCTTGGAATGCTCTCTTTGCCAATGCTATCCTCTTCGTGACTTCTGAAATGGTCCGTTTATCTCTCGTGATCAGCGTTCCTAGGTTCAAAACTGTTTCACTTGTTCAATGTTATCGGCGCCAATTTTGAAGTGTGTTGCGGTTGTTTTCTTGTCTTCACATATAGTCATGGTTTTTGTTTTCCGTGTATTAATTTTGAGGATCCATTTGCCTAAAGTTTCTGCTTATATGTTGATCGTTCTCTGCATACTTTTACCTGTTTCTGCTAGTATGGCAATACCATCAGCAAATCTTATAGGGTGCACTTCCTTGCCATTAATTTTGATCCCCGTTGTTTTCTCCTTCATGACTGCGATGGCTTCTTCGATGAACATATTGAACAGATAAGGAGAGAGTGGACATCCTTGCCTAACTCCTCTTCTTATTTTGACATTTTTCTTTGTCCCACTGATTTCTAAATCAGTGCTCTGCATTCTGGATAAATTCAGTATTCCTTCCAATCAATTCCTACTTTTTTCATGGAATGGAAAATTTGTTCCCAGTCTACTCGATCAAAAGTTTTCTCTACGTCGACAAAGGTCAAGTATACTTTTCTACTCTTCTCAAGTTTTCTCTCCAGAATTAAATGTAATGTCAGAATTGCTTCCCTAGTACCCCTCCCTGATCGAAATCAAAACTGGTCATTATCGATATAGTGTTCTAACTTCCCTTTAATTCTATTCTTGATGATATTGAGCAGTATTTTTGAAGCATGAGAGAGGAGAGTGGCAGTTCGATAATCTGAACAGTCCGTGGCATTCCTCTTTTTTGGTATTGCAACAGTTCTGGTTTTAATAAAGTCAGGAGGAACTATGCCATTCTCATAGCAACGTGACACCAGCTGAAAAAGGCAACGTTTCATATCATCACATTAGTGTTTCAGAAGTTCTGCTGGAATGTTATCTGGACCGGGTGCTTTCTTTTTCTGGAGACTGTGTAGTGCTGCATTAAACTCTGAAAATGTGATTGAGGGACCCCTTCTTCATTCATCTACCTCGTGTTCTATTTCAATGTATCTGGTTGTATTATTTACATCGTTTCCTTGGTACAGGTCTTCAATGTATTCTTTCCAACGTTCACAGATTTCTTCGGTGTTGAACATGAGGTTTCCCATTTCATCTCTGACTATGGAGCTTCTGTTTTTTGGTTTGTGTTTTAGGGTTCTGGTATTGAAATATGCCTTTTCCACCTGTCCTTTGATTATGTCATTTTCTATAATGTTGCTTGTCTGCTTCACCCAGTTCTCCTTTGCTTTGCAACACTTTGTTGTGATCTGATTTCTAATTTCTGTGTACCTTTCCTTATTCCCTACTCTCCTCTCCTTATTCCTTTCGCGAATAAGATTTATGATTTTATCAGTCACCCATGGCTTCCTCGGATGTAACTGTCTTCTTCCAGCACTTCCTCAGCAGCTTAAGTTATACCATTCCTTATTTCCTCCCATTTTGCACTGTCATTAAAAGTGCCTGCTAACTGATTAGATTTCATTTTGTATACCTTCTGTATGTCAGTGTACTTTAATTTTTATGTGTTCCATTTGTGCTGGGTCAATTTCATATTCTTCTTTAGCTTAATGTCACACTTGGCTATTACAAGATTTTGGTCGCTGTGCACATCAGGTCATGGATAGCTGTGGCTGCATTTAATCTGGTTTCGATATCGCTGTCTGACTAATGTACAATCAATCTGATATCGTGCTTTATCTCCAAGTGCTTTCCATGTGTATCTTCTTCGGACAGGTACTTTAAAGAATGTGTTTGTTATAACCATGTCATGCGGTTCACAAAATTCTAAGAGTCTCCGACCTTTTTTGTTCATGTTCCTTAGTCCGAATTTACCAGCATATTTCATGTTGCTATGTGAACCAACAGAGGTATTGAAATCGCCCATTATGACCACATTATCTGTATTTCCTATGAGTTCCAACAAGCTTTCAATTTGCTCGCAGACTATCTCTACCACTTCATCGGAAATATTTGAAGTTGGGCAGTATACCTGAATGATCACTAGATCAACTGGAGTGGCTTTCACTTTGATCATCGTCAATCTGTCACTTACATGATATGTGTTGATCACGTGATTGGACCATTTTCTTCGCAAGATAATAGCAACTCCATTCATTCGCGAATTTTCACTTCCACTGTAAATTATTCAAAATTCGTCTGAACAGATGTCCCCGTTTCCTGACCACCTTGTTTCACATATTCCTAAAATATCAAGTGTTGTTTCGTGCATTGCGATTTTGATTTCTACTAGTTTTCCTATTCTTAGTAACGTTTTCACATTCCAAGTCCCTACATTGAACTCATTACGCACTTTCTAGCATGAATGTCGTTGGATGATGACGTGAGAGGCCTTGCAGCCATCCCCTCTCCTGCCGGATATTGGGTTCCAAAGCCCATGATCAGTATTTACAGTTTCGCTCAAGATTCTCTCCATGACTGCTAATCTTGGGATTTTGCTTCTGCAGAGGTTTACCGTTGCCTTCTGCACATCAGGTTAACTGCTGCCCCTAACCTGGAGAACAGACGCTGCCCACAAGCCCCTCACTATGGGTCAGACCCTTGCAGTTATGAATTCCAGTGGCATTTCCTCCACTGAGGTTTCATCGCCTTACTAAGAGGACTCCTCCGCCCGAAGCCGTTGGTCCCATCACTTAGCTGGGTTATTTCCCGCCGCCCAACACTCGGCGTTGAGACTCTGGCTGTATGGTGTACTCAATTATCGTAGCAGGATACACCTGGCCAGACAGGTCAATTTTTATTGCCTAATTAAATATGTACAAGAATATCCTGATTGGTTGAAAATTAAATACCCAAAATTTCTGATTGGTTAATTTTAAAGTTGGCAGCAAGATATTGAAGTGTTGACAACTGTAGTACACAAAAACGAAAAATCAACTCAGTTTAGGAAACCTTAAAGTAACAAATTACTTTTTTCATTTTAGTAGTTACATCTGTTGACCAACGTACAAACTACTTGCACTAGTTATTTCAAGTTTTAAGAGTAAGATGTCAGTTCAGAAGGTGCTTGATTTGAATGCGCTGTGCGGGTGTACCCTAACGGTACAAACCCCCCACCCCCGAAAGGTCTCTCCTCACGGCTAAACTTTGAAATTTGCTTGTTAGAGGAAAAGAACTATTTTGCAGATAGAGATTTTCTTGAAAAGGTTCTTTTAGAAGAAAATGTTTAAGTCAAAATCAACATTGAAGTCTTCCTGAAGTCGTAGGAGTCTGGGGTATAAGGTTCAAATTTGACGGCAAGGTCGGCCGTCGCCGCCGATGCCGATGCCCCGGACACCCCCCTCAAGTATCCTCAGATAAACCTCTCCCGCTACCATGGTGAAGGTCACGGCAGACTAGAGGTAGAGATACTGCACCAAGATGGGTAGGCGGTTGAATTACCACACCTCAGCCCTCGCCGGAAAGGATGGTGCTCCAGCATGCCGTTATGAAGGAGACAGGGCCAGAGCAGAGTGGGCCCTTATCCCACGACAGCATCGCTCGCCAGATGTAACGACTCGGCCGCCGATGCCAGAGAGGGCATTGAAACAGCAATTTTCTTGCCGACTGAGATTGTTTTGTGGAGAGTGGGAGTTGAGTATTTTCTGCGTTTAGGTTAGAGGGTGAGTGTGTGATGGCAGGCTTGATGTTGGAGGCGGGGATAAGATAATGGCTGCCACGTGACGGAATAAGGTAAACCTCACTAGAGGGGATGATTTGTACATATGTAGAACAATAAGAGGTGAAACACTAAGTCTATTAGTGGGGCAGAAGGCCTCCATATTTAGCGTTATACTTTACCTTAAGATTTTTTATACTCAAGACTGTTTAAAAAAAGAGAGATAAACTTTTTAACTGCCATGATTTCGTGGCCCATATAGCAGATGCTGAAGTATCGTTATGTTCTTCTTCCCCATTCTCTTCTTCATCGCTATCCTGCTTCTCTTCTTTTTTATGCTTTTCTTGTTTATGCTTCTCTTCTTTATGTTTTTCTTATTTATGCTTCCCTTTATCATGTGATGTTTGCATAGAAACAAAACTTGTAGTAGACTGCGGCAATGAAGAAGAATTAAAAATTTCTTTCAGTGGTGTACCTAGTTGCGTTTTCAAAAATAAATCAGTGTCTGCTTGAATACGTTCAAGCTCTTTAAATTCCCGTCGAATATTGTTTCGAGCACGGATTAAATGTTTTGTTAATCTCCTTGCTAGATGTTAACATTATGGTGGTTTTTGATCGAGTGGTGACTGTAACTCTGTGTTAATGCATATAAAATGATGGATACCCATGCGATATCGTTCATATTGAACATCACATTCTTTATCAATAACTTAAAAGCCGTAACGATGTGATGACCAACATGTAGCACACACACGTTTAAAGTCATTGTATGTCGTATCAGTGTTAACGTGATCATCATACACATGCAGCATGTTGCGCTCATCTTGCCGAAAATGCACAATAATATTTGCGTTCTCGCGTATCAACTGCTTAGGCCCACGAGAATAGGTTTGATATAAATAGTTGCAGTCAAAATTTTTATGTCGCCCCATACTAAAGTATGCACGAAAAACGTTTTGCTGTTCTGTTGCGACATCGTCAAAGATCATAAATAATTGGGAAGGACTTCATCCGTTATTGGTACTTACTCATGTAAATTAAATTCAAAATATTGTATTCCATCATCAACCAGATCGTGCATTACAATTTCTAGAATAGTATATAGCGGTCAATAGAGTGACATTGGAAAAAGTAAAATTCTCGAAACGAGTACCATTTAAAGAAGTAATGAGTGTGAGTAAAAGATTTGTCTTCCCACATCCCGATGGGCCAGGTATAATACATCGAATAGTAAAAGGAAACAAGGTTCCATGACGTCTTTTTGTAGTTGAACTAGGTAAGAGATGTGGCACAATGTCACTAACAGGTAGTGTGTCTTGCTGCTTTATATTCTTCATGTTAAGTGAATAATAAATTAGTGTGAAACAACGATATCCAAATGATATGAAGAAAACTAAAACTGTTGGATGGAAAGATGTTGTAAAGGCTGCATAAAAAGCTGTTCGTGGGGAATACAATCAGCCCGTAGCTATCACTAAGGCTTTACGCTCAGAATGGGCGAAAATTTCTCCAAAGTGCGGAGCATTGTTTTGTAAACATGCACGAATTATTCCTGTACCAAAATGAGGATTTCTTCCTGCACTCTTTGCTGGACTAGTAGCTTTAGTGTCTTTGCTGGGTGGTGCTAGTGCTGTTGCAGGAACTGTTAAAGCTGTAGAAGGAGCGAAGCAACAGTTGAAATAGAGTGAACGTCATAACAAGACCAAGGAGGCAATTGCTTTACGAGACATAGGCGTACGAAAAAGGGCGTCGGCTCCTACATATCTCCAAAGAACGTCTACTGAATTCACTGCCAAATGGAGCTCTAACCCACGAAGAAGTCTTTACGTTTGCTAAACAACAAGGAATTCATTATTTTCGAGGTGTGTATATGCGCGATCAACTGCCAGCGCGCCTACATGAACGTGAGAGTGTTGTAATTAACTTAGACAACAGTCGCGGGCCTGGAACTCATTACGTTGTCTACGTAAAACGTAAATCTAAAGTACAGTCTTTCGATAGCTACCGAGACTTACCTCCTCCATTCCAGCTCATACGTTATTTCGGAACAAGTGCAAACATTGTTGACAATAAAAACCGTGTGCGAAAATTCAATGCACGCATGTGCGGACAAAGAGCAACAGTGTGCACGTGATGGCTAACGGTGAAAGAACATTCGCTGTACGCGGAGAAGGACCTGAAACAACCGTCTACTTTAATCCTCCGATCGAACTCGGTTATCAGCTACATAGTCTTGGACTTGTGTCGTTTGAAAGCTACAATAAAATCCATAGTGTGCATGATGGTTTAAACATGTTCTGTTACAATGAGTATATGCTAACGCTTCCATCAGGCAGTTATTCAGTAGATGATATTCATGACTACAGAGTGAACGTGATCAGTTTACTGAAGAGAGTTTTAGTATTAATAATTACAAGTTCTCAATTACTGTATGCAACGTCACACATAAATGTGTTCTTGAGTCATTATTTAAGATTGACTACAAATCACAACCTGATTCGATTGGACCATTGCTTGGATTTTTACCAAGGGAGCTCATACCGAACGTGCGTTACGAGTCTGATCAACCTACGACAATCTTCGATGATCATCATGTGAACATTACTTGTAATATTATTACAGACTTGAATAGTAATCAACAACATTCCCACATCTTGCACGACTTTGTTATTACAGAGGAAAGTGGTTATACTATTCGTGAGAAACCGTCAGTAGTTCTCTCTCATCGAGTGTCTGTAAGCCACATTAGTAACATCACTCTTAGGCTTGTGAATAAATATAATCAGCTTATTAATTTAGATCGGCACACCTACGTAGCTTACAAACTTCATCTTAAACTAGTATGAAAAAATCTATAAAACACTGTGTATATTCCGAAGACATACTACATGTTTGCGAAGACTCAACGAGTTAACAGTTAACCATAAGCAGATACTCCAAGATTTAGGTTATACGCTACTACAACAAAATGGAAAAAATGCTAGACATTATGAACACAGTAGAAACTCATGAAGGTGTATTACGAAGTGAGCTTCATTCTTATCAACCATTTACGTTTGGATTGAATTACAATTATGAAATTCGCTTTATCTTGAATCGGCAAGATGTATACACCCTACCACATGTAAGCTACTTCTATATTGAAGGACGACTGGATAAGTCAGATGGAAGTGGACTAAGCGCATCTCAACTAATCAACCTTGGTCTAGCTCTACTCTTTTCTGAAGCGCGAAATGAAGTAAATAATGTGGACATAGATCCAAGAAAGTTGGTATTACACGTGCAATGAGACTCTACCCTTCTCTTTGTGATGAAGAAAGTAAACTTTTACGGATGGCAGAGTGGTGTCCAAAAGCAACTAACAACTGGATGATTAATGAGGACGGAACTTTTACAGGTATATAATCACTTAAACATATCGGCTTGGCAGAAGACTTTAAACGTATTATAATCAACGCAAAACGACAGCTAATTCTGATCCGTGATCGAAATGATTACATTTCTTTTAATGCAGCAGAATCACCAGTAGACTCGAAAATTACACTTCATCGTATATTGTGCAGGATTCCACGTGTAACAGTATCTGATCGAGAAAAACTTCGATTGCTCAAGATTGCATAAAATGATACACCTTTACCTCTACGTTTTCGGAGTTGGGAGCTGCATGAATATCCTCTGTTACCACCTATAAACAAGCATAGCTGGACTGTTAAAACGTCACGTTTTACTGAAAAAAAGCCTTTGTATATTATTTTTATATTTCAAACCCGTCGTAAATTCAACCATGATAAATATTCCTCACAGTTTGATCACTGCAAAGTAAGATATTGAACCCTTTAGGTCCATATTGAGGGATACCTACGTTCCTTACCTATCAGCAAAGCTCATGAGATCTGTCTCTTGGGTCGTTTCGGGTTCTTCGTCACTTGCTGAGGTAAAGGTAGGGTTCATTAATTCTAATCTATCTACTGGAATGAAAGGTCTATTTAATAGATTCCTATTTATTCAGGGAAATGAAGTAATTTACTATGTCAACGATGTCATAGTCAATTGTGTCCACTGGACACCACAATCATTTTTACATAAATGTCAGAACACTGGTGTGAGACTTTAACGTACCGGTAACTGCCTGATGGGCAATCTTACTAGAAACCATTATCTCAATTATTAATCATTTAAGAAAGGAAAGTCTGGAAATCCTTAAATTCGGCTTCCATGTGAGACCACATGTACCATCATAGTGATTCGTTATGGTCCAGCCCTCGTAACACGAACTCTGGACTCTGAGTATAATTAAGGCCGTCCAATCGGTGTGTGCCACACAGTGGTTCTACGGCATGGACCCTTAATTGAATCGATGTGACCTGCGTCTATGTCATGGACCGACATCTAATCTTCTAAGTTACTTTAAAGTCATTGTGGATGATGACCGCAAGGAAATGATGCTACAATGGCATATGGCCCTAATCTAAGTCACTGAGGTTGATGACCCCCTGACCATCCAAGTTTCTAGGCTGAAGGCTAAACACAATTAAGTTACATCGGTTGATGACCAAAGTTTCCACTTTACTATCCCCAGCACATTCACTGCTCAATCAATCAAAGTTCAATAATTACAACAATAGCAAGGCTCACAAACTTTGTGGCAGTAAAATCCATTTCCTTCGGATATGTCCCTTTAATCTTTACTTTTTATTTTTAATATTCCCCAGACAACAAACTAAAATTTCCAGAATGCATCTCCAAGTTATTCGCTTGATTAAAGTTATTTCAAATGCGGTTTCACTGAATTTAATAATTTAATAAATTTAAATGATTTAACGAAATATTAACAAACAACAAATTTTATCTCCGCGGACTCTGGTTTCCTCACAAATTTCTACGCAGCTGTGATGTAAAATTCAATATTGCGATGTTTATCTGGCTGGAAAAGAATTTGTTACATCATTCATGTCCAGCTATATATCTCATCTCGTGACATCATGCTCAAAAATCTAATCTAGTCCTAACCGTTATTAACACTTGGATATCCTAATAATCTACGTACAAACCAAACAACTCGCCATATAATTACGATGTCATATCTCGTCATCACTGAATTTTGCACACCCCTCGCAGACAAACCGATCAATCACGACCATCGCTCTATATTTTGGACAACCCTGAAATTGGGTTACTCTGTTTCTTATACTCGAAGTTCATGGTTTCAAATGTTCATTACGTCCCCAATTACAGTATTTCACAATACTTAGATCATTACCGACTATGAATTTTCAACTAAATCCAGCATTTTAACATATCCCCTGGCCGAGAATACAGTACAATCTCAACTCCACTCCTATTCCCGTTATTATCCCCGCTGTCCGCTTAGGTCTTTCACCCCATGCTCGCTTGGCAGTTACATAAACCACCCGGTTCGTTCTACCTGACTGACTTCTCGAAATGCTCCCTTTAAACTCTGCCGACATGATTAAACAAATACGATATTCTAACCAACAAAATGCACAGATATGCTTCCAGATGCCCACACTAATTATACGCGTCGCCAATTATACCGCTATGGATTTCTATGAATTTCTTTCCATTCTCAACATTATAAAATATTCCTCGGGTTATCATATCCCGGCTTCAATGACAGGACTCTAACCTGATTCGCACATCTCATCTCAACTCATATAAAACACTCCTCGGGCTCTGTATCCCGGCTTCAATGACAGGTCCAACCTGATTCACAAAACTAACCTCTGTTTCCCAGCTCCACAATTATCATCGACAAAGAACTGGAATAAAATCCTCACTAGAAATACCGACGTATAATATCGCACAATGCATTAATCATGAATAACTTCGCATAAATGATATCGTATTTAATAACTTGATTTTTACGAGAAATGACTGAAACATTCTACTAGATCTTTTATTGTCAGTCAGACACAGTTTAAAATGGGCATTAAATAAAAACGTTTCTCTCCGTGACCAAATTCATCACCCTAGGTTCTTATCCGACAGCGCGCTTCCACTCGATTGAAAATGAGTAACCATGGATTATTATTATTAACGTCAAATTGCAGACAGAAGAATATTACATCGAATGAACATCTTACTTCGACATCACAAAATACAGGCAGTACACTCACACGGATGACGATCTACATTGGACGTGATATCACTTCAGAACCCTTATCAATAACTTTTTACAACATTATACGGCTTTCGCAAGACTTCAAAATTTATCCAAGTGGAAAATAAAACAAATGACTCTTTTAGTCGTACTCTCACATTTACAAAACTTAGTAGGGCGACCACTGCGTCGTAAATCCCCATTCAAATACACTTTTAGAAATCACGAGATGAGATATAAGAGGTAGTAAGATGGAAAGTCACATTACCTTATGTAGTCACACCATTGTTCGTCATAGGGCTCACCTGTGACCCTGGCATTTTATTTAGCCATCTTTACATTCATGGCTGTACATCTCATTATGTTTCTTCAGGTTTCCTGGAATAAAGCATAAAAAAAAAGAAATACCCTTCACTTGTTTGCGGAGCGCACACGATGGATTATAATTATTCCCGCACACGAATTACTTAATCACATTAGAATATTTCAGTACTTTGACCCCTCCTATCTGATACACTTATTTCTCTCAAGAAAACTATCTCCCCATGGAGTCAAGACTTAGCCGCAATGGCTAAAATCTGCAGTTGAACTCAGTCTACTTTCGTTGGTTTGATTTAGCAGAGCAGCTCAACAATTTTTCGTCCGCTTTGTATCACAAATGCCGGAGAAGGAAGCTCCGTCATGGCGTCCCTTCATATTTATAGCAGTTACCCCCTCTCTTCGGATCTCTCCCTTTGCCGCCAAGAAAATTTCTTTAAATTTTCTGACTTACCTAAACTGTAATTTCAAGAGTTTTGAAAGTGACTGCATGCTTGCTACATTTCTGACGATAGTGTTCATGGACATTTAAAAATTTTACGGGTTCGATTTGTGAGATGATTGACCTCCTTTGATAGGCACTATATTTTTTTGACTTGGCGTGGTCACGCCGTGTACACGCGCTTTGAAATAGTTCATAAAAATGACTTGAGATTCTTCCGCCGTCGACACGTGTGGTTGACGTCACGTACCCCAGAGCGTGGGACCGAAGGTAATCACCCCCTCGTCACGTGTCAAATCCATGCTATCAAGAATCCAACTTTTAATTATTTTGTTACATTATGCATAATGTTCTTAGGGCACAAAGGTCATGGGTTCATATTTCCTCCAAGACACGAATTCCTTTCGCACAGTGACAAGGAATTTCCTTTAAATACTCCAGATGGCGAAATTTCTAATTTTGACGTCTGATGAAACATGACCTTTGAATGTAAATTCCTTTCCTCTCTCTTATGCAGTTGGTCATCTTCTGGTGTGCGGATACTGGTTGATGCCTTCAGCTTCCTGGTAGTTCTCCACTGAGTTTTCGACTGAGCTATTTATCCCTTCGTCGCCGTCAAAGTCTTCCTCGCTGTCAAAGTCTTCCTCCTCAGAACCTTCCTCAAATGTTCCCTTTTCTATCTCCTCTTCTGCCTCCTTAGAAACGGTAGTGAAGTGGACTTCTTCCTCACACATTCTTCTCCCAGTCTGACCCAATGATTCTTCGTTTAGAGCTACTAATTCCGGTCCGTCATCCTTCCTAAATTTCACCTCTCTCCTTCCTAAATCGATGACGGTATTACTTTCACAAATGAAGTCTGCCCCCAGAATAACATTATAGTGCAGCTTTGAAATTATGACAAAAGGATGCGAAAATGTCATGTCTCCTATCTGCAAATCCAAAAATGTCTGCGTTTTACAAATGGCAGTTTTGTCGGGAATGACTCCTCTAATTTTGATATTTGCTACAGGAATTTCTGGCAATTTCTTCCGAGTAGACAATTCGTTAAAGAAATTTTGTGAAATTAAGCTGATGCTGGCGCCTGTATCCAATAAACAGCTCACCTTAAAGTTGAATATCCTGACATTAATGATTGGTAGCTCTCTTATTTTCCTAACCTCCTGTCTGAGGTGGTCTTCCACTAATTCATCTGGTTGTATAATCCAGGAGTCAATCTGGGCTACTATCCAGCCGTCGCGAGAAACATATTCAGGCTGTGTGTGGGAATCCTGTCTCGTAACCACTACTGGAAATTTGGAGTTTTTTTTTTCCGCTCATTTGACGAGTTCAGACTTTCGTCGAAATGAGGCGCGTTAGGGTTTAATTCCCTATCCTGGTGGTAGGTTTTTCGGATAGCTCCAGTATGGGACATGTCTTGAGCTCCTACACAGTCAGTGTTGACTTCCCTTCGTTGGATGCTGTCCTTCCATTTGTCCTGTCCGGTACCTGACCTCAGCTCTCTCAAATACTGGTCCCCTTCTCTCCTTCTCTCTTCAGGCCCGTGCCAACGGTCAGAACGTCTGGAATTTTCGTAACCGTCCCCTCTTCTGTTGCCTTCATTCCCGCGTGGGTTCCTTCGTCTTAGATCTGAGTTCCCCTGGTATCGACCCTGGTTTCTTCTCCATTGTTCTCGGCGTCTGTCCCACTCTTCGTGATGGTATCTGGGCTGCTCCCAGTTCTTCCTACCTTGGTATGGCCTGGTGTCGAACCGCCGCCCCTCATTCTCATATCTCGGTGCTCGTGAAACTTCCCTATCTGGCGCGCTCTCCTGGCTGTGATTTACGACATTCACCTGGGGCTCTGAATGCCTGACTATTCGCGGGGCTGATTGATGCGAATGGGTCTGGTCCAGCTGTCGCAATATCAATTCTGCCTGCATCGGGGTTTCGACCTTCGCAGCAATTAATATTCTCTGGATATCCGATGGGAACTGTTTCTGGATAGCCTGAACCAGTTCTTGCTGACTTGGGGCTGATTCCAGTTCCTTGAACTTAACTAATTGTTCGGTAAAGTAAAGCGAAAATTTCGGCGGTCCTGCTGTGTTATACCGGCGACTATATAACTCTAGCCTTAGGTTCTGCTGAATCTCAGAATTCCAAAATTTGCCCAAAAATGCGGTCTGAAATTCCTCGAACGTGTCAAAGCTATACCGGAAACCTTTGAACCACAGCGACGCAACTCCGTCTAGGTACCGTTCCACAGTCCTTAGTTGCCTCTCTTCAGGTATCATATTATCGCGAATATACTCCCTAAGTTCTCTAAGAAAACCCTTTGGCGTCTGGGTACCACTGCCATCGAATTTCTTAGGCTGATCTTCCTTAAGACGAATCATGTTTATAACATTAGTGACGTTTTGCCCCTGAGAATGGGTAGAATTGTCAAAGTGTCCGTTCCCTGCAGGATGTATGGGACTACTAGCGTTGCTAGGGCAACTGAATGACATATCTGAGGTGCGGCGAGATTTACTAACCACTTCCTCTATCTTGGCCTGGACTCCTACGATATTGTTCACTAACCCATCCAGTTCAAATTTCCGGGCACTAACTTCCCCCTTAAGAGCCTCATGAACAGATGTCAACTCGTCGCTCAGTGTTATGACCTTATCTTGGGTATCTTTAAGTTGTTTCGATAGGTCTACCCTTGTATCGCCTAAATCCTTTCCTAGTTCCTCAATATCTGCTTGTACCTCCTCAATACTCCTAGCCGTTTCTTCCTGAGTTGTACCTAATTTTCTCATATCCTCTTTACTCATCTGGATTAATTTAAAGTCAATGGCCTCAATACGCTGGTCTACAGTTGCCTTGACGTCTTCGGCTACCTGGTCTACTTTGTCATTTACGACGGCTATCTCTTTACACAACATTTCCTTATGTTCATTCATTGCTGTGAAGACCTTTGACTTATAGTTTTCACGCATGATGTTGAACTTCTCTACCTCTGTCTTCAGATCGGCCTTAAGCTCAGCTTGATCTGACATCAACTGCTGATGTAGTTCCCTACTTTCGTTGACGTGCCTATCGAGGTCTCCTCTAATTATGTCCTGATTTTCAGTAAGAACACGATGTAGCTCGCGAGTTTCTATAAACTGCTGATTTATTTCATGTTTAAAGTCACCAATGTCCTTCCTAATATCAACGCTAGCTTCCTTACAACTATCCTGCGTGTCCTGCACTTTAATGTCAACATTTTGAACAACTTCCTTCATACCTTTTAATTCTACGTCTGCACTATCTAATTTATTGTCCACTGTCTCCAGCTTATTATCCACTGTTTCCAACCTTACACTCATAGATTTAATAGTCTTACTTAAGTCCTTGATCATTTGGTACAACGGCCCTTGGGCCAATTCTCCCTCCTGCATAAACATACTGTATTTAACAGAAACGATAGGTCATCGGTGAGCCCGAGACTTCAACGGCGTATAATACGACTACAACGATAAACATCACAACATCCTCCTATCTAACACATCACACTGTTAATGCAATATTCTCTAAAATTTTATTTTATGAAATGTGAAATTCAATGTTCACTCGATCAAAGTGATCAGCCAAAACACTCAAACCAGTATTCAAAAATTTGGGAAATTACACTAACACACTTAAATTATACCTTTCATTCAGTAGATAAATTATTCTCATAGTGGTATCTCCTAGCCTTACTCATCGGGCGTTTATCTATTTCTTCGAGTTCACTCTCAACTCTGGCGCACGATTTTATCATCCATAATGTGGCATAGCCTCAACATTATTTCTCTTTTCCTCTAGTACACGATTTTTCCAAAATATCGTTATCGTTATCGTGACTTAGGTTCCCTCATCGTTATCGTGACTAATGCCCCATCGTTAAGTGACTGATGCCACCACGTTGGAAGCCATTTTACTGAACCCTTTAGGTCCATATTGAGGGATACCTACGTTCCTTACCTATCAGCAAAGCTCATGAGATCTGTCTCTTGGGTCGTTTCGGGTTCTTCGTCACTTGCTGAGGTAAAGGTAGGGTTCATTAATTCTAATCTATCTACTGGAATGAAAGGTCTATTTAATAGATTCCTATTTATTCAGGGAAATGAAGTAATTTACTATGTCAACGATGTCATAGTCAATTGTGTCCACTGGACACCACAATCATTTTTACATAAATGTCAGAACACTGGTGTGAGACTTTAACGTACCGGTAACTGCCTGATGGGCAATCTTACTAGAAACCATTATCTCAATTATTAATCATTTAAGAAAGGAAAGTCTGGAAATCCTTAAATTCGGCTTCCATGTGAGACCACATGTACCATCATAGTGATTCGTTATGGTCCAGCCCTCGTAACACGAACTCTGGACTCTGAGTATAATTAAGGCCGTCCAATCGGTGTGTGCCACACAGTGGTTCTACGGCATGGACCCTTAATTGAATCGATGTGACCTGCGTCTATGTCATGGACCGACATCTAATCTTCTAAGTTACTTTAAAGTCATTGTGGATGATGACCGCAAGGAAATGATGCTACAATGGCATATGGCCCTAATCTAAGTCACTGAGGTTGATGACCCCCTGACCATCCAAGTTTCTAGGCTGAAGGCTAAACACAATTAAGTTACATCGGTTGATGACCAAAGTTTCCACTTTACTATCCCCAGCACATTCACTGCTCAATCAATCAAAGTTCAATAATTACAACAATAGCAAGGCTCACAAACTTTGTGGCAGTAAAATCCATTTCCTTCGGATATGTCCCTTTAATCTTTACTTTTTATTTTTAATATTCCCCAGACAACAAACTAAAATTTCCAGAATGCATCTCCAAGTTATTCGCTTGATTAAAGTTATTTCAAATGCGGTTTCACTGAATTTAATAATTTAATAAATTTAAATGATTTAACGAAATATTAACAAACAACAAATTTTATCTCCGCGGACTCTGGTTTCCTCAAAATTTCTACGCAGCTGTGATGTAAAATTCAATATTGCGATGTTTATCTGGCTGGGAAAGAATTTGTTACATCATTCATGTCCAGCTATATATCTCATCTCGTGACATTATGCTCAAAAATCTAATCTAGTCCTAACCGTTATTAACACTTGGATATCCTAATAATCTACGTACAAACCAAACAACTCGCCATATAATTACGATGTCATATCTCGTCATCACTGAATTTTGCACACCCCTCGCAGACAAACCGATCAATCACGACCATCGCTCTATATTTTGGACAACCATGAAATTGGGTTACTCTGTTCCTTATACTCGAAGTTCATGGTTTCAAATGTTCATTACGTCCCCAATTACAGTATTTCACAATACTTAGATCATTACCGGCTATGAATTTTCAACTAAATCCAGCATTTTAACATATCCCCTGGCCGAGAATACAGTACAATCTCAACTCCACTCCTATTCCCGTTATTATCCCCGCTGTCCGCTTAGGTCTTTCACCCCATGCTCGCTTGGCAGTTACATAAACCACCCGGTTCGTTCTACCTGACTGACTTCTCGAAATGCTCCCTTTAAACTCTGCCGACATGATTAAACAAATACGATATTCTAACCAACAAAATGCACAGATATGCTTCCAGATGCCCACACTAATTATACGCGTCGCCAATTATACCGCTATGGATTTCTATGAATTTCTTTCCATTCTCAACATTATAAAATATTCCTCGGGTTATCATATCCCGGCTTCAATGACAGGACTCTAACCTGATTCGCACATCTCATCTCAACTCATATAAAACACTCCTCGGGCTCTGTATCCCGGCTTCAATGACAGGTCCAACCTGATTCACAAAACTAACCTCTGTTTCCCAGCTCCACAATTATCATCGACAAAGAACTGGAATAAAATCCTCACTAGAAATACCGACGTATAATATCGCACAATGCATTAATCATGAATAACTTCGCATAAATGATATCGTATTTAATAACTTGATTTTTACGAGAAATGACTGAAACATTCTACTAGATCTTTTATTGTCAGTCAGACACAGTTTAAAATGGGCATTAAATAAAAACGTTTCTCTCCGTGACCAAATTCATCACCCTAGGTTCTTATCCGACAGCGCGCTTCCACTCGATTGAAAATGAGTAACCATGGATTATTATTATTAACGTCAAATTGCAGACAGAAGAATATTACATCGAATGAACATCTTACTTCGACATCACAAAATACAGGCAGTACACTCACACGGATGACGATCTACATTGGACGTGATATCACTTCAGAACCCTTATCAATAACTTTTTACAACATTATACGGCTTTCGCAAGACTTCAAAATTTATCCAAGTGGAAAATAAAACAAATGACTCTTTTAGTCGTACTCTCACATTTACAAAACTTAGTAGGGCGACCACTGCGTCGTAAATCCCCATTCAAATACACTTTTAGAAATCACGAGATGAGATATAAGAGGTAGTAAGATGGAAAGTCACATTACCTTATGTAGTCACACCATTGTTCGTCATAGGGCTCACCTGTGACCCTGGCATTTTATTTAGCCATCTTTACATTCATGGCTGTACATCTCATTATGTTTCTTCAGGTTTCCTGGAATAAAGCATAAAAAAAAGAAATACCCTTCACTTGTTTGCGGAGCGCACACGATGGATTATAATTATTCCCGCACACGAATTACTTAATCACATTAGAATATTTCAGTACTTTGACCGTCCTATCTGATACACTTATTTCTCTCAAGAAAACTATCTCCCCATGGAGTCAAGACTTAGCCGCAATGGCTAAAATCTGCAGTTGAACTCAGTCTACTTTCGTTGGTTTGATTTAGCAGAGCAGCTCAACAATTTTTCGTCCGCTTTGTATCACAAATGCCGGAGAAGGAAGCTCCGTCATGGCGTCCCTTCATATTTATAGCAGTTACCCCCTCTCTTCGGATCTCTCCCTTTGCCGCCAAGAAAATTTCTCTAAATTTTCTGACTTACCTAAACTGTAATTTCAAGAGTTTTGAAAGTGACTGCATGCTTGCTACATTTCTGTCGATAGTGTTCATGGACATTTAAAAATTTTACGGGTTCGATTTGTGAGATGATTGACCTCCTTTGATAGGCACTATATTTTTTTGACTTGGCGTGGTCACGCCGTGTACACGCGCTTTGAAATAGTTCATAAAAATGACTTGAGATTCTTCCGCCGTCGACACGTGTGGTTGACGTCACGTACTCCAGAGCGTGGGACCGAAGGTAATCACCCCCTCGTCACGTGTCAAATCCATGCTATCAAGAATCCAACTTTTAATTATTTTGTTACATTATGCATAATGTTCTTAGGGCACAAAGGTCATGGGTTCAATATATTAGACTATATCTCAACGGAATTACGTATCCATACGAAAACTTGGACATTATTTTTTAGAAAAATAAATTTGGGTTGCTCTATGATATGTTTTGTAAATTCCAATCATCGTCCGCTATTTTCGCCTGCAGAATTTAAAAATAAAGCTCCGAATGAGAGTCCTCTTATCATGAATAATCTATCAAACAATCTCCTGTCGATATTCGTTTACAATTAGAAACATCTGAAAACATTCCTGCTAACACAACAGCCTATTGTCTTATTATTCATATGAGTTGAGACTATAAATAAAAATAGCCCTTTATCATGAACATTGCTTTGTGCTTCTACACCGTGCACTATGGAACAGAAAGAAGAAAAGACTACACGGTTACAAACAATCCTCTTGAAAACAAACAAAACTGTGAAAATGCGCGCTGTTCGCATGCTAATAAGCAAAATCCTATTGATCTAACACATGTAAGTGAGGCTATTAAGATGTTCTATAAACATAGAACCTTATATCAGATACCAAAACATCCGATTCAGTGTTTACCACCAGGATTCTTATCTACGTACGCTGCTCCTGTCGTAGATGCTTTTCGGGACATCCTTCCTCCCCACTGTAAGATGTCAATCGATGTAGCTTTATACAAACCCTGTCAACGTGATTACAAGCATCGATTCAAAAATGGTTCGGATGATTGTGATGGATCTAATGCGAAGATTAAAAACTGTACACAGTGCATGGATGAAATTTTTCCCTTCATTACAGTACCTGATAATAATTCAGAAAGGAGCAAAACACATGAATAACAACATGGTAAGAACTGCATTAACTTCCGCAGTGGGGGTCGCTGACGAGGAGCAATATCCCGCAAACCCAAACGCTGGACCTCTAGCTGGTATCGTGACTCGTCGGCGGGTGGCGGATAGCCGGCACTTGCCCGGTAGCGTCAGTTGACCAGTGACGAGCCGGACAGGTGTTTCTCTGAATATATTTGAATATGGGATCGTGGGCCACCTCCCCAAGCCCAAGGTGTTAAGTGTGGCTTGACTTAATCCGTGCCGAATGTGTGCATGTCACATGGGTGATGTGTCATTAACGGAACCTCAGGGAAGCTGGGTGACCTCGCTGAGTAAGTAATCTTACTCGGATGAATGGAGCTCTGTCTGAGTGGACAATTTATTTCTCCGGTACTCCTGGGACCAAAACGGATACCGTAGAACAAACCTTAAGCGAAAGCTCAAATTCAACTATACAAGGAGTGGATTTATCCACAGACTTGTCGTCATCAGAAGACTCGAAAATGGAGGTGACTGAAATAACTCCAAGAAAGGTTACAGAACCAGGAACTACGATTAAACACAAAAACCTCTCTGGAGCACAAAGGAAGAAGCGAACGAAGGGGAGGAAGATGAGGGAAGAGACCTAGACGGAACCAAACCACGCAGGAGCGAAAAGACCTCAACTTCCAAAAGACCTCACTAAGAATCAAGCATTCCTAAACCAAAGCATCGAAGAAGCGAATCAACGCAACCTCCGAGCTACAGGGACTCTGTAAAAGGCATCAAGGTAGTCGTAATGGCTAAAAACAAAAAACATAACCAGGAACAAGCAGACCTGGTGAAACGGAATATTCTAGAATTGCTGGATGATAACCCTGAACAGGTTTCACCACAATTTCTGGATAATACTTTCTCACAGGGTATCTTCTGGATGATCTTTGAGAATGAAGAAACTAAACACTGGTTATCCAGAGCTGTAGACACACTAGGCAGCCCTTGGGAGGGAATAGAGTTGCAAGTTGTAGACCCCAAAGATCTCCCGAGGAGGTCAAGAGTCTGTCTGGGTCCCAGCAACAAACGATTTGGAAACCATCAAGAAAAAATGAAGGCACGGCACCAAGGACTTCAGGTTAGTGACTGGATACATATGAGCCGGAAGGTGACCGAGAAAGGCCAAACTCTGGCATTCTCGGTGGACCCCGACTCTTATAAGAAGCTAGAAGTAAACCAATTTAAGGTTTTCTGCGGCCTAAATCAGGTGACCTTTAAACCACTAACGGGTAAACCCAGGTCCAAGAGTGTGAATAAGAGTGGTCCAGATAAATCTTGAACACAGTACGGATGCCTCGGCAGCACTGTGTGTGGTGATGAGGGACTGAGATCTGGCTCTCATTCAAGAACCTTGGGTTGCAAAAGGCCTAATACAGGGATTGGGAGGGGTTGGAGGCGAACTGATATACAGTCGGACCAACCATACTCCCAGAACCTGTATACTTGTTTCCCTGCTCCACCCTTGTTTGAGACCACGCTCCCAAGGTACTTCTAGTGTTGTAATGTATTGTCATTCATCATCAATGATATGCACGTAGGGGACGTATGAGTTTACAGCATTGAGACCCTTTGGCCACTCTATTACGTACTTATTTCCCTGCTCCACCCTTGTTTGAGACCACGCTCCCAAGGTACTTCGAGTGTTGTATTGTATTGTCATTCATCATCAATGATATGCACGTAGGGGACGTATGAGTTTACAGCATTGAGACCCTTTGGCCACTCTATTACGTACTTATTTCCCTGCTCCACCCTTGTTTGAGACCACGCTCCCAAGGTACTTGTAGGGTTGTAATGTATTGTCATTCATCATCAATGATATGCACGTAGGGGACGTATGAGTTTACAGCATTGAGACCCTTTGGCCACTCTATTACGTACTTATTTCCCTGCTCCACCCTTGTTTGAGACCACGCTCCCAAGGTACTTGTAGTGTTGTAGTATATTGTCATTCATCATCAATGATATGCACGTAGGGGACGTATGAGTTTACAGCATTGAGACCCTTTGGCCACTCTATTACGTACTTATTTCCCTGCTCCACCCTTGTTTGAGACCACGCTCCCAAGGTACTTGTAGGGTTGTAGTATATTGTCATTCATCATCAATGATATGCATGTAGGGGACGTATGAGTTTACAGCATTGAGACCCTTTGGCCACTCTATTACGTACTTATTTCCCTGCTCCACCCTTGTTTGAGACCACGCTCCCAAGGTACTTGTAGTGTTGTATTGTATTGTCATTCATCATCAATGATATGCACGTAGGGGACGTATGAGTTTACAGTATTGAGACCCTTTGGCCACTCTATTACGTACTTATTTCCCTGCTCCACCCTTGTTTGAGACCACGCTCCCAAGGTACTTGTAGGGTTGTAATGTATTGTCATTCATCATCAATGATCTGCATGTAGGGGACGTATGAGTTTACAGCATTTAGCCCCTTTGGCCACTCTATTACGTACTTATTTCCCTCTCCACCATTGTTTGAGACCACGCTCCCAAGGTACTTGTAGTGTTGTAGTATATTGTCATTCATCATCAATGCTATGCACGTAGGGGACGTATGAGTTTACAGCTTTTAGACCCTTTGGCCACTCTATTACGTACTTATTTCCCTGCTCCACCCTTGTTTGAGACCACGGTCCCAAGGTACTTGTAGGGTTGTAATGTATTGTCATTCATCATCAATGATATGCATGTAGGGGACGTATGAGTTTACAGCATTTAGACCCTTTGGCCACTCTATTACGTACTTATTTCCCTGCTCCACCCTTGTTTGAGACCACGGTCCCAAGGTACTTGTAGTGTTGTAGTATATTGTCATTCATCATCAATGCTATGCACGTAGGGGACGTATGAGTTTACAGCTTTTAGACCCTTTGGCCACTCTATTACGTACTTATTTCCCTGCTCCACCCTTGTTTGAGACCACGCTCCCAAGGTACTTGTAGTGTTGTATTGTATTGTCATTCATCATCAATGATATGCACGTAGGGGACGTATGAGTTTACAGCATTGAGACCCTTTGGCCACTCTATTACGTACTTATTTCCCTGCTCCACCATTGTTTGAGACCACGCTCCCAAGGTACTTGTAGGGTTGTAATGTATTGTCATTCATCATCAATGATCTGCATGTAGGGGACGTATGAGTTTACAGCATTTAGCCCCTTTGGCCACTCTATTACGTACTTATTTCCCTGCTCCACCCTTGTTTGAGACCACGCTCCCAAGGTACTTGTAGGGTTGTAGTATATTGTCATTCATCATCAATGATATGCATGTAGGGGACGTATGAGTTTACAGCATTGAGACCCTTTGGCCACTCTATTACGTACTTATTTCCCTGCTCCACCCTTGTTTGAGACCACGCTCCCAAGGTACTTGTAGTGTTGTATTGTATTGTCATTCATCATCAATGATATGCACGTAGGGGACGTATGAGTTTACAGCATTGAGAACCTTTGGCCACTCTATTACGTACTTATTTCCCTGCTCCACCCTTGTTTGAGACCACGCTCCCAAGGTACTTGTAGGGTTGTAATGTATTGTCATTCATCGTCAATGATATGCATGTAGGGGACGTATGAGTTTACAGCATTTAGACCCTTTGGCCACTCTATTACGTACTTATTTCCCTGCTCCACCCTTGTTTGAGACCACGCTCCCAAGGTACTTGTAGTGTTGTAATGTATTGTCATTCATCATCAATGATATGCATGTAGGGGACGTATGAGTTTACAGCATTTAGCCCCTTTGGCCACTCTATTACGTACTTATTTCCCTGCTCCACCCTTGTTTGAGACCACGCTCCCAAGGTACTTGCAGGGTTGTAATGTATTGTCATTCATCATCAATGATATGCATGTAGGGGACGCATGAGTTTACAGCATTGAGACCCTTTGGCCACTCTATTACGTACTTATTTCCCTGCTCCACCCTTGTTTGAGACCACGCTCCCAAGGTACTTGTAGTGTTGTAGTATATTGTCATTCATCATCAATGATATGCATGTAGAAGACGTATGAGCTTACAGCATTTAGCCCCTTTGGCCACTCTATTACGTACTTATTTCCCTGCTCCACCCTTGTTTGAGACCACGCTCCCAAGGTACTTGTAGTGTTGTATTGTATTGTCATTCATCATCAATGATATGCATGTAGGGGACGTATGAGTTTACAGCATTTAGCCCCTTTGGCCACTCTATTACGTACTTATTTCCCTCTCCACCCTTGTTTGAGACCACGCTCCCAAGGTACTTGTAGGGTTGTAATGTATTGTCATTCATCATCAATGATATGCATGTAGGGGACGTATGAGTTTACAGCATTTAGACCCTTTGGCCACTCTATTACGTACTTATTTCCCTGCTCCACCCTTGTTTGAGACCACGCTCCCAAGGTACTTGTAGTGTTGTATTGTATTGTCATTCATCATCAATGATATGCACGTAGGGGACGTATGAGTTTACAGCATTGAGACCCTTTGGCCACTCTATTACGTACTTATTTCCCTGCTCCACCCTTGTTTGAGACCACGCTCCCAAGGTACTTGTAGTGTTGTATTGTATTGTCATTCATCATCAATGATATGCACGTAGGGGACGTATGAGTTTACAGCATTGAGACCCTTTGGCCACTCTATTACGTACTTATTTCCCTGCTCCACCCTTGTTTGAGACCACGCTCCCAAGGTACTTGTAGGGTTGTAATGTATTGTCTTTCATCATCAATGATATGCATGTAGGGGACGTATGAGTTTACAGCATTTAGCCCCTTTGGCCACTCTATTACGTACTTATTTCCCTGCTCCACCCTTGTTTGAGACCACGCTCCCAAGGTACTTGTAGGGTTGTAGTATATTGTCATTCATCATCAATGATATGCATGTAGGGGACGTATGAGTTTACAGCATTGAGACCCTTTGGCCACTCTATTACGTACTTATTTCCCTGCTCCACCCTTGTTTGAGACCACGGTCCCAAGGTACTTGTAGGGTTGTAATGTATTGTCATTCATCATCAATGATATGCATGTAGGGGACGTATGAGTTTACAGTATTTAGACCCTTTGGCCACTCTATTACGTACTTATTTCCCTGCTCCACCCTTGTTTGAGACCACGCTCCCAAGGTACTTGTAGTGTTGTAATGTATTGTCATTCATCATCAATGATCTGCATGTAGGGGACGTATGAGTTTACAGCATTGAGACCCTTTGGCCACTCTATTACGTACTTATTTCCCTGCTCCACCATTGTTTGAGACCACGCTCCCAAGGTACTTGTAGGGTTGTAATGTATTGTCATTCATCATCAATGATCTGCATGTAGGGGACGTATGAGTTTACAGCATTTAGCCCCTTTGGCCACTCTATTACGTACTTATTTCCCTGCTCCACCCTTGTTTGAGACCACGCTCCCAAGGTACTTGTAGGGTTGTAGTATATTGTCATTCATCATCAATGATCTGCATGTAGGGGACGTATGAGTTTACAGCATTGAGACCCTTTGGCCACTCTATTACGTACTTATTTCCCTGCTCCACCCTTGTTTGAGACCACGCTCCCAAGGTACTTGTAGTGTTGTATTGTATTGTCATTCATCATCAATGATATGCACGTAGGGGACGTATGAGTTTACAGCATTGAGACCCTTTGGCCACTCTATTACGTACTTATTTCCCTGCTCCACCCTTGTTTGAGACCACGCTCCCAAGGTACTTGTAGTGTTGTATTGTATTGTCATTCATCATCAATGATATGCACGTAGGGGACGTATGAGTTTACAGCATTGAGAACCTTTGGCCACTCTATTACGTACTTATTTCCCTGCTCCACCCTTGTTTGAGACCACGCTCCCAAGGTACTTGTAGGGTTGTAATGTATTGTCATTCATCGTCAATGATATGCATGTAGGGGACGTATGAGTTTACAGCATTTAGACCCTTTGGCCACTCTATTACGTACTTATTTCCCTGCTCCACCCTTGTTTGAGACCACGCTCCCAAGGTACTTGTAGTGTTGTAATGTATTGTCATTCATCATCAATGATATGCATGTAGGGGACGTATGAGTTTACAGCATTTAGCCCCTTTGGCCACTCTATTACGTACTTATTTCCCTGCTCCACCCTTGTTTGAGACCACGCTCCCAAGGTACTTGCAGGGTTGTAATGTATTGTCATTCATCATCAATGATATGCATGTAGGGGGCGCATGAGTTTACAGCATTGAGACCCTTTGGCCACTCTATTACGTACTTATTTCCCTGCTCCACCCTTGTTTGAGACCACGCTCCCAAGGTACTTGTAGTGTTGTAGTATATTGTCATTCATCATCAATGATATGCATGTAGAAGACGTATGAGCTTACAGCATTTAGCCCCTTTGGCCACTCTATTACGTACTTATTTCCCTGCTCCACCCTTGTTTGAGACCACGCTCCCAAGGTACTTGTAGTGTTGTATTGTATTGTCATTCATCATCAATGATATGCATGTAGGGGACGTATGAGTTTACAGCATTTAGCCCCTTTGGCCACTCTATTACGTACTTATTTCCCTCTCCACCCTTGTTTGAGACCACGCTCCCAAGGTACTTGAAGGGTTGTAATGTATTGTCATTCATCATCAATGATATGCATGTAGGGGACGTATGAGTTTACAGCATTTAGACCCTTTGGCCACTCTATTACGTACTTATTTCCCTGCTCCACCCTTGTTTGAGACCACGCTCCCAAGGTACTTGTAGTGTTGTATTGTATTGTCATTCATCATCAATGATATGCACGTAGGGGACGTATGAGTTTACAGCATTGAGACCCTTTGGCCACTCTATTACGTACTTATTTCCCTGCTCCACCCTTGTTTGAGACCACGCTCCCAAGGTACTTGTAGTGTTGTATTGTATTGTCATTCATCATCAATGATATGCACGTAGGGGACGTATGAGTTTACAGCATTGAGACCCTTTGGCCACTCTATTACGTACTTATTTCCCTGCTCCACCCTTGTTTGAGACCACGCTCCCAAGGTACTTGTAGGGTTGTAATGTATTGTCTTTCATCATCAATGATATGCATGTAGGGGACGTATGAGTTTACAGCATTTAGCCCCTTTGGCCACTCTATTACGTACTTATTTCCCTGCTCCACCCTTGTTTGAGACCACGCTCCCAAGGTACTTGTAGGGTTGTAGTATATTGTCATTCATCATCAATGATATGCATGTAGGGGACGTATGAGTTTACAGCATTGAGACCCTTTGGCCACTCTATTACGTACTTATTTCCCTGCTCCACCCTTGTTTGAGACCACGCTCCCAAGGTACTTGTAGGGTTGTAATGTATTGTCATTCATCACCAATGATATGCATGTAGGGGACGTATGAGTTTACAGCATTGAGACCCTTTGGCCACTCTATTACGTACTTATTTCCCTGCTCCACGCTTGTTTGAGACCACGCTCCCAAGGCACTTGTAGGGTTGTAATGTATTGTCATTCATCATCAATGATATGCATGTAGGGGACGTATGAGTTTACAGCATTTAGCCCCTTTGGCCACTCTATTACGTACTTATTTCCCTGCTCCACCCTTGTTTGAGACCACGCTCCCAAGGTACTTGTAGGGTTGTAATGTATTGTCATTCATCATCAATGATATGCACGTAGGGCACGTATGAGTTTACAGCATTTAGCCCCTTTGGCCACTCTATTACGTACTTATTTCCCTGCTCCACCCTTGTTTGAGACCACGTTCCCAAGGCACTTGTAGGGTTGTAATGCATTGTCATTCATCATCAATGATCTGCATGTAGGGCACGTATGAGTTTACAGCATTTAGCCCCTTTGGCCACTCTATTACGTACTTATTTCCCTGCTCCACGCTTGTTTGAGACCACGCTCCCAAGGTACTTCGAGTGTTGTAATGTATTGTCATTCATCACCAATGATCTGCATGTTGGGCTCTCGCCCAGGTGGCAGATTACATATCGATTTTTGGTTTTTGAATGTTTTCAAAGAACTTGGATTTTTCGAACATTTTCTTGGATGAATGATACCAGTCACTTACTCCTCATTCTATAAATTAATAATGAATTTCCCTCAGGATGTATTTGGCAAACAGTTTTATCCCTACTCATTTTCTTGGCAATAGTTTTTGGCTACCCATTGCTTGAGCCGGTCTTGTACCTCCTTTTCTGCATCCCCTCAAATAGCTACATTATCAGCGGACACCAAGGCATTTAGTTCTTTTCTTTCAAATCCTTCTTTAGAGCATCCATATCTGTCACAAACAGCGAATGTGAAAAAGCACTCCTCAGATGTATTCCCCAAGTTGACTCAAAATGTTCTCAATGATCATCACCAATTCTGTTACAACTGTAGTATTTATTGTGTACCGGGAGGTACATCTCAACTACGCTCATTTAAAAGAAGTGCACGAAGGAACTCTATCTAACAAATGAAACGTGAAACAGCTACGGCATGAAGTTAGGATATTGACCAGAAGATGCCAGCATTGAATTATTGAGTAATGTGTTATTTTGAAGTTGCCTGAACTGTCTGTATTTATTTGTTTTGCTTTGATTTACGTCAAGAAGTTTGATCTTTTCTCCACAGATGTCCTTACAAAAACTGAGGTTATGCACTCTCGTGTAAGACGGAAGAATTCGTGATTCAAAGAAGTTTTGTGTTTATAGGTTTTCATAACTAATGAACTTTCATTTATTTTGATGTTTCATGGTTTGCAACACTTCCTTCTCATCCCGCCAGCTTTTGAATCTGGCCAATACAATTTTCTTTAATTATTCTTTAGCCAATCACTGGCTCCTTGTAACTTTAAAAACTATCCAATAAAATCAGATGGTGTATCCGGATTTAGTCCAGAACCATCTCGAACCATCTCCTCGGGTATATAAGCTGAGGCTTTTTCAAGCTACCTCGTCTTATAGATCGCCTTATTTCTGAGAGTGTGTGTGTTAAGATAGGAGGCGGGGCGCCTCGTTCTTCGGCAGGCAGTACATCAGCCCAGGTAATGGCCACCAGTTTTATATCTCTGTAGCTACCTCCGCAGACTTACACGAGGGGAAGGTTCGAATTTCTAACTATGCAACATCCTGTTTTCTAAAATGTAAGCTTTCTTTCGGCTAATGTAACATTTCATAAAGACTTGAATTGTAAATCGGGGATAGAGAGTGCGTTACCCTCTCGAGTTCCCCTTCAATTTATTTTGAGGTGACTACGATTTTGTATCCTCTTTTCTCCTGTAAATTACCAACTAATTTGTTCTTCTAGTCACCTCAGTGGCGTGGGATTAGCCTCTGCATCATCGGGCCACAAGCTCAAGTAGGGTTTTGAAACCAAATTTTCTAGGAGCGCATGTGTACGTCTCCATTCATTTTTTGTTCGGGCCAGTAATTTAACCTGTTTTCCGTTCTACGAAGGCCCAGTAGTTTGGGTAATAGATACCCCTGTGTACACATTGTAAATTTTAGGTTGGGAAAGGAGAGGCCAGAAATTTGTAAGATTTTTGTGTAATGTTACCTTGAGTGGGCTGTAAGATATCGGGAGCACAGTCTCCTTTGTTAAAGTTGGAAAACATGTAAAATTCTTTTCTGACATTGCTAAATTTACTGTAATTTGAGGGGTGCCTCCGGAAGGCTGCAAATGTGTAACCTTTGGAGCAAGGTGCTCTTGAATTGGGAGATTTCTCTCTTAGTCTAACTAAACGCAACATTTGGGATTTTGTAAAATTGTGAATGTGGAGCTGGAAGCTCAGCACTTGTAATTTTCCAAACTGCTATTTGTACCCGCAACCTTGTTATTTCACTCAGTGAAAAATTTGTTAAGTTTGTGATTTGAAAAGATATATAACCATTATTTTTAAAGATGTATGTTAATCTTTCATTTAGTAGATATACCCATTCAGCCCGCACCTTCTTTCACCTCCCTGTTGTCCACGAAAGCTCGGTAACATATTGTATAACATTTTGATCTTGCCAGTAAGGTATTCTGGTACGGCTAGTTTATCTAGTCTTCTCCGGATGACATCTCTTGGAACGCTGTAAATAACTTTTTCCAAATTCAAGAAGACCACAAATATACGAGGGTTAAGTCATAAGTCACGGCAACTAATTTTTTCGCGCGAACATGAGATAACACGGATAATATAAGATATGCATTTGGAAATATAGGGCATGTATTTATGCATAATGCCTGAAGACAAATACTGACTTCAGGAGATTCTCGTACGAAAGTGACAGTGCACCGGACATTGGTAAACATTGTGTTATTATGGTATAGAGAGTAAAAACACGAGACTACCTACAAAGAACAGGTCTCCACTGGTTACAGAACATCGAAATAATCACCCAAGGTTTCCACTGTGCGTTGCCAGCGGTGGGGTAGGCGCTGAATACCATTCGCTGCTTGTGTATCGCTAACGTGTGACACCTCTCTCCGAAATGCTGCTACGATGTCCTCTTTGTTAGCAAACCGTTGTCCACGTAATGGCTTCTTGGCTTTGGGAATTAGATCATAGTCACATGGGCTCAGATCAGGCGAATAAGGCGGGTGTGGAAGAACCTCCCATCCTCACCGTTGTAAACTACGCTGAACGATGGCTGCTGTGCGAGCTGCCGCGTTATCATGTAGGATGATGCCGTTGGAAGTTTGGTTCGCACTGCACGGCGCAATTGGTACAACTGAAAGGAATTGTAATGAACTGCATTGACAGTGTGCCCCTCACGCACTGGATAAAAAAATGAAATGGCGTATGGCTTTTCGTGCAGGGAGTGTCCGAGGACAAGTTCGGCTCGCCAGGTTCCCGTAGGCGACCTGCGCGTCGAGATGAGGATGAAATGATGATGAAGACGACACATACACTCAGCCGCCGTGCCGGCGAAATTAACCAATCATTGTTAAAATTCCCGACCCTGCCGGGAATCGAACCCGGGCCCCTGTGACCAAAGGCCAGCACGCTTACCATTTAGCCATGGAGCCACGCACTGGATGACAGACGAGAACACCTTGAACATGGTGTGCCGGGATTACCATAACCTTATTGGGCGACTGATTTTGTCGATCCTTGTGTCTCCGTGATGACCCCTGACGACGCCATTCACTTGACTGTCTCTTCAGTTGAGGTTCACAAGCACGTGTCCATGATTCACTGTCTGCAAAAATCCGATTCAACATGGGTTGTCCTTCTTGCTGATACCTCTCCAGATTGATGCGACATGTTTCTGCTTCTGCACCTCAGTTAAGTGACGTGGCACCCACTTTGCACGAAGTTTACGCATCTGTAGGTCCTTGTGTAAAACGCGCCGTATTGTTGCCGCTGGTATTGCTGTATGTTCTTGGAGTCCAGCGCCTTTCCTCATGTAAACACTGATCGATCACCATTATCCGTACATCTTTGTCCATGGATACTGGACGGCCTGGGCGAGGCAAATCGGCAGTTGATACTCTAACCCGTTTGAACGTCTGCACCCACCTCGCCACTGTTCTATAGGGCATGGCATGCACACCTAATGCTTCCCGCAGCTCTGCATGGCATTGGCGTGCATTTCCGCCGCGGAGAACTGCTTTTTTAATATACGACCGTTGCTCCTGCTTGTTGACTTCCATTTTGTGACGCTCTCACTCAAACACAATGAACTTTGGGACATGCTTAGACCCACACTGTTGTTTACATACACCATCTAGTGGCATCATACACATGTACATACCGTATTTTTCTAAATGCATATCTCAGATTTTCCGTCTTGTCTCCTGTTCGCGAGAAAAAAGTAGTTGCCATGACTTATGACTGGACCTACATATTTTTATCCTGTACTTCTCCATGAGCATTCACAACGCAAAGATCAGGTCTACAGAAATCCTGTGAGGTCTAAGTCCATGTTGCTCTTCCTGTCAGATAGGCTCTAATATGGTTCGGACCCCAGCTTTCATACTCTTTTTCATAATATTAAACCATTGGACAGAAGCTTAATACCTCTATAGTTGTCACACAATCAGTGGGTTCCTTTCTTAAATATTTGAAGAATTACTCCCTTGGACCAATCTTCAGGTACATGATCTTCACCTCACACTACACTGAGAATATGATACATCCGTTGGATGTCCTGCTGCTTGATTACTTACTTATCGTATGGCTGTTAGTGTTAGGAGTTTCCGAAGACATGTTCGGCGACCTATGCGTCTGGATATGTGATGATGAGACAGGGAGAGTGTGTTAGCACGTAGACTACTCCTGTTGAATAACACTATGCTTTACGTCCCATCCAACGGACGAACTACCGTCAACAGCATCATGTGCTCTCCCTCCATATGAACACGACAGGGAGGTTTGGAAATGAATCCGGGCTTTTTGCATGCAATCTACTGATTATAAATTGTATACCACCATCTCCCATACCCTGCTAGCTAACATTCTGATGGTGAAATTTTTCAACCAATGGGACTCGAACCGACCAACAACGGTGTTAGACTTGCCGGCTTAACTATCAGTATATCCTCCATTACACGGTTGTTCTACCATGCAGTTCTCCTTACATTAACTCTAGTGTGTGTTTTACCTCAGAGCTCGACAGCACTGCTTACTAAAGCGTTCCTCATGTTGTTCCGTTATTCATTACCACTTTTTGGTTCAGAAACAGGTATTTATTTTTAATCTTCTCTTGAAACAGTTCCTTGTTATCCCATTCTTCTAGTTTTCAGTCCTTATTCTTAGGTTTCCTTCTCCTACTTGTAAATTGCCACAAGAAGTCGATGATCACTTTCAAGGCACTCACTTAGAAAGACTTCGATGTCTCGCACTTTAGCTCTGCTTCCTACATCCGTAATAACATAATCTATCAGAGATTTTGATTTCCCATCCCAGCTGTATCTTGTCACCTTATGAATTTCTTTCTTCTGGAACCGTGCATTTTTGACTAAGAATTTGTTTCTCAAGCACAGGTCAAGCAAAATTTCTCCATCAATATTTCTCCTTCGGTACCCAAACGGTCTCATGGTTGCTTCGTATCCTGTTCTTTCTATTCATAACTGGGCATTATAGTCATATTATTATGAGGTTCTCCTCGATGTTATCTTCGAACTGCTGTAGGAAATGTATCTTCTCTTCTTCACTGCAGCCTTTTTGGGGGGCATATACCTGAACAGTTGTAAGGTATTCTTCATTTAAAGAAACCTTTACTTCAATTATTCTTTCATTAATAGAGGTGACGTCGGAAATGCAGTCAATATCCTGGTGTAGGACAATCACACACCATTCCTTGCTGCTGTCTTACTTTCTAGTATAACAAAGTTTATAGCCATTATGTAATGTTTTTGTGCCTTCAACTCTATTCTATTCAATTAATTTTACAATACCTATTTTGCATATCTCAAAATGTAATCTCCATTGAAGTACTCTCTGAACTCATTCCATAATTCTTCTCTCCAACGATACCTCGGTATCTTCTTCTCCTTTACGCTATAGTAAACGATCTCACGCACTCTTATATCTTGAATCATTAATTTTATAGATACTGGCATGTGGTTTGCCTCCACTCAAACCTTAATGTGCATCTCTTTGATAACTTGCAGATTGTCCCTACAGCACACAACTAGGTCAATTGAACAGCCTCCATTTTCTACTACATAGGTTAGTTTTCACTGTCATCTCTGAACCGCTATTCAATCAATCAATCAATCAATCAATACATTTAGGGCTGCCATCCATGTGGCAGATTTCGTATCAGTTGTTTATCTAGCGTTTTCTTAAAAGTTTTCAAAGAACTTCTAAATTTATCAAACATTTAAAAACATTTGAAAGCAATCCATTTTTTTCCTCTTCTGCGGACTTGCTAGGTCTACCACAGTCGAGGGATTTTTTGTCAGGAAGACAAGAGCGCCCACAGGATTGTTTCTAGTGGGTGCCTAGACCTGGGGACATATAGTAATTTTAATAGTTTGGAAGATGAATGGCGAATTGTATTCCAAGGTAGAATACCACCCACGTTATCCCCCACTACCTCTACGTAATATCGACTTTTAAATCATTTTCATGAAATAAAAACACCTGACTATAGTAGATATTGCCCTTTCCCAGAGAGCTAGGGTGGGGCCGCATCCCCCCCCTGCCCCCGGGCATGGGCGCCCTTCCAGGGAGAACTCCCACAGCCTTTGGTAGTCCTCTACTTCATCTACGAGGTAGCAGATTAATTTATGGTGCTCTTATTAATCCCTGAGTAATGGGCTGCCTCATCCAGCATCTCCACTGTACCGAAGTCCATCTTCTCTACTGCAGATGTTGTTGAGGTCTTCATTCGTAACTGTGAGCTGGCAACTTTACCAGATGCTACACATCGGTTCAGTGTGATCTAGGACTCACGAGGGCAGGGTGGCCACACCCAGAGCTGCCTTAAAAAGGGTCTCTACCTATTACCCGTAATGTTATTTCTCATTGCAGCAATTTCACCCAGGCCTAATGGTCTAATTTCATATATTCTTGTTTTTTTATGACAATGGAGTTTATTTACCTTTCTTTCCACTTCCTTGAGCGTCATTTTACTAACACTGTATGCCACCTATTTATATAACCTGAACCTGCCTACTATCTATTGTCTGAAAACATTCAATAATCATATCCACGCACTTCTGACTAATTTCCTTGTCCTGGAGATTCTCTTCCCTTATTTGTCAACAGACAGATTTCACTTTCTCTATTCTAGGCCCAGAGGCACTTAGTTCACTACCAGGGAAAATACCCTCACCTCTAATGGTCTCTTGGAAAAATGAAAAATTTTAAAATTTACAGAAGTATTAAAAAAAGAGAGAGAGAAAGAGATAGTGAGAGAGCAACAGTGTGTAGGGTGTTGCAAGTAACCACTGTGAATTGTAATGAATGTACAGTTTACATAAAAACAGCACATACTATATGGCATTATAAAGTGAAATCACAATATGTAGGCTTTACATGTAACAAGCTTTAACAGCTTCATGTTTGCACAATACATCGATATATATAAAATAAGGCTTTTGTCTGTACATTGCTCAGAATTTATAAAAAATGGTATTTCTGTATCGGTCATGTCCACAGTAACAAGAAAATGCACTTTTTACTTTTCCGTAATTGCATTATGTCTGTCTGTCTGTCTGTCTGTCTGTCTGTCTGTCTGTCTGTCTGTCTGTCTGTCTGTCTGTCTGTCTGTCTGTCTGTCTGTCTGTCTGTCTGTCTGTCTGTCTGTCTGTCTGTCTGTCTGTCTGTCTGTCTGTCTGTCTGTCTGTCTGTACACGCATCACGAGAAAACGGCTGAAGATAATTTAATGAAAATCGTTATGTAAAGTCGGGGGATAAGACACAAAAATGTAGACTATGAATAATTTTTTTACACTGAGTGAAATGGTAGTTTAGTGGAAGGCTTAAAATGTAATTCTCAAATATTTATATTATTAGTGCTCCTATCCATAAATACCATATAATTAAAGTTATATAGAATTAAATTTTTTATCATTTATATCATACATTTTACCGTACCGGCTATAATAACACAGATATTCATGAATTTGTTTTTTGTTGCTAAGTCCATATCAACGCCGAGCCACGAGAAAATGGGTTAACGGAATTTAATAGAAATCGGTATGTGGAGTCGGGGGAAAAGAAGCTACAGTCTAAGCTGTGAACAATTATTTTATTCACCCGTGATGAAATTGTAGTTTAGGGGAAGGCGCTTAAAAAATGTCTTAAATACCTATGTTATTGCTCCTGTCGAAAAGAACTACATAACAAAAATTATAGAGAATACTATTTCCGATCATTTATGTTTTATTCACTTTTACCATACCGACTACGATAAGGGTGGGTTTTCCGAGTTGGAAGAAAACTAAATGTGAAGGCCTACAATACCGAAAGCGCATAACATTGATCAACAAGAACATTACATTGACCATCGTTTGTTGTGATGTTCTTTGTCTGTTATGCTGCCGCTCAACTCCGATAGAAGGGATAACCGCTGCGTACTGAGTATATCAGCTTGACTGAATATTGGCGGGAAATAGCTGAGGAGTTAGAAAACTTTCTTCTATAGCACGCCGTTCCTGTGATGCATACATTTTCTGATACTGCTGGTACGTAACACAGTGGTTCATCATAGTATTCCAGCTATTCGATCCCTACTCTGACGCGCTGTTTTGAATGAGCGGTGTGCACACTTAAGGCAGAGGCTCACTTAGTAGCAGCAGTATGACCAGGCCTAGAATTAGCCTACAATTTACGCCTATTCCAAATTATAGCACCTCAATTCACTAAATAACTCAAAATTCAACCCTGAAAAAGGCTTTTCTTAGTAACAGCTTCTTCCTCTTCACTGTTATTAAATTCTACATCAATTTTATTCCAAATTAGCAGTTAAGAGGGATGTTTCTCCTGGCTTTGAAGACAAATTTGCTTCTAAGCCACATATATTTTTCCGCCGCCAGTGTAGTTTATTGAGATTTTCCGACTCATCGGGTACTCCAAGGAAACAGATTAGTAAAATGGCATTATTTTTTCCCTGGGAATCTCCACTATACGACCCCCCCCCCGCGTCGGTAAAAGACGAAGAGTGTGCACGGATCACGGCTGTCTTTGACTTGGTCATTCCAGCTCGGGAACTTTGGACTGTTAGATCAGCAACGTAGTATACGTTCGTTAAAGTGAGAAAATGTGTGGTTTTTTATTTGATCGAGTATTTTATATGAAAGTATTGCTTTTAATAGCGCCATTCATACTGACGTCATTGTAATGACCTATGTTCATTTCACTTGGGAAAACCACTAAAACAGTCTTTGTGAGGATGTAAAAAGGCAGGTGGAGAGTGAGTGTCTGCCATTATAATGAAAACTCCCCAACCTTATTGTGAGTGGTAGGCAAGTAGGCGTACCATTACATTGAAAATTCTCTAACTCAGTCTACATATGAGAAAAGACGTTTGGTGTATTACCCGTCGCATTTCTAGGTTAACGTTAAGAGCTATGCTATTTAACACAATCTTGCTCAGAACGTGTACACTTCCTAACCTAGAATTCTGTATACAATGTTAAATTCCGTAATGAAGCACGGGCACATCAGCTAGTATCAAAATAAGGGCAGAAATATGTAACATTAATTTGAGTAGGAGTGAGAAAGTGTGTTTATTTCCTTAATTCCTCATTGAGCATGGGAACGGGCTTAATTATGAATATCTAGATTTTTCATCTTAAATTTTATAATTTACTGCTGTAAGAGAACTTTCACAATGGATGCAAACATAGAGGTTAGTTTGTTATTGTTATGTCTGGTGATTTTAATATGTAACTAGTCATGATGGCAGGAGTGATGCGCCTTAAGAAAAGAGAATCGGGCGGTGATATTTCCCTTTTAGTGTAGTGCCTTAAGTGGCGATTACTATAACTAGGGTGCTTGGCTGCGTCATCACCCCTATCTGCATCTGAAGGCTCAGTAACATAGGGAACTATGTCACATAATGAAGAAGGAAGATCATCTTCGAATGTCCTAACGAATGTCTCAAAATTGCCTCCGTGCCCTTCCTCAAAATTGAGATTACGCACTAGGCTCGGCCCTTTTAGATTCAGGAAGTACTGTGTCCATCATTTCGGTAGAATGGTATTCCAAGCTGAAGTACTGTTGTAAATATCCTGAATATGTTTCTTCTTCTGTAAAAAGTGTTTCGGCTAACTCTTCTCCACTGGAAATTTTAGGACTTATCCATGCCAAAATTCGTATTTCAAAAGTTACGTTGAAATCTAAGTTATTTGTTGCTAAATATTTGCTATGTCCTGTGATATTAATAGCAGATTTCCTGTCTCATTCATCTGTCATGCTCGATTTTCAAAGTAAATCCTGCACATTCAAATTTAGGAGTAATTTTCATATACGGTACCTCTTTTGAAAAGTAATTCTGTAGCATCTTCTATTATTTCCCCTCCCCAGAGTGAGATGTCGTTTGACCTTAGGCATCTACCTGAGGATCAGGCTAGTTGCATTCGTAAATTATCTCAGTCATTTCCCGACGTGTTTTCGGAAAATTTTGGTGTGACTGACTTAACTGAATACAAGATTGAGGTTACGGATTCAATTCCCGTAAGATTTCCTCCCTACAGGTTTTCTCCGCCGAAAATGAAGGTCCTCAACGAAATAATCGACCAAATGCTGAGGGATGGTACCATTCGACCCTTCAGGTCGGCGTATTCTTCACACATTTTTCTGGTATCGAAACCTCAAGGTGGCTTGAGGCCAGTAATTGATTACAGGGCGTTTAATCGTCAGATTTTTCTACAATCACTATCCCTTCACGACTTCAATTCATGTTTCTCTTGGTTTCGGGAGGCTAAGTTCTTCACCATCTTAGATCTCAACCAAGCCTATAATGATATACGTCTGGTGGAAGAATCAAAACATCTGACTGCCTTGGCTACCGATTTGAATCTGTATGAATACAATCGCGTGCCTTTTGTACTCCCCACGGGCACGGTAGTCCTTACTAGGCTGCTGGAGAGGGTGTTCTGCGATATTAAATTTGAATATCTGTACCATTATCTAGATGAAGTTGTTATTTTTATTGAGACTTTTGAAGAACTCTAAGCTCATCTAGATGAAGCTCTAAAAAGCCTTCGTAAATCTGGATTGACGGACAAGTTGTAAGTGGTACCTTTTGAATAACAATCTATGTCCTACTTGGGGCATATTGTATCACCTGATGAAGTTTCAGTCGATCATTCCAGAACGCATGCAATACGTTACTTCAGGCCTTGTAAGGATGTTAAAGGGATAGCTAGATTTCTTTAGGAAATTCATCCCCATATTCGGCAATAGGGCGGCAACCATGAACCGTCTCCGTCGGAAAGCTTTCAAGTTTGGATGGTGGCCATTGCAGCAAGCAGCTTCTAGGATATGAAATTGGCTCTGTGTAACGCCCCGGTATTGGTTATGCTAGAATTCTCCAAGAAGTTAATTGTACACACAGACGCCTCTCTATCCGCGGTCGCTGTGATTCTTCTTCAGAAATCTGAACTAGGATGGCGGCCGATCGCCCATGCGTCTAGAACCTTGTCACCTCAAGAGGACAAATACTCTACTTACGAGTTGGAAGGACTGGCCGTCCCATTCCCCTTAGAAACTCTCCGTCTTTACCTTGAACATGTTAAATTTCAATTAGAGACCGACAATCATTATCTGAGGTGGGTTCTGGCTAGGCCCCATCGTACCGGGCGAATCAGATATGAGCGTTTCAGTTTGACGTGCGAGACATTCGGTGATCTGAAAATATGGTCGCAGATGGATTAAGCCGAATTTTTTCCGGGGATTCTGATGTTGTTGATTCGAAGAAAAGCCCTTTGCCTTCTATTTCCATTCCTCCTATGATGAGTGCCATTTTAAGTGATGCCCTTCGTTATTTCATGATTTAGCGAAATGCCAACGTGAAGATCAGTCCTGGCTCCCATTATGGAAACCCTTTCTTCTGGAGAACATGTTGTCTATTATGTTTTGATGAATGGGGTTCTGTGTTGCCCTTCGAGGCAAGATCAGAAGATGCAAATTGTGGTTCCAGCTGTTCTAGCGCCTATGATTTTCAAGTATTACCATGAGGCCCCATTAGATGGACATCCAAGCGTCTTCAAAACTAGAGAAATGATAAGGGAAATGTTTGTCTGGAAAAGTATGGATGGCGAGATTAGGGAATTGGTTAAAACATGTAAGTCTTGTTTAATTAGCGATTGTACATCGATTGCGTCTGACCCTTCCCTCAATCTCAAGGGAATGGGAATAAATTCATTATTGTGTGTGTGAATGGTTTCACACGGTTCTCATTGCTTTTTCCGACTAGGATTAGCACTGATCAGTCCACTGTTTCTTGTCTCAACACTATTTTTCCATCTTTAGGTCCCTGTCAATATATTGCTTCTGATAATGCTAATGCGTTCCCCTCTAATTTATTTCGCAAATTCTACTTCGATCTCTCTATTCATATGTCACGACGTCTGCGCATCACCCACAGCCATCTCTAGATGAGTGGGTTAATCATAATCCTTGACCTGCCCTTATTGCTTTCCACCAAGAAGATCATTCTCGTTGGGACACTTCCTTACACTGGTTATCATTAGCCTTTAACTGGGCCGTTCATAAATCCCACAAGTTTCTCCACTTTCTCTTACGTTTAAGTTTGTCCCAAATACTCCTTTGTCAAATTTGTAGTCGATCAATGAGCTATTGCCAGATGCAATAGATCCAGAGAATATCCGGGATTTATGGAGAAAAGCTCGAAATAATCTTAAGGCCTCTCATAAGAGAGTAAAAGTTGGGTATGACCGTGGACAAAGACCCACCCATTTAGAAAATTGGAGATCAGGTTATGGTTAAACATTTTGTTCCCGCGGGCAAGCTTGCCCCCAGATTCCTGGACCTTGCATTATACTCGATTTCCTTACTCCTGTCACCCTTTTGGTGATTAACCCGAGATACGAAAGGATTTAATTAACTTATATTTCTTTCTTAAGTATTTTATTAATTTACAAGCAAGTTAGAATAAGGAGGCCTTCTGCCCCTGCGGTTGGTGAATTATTGTATATATTTAAGTTACATCCTAATTTAACTTTCATTTTTTGTTTAAATACTTTTTTGAAAACCTTCCCTTCAATTATTTCATTAAATTCTGCCATTAAGGACCCTGCCTCCAAACGTGCGTCAGAAGCTTCGTGCACTCGTCCTCCAAAGTCGCCAACCTTACCTGCATCACATGTAACACTGTCTGTGAATCAGTTACTGTTGCCCCAAAGTTCAATATTACAGTGCCCTACTTTTACCTGAGGCCATATCGTATCAACCTGCGAGAGATGCCCGCGCGGGGTATATGCGCGCCTCGTTCCGGCCTAAACTGCCTCCTTTGGGACTATCATCCTTGGGGTAGGCTAGGAAGCTGGACTTCAACCGCTCACTCCTTCCTAGGCCCGAGCAATGCTTTTTGGTACTTTGTGACCATGCCTTGGTTGTTCCCCGCAATATACGGTAGGATGGTATCTCAAGGTACCTTGGGAGTCCTACAAACTACATCCAGTCATCGTCAGCGGCAGCCGCTCCAGCCATCGGCTCTCGGCCCAACAGCCCGAAGTTCTACTACTTCGCAAACACTATCTGAACTACTTTACTTCAAACAATACACAAGAAAGGACTCTCTATCAAGTGATACTCCAACTTATATACGTTATCTCAAAAGTTATGCATGGCATGATTCAAGATTTCGAAGCTTTTCATAACGTGGTAAGAGCGTAGGTGGTGGCGGTCTGTAGCGAGTGTGCACCTTCTCCGTCCGGTCGAACTGCGTGCCTTATATAAGGCCATCTACGTAATTGAACTTGAAATAATGTTATGCACGACACTTGGATTTTAAGCTATTAAATGCCTCTACCATCGGCCTAAGTGCCCCCTCTGGCGGGATTAAGGCCAATTAATTCTTCATATAAAGCTAATTTTTAGAGATGGCTTGTCTTAGTTAAGAAGATGATTTTGTTCTTGTGTCAACGTTGTCAGCACATCTGCCTCCCCTCTCAATCTCCTGTATCTATCAAACAATTCGACATTTTGTGAATATTTCCTCTAGACAAATAATATTTGGGGTGTGTACAAGCATCCACCCTATCTGTAAAGCGTTCACTAACTTCCGCTCGAGGTACTACAAACGCTGGGCGCTTTAACGCCGTATTGTCATTGTCATGGCTCCAGTTTGTTGTGTGCGGCGTATACTAAAGTTACAGAGGTCACAGATCGGCGTTCAGAAGGCCCAGCAACACAAGGTAATGATGGAATTTTCTTAACGTGTGATAGCTCCCGGAGATAGCTTGAGGGGAATGTTTCAAAGCTCTTTTATTTCATGTACATTTCTAAACCTGGCGGTTTAAATGTAAAATTTTCGCCAGTCTAAGGGCTCTGATTTATTCCCTACTGGGAAATATGTAATGTAAGGGGACAAGAGTGAATACCCTCTGTTGACTACCATTCAACTCGGTATGGGGTGACTAAAGTTCCTTATCCCCCAAAATTTTAACATTTTTTGTATTTAATGTTTATTACTTAGTCGCCCTGGCGCAGCCTCTGTATCCTGGGGCCATGAGCCCACTTACAGTTCCAAACGTTTTCTAGAATGAGTGCAGGTGTTTCGCCTTCCTGAGTTTTGTTTTTGGCCGACGATTACCAAACGTTTCCTTTTTACATTATGGCCACTTAGTATGGGCACTCATTGCCCCTCTTTATGTTTCCGGAAAGTAATATGAAAATGATTGAGCACAAGAGACTGTAAATACCTTATTTGAAGATTGTCATTGTATATCCTTGTGCGCTATAAGAATTTTATGCCTCTGAGAAACTGAACTGTATTAGAGTTTGGAACTCAGACTCTTAGGCTATAGATGTTAATGTAGTAAACCTGCTCTTATACAATAGTGTACCTCTTTCAGAGCTAAAAATACTCATCCCTCGTATAATAATTCTCTCTACTTTTGTACCTTATTTCGGACTTTATGTCGTTGTTGTTGGAGCTAACGAGTTCATTATCATATTGTTATAGTTTATTCAGATCTTCTACTTACAAAAGTTTAAATAAGAGGAACAAGAAGGAAGGAATTATGTTTCAAAGTTTAGTGCATTAAATTATGCTCTTGTCAAACCCTTGTCCATCCATTTAGCCCAGCACCATCTTACACCTCTGTGACCCACGATATTTCCTGAAAAATAATATTAATATTATTAGTAATAATAATAATAATAATAATAATAATAATAATAATAATAATAATAATAATAATAATAATAATAATAATAATAATAATAATAATAACTGATTGTTCATGGTGTGGGTTACTGTAGTCACGTTCTATTCGTGAACCATGGGCAATGACTGAGTGGCCTAGTATGTGGTCCTGAGAGCCGCGATACCAGTTGCTATGGAACGGGAATGGCTTCTCGGACATGTCCTGTGCAATGACCCTTCTTCTGCTCAGGCGGCTAGGACTACACATTCCATCGGTGGTCCCTAACCCGATGGAGGAGAGATCCTCACTTGGACTATGTGTAAGTAAGGTAGCATCCTGCTCCATTAATTTACCGAGTTCAGAACGTTTTAAGCAAACCTCGGACCTATGGGAGTAATAGAGTCCCACTCTCATTTGACAGGCGTGGGACACCTTGTAAACAACTTGACGAAAGAAATGGAATTCGATGGGGAGCTACCAGTATTAATGGGGCTTTTGGAAGAAATAATGTAGAACTGGCTGAGTCAGCAAAGAGGGGATGCATGCGGATGTATTAGGGGTGTGTGATATTCGGATTAGAAGAAATAACGAGGAAGAGACAGGAGATGATTAAGGGTACTTGACGGGTGTTAAAAAGGGAAGGGAAGAGCAGAGTATGTGGCAGGACTGTTTATGAGGAATACAATTGTACGCAACATAGTTTTTTTAGGTACGTAAATGAGGGAACGATGTTGGTATATTTGGCAGTTGGTGGAATTAGGACAAGAATTGTCTCAGTGTATTCACCATATGAGGGTGCAGATGAGGATGAAGTTGGCAAATTTTATGAAACATCGAGTGACATCGTAGTCAGGATCAACAGCAAGGATAGGATGGTGCTAATGGGCGATATAAATGCAAGAGTTGGAAATAGAACTGAAGTATTCGAAAGGGGGCGGTCTCGATTGCCAAGAATAACTACCGAGAGGATTCGTCGTGCTGACCACACGGCACCTCGTAATCTGCAGGCCTGTGGTAGTTTGTGTTTAGCAGTTACGAATACATTCTTCAAGCATAAGACTATTCACATGAGTGCTAGGGGTACCAGATCCATTAAATAGACTATATCTTAACGGAATTTAAATTCAGGAAGTCTGTTAGGAATGTATGAGGTTTCCGGGGATTTTTCGGTGATACAGACCGCTATCTGATCTGTAGTGAACTAAGAATCTCTTGGCCCAAGATAGAGAAAGTGAAATCTGTCTGCAAACGAATAAGAATAGAAAATCTCCAGGACGAGGAAATTAGACAGAAGTACATGGATATGATTAGTGAAAAGTATTGATCACTGGACAGCAAGCAGGTTCAGGATTTAGAAAGAGAATAGGTGGCATACAGAGATGCTGTAATAGAAACAGCAATGCAATGCCTAGGAACGACTATGTGTATAAAGGTGGGGGACAAGCGAACATATTGGTGGAATGATGAAGTGACAGCAGCTTGTAAACGTAAAAAGAAGGTTTATCAGAAATGGCTCAAAACAAAGGCTGATGCAGACAGAGAATTGTACGTAGATGAATGAACGAGACCGAAACAAATAGTTGTTGAATCCAAAAAGATATCGTGGGAATATTTAAGTAATAACCTGGAAAGGACACGTCAAGCAGCAGCGAAACCTTTCTGGACAGTAATAAATAATCTTACGAAGTAAAAGAAAAAGAAAATGAGCAGTGTTTAGGGTAATTCATGTGAACTCATAATAGATCCCTTGGAATCACTGGAACGGTCGAGGAAATATCTTGAAAATCTTCTCAACAGAAAAAGAAATCTTACTGGTGGTTTCGCGAACAACCACACTAAAGGGCAGGAAGAAAGTGATATTTGTGAAATTACGCTTGAGGAAGTTGAAAGGATGGTAAATAAACTCCATTGTCATAAAGCAGCAGGAATGGATGAAATTACACCTGAAATGGTGAAGTATACTGGGAAGGCAGGGTTTATATGGCTTCGTAGATTAGTAAGATTAGAATGGAGTGTTGGTAAGGTACCTTCAGAGTAGACAAAAGCATTAATTGCACCTATCTATAAGCAAGGGAACAGGAAGGATTGCAACAACTATCGAGGTATCTCATTGATTACTACACCAAGTAGAGTATTCACTGGCATCTTGGAAGGGTGGTGCGATCAGTGGTTGAGAGGAAGTTGGATGAAACCCAGTGTGGTTACAGGGCACATAGGGGCTGACAATAGACCTATCCTTTATTCAGTATGCACCAGGTAAATGAAAAATGTTACTATATGAATAGACAGTTGTGTTTAAGTTTCGTAGATCTAGAGAAAGCATATGACAGGGTACCAAGGGATATGATGTTTACCATACGGAGCCTCTCCAAGACTAAATTGATGTCAGTAGGTAAGAAAGTCAACAGAATTGAATGTCAGATTGGTGATACAAAGCTGTAATTTTAATTTATTGTTCTGTGTTCCCCCAGGATTGTACTATAGTAAGCGAGATTGAATCAAGGTATAGTAAAGCTAATGCAGTGAGCTGACAGTTGCGGTCAACATTGTTCGGTAAGAAGGAAGTCAGCTCCAGGACGAAACTGTATTTACATCGGTGTGTTTCTGGACCATCTTTGCTTTACGAGAGCGAAAGCTGGGTGGACTCAGGATATCTTAGGTATTCATAAGAGTAGAGTACCAAAAGGGATTCTGGACCACGGAGATTCTCGACCACCCCAGCCTCTGCGCTAGCGTGCGGGCTCCCCCTGCTGGGGCCCCCGGCAGAGCCACGGGCAACAAGGCCATGCGGTGTCCTTATGTAAGAGGCAATTATTTCTTGAAGGTTATTGTGGCAATGACCATGGGGCACCGACTGAAATTGCTTTAAAGTTCACTTACTGGTGAAAGGTGAACCGAGGGATGCTATGTAAAATAGATGCTATACACTCTATTCGTATAGAACTAGATCATTAAGTGTGATAACAGTTTATATGCATTCGGCTACGAGCATTTTAAATTACCAATAAAATTCTAGGTTTTTAAGGTGGTCAGCAGACGTCAGTTTTACAGCTCGCTACCCTTCTTGACATAACATTCTACCAACCGTTTTTGAGATATTGTCTATTTAATCCAAGAATTTTGAAGTCGGAACACAATATATCAACTTATCGATACATTCTGTGACTGAAAACAGTGGAAATATCAAAGCACGTAAATGTCGAATCGAACCGTCGACCCTTCAGGTAATTAACATAACTTATTAGGTTCGTCAATACTCGCGTGGCGGTACTGAAAGGGTGGTACAATGATTGCTCCTTTATTGCTCTAAAACCAACCGTTTATGAGATATAGTCTATTTAAACTAAGAATGTTGACAAATTCAAGTTGGAACACATATCGATACATTCTGAGACTGAAGAAAGTGGAAATGCTAAAGGGTCCAAATGACGAATCGAACCGTTGACCCTTCAGGCTCTTAACACAACTATTTTCTTAGTCAATACTCGTGTGGGGCTACTGAAATGGTGGTTTAAAATCGCTCCTTTTTGCTCTAAAACCAAAACTTTTCGAGAGATATTGTGTATATAAACCCGGAATTGTGACAAATTCAAGTTAAAACACAATTTATCAGCTTATCAATACATTATGAGATCGAAAACAGTGGAAATGTCAAAGGACCTAATGACATATGCTTCCCTTTGATGAGACGGTATGGAATTTGGGAGATGCTACTAAGGCAATTCTCTTCCGTTAGTAACAGGGGAGCAGGAGATATGAAATGGCCTCCTGTCTTACCTTCAACAGAGTAAGGGAGGTGTAATGTGTTTATGAATACAGTACATCTGCAGAGGAATCTCGGGAACATGGAGGCTTACGACCATGCTGTAGATAACACTCAGAGGTCGGCGGCTCTGTAGCCCTTAGCCCATGTTCGGGAGATGGCAGGTCGATAACTCTTGCTTAGTGGCTACGCCAAGACGCTGTGCTTTAAGCTGGGTGTAATGCGGTAGGGTACGCGTGGGTCTCTCTACCTGATCGAGCGACCGCTGCTCGTCTAGGGTTGGCCCTAGTTTCAGGAAAGAAAATATTCCTGCTCTATAGTCCCGTTCTCTTATGCGTGATCGGGGATGAGGTGGGATGAATATGAGTGTTTGACGCTAACCTCAGATGAGGATAAAATGAATAACGGCAAATAAAACTGGGAAGAGAGAGTGTGCCGACACACAGCCTACTCTTGTCGAATAAGACCAAGGCGGAACTGTTGGACACTTTATGCCCCTCTCCGAGGTTACCGTAAATTTTTGTTGTACACCCCATTGCGAAAAGGTTTGGAATTTATTCAAGGCTTGAAATTGTGCAATACTACCGCTCTTACCTTGCCGACTATCATTCCGATAATGAACATGTTTTTCTCTAGTATTAGGACTCTAACCAGATCGGAAATAGATTATTGAATTTTCACTGTTTTATTATTATTACCGTTTCTATGGGATCGGAGGTGAGGCGTCATGCACTCGGACCCAGTCACAAGAGCCAAACAAAAATGGGTTAACAGATACAAGACTGAAGTAAGGCTCGTTAGGAACAGGAGAGCAGGAGGTGTAAGACGGCTTCCTCCGATTACTTAAACGTATGACTTCTCTGCACATTCTGCTGTTCTAATGCATGCTCGCAGTGCTCTTCAGCTTTGTGTTTGCGTAAATCCGGTTTAACTGCTAACGATTTTGAAATAAGTTTATGTGATCTAGAACGAGGAAAGAAAGAAAATATTCCTGCTCATTAGTCCTGTTCTCTTATGCAGGATCGGGAATGAAGTAGATTGAATTTGAACGTTGCCTGTCGAATACTAATAGGGTGCTAGCCCCTCGACACTTTATGTCGCTATCCGAGGTTACATTGTCGTATACTCCCCTACGAAAAGGTTTAGAATTTAATCCAGATTTGAAATTACTCTGCCTACTAACCGTCTGATAATGAACGTTCATTTTTAACATCGGGACTTGGATGGCCTAATTTCGGTGGTAGAACTCTTGACAAGTATGACTACAAAAAAATTAATGAATTACTTTCCTCCGTTAACGTGCCATGAAATCTACCGACACGAGGCATTTGAGGACCTTAAAACACACTCTTGCTTAAGTACGGCCAGTATCCAGTGATCGGGAGATAGTGGGTTCGAGCCCACTCTCAGCAGCCCTGAAGATGTTTTCCCATTTTTACACCAGGCAAACGCCGGGGCTGTACCTTAATTAAGGCCACGGCCGCTTCCTTCCAATTCCTAGGCCTTTCCTCTCCCATCGTCGCCATAAAACCTATCTGTGTCGATGCGACGTAAAGCAAATAGAAAAGAAAACCGAACTGAGTAAGGATCGAACATTCAACCGTCTGAACAACTCAGGCCGGCAGTGATTCAAAGTCATTTGAGAAAGTATATCATTTACGCGATAAACAGCTCAAGACTACTTTGATAGACAACACAAAAGAAGGTTGGAATATTAAGGATAAAGTGCTATAATTTAGGCTAAGGGCTACAAAGCCGCCGAACTCTGATAGTTATCTACAGGATGGACCTAAGCCTCCATGTTCCCGAGATTCCTCTGCAGATATACGGTATTCGTAAACACATTACACCTCCCTTAATGTGTTGAAGGTATGGCAGCAGGCTATCTCATATCTCCTGTTCCCCTCTTACTAACGGAAGAGAATTGCCTTAGTGGCATCTCCCAAATTTTATGTCGTCTCATCAAATGAACAACCATTTATGTAGTTAAGTCCTTTGACATTTCCACTGTTTTGGGTCTCAGAATGTATTGATAAGCTGATATATTGTGCTTCAATTTGAATTTGTCAAAATTCCCAGTTTATGTAGACAATATTTCGAATGGGTTGGTCTTAGGAGCACCACCATTTCAATAGCCCCACACGAGTATTGACTAACAAATTAAGTTGTGTTAAGACCTGGAAGGGTCAACGGTTCGATTCGTCATTTGGACCCTTTAGCATTTCCACTTTTTTCAGTCTCAGAATGTATCGAATAAGAGTTCCAACTTGAATTTGTCAAAATTCTTAGTTTAAATAGACAATATCTCAAAAACGGTTGATTTTACGTGCCAGTAAATCTACCGACACGAGGCTGTCCTATTTGAGCACTTTAGAATACTACCGGACTGAGCCAGAATCGAACCTGCTAAGTTGGGGTCAGAAGGCCGGTGCCTTAGCCGTCTGAGCCACTCACTCCGGTAGTGATACAAATAGGATTCGAAGTCATTTTAGAAAGAATATCAATTACGCGACAAACAGCTCAAGACTACCGCGAACATTAACAAAATTGTGTATTAAAGTCATACAGTTCGACCTCACATCAGTAAGTGAACGACCAAGCCATCTTAAATCTCCTGCTCTCCTGTTCCTACCGAGCCATGGTTCTAACTTTATTATCTCCTTCTTCTTCCGCTTCTTAATCTCTTTACCCTCCAGGGTCGGATTTTCCCTCGGACTCAGCGAGGAATCCCACCTCTACCGCCTCAAGGGCAGTGTCCTGGTGCTTTAGACTTTGGGACGGGGGATACAACTGGAGAGAATGAACAGTAACTTGCCTAGGCGGCCTCACCTGCTATGCTGAACAGGGGCCTTGTGGAGGGATGCGAAGGTTGGATGGGACAGGCAAGGAAGAGAGAAGGAAGTGGGCCTGGCCTTATGTTACTCGTAGGTACCAGCCCGGCATTAGCCTGGAGGAGAAGTGGGAAACCACGAAAATCTACTTAAATCCACTTCCAGGATGGCTGAGGTGGGAATCGAACCCACCTCTACTCAGTAGACCTCCCGAGGGTGAGTGGATCCCGTTCCAGCCCTCGTACAACTTTTCAAATTTCCTGTCAGAGCCGGGATTCGAACCCGTACCTACGGGGGTGACAGCTAATCACGCTAACCACTACACCACAGGGGCGAAAGTACTTTATTACCACTTGTAATAAATGCTAAGCTAGTAAGTAGTGAGCTCAACCTATAGTAGTATCGTAAGCCGTAGTGTTAAGCACCAGAAATACTAAAGCTCTATGAAATCGTAGATAGGTCTGGTATAGGGAAGGGAAGCCTGCTAGTTTAACGGTTGTTAAACGCTCCCTAGCCCATTAGTCCCAATAGTTTGGTGTAGAAAACGTGTAGCCTTCTGGTTGAACACCTGTTACGTGCTCCCTATAACATTAATTCTAATGGTCTGACGTCGGGAAGGGCAGCCTGCTGAGGAGGAGGAGGAGGAGGATCCAGAACTCTCACAAAACAACTGCTACCGGGATATATCCTAACTGTGATGGATTTGTTAATAACAATCATAAAAAAGAATTCAAGCGGGCGTGTGAACGAAGACTAGGTTCATATCCGTTCGAATGCATGTCACCTCATGTCAGACCATACTGAAATGGGTAATAGTTAAGGGAGGAAAATAATTCATTAATTCTTTTCGTAGTCATAGTTGTCAAGAGTTTTTTTATCGTCCTACCACCGAAATTAGGCCATCCAAGTCGTTAGCAGTTAAACCGGATTTACGCAAACACAAAGCTGAAGAGCACTGCGAGCATGTATTAGTACAGCAGAATCCGGGGAAGCCGTCTCACACCTCCTGCTCTCCTGTTCCTAACGAGCATTACTTCAGTCTTGTATCTGTGAACCCATTTTTGTTTGGCTCTTGTGACTGAGTTCGAATGCATGACTACTCACCTCCGATCCCATAGAAACGGTAATAATAATGAAACCGTGAAAATTAATTAATCTATTTTCGCTCTAACACGTGAGTTAGCTGGTTAGAGTCCTAATACTAGAAAAAAAATATGTTCATTATCGGAATATTAGTCGGCAAGGTAAGAGCGGTAGTATTGCACAGTTTCAAGCCTCGATTAAATTCCAAACCTTTTCGCAATGGGGTGTACAACAAAAATTTACGGTAACCTCGGAGAGGGGCATAAAGTGTCCAACAGTTCCGCCTTGGTCTTATTCGGCAAGAGTAGGCTGTGTGTCGGCACACTCTCTCTCTTCCCAGTTTTATTTGCCGTTATTCATTTTATCCTCATCTGAGGTTAGCGTCAAACACTCATATTCATCCCACCTCATCCCCGATCACGCATAAGAGAACGGGACTATAGAGCAGGAATATTTTCTTTCCTGAAACTAGGGCCAACTCTAGACGAGCAGCGGTCGCTCGATCAGGTAGAGACACCCACGCGTACCCTACCGCATTACACCCAGGTTAAAGCACAGCGTCTTGGCGTAGCCACTAAGCAAGAGTTATCGACCTGCCATCTCCCTAATATGGGCTAAGGGCTACAGAGCCGCCGACCTCTGAGAGTTATCTACAGCATGGTCGTAAGCCTCCATGTTCCCGAGATTCCTCTGCAGATGTACTATATTCATAAACACATTACATCTCCCTTACTCTGTTGAAGGTAAGACAGGAGGCCATTTCATATCTCCTGTTCCCCTGTTACTAACGGAAGAGAATTGCCTTAGTAGCATCTCCCAAATTCCATACCGTCTCATCAAAGGGAACCATTAATGTTGTTAGGTCCTTTGACATTTCTACTGTTTTCGATCTCAGAATGTATTGATAAGCTGATAAATTGTGTTTTAACTTGAATTTGTCAAAATTCCGGGTTTATATACACAATATCTCTCGAAAAGTTTTGGTTTTAGAGCAAAAAGGAGCGATTTTAAACCACCATTTCAGTAGCCCCACACGAGTATTGACTACGAAAATAGTTGTGTTAAGAGCTGGAAGGGTCAAGGGTTCGATTCGTCATTTGGACCCTTTAGCATTTCCACTTTATTCAGTCTCAGAATGTATCGATAAGTGTTCCAACTTGAATTTTTCAACATTCTTAGTTTAAATAGACAATATCTCATAAACGGTTGGTTTTAGAGCAAAAAAGGAGCAATCATTTTACCACCCTTTCAGTAACGCCACACGAGTATTGACGAACCTAATAAGTTATGTTAATTACCTGAAGGGTCGACGGTTCGATTCGACATTTACGTGCTTTGATGTTTCCACTGTTTTCAGTCACAGAATATATCGATAAGTTGGTATATTGTGTTCCGACTTCAAAATTCTTGGATTAAATAGACAATATCTCGAAAACGGTTGGTAGAATGTTATGTCAAGAAGGGTACCGAGCTGTAAAACTGACGTCTGCTGACCACCATAAAAACCTAGTATTTTTATTGGAAATTTCGAATGCTCGTACCCGATTGCATATAGACGGTTATCACACTTAAGGATCTAGTTCTATACGAATAGAGTATACAGCAGCTATATTGCATAGCACCCCTCGGTTCACCTGTCACCAGGAAGTGAACTTTAAAGCAAATCCAGTCGTTGCCCCATGGTCACTGCCACAATAACCTTCAAGAAATAATATCCCCTTACATAAGGACCCCGCATGGCCTTGCTGTCCGTGGTTCTGCCGAGGGCTCCCGCAGGGGGAGCCCGCGCGCTAGCGCAGAGACTGCGGTTGTCCAGAATCCCCGTGGTCCAGAATTCCTTTTGGTACTCTACTCATAAGTTAGAAGTAACTGACATGTAAGTAGCGAGAATTATTGCTTTTACTACGGAGTACTCTGAAGGAGGAGATAAAGACTAAGTTAGGAATGAACTCGATGGATGAAGCTGTACCGGTACCGCATAATTAAATCGTCTTCGGTGGTGGGGACATGTGTGACGAATGGAAGAGAATAAATTACCTAGGAGAAAAAATAGTCTCTATTATCGGGGGCAAGAGGAGTAGAGGGAGACCAAAGTCACAATGTTTTGACTCAATTTCGAAAGATTTAAGGATAAGATGTATCGAACGAAATGAGGCCACGGCACTAGTTGCAAATAGAGGATTGTCGCGACGTGCCGTTATCGTAAATTCACAGAGGCTAGCAGACTGAACGCTGAAAGGTATAACGGACTATAATGAAAATGCTTGTATATAGGCAAATACAGTAGAGACAATACGCGACACTGAGCGAGATATCGAGGGACAGCTATTAAATTTCACTCTAGCGGATAGACCTGAACAGTACTGATTCTCTCATAAGAGCACGTGTATTTTTGTGTGAAGTCTTTGGTGTTATTTATGCGTATTCAGTGAGTTGACATAATTAAATAGTAGCGTGTGTCATTCCTTGATATCTCCTCTCAACATGAGGGGAAAGGTATGTGATGTGTTTGGCTGCAGTAATTACGAAGTACGGAAAAATGCGCGCTCGTTCTTCAGGTACCCTCGTGACAAGAACATGTGAGTAATACTGTGTTTGCATATATATTCTTCCAGTGACAGAGATTTTTATAGTACTTCATAATCTTCTGACCTGCTCGACCCATATTTTAACTGGCATAAAATGTAATACGCATATTTTATTGTATAGTGCAGCAGTTAACCTTCAATACCGATGTGTTGTTGTTGGTGTGATCTGTAGGTTTTGAAATGTCACAGAAGTGATTTGGATAAGGTGTACAAGAAAGAAGGGACGTTACGCTTATATAAGAATTACAAGATCTGTTCAGATCATTTCAGGCCAGCGACTTTAAAAATCCTCGACTATACAGTCAAGGGTATGTTACATTTTCCCTCTAATTGTATGTAAATATTCCCCAAAGCATCACTATCGACAACATTTTCATACTTTTCTTTCCTTAATCCCTCTTCTCAGATTTAAGCCGGAATTTTATAGATTTTCTTTCTGTTAGTAGGCTCCATGTTAAGAGGAAAATTGTCCAGCTTTTAAATGTTAATTCATTGCGTCATGTGTGTAAGGAATGTGCCGATATTTTTATTGACAAGTGTCTTAATGTGATCATACAATGTTTTTTAAACGAGAAAAAAGACTAATCCAACCGTAAAAGTTCAGACAGGAATGCTAAAGCTAAAAAAGTAATGCATAAATGAAAGATCAAGCCATTTCACAGCAGCCCATTTCATATCTTGTTTCTGTGTCTAATTTCAGTCTTTGAATAATAACCTTTTAAATAATTCTTCATTCATTTATCCAGAATTGCTTTAAGCAACTTCGAAGTTAATATCTCAATACCACTTCCTTTCTAGACGTAATTTATTTATCCTTTTCCGTATATACATTTCCATTCATATTTGAATTTAGCGCGATTTGTTCAGGTCAAGTCACTAGGAGCGCCACCGTCGAATTGTTTCCCATTTTAGCAAGGCGAAATCCGTAAGTGTCGCGTATTGTCTCTACTGTATTTGATATAGGCTATGTATAAGAAAACCGTACGAAGAATTGGATCGTAACGTTCAGTCAGTGATCCCTCCTTTCATGGCTGTCCACTTAGGCCTACGTTAAGACTTATGGACCTGCTTTCGTTTTCTTTTTTCCACTCGGAGATGTTCCTTCTCCCTTATAACTTATATGCTTTTTGAGCCAGGACATTGCACCCACTGCCGCCAGTGCTCTTATCAATCAATATCAATCAATACTGATCTGCATTTAGGGCAGTCGCCCAGGTGGCAGATTCCCTATCTGTTTATTTCCTAGCCTTTTCCTAAATGATTTCAAAGAAGTTGGAAATTTATTGAACGTCTCCCTTGGTACCGGTAAGTTATTCCAATCCCTAAATCCCCTTCCTATAAATGAATATTTGCCCCAGTTTGTCCTCTTGAATTCCAACTTTATCTTCATATTGTGATCTTTTCTACTTTTATAAACGCCACTCAAACGTATTCGTTTACTAATGTCAATCCATGCCATCTCTCCGCTGACAGCTCGGAACATACCACTTAGTCGAGCAGCTCTTCTTGTTTCTATAGAGTGATAAATAAGTTACAAGATTGTGAGCAACTGCAGCGTGATCTCGAAAATGTTGTGAGATGGACAGCAGGCAATGGTATGTTGATAAACGGCGTTAAAAGTCAGGTTGTGTGTTTCAGAAATAAGAAAAGTCCTCTCAGTTTTAATTACTGCGTTGATGGGGTGAAAGTTCCTTTTGGGGATCATTGTAAGTATCTTTTCAGTAAGTGTCGCATACTCTGTAGTTGTTACTGGTAATACACCCCTTCCTAAATTCAGCCTGTTCTACTGACTGTTAGAAACCAAATTTGTTCTTCAAGAATTTGTTTTCAGTGATTAAACATTCAAATATCCGGTTTGGTTTCGAAGTGGCTGGTATGTTGCTTCGTATAAGGCGCGTATTATCCAATACTACAGCTTATTCCGTTAAGTGACTTACGAATTCTCTTCATTGAGGAATTGTGATTTCTATCACTTTACACTGTGTCCACAACCTCTATCATATTGTCCGTAATGTTCATGTTCAATAATTTACCGTTGCGAAATGTATAGATCTCAATTGAGATTATTAGAAGTTAATACCGTACTAATCTTTCTCAGTTTTAGCATTCTACATATTTTTGATATTTAATGTTATTAAGTTTCTTAGATTTTATTTCTTATTAAGCATGAAAAATGAATAGACCCTACGCATATAACTAGCTTGCTTTTTAGAAAACTGCCAGCCTTCGCGTTGTGTGTACGGTAGTAGCAATATGTCGTATATCTAAATTTAGTGGAGTGGAGAATTTTCCTGAAGAGCTACGCAGGCGAACAGCTGCGGATGGTAGTTTCAAAAATAAATTGCAATGTGTAGTGTGTAATTTTAATTATTGTTATGCCGTGTTATTTACCTCTGTGTGCAATTTTATAGTGTCGCTGTGAATGTTGAGTTGTTCTTTACACTGTATGCTGCGACATATGGTAGTAGCGTTTGAAATCTTGAGAGGTTACAAGTAACTATTCTCAGGTTTCCATTTAGGATTCTGTGTCTTGTTATATCAATGTTGTTATGGAGATTCTTCTGTATCACATCATTACCTCACAGCAGCTGTATTCGGTATTTATTCGTGATGATTTATGTAACGCTGATTTATAGGTGTGTAAAAGACTTCCTGGGACGAGTGGTGGAGAGTTTGCATGGGGCCGAATCCTAGGATCACCAGCTCTGAAAAACGTTTCTGTGGTTTGCCCATTTTATAATAAATTCACCTGCCGCTGCATACCTAATCTCGTCCCTTTCCCTTGAAGTTGTTGGTGCAATATTAAACTGCTTGCAGGAATGAAAGAACAATCTTCAGGAATAAATTCTGGATGTAGAAACTGTAAAAGGTTGTTACTTGAAAGTAAAACCAATAATATATTAATAGAATAACCTGTGATGGAGAGAACAAGTAAACACGGCACACTTCAGTATTGTTGAAATATATGTGGAAATATACAAAATACAGTAGAATTGAGCATAGTTTGCCAAATAGATATGTGTTTACATAGAAATCTGTTCCCTGGCAATGTGTAAGAATCGACTCAATTAGCCACAGGTACGAAGCTTGTATTAACTGTAGGAGAAATTGTAGCATTCATTGTTAGTGCAGTATGTTTACATTTACAGTAAAATATCACAAAGTGACTAACGAACACTGCTATTGGGTGAAATGAATTCTCTGAGGCACTGCTTGAGGTACTCAACATAGACAAGTTTTGTACCGCCTGGGGAACAATAAAAATTGCTAAATATTTAAACCAATTGTTTTACATGGAACTCCCTTCAAGGGGCGCTCTGGTAAGCACCACTAGGTTGGGTCATTAGACATGGCATGCACAGAAAAATAAAGGAAGGACACTTAAGTCAAGGTTGGTGGCATTGTTCGATGAAATGAGCTGATAGAAGTATTGTATAAATTTATGTCTTCATCTCAACAGAATTTTCTTCATTTTCCATTAGGGTCTTCTGGGTTGAAATGTGAATCAAGTACCTCCTCAGTTTTTCTCTCTCCAACACTCTCTTTCTTAAATATTTTTTCTACTTTTACTCCACTCTTCTCTGTACTCTCCTTACCGTATCCATTCCCCCCTTTCTGGGCATTCTCCAATGCCTTTCTCCTATGACTTTCTCTATAAATACTTACTTTGGATCTCTGTCCTCTTCCATTCTCATCATGTGTCCATTACCATTTCAGCTTATGGGTCTCCATCTTGCCTTTCATTCAGGGAATCCAATTCCCTCCCTGATTTCTATGTTTCTGACTTTATCTTTTCATGCATTCCCTATTATTTCTCTAATGAATTTCATCTTGGCCTCTTGCATTCTGCTTTCATCATGTTTTATTGTTATCCATGTGCCTGATGCATATGTCAAAATTGGTGTGTAATACATTGTGTGCAACATTTTCTTGCATTCCTTTGGGACGTCCCACTTACAGACTATATATCTCACACATTGGTAAAACTCATTGGCTTGTTAAATTCACTTTCTAATTTCTTAATTTATTTTCCCATCTTCTGCAATTATTCTCCCCGAATACTTGAAGCTTTCCACAACTTCTAATGGTCTTCCATTTACTTTAATATTCCCAATTCCTTCTCTATTACCTCACGTCACCACTACTATCATACCCTGTTCATTACTTATTTTCATTCCATATTCCTCTATCTCCTGATTCCATACAGTACCTTGTTCTTGTGCTTCCATTTCACCTTCTCCACATATTACTGTGTTATCTGCAAAGAGTTAGGCCTTAGTCTCCTTGGTTTCCCATTTTTTGTTGTATACTTTTGTGGATTTCATTCATGACTGCAATGAAGATTGGAGGGGATAAAACACATCCTTTTTGAAGTCCTGTTTCTACTTTGAACCAATTTGTTTGTCCTATCGTAGTATTCATACTACCTATGCACTTTTTGTTCATGGCTTCTAGGTTCTTCTCCTCTTCCTGCTTTTATCTTTTTTTATCAATGCATCCGAGATCACTTGCCATGGTACACTGACATATGCCTTCTGAATATCGATAAATGTAATCACTGAATCCTGCGTAAATTCCCATCTGTCCTCCATCACATTCTTTAGGTTCAACGGATTAAAAAACTTAAAAATTATGTTTGCACTGAGTATGGAGTATGACACCATATGTAAGTGAAGCAGATAATAACTGGTGCCAAGAAAAACAGAGTTGAAGCCTTTGAAAGGCTGTGTTTTCAGAAGAACTTGAAGATCATATTGACAGAACATGTCTCAAATAAAGAGACACTGAATCAGCTTGATGAGAGGAGAATGGTTTGAGATAGCTATTAATACGATATAAGGAGGCATGTAATACTAGGGGTCCTTTCACTATGATCTTGATATTGACAGATGTATTAAATCATATTTCCTATGAAAGTGATCAATGTTATAGAAGTCATGTAAAACTGGGGTCCTTAGCTTTCATCGAAGTATCGGTCATAGAAAACTTGAGGTCCTATAGGTATGATCACAATATCAACAGTCATGTAAAATTTTGAGATTTTCAGTATGATCATCATATTGATGGTCATTTAAAATTACAAGCTTGTTGCTTAGTCTGTTGACAAACAACATAAGTAGCAATGACAGCAATAAGGTAATATATTTTTCTGGTTTATGTTTCAGTGTAAGGTCATTGGAAGAAATCAACAATCCCAGTACCTTCCAACTACTTCAGCTGTAGTGTAAAATGGATCCGGAAATAAAGATCAAAGAGGAACCAGCCTGGCTTGAAGAAACAACAACTGCATCACCTGTAAGTCTCATTCCAGATAACGTTATAGAGTGTAGAAATTAACCCTTAATAGCTGAATAAGTTTGGCAGGAGCATAATTTTCTATGTGCTTCCTCAATATTAACACCAGAAGTCACCAATTGCTGCATGAATATTTATGCGTAGTGTGACTCTTTTTGTTTCCTTGTCTAGGAATACACCACAATGCACTACACAAAGCTGCCAGCTCTTAGGAAGTTAAGATTGGGGTTGGATAAGTCTGTACTCTTTACTGTCAATATCAAAATTATTTTGGATTAGGGGTTGCACCTCTTCTATTTTTGATCTAATATCTTCCAACACTACTGCACCACCATTAGTACCACATGTTAAAATTATTTACTTCTATCATAATTAGTGTAGAAGAAGTTCAATCACAAATATTTTGTTCGTGTTTTTGAGACTGGATACTCCAGTCTGCTAAACAAAAAGTCAACACAGGTGTGATTATTCTGTGTTACCCTCAGATCCACAATGTGCTGCAAATGTGTGTATTAAGGAAAGAGCAAATTTGCCCATGGCATATGAGGAATAAAATAGCTCAAAATCTGAATGTACATTCTCTCAAAAGTATTTTACATAGACGTTGAATTAATTTAGAAGGGCAGAATAGTGCTTAGCGCATTTTATTCTTGAATTGCGGGTCAGATTTTATGTTATATAGAGAACCATGTGTATAGGCTCTAGAATGCACAATTTCTGAGAATAATTTCTTTAATGTGTTCCTTCTTTGTGGTCTCTAACACTTTAAGGACTTAAGGCACATTAAACAAAAAAAATTCTTCCCTCTTTTTCATTATTTCCCTCCCTTTTTTGTGCATCCTTTTCATTGATTCCTTAGTTCAGCTACTGTTCTCTTCTATATTGAATGGGTTAAGTCGGTATATTCTAGAACTTAGTAAGTTAACTTATATTAGAACAAAAGCTTTGGATCATAGCCCCTCCCCCCCCCCCCGCTCCCCTCCTCGTTTAGTGCCGACAAGCTTTTATGAATCCAAGTGAGTATTTAAATGTCTCGTAGTAGATCATTAAAGATCTTTTGTAACTGCAGATGTACACTCCAACACTGCTGACTCTCCACTGACAGTGTCCTCATCCCCACAGTTCTTCACAGAACACTAGATAACATGCTTGTAGTAGTAAAATATTTCATTTCTGGTTGCTTTGACTTTGGGCTACATCACATGTTTTGCTGGTATATCACTGTGGTAAGCCTGCTTCTTTCATGTTTATTTTTTTATTTTACACTTGGAAGCATTGAAATATGTTGTTTGAAACAGAACTGTCTTAGTGTTTTATGTAGCCCCTGTGATCTCAGCAAAACCAGAATAGAGAATGTGATTCCATTCTTTCAAGTTATTTTAATCTGTTTATAAACAAACTCTATGCTGAGTACAAAAAATTCTTTAAAACAGTTGTAACACTTCTGATTGGTTCAAACAACTTTAAAGATTCAATTGATATGATTGTACATATGAAAACAGTTCATACAATTTAGTGTTTGTGCCTATGAATGCTTCCTTCCAAATTCTGTGTGAGATGGCCCCAATTCCATCCGTGGTAGTATATCTTCTGATATGGCTAGAAAATGTTTCCCATTTTATATTTTGTTTTCAGTCCCATCCTTTCTCTGACATAAGGACTGAGCAAGAATAGTAAGACCATTCTCAGTACAGCCTTTGGTTATAACAATCCTCTTCTGGTAGAAATCTTCCTTAAACATTTGTGAAATTCTGAAAGTAACTGTAATACTGGAAATTAATGAATTAACATGCTCATTTGCTGGTGACTATATGTGTAGATGTGTGTTGTGAGCATACCTAATATATCTTATTTTCCGCAGGAAAATATTGAACATGTATCGGAAGTGATAGTTCTGAAAGAAGAAGTTAAATCAGAGTTAACAGAGCCAGGGTCGATGCAGGAAAACTCTCTTGAGGTAATGTTTATAATTTGATAAGCCTTCGTCAGGTAAAGGAAATGGTTAGAAAATGGCTCTGGAGATACCAGAGTTTGATCCTTCATTTCAGTGCACATGATTGATAGCCCTACAGAAAATTTACTTTTTCATTGGATTGACTGTTTACTTTCCTAATTTTCATTTTTCCTTCAAGTTGTTCCACAATCTTGCGTTATGAATTAGGAAACAATTATTATTATTATTATTATTATTATTATTATTATTATTACCGCGTTTTGGTGGATTAGCAGAGGTGAAAGAAGGTGTGGGGGTGAACAGGTCTCAAAATACGAAATTAAAGTTAAGACAAAATTTAACAAAGTTATATTTTCTTTTCAAGATTAAGAAAAAAAAAACAAATAGAACAGGTACTTAGTAGCCGAAACACAATTTGAAAATGTACAATTACAGTGATTACAGGATTTGGGCTCCGAGAGCCAGACACACAATTCTTGAGCTATAAGCCGAACCTTACGATATACAGAATTCAACAAAGGGGCAGAAGACCCCAATCATGCCCTGGAGCACTTGCTCCCAATTAAATAGTAACGCCTCCTTGAGGCACGCATAAACAAATTTTAAGAAAGAGCGACCCGCTCTTAAGTTCAAGGCTATCAAAGGCCACACCAAATTCCACCTTCAAGTTGTCCTCCAAGGACACATACTCAGGGGTAAAAATACCCAACCTACTGAGGCCTATTCAGAGAAGAAACAGAAATATTACATGGCCTTTAGAATACCAACTTGAGCGGAGGCGTTCTTGCACTCCTAATATACTTTATATAAAACCTGCTTGGCCCTAGGCCGTTACTGCAAGGGCTAATCCCATACTAAAGAGGTGACTTATATAAGAAGAGAATTTACATTACGTTAAGGAAGAAACGGTCGAGAAAATAAGTTCAACTCAATGCAATATGAATGGGAGCTCGAGAGGGTTGAGCACTCTCTATCCCAGTTTGTAGTTTACAAAGATAGGATTGACACTAAGTGTCTTTACAGATTAGAGGAAAGTTACATGGTGAAAGGCTTCGGACCTGCCCCGAGAGTTAAACTGCTGAGCTAGCAAGAAAAGAATTTATTAAACGGCCATTACCTTGTGGTTGAACTGCTGCCCGAAGAAAGAGGCGCTTCCCGCCCCCTGCTACGTACTTTACACACTGATAGGTGTTACTGAAGTGGCCCGGAGACCCGAAAATCAGCAGTTTATAAACCCTCGCGGAAAGTTCGAGGCGTTTCAGGAATGAGAACACCCTCCCACAAGAATTTTATTGGCTAGGGTTAAGCAACATATCCAAGTTGAAGAAGATACACCTGATTGGTCATAAATTAATTAAAGAAATTCGGGATTGGCTAATTTCAAACCTGGCGGAACAAAAGGATTAACATTGCCAACACAAACAATGACTGAAGGAAATTTAACAAAGACCAAACTTATGAACACAAAATTTCTCCAAAAACATAGTTCTTTCACTTCGCACTAGGTTGCATAATTGTAATTCTTTGGTAGTGCCATCAGGAAGAGAATGTCCACACTTCTTACTACAGGCAAAACAAAAATACATCGAAAACGACCCAGTTCAGATACTTCAAAATTTACAAGTAGTGACATCTTCTGAGAAACTTGAAAATTAACACATTAGATAAAGTTCAGACTTCCTCCAGTAGAGGAGTTTCAACTGGCGCAAAGTTTGAATTAGCGGCGTGGAGGTGTACCGCCCGGTACAGACCTCCCCCCCAAAAGTTCCTCCAAGGGGTGACACAGAAGAACATAAACTTTTGTTTCAAAATAAGGTCCAAGTTATGATGTTGATATAGAAGTTAATTGCCGGAGCATTTATAAAAATTTTCTAAATTTGGTTTGATTCGGTTTCAGAATTCTTTATAGTAACTTTAGATGTAAAGTCTTTATGCTTGTAGAGGTTGAATTCAGAAGGGAACTTTTAGTTTTTAAAGTTGAGGAAATTTTTTTCTAAGTCCAGCAGATATTTCAGTTGGATTCAAAACTGTAGTAATTGTTGATATTAAATGTCCATGTAGCTGATTACGTATATCCAAGGTTGATTAAGTTAGACGGCCAGACCGGCCGCTGCAGCTTGTGTCCAGGGAAGGCCGCTCGGACCCCTCAAGTACCCTGAGATACCGCTCGCCCGCACTATGAGAGGAGTAGTGGAGTTGAAGCACACCTCGCCCGCGGCGAACATGCAGGTCGCGGGCCAGTTACAGGTTGTGCGCCGCACATCAGCCTTGGCCGGGAGAAGGACTCCGGCTCGCCGTACGCTGGTTGGCCTCATGGGCCCATACCCTACCTCAGTAGCGGCACGGCGCCGCGCTGCTGCGGGGGCACTGAAACATTAAAACTCGGCGGCAGAATTTTGTTTGACCAGAATGATTTTAGGGTACATTCATTGTGGGGGAACTGAGGGGCCAGCGGCGTAGAAATATTTATTTCACTTGAAAGCCACTGTGTGTTTGTTGGGCAGGAGACGGGAGCGTGGTAATGGCCGTGGTAAGGACAGGATGGCAGTTTAACTGGTCAGGGAAGGTTTACAATAAACGGTTACACACTAAGGAAACAGATTCCAAGGGCAGAAGGCCTTAAAAGTGAAACCCCTCAAACAAAAATATAACCTTCATATTTCTTTCAAAATTATATGAAGCAAGTTAACACAGAAATTACACCGGTTTCACCTGTGACAGGTGAACTCTAAATATCCTCTCGGTGGCTGGATTGCTTAGCAATAAGGTAACGGGAGTAAGGAAATCGAGAATAGTACACGGCCCATGAAATCTGGGGGCAAGCTTGCCCGCGGGAACGAAATTCTTGACCATCACCTGGTCCCCTACCTTCAAATTGGTGGGTCTCCGTCCACGATCATATCTTTCCCTAAACTTTTCATGAGACACTTTAAGATTGGCTTTAGCCTTCTTCCAAAGATCTTTAATATTATCTGGGTCTATTGTCTCGGGTAGAATGTCACTCAGAGACCAGAGGTTAGAGAGCGGCGTGTTGGGAACAAACTTGAACATCAACGAAGCTGGAGTACATTTATGAGATTCATGAACCGCCGAATTCAAAGCAAAAGCTAACCAATGCAGGGACGTATCCCACCTAGAATGATCTTCATGATGATAGGCAATAAGCGCGGACCTGAGATTACGATTAACCCGTTCAGCCAGAGATGGTTGAGGGTAATAAGCAGAAGTTGTCACATGAGAGATGAACAGGTCAAAGCAGAATTTACGAAATAGATTAGATGTAAAAGCCTTAGCATTATCAGACACAATATATTGACACGGACCAAAAGAAGCAAAGATTGAATTTAGACAAGTAATGGTGGACTGAGCGGTAGCCAGCTTAGTCGGAAACAACCAGGAAAATCTCGTAAAACCATCTACACATACAAAGATGAACTTGTTGGCATTTCCCTTTGACTGGGGGAAGGGTCCTACATAATCAATATACAGGTGTTCCATTGGGCGCGAAGCCTGATGAGAAGACAAAAGGCCTACCTTGGTGGACATGGTGGGTTTACTAAGCAAACAAGACTTACAAGCCTTTACTAGTTCACGGATTTCACCGTCCATACCTTTCCAGATGAACCTTTCTCGAGTTTTAAAGATTCCTAGATGCCCCCCTAATGGGGTCTCATGATAGTACTTGAAGATCATAGGTACAAGAACTGCTGGAATGACAACTTTCATCATCTTATCATGCCTCGAAGGGCAACATAAAACTCCATTCTTCAGTACATAAGGGACAACATGTTCCCCAGAAGAAAGGGTTTCCATTATCAAAGCCAGCGTCGGATCTTCACGTTGATATTTCTCAATGTCCCTAAAGAGCATGGGAGCATCTGTTAAGATGGCATTAACCTCAGAAAGTATGGAGTCGGGAGGTGATGAGCTATCGACCGGTTCATGGGTCTCGACGTCGTTGGAAAACATACGGCTGAGTCCGTCTGCGACGACATTTTCGGTACCTCTGATATGCCTAACGTTGAATTGGAAGGCAGAAATTCGGATGGCCCAACGGGCTATACGACCAGTACGACGCGGCCTACCTAAGACCCAGCTTAAGGCTTGATTATCCGTCTCCAGGTCGAATTTGACATGTTCCAGATAGAGACGGAACTTTTCTAAGGCAAATAAGAATGCCAAACCCTCGAGCTCATAAATGGAATACTTGGCTTCTTGAGCCGATAGAGTCCTAGATGCAAAGGCGATGGGTCGCCTCCCTAGTTCAGTCTCTTGAAGAAGGACTGCAGCTACCACCGACGACGACGCGTCGGTTTGGACTATGAATTTCTTCGAGAAATCAGGCATAGCAAGGACAGGGGCATTACAGAGAGCTAATTTAAGATCTTCAAAAGCGGCTTGTTGAGAAGGCCCCCACTTGAATTTAATGCCTTTCCTACGAAGAAGGTTCAAGGGCGCCGCTCTATTAGCGAAGTTTGGAATAAATTTCCTGAAGAAATTCACCATACCAATGAACCTGGCGATACCTTTGATATCCTTGGGAGGTTTAAAATCACGGATGGCCTGTGTTCTAGAATGATCGACTGCAACACCATCGGGCGACACAATATGCCCTAGGAATGACATGGAGGGCTTAGCGAAGGCAACCTTTGAGAACTTCACAGTTAACCCAGCCTTACGAAGGCGATTGAGAACTTCTCGCAGATGATCTAGATGTTCTTCGAAAGTCTCCGAAAATACGACGACATCATCAAGATAGTGATACAAGTACTCAAATTTGATGTCGGTGAAGACCCTATCTAGCAGTCTAGTGAGTACAGCTACTCCCGTGGGGAGCCCGAAAGGCACGCGGTTGTATTCATACAAATTCCAATCCGTGGCAAACGCTGTAAGGTGTTTAGACTCTTCGGCTAGGGGAATTTGATTGTAGGCCTGATTCAGGTCGAAGATGGTAAAGAACTTGGCCTTACGAAAAACAAGAATGAAGGTCAGGAAGGGGCACAGATTGTAACACCACCTTACGATTGAGAGCTCTATAATCAATGACAGGCCTGAAGCCCCCTTGGGGTTTCGGGACTAGGAAAATAGATGAAGAATACGCCGACTTAAAGGGCCTAATAATACCATCCTTCAACATTTGATCAATGATTCCTTTCAGAGCCTTCATTTTAGGTGGAGATAGCCTATAAGGTGGAAAACAGACAGGAACCGAATCCGTGACCTCAATTTTGTATTCGATCAGGTCAGTAACACCAAGAGTAGCGGAGAACACCTCTGGAAACGACTGACACAACTTACGAATACTATCAGCCTGCTCCTCAGGTAGATGTCTAAGGTCTAACAACATCTCATCCTGGGTAGGCGAAATAGAGGAACATGATACAGAATTACACTTTAACAAGGGGATTTTACAATTGGAAGCAAATTTGAACGTGCACGACTTACTCTGAAGGTCGAGCACTAGACCGGTGTGAGAAATGAAGTCAGCTCCCAATATAATGGGGCAAGACAAGTGCTTGGCCACAAACAATTTAATTTTCCAAGTAAATTTAAAAATGCGAATTTTGACACATAAGGAACCTAAAATTTCTAATGGAGAAGAATTAGCCAAAACATATTGAACAGACAATGAACAATAGTCAGGAAGTTTACAAATAGATTTCAATTTCGAATACCATTGAGCCGAAATAATTGAACAAACACTGCCTGAATCTAAAAGAGCTGTTACAGGTTCATTATTTAACTCAATTTTGAGAAAAGGTACGGGTGCGGGGGAGTCCGCCGCAATCCTAAGACATTCTTTGGGGCATTCAAAAGATGAATTTGAAGACTGAATTTTCCCTGAATTTTCGACCTGTTTACAAGGAGCTGAGCCTTGGGAAGCTGAATTAGTCGACTCAGCCAAAGCCGCTAGTCACTTATTATTAGTGACATTGGTGGAAGTTGCACTAGAAGTTGAGCAGGAGGGGTGCTATTCGAATTTGGGCAATTCTTAGCGATATGTGAGAAAGCTCCACATTTAAAACAACCTTTGTTTGCCATTGTGAATGTAGGTAGCGAGGAAGAATCTCCTAAGGGAGAGGTCAATAGGAAAACCGTTGGAGCTCAAACAATCTCTGCCCCATTGGACAACGAGTCTGAACGCCGTACCTCGTTGAATAATGTACGTTCTGTTTGCCCTACTAGATTTGACCAATGGACATTTATTGCGAAGATGGTCAGGCGACCCGCAAGCATAACATTTACGGGGTGTTACTGGTCGGCGAGCTGGAGGCCAAGGATTACTAAAAGAAGGAGGGGGTTCTTTCGCGACATGCAAGGAATCAGCGTATCTAACTCCTTCCACTGAGGCGGCCAATGCTTCATGTTCAGAGAAGGTTTGCGGGCACGCCGCGAAACACAAATATGACCTATAAGACGGTGAAATACCTTCCACAATAGCCTGTACAATCTGATCTTCAGGGAAGTGAAGAGCAAACACCCTAGTATAGAACTTAATATCTTGGATGAAATCTGCCAAGTTTTCATCCAACCGCTGTACACGATAATAGTACTTCTGAATAAGTGAGGACCTTGCCCTAGCCGGAATGAAGTTAGCTAGCAAGTGGGCGTGGAAGTCTTCAATAGAAGATTGTTCGGCAATGGCTCTTACTATTTTGTCTGAGAGAACACCAATTGCATAAGGATAAATTATCTGTAAAATTTGACATGGGGAAAGAGAAAAAACAAGAGCATGGTCCTGAAACTCAACTAAAAACCTTAAGAATGAAATTACTTCACTGGTGGTATTAACAGAAAACTTAGAGATCCCTCTGAGCAACATTGCTAATGGATGAGGCAAGCTGCTGAACCCAGGTGACATAGTAGGTAAAGGTTTAAGTGGCAAAGAAGTTAATTCAGAACGTACATTATTCAACGAGGTACGGTGTTCAGACTCGTTGTCCAATGGGGCAGAGATTGTTTGAGCTCCAACGGTTTTCCTATTGACCTCTCCCTTAGGAGATTCTTCCTCGCTACCTACATTCACCGTAGTGGGTTGATCAGTTTTAGGAGGAACTTCCCCAGTTAACAATTGGGTAACCTTACTGGACAGTTCAGAGAGATTTTCAAGAACCACACTAGCTTCCTTCCTCTGAACGTCATTCAACTTCAGAGACAACAGATAGTTAACTCTATTAGAAAAATGAAATAACCTGGCTTGATTGGGAGAAGGATCATTTTCTTCAAAAAAGGTAATGACAGATTCTAGCTCAGTAGTATTGTCAGTGATCGTGGAAAGAGAGTCGTCAATTTCTTTCTCTCCCAAAGTGGGGATGGAAATGGGCAAATCAAGGGACTCTCTAAGCTTATTTGTGTCTACCACAACCGTGCCTCCAGATTGCACATTTCTAATAGTTAATTCATAGATCAGCTCCTCCTTGCGCAAATAGTTAAGATGGAGAACATCGCGAGGGCCGGGCATGATGACAAACCAATTTTGAAAACAAACGGAAAAATCAAAAAATTCCAGCAACTGAGAAAATTGTTAGAGTTCGAATCAAAGCAATGTTTAGCCGTAAAAAGGGGCTAAATTGAGACCCATTCAACCACGCTCTGCTACCACTTGTTACCGCGTTTTGGTGGATTAGCAGAGGTGAAAGAAGGTGCGGGGGTGAACAGGTCTCAAAATACGAAATTAAAGTTAAGATAAAATTTAACAAAGTTATATTTTCTTTTCAAGATTAAGAAAAAAACAAATAGAACAGGTACTTAGTAGCCGAAACACAATTTGAAAATGTACAATTACAGTGATTACAGGATTTGGCCTCCGAGAGCCAGACACACAATTCTTGAGCTATAAGCTCAACCTTACGATATACAGAATTCAACAAAGGGGCAGAAGACCCCAATCATGCCCTGGAGCACTTGCTCCCAATTAAACAGTAACGCCTCCTTGAGGCACGCATAATCAAATTTTAAGAAAGAGCGACCCACTCTTTTAAGTTCAAGCCTATCAAAGGCCACACCAAATTCCACCTTCAAGTTGTCCTCCAAGGACACATACTCAGGGGTAAAAATACCCAACCTACTGAGGCCTATTCAGAGAAGAAACAGAAGTATTACATGGCCTCTAGAATACCAACTTGAGCGGAGGCGTTCTTGCACTCCTAATATACTTTATATAAAACCTACTTGGCCCTAGGCCGTTACTGCAAGGGCTAATCTCATACTAAAGAGGTGACTTATATGAGAATTTACATTACGTTAAGGAAGAAACGGTTGAGAAAATAAGTTCACCTCAATGCAATACGAATGGGAGCTCGAGAGGGTTAAGCACTCTCTATCCCAGTTTGTAGTTTACAAAGATAGGATTGACACTAAGTGTCTTTACAGATTAGAGGAAAGTTACATGGTGAAAGGCTTCGGACCTGCCCCGAGAGTTAAACTGCTGAGCTAGCAAGAAAAGAAGTTAATAAACGGCCATTACCTTGTGGTTGAACTGCTGCCCGAAGAAAGAGGCGCTTCCCGCCCCCTGCTACGTACTTTACACACTGATAGGTGTTACTGAAGTGGCCCGGAGACCCGAAAATCAGCAGTTTATAAACCCTCGCGGAAAGTTCGAGGCGTTTCAGGAATGAGAACACCCTCCCACAAGAATTTTATTGGTTAGGGTTAAGCAACATATCCAAGTTGAAGAAGATACACCTGATTGGTCATAAATTAATTAAAGAAATTCGGGATTGGCTAATTTCAAACCTGGCGGAACGAAAGGATTAACATTGCCAACACAAACAATGACTGAAGGAAATTTAACAAAGACCAAACTTATGAACACAAAATTTCTACAAAAACATAGTTCTTTCACTTCGCACTAGGGTGCATAATTGTAATTCTTCGGTAGTGCCATCTGGAAGAGAATGTCCACACTTCTTACTACAGGCAAAACAAAAAGTCATCGAAAACGACCCAGTTCAGATACTTCAAAATTTACAAGTAGTGACATCTTCTGAGAAACTTGAAAATTAACACATTAGATAAAGTTCAGACTTCCTCCAGTAGAGGAGTTTCAACTGGCGCAAAGTTTGAATTAGCGGCGTGGAGGTGTACCGCCCGGTACATTTATTATTATTATTATTATTATTATTATTATTATTATTATTATTATTATGATTATTATTATTATTCCAAAGACCACTGCTCTATATCATTTGGGAGCTGGTATCATTCCTACTAATACTTTTGAATTTGTAAATAGTTTTGTACACAAAGTAGTTATAAGATACATTGTTTTGTTACTGTTACAAGATATTTTACTAATTGCTTCCACATGATTCACCTTTGTTACCTTATTGATTATATTAATTATTGATTTCTGGATAATACAGTAATTTGTGATGCAAGTTGCATTTGATATGCTTGTTTGCTGTGAGCATTCACTTATGTACTACACAAATTGTAGCCATCTCGATGCAGGTGAAAAATATTGATGATTTATTGATGTTTGTTGTTTAAAGGGGCCTAACTTCGAGGTCATCGGCCCAGTGAAAAATATTCTTATTCTTCCTAATATGGTCTGTGGTGTTACTTGTCCATTGTGACTTACAATATTACTTACACATGCAATGGAATAAATGAGCCATTTGAGAGTTGTCTTGCCTTTCTGTTTCATACTTCGTAAGGGATAGTGTTTGTGAATAGGCCTTGTAAGTTACCTTAACATTCGTTACATGAATGAATTCTTCATTACCAGGATACACATTTGATCACTGTCATCGTCCACTTCATAGCATGCATGTCATCTTCTTTCAGTATGACTATGTTGCTATGGGGTATTTCATTACCCATTTATTGAGATATTCATGTCGCCATCTCTTCCAGGATTTCTGGGTTAGCTGCTGAAAATATAGCCTTGTGGGCATGGTTGTAATGAGAGGGGAAGTATTGTATAATCATGATCAGCGAGTGTAGTAATTGGCTCTTCTATAAGGAAAATGGGATGTAGTTAGTTAAGAAGTGTCAAAAGGGTCATCATTTAGCTTTGGTGAAAGGATGTGTTGTAAGAATGGTCCATTCTTTGTTGGTGAAGCGATAGGAATCCATCACTCATCTGAGGTAATATATCAGACTCTTGACAGCTGCTTCCCAGATTCCACCAAAGTGTGGTGCTGCAGATGGGATGAAATGTCATGTCATTCCCATGCCTGCAGTTGTTGGAAAAGTTGGTTTTCTGAGGGTTGTTTTTAAGAAAGGCCTTGATTTTTGTAGCTGCTCCAAAGAAGTTTGTGCCGTTTTTGCTGTAAATGTTCAGAGGTTGACCTCTATGAGAACTAAGTCGATAAAGTGCGGAGAGAATTGTTGTTGTGTTGAGATCAGTTATTATGTCTATGTAGACTGCCTTGGTAGCTAGGCAGTCTGGCCTTGTTCGATTTCACATGATTCTTTTTAGAATTGGGCCAGCATAATCTATGCTAGTTTTAAGGAATTGGTATGTTGGGCCTACAGGCACCATTTGTGTATTTTGCATTAATTTTTCTGAGGTATCTCCATTCAGCTTAGAACACTTGAGACGTGTATGAATGTGGCTTCTTTCCGCCCCCTGGGTGATGAGATCCTAAACTTGTCTCTCAGAGAGTTGAGTGCCAGGATGCAGTAGTCGAAGGTGTTCCGCCATCTTAATTATATTTGTGAGACAATGCAGAATTTCTAATGTTTCCACTCCACTGGTATTGGAGTATTGTGCAGTCTTCCACTGACAAGAAGATGGCCTTCTTAATCTGTGATTGGATTTATAGTATTTATATGAGTTGATAGTTTCCTACACAACATTAATGTAACATTTGTGTACAGGGTTCAAGTCTGATATGAACAGTGGACTTTAATTTCACTCCGTGGGTTGTTTACGACTATCTCAGATAATTATATCTTACAAATCTCATGACTGGTCCGTATTGAAATGTACATTAATTCAACAGTATTACAAAAGTTTATCGAAATCCATGTATTCAATACACATTTGGTTCTTAAAATGAAGATTTAAATCTTGTTATACTATGTTAAGAGGACATGTTTCACCCATTGCATGGGCATTATCAGCTGTGATCTCATGCTTAAGGTAAGTTAGGACTGAATTTATAAAAAATAGTAATTATTGATAGAATTGAATGAAATTTGGTTTGTTGTCTCCTAGTGGTGAAGTAAGGCCATATACCAATTTTCATGAAGATAGCAAGAGAACTTGATGAGAAATTAACACCTACAATTTAAAATTTTTAAAAATCGATAAGCATAAAAAATGCTCCAGCTGAACATTTACTTCAAATATCACATTGAAAACTGGTGTACAGGCACTTCAAGGTATGGAAACAATTTTAACAGGGAGAAAGTCTGCATCTGTAGTCCATGAATTTGAGGGAAAATGTGGTTTTTGTGTTTATGTTTTTCCTAAAATGATGCTAAAAACATACCCCCTTGAAGGCTACTACCTTTTAAAGTATCAACATTATAAAAAATTCCTCCTGTTAATATCAAGACAATACAGGTGTTACAACCCATGAAATTATCATGGAATTTGAAACCAAATTCGTTCAGCTGGAACATTTTAAATACCGAATAATGTATATATGAAAAGAAAAAAAAACATTTTCGTAAGTAAAAGCTAGTGGATGTGGACTCAACCGGACATTTAAATGTCACGCTAGCACTTCAAAAATGGCGGAACCCGGAAAATATCACCCGCAAATCATCCGCAATAGTCCGGTGTACAATAATAATGTGCACAAATTGAAAAATCGATCATTTTTACTTGTTCCACTAAAAACTCAGTCCCAGCCTCCCTTAAGGGATAAAAATTATTATCCTGATTATTCTAGTGAATGTGTTACATAGAGGAACGTGTGTTATAAAAATGAGGAAACTTTTTGTAAGTTCACAAACAACAATTTACACAATTAAGACACGTCTGAAAAATATTTGGTGAGAGGATGTGAGTTTGTGTTATAAGAGTGATCCATTCTTTGTTGGTGAAGCGATAAGAATCCATCACTCTTTTGAGGTGACATATCAGATCCTTGAAAGCTGCTTTGCAGATTCCACCAAGGTGTGGTGCTGCAGGAGGGATGAAATGCCATGTCAGTCCTATGCCTGCAGTTGTGTGAAGAGTTGGTTTTCTGAAGGTTGGTTTGCAGAAAGGCCTTGATTTCTTTAGCTGCTCCAAAGAAATTTGTGCCATCTCCTCTCCTCCGACACACCCCTTCCCTCAATACCACAAAGATACAATTACAAGAAGTGCAAGTGTCATACATTCTGATGCTGCAAAGGCAACTGGTTCACACCTGGAGAAAACAGTGCAAAGCCAGAGGGGTGTTTCCAGGTTTTCTCGGGAAATAAGAAAGGAAATCAGCAGTTACAATGTTTATTAAATAAATAATGTAGAAATAACGAGAAAATTGAGGAAAATTCTAACAATGATTAATATATTATATTTCAGCACTTGGCCTTGAGCTAGAAGTTGCCACAGGCTGTGCGAACAAGAACAAATAGGTAAGACTGTGTCTTACGATAGCTGTGAAATGAGATTACAATCTCCAAATAATTAATTTACGTTGAAGGCTGGTTAAGAAACCAGACCATATAAGTGGAATAATTATAAATACTTGAAAAGTAAAGCTATCAAAACAACAAGGTTAAAGATAGGAATTTTGAGTAAATTTACGGTGTAGCACAACAGTACTGAAATTGAGTCTTAACACACAAGTCTCCACCGGGGAGTAATAAGTTCAAAAAACGGGGACGTTTTGTCCAGTATCTTCATTATTCGTTTAGGAACTATAGTAAATGAGTTTGCAGACGAACCAGCCGACATTTGGGTAAAACATGTCCATAGACACAAATTAGGTAAAACTAGTCATTAAAAAATAATTCAATAGATACTGGTGCGAAGACCAAGCCTAAGCCAGTGTTATCATGTTCATATGAAAAGTACGAGGCCGACAAGGCCACGTCGGTGCAGCTGGCTGGCTAACATGCTTAGAGCAAACTAGACCTGAGCGATGAAGGCGAGGTAAACAACCTCGAGTTGACTGTAGCTAAGATGCACGCTGAAGAGAAGTTGCTATTACATATGCGTGCAGCGAATATGTTTCTCAAGAAGGTACAGCACAGTAACTGCTGCGGAACACCAGGCGGCGATTCCGGCCAAATCCGGAATGATAAGGCGAAGCATACAGGCAGGCATGTCACTTAAATAGCACAAAGGAAGATTCCAGATGCTACGCAACATAGTACTGGAAAACTAACAAAAGTAATTTACAAACTGTGCATGGAAATCTTAACAAAAAATAACCAAACATTAAGAAAAGGGGAACCCAGAAAGAATATCCTTAAAATTTACAATTAATAAATATAATAAATACTAAATGCAAATAATGAAAAGAATCAATAAAGGAACAAGAAAGCGCGGAAGGATACACTTTCGGTACCAATCAAGAGAAAAGTTGCCAGTGACGTAAGCAGTCATGTTAAGGTGCTGCAACCAATCAGAAACCAAGAAGGAATGACGTAGGGCAGCGCAAAGTGAAGGAAAATACGTGAACAGAGTTCGTTCAACCGGTAACATGAGTGCACGTCGAAGGAAACTTGTAAGCAATCAACGAAAAGTAGCCAGATAGAAAAAAGTAATTAAGGTAAGAACAGCATGTAACTTAAATTTAGAGAAATATGAAAGGTACCGAAAACAGCGAAAATTATCATCAAATGGCACGTTCATGATCGAATGAACCATACTGGGGGGAGGGCAAGAAAAGAAAAGAAAAAATATTATTTCGGGGCTTACAAACAAGATTACAAACTCGTCAAGAACTGTCAAAGAGATAGAAGGCATACTGACGTAATGGGTCTAACAAAGAATCCGTTACTAGTGCGGATCTTTACCACCCTAATTATTTTATCCTGTCCTGAAAAAACTTGAACAACTCTGCCTAATGGCCATACTAAGGGAGGACTTGGATCCCGCAAAAGAACCAAATCGCCTTCTTTGATGTTGGGTTGCTCAAATTTCCATTTACTCCTTACCTGAAGCTGCCCCAGGTATTCCAGGCGCCAGCGCTGCCAGAATCTATCACGAGCAGCCTCCACTTTCCTCCACAAAATTGGCAAAGATAAATCGAGTCTCTGGAGCAGCGCCGGAGGAGAGGAGACCATGGATTGTCCTATCAAAAAATGTGAAGGGGTAAGGGGAAGAAGATCTTGAGGGTCAAAGGGGTGAGTGGTCTAGAATTTATCACACCTTCAATCAAAACAAGTAACGAATTAAATTCTTCATAAGAAAGAAAAGATGAATTGAAAGTTCTCAATTCCAAGGCAGTTAGAAATTCTCGAGGCCTTAAAGGTTGATCTAGCACAAAAAATTTCCATCTGAGAACATAAGCCATAACTCTTACGAGCTTGTGAAAAGTGGAAAATTTGTGAAGCAATCGATAGGTCGTAATAGCCACATGCGCAGAAATTAAAGTTCTGCGAACTTCAATTTGCTCAACAGACTCTAAATTAGGATGGCTAGGCCATAGAGAGGTAGATTTGATAAGCTACATAGGACCGTGCCAATATAAAGCAAGGTTAGCTAAACGCTTAGGACTACAACCTCTAGAAATCACATCAGCAGGATTCTCGCGAGTGGGAACGTAACGCCAGGAATCCACTGAAGTTCGTTCCTGAATTTTAGCAACTCTGTGAGACGCGAAAGGCTACCAATGATATGAAGGCTTGGCAAGCCAAGACAAAATGATAGTCAAATCAGTCCAGAAGAATGTTTGAGAAATGGGGACCTTTATATTTTGTTGTATTTTATCAGACAGTTCTATGGCGAGTAGGGCTGCACGAAGTTCTAACCGAGGCAATGAAATGACCTTCAGAGGAGATACCTTGGATTTCGAAGATACAAGATTGAAAAAAAATGGTTCATTTCGAGAGACAAGATAAGCGCAGCACCCGTATGCTTTTTCAGAACTATCAGAAAACAAATGAGTTCCAAAATATCAGCGGGGGGATGTTTAATGAGAACTCTAGGTATGAGAATATTAGAAAGTTCATGAAGGCTGTCTCTATATTTGATCCATTTTTGAAGAAAACTAGAGGACACAATGTCATCCCAAATAGTTTTCAATGTCCACAACTCCTGCATAAATAGTTTAGCCAAGACAATAATGGGAGCTAAATATTGCAAAGGATCAGTGATTTTTGCAATTTCCGAAAGGATTTGACGTTTGGTAGTAGGTGGCTCTGCAGAGTGTCAATTTATAAGTAAAGATGTCCTGCTTAGGACTCCAATATACACCGAGAGCTTTGATGGTAGTATCTTCCTTAAATAATTCTACGCAACCATTAATCCGATCTCTATCCTTAAAGACGTTTAGAAATTGGTCGTGATTGGAACACCACGTATGTAAGACGAATCCACCACGTCCAAGTAATTGAACCAAACCCTTAGCGACCTGGGTGGCTTCTGAAATTGAAGAAAAAGAAGACAAGAAATCGTCCACGTAAAAGGACGTAGTTAGCGCCTGACTTACCTCAGGAAGAAAGAGATGACCATCCAATTTCGCAAGATGGTGAAGAGTCCTGATCGCCAAAAAGGCAGAAGGCATAAGTTAGATTTTTTAACCTGAAGACCTTTAGCGGCTTCTTAGGATCATCACGCCAGAGAATACTTTGCAGGTCACGCTGAGCAGGGTCAATCAGAATTTGTCTATATATCTGCTGAATGTCGGCCATCACCGCGACAGGAAATAATCTAAAATTCAACAAGATAATAGATAAATCAACTTGAATAGAGGGACCAGTCAAAAGAGTATAATTCAAAGAAATTCCTTGATCATCCAGGGCTGAACCATAAAATACTACTCAAATTTTCTTAGATTTTTCATTTTCACTCTTCCAAACAGGATGATGATTAAGATAAACAGAATCTACGACGCTAGTGTCTTCAATTTTCTTTACAACTTCCATGTGGTCTAGAGCTTCATACTCTTCCATAAATTGAGTATATTGAAGTTTGAGACAGGAATCATTTTTAAATTTTGATTCAATAGCCATGAAGGCCTTAAGAGCATGAGGCTTAGTATTAATTAAAACAGGGGGATTGGAGGCGCGAGGAAGTTGGACCACGAATCTACCATCACAATTACGAAAAGTAGTTTGTTTATAAAGCTGTTCACAAACTTGCTCCTGCTCAGAGATTTGAAGGCAATCTGAAGAACACTCTTCCAATTTCCAAAACCTTTCCAAATTGTATTGATCCTGAGCAGAAATAAAATGACATTGGGGTTTAATAGTCATAGAATTCTTAGGAAGACTCCCAGTAAGAATCCAACCCCACTTAGTTTTACGGGCAAACACATTAGGCATAATTTGTACCTTCTCAGGTAATAATACTTGCCAAAAAATATCAGCACTCAATAAAAGATCTATAGGTGCACTCTCAAAGAAGTTAGGGTCTGCTAGTTTAACTTGAGGGGGAATGGTCCAGTCTTTAATATCAAAGGAAAGATGAGGTGTGTTACTACTGATAACTTTCATATTTAAACAATTCAAATTAAACAGAACATTGTTTTGAACAGAATCCCTAATACAGATCCTCATAAAACTAGTGGAAGATGTTCTGTTGTTATTTATGCCTGTGACTTCCACATCGGTAGGAATTTTTTTGCAATCCTAACCTCTCTATCAGATTTTTCACTAATAAAATCGTGAGTGGCGGCATTATCCAACAGACATCGAACCAAGTTCCATTGGCCTCCCGAATCCTTGATTTGAACAACAGCTGTGGAAAGCAGTACTGAGAACCTCTCAAAGAGGATGAACCCTGAGTAAAAGTTTGTGCACTAGCAGATGGAATACTATCTTGAGCAGAGTCCGCCAATGAAGTATTAACTCCTGTTTTGTTGTGGCGATGTATTAAAGAATGATGTTTAGAGCCACAATGCTTACAAGAATTAGTAGAGTTGCATTTGTTTAGCAAATGGTCGCTGGATAGGCAATTAAAGCAACGCTTGTTTGCTTGAAGAAATATCCTTCTATCATCTATGGACATCGATTTAAATTTAGGGCATAAATACAACAAATGTCTCTCTGAACAACATCCACATTTCGAGAGTTCGGTCTGAACATTCAACACCTGAGGTTTTGAAAATGATTTGAACTTAGAAACCTTTGACGGCAGCAAAATTTGTTCGTCAATTTCACAGGCTGGCCATTCATTTGAAAATCAACAGCTGAAAGAATTTGACATCTCTGCTTCAAAAATTGAATAATAGTTTTATAAGTAACTGTTTGAGAATTGGAAATCTCAGACTCCCAGATTTTTAAAGTATCTTGATCGAATTTGGAAGAAATCAAACACACCAAAAAAGTATCCCAGTGCTCAGCTGGTTGATTCAAAATCGCCAAAGCTTTAACATGCAATTCGACAACATCCAATAGTGCTCTGAATGTTTGAAACATATCTATTCTAGTAGCAGGTAAATTAAATAGGGCTTGCATATGTCGATGTATCCTCAGACGGGGGTTCGCATAATGTTCCTTCAAGAACCCTAGAGCAACTTTGTAATTATCACCAGTAAGCGAAAGAGACTCAATGAGTTTCAACGCTGAACCTTGTACCGAAGAAGGAAGGTAATGAAATTTTTGAATATCAGGAAGTGTCTCATTCTGGTTAACTAAAGAGTCAAATAACTCAAAAAAGGAATCCCATTCGTCTTCATTACCACAAAATTGCGGAAGCTGAATTTTAGGCAAAGAGGCTTGAGCAGAACTATCAGGAGTTTTCAGCAATCCTGAACGGTGAGTGGAATTTGAAAGCTCTTCCTGCTTCAAGGAATGAGTAAGACGTCTAATAATTTGAACTGCTTGAGCGTGCCCTTCATAGTAAAGATTCTCAACCTCCTCCCGATCTACTGACTGCTCCGGGCATTGAATTTCCAAATTGGTTTGGGCTTCATCATAACGACTGTACGCCACTTCATAATTTTTCAACCTTTGGACAAGATTGTCAACATTGCAAGTTTCGTCTTCCCAACTGGAAAGGAACTTACGAAACAGGCTTAGCTGCCCCTTGTAGGCAGCGCGAGCTCGTATCAGCTTGTCCTCGGGCGGCATGCTGGCATCCGAGTTAACTGGGGCAACTGCAGGCTGCATCAGTAACCAGTATGAAGTGACTTAAAAACAATCTTCTGAAACAGTAGGAATCAAAATTAGTGCAAAATAGGGAAAAAAATCTCCTGATCCCGGGTTTCGGCACCATATGGAGAAAACAGTGGAAAGCCGGAGGGGTGTTTCCAGGGTTTCTCGGGAAATAAGAAAGGAAATCAACAGTTACAATGTTTATTAAATAAATAATGTAGAAATAACAAGAAAATATGGAAAATTCTAACAATGATTAATATATTATATTTCAGCACTTGGCCTTGAGCTAAAAGTTGCCACAGGCTGTGCAAACAAGAACAAATAGGTAAGACTGTGTCTTACGATAGCTGTGAAATGAGATTACAATCTCCAAATAATTAATTTACGTTGAAGGCTGGTTAAGAAACCAGACCAAATAAGTGGAATAATTATAAATACTTGAAAAGTAAAGCTATCAAAACAACAAGGTTAAAGATAGGAATTTTGAGAAAATTTACGGTGTAGCGCAACAGTACTGAAATTGAGTCTTAACACACAAGTCTCCACCGGGGAGTAATAAGTTCAGAAAAAAGGGGACCTTTTGTCTAGTATCTTCATTATTCGTTTAGGAACTATAGTAAATGAGTTTGCAGACGAACCAGCCGACATCTGGGTAAAACAAGTCCATAGACACAAATTAGGTAAAACCAGTCATTAAAAAATAATTGAATAGATACCGGTGCGAAGACCATGCCTAAGCCGGTGTTATCATGTTCAAATGAAAAGTACGAGGCCGACAAGGCCACGTCGGTGCAGCTGGCTGGCTAACATGCTTAGAGCAAACCAGACCTGAGCGATGAAGGCGAGGTAAACAACCTCGAGTTGACTGTAGCTAAGATGCACGCTGAAGAGAAGTTGCTATTACATATGCGTGCAGCGAATATGTTTCTCAAGAAGGTACAGCACAGTAACTGCTGCGGAACACCAGGCGGCGATTCCGGCCAAATCCGGAATGATAAGGCGAAGCATACAGGCAGGCATGTCACTTAAATAGCACAAAGGAAGATTCCAGATGCTACGCAACATAGTACTGGAAAACTAACAAAAGTAATTTACAAACTGTGCATGGAAATCTTAACAAAAAATAACCAAACATTAAGAAAAGGGGAACCCAGAAAGAATATCCTTAAAATTTACAATTAATAAATATAATAAATACTAAATGCAAATAACGAAAAGAATCAATAAAGGAACAAGAAAGCGCGGAAGGATACACTTTCGGTACCAATCAAGAGAAAAGTTGCCAGTGACGTAAGCACTCATGTTAAGGTGCTGCAACCAATCAGAAACCAAGAAGGAATGACGTAGGGCAGCGCAAAGTGAAGGAAAATACGTGAACAGAGTTCGTTCAACCGGTAACATGAGTGCACGTCGAAGGAAACTTGTAAGCAATCAACGAAAAGTAGCCAGATAGAAAAAAGTAATTAAGGTAAGAACAGCATGTAACTTAAATTTAGAGAAATATGAAAGGTACCGAAAACAGCGAAAATTATCATCAAATGGCACGTTCATGAACGCGTGCACTAACACCAGAAAGGTCGACGGGGTAAGTAATTGTATACACAGCATCAGTCGAGTTGGTAATGGCTGATGTTCATGAAGAGGATGGGCTGAGATTCTGCATACCTTTCATCTCTCGATATTAGTGGCCACCTAATATCTAATATCATGAGGGGCTATACCTGCAAGTGAATACAATTTCTGTATGGGTGTTGGTTTTAAACAGCCTGCAATTAGCCTGCAGGTTTCATTCAAGGCAATATCGACTCTTTGTGTGAGCTGACTTATATCACACTGGATAAGCATATTCAGCAGCAGAGTAGCAGAGTGCTAGAGCAGTTGTCCTTACTGTCTGGGGATGGGCACCCCATCCAGAACCAGTTGTTACCATATTCAGTAGGAAGTTTTGTGATGAAACGTTTGCCTTCAGTTTCGTGTAGTGTGTGGTGAAGGTCAGCAATTGATAAAGGGTAACACCAAGGTAAACTGGGGTATTGCTGTGTTCCAGCTCCATTCCTTTCCAATTCATACTCAGCATTCCTTTCAAAATTTCACTAACAGCAGAGGATCGTTATAACCAAAGGCTGTACTGGGGATGGTGTTACTATTCTTGCGCACTCGTGATGTCAGAGAAAGGATGCGACTGAGAACAAAATATAAAGTGAGAAACATTTTCTAGCCAAAATCAGAAGATATACTACCAGGAATGGAATTGGGGCCATCTCGCATAAAATTTGGAAGGAAGCAGCCGTAGGTATAAAGACTAAATTGTATGAACTGTTTTCATATGTACAATCAAATTAATCAAATGAAAAAAGATCTTTTAACCAATTACAAGTGTTACAACATTTCTAAATCATTTTTTGTGAGTATGTGTTGTAAGAGTGGTCCATTCTTTGTTGGTTAAGTGATACGAATTGAGCACGCATTTGAGGTGCTGTATCAGACCCATGACAGCTGCTTTGCAGATTCCACCAAAGTGTGATGCTACATGAGGGATGAAATGCCATGTCAGTCCCATGCCAGCAGTTGTGTGAAGAGTTGGTTTTCTGTGGGTTGTTTTGCAGAAAGTCCTTGATTTCTTTAGCTGCTCTGAAGTGGTTCATGCCATTATTACTATAAATGGTAAGGGGTTGACCTCTATGAGAACTATGTCGATAAGAGAGAAATGTTGTTGTGGTGAGATCAGGTATCATGTCTATGTAGGCAGCCTTGGTAGTTAGACAGTCTGGTCTTGTTCAATCTCACACCATTTTTTATGTGAATTGGACCACCATAGTCTATGCTAGTTTTAAGGAATGGTTACATTGGCATTACATGCACCATTTGTGTATGTTGCACTAATAGTTCTAAGGTATCTGCATTCAATTTATAACGCTTGAGATGTGCATGAGTGTGGCTTATTTCCATCCTCCTTGCTGATGAGATCCTAAACTTGTCTCTCAGAAAGTTGTGTGCCAGCATAATGTAGTTGAAGGTGTCCTGCGATCATAATTATATTTATGAGGTGATATGATAGAGAATTTCTAATGTTTCCATTCCACTAGTATTGGAGTATTGTGCAGTCTTCCACCAACAAGAAGATTGCCTTCTTGGTCTATGCTTGGATTTATAGTCATAATATGAGTTGGTAGTTTCCTATACAACATTAATATGACATTTATGTACAGGGTTCAACTCAATACGAATATGTTACAGTTACAATATGTTACAAATCTCATGACTGGTCCATATTGAAATGTACATTAATTCAACGATGTTACAAAAGTTTATTGAGATCCACCTATTCAATACACATTGGATTCTGAAAATTAAGATTTACATCTTGTCATACTAATTTAACGGGACATGTTTTGTCCATTGCATGGGGATCATCAGCAGTGATGTCATGCCTAAATTATAAATATCAGGATCTTGCTTACTCTAGTCAGAGTTTTACTTAGAGAAACATGTTTGTTATAAAAATGAGGAAACGTGTTGTAACTTTACAAATGACAATTTACACTATTACAACACATCTAAATATATTTGGGGAGAGGATGTGAATATGTCATCTAAGAGTGGTCCATTTTTCGTTCGTGAAGCGATAAGATTCCATCACTCTTCTTTGGTAATATATTAGATTCTTGACAGCTGCTTCCCAGATTCCACCAAAGTGTGGTGCTGCAGGAGGGATGAAACGCCATGGCAGTCAGGTGACTACGATTTTGTAACTGCATCTCTTTTCTGTACAGCATTAAATTAACATTCGTTCAAGTCATCTCAGTAGCTTGGGGTTAGCCCTTGCAGCATCAGGCCGTGAGCCCAATTAGTGTTTTATACGTAATTTTCTTGGAGTGCAAGTGTACACCTCCATTCATTTTAGTGTTCGGGCCAGTAATTTAACCTGTTCTTCTTTCGATGAAGGCCCAGTTGTTTGGGTAATAAATAACCCTGTGTACAAAATTGTGAAGTTGTAGGTTGGACCTAGAGAGGCCAGAATATTGTAAGATTTCTGGTATAATGTTGCCTTGAGTGGGCTGTAACAAATTGGGAGCGCAGTCTCCTTGGTTAAAGTTGGAGAGCATGTAAGCTCTTTTCAGATAGTGCTAATATTACTGTAACATTGAGGGGTGCCCCTAGAAGGCTGTAAAATTTGTATCAGTTGGAGCAAGGAGCTCTGTTTTGGGAGATTTCTCTCCTGGTCTATGTAAAAGTTAATTGGCGATATTGTAAAGTTGGAAATTAGGGGCTTGAACCCCAAATCTGTTAAATTCCCTATTCTGGCATTTCTACTTTTTATCAAAACTGTCATTGTAGCTGATAGATTGTTGTTAAGTTTGATTTTTGAAAAGAAATATATCCTTTATTATTTTAAAATATAAAAATGATATACCCATTCAGCCCACCCCTTCTTTCACCTGTCTGTGATCCACAAAAACCCATTAACAAGTGGTAGCAGTGTGTGGTTGAATGGATCTAGATTAAGTCCTTTTTGTCAGCTAAACGTACGATCATCTCTGACCTCTAAGAATTTTCTCGGTTGCTGGAAATTTTTCCATATTGTTAACCTTTCTTTCAACATCAGGTCGTCACGAAGTCCTTGCTCTCGGGTACTTGCACAAGGAGGAATTGATTTATGAGTTACTCATTAGAAAGGTCCACGGTTAGAGGCACGGTTGTGGCAGATATTGCCAAGGTCAAGGAGTCATTGGAATTTCCTATTTCCATCTCAGTCTTTGGTGAAAAAGATTTCGATGAGGCTCTATCCACCATCACATACAATACCACTGAGCTAGTGTCTGTAGTGAGTTTTTTGATGTAAGTGATTCATCTGCTAATCGACTTAAGAGAGTCCAGGCTAGACTGTTCCATTTCTATAACAGGGCTAGGGACCTATTGTCTCTCATATTAAATGAGAATCATGCTAAGGGGGCTAGTAATCTGGTTGAACATCCCCCGGATATGTCTAATGGAGTTAGTCAATTGTTGACTGGGGCAGCTGCTCCCAAAACCGGCCAAGTCCCTTTAATGTACTTGGCTACTGAGAAGGATTCTTGTAAAGGTGTAGAAAGTAGGAAATCTGTGGCAACTCAACAAACTTCTGCCCCATTGGAAACTGAGTCTGGTCATCCTAGACAAATTCCACCTTAGTTTTTAAATAATGCTGTGTTAGAGAACTCTCAACCTTCTATGCCGTCACCAGTCGTGTCACCCGGTTTCAGTAGTCTGCCTCATCCATTGGCTATGTTGCTGAAGGGCATTTCAAAATTCTCTGCCAACTCAACTAATGAAGTAATTTATTTCCTAAAATTCTTGGTAGAATTTCAAGATCACGCACTAGTGTTCTCCCTATTGCATTCTCGAACACTTCATATTATGCATCCATATTCCGTAGGCGTCCTTTTGGACAAAATAGTTAAACCTATAGCTGTTAGATCATCCATAGAAGAATTCCGTGCCCACCTCCTGGTAAATTTCATTCCGGCCTGAGCCATGTCATCATTAATCCAAAAGTTATATTTTAGGGTACAACGATTGGATGAAAATCTTGCGGACTTCATCCAAGATATCATGTTTTATACCCGGGTGTTCGCTCTGCGTTTTTCCGAAGACCAAATAGTGCAAACTATTGTTGAAGGTATCTCTCCACCCTATAGGTGTTACCTATGTTTCGCGTCTCGTCCTCAAACCTTTTCAGTGTTAGAGGCTATGGCTGTATCAGCTGAAGGAGTATGGTATGCCGACACCTTACGAATTGCGAAGGAGCCCCCTCCGTCTTCTAAGAGTAATCGGCCTCCACATCGCCGAACTTTCACCACCCTCAAATGTTATGCTTGTGGGTCAACGGAACATCTTCGAAGTAAATGCCCATTGATAAAACCGAGTGGGACAAACAATGGAGCAGGGTCATCTCAAGGTTGCTTTAAAAGTGGCTCGTTTACTCACCTCGCCAAGAATTGCACTAATGTCTTTAGCACCCCCTCGTGCTCAACTTCTGGTGCAACCTCAGCGAACTGTGATATTAGGAAATGACTAGTGTCGTCGGCTGAGTCAGTATGTTAATCTTCCGGAGGCTCAGCCCCTGTTTAACCCAGTACAATCTCTAGTAAGGGTGAAATTATTTCTAATGTATCATTTGAAGGCCCCAGATAATGTCTCAGAATTGCGGCAGAGACCCCTGCATTTGTGCCATTCCTTAGAATTGAAGCAAATAATGAACCCATTACCGCTCTATTAGACTCAGGGAGTGTGTGTTCCATAATTTCGGGAGAATGGTACTCAAAATTGAAAACTGTTAGTAAGTTTCCTGATTATTGTTCGTCTTCTGTTAAATGTGTTTCGGCTAACTCTTCTCGATAAGACATTTTATGTTTCATTTTTGCTAAAATTCGTATTTCAAAATTTACCTGGAGAATAAAATTATTTGTTGCTAAACACTTGTCTTGCCTTGTAATTTTGGGGGCCAATTTCATGTCTTATACTGGTCTGGTGCTCGACATTCAGAGCAAGTCGTGCACCTTCAAATTTGCTAATAATTGTAAGATTCCTCTTTTAAAATGAATTGTGCATCATGTTCTTCTGTTTCGCCTACCCGGGATGAGATGTCGTTAGATCTTAGACATCTACCAGAAGAGCAGGCTGTAAGTATTCGTAAGTTGTGTCAGTCCTTTGCCGATATATTTTCGGATACTCCTGGTGTTACTAACCTTATCGAATATAAGATTGAGATCACGGATTCGATTCCAGTTAAGTTTCCGCCTTATAGGCTATCTCAACCTAAAATGAAGGCTCTTAAGTAAGTCATCGATCAGGTGCTAAAGGATGGTAAAATTCGACCTTCTAAGTCGGCGTATTCTTCGCCCATTTTTCTTGTGCCGAAATCGCAAGGTGGCTTCAGGCCTGTCATTGACTACATGGCTTTGAACCGTAAAGTGGTGTTACGATCTGGGCCCCTTCCTGATCTTCACTCTTGTTTTTCATGGTTTCGGAAAGCCAAGTTCTTTATCATCCTTGATCTTAATCAGGCGTACAACCAGATACCTCTAGCTGAAGAATCAAAACATCTAACATATTTTGCCACGGATTGGAACTTGTATGAGTACAATCGCGTGCCTTTCGGGATCCCCACGGGAGCAGCAGTTCTTACTAGACTGCTAGATAGGATTCTGGGATATCAGATTTGAATACCTGTTTCACTACCTCGATGATGTTGCTGTATTTTCTGAGACCTTTGAAGAACACCTAGATCATCTAAAGGAAGTACTCAATCGCCTTCGTACGGCTGGGTTGACCGTGAAGTTGTCTAAGGTAGCTTTTGCTAAACCTTCGATGTCGTTCTTAGGGCATATTGTGTCGCCTGATGGTTTTTCCATCGATCATTCAATAACACAGGCTATTCGTGATTTCAAACCTCCTAAGGACATCAATGGCATTGCTAGGTTTATAGGTATGGTGAATTTGTTCAGGAAATGTATTCCTAACTTCGCTAAAAGAGCGGCGCCCTTGAACTTACTCCGTAGGAAAGGCGTCAAATTTGAATGGGGACCGTCTCAGCAAGCCGCTTTTGATGATCTGAAATTAGCTCTTTGTAACTCCCCTGTATTAGCAATACCAGATTTCTCGAAGAAATTCATTGTCCAAACAGACGCCTCATCATCGGAGTGGCTGCTGTCCTCCTTCACGAAACAGAACTCGGAAGATGACCCATCGCCTATGCTTCTCGGACCTTCTCGGCTCAAGAGGCCAAATATTCCGTGCATGAACTTGATGGTTAGGCAGTTTTGTTTGCTTTAGAGAAGTTCCGCCTCTATCTGGAACATGTCAAAGTCGACCTAGAAACGTATAACCGAGCCTTAAGTTGGGTGTTAGGTAGGCCTCGTCGTACTGGTCGTATAACCCGCTGGGCCCTCAGGATTTCTGCTTTCCAATTTGATGTGAGGCATATTAGATGATCTGAAAATATAGTTGCGGATGGCCTAAGCCGCATGTTTTCTCACGAAGTAGAGACGACCGAACAGGAAGATAGGTCTTCTCTCCCCACGCCCATACATACGGGGATTAATGCTATTTTAACTCATGCCCCTATGTTATTTCGGAATATTGAAAAAAGATCCTGTGCTGGCTCCTATAATGGAAAATCTTTCTTCTGGGGATTATGTGGTCCCTTATGGGTTGAGAAACGGGGTTTTGTATTGCCCTTCGAGGCACGACCAAAAGATGAAAGTAGTGGTTCCAGCTGTGGTCGTACCTAGGATCTTCAAGTACTATCATGGGACCTTATTAGGGGGCATTTAGGCATCTTCAAAACTTGGGAAAAATATCCGAGAGATGTTTATTTGGAAAGGCATGGAGGGTGAAATTAGAGAAACGGTAAAAGCTTGTAAATTTTGTTTCCTTAGTAAGCCCGCATAGTCCTCTAAGCTAGGGCTATTGTCATCTCATCAAGCGTCTTGCCCCATTGAACGTCTATATATAGACGACGTCGGACCTTTCGCACAATCCAAAGGCAACGCAAATAAATGTATTCTGGTGTGTGTTGATGGTTTCACGAGATTTTCTTGGTTGTTTCCGAATAAGCTGGCTACCGCTCAGTCTACTATTTCTTGTCTGAATACTATATTTGTTTCTTTTGGCCCTTGTAAATATATTGTTTCTAATAATGCTAAGGCTTTCACATCTAACTTATTCCGCAAATTTTGTTTTGACCTGTCTATCTCACACGTAACGACCACCTCAGCTTATTACCCTCAACCGTTTCCGGCTCAGTGGGTCAGACGTAATCTCCTCTCTGCCTTAATTGCACTCCATGATGAGGATCATTCCAGGTGGAATACTTCCCTGCATTGGTTAGCTTTTGCTCTAAATTCGGCGGTTCATGAGTCATATAAGTTCACTCCAGCATCTCTCATGTTGAAGGTTGTTCCTAACACGCCGCGCTCTAATCTTTGGTCACTTAACGACATATTACCAGAGACAATAGATCCCGATAATATTAGAAATGTTTGGAAGAAGGCTAAAAGCAACCTAGAGTCTTCCCACGAAAAGGTTAGGGAAAGATATGATCGTGGACGGAGGCCCACCAATTTAAAGGTCGGACATCAGGTCATGGTTAAAATTATTTTTCCTGCGGGCAAGCCTATTCCCAGATTCCATGGGCCGTGCTTCATTCTAGATATTCTAACACCGGTTACATTATTGGTCAGTAACCCAGCCATGGAAAGGATATTTAGGGTTCACGTTTCTCAGGTGAAAACAGTGTAAATTCATTGCTGTTTACCATTAGCTACTAAATTTTGGCAGGAGTCGAAGGTTATCTTTCTTTTCAGAATTGTCGTCCATCTTAAAGTATACTGAGTGGAAATAAGGTGGACGTCTGCCCCTATTATTATAAGTAGGTATTTTGTGTACTGTTGTAAAACCTTCCCCTCAGAGAAATTTTTCTCTTAGCTAGTACCTGGTGGCCATTACCAAGCCTCCGTCTCTTTCATCCACGCATTGCTGTCACAAGGCCGCCCACCCCCCTGCCTCCTACAAATAATTATTGTACTTTTAAAACTCCAACAAAACAATCCCTGTCGCCCAGATATTATTGTTTCAGTACCTCCTCAGCCATCGGCGGCCGTGTCTCAACACCGGCGAGCGATACCGCTCCACTCTAGTGAAGCCTCCTTCTGAACGGTGCGCTGGAGCTCCATCTTTCCGGCAAGGGCTGAGGTGCGGTAACACTACTGCCAACTTATCTGGGGACTGCTCATTTATATCTGATCTGCGACGACCATCACCACGACAACCCCTCTCATAGTAACGGGAGAGGTGTATCTAAGGTTATTTGGGGGATCCGGGCGACCTCACCTCGGTATCGGCAGCGGCGTCCGGTCTTGCCGTCAGACTGAATTGGCATATCATAGACTTCCTAACTAGTTTCACAAACATTTTTCCCTCCGAAAAGAACTTACAGCAACAAATCTTTCGGCATCTATAAAACTTCAATTTGAATATTTTCTTCTTTCAAATTTCTTCTGTGTCACCCCAAGGAAGGACCTTTGGGGGTGGGGTGGGGGAGGTCTGTACCGGAAGGTACACCTTATCCCCGCATATTTAAGAGAAGTGCCTTAAGGAACTCTGTCTATCAAACAAAACGTGAAACAGCTACGGCTTGAAGTTGGGACATTGACCAGAAGATATCACCATTGAATTATTGGGTAATGTGTAATTTTGAAGTTGCCTAAACTGACTGCAATTGTTTGTTTTGTTTTGATTTTCGTAAAGACGTTTAAACTTTTCCCCATAGATGTCGTCACGTAAAACGGAGGTAATGCACTCTGGTGCAAGGTAAAATAATTAGTGATTTAAAGTTGTTTGGAGTTCTTATGTTTTCTCATCTAAATTGATGTTCAGTTATTTTGTTATTTCAAAGTTTGCAATACTTCTTTCGCATTCTGCAAGTTTTTTAATCTGGCTAATCACGAATTTTCTGTAATGATTTTTAAAGCAATTAAAGGTTTCTTGTACCCTTTGAATTTGTGAGAGTGTGTTCGGATTTAGTCCAGAATCCTCTCGATCAAACTCCTCCGGTATATAAGCTGTGGCCTTTCAAGCGACGTTGTCTTATTGATCGTCGAATTCTGAGTGTGTGTGTTAAGACATGAGGCGGGCGCCACATTCTTTGCCAGGCAGTTCACCAGCCCAGGTAATGGCCATCAGTTTTATATCTCTGTAGCTACCTCTGCAGACTTACACGAGGGGAAGGTTCGAATTTCTAACTATGTAACCTCCTGTTTTCTAAATTGTAAACTTTATTTCGGCCAATGTAAAATTTCATAAAGACTTTAATTGTAAATCGGGGATAGAGAGTGCGTTACCCTCTTGAGTTCCCCTTCAATTTAGTTTGAGGTGACTACGATTATGTAAATGTTTCTCTTTTCTGTAAAGCGTTAAATTAACCTTCACTCTAGTCACCTCAGTAGCTTCGGATTAGCCCTTGCAGCATCGGGCCATGAGCCCAATTAGTATTTTATACTTAATTTTCGTGGAGCGGAAGTGTACGCCTCCATGCATTTTGTGTTCGGGCCAGTAATTTAACCTGTTCTTCTGTCCATGAAGGCCCAGTGGCTTGGGTAATAAATAACCCTGTGTACAAAATTGTATAATTGTAAATGGGGTCTAGAGAGGCCAGCATTTAGTAAGATTTTTTTGTATAATGTTGCTTTGAGTGGGCTGTAAGGAATTGGGAGCGCAGTCTCATGGGTAAAGTTGGAGAGCTTGCAAACTCTTTTCTGAGAGTGCCAATAATACTGTAACATTGAGGAGTGCCTCTGGAAGGCTGTAAAATTTGTATCAGTTGGAGCAAGGTGCTCTGTTTTGGGAGATTTCTCTCCTGGTCTACGTAAGCACTAATTGGCAATATTGTAAAGTTGGAAATTAGGGGCTTAAAGCCCAAATGCATTAAATTCCCTATTCTGGAGTTGCTGCGTTTCCATCCCCACATTTATGTGTACATATATTCTGCTGAATATTCACCAATATGTAGGCAGTTTTAAATTTACATTTTCAGAAATGGTCCTCCTTTTCTATGCTATATTGTCTACTGCTATCCTACTGTGTGTTCCTTTTCAAGTTTTTATCTCTCTTATCAATTGTCCGGAAAATGGTGGTAAAAGGTACTTGGGTTAAGACGCAGCAGGTCGTTCTGCAAGTTAGGTCCCAAAAAGGGTAAAATATTAAATAAATACCTGGAATGTAAATTTTGTTGGTGGTGGTGGTGGTGATGATGATGATGATTATGATGATGATTGTTGTTGTTTAAAGGGGCCTAACATCTAAGGTCATCAGCCCCAAAGTAAATTTTAATGTAATAGCAGTTGTGTAGTATGATTTGAAGTAATTCCAGATGTTCTATTTGAGATGACTCTGTTTTTAAGCACAGAAGATAATATGAGTAGAAATTCGTCAATAATATAAATTTATTAAGGACGAGCTGTGTGTTTAATAGGAAAAAGTGTAAATTGTATAATACTGTATTTCATGAATTTGTGTTCTTCTCTCCTCATTTAATATTTAGTGATTGATAACGTATTTTTGTGTACCATTTGCCACCTCTTTTTCATTTAAAATGATTTTTGATTGTTCATTTCCATTCTATTATTTTTAAAATGGGAGGTAAGTTATTTGTACTCTTCTTGTGCCACTATGAAATATATTTTCTCAGCTGTTTCTTGTTTAGGCCTATATATTTTTATCCCCATACTTCTTTATTCTACTGTTCTTAATTTTTACTTACAGCCTTCCGATGATATTAAGGAGGAAGTATTCATAGAAGAACATACTGATGATCAGTTATTGCCGTACATCAAAGAAGAAACAAAGTAAATACACTAAGAATCCTATGCAATATGGAGTATTTTTCACCTATTCACACTGGTGTTCATTAGTGGTTGGTTTATATCCAAATCTGGCCATTTTCATCCATTTAATACCTTCTTTACGAGGTTATATTTAAACAGTAATATTTTAAAATTCTATTGGTTCAAATTGTCTCAAAAATTTAGAAACTTTAAGATCATATTTAATGTTCTGTCATGTAGTTTTTTGACTATATGTCTACAAAAGGAATCTCCGGTAAAGCTCGATATTTTTGAAGTGTTTTTGTTTACAATACCTTTAAGGAACAATGAAAAATTGGTTTTCTTTCACTGTCACTGCATCGTTTGTTCATCACATTGTCATCGTATGAAATGCCATCTGCAACTATTACCTCCAGATATTCTCAGTAATTTTGTACGTTCGTACAAACAGTGACACACAGAAGAAGCCATGTTTGTAGATTATAAACTAAAACTAAAAATTCAAAATTTTAAAGTTTTATGTACATTGCAAACAACGTAATAATTTCAAACTAACTTTATTAGGATAATCGATAAAATGGTTGAGTTAAGTAGTGTGATAACTCAAAGAATATCATTTTAAATTTATTTATTTGGTTAGATTCTTTTTTGTGACCTTTTCTGGTCTTTTGTGTGTTAAGTCAGATTCCTCCATTTGTGGATGTTAAAGCAGATAATGTGTTGTTGACATGAAATGTTCAGATCATTAGTGCTGCATCTTAGATATCGTAGTTTTCAAAGAAAATTTCCACATTGTTGTAAGCATAAAAAATTGTGGTATTGACTTTGTTTCATCGAGTGTTGTGGTCACACTTGCTGATTGTCACCAATTTCCACTTTTCGTTTTAGTGCTCATTGTCAGTCAAGTCCTCGTAGGGTGTTCATTGCAAACACATTTACACAATTAGTATAAACTAATAAAATGGACAGCTACAAGTGAAGATTTAAATTTCTACAGGTTGCCTAAAATTCCGAATTCTTCAAGTAAAAGCAAGTAAATAATGATGTAATGATGTAATTTTGTAATATTGCTCACTGACATTGCAATGTACCACAAGTGTATATCCTGTTTTCAAACATTTCTTGCAGTAGTGTTTTTTGAACATTAGGTGAGCCATTGGACTATTTGCTAATTAATTTTTTGCTCTCACACCTTTGTCGGTTACCGTGTGAAACGATCTTTAATAATATCTGTGAAATGATTGTATAATCTCGGATTGGTGCTCTTAACCAAGCCATTGTATCGGCAGGTCGTGCAATGGCTAGTCATAGCCTAAGGTTTGACTTCTAACCAGATTAGTAATGGAAACAAAAGATTCTGATACGTTTGTTTGATTCTTTTGGTGGTTTTAGTCTTCTCGACTGTTATGTTATGCATTGAATTGTTCCTACTGTACATTCACAACTAGTGGCAGGAAATATTCATTTCAGTCCTCAGAACTACCCAGTACCAGCTTACACTCTCTCATTAGTCAGAGTAGAACCATGACACAACTGAAGATCGCCCATATATTGTAACAGTAAAAGTTGATTTCGACGGCTAGCTGAACACGAGACTCGACACAGAGTGTCCGGTCTCTATCTGATTTGTTACAGAGGAGAGGGAAGTAAAATTATTATAATGGAATGTTTTATTTTTGTTCAAAAGTTTATTCATAAAATGAAATCAGAATTTAACATCACCTCAATACAATGAGTATTTCTCCTGGGATTGAAACGGTCCTGGTAACCTGCAGGATCGCATTGTTCGTTCATAATGGCACCATCTTCCGAGCAGGTCTCGAAAATCTAGACTGTCTAGAAGATCTGGATGATCTAGGAGCACTCGTGGTCTTTGTTGTAACACTGCACTAGGATTCGAAATGGACTCGAAAAAGAATTGATCTGCACAAATAAAGCTATTGTTAATGGCGATTTTTAACAAATCACAAGCGGCGATCAACTGTCCTCACATTGTGATTGCACTAGACAATTTGACGTACACATTCGTTACTCCTGGGTTGGGTTAAATAATAAATTAATTGAACTCATAATTAAACCTGTGATGTATCAACTACGTAAAATAAATGTCATTTTATCAAAGTTAAATGTGAGAACATCGGCCGAATAACAACGTAGAAAATGAGATATCCCACTTTCAAACCTTACACAATTCAAGTTCGAATTCATTCTTGAAATAAAATGGAAAATAATAAGTTCCGTGTATTTAGTCCTGTTAACGATTGAATAATGGCAGAAAAGAAAACACTATCCTTCCTCGAGCCGTCCTGGGTTCAACATAGTTTCAGTCGTAATAATCAAGGAATGTTAACTGCGCCAGATTATTCATCTACTGAGTCTATGTTCACTCAAGAATCTGGTCACTTTTAAAATAAATCTTAAGTTCGACAGCACTGTTAAATACAACTAATTGTATCAGCCATTCGTAACACAAATGTTTAGTTCGTTATAATGTTCCAACACCTCGGTAGAGTAATCGTGCACATTGATACTTTACTACCGCAAATTCAATCCCCTGGAGAGTCTGAAACACTGACTTACGTTTCACTATTAGCACAGTTTATCACTTGTGAAGGTTAAATACAAAATTTATGGACAGTTTTGACGTTTCACTAACGACAACGTTTTATCACTTTTAGCATTCAATGTTAAATAACACTGTAAATTTTAAATACTCTCATTCAAATCCTATCTTCTCTTTTAATACAAACATCAAATTACGTTTAAGTAATTGGTAGCGTAATATCGTACTGGTGAGGAAATGTAAATTTGAGTCACACTGCTCTTGTAAATAGTTAGACACCTCACCTGTTCACTTCTCAAATTATGCGCAATTCCTATCACCACACGCAAACGATACTGCAAATATTCTAAGTCTTATGATGCGTCGTAGAATCAAAGTTCAATAGTACGCGGACTTAAACTTTCAACGGAGAGTCGAACTGGCGACTTACATCACGGCAGCAGAATGACCAACAGCCGACCGTCCGGCCTTGACTGTGGTACAAAGCAGACTGGCTTGACAGGTGAAATGCCTGCCCTATTATACGCTATCCCCCAAAATTGTGACTACTAATATCTCCCTTAATTCTTAACAGATCTCTTTCAAACTTGGTAGTCATAATCATAAAGAATTAGGCTAGACGACGATGTTGTTCATTTCTTTGCACCTTAATTCACTCAAAAGAAATTAACGATGGAAAGAATCGAACATTCTATCGGCTGTCCCAATATCGCCTTGACCGAATTCCCCGGTTCGTGACGTCACACTTCCTCGCCGCTCTCAGCTGGCATGCTTGCAGACTGCAGGATAAGCTCCCTCGGCGGGTAACGTAACTTCACACATCGGGGACTCTAACTTAGAACCGTATTCCGGGTATAATATGTCAACTATTTGAGGTTCATATTCTGCTGTTTCTTTGTAATTGTTGTGTAACAGGACACAATAGGCTACGTTAGAGTACAATCTCGTATTATGACCACCAAATGTTGCTTATGAATACTTTTCACACAAAAAATACATATTTCTATTCTTGGATGGAGTTTAAATTAGCTTTCTCCTTCCTAAATATATCTTGTGCAAAGGCACTCTAAATCAGCAAAGCAACAAGCTTTTCGTTTGTATTCTTTATCCTCGGTATGTTACGCAGAGGACAGTCTATTGTTTACGTAGTTTAATCTATCGTATATCATAGATTTTAGATGCTTCTGAAGGATTCAGTCGACCGGATCTTATCTACTGCTTCCCACTTCGTTTTATACCTCACCTCAAGCGCTATGTTATCCTAACTCTCATTTCAGCAGTCTATAAATATCATGTAGCAACTTAAGTTTCTTCTTTTAAAATGTGTGAAAGAATTGCCTTGTCAATTTGGTACTGAATTACATAAGAAAATGTTTTAAGATTCATAAAGTTTTCTATTTGCTGACTTGTGGAAAAACACATATCTTTGAGCTTACCAATTAGTGATGAGATTACCTTCTATTTGTGGAGAGACATATCACTCTGAGCTAAATAATTAGTGATGAGGCAAATTTCCATTTGTGTAGAGACTTGGTCCTGAACTAACCGCTTAATTATGATGTTACCTTCGACTTGTAGAGTGTCAAGTGTTGCATGGCCCTGAACTGATCAGTCTGTGCCACTTCTCCACGGTCTTCATATTTATAGACGTGATCGGGATGAAAATAACAAATTAGTTATTTTGATCATATGCTATCTCTGATGGATGTAAGCAGAAATATGAATTGCAAATTCCATTCAGGCAAGAATACACTGACGGAATGCCCTCTTGCTGGTACTCCGAAAATTTCAGCGGGTAGTCAAACTGTCACTCCTGTTTAACACAGATAATCCTGAAATTTTTATTTTGTTGAGTTATATAATTTTCTTTATAATGCATTTATAGGAGTCACTTAAATGTGAAATCCAGGAGCGTTCTGTCATTCAGACACTATTTTGTGAGAATAAGTCTTTATAATTATAGGACATAGGCTTTAGGGGAGAGAATTTGGGCATACTATGTTAAATGATAGGATGTGTAAAATATCCATCATATCCCATTTTTATAACAGAATATTCATCAATCTGCTTGTTGTTATTCTGAATCTTTAGTGTATTCCTGCCTGGTGGCAGGGTGCAGTGTTGTGATTCATTGCCTCCTGTCGGTTCGGTGTTGGGCTATGTCTGTGTGTAGTCTCACAGCTTTCAGGTCGTTGTGCACTTTATCTGTCCTATTCTGTCTTGTTCGTCCCTAGTGCCTCTTTTCACCGGCTTTCTGTGTATCGGCCAATATATCATCCTGTGCATGCAACACATGCCCAAATCAGCACACACGCCTTTCCTCAATTTTCTTTTGTATCGGTGCCATGCCAAAACGTTTTCTAAAACAGCATTTGAAATGTGATCCAGTCTAGTTATGCCAGCCTTCCACCTAAGCATATTCGTACCGATGATGCTTAGTTCGCATTCTACATCCTCTTTAGTTGGCCATCAATCGTTGCCCTAGAAAACGACAGGACGGATAACAGTTTGGTAGATCTTAGATTTCAAATGGTCCTTCATCCGACGGTTGCAAGGGTGCCCGTTGTCATTCCCAAATTCAGCCAAGCTTTGTATATCCTGAATTTTACTTCATCAGTAAGTTGGCCATCATCAGACATTGTGGAGCCAAGACACTTAAATTTCTCTACTTGTGCTATATCTTCACCGTCAACATGCATGGTTCCGAATTCTCGATAATGTAATGTCATGTATTCTGTCATTTTTTGGTTCGGGTGCTGGACATATTGTGCTAGTCGAATGTTTCAGTCTTCTGTTTGACGCTGGAGATCAAGCTTATTCGCTGCAGCCAAAATGACATCATTTACATAGAGAAGTGTCCATGGCATTGGACTGTGCAGTTCTGACGCAACGGAGTCCATCACAAGAATGAATAGCAGTGGTGATAAAGCAAGGCCTTGGTAGACTCCTACAGTTATGCGGAATTCATTAGATGCTCCTGCGGCAGCTTGAACATAACTTCTTGTTTCTTCGTAGAGCAATTATACCCTCTCACCAAAGTGCTCTGGAATGCCATGTTCTTGTGGCGCTGACTTTTTAAGTTATGAGGTACCCAACGGAAGGCCTTTCCAGGGTCCAGAAAGTGTCTCTCAAGCCCTGCAGCGTGGGTTGATCCTGTTACGCCGAAATTTTACACAAATCAAGCTTGGCTTGTTGTATGTTTGGCTAAATCGCTAATCCATTTGTTGAAGATTTGTTAAAAATATTTCATTGCGTGGCTCAGAATTATGCTCGGGCGGTAATTAGAAAAATAGGCTGGACTTTCCTTATTTTTGAATGGACACTCAGTCGCCAGTCTTTTGGATTTTGACCTCCTTTGATGATTTGGCAGAAAAGCTTATTTTAGCCACACTGCTGCATTCCCCTATTGTGAGAAACAAACTCTGCCGGAAGGAAATCAGGACAGATGTCTTTCCCTCGTTTCATTTCCTTTAGCATAGCCTGGGCTTCGGTGACGTGAATTTCCTACATTGGACCTTCTACAGCGGAGGTGATTGAGATGGGTAGATATGGAAATTCCAAGATTGAAAATTTTCAAAGTAGTTCCGTCAGTGTATTCGCACTTACCGCCAGTCGAATAGCAAATCATCTGTTTCCTCATTGATGCCGTAAAAACGTTGGACTTCTTCCGTTTAGCGATGCCTCGATTTGACTAGCCGTTAAATATTCCGCAATTTTTCGCGCGTGTCAAATTTCATGAGTTTGCTTTTGTTACAGAAAATATCTTCGCATTACTATTGGCTGCTTTATAGGCATTCCAACGAGCAAGGAGTTCGTGGTACAGCTGTTTCTTCAACCGTACTGCATACTTAGCATCATCAGTGCGAAGCCACGTGTCATAGTTTATCCTTTGATGTCGTCGTCCTGACTTGGTTGTTCGAAGGATAGGGCATGCGGCGTCTTTAAGTTTAGTCCGGCTCATTTCAAATATGGTGATTTGTGGCACTGTAAGTTTGGCAACTACGCTGGTCTCCTTCTCCAAACGCCATCATTTGATCCCATTTGGTCCACTTCCTGCACATTATTGGGCTCTTGCTGACGTTATCCGCAGCTTACAGATGACTGGTCGATGTTGCATCGCAATGCTTTCGTAAGGAACAATTGTTGTCTCTAGAGCATATTTGAGATTCCTTCCTCTCACAAGGATTTAGTTATTGTGAGTTGGATGGGAGCCACTGTAGTACGTGACTAGATGAATATTGCGCTTTTTGAACCGTGTGTTCGCGATGGTCAGTTTCTGCATAATCGGGAATTTGTTTGCCATCGTCGTTCTTCTGTCCATATCTATGTCCGGCATGGACTGTGCGTTCTTCTTTCCTCCGTCCGACACATCCATTCATATTACCAGCAACGATAAGATAGTCAGCGGTCTTCTTGTCAGGCTGTGCCCAGAAGGCATCTTTGGTTTCCGCGCCCTGGCCAGTTTTGGAGCGTTCCACTGAAAAGATAGAATTTCCTTCTCTCCCCAATGTAGACGAGTTACATCAAGCGATTTTCATACTTTCGTACCTCGAAGATTAAGCCGTCAAATTTTGCTTATATGACAATGCCAACCCCATTAGTTGTTCTTTGGCTTCCGTTGTACATCATTCAGTAACTGCACCCCATTTTGCTTGACATTTCTCCACTCCAAATTTTCCTTTGCCTCACAGATGCCTGTATGCCTGTTCTCAATTGCTGTGGCTAATTTGCTACTTCATCCAGACATAGTTCAGTGATGCAATACAGAATGGGGGTAATTGCTTGCTTAGCCGTCACAGCCCATGCAGCGGTAAACCTTTCATAATATTCATGCTGACTGGGCCCTGCCAACGCGCGTCCCTTCCAGAGGACGCCCTAACCTTGATTCCGATTCCATGAGACATATTTCTGTAATCATGTGACGGTATTATTTTACGGCCGTCTTGTCTTGAAGCATTTTAGAGCTCATGGCAGCAGGTAGTTACGCCACTCCGGACATGGGGAACTGACGCCTCTTGTAGCCACTCCTCTAGAGAAGAGACGCTATGCTCTTCTTTCAACTGCTTCGTACCGAACGTTTCAATATCCGCCAAAGTTTCCATTGAGGACTTTGTGCGTATTTGGTCCGCGAGAGCTATTATATTTAGCTCAAGTCTGCCGGCAGGCAAGTGGGGAAGCCATATCCGTCACCTGGGATGCGCCATGTGTTACAGCAATGTAGATTGTTCGTGGAGAATATCTATCAGGCCAAAACAAAATACCCTTTTACTGTAAAACTAATTGTGAACCTGATAAATCACTTGTGACAAAAATCACATAATCATGTAAAGAAGAATGGCCACACAATTTTTGCTCCTTTTTTTTGCTTGGCGTGATAGGCCATGAAACGTATGACATACAATCCAGTGTCGTATTTTCTGCCCCCTGTTTTCTAGTGGTGTCTACATCAATATCTTGTATGATGATCACGAGGTCTAGCCTGCCGTATCTGGAATCAATTTCCCCCTTGTATTTGTTCACTTATGTTTTCCTAAAATTGCAGTAACAACACGTGGTCGAGCCTCCCACTACTTTGCTTGTAAGGAATTCGTGCATTCGACTGGGTCATGTGAATTCAGTGCATACAGCATGAATTGGGAAGTGCCGCTTCACGTTAAAATGTATTTTAGCCTGAACTTTTCCCATGTGCCTGATCTCACCTTTAACCTAGACATTTGTATTTCTTGCTCTTCTTTCGTAGAATATGTAGAACCACCCTGCAGTGGGGAGACAGCCATAGACATGGATGCTATTCAACGATATCATGATTCCACTAAAATAATCACTTTGTCTGTGATCTTTTGAAATAAAAGGAATCTCATTTCTTCTTTTACATAGCAATAATATGTCCTCCGGTGAAATTCAAGGCCCTGTCATCTTGAATTTCTCTCAAGCCTTGATTATCATGTTCCTTCTAACTGAAGTGTTAAAGGAACACTATTAGAATATCCATGGGCATGATAGCTTGCATTTAGGTTCAAATACAGGATATCAGAACATCGTAATAAAGCACTACTACCAAAGCTATATCCTTTGTCACCTTCATTATGTCTATGACAGCAGTATCTGGTGGAGAAGAGAAAGCGTCAGTGTTAGGAAAAGAGCCATAATATGCTTGTTATAATCCTTCTTTTTCAGGATTTCATCAGGATTAGTGGTTTCCATGTTGGATACCGGCTGTGATAAAGACAGGAATTAGCACCTAGACTGATGTAATACATGGTAGTAAGTATGAACTTCTTTGTATAAACTTACCGCCCTCTATGTAGGTCGGCTCTTTTTGATTGCACATCAAAGCTGTCTGTTAGGTCATCAGCCCAGAGGCTGGTTGGATCCTCAAATAGCACCACCAAAGGTTATGCGGTTATAAGAAAACCCCAAAAACCAATGGCAGTACCAAAATGAGGCGTACTAGGCAAGATGAAAAGTGAGGTCGTTCGCCATTGCTTTCCTCACTGGGTCAGAAAGTACTATTACAGCACGATTGACCCTATGAGTAGCACCTTTCATAACACTCAGATGCACTAGTCGTGCTCTGAATGTCATTACTCAGCACTACCCATACCCCAGCAACTTCCATATTGTCACAGCCATGGATGAGACTGGGACTTCGGTGGAAGCTACACTTTACTCTGGCCTGTGCCAAGAGATGGATGCAAAAGTACTGTATCTATGTAGTTAAAAATAACCACGCTCTGGCATAATAGAATACTTCACTTACATGACAACAATGTACAAATACAATATGTATGGCTGCATGACACCAAATATCATTCAAAATTGATTAGCCATGGTTCAGCTGATCTTGCTGACTGTCGGCAATCAATGTTCTCAAGATTATTAATATCTACAACACTGTGATCCTCTCAAAAACCTCAACAACAACAACAACTGCTTTTACAAAAATTATTACTTGCTTGCCACAAAGCACAGAGTGGTTGAACAAGATAAAAACTCCAAAGCATACGCCGTCTTTTATGTAGATAGATAATGTCTTTATTGGTGGCGAAGATAGGGCTCAAGGCCCTCTCTTACACTTAACCACTAGATGAGTATACATTTACATAACTCATAATTTGGAATACGAATAAAACAAATAATATTACTAGCAGTAGCAATAATAATATGAGAAGAAGCAGAAGAATGATAATGAAAGAATCCTTAATTTTAAAATACACAAAATAATGAACACTTAATTTATGAAACTATAGTAATACATTCATCTCATTCATTCCTTCATTCACTCAACATCCAGCAAGTCAGCGGGATCTACCCAGCAAATGCTCGTGTCAAGCCACTTTAAACTTGTGATGCGAAGGATTGTCTCTAATGTACGCAGGTAGCAAATTCCATGACCTAGGTACAGAGATTATGAAAGAGCATGTGTACACAGCAGTGCGGTTTACAGGTATGGCAAGACAGGAGCCAGATCTTGTATTATGTTCATGATAGGATGAGAGGTAAGAAAAAGATGGAGACAGATATTCGGGTGTATTAGTAGAAAGTACTTTGTGCAGAAGTTATAGCATGTAAAGTTCACAGCGCTGGTGCACTCGAAGCCACGAGAGCTCCTTTTAATCAGGTGATATATGAGCATCATATCGCAGGTTATTTCAGTCAACACAGTGCCACAGTAGTCAAATATAGGTGGTATAAGAGAGCAAATTATTTGTAATTCAAGTCGAACAGAGAATACATTAGTGAACCTTTTAAGGGGATATAAGCATTTATGTGCTTCATTACATGTGCTTATCACCTGTTGAGTGCAATTCAGGGTCTCAGTCATAATAATTTCTAGGTTATTCACTGACGTATTTTGGGGTATGATTTTATTGTTTAAAATTATTGTGGAGATGTCCTGTTTCTTGAGGGAATATAGGTTTTTACTGGCACTGATAATAATAGCATGAGTCTTATTTGGGTTCATTAATGAACTGTTTTATTTGCATAGTCACTAAGATGTTGAAGTTCGGAATTTATTTTACTAATTGCAGTATCAATATCACTCGGTTTTCAATGATAGTATAACTGTACATCATCCGCGTACACTTGCAATTTACAGAATTTTTTGATATATCATTAATTAGGATGATAAATAGCAGTGGCCCGAGAACCGACCCCTGAGAGACACCGAGCCTTTGCCATCCTGAACACCAATTTCCAACTGTCACACGTTGCCGGCGTTTGTCAAGGTAAGATGAAAAGAAACGAAGTGATACACTATCAGAATTTAGCTCTCGAAGTTTCTGCGGCAGTAACTGAGGATTAACAGTGTCGAAGGCACTACTGAGATCTATTAATGTCAGTGCAGTCACGCCCCGTTGGTCCATTTCACGTCTGATATCATTTGTCAGACGTAGTAAAGCTGTCGCAGTGCTATGTCCTTTCCTAAAGCCGGATTGAAAGGGAATAAGGAGGGAATGCTTGGTAAGGTATTCAGTAACATCTGTATGAACTAGACGTCCAAGATCCTTGGATAAGGGTGGTAGGTTGGACGCTGAACGATAATGAGAAGGAGAATCAAACTTGGAGCTCTTCGGGATGGGTCTAATTAGTACATCTTTCCAAAAATCTGGGAAAACTCCATTTGTCAGGCAGTAGTTAAATATATGAGTTAGTAAAGGCAGAACAGCTCCCACAATATCATATCCTGAATAAGCGACATAGGAATGTCATCATTACCTGTGGCATTAGATGTAATAGAGTATATCAGCAGACCTTTAACTTCATTCGAGCTGACACTTGTAAAAGAGAATTGCTCATCACAGACTGCTGTTGTAACAAGGGTACTGAATTTTTTAGGGGAGGAAGTAGAGGATATTCTTGTCCGTGCAAAATGACCATTTAAAACTCTAGCGATATGCTTGGTACATGTTGCTGTACGGATTTACCTATACCTAATGTGCGTAATTTACTCCATTTTTGACTCGGGCTGTTACTGTTCATCAGTTCCTGAAAGTACTTATATTTAGAATTCCTAATTAACTGCTTGGTTCTGTTTCTCAGAATCTTGTATCGTTCGAAATTATCTGCTATGCGTGTGTCTATTGTCTGTACAGTTTATCACGACTGTACATAACAGGTCTTATCTCGGCCGTTAGCCACGCAGAAGAATGGCGGGTGATACCTGTTTCTTTGGTGCGTGCTTGTCAAATATTACCAGTACCAGTGATTTGAATTTGTTTATTTTAATGTTGTGAAAATTACGTATACTGTCCCAAGGCAAGTTATATGCATCGTGGGGTAGTTTATTCCGGTCCGTATGTCGTAAGTCTCGTATTGTAATGCAACGTGGTTTGTACTTAGGTATTCGTGTAGAATAACACACGTTACAATAGGTCATGTGAAGAGATGCCAGCAGAAGGGATCTGTCCGTGCTTAATTAATTGTTGAGGTTGGTTAGTCACAAGATGATGAATTAAGGTATGACTTGTGCAGTCAGAGTAATGAACGTTGCGTTGAGGGGTAAAACTGTCGTGTTTGTAGCGAGAAATAAATTCAGTATATAGTTCACGTCAATAGTCTGCTTCAAAAGGTCAGTGTTAACGTCGCCCATTATTATAATGCCGAGATAAGATTTGATAATGCCTCTTGAAAATCATCAGTCTGTCTTATTTTAGGCGACTTGTATACGATCCCTATTAATGTCTTTTTTGGCGGTCTAATTCTGCAAACATAAATTCCGGTCGCAGTGTAAGTCGTGGGTCAGAAGTAGAAATTATCTTACATTTTAGGTCATTTTTGTAATAAAGTAGAAGCCCACCACCTATTTTGTCAATGCGGTCATGGCGTACTATTGAGTATCTGTCAAGGTTAGCTGCTGATGACGGTATGTCTGTACGCATCCAGCTTTCACTGATTCCGGTAATGTGCATATTTTTCACTTAAAAATAGCCTGAACCTCTTCCACATGGGCTAATAATGACTGGCCATTTAGTTGGCAATAATGTGGCGACCCGCGGGTGGATACTGAGCTGCTTTTGCAACACAAGTCCTGTTGAAGGTAGTAGGGACGAAAGAGAAGGGGAGGGTGAGGGCTGTGGAGAGGAATGCAGGTCAGTGTCATTACCGTTGTACTGGTCAACAATCATGGAATTAAGCAGTATGAAAACAAAAATTAAGTAAGATGTAAAATAAGCTTACCCGAGCAACCTGGTGAGTACATCCACTGATTTTCACAAGCACACACTTACACACAAATATAAACTAATTATTACGCACATAATTACTTCTCCTTAAGTTCACGAGTTCATCCTTCTCCCTGCAATGTATTTTTAACTGTGCCATCGTGGATATTTGAGATTTTTTCCTTCTTGTCGTAATACACTAATTCGTCCTTCTTGAATCTGGCATTTCTGCAGCCCTCATAAATCCCCTGCCTGATTAAGGATATGTTTTCTCACACTTGTGAGGGACTCAGTTAGCATAAGCCCACTGCCCTTCAAAGCTCGTTTCCCGCGTCACACACGATCAGGATCATGCTATTGAAAGAACATAATAGTGAAAGGTCGATTTCTCTCTCAGACCACCTCAGCAGACGTATTTCGGCGGCCCAGCCTGTGGCAGCGATCCACATCAAGAATTGAAAGTTCTACCGAAAGTTTATTTTTCAGTTTTCCAGCGTTTTAATGTAGACGTCCCCGGACGGCTGTTCCGGGACATCATGCTATAAAAGTCAGTTCGAGCGACTACTGTTCGGCCTCGTCCAACACTTCATCTTGTTTCTGGAGCCGATCTTCCAGCGCATTTAACTCCTCCTTATGTTTGGAGATGTCTTCCCTGGCCTGTTTCTTGAATGCCTGGAACTCACCACCAGGCTCTTGGAGCACGTTCGGTGGGTTGGCGTCAATGACTGCGGAGTCTAGGCGAGCTTGCAAGTCTTTCATGCAATCTTCGAGAGCCAATATCTTTTTAGCTACTTTACAGACATGGTGATCACTTTTTGAAGAAAAAGGCACTTAAATATATAACTTTGTTAACACGGATTGGAGCTTTTGGCTAATTAACTTGCAATTCAAACAGGGGGTAGCAAGAGCAACTTTACCATACCATCTCACTCGACGCCATGGTACTTTGACTATGCAGGAGAACAGATATATAAGGTTTCAATGTATAAATGTGTGCTCCATGAAAGAGCTTGAATTTTTCTTTTTAGGCTGGACCTCTTTTCATGCATTCTTTAAATGATGTTAAATGAGGTTGAGCACATACATTCCTAAATGGGCATAAGTTTCTTGAGCATGATATCGTGATTCGAGAGAAATGATGCACCACATCCTGGTACCTAGTAAGAGTATTCGAAATTTAAGACTACACTCTGAATTTGACCTCAGATGATGTTTACCCTCAGGAATGTAATGTTCATGAGTAACGAGCCCTCTGAATGGGATATCAGTGAGTTGAATGTTCAGTAGCAATTCCTTTGTGTGAGAGTTGTAGTGGAGTTAGCTGTTGAACTATTGGTCACATGGTTTTAATTTGTCACTGTAGATCGCGTCCCCAAGTTAGCAACGAAGATCATCAACCTCCGGATGCCAGAGCGCCTTGTTTTAGGTGCAATGTGTGTGGTAAAGTCCTGCCTGGGAAGTTGGGCCTCTTGCGACATCTGAAGAGACACAAAGATGACCGTGCCTTCAAGTGCGAACACTGTGGAAAGCTATTCGGCAGTGGAAGCAGCTTGTTGGAGCACCTCAGGATGCACCCGCTCTTAGCATGCGAATTTTGCCATAAATGCTTTACAAAGAGAACGAAGCTGACGGAGCATATGGAGTTACATAAAAGTACGATAGCAAATGAATGCTCAGTATGTCATAAACAGTTTAGGAATTCGTGGCACTTAACCAACCACATGCGATCTCATACAGGCTTTAGGCCACATTCTTGCAATATCTGTGGGAAATCCTTCAGCATCAAAAGTAATGTGGCAGTTCATATTCGATCCCACACAGGCGAAAAGCAATACTGTTGCAATATATGTGGTAAATTCTTCAGACGGAAATTTCATCTAATATATCACATGCGGACTCACACAGGTGACAAGCCATACTACTGTAAAATCTGTGGCAAGTCATTCAGCATGAAATCCAACCTAGCACGTCATGTGGGGACACACACGGGCGTTAAGCCACAATTCTGCAATGTATGTGGCAAATCCTTCACCCGGAAAGCTGGCGTAACGGATCATATGCCCATTCATACAAGTGAGAAGTAACTCTGGTGCAATGTCTGTGGCAAGTCCTTCAGTCAGCACTTCAACTATGCACATCACCTAAGTACTCACACAGGGGAGAAGTCTTACTTTTATGCAGGTCTTTCAACATTAAACCCCACCTAGTATTGCACGTGCGGACTCATACAGGCTAAAAGCCGTATTCTCGCAATGTCTGTGGCAATTCCTTCACACCGAAAGGCAACCTAGCATATCACTTGCGGACACACACACTCGAGAAGCCATACTGTTGCAGCTTATGTGGCAAGTCATTCAGCAGTAAGTCCCGCATAGCACTACACGTGAGGTCTCATACGGTTGTAAAGCCGAACCGTGCAATGTTTGTGGCAATTCCATCCAGAAAGGCAAACTAGCAGGTAACATGCGGACTCTCACGGGCTTGTAGCCACACTATTGCAGTGTTTCTTCGGGAGAATTGTACCCTCGCAACACATATGGACGCACACAGATGAGAGGCCATACTGTGAACTGTCCGTGGCAAATTTTTCAGCCAGAAAGTCTATCATAGAGTTTGCATCCGAATGCGAATATTCAAAGGATCATGTAACAACCGTTCACATGTGCAGCTTCGGCCGGCGTGCTGGTTTTAAATGAACGCAACGCCCAAGCTCGAAACGCTTCTTAGCTCTGTGACGAGAAACCCATGAAAATGATTGTTTCTTCTGCACTCACCGTGGAGAGAACGATCGAAAAATGAAAAACACAACCCTGAACGGTGGATCACTCGGCTCGTGGGTCGATGAAAAACACAGGAAATTGCGCGTCTACTTGTGAACTGCAGGATACATGAACAAGGACATTTCGAACGCACATTGCGGTCCATGGATTCCGTTCCCTGACCACGCCTGGCTGAGGGTCGGTTGCTAAAACTGAACGCGGCATTGCGCTCGAAGGGTGGGAGCTGAACCACACTGGAGAGTTGCCGCACTGCTCCGTGTTTTGTGGCAAATCGTTCGCACGGAGTTGGTACACTCGGGCGAGGCGGCGCGCCAGGTTCAATTCACGCCGGTATGAAGCCGCACGAGATTAAATAATAATGTTATTTTGATTTACATCCCACTAACTACTGCAAGAGAGTTCGATGTTCCACACGACCTTCTCCAATTCTGTAGATATAGCCAGGAACATGCGATCGCACAGCAGCAGATAAGTAATAAGTTCTTCAGCCAGAACGCCACTTTTTAGGCACACCTCATGGTGTACGCCGGAGAGCGGACCGTCCCTTTGTGCCCTTTTCGCTGAGATGGAATCTTCTGATGACATAATGCCTGGTCCTTGTGCGAAATGATCAAAGGACATTTTAATAGTTATCTCATCAATCATAGATACGAAGTATATGACACCCGCTTGTTCTCAGCCATGGACGACGCTTTCTCTGTTTTCGGACTTCAGCAGAAGTGTGCTCATTAACACTCATTGAAGAGCCGTCCAGATGCGAGAATAAGAAATAATCCGTATGAACACGGAAGAATCATATGGCAAAGACATGTAGTAAAAGACTAGAAGCGCAGTAAAACGTATTCAAACGATTGAATAAATATTTCAAGGGAATAAATAAGTGCCAAATCAAGTCAAAATGGGGTATGCAATTGAAGAAATTGTTGCTGAAAACTGAGCACTCCTTTGTTCCCCTTCCTACATGTCACTAGTGTGTTCTTTTAATTATGAGTAGACCTGTAGCTCAAAACAGTACCTGTTCCGTCGACTCTTGAACAATAATATTTTGTCTGTCAACCTGTTCTGAATGCAAATTGAAAGTTCAACTTCAGTGACCGTAGCTATTCATGAAGTTCGCGTAGTTGTGGAGGAGGCGGGTGTAAGTAAGGACTCTTATGTGAGAGTTGCAGTATACTCGTGCATAAGTTTCTCCATTTTTTTAACTCGTAACAGAGAATTGGCCACTTGCTTTTCTCTAATGGAACCTGAAATAAGTCACTAAAAATCTCTTACATCTCAGCGTTGCATGTGTTGAAGGGACATAGTGAATACTGAACACTTTTCGTCATGTCAAACTTATATTTGCCTGTTCTAGGTCTTCAGCATGAATTGTCAACTCTTGTGAATCAGGTGATGTTAATGGCTCTTCGTCACTTCCAGATATTACAATCGGGTATCAAGAAAGACCCACTTACTTAAATGAAATGCTTACATAATCTGATTGTTTATTCAATCAAAAACAATGAAATATGATGGCGGGTGTGCTTACAAATATGGCCTAAACAGTGGTATGCGGTCAGTGACATTAATATAACCCTGCGGCTGGACGATTTCATGATGAAATTAATATCCACCACAAAGAAAACTTGAGGGGCTATTTATAGAAAACCACTTTGTGGTTAACTAGAGAACAGTATCATGATATTCAATCTGCTTATCTCCTTAAACAACTCTCCATTATGCTTCCTGTTTCACAATCATCTAAATATCAGGAAGTGATCGCCAGACCTTTTAAATTGAGGCTGTCCACTATCTGACCATCAGCATAGGATGAGTTACCTGGACCCTCAGTTGAATCTGAGTAACCTCCAATTTACATCATTCAGCTATCGTGGGCATCCAATAAAATTAATGTTTGTTGTTGCTATTTTGCTTTGCGTCGCGCCAACACAGTGGTGTTGAGGCGACGATGGGACAGGAAAGGCCTAGGAATAGGAAGGAAGCGGCCGTGGCCTTAATTAAGGTAGAGCCGGTTTGAAAATTGGAAACAACGGAAATCCATCTTCAACTGTGCCGACAGTGAGGTTTGAATCCACTATCTCCCGGATGTGAGCTTACAACTGCGCGCTTCTAACCGCACGGCCAACTCGCCCGGCAAAATTAATGTTTAACCTTAAGGAAACGTGCCTGATGACCAAAGTTAAGCCTCATTGAATTTAAGTTATTTAAACGTGGCTGATGACCAAAGTGATCCTTCACTGAATTTAATAGAACGTGCCTGATGAACAAAGTGGTTAATAACATGGAAGATTTTTCTGTTAAAATAACTCCATGTGATCCAGGGTGAGGTCGGAGGGAAAAGCGTATCCTAGCAACCAGAAACGTTAGAAAGAAAAGAGGATAAAGCAAGCATGTTTAGATGTTTAGCTAAGATATCTTAGACTCTACGTTAGTACTATTTTGAATCAAAGCTATACATGAAACCACCATTCTATGTTTATTGTATGTTTATTATTGTTACACATATTCTGCAAAATCATTGCCGCTTGCAATCATGGTGGGAAGCCACGTCAAGCATTTCAATGCAAGCGCCTGAATGTGCACGACATCAAACATGTCCATGAATTGTTCTATTCTACACCTGAATAAAAGTTTCAGGATAGTTCCATACTGAAACACATTGTGCCAATAACACCCAAGCGTGTTTCCATTGTCAAGATCTATTTGGTGAACCATAACTAATTCAATTAACCATTATTCTTGAGCTTACATTTTTAAAAAGCTTTTTATTATTGAAATTTGTCATTGTTAATGCAAAATACTTGATTGCAGAGTCTTAAATTCTCATTCATGTACATGACAGAATTTTGGATTGATGATTACTACCATGCTCCAACCAAAATCCTCCAAGTCCAAAATAAAATCCACATTTACATCGAAAATAATAGATATGTGTTTTTCTTTGCTCATATTATTCCAAAATTCCTCACACATCACTTTTCCATATTATGTCATCAAGAAGTGGAAATACTAAATATCTAAGCACGTCCTTCTGACACAAAAATAATTATTTAAATGCTCAGTGGGAATATGAACTTTGACTGTGTTTACAAAGTCAAATGTTCGAAACTGTTTCTGAGAAACCACTCAATCATTTTCCTACGCAATAGAATTGAAATACAAATAACTCCCCATTTATTTTAACATCACTAATAATGTAACATGCCCTTCTATTTCCGAACAGGGTCCGCCTCATATAAATGAGAACACCTGTTATCTCGTCAAACAGATTTATCCCTGCCGCTCTCCACTGGCTTACAAGTGAGCAAACACATATCGCCACGGACAGCCTTTTACTACAGCACAAATCTACGTCGAAATCCTTGTATTATCAGACAATTTATCAGCTGACATTATTGCCTTCACGAATGAACTCAAGTCTAATGGGATCTATGGAATATGATATGCATTTTACTGGTATTACTGGAGGTATTAGGTGAACAACGTGTCCCTCTGTATGTAGGATCCTATTCAATGTTCAAACCATGGACCTTATCCTATTTCAAAACATTACGTCCTGACGAATTTCCCTCGGGCCTTTTTACAAAGAAACCTCGGCATTATCCACACTGTTACCTCCTGGATATCTACCAGGAACATGTCTCACTGAGTCACATGGTTTCATAACTACATGGACAAATAGAACATATCTACCACCGACAGTTATGGACAGTTACGAAGTTTCCCATTTCACTTGGAAATACAATACTCCAGACGCAGATGACACTGACTTCAACATCGACCCCAAACCTCATTAGACTGAACCCCGTGCTATCACCTCCTGACAAATTTATAGCAGACTGACCTTCCAAATAAACAAAGCATACCACACGGATAGTAACTATTACTCATTCCCTTACTTTATTATTATTTCAAAATTTTGTGCCCGACTAATGAGCGCGATTGTACTTATTTTGCAGACGAGTGTGCTTTCTTCTCTTCCCAGATTCTCTCCAACCCTCGCTGTGTTTTTCATCCGTTCTTCCGTCGATGCAGTGGTGTTCTCATCTTGGGTTTTTAGCAAAATTATATTTGTTCGCCAACGTTCTAAAGCTAGGCGTGTCCCATATAATTTCACCTGGTATGCTGATTTCGCGAAGGTCTTTTTCGATTTCGATTATCCAGTTATTCTTGACTTTTATTGAGGAGGCATAATTAAATAATTTTTGGTGAGTCTTTCGTCATCTTTTCCTTGAATGTAGTCATCAAATTTCAATCGCCTTTTTCCAATTGTATCTGTTATTTTCTCAGTATGTTGTTATAACTCCGGAGGCCTGTTCATCCACACTCCTATGCATACTGTGCCAAAGATTTCCGTGAGGACTTCTGTCTTGTTTTTCGATAATTTTACATAATGATCTTTCTCCAGTGATCAAGGTTTTTGACGTGTGTAATTCTTCAGGCTTAGTTACAGTGTTATAATATTTTAATTTAGCGTTCCGGGGTATTGATTTTTGTTGTACATTTTCCATGTGATTCTATGGCCAACTCTTAATATAGAAATCTCTCTCTGTTTGCTTCATGATTTAATGCAGATGGTTGGATGATTTCCCCGAGTATTATAAATTATTTAGCTGAGGAATTTTGCCAAACTGAGTTACCAGGTTATGTTTGTGTAAGTATCGAGTAGATCCTTCCATGTATTAGGTTTTCTAATATAAGATTTAGATTCGTTTTAGATGCAATTGCATGACGATTTTCCGGGGACTGAATTCATTCATGCCTATTGCTGGACAGAATAACTAGACCATATGGGAAGCCAAAATATTTAATATGAATTTTATCATTTCCTAGCTTGCCGGAAAATGTCTTGAGGCAACATCTAATGCTAAATACCTTTATTATACTGCTGAGATAAATTAAAGTCGAACTCTCCTATGTCTTCAACTTATTAGCATAATGGATTCAATTACTATTATAGTTATTATTAATGTCAGTAGTATGAGAATTATTGTAAATATTAATTGTTTCTTGTGGTGTATCCATACGCCAAATAAATAAATAATTATCATAACAATTATTGATATTTACAAATTACAAGTTGGCCAAAACTTTCCAGTTTGCATACACAACTGATTCGATGTATGTGGACATGAAATCTCGCAAATCAACGTACATAAAATTCATCTAAATTTCACTGCCCTACTGAAAACATGTACCTCATTACGTCTGAAAAAATTCATTGAGAAATGCGCTAAATTTAACGTCCCGTCCTAAGGAAAAATATCGCAACATTTCTGTTATGAAAATGTGACACTTCTAACACAAGCAAGAATCGTAAATTTCGCCTCGTGTCTTCTCAGCACAAAAATTAATAGTTGAATCTGTGATAAACTTCCACTAAAATAATACAAGGTAAAATCAGCCCTACACATAGAAAAATACACCTGGCTACGTTCTAGAAGTTACTGGAATACACACTCTTATCAGCTCCCATTTTCTGTTCATCGCCGCCGTCTGTATATATGGGTTTACTCGTTTATTTTACGCAAGTTTGCCTAATAATATTTTGCATTTTGATTATTTTATTTCTATTAATGACTTAATTCTATAAATCTGAAAGACAAAACAAAATATATATATACCCTCGCAGTTTTCTCCACACACTAATAATATGCATACAAGAAACTGACGGAAACTACATAGTACAATCTTCGCCGTCCAAAAATCAAGGGCATGCGTTTAGTGGTTGAACAACCTCAGTACTATCCAACATCCAGATACTTTCCCGTGATCACATTGAAACTCTCACAGTAGAGCTCAATTAATAAGCGACCAGGTACTGTATTTAGATTTGTGAAGCCTTCCAGCATCAATATGTGAAGTTTGTGGTTGGTGATTTCAACAGTCATAATACAACATGAGGCTACCCAGTTACAGACAAAAGCGGAGATGCTGGGGTAGAATGGGCAGATTCGTGTGATCTAATTGTACTGCATAACAAACTTTCAGCATCATCACCATCAGGCTTAGATATAATCCAAATATTAACTTACAGTATCTGAGACATATCTCAGTTATGTGCCAAACCCCTCCCTTACGGATAGCATATGACGAAAATGAAACAAACGTAACGGGAGAATGAGGTGCGGACCGCGATTAGGGAAGGCAGAAAACGGCCCTGAGCTCAAGATTGGCCTCGTTATTAACCAACGAGGACGATTATAGAACACTACTATAAATGAAACGCAGAATAAACATAAGGACAAGGTTTATTAGTAAATTAATAATAGAATTCAAACATGGAAAAAGGAAGCCAATCGCATAACAGAGAAAAAGAAAAATCAAGACATAAACATACCTTCACAAGCGTCCCTGCCGAGGTCGTGGAGTGAGCTCAACATAAATAATCATAACACACACCAAATATTTCGTTATCAGCTCACTGATACAGTAGTGACCTCATTACCATTAATATTTCGATTAAATTTGCCGTGTGCACGGTAGTACAGGCAATATCCTTTTCCCTTTTTTTTTAAACTTCTGATTAAATTATTCACAGCGCATATCTTTCCATTCTCCATTCGCACGACAACAATAGAAAACCGCCTACTACAAAAAAACATTTTAACCCACGTCACCACAGAGATCAACATAAGACGCAAGGAGAAAGGAAGGAATCGGCCAAAGGCGCTGAGAACACCATCTTTGGTCCAGCAAAATAAAACAGGCATGCGCAGAGATACGAAAAATAAGAATGTCAACATGGCCGACCGGCGGTTAGGCCGAGCCCAAACAAACACATGGCCAAGTAAATAACAACTCTGTACCAACATAAGAAAATGAGGTACCCAAACGAAATCGAAATGAAACCGAAATAAAACATGAATAAACCAATCGATAGCCCATCTTTTACTTGCATCAGACACCAGCATTCACTCATAACATTCACACGAGGTACAAATACACACCACATGACTCACCTTAACACAGTTCCAGATCTCGCATATTCAACTAATAACGTGCACTATGGGAGCACAATATAAGAATATACGTATATTGTATAATCGGGCAAAACAGGCAGGATCGTGCACCAAATCACATTAAGCTTGAGTTTCGTACGACTTCAAATAAAACTTTGTCGACACGAAAGTCGTTGCTTCGAACGCGCCCAGGTACAACCAAAACAAATGCACCCGAACAAGTGCACCAAAAAAGGTGATGGGTTCGAGACCAAATTTCCAAATTAGCAGTAATCATAATATTAACCTCTCACAATCACACACGCCATTTACACGAACCGAAATAGAAGATGCACATCGACCGGCCATCAAGGATCGTAAAAAAATAATGCAAACGTAATAATAATAAAGTGACAACAGAAAGCACATACCTGTTAAATCAAAACATTAATTATGGCACGAATGGTGGTAAACCCTCGTTTAAATAAGGTAAAAATCCACCTAAAGCAAAGGAAAGCGATTTCACATCGTCTAGCCACCATTGTTCAAAAAAAATCACGAGTGAGGAAGGCAAAGATTTGCGTCAAAAGATGAAAAGAGTAGTCTAGTACGGCAAAAGATCGTCAATACATACCACGCAGAGTGCTGCGCTCTGTGGCCTATCAAGGGATATACACAGGTTTTTCCTCGAACTGAAGTCAACAAGACTTGTATGAGTAATAAACATGACATATGAGAAACATGCAAAATGAGCATGGTTCAGTCATCAGCGAAATCAATCGGTCAAGCAATCCCGCATAGTCCTGTTATATGCCAGATATATGCTGCAGTCTGACCGCATAGAGTTCCTTTACATACATCTTCATTACAGACTGTTATACTTTTCAGCGTTCAGTCTGCGACCCACTGTGAATTTACAAAAAGCCACCACAATCCTCTATTTGCAGCTAGTTCTGTGGCATCTCCTTCTATACATCTTACCTCTAAATCATTAGAATCTGACTTCGTTTTCGAAGTAAATATCATGTTAAGAAGGCTGATTGTGAGAAATGTACCATTTCACTCGATGAGAACTTTCTGAATATAGAGTCTTCTCCTGAATCGTATGATGATTTTGTGAATATCATCAAGCATTGTTCTCGTACCTCATTTCCCTGAGGCTGCGCACTATTTACCTATACATAAACTATGGATATATTGAGAAACTATCGTGATCTCTTAGACAACGATCCTTTGAGCACCGATTCAGTCCAAGCTGGGGAAGATCTCTTAAAAGCGATACCTAATAACAGGAGCGATGGAGGAGACTGATCTAAGGAACAGTAGCCAGAAATCCTGTAGGTCTCTTAAGCGTCTGAGTTGTTACCCAACAGCTAGAGATGGCCATGCGAATGTAACAGCTAAACAGATTGCCCGCCAGCTCGTGGAAAATGGTAAACCTTGTTACATTTGGGGTTGTTCTGGCACTATGTGGTGACCGTATGTTAGGCAAAAGCTACTGCTCAGTGACATAGTACAGGTTTAATATTAATGTTAATAATAATAATAATAATAATAATAATAATAACTAAACACTTTGTGCGCAGTGGGATATAGCCCAGAGGGATCCGGGACGTAAAGGATGATAACAAGATATGCAACTAAATGAAATGATAATTACAATAATCATAACAACAACCTTTTACTAGAATATATTGAAACGGTAACACCCTACGAGCATTCACGTTTCATTCTTTTATTAAGAGAAGCTCGCTAACACCCGGCCGTAAGCATTTAAAACTTGCGCCGAGCGCACAGGCATAATGGGAACTGCGAGCAAGTTCGCGACGTTCCAGAACACCGGCCAAGGACAAGCGACGTCACACAGAAGGTTCCTTCGTGTTCCATTGCTGCATGAACGAAATATAAGCGAGTCGCCGGCTTGGGGTAAGGCAGAATGTAAGCAGAGAGAGCCTGCAGTAAAGCAGAGAGAGTGTGCGGTATGCGACGGCAGTGCGCTGAAGGCAGAGAGTGGAGTGAGTCGGCAGTAAGCCGTGAGTCAGCGAGTGTGTGCAAGTAAGCACGTCGCGACATAATTCGTCTCTCGGTCCGGCTGTATATTTGAATTCATTTAAAGACTGTGTTCTCGCATTAATTGTGTCAGCTTTGAATTCGTTTAAAGACTGTGTTCTCGCCAGCTTGAATTAATTTAAAGACTGTGTTCTCACATAAACGATGCCAGCTTTGAATTCGTTTAAAGACTGTGTTCTTGCATTAATTGTGTCAGCTTTGAATTCGTTTAAAGACTGTGTTCTCGCCAGCTTGAATTCATTTAAAGACTGTGTTCTCACATAAACTGTGCCAGCTTTGAATGCGTTTAAAGACTGTGTTCTTGCATTAATTGTGTCAGCTTTGAATTCGTTTAAAGACTGTGTTCTCGCCAGCTTGAATTCATTTAAAGACTGTGTTCTCACATAAACGGTGCCAGCTTTGAATTCGTTTAAAAACTGTGTTCTCGCATTAATTGTGTCAGCTTTATTTCATTTAAAGACTGTGTTCTTGCATTAACTGTGCCAGCTTAATTTCATTTAAAGACTGTGTTCTTGCATTAACTGTGCCAGCTTAATTTCATTTAAAGACTGTGTTCTTGCATTAACTGTGCCAGCATTGATTTCGTTCAAAGACTGTGTGAAAGCAGCGGTAGTATTTCTAGCCAGCCTCAATTTCATTTAAAGACTGTGTCTATCCGTTGAACTGTGTTGCATTATGATCTTAAGTGCCAGTGATAATCTGAAAATCACGACGTACTAGAACTTGGACTGTCATTTATTTCAACAAATGTATTATGCTGGTGGAGTACAGTGCAGAGACTGTACTCGATAAATTTAATTTTCTTTATGAAGTGCTTGATCACCGCACCTCGGAAGGTTCTAGATTGTTTCATTTGCGTATTATTCCAAATACGAACTGTGACTCTAACTTTATCCTTGCTGCTGTGGGAACTATTTCGGCGTGCTTCGCCATAGGGAAGTGTCACACCAGTACCCCATGACGTCAAATGTGGAAGCTCCACATTTCCCCGTTCCTGCCTCTGGTTCGAGTCATCAACACTAATACAAACACCAACGACGGAAGACGACGCCGACGCCGACCGCAAGACGACGCAGCCGCCGCGGGACAACGTCCTCTTCACGCCCTCAGGGACAAATCTACAATTCAGCTATAAAAGGTGACATAATTATTTGCCTATTTATTGAATAAACTGAAGGATCCACTTAATCATGAATTTTTCTTTCACTACCCTTCTCTCTTACTCTCTTAGCATGGGCCGTACACGCCTTGTCGTTCCTCATGCTCTCCGATAAACTGAAGTACGGGCGTTCCTGTTACAGAGAGAAGGTAGTGAATAGTGGCACCCGTGACGTTGGGGCCAGATTAAAGAGAGTAAAGTGATAAAAATTAACTTTGAAATCAGTGATATCTTAACTTACCAATTCAAATAAAAGTGCATAGTACGTACGTTAATTCCAGTTCAGTGAATGTGTTAACATTTTACGAAGTTCAATTCAATGACTTTGACGAAATTTTAAACTTTTGGCACAGAACTCTGATCAAGTTTATGGCACAAGTGATTATTTTTCTCTTTCTCTTGCTATGTAAAACATTTCAGGCATAATATTCATGCACAGGCTTATATAAATTTTGATATTTATGTTGGTGAAATTTTGAACTTTACCATTGGACAATAATGGTGATATTTAATTTTATGCACAAGTGTTTGATATTTTGTGTTGGTGAAATTTTGAACTTTACCATTGGACAATAATGGTGATTTTACGTATGAGGTGAATGATTGTATTTTCTGCATTTTGTGAAAATAACTACATTAATATGGAAAATATACTAGCTGCCATTGAGGCTTTAAAAATCAGTCTAAATGACAGGATTACGGAAAGTAACACTAATCTAGGGCGTAGGATTGCTGAATCTAACGCGGCCTTGGAAAGTCGTATGGAAGACACTAAGGCTAGTATAGGTCAACTTAGGGAGGCTAATGATGCCAACATTGTAAAATTGACAGAATCTGTTGATCAAAAGTTTGCAGAAGTTAATAGTAATTTGGAACGTAGGCTCAATAGTGCAGGTGCCGAAATTGAAAAACGATTTAAAGAATCTAACAAAAGAATGGATTCTAAGTTTACGGAAATAAATGAAAGATTAACACGTGACTTAGAAACCATTAAGCAAGACATAAAATCACAAGTGGCGGAGGACTTAAAACTTGCTTTCCCGTCTTCTTCTCAGGAAGTCCTTAAAGAAGTAGAAAGCTTAAAGGAAGAATTTCAAGAGTCCCATGCTCAATTATCTCTTGCGCAAACTAAAATCGCGTCTATTCAAGACAAACTTCATGAATCTGTTAAAAATAATTTCATGAAGTTGGGAAACGAAATTACTCTTCTGAAAAGTCAGCAAGAGGAGGCCGATAAACGTGTCAAGACTCAGTTAGATAATGCTCACACGCAGATTACTCGTATCTGTCGCGATGTAGCAGAAGTCAAGACCGACATAGAGAAGGAGGTCAAGGAAATTGAGAATTCCGTACAGGGGAAAATTAAAACCCTAAAACTTGAACTCCAAGGAGGTATAGAAGCTCTCAACAGCAAAGTATCGCAAATCGAACAGGATGTTTCATCATCTAGCCTTCACAACACTAGTGGAGAATCCATGAATGTTTCCACAGTTTTTAAAATAACTGAGGAAAAACCAGCCAAATTTTCGGGGAAGGAGGAGTATACTGCTAAGGAGTTTCTCCTCAACCTCGAAGAATTCTTTCAAGAAAATCACGTTAAGACCGACCGTCGTTTACGAATAGCATCTCGATTGTTAGAAGGCAAGGCGTTAATGTGGTTTACCGCTTTTAAATTCAGTATTAACACTTACGAAGAATTTAAGGAAGCCTTACTTAGACGATTTTGGAGTGCTGAGGCTCAGCACCTGATAAAACTTCAATTATACTCTAGAAAGTATAACACGTCCGTCAATTCCTCGCGATATTCAGATTATCTCATATCTCAGCTTAAAAAGATGCAGTTTTTCGACCCTCCTTTACCGGAGCAAGAACTTATTCAGGTCATAACGCTGCAATTTCCACCAAATGTTCAGGAAATATTGGTGGCAGCAAACGTCCAGGACTTGGAGCAGCTCGATGATGTCCTGAGGAAACTCGATACTGCGCACACTCAGAGCGCAGCAAAAGCAGGTCGAACCAAAGAAACTACAACCAACTTTACGGAAATGAAAACTCCAGTTCAAGTAAATCCAGAACCGCGAGAAGAAAGAGAAACTCGCCGAGATATTCCGTTTCGGTATAGAAGATCTAGGAATCGCCCCTACGAAGGGAGGGCTAAGTTTCAACCTGGACCTTCATGGAGGCAGGCAGCTAATCAACCCAATGATAATAGGAACTCCCAGCGGGAAGAATTAGAGAAACGTTGGAGAGAGACTACGGAATATGTAAGGAATAAGAACAGGGAAGAGGGCTTACCTGGAGCAGCTTCTTTGGAATACCAGGCAGAGATGCAGAGAAGAAATGAGAGAACAGAAATGGATCCAAGAGCTACGGGTACCAAAAAAAAACTTTGTCGAAGCAATAAAGAGATTGCCTGAAAACCCGGAGGGAGGAGAAGTAGTATGTAGCGCACTCATTAACCATTGGTATTTAGAGGATGCAGATTTACTATATGAGGATTCAACACCACGACAGCCTCAGATACAACGCGGCTTACCGATCATTATCATTAAGTTAGGCAATATGATTGTCCACTCTCTAGTAGACTCGGGATCGCAAGCCTCACTAATTTCGCAGAAATTAATAGATGTGGCGCAGGAGACGACCTACATCTCCATCTTGCCGGTTGCTCAAGTTAAGGTTAAAGGCATAGTTCCTGACAAAGCTATTAAATGCAAATTCCAAGCGTTTCTTGAGTTAGAAATTGGTGGTGTTAAGTTCCAACATCTATTTTTGATCTTGACGCAAATGAAATTCGACTTAATTCTTGGATCAGACTTTCTCATTCAACATGGGGGAATCATTGATTATCCCGCTAATGTGATTAAATTTTTTCACGTCGAATCTGTAGGGATACAGTTGGTTACTTATAATGACGTGAAGAATCCGGAATGTGAGACCCCGGTGGGCATAGTAGAAGGCAAGATGAGCGAGGCTCCGCCTGTCGAAGAAAGCGTCCACGAAGAGAGGCGACCCGAGGAAGTGGGACCCGTAGAGGACCAGATGGCGTCCATTATCGATGATGAGTTTAACGAGGACCACTACAACTTCACGCTTTACGCCAATGTAGCTGAAAGCCCAGATTACGATGATGATAAAGTAATAAAGGCAATCCAAGAGCTTTTTAAGAAGTTTCCAGATGTATTTTCTGAGAAACCTGGAGTCATTAAGGGTTTCAAGCACCACTTAGATGTTACTGACACATCACCTTATAAGAAACGGCCTTATCCGATACCCATGAAGTACTTGGAAGAAGCACGGGTCATCATTAAACAGATGGAGAATGATGGAATCATATCAAAATGCGTCACACCTTACATTAATCCTCTGGCTATAGTAAGAAAACCAAATGGTAATCTGCGCATATGCCTCGATGCGAGGGCTTTGAACGATAGGCTTGTGCTAGAATATGACCACCCTCCCCTACTCCGGGATGTAATTAGGAGATTTCATAACATGAAAGTATTTTCTGCTATGGACATGGCTTCTTCATATTTTCACATTTTATTGGATGAAGATAGTCGGAAATTTACCGGATTCATCTTTGATAATGTCACTTATGCCTTTAATAGACTCCCTTTTGGCATTAAGAACTCTGGTGCAGTTCTTATCAGAGCCTTAGAGGAACAACTCTCCGATGAAGTAAAGGCAATCACCACCATTTATGTGGACGATATCATCATCGCGTCCGAGTCCCTGGAACAACATGTACGAGATGTTCATAAGGTGTTGGAGGAATTACAGACCAAGAACTTTAAAATTAACGCCAAGAAAAGCCAGTTTTTCAAAACTGAAGTTTTGTTTTTAGGCCATCTTATTGGAGGGAATGGGATCAAGCCCAATCCGGCTAAGATTCAATGTATTCTAGAATTTCCTAAACCCACAAGAATGAAACACATCAGGCAATTCTTAGGCCTCTGCCAGTTCTTCGCGCAGCATTGCCCTAATTTTACTGAAACGGTAGCACCCCTGCAGCAGTTGTTGAGGAAGAACAACAGGTGGAAGTGGACTGATGTCTGCGATAAAGCATTTGTGGCGACAAAACAGATGTTGAAAGACAATGTTCAACTCGCCTATCCTAATTACGAGCTACCCTTTTATATTGAATGTGACGCCAGCCACGTAGGGATCGGTGCAGCTCTTTTCCAAATTGATCCAAGGGAACCTGAAGTTCGCATCTTTCTCTCGTTCATGAGCCGCAAGTTGAGACCCCATGAAAAGGCTTATACGATAACAGAGTTAGAAGCCCTTGCCGTAGTACATTCTCTCATTTACTGGAAGAAAATAATCTTTGGATATCCGGTGATTATTTGCACAGATCATCAAGCACTGACATTTATTCTCAAGTCAGACATTACAAGCGAACGGATAACCCGATGGGCGCTGTTTATACAGCAATTTGATATCACTGTTGTTCACAGGCCCGGAAGGAAAAATATCCTAGCCGACGCATTAAGTCGGAATCCGACAGATGAGGTTTCGATCCATGCGATTGAAGTCATGAATGATGAAGATGAAGAGTTCTTGCGACGACTAAAGTATCTAGCGCAAGCTCAAGGAAGAGATCCTCTAAGCCATGAGCTGATTCGTTTTTTAAAAGGATTTATCCCTCAAGACGACGACGAGTATCCTCGTATATCTAGGATAGCTCAAAATTTTTGCTACCATGATGGCCTACTTCACAAGTACGTCGACCTCGCTAGAACAACAGATCGTATTTATGCCCCTCCTCGAATAAGGACTGCTATTATATGGCATTGCCATTCCATTTCTGGACACGCCGGTACGGACAAGGTCCTAAACCTGATTAGAGAAAGGTTTACGTGGGAATACTTACGCCGTGACATCCGTAACACCATTAGGACTTGTGATATTTGTCAAAGGATCAAGCCCAATAACAGGCTCCTCCGGGAATATCCACGACCTTTAATACCTGAAAAACCTGGCCAGATCTTCGCAATGGACCTATATGGACCTTTGCCCAAGGCGTTACGTGCCAACAGATACATTGTTGTCACCATAGATGCATTTTCTAAATACACTATGTTGCTTCCAATTCAGAAGGCAAATACCGGGAACATTCTCCGCAGGATTCGTCGAAACATAATTCCCGAGATGGGCAAGCCGGAATTTCTCTTAACAGACCATGGAAGTCAGTTTACCTCCATGGAATTCCAAGTTGCACTGGAAGAACTTGGGATAAGGCATATCATGAACTCCATCCGACACCCGGAAGCCAACCCAGCCGAACGGGTTATGCGCGAAATTGCCAGATTCTGTAGATTGTATTGTGGACAACAGCATTGGAAGTGGGTTGAAGTTCTGCCCATTATGCAAAGGATCGTCAATACCACCATGCATGAGTCTATTCAGGACATCCCTTTGAGTGTACATAAAGGCCTCACCCCTGACAGACCTTGGGATCGAGTTTTGCCTGATCAACCTGACGCAGCAGTGAGTCAACAAGCTCGCATTACCAAGACACTTCGGCAATTACGACATGCTGCTCAAATCCGAGAAAAGAAGTTACGACATCACAAGTTTCGACAACCCTTACGAGTGGATGACCTAGTATTAATACGCAAGCCTGCAGTTTCACACCCTGACCAGGGAATTTACGCCAAATTTTGTCCCTTGTTCATAGGACACTTCAGGATACTTACCGCACTAGATAATGGTGCCTACGAAGTAGGAAGGGCAGATAGCGACGTTGAGGGAATCTTCAACTCGGCCAATCTCAAGAAATACTTTACTAGGAGATGAGCGAAAAGAAAATCGCCCAGCAATTTTCTTTTTCCCGAGCAGGGGGGGAGATGAAACGGTAACACCCTACGAGCATTCACGTTTCATTCTTTTATTAAGAGAAGCTCGCTAACACCCGGCCGTAAGCATTTAAAACTTGCGCCGAGCGCACAGGCATAGTGGGAACTGCGAGCAAGTTCGCGACGTTCCAGAACACCGGCCAAGGACAAGCGACGTCACACAGAAGGTTCCTTCGTGTTCCATTGCTGCATGAACGAAATATAAGCGAGTCGCCGGCTTGGGGTAAGGCAGAATGTAAGCAGAGAGAGCCTGCAGTAAAGCAGAGAGAGTGTGCGGTATGCGACGGCAGTGCGCTGAAGGCAGAGAGTGGAGTGAGTCGGCAGTAAGCCGTGAGTCAGCGAGTGTGTGCAAGTAAGCACGTCGCGACATAATTCGTCTCTCGGTCCGGCTGTATATTTGAATTCATTTAAAGACTGTGTTCTCGCATTAATTGTGTCAGCTTTGAATTCGTTTAAAGACTGTGTTCTCGCCAGCTTGAATTAATTTAAAGACTGTGTTCTCACATAAACGATGCCAGCTTTGAATTCGTTTAAAGACTGTGTTCTTGCATTAATTGTGTCAGCTTTGAATTCGTTTAAAGACTGTGTTCTCGCCAGCTTGAATTCATTTAAAGACTGTGTTCTCACATAAACTGTGCCAGCTTTGAATGCGTTTAAAGACTGTGTTCTTGCATTAATTGTGTCAGCTTTGAATTCGTTTAAAGACTGTGTTCTCGCCAGCTTGAATTCATTTAAAGACTGTGTTCTCACATAAACGGTGCCAGCTTTGAATTCGTTTAAAAACTGTGTTCTCGCATTAATTGTGTCAGCTTTATTTCATTTAAAGACTGTGTTCTTGCATTAACTGTGCCAGCTTAATTTCATTTAAAGACTGTGTTCTTGCATTAACTGTGCCAGCTTAATTTCATTTAAAGACTGTGTTCTTGCATTAACTGTGCCAGCATTGATTTCGTTCAAAGACTGTGTGAAAGCAGCGGTAGTATTTCTAGCCAGCCTCAATTTCATTTAAAGACTGTGTCTATCCGTTGAACTGTGTTGCATTATGATCTTAAGTGCCAGTGATAATCTGAAAATCACGACGTACTAGAACTTGGACTGTCATTTATTTCAACAAATGTATTATGCTGGTGGAGTACAGTGCAGAGACTGTACTCGATAAATTTAATTTTCTTTATGAAGTGCTTGATCACCGCACCTCGGAAGGTTCTAGATTGTTTCATTTGCGTATTATTCCAAATACGAACGGTGACTCTAACTTTATCCTTGCTGCTGTGGGAACTATTTCGGCGTGCTTCGCCATAGGGAAGTGTCACACCAGTACCCCATGACGTCAAATGTGTAAGCTCCACATTTCCCCGTTCCTGCCTCTGGTTCGAGTCATCAACACTAATACAAACACCAACGACGGAAGACGACGCCGACGCCGACCGCAAGACGACGCAGCCGCCGCGGGACAACGTCCTCTTCACGCCCTCAGGGACAAATCTACAATTCAGCTATAAAAGGTGACATAATTATTTGCCTATTTATTGAATAAACTGAAGGATCCACTTAATCATGAATTTTTCTTTCACTACCCTTCTCTCTTACTCTCTTAGCATGGGCCGTACACGCCTTGTCGTTCCTCATGCTCTCCGATAAACTGAAGTACGGGCGTTCCTGTTACAATATATACGTGTGCGTACACAACCGACCAGCGGGTACAAAGCGTAACAAATATAATTCCATGTATACTGGGACAAATATTGACAGTGTATGGTACGTGTTTAATTTAAATACATTATATAGTTAATACAGATTCATAGACATGGAAACTCTTATTTCAAATCGTTAACAAGTGATATAAATTTAACTGAATGAGTAACACGATTCAAAATAATCAACAGTGAGATTGATCAAGCGATAGTTTAGTTCATTACAAGTCGGGTGTAAATTTCAAATACCTAATACCGTACAATCGTACAAAATTTCAAAGAAGATGAAGGGTGGAGGCAGGACGGGAATGAGGGAACCGGGAGACACGATTGACGCGAAAAGAGTTCCGATAGGAGTAAAGACAGGCACAGGAAGATAAAATTTCCTTGAAGAGTGAAATAGTTCAAAAATACGGTAAAGCGTGTAACTCCAAGGATCCCTAGCATTCCATTTCTCTCCCAAGTCCGTCATTGTTTTGAAATATGAATGCAAGATGTTTTACATGAATTAATCTCTATGCCTCATCTGAAACCAAAACAGCAGCAGTCGAAGGGACTAGAGAACCAGCTCTGTGCACTGCGGTGTGCTCGCACATCCAGCTGGGAACGGCCTCTCGTTCAACCTGCCCGGGACAACCTCACCATCAGACTTAAAGATGTTACGGTCAGAAGAAATAGAGTATAGTCATCTTATGCGGCTCTTCTGAATGGCAGCCATTGACATTTGTAAGAGCGGTGAGCCAGGATGGATAGACGACATTAGATAACATCAGATTAACCACGAACCTGCTAGGCTGTCGTAGCAGGGGGCAGAGGTGTGACTCCCACGAGCTCCGTCCCAGGTGGCGAGTAGGTTGTCCCACCTCGTTTTCCGGTCGACATGAGCGAAATAAAATAGCTCTCGTGTACCAAACACACAAACACCTGTGGGTGGGAGACGACACCAAGGGATGCTGAATTTGGAACCAAATTACCTGTGTTTTGATCCATTATCTTTGTGATTAATACGACAAAGAGACGAATACCATGGGTCTGATGGGGGATGACTATTGGTTTAATGTGCCAGTGTATAGTACGCACCATTATGGAGGAGGCTATCCCTTTGCCCGCATTAGGTTGGCTAATCTCGCTCGTGTGTTTCAGCATCATCTGTGAACGTCATGGGTCTCCGTTCCGAGGAACACCACGGGAAAGTACGGGTCCCTGAGATTTCTACAACATAGTGAGGAACACCATGAGTCCGCCTTCCGAGGAACACAACGGGATAGTACAGGTCGCTGAGATTTGTAACACTTTGTGAGGAACACCACGGGATTGTACGGATCACTGTGACTGGTACCACTATGTGAGGAACAATACGGTGTAGTACGGCTGCCTGAGACGCGTACACAACTATATGAGGAACACCACGGGATAGTACGGGTCACTGCGAGTTGTAGGACTATGTGAGAAACACCACGGGATAGTACGGGTCCCTGTGATTAGTACCATTATGAGAGCAACACCACGGCACAGTTCGGGTCCCTGAGACATGTACAACTATATGAGGAACACCACGGGATAGTACGGGTCCCCTTGATTAGTAACACTATGTGAGGAACACCACTGGATAGTACGGGTGACTGCGACTAGTACCCAATATTGAGGAACACCACGGGATAGTACAGGTCCCTGTGATTAGTACCACCATGTGAGGAACACCATGGGTTTGCGTTCCGAGGAACTTCGCCGGTCTGGGATTTGCCTGTCATTAGTTCGCACTATGTGAGGAACACCACGCAATACTGCGAGTCTCTGGATAGTACGGGTGACTGCGACTAGTACACATTATTGAGGAACACCACGGGATAGTACAGGTCCCTGTGATTAGTACTACCATGTGAGAAACACCATGGGTTTGCGTTCCCGGGAACTTCACGGGTCTGGGGTTTGCCTGTCATTAGTTCCCACTATGTGAGGAACACCACGCGATAGTACGGGTCTCTGGGATTAGTACCCACTATGTGAGGAACACCACGGGATAGTACGAGTCCCTTGATTAGTACCCATTATGTGAGGAACACCACTGGATAGTACGGGGAATGTGATTTGTACCAGCTCGTACCGGCACTCACTGGTACAAGTAAACAAGGCCATGAAATAGCACAACAAGGAAAAATATTTAAACAGGAAACGTCAACACTCACCAAAATGCAGCAACGGGACTGTAAAACAGAGGCAACTCGGATCGTAACCCAGCGGTTTTCGCGGTGGTAAATAACAGAAGAAAGAAAGAAAAACACTGCTTAATTACTTTTAAAAACCTAGATTATTTAATTGCTGTGATTTAAAAACATTGACACATGATAATAGAACAAACCTACATTGACTAGGAGGTGCACCTCTAAAACACTATCCAATTAATTGCCTAAAGGTCAATAGATTAATAAAATAAACTTTGAACTAAATTAATGTAACAATAAATTGTTTAAAAAATAGATTAGATTTGAAAAATCAATAGGTATTTGGAGTAGTGCGACGTCGCTAGATTTCAAAATTAAAGTTAAACTTGAAAGAAAATCAAATACAAGGTAGTTAAAAGTCAAGAATGTCCATGGTCACATCTATTACTGACCGTCAGAAGGGCTCAAGAAGGTACCTTAAACGTACAAGGATTTACTTGAAAATTAATAATTTAAAAAGGAACACTTTCTCCAGGAATTATTTGTACATCAGGTTAAATATGGTAAGGTGAGACCGCGAGATTCTTCTCTTAAACGGGTTCACAACGGATACAAGTGGAAAACAGAATTAACACGCCCGAAAGGCATATCCAAATCGGAAGGCACACGTCAAACCAAACAGACACGAAACAGGGCACCAAATGACCTCAAAAATCCACCACACTTCAAAATAGGACAAGATAGCACCCAGGTGGATTACGCGCCTACCAAATCAGAGTTCAAACGTTAGTTAACAGGGCAAGCAGCTCAAATCATAACAGAGTAAACACACATTAAATCAAATGGGCTTTAAACGCCAGGTAGCTCAATCCACCAGGAAAAGTTCCTGAAAATAAATCACAGATCACTTAGGAAGAAGAATAAATAGCCCACAGCTCTCAACATAAATACGTGCACATCACCAATTAATATTCTAGATCCATAATATTCAAACATTTTTAAATTACCTCGAACAATAGTTCCTATGGGCGACAGTAACCATACAAACGTAAACAAGAGAGAGCGTTACCCCAGCAATAAGTAAAATTAACACCAAGAAAAACAAGGTCAAAAGAATTATGCAGAAACACATTCCGTTCCACAGAGATAATCTCGCAATCTCATACTATATAAAAGATAGCATTACATAATTCCTTTTTTTAAATAAAGTTTACATTACTCCAAACTTCTTTAACACCGTTGAAACAGAAAAGTCTTTTAGTCCGATAAACACTTAGCCGAAAGGTATTACTCCCACACAGATGCGGTTTTAACCGAGCAATCAGTAAGCCAAAATATTTTATGTAATGAAATTTTTAAGCAGGCTCCAAATGAAGGATTACCACAATAGGAGATCGTAGAACGTAGTAATGTCCACGAATTAAGTTTGGGTTTCGAGACGATTCAGTCCAGCTCCAGTAGAAAAATTAAATAAAATATATTTGAATAACATAACTTACATTTGGTCTTTGAAGCCCAGCTAACGCATGACGTCAGATAGAAAAGCAGCTTACATACATTCTTGAAGAGCTCAAAACAAGTTAATTGAATAATGCATGTCCACTCCTTTGAAGAAGATAATAGTACATTAAAAGAATAAGGCACTTCAGGGCCGTATCCCCTATTCATTACACGTTACCCAGGCATATTGCGGTGGGCAAATGCTCTTATGAAGAGCGACCGCAGTAAGCTTGCAAACAGCATGGCTCCCGACAATGCACTGAATCACGCCAACAAGGCGAGTTACACCAACAGAGCATAGGGCTCACTAGCGGACCAAGTCAGGTCTAAAATGTTGAAGGGAAAGGCTTAAAACGTGTCCCCACTGGGACAGATTAGTACCCACAATGTGAGGGACACCACGCGATAGGACGGGTTACTGTCAATAGTACCCACAATGTGAGGAACACCACGGAATTTTACCAGTCCCTGAGTTTTGTACCCTTATGCGAGGAATACCGCGGGATAGTACGGGATACTGTGATTAGTACCCACAATGTGAGGAACACCGCGGGATAATACTGGTACCTGTGATTAGTACCCACAATGTGAGGAACACCACGGGATATTACGCGTCCCTAAGATTCGTACACTTATCTGAGGAAGCCATTGGTTTGCGTTGCCTTTGGGTTGCACTCTTATGTTTAAAAAACACCGTGAGTCTACGTTACTTGTAATGAGTACCGCTACGTGAGAAATAACATGGTTCTGCTTTACTAGCGATGCGTACATTTATGAGCTGCCGCTGACCTGTATTTTACCTCTTTAGACCAAAAGCACCATTGATTCAGGGATGTGCTTTGGAGCACATACCAATGTTATAAGTTAGCATGAGGGAAGGTGGGCCGTTGCGTATCGATTTCGCTGATTGTTTTATGTTCATAATCGTTGTTCATCGTCGTGCTTTTTGAATTATAGTCTGAGGATTGATTTTGGAGTTTTTAATTTTGAATATTTTGAGTTGGATCCGCTGATTATCTTACATTCGTATTCATCCATTCATTATTCACAATCAAGATTTAAATTCTGGTCAGTAGATGAATTTTTGGACTTTTAATTGTTTTTACATTTTGTAGCTTTAGGGGCCGAAGAGCTGGATGCTAGGCCCCTTTAAACAACAATCATCATCATCACATCACGAAGTGTAGGAGTAGACTTGGCTGATTGTTACACACGTTGTAGTTCCGTCATGAAGAAGGTAGTCACTATACAGCTCAGGAGACTTCTGGGTTTGGCTGTTGTATGTTGAGTGCAGTTTCAAGTATCTACACATGGCTGAGTAGTGAACGGACAGGCGAGGTAAGCTGAGCCCCAGCTTGTAGGAACACGTCATTCCACTCGACGGCCACAAGCGTTGCCAGATTTACACTTTCACCGCAGTTTCATTCTGCTACATCTTCAGAGCTACACCAACAATATGTTTTATGTTTACTTTCAGAGAAATTTCTTGCGGCTTCGGGTTGCTCTTCCACACCATCAGTACACTACTGACCTTCATACAGAGTGGATTCCTTGGAAATACCTCGCTCAGTTTTTGGCGAAACATTGGCAGCTAATAACGAAATTCGACCACGGCATTCAGTGAAGGCACCGGCCGTGAAAGACTAAACGACAATCTCAAAGAGTTCAGGAAGCTATCGAGCCTAAGGAGCAGGCAGTGGTGAAGTGACTGCCCGCATCACCAAGGACATCTTAAAATATCTTCCTTATACATTTACCCAATTCTCTAAATACTCTTGGTCTCTTGCCTGTAGCTCCACATCTCCCTTGCTAGTGTTCTGTCAGTGGACCATCCAAATGGTGCCTTAGATGACGACATCCAAGTTCGACACAAAGTAGAGCCCATTTCGACCAGGACCGATGTTCCTATCATAAGAGTATTGCCGACCTAATCTGACGATAAAGATCAGGGGGCACGATAGTCTAGTATCATTGTCACTGAGCTGGCTGCGGTTGGAGTTGCGGCCACGGAATATGTGAATTATGAGATGAAGAAGACAGCCTTTTGTTCGGATTCCATATTAAACTAGAAACCAATGGTCATGATCAAGTTATCACTGTTCATGAAAGGCAGGATGTTTCCTTGCAGAAAAGACTAATTCATCTTGGTGTTGCTTTATTCCCAGTTGTCCAGAGACCTTTTTTGTATACACGGTAAATTGACTATATTTTGTGGTATTGATCTTGATGGAAAAGATATACGAACCGTCGCCAAACTGTATTAAAATCTGCCCGCATTTGTTAAGGTTGATAACACCAACACCTGTGCTATTGAAATAAAGCAAGGGATGAGGCAAGGCTCCACTCCTCTTCAATAACTGCTGTGAAAGGGTGGTTTTTTCTGAAGCACAGCAACGGAAACAGGATATCTGCATTATTAAAGGAATCGTAATAAATAATCTGTCATATGCATATGATACTTTTCTGTTTGCAATAAGTGCTGAAGGTCCACAGATATTAGCGAACTGTGTAGTCAAACACAGTTTTGCGTTTAAACACGAAAAATACTAATTTAATGATCGTAATAAAACCCAGATATCAGAACTTCAAAACATTGCAAATAAAATTGGCCTCAAAATATCATTTGAAAAAACAGAAATTATGCCCCAAAAACCAACACAGCTAAAAGAAGTCACCATAAATGGTAATAAAATCAAAATAGTAACTCAGTTTAAATATCTTGGAGAAGTAATAACACATAACTTAAATGAAAAAATCTCAATCCAAGTAAGAACAAATAGATTAGCTAAAGCACAAAAATTAACATGGGATATCTACAAAAAGAAATGTCTATCAATAAATACAAAAATAAAACACTACAACACAGTTATAAAACCGGAAGCTACATATGCAGCAGAAACACTCTTTTACCTGAATAAACAATCAAAGACTGACAGACTTCAGAAAATTGAAAGGAGGATTGGAAGAACCTGTATCAACAAAAAATATCAGAAAGATGGACAGTGGCGGTTAATACCTAACAAAGTCGTGTACAAAGAGCTAGAACCCATTACAGATACTATGCGTAAGAGGAGACTGGGATTCTTTGGACATATCATGAGGATGCAGGACTCGAGACTTCTGAAGCAACTAGTACAACACAATCTCGTCTCAAAAAATACCACAACAGGATGTAAATGGATCAGAGAAGTAAGAGAGGATCTGAAGGAAATAGGCCTTACAACAGAAGACACCAAAAATAAGATAAAATTGAATACAAAACTCAAGAATACAAACCTCCGCTTTACCCTTACACAAAACAAACCAACAACACGCACATTTTCAACTGAGGAAAGGGCACGAAGATCGGAGCGTCTGAAGAAGTACTGGGAGGACCGCAAAGCCCGAACAATCCCTTCAAAGAGACCTGAACGACGGACTGACTAAAGTGATCCTATGTGGTCATAAAAGAAGAAGAAGAAGAAGAAGAAGAAGAAGAAGAAAACATGTAATTCAACCTATGAACTTGACCGTAGCTGGCACATCACTGAAGCAAGTCCAGTGCTTTAGGTATTTCACCTGGGTACTTGATCACAACCTGAGCAGTTCTGTCGAATCTAGGTTCTAAGAACTGCTGTCAAGAGAATGATTTAAATCCTCTGTCACAGGTACTCCATGTTCTTCGCCCCTGTTTACTTCGGTGTTGTGTATGTCCTGTATGAGGTCTGAACACCAACCTTCGAGATGTGGGGCTACAGTATTCATGTACAATATCAGAAAGTAGAGTACTTTGGTCATGTCATTCGAAATTATGAGCTAGTGAAGTGGTTTATACGTTTAGAGAATAATAATTTCAAACCAAATCCATCAAACACCCAGGCACATGCTTTTCGTGTGAGGAATAAAGAAGCATCTTTAAAGTTGCAAGTGAAGTGATTGGGAAATTTACTGGAACACATTGATACACCTGAGTATCTGATGTCACTCTTTGCAAGTATCAATGCATCAACGCCAAGGCAAAAGTCCTGTCCAACGTAGCATGTGATAAGCCTGAATTATTCCGCCTCGTGTGGGTCAAATACAGTTTTATTAATAGACAAGGCCTAACTGTCACTGCTGAATGTTCGAAACATTCACACGGTAGCGCATTTTTGGAAGCAGTGTGTCGACACATGCAAGAGAAACATTGCTTCGCGATGGCGTGGCGGAACATGAACCACGCTTCCAATTCACTGACTAAAACGTTCAATGTTCTGATACAGATAAAATATGAGGTTCGTGAAATATTTAATGAGCAAATGTACAACGTACAGTATGATAAATATATGATGCACAGTATAATAGTACCAGTATAGAGTACAGGTAATAAACAGCGTTTCCTCCTTCCTTAAGCGCTTACATTGGTATTAAAAGGAATCAAATTTGCCGTTAAATGAACACAAAAACAGTAACTAATTTGAATAATTATTAAATGATTAACTAAATTTAAGAAGAGTTCAAAATATGTATTTTATGTATACCTATTCTAAGTGAGTGGAATAACTTCAATAATTAAATATAAAATGATTAATTAAATCTCAGAAGAGCCCAGGATCGGTATTATGTGTACAGTAACAGACTTGACCTATTCCAGTTTAAAAATTTACGTCAAATTGAAGTTTTAAAACGTAATTTTAGAAACGTTTGCACTTGACAAATGGAAGCGACTTTCTGTTATAATATGACCCTGCTTTGAAAACAATAAATGCTTTTTCCATGTGAAACGCCCTGCATTATGGAGTACATTGTTCTTTTAATAACTTGACTCACGATTCGGTATACGAAGCCTATTAACAAACATCGGCTCATCTTCAGGGCAGTCTCACGCTGTGTGAGGCGAGGGGATAAACAAAGCTCCGGCACTGTTTCAAAGCTTTTCTGTTCCGAAGCATCGACGTAGTTGACGTGTGTGGGTACCTGTTCACACGACACACGAAGTAATCTCACTGCTTCGAAACAGTGGAGCGTTTATTGCGCTGGCTCTGTGTTTCGAAGCACACTCTACGGTATAAATGTGAGGTGATCCACAGACGCCTCCTGTGATATATATAAAAGAATTGTTTTCGTTTATGAACATTCAGAGTGGATACATCCCTGTAGTTTATACCGTCACGCAGGAGTGCAGATTATTCTCAAGTGTTGGCAGATAACCACCGTGTTCATACCTCGGAACATGAGCCGCATTATTGTACCTCAAAGTGTTTAGTCGTAGTTAAGTACAGAAATATTAAAGCCATCACATCACAACATGTGCCAAGTGACCTACACGATGGGCCCACAGGAGGGATGACATCTGCTCCGATTGGAGGTGTACACGCTCTCTTCGTGCAACAGAACTTGCCGACGAACATCCTATGGCAGGACACTGCAGCCTGTTGAGAGAGACTATGCTCCATCTACGGTTGTACCTTGTTCACAAACGAGGTCTCCATAAGGCGGATGTGTAAGAGAAGAACAGTTCCCAAACTGTGAGGTGAATGCTGAGAACATTACTGGTGTGTCCTTCCCGCACCTGGATAACAACTATCTGCAGAGGAGGAATGGGCGTTCATGGCCCCTTGCGTGGTCGGCAGGAAACCGTATCCGAACCCCTTAGATGTCATCTGGGAACATATGGAACCTGACGTGTGTCTCAGAGGAGTGAAGTACGACAATGTTTGTTTTAGTGGCTCAGGAAGTAATAAGCCGGATCCAAGCGTTTGAGTTGTCGCTCTGTCTACAGATGAACCCTGTAATCGGATAAGTTACCTCTCCTTCCATTTTTTGTGTAATGCTTCAGTGTACATTCAAGTGCCTAAGGTATTGAATACAATGCAAGGGAATTTAAACCATTTAATTTCACGTACTCAAATTCCCGACCAATCCGATACCACGTTCCATACGTGCAATCACATCACTTCGTCGTCATCCTGCTAAGGAGCATACGCGACGCGTGGCAAATAATAATTGTGTATTCCCTGCTGCTGTTGCTTCTTGGCGATAAGTAAGTTGTAACCATGGCATGGATCTGTTATGTTCTGTCGCTTTTCCCACACCAGTGGGTGCGAGATATCTCTCACAGGTGGATTTGACTCTGTTTTATGATCTGATGCTCTTCCCGACGCCAAGCCTACGTGATGGGATGTAATCACTATTGCGTGTTGGTAGTGTTGCGTAAATATCAAGAGAAGAGTGCTGGGACAAACACAAACACCCAGTCCCCGAGCGTGAATCAAGACCAAGTACAATATTATCAGACCTGAATGCATACAGTTGCGGCTCGTGATCAATTCCGCCAGTGGGGCCCGATATAAAGTGTTTGGCCATGAATGTGGGACTGAGGCAGGCATTTTTGAAAATTGGTTTTCTATACTGTACTGCACCCATATGACGAATTAGCATTAAATAACGGTAATGAATTATTTTATGCAACATTTGTGCACATGAGGCAACCACTGCGGTAGATATTTCGGCAGGCGGCACGGCAAGTCTAATAAAAGTTGGTGACACAAATTCGAGTCCTGTCACCAAGCTTAAGGCACGTTCCAGGGTGCAGCGAAGATAATTGCACTCAAAACTACTGTCAAGTAAAACTTTGAAGCCGACAGCTTAGTGCTTGGGTCAGCGCTTTCTCACGGGTACCATGACTGCACCCAGTAACTGAACAACGGTGACAGAAATAGAGGGGAAAAGGCATGTTTTGTGCGAGAGAGTTGGAGTGATGAAAGACCTCCCTCAGACAGAGATGGTTCGTTCCGAACAGACGAAAAGCGCATATCCTGAGGCGATATCCAGCCAATCAGAGAGCGAAAAATTATTCTTTCATTTCTAGCGCTCAAAATAATATAGCTGATCGTCGACATCAGACAAATATTAACACATACTCTTGGTGCTCCTGAAAGCAGTCAAAATTAATATTTTCAGTGCAGTCCAGATGGGCATTAGCAGCCATATAAGGAAGCTCACAGCCCAGCTCGAGGGGAGTCATGCAGAATCAGTTCTTAGTCTCACTCAGAGTGTACGTCAGTTCTCAGTGTTCGCGAGCTCTTCGTCGCGTAATGTCGCACCAACATTAATCATTACATGAGTCGCTAAGATTAGTGCCGAGTAGTCTTCAATATTCAACGGACGCGCAGTTATTTCTGCATTTCTACGGACGCAGACTTTGCTGTGTCAGTTCATCTTGAGTCGTCAACCAACTGAGTAAGTCAATTGCAAATCTTGAATTGGATGTTATGGGAAACAATATCTTTGATTCCGCGGTGTTAACGCATAGACAGTGATGGAAACAGTAACTTCCAAACATTCAGAGTAACATAGATTATTAGAACGCAGTGCTCAGTGAGAGTCAGAGCTAGGAATTCCAGTGGGATAATGAACATTATATCTGACTTACATGTTATTGAATTCAGGCCTTATCATATAAAGTGTGACGCGGCAGTATTTCACATTGCCAGTTTTCTTAAATGACTACAAAACAGATACATTACGAAGTGGGCGGGAAAGCAGAGATTTACTGAAGGACAGACTTTGCTTACTTGTTTGGTTAAGCCTAGGTAGTGGCCAGGAAGGGAATGTGTAATTACCAATCAGTTCATGGAATGGCAAAGTGGTCGACCTCAAATGTCCACAAACATTCAGAAATCTCGTGCTAAGGGATGGTGCAGTCGAGATACCGTTACTTCCTGGAAAGGGTCTTGCAGTTTGCGGTAGAGTTCATTATTGGAGTATTAATGAAGTCGTGTGCCAAGCCCAATATTGCCAGTTATAGTGCTAATTTCAGATATAATTAGTATATAAGAAGAATCAAGTGTCGTGTGTAAAACTGGTGCTCATCAATCATGACCGGATACAGCAAGTTAGTGACCACGTCCTACATCACTGGAGCCATGGCTTAAATTCCACTGGCCAGGGGACGACAGAGGAACAGCCGGCAAAGTGATCATACCAATCTCACATGTTGTTTCTCTTAATTATGTAATATATTTGTTTTGGACGCGAATTGTCAGAAATTATAGCTGTGTAAGTTTAATTTTCTTGTAAGTTTAGGCGTATAACGTGTACATCGCAGTCGCCGCCACTGTAAATAGAGTTGTTTACCATTCGCGCACAATGGTTGTGTTTATTTCTTTGAGGTGTTGGTGATATTTATTTTTCTATGCCAGCATTTAGATCAGATTTTAATATGCAGAGTTATGTACAGTTCACGTTGGTGAAGTTATTATTTGACAACATATTCATGTATCGCAATCAGCAGGAGTTTTTATTCTCATGGTGTCACCAAGTAGTTGGTGATAATAACATTTGTTGTGTGCAGGGAGATGTTTTTGTTGTTGTTGTGATATGCTACTCAGCCTGTTGAGATTTCATTTTTTAATCATATCCGCATCGTTACCCTTGAAATCCAGTTGAGATTGTTTTATTGCATTTTATTAGAGCAACGAGTAATGAAGCCATTGTTGCTACATCGAAGCTGATAAATTGGTTGTGAATGGGTTTAACGTCGACTTGTCCGTCATAAGGAAAATTACGAGCATTTATTGGGAAATTTATCCTGAGCAAAAGAATAGAGGTGTTGTTATATCAGTGGGTTTAGCTTAGACGTATATGATGAATAATGAGAATGTAGAAGGAAATAATCAAAAAGTGCGCTAAATGATGGAATAGCGCAGTAATATGGTATATCGAGGTTATGAGAATAATTTGAGGCATTCAACGATATAAATGAGGATAAATAAAATATGTAGAGGGTTAACGTGTAAAGACATTGCTCACTACAACTAGCACTTTCAACACTATGCCCGTAAGGGATGCGGGCGCGCTGCTTTCCTGCATCTGGACGTGATTTTCTCCTGTGTTTATATCCAGCTGCACGTATCAGGTACTGTTTCCGTCCCTTGGTTGGAGGTAATAGTTCTTCTAGTGACCACTAGAATGCAGCAGTTATATAGAATTTCGAACTGAAACGATAAACAGTGTACTTTCTCCTTGCCGTGATCTCAACCGAAGCACTCGGTGTGCCGTGTCACGCTGTCAGCTGTGTTACTGTGTAAACATGTCTTCACGCCGTGCCGGCTCAGTGTTAGTAATATTTTTGATATTTTATCGGGATGAAGCGGGTTCAGAGATGGATGAAAGGGATGACGACTCTGCTTACGAATCGTATAACGTATCAAGCGATAGTTCAGGTAAGATTATTATTTATTACGTCAGTTTGGAACGTAAGTGTTTAGCTGTATTATTTTAGTCACGAACGAGACATCGGGAAGTGCGGACGTGTGAGTGAGCTGAGGTGCGCAATATGGGAATAACGCTACAGCAATAAAGGCTAAGAATTGGAAGATGGCATGGTGCAAGGCGGTGCTGGAAGGAAGGTGGAGCTGAGAGAGGAAGAGAAATTAGTGGTTATAAAGGACTGCTGGAGATTATATTGTGTGTGACGGTTATTGCGACGTTGCTGGTGGTAGGAGGTAGAGGTATAGAAAAGAACCCAGGTCCAAACCAGGGACCGTTCGGTTGGGAGGAGCTTGAAGAGATCAAGAGAGTGGTGAAAGAAGCGAGCAAAGGAGAAGAAATAAAGGAAATGATGCAGGAACATCAGGCAACCCAAATGAAGGAGATGAAGGACTTAAACATTTTTATAAAAGAAGAAATTGGAGGGATAAATGACAAGTTAGCGGAGATAGAAGATGAGGTAGGGAGCTTGAAAAAGAAGGTGGTGTACTGGAAGAGTAATTAACAGCAATGAAGAGAGAAGTGAGGTTAGCGAGGAACGAATCAGCAAGAAAAAATGTGTTTGTGTATGGTGTACCTGAGGAAGGAACAGAATCAAAAGTGGAATTAGTATTGAAAGTGGTAGACATAGTTTCGAATAAAATGAAGATAAACTTCTCTGAGGTTGATATAGATGATATATGTAGAGTGGGAAGGAACAAGGGACATAGGCCGGTGAAGTTAAGATTAATATCAACACTGATGGTTGATATAATTCTGAGGAATGCTGGAAATTTGAAAGGACCGAACATTTATTTGAAGGCTGAGATAGAGAAAGAAGACAGGATGCGGTTGGATGTCTATATACGGCATATGTGGCGTGCTAGAACTCAGGGATTGCGAGTCAAGATAGTGGGGAGGTGTCTGGTAACTTCAGGCAGAAATTGGTCGCGATCGTGGACACAAGAAGAACTGCTGAGGATGGAAAAATGTGAGGAGGAAATGAGTTGCAGAAATCGAGAGCAGGGCGACATCAGTACGGAGAAGAAAGAGAGAAGACGGGACTGCGGTGTCAGTGGGCAGTTAGCGGAGACAGCAGAGTCCTTGGTGAGTCAGAACAACCCAGGAAGGAGTGAATCAACAAGTACGACACTAAACCGAAGTGAAGTGGATATAGGTAGTGAAGAGATGGCGGGAAGGGAAACGAGTCAGGTTAGTGACTCAACCTCCCCGAATAAGAGAAATGCAGAAAGAAACCTGGAAAGAAAGCAGGCGTTGAATAAGGCAGGATCGTTAAGTTTAAAAGATCTATGGGGTGGGAAAAAGGCTCTGGCACGGAAAAGGGGAAAGATGGGGGGAGAAGAAAGAGAGGGAAGGAGAGAAGGATGGGTTGGAGCCAAAAGGAAGAATCACGAGAAGTAAGGGGGGAAGTGGTGAAATGCATAAGTATAGGGAGGGAGGGGAAGGAAATAAATAACTAGAGATGGTGATAGGGGTGCTGAATATTGAGGGGTTGATGGGGAAGTTAGGGAATAAGGAAATTGTGGATTTAGTGAAAGATTTTGAATTTATTGCTCTAGTAGAGACGTGGTTAGGGAAGGGGGTTGAAATTACATGGGACGGCTATAGAGTAGTTAACGTGTTAAGAAAAAAATAGGGAAGAGAGGCCGAAACCCAGGGGGCATAGTAGGTTTAATAAGAAATGAGATAGCTGAATGGGTGGAGACGTTACAGACTAGGGTAGAAGGGGTAGTGTGGTTGAGAGTAAAAATGGGGAAGGGGGCAGCGGAAGCAATTTGTCTGGCACTGCTTTATAACCATCCAAGCGATTCAGTTTATGCAAATAAACATTTTTTGACGAACTGATTGAAGAAATAAACACAATTAAAGGGATGTATGTTGAAGATGGGATGATTTTATTGGGGGATTGGAATGCGAGAGTGAGCAATAGGGTACCGGTGTACGGTAAAGAAGTAAAAGTAGACGGGGAACTGCAAAGAAAGAGTAATGATAATAGTGTAAATAGTTATGGAGAAAGGTTATTAGAGTTATGTGCTATAGAACATTTATTTATTTTAAATGGGTGGATGAAGGGGGATAGTGTGGGAGAGTTGACGTATATTACAACAAATGGAGGGAGTGTAGTGGATACAGGAATAAGCTCAGAGATAGCGTTAAGGAGAATAATAAGTTTTGAGGTGTTAGAATGTGGGTTAACGGAACATATGCCTATCAAAATAAAATTGAGAACTGTGGTTGCAGATGAGAAGGGAAAGATGGAGGAAAGTAGGGAGAGATACAGGAATGGAGGATGGAAGTATGTATGGGATGATAATACTAAAGAGAAATTGAGACGGCATTTGAGAGAGGAGGGAGATATATTAAGGGTAGGAATTGAAAGTGCGGCAGAAGGGAATGATATGGATGACGTGCTAAAATTAATAGAACAACCTGTATGGAGGGTGGGGAAGAAAGTGAGGAGAACGGTAGAGGGAAAGAAGAGTAAAATGAATGGATGGTTTGATGAAGACTGCAGGAGAAAAAGTGAGGTTGTAATGAGAGCCCTAGCGGAGTTTAGGAAGGAGGGTGTGCAAGAAAAAAGGAAGGAATATTGTAGATTGAGAAGGGAATATAAGGAGGTATTGAATGAGAAGAAAAAAGGATGGAAGGAGGCGGAAGCTGAAAAAATAAATAGATATTGTAGAGAGAAGAAATTCGAGAGGATTTAGGAGTCAATAAACAAGATCAGAAGAACGAAACCGGTGGGGAAGGCTGAAAAATAGGAGAAAACGAGTGGGTTAGGCATTTTAAAAGGCTTTTTAGAAGGGGAGGGGAAATTGGGTAGAGAAATAGACAAGACACATATGGGAAAGGAATTGGAAGTAGTCATTACAATATTGGATGGGGAGATAACAAGGCAGGAGGTAATTAGAGTATAAAAAAATGCTAGACCCAAGGCTGTAGGAGGTGTGAATGGTATTTCCAATAGTGTATGGAGGAGGTTGGGGCGAATGAACCGATGTTGAGGGGGATTGTGAAATTCTTTAATAGGTTGCTGGAAACGGGGAAATTTCCTAGAGAATGGAGGAAAGGGATATTATGCCCTATTTATAAAAATAAAGGAGCTAGTAGTGATCCTAACAACTATAGAGGAATTACACTCCTAGACTCGTTGTCGAAGGTGTACACAGGGGTCTTGGCGAATAGGATAACAAATTGGGCGGAACAGTACGGTAGGATATCTGAGTTCCAAAATGGATTCAGGAAAGGAAGGAACACAGTCGATAATGTTTGGATTCTGGACACTTTGATTACAAAGTATGTGCGGATAGCAGGGCGTAAATTATATATAGCAGCAATCGATTTAGAAAAAGCATTCGATACGGTCAGCAGGGGGGGGCGTTATTTTTGAGATTAAGGGAGATTGGAATGTCGAAGAAAATGAGGGTGGCAATAGAAACAATTTATGAGGAAGTGTTGGTGATTATTAAATTGCAGGATGGAAGGTTGAGTGTTTTGAATCAAAAAGCGGGGTGAGACAGGGATGTAAGCTATCCCCGATATTATTTATATTATCTATAAATAATATTTTAGAGGGTCATGGTGGAGAGGCATGGCAATGTCCTTGGGTAGGGAAAATGGAGGTTCTGGGGTTGCTATTCGCAGATGACCTATTGATTTTGGCTTTGACTGCAAATGGGTTGCAAAAAGGGTTGGACAAGGTAGTTGAGTATACTAGGAAATGGTCTCTCAGAGTAAATGTAAGAAAGACTCAGATAATGGTGTGTAGGAAAAGGGGTGGGAGAAAGAATAAGGAAGTCTGGAGGCTAGATCAGGAAGAAATTAGACCAGGGGGAAAAATTGAGTATCTAGGTGTAATAATTATTAAGAATGCTTCTTGGAAAAATCAGTGTAAGAGGGCAAAATTTAAAGGAAGAGGGGCGCTTGCGGCAGTAGGGGTATTAGAAAAGAAATTTCCAGATATTAAATATAAAATTCAGAAAACGGTGTTTAAATCACTTGTAATTGGCAAAATGCTATTTGGGGTCGAAGTATGGGGAATGGAGGAGGGCAGGGGTGAACTTAACCAGGTGGTGGCGAAATTTTGTAAGATCATGATGGACTTTCCGAACTGTACTGCCAATGTCGGTGCTAGATTAGTCTGTAAAGAATCGATAGAGGTTGAAATAGCTAAGAGGGTGTTCAAGTATTGGATTAGATTGGAGGAAGGGAAGGGGGAACATTAGTACAAGAAAAGTTTCGTTTTCAGAAAAGTATGACGAATGAAGGTTACTGGGTGAATAAGTGCAAAAAATGGTTACAAAAGTTTGGATTGGGGGTATATGGTGAGGTCTGGAGGGGTGGTAGAAATAAATGGGTATGGGAAAGGATAAAGGGAAAACAACTAGCTATTGAAAGACAGAGCTTAATAGGGGAATGTAGAGAGAGAGTCTCTTTATCAGTATTAAATAAATTGGTGGAAGTAATAAACCCGAAAACGGAGTTTGAGGGTAGAAGGGATAAGAGAGGTTTGTATTGGTGTGTATTGGATATTCCGAGGAACAGGGGATGGGTAGGTAGTGAGAATAGTGATAGATGTGTGTTATGTGGAGAGAAGTGGGAGGACCTGCATATTTTTAATCAATGCCGAGCTTTGGCGGAGATAAAGATCAAATTACTAAGTAAGAAGGAGCTGACATGGTAGGGGGAACTATAAGATGACATCTTGGTTATGTAGAGAGTGGAAGAAAGGAACGAATATAGCGAAATTCTTAAATGTGGCCAGAGCTAGATTTATACAGAAATTGAGGGAGTAACAGGGGTTGTGCAGATAATGTGGTTCTTGCCGAGGGAGAAAGGGGGTAGGCATTCTGCTCAGAGGAATGGATATCCGCCTTGAGCAGATGCGGGAAGGGTATCAGGGTAACCATGGTACCAGAAGAGGGGGCTGTAGTATTAGGGAAAAGGGGAGAACACCTTGCCCTGTGGAAAAAAGACCCGCCTGGGGCAAGTTGTTGGGAAGTAGATAGAGACGTAGTAGGATGGGAGGAGGTGATTGATTAATGACTTGAGGAATATGAGAGTGGATGTGTTTATGAGAAGAGTTGGTAACAATGGAAAGCCTGAGAGAATTAGGGAAGAGTTTAGAAAAGGGGAGGTTGAGTAGGCTTGAGGGTAGTGTGAATTTAAGAAGCTGATATATAGTGTAAGTGGATAGTAAAAAAAAACTTGTGAGATGACTGAGTGAACTAATGGACCAGGAATGGAGTACTGTCTGTTTGTGTGTAAATGAGGAGTAAAAGATTGTTTAAGTGTCGCTTAAGTGTATTTGTGTGAGGAGGGAGTATAAAGAAGGTGTATGTAGTAGAATTGAGATAGATTAAGTGGGACGGGAGTTAAGGAGAAAATGTTGGCAGTATGGACATTATGAAAGTAAGTCATATAAAAAAAGTTAAATGGTGTAGATGCCTTGATGAGGGGTGTAAAATTGATTGGATTCTTGATGTTTATGTACTAAGTTTAATAGGATGGAACAAATGGGATAAATTTAACAGTTTTAGGTAAATGTGGTGCTGTAGATTGAGAAGACAGTGAACTAATGGACTTGGAATGGAAACTGTTTGTTGTGTGCAAGTGAGATGAAAAAGAAAGTTATTTAAAGTGTTATGATGTGGGATGTAAAATGGTTGGTAGTTGATGTTTAAGTCTTGAGAAAATTAGATAAGAGTTGAGAAAAGGGGAGGTTGAGAGTAGGCTTGAGGGTATTGTAAATTTAAGAAGGCTGGTGTATAGTTTAAGTGGATAGTTGAAATGAAAAAAAAAATTGTGAGATGACTAAGTGAACTAATGGACCTGGAATGGAGTACTGTCTGTTTGTGTGTAAATGAGGAGTAAAAAAAATATTGTTTAAGTGTTGTTCAAGTGTATTTGTGTGAGGGAGTATAAAGAAGGTGTATGTAATAGAATTGAGAGAGATTAAGTGGGCCTGGAGTTAAGGAGAAAATGTTGGCAGTATGGACATTATGAAAGTAAGTCATATAAAAAAAGTTAAATAGTGTAGATGCCTTGATGAGGGGTGTAAAATTGATTGGATTCTTGATGTTTATGTACTATGTTTAATAAGATGGAAGAAATGGGATAAGTAATAGTTTGATGTAAATGTGGAGAGAGGAGAAGGTGACGTATCGAGGGAAGAGGGAGGGGTTGGGCCTTGACCCAACCCAAAGAAGTAATGTTCGAGCATGTCTGCACGGGAAGAAAAAGGGGAGGGAAGATAGACAGCTGACGATGAACAGAGTAGGTGTGACGTACTTAGCGGAAGTGTGTGACAGGCTATGTGTTAGGTCCGGTTTCCGCCAGCTGGCTTCTCACACATGGTAGGGTAGGAATACATTGTCAGCAAGTGTGGGTGAGATATGAAATCAGTTCTGATGTGGCCAGGCTGGTTGCTGCGGTCAACGGGTTGGTGGGCATGTATTCCATACCAGGGCTGACGCAGCGACCAGTCTACTAGTTTTCTTTTTTAGGTGGTAGGTTGGAGTAGGGGATTGGGGTAGTTTGTAGTGCGGTGCTTCCTGCACGTATGCTGGCTATCCGCGTACGTATGGGAGGACACTGGGTAGATGTACAGGTAGATAATTTAGTTAAGTAGTTTTAGGAGAGATGTAGTGCCTATTGTTTGTTTGTTTTGTGTTTCGCTCTGTCTCTGTCTTTATTACCTGTAAACCGGTGGTGTACACTAGGGTGGGTAATAAAGATATGTATGTATTATTTTACTCCGAATACAAAAATTGAAATACTCCGCCTACAGAAATTTGTGTTAATTTTTTTGTTTAGGCGAAGAGACGCAGGCTGATGATTCACCTGTGCCGGGAACATCTGCTAGATCATCTGAACCTGATGATGAGTGGTCAGAAACAGATGACCAACCACAGCTACCTGTCTTCCAATCGGCATCTGGTTCTACTCAGTTTTGCGCGGGGAGTGACGAAATGGATTGTTTCAGTAACTTTTTAGTGACGATGTGATCAAAAATATAAAAACAGAAACTAACAGAAATGCAGGTACGACAATTGCGGCAATGAAACGTCAGGGCAAATTGAAGGAAAATTCCATATGGCATCGGTGGTCGGCAGTAAAACTTCACGAAATTTGTTGGTTTTTGCAACAATTTTGCAAATGTGTGTGGTGAAGCTACCCAAACTTAGTGATTATTGGTCTACTGATCCCTTCTATCAGACACGATTTGCCAGTCGATTGTTGAGTCGTGATAGATTTTCCGGAATTTTATTTATGTTGCACTTAAATGACAATGCCACCTTCATCAAGAAGGGGGAACCTAATCATGACCCACTACATAAACTCAGGCCTTTCTTTGATTTTTTGTGCACAAATGCATTGCCAGTTTTCAGCCTTATGAGAACCTAACAATAGATGAGGCAATATGTACCTTTCGTGGTGGAGTAGGTTTTAGGGTTTAAATGAAGAATAAGCCCAATAAGTACGGTATGAGAATGTATGTACTTTGCGATGCGACAACAGGCTACGTACTGAATTGTGAAATATATACGGGATCCGCAGGGAACGTTGACAACAGCATTCAGGCTCTTGTAGATAGATTATGCTCACAGTTTTTCGGTAAGGGCCACTGTATTTACATGGACAGGTACTATACTAGCCCCTCCCTACTGAATATGCTGTGGCAAAAGAAAACCCTGGATGTTGGAACTGTCATGAAAAACAGGAAAGGTTTACTACCAAAGTTCAAGACAAAGAAATTGAAGCTGAAGATGGTTTTCCGGGGTTTCCCATTTTCACACCAGGCAAATGCTGGTTCTGTACCTTAATTAAGGCTACGGCCGCTTTCTTCCAATTCCTAGGCCTTTCCTCTCCCATCGTCGCCATAAGACATATCTGTGTCGGTGCGACGTAAAGCAAATGGCAAAGAAATTGAAGAAGGACGAGATGATATTTTTGAGAAAAGGGCACCTTCTTGCTGTGAAGTGGAAGAGCAAGCGGGATGTTTTATGCCTTTCAACGAAACATAAGGCTTCCACTACACTTGTTTCTGGTAGATCGAAGGATGGTGTCGTACAGAAACTAAAGACTGACGTAGTCATCGATTACAATATAAATAAAACTGGTGTTGATAGAGCAGATCAACTGAACAGTTATTGCCCATTTGCACGGAAGACAATGAAATGGTGGGAAAAGCTCTTCTTCCATTTGTTCCTTATGTCTGTTGTGAATGGTTTCATTCTATATAAAGATATCTCAAACTCAAAGATACCTTTTGTGGATTACATGAGAGTGATCAGTTCGCGGTTAGCAGCTAAAGGAGAACGAGACATCTCAAGGCTGGAACGTACTCGCCATTTTCTAGAAAAGGTTCCTCCAACGAACAATAAACTGAATGCTACTCGTTATTGCAAGGTATGCTCAGACAGGGGCAAGAAGGAAAGTGGTAAGAGCGTCAGAAAAGAGAGTAGATGTTGGTGCAAGGACTGTGTATAGTCCAATGTTTTGAGGACTACCATACGAGAACAAACTATTCCTAAATAGAAAAATATTTTATTCCCCTGCATTTGTCTTTATTTGTGGCCAAGTAGTCGCATCAAATGATTATTTTTTATTGTTTGAGCAAGCTTATTGGTATAACCTCAATGTAATTTTTTCCGTACTATTTTTTCACGTTTTTCATAAGACTAGTATAATTAAATTACTTCAGATATTCACTTGTTGATTAACACATTCATTTTGGATGGTTGACACCTTCATACGGTACAAAATTTAGGCCTGCAATATGTTTCGCTGATCCATAATAACGTGTTAAAATTAGCAAAAAGACCCAGTTCACAGCCAGGATCCATGTTAAAATATGGTAGTGTTGAAAGTGCTAGATAAAGACAAAATTTGAATAATACAAACTACACAAGAAATTATCGGATGTTTACTTATGTGAGGCGTAAGTGAAGCACACTGGCCGTGCAGTATGGCTAAGTTCATTTAATTTTAAATAATATCAAGTGGTTCCCAATGTGATCTTTGTTGGGTATATGATGTCGCCGTGATCCACTATAATTTGATGTGGAGTAGCGTCATCCGGTGATCTTTCTTGCGTGAAGTATGATTGATTAATAGGCTTTGTTTTACCATGAGAGGTTACTCGAGTTATGTGAAGCAGGAGACAGCCATTAATAACTTGATCTTGGACATGGTCGCGGCTGATTTCAATGAAGGTACCCATGGACATAGATATCTTGTGGCTTACAACGATGTGCGTGAATCGGATGTAAATACATTAGTAAAGGGTATTAGCACATTTATTGTATTAGTGTTTCAGATATATTTTCTTTCTATTTTGATTTTGTCGTAGGGCACGCAGTGGCCGACTGTGATGCGCATTGTAATAGATTTTCTTTAACCCGCCATCGGTATCGTTGTTAGGTAGCCCCTAACAAAAACATTCCTTATTAAGAAAAGTTTTTTGGTTTGAATCATCGCGTAACGAAGGAAAACATGTGACTCATAAACTCATTTGAGAATACCTGGAGTTTGAAAAGTTTGAGTCTTAAACCAAAAAACTTTTCTTAATAAGGAATGTTTTTGTTAGGGGCTACCTAACAACGATACCGATGGCGGGTTAAGACGGAAGCCTTAAATTTAAATGTTAGGGTAACGAGAGCTCGCGTTAACTAAACCAAGCGACATGTAAGATTCATTTCATGGATAAATCATAGCAAACAGCAAACATAATAAATGTTAACATCACTGAACAGCGCACCTTATAAATTGGAAACTGTATTTGTGTTAGATTAAGATCTGTTGATCCTGTAATTGTGAAAGTAAGAGACGTATTTTGTCATGTTTAGGCACGCTAATTTACGGTTTCGTGAGGGACCCAGTATGATCTACAACTTCTTATCAATAAAGATGTCAGACGTAATAGCTGTTCAGATGATTAGGTGAATTAATTTAGCTTAAGGTAATTGACATCCTACCATTTTATTTTGACAGTAAAGTTAGCAGTAAATTTGTAAAGGTATTATGATAATAAGTTAGCTAGTAATGTCCTGAGTAAAAATTCTAAATGTCCGATAGAGACATCCAGCCATTAAAGATTACTTGAATTTATAACATGAAATATGTGAATCCCGGCAATGTTCTGAGTTATAGGATCTTATGTGCAACAATATTAACATTTTAATGGTGAAGGAGAATAACAAAGCGTTCTGATCAATTTACATATATGATTCAGATGAGTGAGTAGCCATTGAGTTGGTGAGTGTCATTCATTTCTAATCACGTGATATTATAGAAAACATTTGCATTTGATTCAATTACTTTTGAGTGTATTTAATCAGTGAGAAAAGTCATTTTAGCCGTGATTATTCCACTTTGAATTTATCTGGTACCGATTCACTCGTCTTTGTTTATGTTTGTGGTTGATTTCACCGCTATTTACACTGGTCTCTCTCACACAGAGATACACACGCGCGCGCGCGCGCGTAAGAATGATAATCACCAGTTTTCTTTTATAATAAATGATATACATATTTAACCCCAGTCGTTTATTTATTTCAGTAGTATAGCTTAGCGTATCCCCTTTGTAGCGAAGCACCTAGACAGTCAAGAGAACGTGACCGCCCCTGAAGAAGAGAGTCATCTGCGGTGAGTATATTCTTTTTTAAGAAGCAGCTGTGGCAGATCCCAGGAAGTTCGAGTCGTCGCAGACAACACATTGCGAAGTGTGCAGTACTATCCTGTACCACAAAACTCCAGAAGAGAGTACGTATACCAAAATATATCAGCCTAAATATATACACTAAATCTACATACATAAAATAAGAGTTGTGTCTGTACATTGCTCGGAATATAAAAAGAATGGCATTTCTGTATCGGTCGTGTCCATAGTAGCAAGGAAATGCACTATTTAATTTTCCGTAATTTCTCTCTGTCTGTCTGTCTGTCTGTCTGTCTGTCTGTCTGTCTGTCTGTCTGTCTGTCTGTCTGTCTGTCTGTCTGTCTGTCTGTCTGTCTGTCTGTCTGTCTGTCTTTATGTATGTACACGCCTCACGAGAAAACGGCTGAAGAGAATTTGATCAAAATGGTTATGTAGTGTCCGGGAACAAGTCGCTACAATCTAGACCATAAACAATCCTATTCACGCTGAAAAATGTAGTTTAGGGGAAGGCCAAAAATTTAATTCTCAAATATGTATGTTATTAGTGGTCTTATCTTAATGAAAATCGGTATGCAAAGTCGAGAAAGAAGTTGCTACAATCTCGGCCATAAATAATCTTATTCATGCAGAAAGAAATGGTAGTTTAGGGGAAGGCCTAAATTTTAATTCTCAAATTTTTATATTAGTGTCCTATCTTAATGAAAATCGGCATGCACAGTCAGGAAATGAGTCGCTACAGTCTAGGCCGTAAATAATGTTATTCACTCTGAGTGGAATGGTAGTTTAGGGGAAGGCCTAAATTTAATTCTCAAATATTTGTGTTATTAATGATCCTGTCGACAAATACTACATTACTGAAGTTATATAGTAATAAATTTCCGATCATTTACATCATACAATTTTACTGTACCGGTTATGATAACAGAGATATTCATGAATTTGGATTTTTGTTGCAAAGTCCATATCAGTGCCAAGTCACGAGAAAATGGGTAAATATAATTTAATGAAAATCGTTATGTAAATTCGGGGAATAAGGAACTACAGTCTACGCTATAAATAATTTCGTAAGGCGCCATAATATCACAGAGTCGAAAGAAAACTCAATGTTAAGGCCTCCAATACCGAAAGCTCATAACATTGAACAACAATAACATTACATTGACCATTGTTTGTTTTGATGAGCTTTGTGTGTTCTGTTGCGAGTCATGTCCGATAGATGGGATTACTGCTGTATACCGAGTATTTTTTTAAAATTTGCTTTATGTCGCACCGACACACACAGATATTATGGCGACGATGGAATAGCAAATGGCTAGGAGTGGAAAGGAAGCGGCCCTGGCGTTAATTACGGTACAGTTCCAGCATTTGCCTGGTGTGAAAATGGGAGACCACGGAAATCCATCTTCATGGCTGACGATAGTGGTTTTCGAACCCACTACCTCCCGGACGCAAACTCACAGCTGCGCGCCCCTAACCGCACGGCCATCTCGCCCGGTCGTACCGAGTATAACAGCCAGCCTGAACATTGGCGGGAAGTAGCTGGGGTGTTAGACAACTTTCTTCTTAAGCATGCAATTCCTCTGGTTCATACATTTTCTGATACTACTGGTACGTAACTAACTGTTTCATCATAGCATTCGAGCTGTTCAATCCCTGCCCTGAGGCACTGATTGGAATGAGCAGAGTGTATATTTAACGGAACAAGGGCAGAGGAGTATTCACGGCAGTCTGCAGCCTGGTCATTCCAGTACTGGAACTTTGGACTGTTAGATCGGCATCGTAGTACTGTTTGATAAAAGTGAGAAAATGTGCGCTTTTTCATTTGAGCGAATATTTTATATGATAACATTGTTTTTAATCCCTACATTCCTACTGACGTTTTTTTAATGGTCTAAGTTCACTGTAGTAAGGAAAACCACAGAGACAGTCTTTCGGAGAATCCCGTATCGAAGCACGGCTACAGTAGCTAGTAGTTAATAATGAAGACATAGAAGTGAACTCACCAAATGGCACATTACTTATCCAACAGTTGAGCACGCCTGTTCTTCTGACTGGCAAACATTTCAATGACTCTGTTGTTGAAGTTGGGCATTTCACTAGATTCGTCCTTACGAACTGAATAAACAGTGAATGAATTCAGTCCGTTTTGACCCATATTATTAAAAGATAACTATTGACTCTTCTTAATGTGCTGAAATGAGGAGGGCACTCTGCGTTTCGTTCACCTGTAGCCAAATTTCTCTCACTGTTGATGGAGCACATTTATACCCATATCTCAACGAACAGGAAACTTTTAAAAGCACTTGGATTGTCATTCAAAGAGAACTTAGGTACTGTATCGACTAAAATTAATATACCGTACAGTTGATTCAACGTATTACCCAAATGCAGAGACTCAACACTGGCGAAGTGTAATTGGTATTGTTCATTCCTTAGCGCGATGATGTATACATTTCCATGGAACTTCCGTAAGTTGTTCGTTTCTAGTAACGGCTAGACTTGATAACGTTACTGAGAGTTCCTCGTTCTACTGCTAACGAACTGAGTTCTCATCTCTGGTGTCAGCTTCTGTGGTGGACAGCAAAGTCTCCTGACGTAAGTCAAGCTGAGCAATTGGCACAAACTGAGTCGGTCGTCTGGAAAAGGGGACACGTCCACAAAATTACATTTAACAGGGGAGACACAAAATGGAATGAAGCTTGAAATTATCGAAATTGCATATAAATAGTAAATGAAATGGCGTATGGCTTTTAGTGCCGGGAGTGTCCGAGGACTATAAATAGTAAAAGGCCATTTATTCCTATAATACGGATTTCAGATTCCATGCCTGATGGTAGGGAAACAAATTTTTTTCTGGATGCGTACAGTATTCCGAGTGAACTGAGTTTTCTTAGAAAATGAAAAATAAATTTTCATACCTGTCCCTTAATTTTGTTTTTAATTCGATTTTATCATTACAATGTCTCTTTTCAATCAACATTTAGAAATTAGAGAATTATGAAGTGATTACAAACAAAGCACATATTGTAGTTCTGACAAACAAAATCTCCAAGCATGTTCATTCCGTGTTATAGGATATTATATTGTTCAATACGGTTCATGTTCTCTTATCAAGAACTGACCTTGTAAACATTGTAAAGAATGAATTATAGTCCCTGACCGTAGGTTAAGAATAGAAAATAAGAACTGCAAGTAGCTTCTCTGTAAGAGGATCAGAATTCTTCTTCATGCAGAGCTTCCTGCTCAGTAATTGGACAGTTGTTGACAGTGTCATGGTAGAAACTGACATCTTATCACCAATATACCGTATAAGTTTCCTCATGTCGTTGAACTCCTTAATATTAACCACCTGATAGAAAAATGTTTGGAAGCTTTTATTCTTGATGGCAAAGTATCATTTGATGAGAACCACGTATTATGGTAATGGTGGCCAGGGTGGAAAGTTCACGTACCAAGCAAACGACCGTGTTTCGGAACTGAATCTTAAAAATGATGCGATATCGGGATGAACATGTTCTGCTTGTGTGTGTGTATCATAATGAACAGCTGTAAACGACATAACACTGTGAAGACTTTAAATACTTTAAGTATTACCTGTAGTGTAATATAGTCCGTGTATGTCACTTATGAATTGTAGGTAGGCCTATATAAATTGGATCCCTCAAAAGAGCTAACCAACATAGAAAATGCCGTGACTATTATAATTTATTCCATTCAAGTTCATATAAACATTGTAAATCTACAATTTACAAGTACATAAAATTTATTTCCATGCGTAGATTGTTAGTAAACTGCCTAAAATATTTAGGTATAAGTTACTATTTAAAAAAACAGAGCTCAACTATTATGGAGAAACAAGCTCTGTATCACAGTGTGAAAGCTCTTAGAACTTCTTGCGTAAAGGATTGAAAAATTACAATAGGATTTTTCAACTATTAAATACACTATATTCAAATAGATATTTGTCTTAGGGCACTTCTATAGTTCGTTTCAGTCTAAGATTGTTTCTACGCAAGTAAATACATATTTTATTCAATGGGGTAAATCCCCTGGGAGTGAGCCGGATTTAAGTAATATATAGGGAGAACCATGTGAAGCATATTTAATTCCTTATCATTTTAAGTTTCAATCGTGGGTGCGCTTCACTTTATTCAAAAGTCTTGGAAAGTTGTGAAGCAGACTACAATTTCAACTCTTGCCTGCCAGTGAAAGAAGGAGGCCTGCTTCCTGATATATAGAGTATGCTGCAGTCAAACTGCACTGTTGAGGACTTCTTTCGTGGGGAGGATTCTGTGATAACTGCAGAGGAAAGAAGTGTGGAGGAGTTTGTAGCATAACAAGGAGAAGAAGAGAACAGTGAAGTGATACTTACCAGTACTGAGGCAGATGCTGCAGTGGACACTTAATGTACACATCTGTCATCTATAGAGGGGCCTGAGAATTATTTTCATAACCAACCGTTATGTAGTTGAAAAACCAATAGAGGATGTTAGAGATAAGAAGTATAAACATAAATCTATTCCGGTCTCTCTCGGTAGGAAGCAGTGTTTGTGTAGCTTTCTGTCAGGAATAAGTATGTGTTAATGTTGCAATTAAAAGTTTTCAGCATCTCAAATTTTACCCTGAATCAGTACATTATCTCCTGGGCTTTATACACTGACTGACAGAGCAAATGCAACACCAAGAAGGAGTGGTCAGAACTTTATGCCAATTGCAGGGTAGACTGACGTCACTGAGGTATGCTCATGATGTGAAATGCGCCGCTGTGCTGCGCACGTAGCGAACGATAAATGGGATACGGCGTTGGCGAATGGCCCACTTCGTACCGTGATTTCTCAGCCGACAGTCATTGTAGAACGTGTTGTCGTGTGCCACAGGACACGTGTATAGCTAAGAATGCCAGGCTGCCGTCAACGGAGGCATTTCCAGCAGACAGACGACTTTACGAGGGGTATGGTGATCGGGCTGAGAAGGGCAGGTTGGTCGCTTCGTCAAATCGCAGCCGATACCCATAGGGATGTGTCCACGGTGCAGCGCCTGTGGCGAAGATGGTTGGCGCAGGGACATGTGGCACGTGCGAGGGGTCCAGGCTAAGCCCGAGTGACGTCAGCACGCGAGGATCGGCGCATCCGCCGCCAAGCGGTGGCAGCCCCGCACGCCACGTCAACCGCCATTCTTCAGCATGTGCAAGACACCCTGGCTGTTCCAATATCGACCAGAACAATTTCCCGTCGATTGGTTGAAGGAGGCCTGCACTCCCGGCGTCCGCTCAGAAGACTACCATTGACTCCACAGCATAGACGTGCACGCCTGGCATGGTGCCGGTCTAGAGCGACTTGGATGAGGGAATGGCGGAACGTCGTGTTCTCCGATGAGTCACGCTTCTGTTCTGTCAGTGATAGTCACCGCAGACGAGTGTGGCGTCGGCGTGGAGAAAGGTCAAATCCGGCAGTAACTGTGGAGCGCCCTACCGCTAGACAACGCGGCGTCATGATTTGGGGCGCTATTGCGTATGATTCCACGTCACCTCTAGTGCGTATTCAAGGCACGTTAAATGCCCACCGCTACGTGCACTATGTGCTGCGGCCGGTGGCACTCCCGTACCTTCAGGGGCTGCCCAATGCTCTGTTTCAGCAGGATAATGCCCGCCCACACACTGCTCGCATCTCCCAACAGGCTCTACGAGGTGTACAGATGCTTCCGTGGCCAGCGTACTCTCCGGATCTCTCACCAATCGAACACGTGTGGGATCTCATTGGACGCCGTTTGCAAACTCTGCCCCAGCCTCGTACGGACGACCAACTGTGGCAAATGGTTGACAGAGAATGGAGAACCATCCCTCAGGACACCATCCGCACTCTTATTGACTCTGTACCTCGACGTGTTTCTGCGTGCATCGCCGCTCGCGGTGGTCCTACATCCTACTGAGTCGATGCCGTGCGCATTGTGTAACCTGCATATCGGTTTGAAATAAACATCAATTATTCATCCGTGCCGTCTCTGTTTTTCCCCAACTTTCATCCCTTTCGAACCACTCCTCCTTGGTGTTGCATTGTCACTGTCAGTCAGTGTATTATGAAAAAGTCTGCGAATTTCTTCTGAACACTCCCAGACACAAACGAATATTCAAGGCAGTCAGCAACGATTGCACGTGAATTTAACACAGGTTCTGGCACATCACATCGTTCCAGAAGAAAATCCTGAAGACTACGTGCCATGTTTGCTGCCTGCACAAGAGTCAAACTCTGTTGAACACTTTGAGGCACATCTTTCTCTTGCTACTCATCATCAGACGGATTCCTATCACTTATTATATCTATTGTTTGAGAAATTGATAAGTTAGCACATACGTCTTTTATGTTACTTATAAGTTACTTTGTGTTACTTTCCTCTAATTCAGAATCCTTGGTTCTGTTGCAAAATACAATTTTGTTGTTGAGTACAGCTGTCAAAGTGAACATAACATATTTCTTTAAAAAACTGGATAAAATTTGCCATCAAATAGGTTGGACTATTTCTAAAATTTACTGTTGAACTTACAGATGTGTTCATTTTATGAATTATGAATAGTGTAGTTTAAATATTCTTTTATGACATTTATGACAGAAAAAACTTCGTTAAGACGTCCCTACAGGGGACAACAAGAAAGAACGTGTTGCGCAGGGAAACTTACTACTGAATATACAAATAAACATTATCCAACAAGGATATAGAAACAATAAATACGACTTTTTCCTACATGAGGGCATTTTACGTTGTGTATCCGCGGGTACAGTGTAAACTATATCTGCCATGTCTAAAGATAAGAGGAAAGTATTATTAAAAGGTATGATAAACGCGAGAAAATAAATATGAAAACCTTTTCCGCTGGGGCTCATAAAATAACAAATGCCCTGAGTAGGGAAAATAGGCGGAGCTGGCCCAGGGGCTACGGCGCAAGATGTCCGCGACGCGCAATCCACCTCTAGCCACGCGTTACGTCCTCTGACAACTTCAGACAATAGGAGGCCGTTATTTTATGGAATACTGTCGAAGGAGGCTATTATAAGGGGGCACCTGACTTGAGAGAACATGGGTTAGCGAACTACGGGGCTTTAGCTGAGTCTAGGCATTATGTATTCTAAGTTGTTGTCTATCTAACCTCCCTTGGCCAACTCTTGTAGGACACTTTATTCTGGTGTGGTGGAGATCGAGCAGAATAAAGCTCCTCCAGGGGCACCCTTGCCTCACGTGCGAGCCGAGCAACATTTGCTGTTGTTGTGTCTGCATTGGCGAAATTGCGGGGATCTTTAGCTGAGTCTATCTAACCTCCTTGGCTAACTCTTGTAAGGGGCACTTCAGCCCTAGGTGAGCAGAGTAAATGCCACTCCTAAGGATTCGAACGTGGAGTTGACATAAACTCAAAAACTAAAGAGCGTATGTTCAATTCAAATATCCTCACCCTGACTGAAATATGTGTACGATGAAGGTGAACTTTCTCAGTAAATGTGGAGACGTGTACATATCAGCAGAAAATTGACTTTGCGAGCTAAGCTGTATTTTTCCGATCTGGTGTTGTAAAGGAAAAAGACAGCGTGTTAGGGCGCAAGACACCTTACTTGAGAGAACTCGGAGTCTTCAACTACAGGTCAAAGCTTGTTCGCTGTGACGTCACTACAACTCTTGCTACTATGATGACGTCATTCCACTCAGATCCTCATTTTTTATGAGGTGAGGTGGAGGAGTAGAATTGCATCAATGGTGTACTGTCAGTCGTGAGGGTGACTAAAAGTGAGGCCTAACTCAGGGAAGAGCTGTGCTACGACACATAGGTAAATAGGCATACACAGAGCCTTATGGAAGCATTCCCTAATTCCTTCTTCTCCTTTTTCTTTATGTTTACCCTTCAGGATCGGCTTTTCCATCGTCCTTAGCGAGGAATCCTACCTCTACCGCCTCAATCGCAGTGTACTGGAGCTACAGACTCTGGGGGTCGGGGGATACAACTGAGGAGGGTGACCAGGAACCTCACCCCGCCTCATCCACGCGTTAACCTCTCAAGACCTAACTGCTGACGTGATTATGGTCAAAAGTTCTAGGTTAACCCATACATTTGACACCAGGCTTAAATTTACAAGGGTGTTACAGTCTCAAGTTTGATATTCGATCCTACGATCAATAGACGAGATGAGACATGATCCAGGGACTTTGATGCTCAGATTGGTGGAAGCTGATGGCTACACATAGGACTAGGGATATAGTGTAATAAATGCTTTATTCATAGGGTGTGTAATATTGGGAAGCATCTTCGAAGTTCTAGAAACGGAGAGCCTAGCATGCACATATCAGCAAAAAATAACTGCACGTGCAAGTTGATTAGCTTTGGATGTATTTGCTGACACATGGAATGCAAAGTTAATTTTCTCTACAAGTTCGTAACTTAGGTACAACCTATCCTCATACTGAATACCCGATATAATGCGTAAGAAATAATGTAGTGCCGGAATTTAGCTCTGCAGGATTTCGCGTATTGTCAGAAATCCCGAATACAGAATAAAATCCCTACCTACACTTCACGTTCGATGCCCCTGAAGGCCTAACGTTGCGTTGACCACGCGTTAACCTCCAAAGGACTTGACATGGTACCAGGGAGATGGTGTAAGACTTAATACATATGCTCTATATATTGAGGCGTAACGCTGAAAAGCGACCTTATGTCTTGGAGAGTTGACCATCTGCGCAAGGTATCAGCCAAAGGAAGGCAAACGCTACGAAAGGCGTGAAAATTAAAGACTTCTTAGCCCTCGTAAACCTAATAGCGTGGGGGCTCGGAAAAGAACAAGAGTTAACCGAGGAAGGTCGGATAGGATAGATAAAAGTGAGTGGCCTAACACAAGTAAGTAGAAGCACACGTATACATGGGCTCTTATGGCACTAACCCGGCGGAGGCTGTGCTAGGGCTTCTTTCACGTATTACCCTAATTCGAGGTTGAATTCTCCTAACCGGATGCCCTTTCTAACTTGCGACTCTCGGTCGAGTGATGTAACATACGTAGGAGGGAGATGGAATACTGCTGTTTGAAACGACTAAAAAGGGGTGTTATGAGCTCTTAGCTTCCGAGTGTTGTATTAGCGGCTACAGAACCTCAAGCTGAGTCTGGCATTAATTATAGTTGTTTAACTTACTTTGAATAGGGAATCGAGGGTTGCTATTAATTTGAAAGGATGAACTATTCCCTAGATAAACTGAGCAGTCAAAAAACCTAAGACAGCATATTCAATTTTTAAATAAAAATTTAATAACTTAAAACTAAAATTAAAGAGTGAAGAATATCAATTACTCTCACAGTAAAGAAATTCCCAAAAATTCAGATCATAGATAATTGACAGGTCGTAACAACCCTGGAAGTAAACATTCAACCGTCAAAATTGAAAAATACAGGTAATTTAATACAATACGAGTGGCATTCAAAATGGCAGGTGAGGGGCTACATTACATTACAAAATACATTCAATGTTTAAGTCATCCTTTTATCGTGAAATTTGTTCTTTCTTTCTTTGTTGGCAACCTGACTACAGTGCCACTCAGCTGACGAAGTATGTTTCTTGAATATTATAATAGGGTTGCCATGTCTGCAGCACTTCGTAACCTAATCAATTTCCTTTCAGGTAATTCTCATGGTGGCCAGTTTCATTAACATGATCCTATGTAAACCGGCTCTAAGGAGGACTCTCTGTTAATTTGTGGTGTTATTGTGTGTTCCAAACTCGGTGCGACTGTGTGCGGCACTCTATGGGTCAATGGCGGAACATGTGGGGATGAGGGAACTGCAGCTGAGAGAAGACACCAGAGTGGTGGAAGAATTGGAGAGAACCCTTAAGGAGACAGACAACAGCCCGAGTTTATGGGAAGAAATGCTGAAAAAGAGTGAGATGGGGATAGAACAGAGGGAGAAGGCATTTGAGAAGAAAGCAAAGGATGCGGAGAAAGCACGTAAGGACAGAGAAGAGGAGGTGGAGAGAGCACGTAAACAGAGAGAGGAGGAAATGGAAAGAGCATTTAAGGATGGAGAGAAGGTTGTTGAGAAGAGAGAGCTTGCGTGCGGGATGAGAGAGAAACTTCCTCCCCAGAGAGAGAGGGGCTGGCGGAACAGAGGGGAAGGTCCACGGTGGCGGGAACTGCTCGTCAAGTACGAACCAGATCACGAATTCTTTCAGCAAATTCCTTATTAAGCGAATTGATGAATTTCCTTCTTGCAAGAAATCCCTGTGTGGACTTGAAGCGCACCGATTTGAACCATGCTGAAGAAGGGGACAGCTGCATGTTGTGGAGGCTCTGGTAGGAAAGGAGAAAATCGAGGTCGAGAGGACTATCTCTCCTTTGGAAGGAGTGACATTGATGTGAACATTGGTACCCACAGACAAGAAGTGCCTGCACTGACCTTGTCAGCCATAGAGGGCCAAGTGGAGGTGGTGATGTACCTGGTGGAGGAGGGAGGTATTACTGGGGAGTTGCTGGGTACTACTCTTGTACAAGCTGCTCACTGGGGTCACCTCGATATAGTGAGGTACCTCAGCACACTAGACTCCACTAGTCTCAATGTTAAGACTAGTAATGTTTACACACCATTACACTGGGCTGCACTTGGAGGTCACTTTGAAGTAGCGAAGTACCTCACCACACTGGACCCTACTAGTCTCAATGCTAACACTAATTGTTGCGCACTCCTGACCCTTGCCAAACGGAGGGGGGAAGGCACCATGAGGTGGTACGCTTCCTAGAGCAGTACTCACTGAACAGGTAAGTTATTTGGACACACAACAGTAATCTAGTGTGTGTCCCTCTATCCGTAGTACGATCCTTACCTTCGCCTTGCAGGTGAGGAGGAGCCCTTCATTCTCTCAGGAGGTTCGGTGCTACAACAGTGAGGGATCCTGCCGGTAACAAAGAACTCTGTGTTGTGTCGTTGCCTGGAAGCGAATGGTATTATGTGCTAAGGTTTGTACCAATGCAAATAAATTATTTCAAGGTAATAAAACTGTTAAATGTGAGTTAGTATTGGCCCCAGCCCCATCTTCCTTGTGATTAAATTAGCATCTCCCTCCTCCTTTGTTCGCGAGGGGTGCAGACCATATGACTCTCCCTAATTGGGAGTTGACTAGAGTAATATACTTGCACAGTATCGTCCAATTAATTGGTGAAGCCGCTCTACAGGCTGAAGACAGTGTGGATAGTCAGCACCATAGATCATCCAGGTAGGTGGTCTCGAGAAACGTTTCCGTTGAAGACACTGGCAACGAAATATGCAGCATGATCTCACAAAGATAGGTGGCCTTCAGATGAGGCAGAGATGGGAAACTTGAAGTAGTGTACGTAATTTTCCCATCACACAGATGACAAGCACTTCAGTCATCTTATAATTTTCATGTTTTCCCTCCTCACCACTACATTTATGCTTTCAGCATTGATCCCTGCAGAAGTATTTGAATTATTTTTTAAACAGTGGTGAAAGTGAAGGTTGAAGCAAGTGGCTGTGTCAGCGAAGAGTGAGACAGACTAATGTTCCACTTATCCCAGTGCTTGAAATGCGACTTTACCAGAGTATAAAATCAGGCTTGAAATTAGAAACCATATTCTGAGATAATTACATAGTATTTATCAAAATAATAATTAATGATGTCAATTAACTTATGACGATAAAATACCTTTTGCAGTGAATATTTGGTTTGAAAGCCGTTGGCTCAGTAAACTCGCGTCCTCACCCTGAAGTAGTGCAGCTAATTTCAGGCACACCCCCAATGGAGCCGCATATACCTTTTTAACCGCATACCTGGAATGGGACCCGAGCTAAATATTATTCTGCCGTGGTTTCATTGAAATGGCAGAATTGGTTTGAACACAACACAGGTTGAACGGACTGAGCTGACGGCTGTCATACTGAGCTATGCACAGGGGGATAACGGCCAATGACATAAGAGGCCTGTCGCTACAAAGAAACTATTGATCCCATACGAAACTTGAGTGGGTCACTAGTTGCACTATGCGATATTATGTAGTTCAAGCCAAACATTTTAACATTTTAACTCTTACTTGCAACAAATCCTTTGCGAATCTTCCAACAAGAAAAGCCTCATTTGATTCCTTGATGCATTTAGGAATAACCATGGTATGGGAAAAGGAAGGTGCAACCTTCAGTCAGTCACCATTGATCTGCATTTAGGGCACTCACCAGGTGGCAGGTTCACTATTAGATGTTCCCCCAGTATTTTCTCAAGCCGACATGGACAGGTCCTACGGTGACAATAAGACAGGGAAGGAAGCCACTCTGGCCTTTAGGTTGCCTGGTGTGGAATTTGGAAACCACAGAAATCAATATTCAAGTTTGCTGAGGTGGGGTTTGATCCCATTTTCTCCCGACAGTTATGTGGTCATTAGTTCTGTGGAAACATTTTAGTCATGCTGTAACTAAGCTGTGATGGGAGAAGTGAAAAATAAAAGTGATTGGGCTCAGTTAGTTACCCCAGAAAAAAATTACTTTCTGAATGTAATCAGTAAAGTTACAATCATCGTAGAACGTGAGTCTTCAGAGAACCACTGAGTTTTTCACATAGGTATGCCAGAGGGAAATACATTAATCTGTTTTGTACCTTTTAGTATAAGGACATTAAGTGGCTATCATTGGTGCGTTAGACTAAACAGACATTCAAAACAAGAGCTCCCGAGCGAAATTAGAATGTCACCTTCGAATTTTCAGGGTAACTTATTCAAATAGGGGAGTGGAAGTGCCTTAACACGTTCACTGTCACGTGTTTATTCCGGCTCTATTCTCCACGACGTAGAATGAGGCGACCTTAAGGGGGACCAAGAACTGCCAACTTGGGAGTGTCGTTTGGTGACAACGGTTCCGCTAGCTGAGTCTGGTATTAGGCTCCTCCACGGTTTGAGGTGCACGAGTCTTAGGGAGTTCTCCCTCTCTTTTGCCGATACCTTCACTTCTCCTCCATTTCCCTCTGATTAGTGTTAATAGAGGATGGTTGCCCAGTTGTACTTCCTCTTAGAACAATAATCACCACCACCGTCTCACGATTACCTAAATATCAACAAGCTGTGAGTAAATGAACGGGTGCTGAGGCTCCAAAGTTACCAAGCTCTCGATGCGATGTATATTGATTACTACAATGTATGGATTACAATTTTATTTTCAGAAGTAAATTACTAGTAAAAGTTACTAAGAATGTAGTCGTTACAAGTAATTCAATTACTTGCCAACTCTATAAGTAAGATATTCGTGCTCATGACACAAGCTCGTATTACTACGTGTTAACGGTACTGATGTCGGACCAGTGTACAGTTTACTGTATTGTTACATCCTGATTGTCACAGAGCACTTCATAGGCTAGTCATACCTGTTCTACGGATTCCATCACCATCGTCCTAGCGCTTGTCCCGCAATGGAGCAGGGGCTGCTGTCTTTTGTAAGCCAATCTTCATTTGGTTATATGAGAGCATCATTTGAAACAACATGAACATCCCTCATGTCTTCTTGAAGGCGATCAAGCCAGTGTTTCTAGGACCGACCACGCAGCCTGTTTTCAGATGGTGTGATGTGAAATGCCGTCTGTACAATAGACGAAGCTTCTCTACGCATTGCATGGCCATATCAGTTAGGATATGAAGCTGATAGCAGAAGCACTCTCGAAGGTGCATAGCTTTTCGACGAGGCAGCGCCACTACCACTATCTAGCGGCTCGCTGTCGACTGCTCCTTGTGGCTGCTATGACATAATAACTAAACCAGAGATCTAGAAATTTCACCTGTACACAAAAATGTATTGTGTTAAGTTTTAAACGAAGTATGGAATAGCTTTTCAAGTACAATATGTTTGATCTGTGGTTATAGCATTTTATTAGTCACGAAATAAGGCATGCAAAGTAATATCCATTTTAGATAGATAGATGTCTTTATTTTTTCCTCCGATCTACAGCATTGAAGCCTTATTGATCTATTAAGGAGAAAAATAATAATGCAAAAGCTAGGCAGCTTAGTTTAGTCATGACAGATTTCCGTAATAATTTGCATACAATGACAGGCCAGGCAACCATATGTACTGACGACCATGCACATACCATAAATATATATATATATGTGTGTGTATTATATTATGTACATCCCAATGTACGTGACCATGAAATTCTATGTGCGTTACTTTCTGTAATTTGGCATTTTCTTTTTCTACTCGCATGTGAAGAAAACATTTGTTTTATTTACAAAATTTTATTGAGATCTGCAAAGTATGTATGGGCCAACAAGGAATAATAATTGTCATACATAGCTTCTACACTAACATATTCATTCATTAAGATCTTCACTAATGTGTCTTTGACATCCTGAGTACTTTCACATATGAATTAATTTAGATTATTCTGGAAAACACCGTACATTTTATAACACAACATGAGAGAACATTCATTGAGGAAAATCATGTTACTTGCTTCATATTTCTTCTCTAATATGAGGAAGTTTTCAGGGTTATGGGAATTAAGTTCAAGGGACATTAAAACATTTTTACACTCGTTGTGTGGCAGTCTTGGGATTGCCCAACCAATAACATACTTGTCTGCATTTGCCTGTGTAGTTTGCACATTACTGTCGATGATCTCATTTTTTATTACAATTAGGCCTCTTATCACTAATATTTAATCTTTCATTCACAGTGTAACTCATTTTCAAATAATTTCATTTGGTTAGAAATACTGCAGCATCTGCCTCACAATTGCTGTCTTGTGATGGGGTAGTAAGTTATTTATCTAACAGTTCTTAATGCACTGTGAAATTTAGATGCATCTGGAGCGACATTATTGCCCTCTTTACCCCCGACAGTGACAAATGCATTTTCCAGACAATTTTGTGTCGGTCTTCTAGTGAAGAGAAATTGAAAATCAAACCCCTCCATCAATTCTGACCACAAAATATTAATAGCAGTAATATTATCTACCCAACCTTGAATACATTTTGGGCTGAGTTTACTATTAGCACCTCTGTTCAACACAATGATCTGCCTTAGGCATTTTCCAATTTCTACCAATGTTTCTAAATGATTAAAATTACTGCAAAGATATTTTCTATTCTGCTTAGGGCTAGGGATACTACATTTTGAGGAATTGAAGATCTCAAAAGGTTTGTCACATATTTCAATTACATCAGTTCTAATAGCTGCAGAGGGTTGTAGTGAATTAAACTGAACATCCACCTTTATGCCACAAGCAATAGAATGACTCACAGTCCGAAAGGCTAAACACACTCTCATTGATGAAATGGGGGCAAGTGAAATACAGTGTTTTGTTAATGTTGTGGCTAGTTTGGTAACAATGGTTGAATCTTTGTTATAAAATTCTTCAGTATGAGACTTGCTACAAATGTCTCCTCCTTACATTGAAATCATACTTCTCTAGATTGTTCTTGAGTGATTTAATCAAGTGAGGGGCATCATAGAAAAACTATACTTTTTCATCATTCATTTCAATATACGGTACTGTTTTTCTGAACTGGCCCCCAAATTTTCTACATTTTAACATTGCTTGCCCCTTGATCACAAACTACAGTCTTGGATATTAGTCCAGTGTCCTGAATTTTCACTAATGCGTTAATTAACATACCGGTATATTTACAGCTCTGCTATGACATAGCATCTCTTGTCAAATTATATCGTATAATTTGCTTGAAATTGAGGTACAGGCATTTAAGCATTATGACCATAGCCTGATTACATAACTTTTTTTCAGTGACATTTAATTCAGACAAGATTTCTGAACCTGTGTCTATAAACCCTTTGAACAAGTCATTTTGAGCTTTATAGGTTAACAGACACTTAAGAGACATTTCGTCGATTACCACAGATACAACTTTTTCTTTGGGTTTCATATTTTCACACATAATTTGTAACAAATCAAGAACCATGCCATTCATGCCAGGCTTTACCTCTGAATTGTGTAGCCAACTTCTCAATGACCTAGTAGTAGGTAAGTTTCAAGAACCTGTATGATTTTGGAGGACAGAAATGCAGGACCAAAGCAAAACTCTTATCTTTATCTGAGTATCTCCTCCCCTGAGCCTTTCTGCCCTTAAGTATAGTGTGCAGTTTTATAAAGTTATCAGCTAAATCACTGCAAAAATTACCTTCTCAATTACTAATAATATTCTTTTCTGTAGTTTTACTTTTCAATTTAGAATGATTTAAACTACTTAGCCTAGCTTTAAACACACAATTCTATTTCTTATATCTGGACACCGTTCTTTGCAATGCTCTGCACTTTTTTGCAATTTGTGAACACTTTGTGCACTCTTCCTAAACCTGAAAGTGTCATTACTCAACACATCACTTTCACCATCCACTGTTGTTTCTGACTCCAGTTCCTCCTCTCTCTTCCTATTCTTTGGGCTTCTCCTGGGATTGATTTCCTTCACAGATGGCAGAAATGAGGGGTCAGATCCAAGCCAAAGTCTGAGAAGATCAATTAAGAATTAAAAAGTAATAAAGCTATCTTATAAAAAGTCTACATAATCTCAAATCCTAATGTGTTCGAAATACTCACCCCAGATTTAATAAATTCTTGTTTCTTATTTTTAAAATGTTCTGGTCCATCACTTTTGAATATATAATCTAGGCCTGCTCGTCTGCTCCGAATAACCCATCGCTTGCATCCAATACAATCAGTAATATCAATTAAATCAACTATTCATTCTATATAAACTGAAGTTGTCTAAACATAAATATAACCTAACATCTAAACTCGTTCTTACATTTCTTTCAACGAGCTACAAAGAGGACTGTAGAGTGGCTATTCGACCGCCGCATTTGAATCTTCTTGAACGCCGCGTCCGCCATACTATTAGCGATCAAAACAAGTGGGCGTCGCCATCGGGCTACAACTCGTTCGTGATTGAGAACACAAAGTGCACGAAAAATAATCGTCACATTTTCTTCATTGCGAAAGTACTCAAAGGAGCATAATGTATTCTACAAGTGCATACATAATTACGTATTAAACATAGAAGAGACATCAACGAATTTCCAGTACGGTTCCATAATTACAAGAGGAATCAGATTAGGCCTACTCTGTCATTAAGCATTACAACACATGGAGAATGAAAATAATAGAACAGGAATCACTGAAGGTACGAAATACATACACTCTAAATGTACATTAGCTGCAATAAAACTTTTTTTGCTAGTGGCTTTACGTCGCACCGACACAGATAGGTCTTATGGCGACGATTGGATAGGAAAGGCCTAGGAGTTGGAAAGATGCGGCCGTGGCCTTAATTAAGGTACAGCCCCAGCATTTGCCTGGTGTGAACATGGAAAACCATCTTCAAGGCTGCCGACAGTGGGATTCGAACCCACTATCTCCCGGATACGAGCTCAGAGCCGCGCGCCCCGCAACAAACGAATTACCGGTGTTAAATGTACATTAGGCCAGTCCAACGATTTGGAAAGAGGAAACTCTTTATACCTCGTTGTGCCTGTCAATAACTGACACGTAAATGTATTTTTATTTTCTTTTTTACAAAATATGGAATGTACTTCCTTCTTCGCAAGTAAAACTGCCGTTTCATGTTCATTTTGAAGTTCTCCAGAAAAATGGTTTTATATTTAAATCTCTTAAACGGACATAGGTCTATCTTTTTAAATATTATAAATTGCCTGGTCATGGTTTAGGTGGTTTATTACAAAGGCAAACTTCTGTCGCTCATACATTCAAAGCTGTGAAATGTGCGGCACGTTAGGACTCGGGCAAAAGGGAAATGTTCAATAAATTTCCAAGTTCTTTGAAAACATTGGACAAATGGTTAGATATACTGTTGATAGGGAAGCTGCCACCTGGGCGATCTAACACCTTCACTCGCGTGCAGCTCTGAAGATCCTCATGGAATAAGGTGGCAGTAGGATGGGCATTTGACATGCCGAAAGCAACAAATACCGATCCTTTCAGCGAGTTGTTTCACTTTGTCGACCAGCAACAGTTTATTTCTCGCTGAAACTTTTTAAAATTTTGGAGGAATCACTCTCACTCACTCCAACACTAGCGACACACACTTTCACATCCGTGTCACAATTTGAATATGGTCAGTAGCAGAAATGGTACTCTTGCCGTGCTTACCCAAGTCCTACACATGCTGTCTATATACCACCAACCTTACAAGCAATGATGTTAAACTGATGGACAAGACAAATATCAAACCTGATCTGGGGTTAGATTCTCAGTGTATCTCAGATATTGGCCTATAGTACATACTGTAAATACGTCCGAGGTACCATGACCTACACCATGTTAAATCAATGTAAAACCATTTTGAGCCATGAACAAATATTCCTTCATCTATATTTCCTTTCAGTAAATTTATTTCAATGCAGTGCAGATCATGATGAACCAATCCAACTACTGGGCTGTGGAGACTTCATCATTAATTTGCATTTAGAGCAGTTTGTATGTGGAGTGAGGGCATATGATACTGCTGATGGTGACTCATCTGTTGGATGGGGATGTCAGGCTTGCACAGACCCCTTGATAGGAGTAAGATAAGTGCCAACACCGGGTTTCATCCTCTCCCTACCTCCGTCATACGCAGATGCACAATCGCCCATGAGCATAAGCTACAAAGTCCTGCCTGCTTCTGACCTCTCCAGAGACCACATAACATCATGTAATGGATTAGAATGATTCCCAATGTCATCCCCAGTGAAAGCATGGTGCCCTTATAATAATCTGCTAATACATTATGACTGTTTCCTTCCTACTACTTACCCTAGTTAACAGCAAATCCCAAACCACTTAAGCAGAAGTCATCAGACTGATGGCCATAATTGTAACATAATATTCATAATTTCATAATTTACAGCTGTTTATTGCAGGGACATGCTGCTCATTTTGAGCAGTGCCTATTGGCTCAGTTTTGACATAAGTTTTTCACTCACCTTTGCAGCTGCCATTCAAATCTTGAGCCAGTAACATGCAAGATTGTCAATGAAACTGTAGCTTGATGATCTTACAATCATGAGATTCAAAGTCTTGTGAAAATTTTACATTTTCTGTATTGATCAATATGATTTTTTAATGTAATGTATTAAGGAGAAAGTAAGTCAGTCAGCATGTGTTCTTACAACTGACACATCTGTCTGCAAGTATGTATAAATATTATTAATAAAGACATGCAGTTTTATTTGGTACACCTATCTAGTACTTCAACAAGATACTGCTAGTTTTACATAGAGAATGCCACAGAGGCAGTCAATGTCCAAGCAAAAAGTACTTTTCAGAAAGAGGAAGATAATTGCTTGTTTCATACACAGATATTCATATAGCAAAATATTCCAAGACAGGTGTTATTTGGACCGTGAACTTATTTCAAAGTAAAATGTGAATTACAACAGTGGTAAAATGACTGGAATCTACTGAAAGAAGGTTATCAACTTTAATCCTGATTCTGACACTGTGAAACAGTTGACAACCTACCCATACGCACAGGCGCATCAGTATTTTAAGGGCCTAAAACAAATGGGCGTGGTGATGAATCAAGGACACAAGGTGCAGGAAAAATGAATAGTACTCAATTTTCTTCATTAGGAAATCACTAAAGTCTCTAATATATTTTTAGAAAGGCAGTAACAATACAAAATTGCTTATTAAATAAAGAAAAATCATAATATACTCACCAAAAATGTTAAGGATATTTGCAGTTTACCTACCAATGTAACATTTATGCTGTATTTATGGTTAGACTCTGAAATGCATTGTGAAGAAGATTCAGTAAAAATTGTGACTGGCAATGGATTTAAATATTTATAAAGTACATTGTCCAGCTCCACGACAAAATAGTTTTCAAGATCCAAAGGGTCCGGGTTTGATTCCCAGATGGGCCGGGGTGTTAACCTTCAACAGTTAATTCCCATTATTCGGGGGATGGGCATGTGTGTGCCGTCTCCAGCATTAGTATTCATCATAGGTAAGGCCCCATTCTTGCAGATACGCGAATCGCCTAACAGGCATCAAGTTAAAAGACCTGCATCAGGCCTCTTCGGAGGCCACACAACATAATTGTTATTACGTGCATTGTTTATATCATCAGAGGTGCCAACTTTGAAGTGGATTATCAGTAATTGCCCTTCCCTCTAGCAATCTATCGAAAAGTATATCATATTACACAATAACATTTGCACGCAACCTGTTGGTGCTGTGATAAAACATTCCTTGTGGCTTGTTTCTCAAGCAGCAGCTGCTTTTCAGTGTAGTTTTTCTTGAAGCATCCTTCCAACTGTGATGACATTTTCGTTTTCTGAACTATAAGCGATACCAGTGCAGATGTGCTTAATGTAGGCCTCACTTCTTTCTCAATATTTCTGTCAACTGTCAGATACACTTAACACAGCAAATACAACATTACTGAAGGATTTGTAGTGGAGAAGAACAGCGCCTGAGCTCCTTCATTCACAATTAATTTTACAACGGTTATGGGTAGCAAAAGGAAGTCACGATCGAATAAGTATCGTTGCCAACTCATAAGTGTTGAAATAAAGTCGATTTAGGAGAAAGCCTCGAAAGGACTCAACATTTTTCCTTTTCTTTTGTTTCCGTCGGAAATTATATTTTCGTGATAATGTCAGCTTTTCCGTAATAATTTCCCCTTTGACCATAACTCCGTAATCGTGAGGTGAAATCCGTAATAATTACGGACAATCCGTAATAGTTGGCACCTCTGAATCATGGCAGCCCTGCCTTCTTCACAGCTAGGGGCATTTGACTCAGAATTGGTAAACAAATCCAGTACACTAGAACTGAAGTGGCGTACAAGCAAACTTGTCAGTGTGACACGCTTCTATGAACTGAAATACCTCATCCTACACTGTCTACGGCAGATCGTATCACACTAGATAAGCTGACGATAACATTGTTGACATGAATCAAAGTGTCGGTTCCAAGTTGCGGGAAAAGTTCCAAGACCCTCATTCAGTAACAGGTGTGCATTGCACAGGCCATTCACGCAAAACACCACCACCCCAAGAGCAATATATATGAATTTAAGCATGGAAACACCCTATACACATAGCTGTTACTCTGTGGCACGAGCTTTGAGACAACAGAAGAGTTATTGTAAGTACCCAAACTGTGCACAAGAGACACCATGAAGGGGAGCTAATCAAGATAACCCCCCTCAGGACTCCTCCACTTGGTGGATTGCATTCAATGGGCTAGAGCAAATTAGAGTTGGGCACGAGATCAATGATCCAGAACATGGTTCACTGATGAAGTGAGAATTGGTACCTCCCCGCGTGTGTGGACGGCAAGAGAGGAACGCTACAATGAATTGTTCTCGGTAGAATGTCACCAACATCTTGGAGGTTCGGCGCTATCCTGGACAGGCATTGTTTCACCACTGGTTCACATTCAACGTGACGGCTGATGTGTACAACGCAACACTCTCCGACCCATAGCAAGTCATTTTGCAGAGACTGTAGGAGATGTATTTACTCTATAAGACGATAATGCTTGTCCACATCGTGCAGCAGCTGTGAACATAGCTGGAAGGATATGTGATCGGCAGAATGGACTGGCCAGCATCTTCCCTGGACATGAACTGCATACAGCGTGCGTGTACCCTTCTTAAGAGTAGGAATTTCAAACCATCAACATCCACCACTACCGATTCAGGACCCTTCTTAGAGTAACAATTTCAAACCATCAACATCCACCACTAACGATTCAGGACTCTTCTTAGAGTAACAATTTCAAACCATCAACATCCACCACTAACGATTCAGGTCCTAAAACATGCTGCCATCAAGAGGTGGGATTGTTTGCCTCAAGAAATGTTCAATAATTTGGTACTAAACATGTCCCGCTGTATTCAAGAGTGCCACAAGTTTCGTAGAGGACAAAAACACTATTGACTTGTGGGTGCATTAAAAACTGTCTCTAATTTGTGGGGTTTAGTAGCATACCAAATGTTTTAATTTTAACACTGGATCCTAAGTTATTGAGTATATTTTCATTGTACTTATTATTCTAAGTTTCACATGAAGCAATATGATATCGGTTCTACTTGAAAGCAACAGAAACTGGTATACACTGAACATTTTTGACGGGTGTATTACAGGGACATTAATAATATATATATTATACATACATACATTATAATTAATTACAAAAGCAATCCGAATACTCTAGCATTAAGTACATTCAGCAATACAATATTTACAGAGAATGAAAATATTACAGCAAACATGAAAGTTCAAATATACATACAATACATTTACAAACAAAAAATATATCACACCTGCCAATAACCAACTGTTAAATGCACACGGGGAGCGAACATTCAAATAATATTTTCTCCCAAAAATAATATTTGAAAAAAAAGAAGCAGTAATGTACAACATTATTTTCAGCTTATTAAGGACTTTCAACTTGTGAGCTTACTTTGATTTTAAACATGATTATCCGCTAGAAAATACAGTAAAGGCAATATTTCAATCAAACGGGCATGTTTTCGGTTACACCTAGCTTTGAGTTAACAGTCTTTTGGACTGCAATTGAATCACCACATTGTGGCAATTGAGGTGCCTGGTGTCCAGGCGGGTTGAAATTTCTGCTCTTGATTTAATAAGCGAAGCTAATACAGGAAGCAGGAAAATGAAAGAGGGACTGAGCAAGTTGGCCGTGTGGTTAGGGGCGCGCAGCTGTGAGCTTGCATTCGGGAGGTAGTGGGTTCAAACCTTACTGCCGGCAGCCCACAAGATGGTTTTTCTCTGGTTTTCCATTTTAACACCAGGCAAATGCTGGGGATATACTTTAATTAAGGCCACGGCCCCTTCCTTCCCACTACTAGCCCTTTTCTATCTCATCGTCGCCATAAGACCTATCTGTGTCGGTGTGACATAAAGGCAATCGAAATAAGAGGAAAAGGTCAGGTGGTGACAGGCGTACAATAACCAGTTATTCAGCTCCTCACAGGTGCAATGTTTTTCATTCCCTGCAAGCATTCTGGTAACACTTTATACTGCTGCCAGGTAATGCCTACATGAGATATACCACAGGGTGGTCGAAAACAACATGAACCGGGAACATGAGCATTTGAGTGTTGGTCAACCTGATAAATATTTTGAAAAAAGTAATTCAGTCTCTCACGTAGTCCTTTTATCAGCTGTTGAAGGTCACTTCGCAAGCAAATTCAAATGGGCTATACGAGGCAGTGTCGCTAAATCTGCACACGACTTGATACTGCTTGAAAGCACCAATCGAATAAAAAAATCACCAGGGGAGGAATTAGACCCTGAAACTCTGAGCGGACCATAGCAAGTATGCTAAAGTGACACCAGCTGAATCCATGGTGTGTTTGTCTTTGATGCTGATTGCTCATCATCGGTACCTGAGGGGCAATATAAAATGTTCATTGAGCAGTAGTGGACATGGACTCGCACTGTAACGCAAACCTAGTCAGTGTCTACCGCCGTCCAGTCAGCATCGATTCATCAACTGGTGCTGTCAAAACTGGCCTTAACCATGTGCAGATTTAGTAACACCCTCTCCTAAAGCCCATTTGAATTTGCCCATGACGTGATTGATTTGCTAACTTCGGCAGCTCCTAAATTGACAACAGTGAGGAATATGATATTATTTATCAGTATGACCAATACTATAATGCTCATGAACCTGGTTCACTTTGTTACCAACCATCCCATATATTCAAAAGCCAATTAAATCCTACAAAGAATGTCGGGGGAGGCCACTTATCCTCAGCATAATACTTCGTATACCTCTCAAAGGCAACAATAATTTAAGTGTGAAAATCAACTTGTTGGAATAACAAAAACATGCCAAAATAGTCACAGAAAATCTATATATATAAATTAAGAGTTTTGTCTGTACATTGCTCAGAATTTGAAAATAATGGTATTTCTGTATCGGTCATGTCCATAGTAACAAGAAAATGCACTTTTTACTTTTCCGAAATTTCTGTCTGTCTGTCTGTCTGTCTGTCTGTCTGTCTGTCTGTCTGTCTGTCTGTCTGTCTGTCTGTCTGTCTGCCTGTCTGTCTGTCTGCCTGTCTGTCTGTCTGTCTGTATGTATGTATGTATGTATGTATGTATGTATGTATGTATGTATGAATGTATGTATGTATGTATGTATGTATGTATGTACACGCATCACGAGAAAACGGTTGAAGAGAATTTAATGAAAATCGGTATGTGAAGTCGGGGGATGAGCCTCTACAATCTAGGCTATACATCATTTTACTCACACTGAGTGAAATGGTAGTTTAGGGGAAGGCCTAAAATTGAATTCTCAAATATTTATGTTATTATTGGTCGTATTTTAAAGAAAATGGGTATGCAAAGTTGGGGAATAAATTTCTACAATCTAGGCTGTCAATAATTGTATTCACACTGAGAAATATGGTAGTTTAGGGGAAGGCCTAAAATTTAATTCTCAAATATTGTTGTTATTAGTAGTCCTACCTTGATGAAAATCGGTATGCAAAGTCAGGAAATAAGTCGCTATAGTCTAGGCTGTAAAATATTTTATTCACGCTGAGTGAAATGGTAGTTTAGGGGAAGGCGTAAAATGCAATTCTCAAATATTTCTTATTAGAGGTGTAATCGATGAATGCTACATAACTAAGGTTATATAGTATTACATTTCCTATTATTCATGTCTTATACATTGTTACCGTACTGGCTATGATCACAAAGATATTCATGAATTTGGATTTTTGTTACTCAGTCCATATCAGCGCCGAGTAACGAGAAAATGGGTAAACAGTATTTAATGAAAATCGGTATCTAAAGTCGGAGAATAAGAAACTACAGTTTACGGTATAAAATATTTTACAAATCACAGAGTCGAAAGAAACCTAAATGTGTAGGCCTACAATAGAGAAAGCTCATAACATTGATTAACAATAACATTACATTGACCATTGTTTGTCGTGATGTGCTTTGTGTCTTCTGTTGCCCCTCATCTCCGGTAGATAGGATTACTGCTGTGTACAGAGTATTTTTATTTGATTTACGTCGCACCGACATAGATAGGTTTTATGGCGACGATGGGATAGGAAAGGGCTAGGAGTGCCTTAGGCCTTAATTCAGGTACAGGCCCAGCATTTGACTGGTGTGAATGTGGGAAACCACGGAATACCATCTTCAGCGCTGTCGACAATGGGGGTTCGAATCCACTATCTCTCGGATGCAAGCTCACAGCTGCGCACCACTAACCACACGGTCAACTCGCCCAGTCGTACAGAGTGTAACAGCCTGCCTGAATATTGATGGGAAGTAGCTGGGGAGTTAGATAACTTTCTTCTTTAGCATGCCATTCCCCTGGTTTATAAATTTTCTGATACTACTGGTACGTAACACACTGGATCATCATAGCATTCGGGCTATTCAATCCCTACTCTGAGGCACTGATTGGAATGAACAGTGTGCATATTTAGCGGAATAATGGCGGATGAGTGTTCATGGCAATCTGCGGCCTGGTCATCCCAGCTCTGGAACTTTGGACTATTAGATTGGCACCGCAATCTAACCGCAGCACTGTTCGTTAAAAGTAATAAAACGTGCGACTTTCCATTTGATCGAGTATTTTATATGATAGCATTGCTTTTAATCGCTACATTAATACTTACGTTTTTGTAATGACCTATGTTGATTTCAGTAAGGAAACCCACAAAGTCAGTCTTTCTGAGAATCCCGTAGCGAAGCACGGGTACAGCAGCTAGTTGCCAATAAAAGTGCATAAAAGTACTAAGAGAGTTGCAAAGAAAACACACAATCGGTTTCTCAATCAGCTGAGTCTCAACGTTTGACTGTTAGAAATCTAGAGCAGTTTCTAATTTCACACACATTACAGTCAAGGAAATAAACAGGTACTGTGTTAATGTATATGAGGATCTGCGCTCAGATGGCCTTCACTTAAACCGCAGTGGTACGTATAAGTTAGGAAATTTGTTTGGAAGGGTAATAGGGAGGTACATTCAGGGAAACAGGGTGGCCTAGGGAGCGTTGATAAGGGAAAAGGAAACTGGAAATTAAGAAGGGATGACAAAATTGTTAATGTTGAACTGTAGAAGTATTGTAACGAAAGGAATAGAATTAAGTAATTTAATAGATATATATTTACCAGATATTGTAATAGGAGTTGAATAATGGCTGGGTGTTAATATAAGGAAAGATTTTCATTGGGGTAATCACATAAATGGGATTGTAAATAAAGGATACAGATCTCTGCACATGGTTATGATGGTGTTTAGGGGTTGTAGTAAGGATGTAAAGGAGAGGGCATATAAGTCTCTGGTAAGACCCCAACTAGAGTACGGTTCCAGTGTATGGGACCCTCACCAGGATTACCTGATTCAAGAACTGGAAAAAATCCAAAGAAAAGCAGCTCGATTTGTTCTGGGTGATTTCCGACAAAAGAGTAGCGTTACAAAAATGTTGCAATGTTTGGGTTGGGAAGAATTGAGAGAAAGAAGAAGAGCTGCTCGACTAAGTGGTATGTTCCGAGCTGTCAGCGGAGAGATGGCGTGGAATGACATTAGTAGACGAATAAGTTTGAGTGGCATTTATAATAGTAGGAAAGATCACAATATGAAGATAAAGTTGGAATTCAAGAGGACAAACTGGGACAAATATTCATTTATAGGAAGGGGAGTTAGGGATTGGAATAACTTACCAAGGGAGACGTTCAAGAAATTTCCAATTTCTTTGAAATCATTTAGGAAAAGGCTAGGAAAACAACAGATAGGGAATCTGCCACCTGGGCTACTGCCCTAAATGCAGATCAGTATTGATTGATTGATTGATTGATTGATTGATTGATTGATTGATCGATTGATTGATTGATTGATTGATTGATTGATTGATTGATTGATTGATTGATTGATTGATTGATTGATTGATTGATTGATTGATTGATTGATTGATTGATTGATTGATTGATTGATTGATTGATTGATTGATTGATTGATTGATTGATTGATTGATTGATTGATTGATTGATTGATTGGTTTCAGAAACTACAGATTCAAAGATGAAAGTGAGCAAAAACATGACAGTCTCTGTTGAAAAGGGGCATGAAAAGTGAATACATTCGCTCTACTGAATTGATGGAGCCATTATTGATTCAAAGTATTTCAAAAGATAAATAATTTTAATCTTAAACATAAACATGTTTTTAGGAAAGGCCTCGTCCGTGAATTTATTCTTATAAAATAATAAAAATCTGTTTCCAGCCACAAGTTTTCTTAAATGATTTACTCCCCTATGTATTTCAAAGACTTTAAGCAAATCTTTTCAGAGTGAGGGGTCCGGAAAAATGTAGACACTCTTTGATAGTCAATATTAATGAACAAAATGACACATCTTACAATCCTTGCATGGAGGAAAGTTCATTTTCCGTGTTCAAATTGACCCCCATTACCAGCCAAACCACGTCGAAGCCGCTGAACTGCTGACCGAACTACGGCCGTCAGGGTTGCCAGTGTGATAGCCACACAGGATGGCTTCTCGTAGCTCGTTCAGTGTAGCTGGCTTCTGTCGATAAACTTCAATTTTCAACATCCCCCATACGTAGAAGAGGTGCAAGGTCTGAAGGCCGTGGTGAGTAGGCTTTGACATCTCTGTGGTAGAAAGATGGATCGCCACCTTGTTGTAGGTAATATCTTTCATTTCCAAACACCTCTTGGAAGGCAGGCAAAACTGATGTTCGTAGCATATGAAGATACACCTCACCAGTTACGGTATTTTCAAAGAAGAACAGGCCAATCAAACCACACGATGACAGACCATACCACACATTAACATGTTGTCCACGTGAACGTGACGAGCGCAGTACACGCAGTTGTGGCGGTTTACAGTACCGTTCAGTTTGAATTGCGCCTCGTCTGACCAGACAATCATCCCTGCAAACCGTTCATCTTCATGAAGCATGCCTTCAAACCACTCGCAGTACTCCATACTTCGATCCGGGTCGCCCTCGTTCATAGCATGCAACGATCTTGGAACGTACACTTTCCACTTTACAGCCTTCAGAATTCATCGTACGGTTAATCGGCTTACCCCGCTTCCACGTGCACCCTGCTTCATAGACCTGGTAAAATGTTGCAACACAGCAGCGCTGGAAGCTGGATTTGTCAGCCAGACCTTTTCTTATGCACATCCTGAACAGTACCGTCGGCTTCAAATTTATCCCGAGTGCGATAAATTGCTGTACGTGTTGGCGGCCGAGTACGCCATTGCCGCTGTACCTCCAGTACCACTTCAATATGGCCTCGCGTTGTTCAAACGACAATCTTACTTCATTTATTGCTGCACTGTCATCTGCTGGAAAACGCGCGCCAAGATTATTGCGCCATTCACGTGATCATCATCTGTTGAGAATACAATGGACTAGCTACTGTGCAAGAATCGCAATATGTCATTTGTTCCAAAGGTATTAACTATCAAAACGTTTCTACATTTTTTGGATCCTCCGTAGAACTTGTGACTGGTAACAGTTTATTTCATAAAGAATTAATAAACTTCGCCTGTATTTTAACAAAGACTGTAAAAGCATAGAAGATATTACAGAAAAAGAAAATCTATCTCATTTCACATGGTACAGGCCAAGCTACTGCCCTTTAAATAATATTAATTTTGTAAACATCTGTCTCACTTGCTTTCCTCCTTCTTTCTCAGATCTGCTTCTACAAACATGATGCAGTCTACAGGTAAAATACTGATGCAAAATTAATTTAATGAGCGAGGCATAATGAGATTCCTCACCTGGTTCCACGGCAGTGAACAAATGGTCAAATTCGAAAAATAAACAATTCGGCAATAAACTTAACACCTCAGTCTGCAGTTTTAACATTACTTTTCTTTCCTGCTTTCCCAGTAGTTCATAATTATTTCTAAAACTGTTTCAGCAATTTTACATAGTTTTACTACATCTTGAGATGGCAAGAGAACCATTCACATTCCTTTCTACTGCTAATCTACTTCCGTATGTACTACTATTAGCCAATAGAACCTCCAAACATTGTAAGCATTTCAACTTCTTAGATGCCTGACAAACTACACTCCCTGCAATGTACCGTACTCAACTACATTATCAACATATATACTAATTGAATCATAGTTACGACTAAAATAGTCATGATCCAGTTCCAGTGCATTTAACATAAATCTGTTGTCGATTGCATTCTGAAGAGAACTGAAACCACTTGCAGGGATAACGACATCACAATCAGGAAGACTTTGATGGGCTAATAACACCTTTCTCCAACAGTTCATTAATACACTGCCTCATAGCGGCGAGCTTAGGAGGGGAGCAACTGAAAGGAGGGTGTCTGACGGGAGTACGATCTTTCAGTTCAATGCAGTACGAAAACTCTTTCGCGCATCCTAGTTTGGCAGTAAGTACCTCAGGGAAATCTTATGGAAGATCATTGAGTACGGAGACTTGATTGCCGGAAAGATCGGATGGATCGATAAGGGGACCGCCGTTTGATACAAAGCATAACGGATTATTATCTGTGAGATTCTCAAAAGGGAAAATTTCGTTTGATCTAAAACGAAAAGCAAATGAACAGCTGATGAAATAGATAGATAACCCGGTGGCTAACATGAAATCAGATTCAAGGATGAGGGGAACAGTCAGATCGGGAACAACGTTAAAATTCCAGTCCCAAGAAAAATTACGAATTTTGAAATGGATACGAACACGTCTTATGGGACACATGCGATGACCATCGGCAGACACGTGGGTTGTGGAACATTCACTATCTCGAAGATATTTCAACATGGATGTAATGCATAACCTCTTCTTTAGAGCTGGTGAAGAAAGGAACTAACTGCTGCATTTAGTTCTGTTCAATTCCAAACGTTGCGCCAGCTGATGTGATAGTGGCTCCATGGTGCAGTGCTGAAGGTTGCGTGACAAAGGAAATATGATATCTATCTGCGCAGTTCGTATGTAGCAGAGTTTATTGTGTGTAAAATAGTATTTTTGAGGGTTTTCTGGAATTATTTAGCAAAACTATGGAGTTTGAAGAAGCACAGATGAGCTAGATATTCTAGATAGAGGTAAGAAGCGGAAGAGAAGACCTGAGAAGTGAAAGTGTAATATTGGGGGAAGAAAAGATAGTGAAAGGGTAAGCCTACACCACTTGTTCAGGTAAACTAATTGATGACAAAATAATCATTATTCCAATATGTGAGTGCAAACTCCGGCAGTGTTATCTGAAGTTCACAGAAAATGGTCAAATTGTCATTCTCTCGAAATTTCATGATTTCAACAACAAAAGTGAACAAGACCTTCACCTACAACGGCGCATGGAAACTTTCGACATTAAACGCCGATCCGATCAAGCAGAACACTCAAACAAAACGAAACAAACTCGAGCAAGCTTTAAGTTCTATGTACTGCATAACTCAAACCGCATAGAAATTTGCAGGAAAGCTTTTATAAACCTTCATTGTATATCACAGAAAAGGTTTTTCAGGTTAACTTCTCTTTTAATATCAGGCTCCAGACCAGAAGATGGCAGGGGTTACAACAAGAAGACCCATGCAATTCCAGGAGATATCTGCAAAGATATTTATGATCACATAAGTTCATTCTCTGTTACAACTTCACACCACGGAGGAAAATAAGTAAAATATCTGCACTTTGAATTAAATGTGAAAACCATGTACAACCTCTTCAAAATATCTCATTTTGGAACGACAGTTAAATATAGTTTTATTTATCATACTCCAATGCCAATTTTAATTTAAAGTTTGGGAGAGCACAAATTGATGTGTGCAGCACGTGTGAAGAGCTACAAACTAAATTGAAATCACCTCATCTCTCTGAATGAGTTAAACGTATGGCACAGGGTAAACTGGACATTCAGCTAGAAGTTTTACAAGGAGCTAAGGAAGTGTAGAGAACTAGCTGCCAGGGATGACTCGGTGTGTGGACTAGTTCTCGACTATACGCAGAACTTGTCTGTCCCATGCATCCCAGTGCAAGAAGTGTTTTACTTGAGACAGTTATCTGTGTTCGTTTTTTGTATAACAAATCTGAAGGACAACAGTTCTGTTATTTACTTGTACACCGACGGAGATGCGAAGAAAGGTGCTAATGAAGTGTGTACGTTCTTGTGTTGATCTTGAAACTGACTCAATTCATTCCACCCGACGATGACATACAGACATTTTATGAAAGACTTCTGCAATGGCCTACCACAAATACCTGTAACATTGATGATAATGATGATGATGATGTCTAATGTGTGTACAGTTGTGTTTCAGAAGCTGCAATTTATAAGTTGAAGAAATAACAATAACATAATATAACACGCCAATTGTTGTCATATAATCTCAATCAGAATTAAAAGGCACTAAGTACAATGCATTCATGTCTAGTTTATAACTATTAAAATACATAATGGCAAAAGTTACTTCTATTTTTTATACTCAGTGGTCCTTTCTGTACAACTTGGAAAAATGAAGTACATGAAATTTATAAAACTGTAATAATCAGACAGTTTTTATCGGTTTACCAGAAAGTACTCAATGCGTAATTAGTTCCTTTCACGACTCACCGATTCAAATATATATAATGAGAGGAGACGCATTTCTCTCAACTGTAGCAGCACCACCTATGGAGAAGGCGTCGCAATAAGATTCGTGACGTCACAGCGCTAAGGCCGAGAACGGGCCATGGGCGTATGTCATGCTATTCGCAACTTAAACACTTAGACCGAATTATTTCAGTTCAAATCTACAGTTCAATCTTTATTTTTACCGAGCAGTTACCGTACCAAAACATGCAAGATGTATTACTGATTATTTCTAACGTAAGGATTTTCGGAAAATACAACCAATGTTTAAATAATGAAATTTTACGCAAATAGGTACCCGGCTATCCCTATACTTCGTTTGGTAGTTTGAATAATATTCATATTCTGTTCAAGAGAAAAGTGAAATAATCAGTAACCCACAGATTTTACAGTAGGTACTGATGAATTCATAGGCTAAGAAATTTCATAAAGCAATTTCTAAACAAGAACAGCATCATCTTAGAACACACCAACTATAAGAATGGTATGCATACTCAATGACTCCACATATTTGCCTTAATAACAAAATACAGTACATGACACACAAGCTTACCTCTAAAACATGAACAATTTCAAACACACCAACTAAAAACTGGTACGCACACTCAATCGTACTATAATTACCTTATCAATGAATGAAGTTCAGTAGGGGCCTACATGGCATAGACATCAATGTAGAAGTTTAAAATACCAATTACTGACAGTTGCGTAGAGCATTTGCAGAAATATCAGGTAAGTTAATTTACAAACTAGTTGTCTGCTTTTAAGTTTAGTCATAGTTCTTACACTAAAAGCAGTCTGTACTCTATTTACAAAATGATTGTCATAAACAGCACTAAACACTATAATTCACTGCTGGGCGAGAGTTTTAGATTTAGCATCATCATTGAAGTCATTTACAAAATCATTGATCAATATATTGCTAGCTGTATGAAGAATGATCCGTTGAATGAGATCTGTCATATGACTGGGCACTTGTGGCCCATAAAAGTGTCAGAGGGCAAACATTTCATAGCTACTTGTAACTAGTGATGAGCGATACCGTGATTTGTGAGTCACAGCGTGATTTGATATCGTGATTTTCTGATATCAGTGATTTTTAGTCGTGACGTGATCACAATCACCGCATTGTCATCGCTGCTTGTTATTTGTAGCTTGTGATCAACAGAATGCCTTGTTATTGTGACTAGGCTATCTCTGTGTAAACATTTATAAGAAAATCAGCCACCTAGGGTTTTTTATTTAATAAACAGCCTACATTTTGGTCGCATTACAGACACGACCGTTGCCAATTTACTTCTACGCGTACAAATATAATCATTTTATTATTTACAATAGTTTTTGTAGGCATGCCGAAGTTCAACCAATATGTCAAGGAAAAAATAGGATCAGTATTGGCAACAGTCCTGTCCTATACTGTAACCGATTATTTGGTATGTGCTAGGAAATGAAATTCTACACATTTATCTGGCACAAATGAAAAATATAATGTTGAATGACTATTCTCAGCCACCTAATGTAAGGTTCACGATACCAGTGCACCTTTCCCAAGATACCAGTACCGGCAGTAATTTAGAAAGATGTAAGGTATGGAAAGGCGTTGACCCAGCTGCGTGAGAGCAATCGGGAAGCTACAATGAGCAGCGGTCTCAGAGGCAAGGCAATACAGTTGAGGGATGTGACGTGCTGACCACACGGCTAATATCTGCAAGCCTAGAGCTGGGCAGCAGCTGTTATTGAAAGCCAAGATCTTTCGAGGCCTGGAGTGTTCTTGTTCTTAATTAACTTTAGAGTAATACTGGTTTAAATGAAATAATTCACAATTACAAATTTTATTCATTAGCTATTCCTTATCTTAGTCTGTAATTTCCATCACATTATTGCGTTTTAGATTTCACAAGAGAAAAAATGCCACCTTCAGCAGCATGCTGATAGTGCCAGTCACAAAGCAAAATCAACCATGAAAAGTAACATTGGACAGACTCTGCTCACACAAAGTATACCTCCCACAATCCACAGTAGTTTCTATGCTCATATGTTTAGAGCCTTAGTTGCTGAAAATATCCCCTGGAATTCTGTGCATAGTACTGTTTTCAGAGATTTGTTTACAGAAATACACCAACAACACATACCTTCAACATCTACATTAAATAAAAACTACTTAGATATAGGAGGTAATTTTGTCAGTCACGGAGGATATTTGGGAGTCCTTACATATGGTTGTATGTGGACAAAACCAGCAACTCTGTGGGCAGGTATATTGCTAATCTTATAGAAGGAAAACTAGAACCCAATTGGCATTTACTGCTCTCCTTTTTTGCTCTAAGCAGCTTCAAAAAATAGAGCAAAGCATTGTATACATCATCAACAAGGGGTTCCAATTGTTGTATCCTTGGAGTGTTGGTGGTTATAAAGTCCTTCTCCTTGTCCCCAATGCTGTTTCCTACATGATTGCTACTCTACCTCTCGTTAAAACTTTCTACCCTTCTTTAATGTTCATGTTACCTGCATGGCCCATGCTTTGCATAGACTCACAGGAACAGTTAGGGCCAAGTTGCTTGCAGTAAATAATCTGATTTCAACAACGAAGAGTGTGTTCTGTAAGCTTCCATCAAGAATAGCCATCTTCTGAGAGAAATTCCCCTCTATTCCTTTTGCACCACAGCCAATCATCAGCCATTGGGGTTCCTCAATGGAAGTTGCCCTGTACTCTATATGGAACATCTGTGATAGACAATATACCTTTAACAGACAACTCTGCATGTGTGTCATATGGGCAAAGATCTGCTAAAGGATTATTCCAGTGTCCAGAGAGACATTGCATATATTCAGGCAAATTTTTTATTTCTTCCAGTCAATCATTACCAAAATTAGAAAAAAAGTAGTCACAAACATATATTTTTTGATGATGATGATGCTTGTTGTTTTAAGGGGCCTAACATCGAAGGTCATCGGCCCCAGATATATTTTGTAATTGAGGAAGCTGAGAATATTATCCAAAGTATTAGGGGTAAAGTAGGGGATAAAATAAAAGACAGTTGGGCTGGTGTACTGCAGAAGAATATAGGTAATTCAGTGCAGTGCAGAATAGGGTACATCAAGTATGGATGGGGGAAAAGTAGATCTACGTAGTAAAATTGAACTGAAAAATGTAGGTAAATTTTGCTATGCCCCTCCAACATCTGCGAGTATAGAGGATATATTTTTCTGCTTTTAAAATTATTTTAAAGACAAAAGACGCAGCCTGACTGTGGAACATCTGGAGAAGATTATTTTTATGTACTGTAAAGCAAACTACGACTGAAAAGTGCAGTAGGAATGCTCCTCACAAATAAATACACATACCGGTACTCCGCATTTACACCGTTATGGGATGCATACAGTGTTGTAATTGTGTTCAATAATTTCAGTACAGTACTGATAAAAAATGTTTCCTAATCCATAGCTGTTTGTAATAAACGCCCGTTTAATTATGCCTTCATTTTGCAACTATTCCTGTTTATAAAGGGTAGCCTATACCACATTACTGTACTTAAAGTAAAAAAATATCACGTTACGTTGTAGGTTTATATTGTCATATTTTAAAGTCTATTTTCTGCCTATTTTTAAAGCATATTTGAAGTGATTATATTCTCTTTTATAAACCTATTTACTTGTTTAAAAGGCGATTTTATGTGCCTAAAACAATTTTTTTAGAGCCTAAAATCCCAGGTCTGTATCATCAGATACATACCGATTGTTGATTACTGCTTTCTGGCAAAGCAAGTGAGAGGTGCTTGCATTCCAAATGTTTATTCAGATTTGAAGTACTTCTTTTTAAGACAATTTCTGTTTTCACATATTACATAATTGAAGTTTTCATCCACTTCGTTAAAGAACTGCTACAAGTCACTATTCTTCCTCCTTCTAGAAAACGCAATTTCGGTCAACATGCCTCCTACTGAGCTCCAGTGACAATATGTCCCCAGGCATTTCAAAAAACAGGAGAAATACATGTTTGTTACTATTCTAGGAGAGTCCCGTGTATCACGATTTTTTTTGAAAGCGCGCTTAAAAATAATACCACACTGCGAGTCAACTGACAATTTCCTAAAACTGATATTGCAAGTGATGCCGAGGATTACAAGTGTTCAGTTGTTATTATAATCGGGAGGAATGTGCTCAGTTCCTATAAATACATTATAAACTGAACGATATCTTGATGTTCTTAAAAAATGAAATTAACAAATGTCCATACTGTTGGTAATCATGGTGATGCTCCTTCCTTGAACGCATCGCTTCGCGAGGATACCGTTGCGGCAACATATGTCGTGATATCACGACTGATCACAACATCGATCACAGTCACAGTTTAGGTAGCAACATTCTAGTTCGGTATATGGAGTTAAGAGTGCGCACGGTGATCACTTGAAGTGAAATCTTGAAATCACGGCTGATCACAGTGATAGCGTAGAAAGTAACAGTCGTTACTCGTGATTTGTTGATATCAGTGAAAAAATCACAGTTCGTGAAATATCGCCCATCACTACTTGTAACAACACATTCAAGTGACTGGAATGATGTAGAAATTGTGTTTTGAAATCCTTCCGTGATAGTTTATTCATAATTATGAAACAGTAGATGTGCAGAGTACCACATCACTGTGTGGATGACACAATCCTCCCGTCATTTGCATTTATTGTGAATGGGCAGCAGCACCATCACATCTTTCATTGCAGATAAAAACTTCACAGTAATCACAGCTGTATCTTTTCATTATACCATAGGAATAGTATCCACTGATGTAATATAACAGAGGCCAATATTCTTCTTCAATGCCATCCACATCATTTTCATCTGTTGTACATTCCACAAATACACCAACGTCACACTCCTTGTCTTCTGCACAGTCAGCAATAGCATCATCCAGCTCCATAACAGACTGAAGTCGCAATTTATTTTCAAATTCATATATTTGTCTGAGAGATATATTGTACTGACTACCTGCAAGCTGATAATATTTACCAAACCGAGCTTCCAAGTTATCCGTCTGCACTTTTCCAGGCAAGAAAGAGCTGTGGCCTTTATCAATAAGAAAGTAATTTGCCATTTCTGATAAACCCTTTGCAGAGAGAGCCAATGCAGGTTGTGCCTCTTTACTGAGTCTTCCATAAGAATTGCTCGACCTCCAATTATCTAACCATTGCACTAACTTCTCCAAATACTCAATATGACACGAAACTGTGGTTATAGTCTCCTGAAAAGGACTCCTGAAACGTTTACCTTTCCATAGGGTTATGACATTTACTATGTCCCAGCACGTACAGATTATTTCTATAAAATTTGCTGTACTTTCCCAGCATTCCAAGTTCTTCTTAGCTCCTATTCCCTTCAGGGCAATAGCTAGTGGATGGTTAAAAAAATGTAATGCCAAGGGAAACATTCTGACGTTCCAAATTTGTTGGATGCAAAGCTTTCAGTGTCAGGACCCATATTTTAGAAGATTCTTCTTTTGTAATGAATGCAGATGTTCCAACTCACTAAAAAATGCATCTTCTCATAGTCAATTATGTCTGCGAAATAGAGTTGCTGGTCCTTTGCATTTAACCAGTTATTTCGAATACGGTGTACGCAGTGGCGGCTCGTGAAAAATCATCCTACGTGCTACAAAAAACGCTAAATACGTTGTTTTCAATCTTCAGTGCAAATAGGATCTTGGAAATATAGATCCTCACTAAGAACACTAGTTTAATTTCACTTGATATACACTGTAGTGGATAAATAATTGGATAAATCTCCGTATGAACTTTAAAACTAACACAGTGATAGAAAAACACACACCAAACCAACAATATAACCGCGAGATCAAACACCGCAGAAAGCAACTGAAAGTGCTGCCAACCAACTGAATCATTGAGACCTCCTCTATTACCAGCATTATTTACCTTCTAATGCGGGATAAAATTTAGGGTCAGTCCAAGATTCTTTCACTCACGTACGAATTCCTTATTTTTGACACAAAAGGAAGATGGATATTGGTTGGTTACCTTAATAACAATGTTACATTTGCGATAGATTGCCCCCAGTTACGCTGTACATTTGAGCTCAGACGATGCTGCTCTCTAGTGGCAGATTCGCTTATCACGTTCAACATCAGGGTAGCAGGAGGCATCGAGCACTTCTACCCCCTTGTGGGAGGACAAGTAACTATAGACGGGATCAGTGAAAGTTGATCCCGGTTGATGGTATACTCCACCGGCTACGGGGAGTGTTGCAAACTTGGCTGCGCCTGCGTATTGCTTCCTCCAGGCTACAGGCCAAAGCTCATTTCACATGAGCACGAGAGGAGTTCCCCGGGAGAACAGAGCTAGGTGTTCGACAGATCTCGTCCTGATTTGATTTGATAATTATCTGTCCGATAGAAAACAGTATGTAGTGCTGAATAACTGTAGGAGCTCAGCAATTAGGGTAACCCATGGCGTTCCACAGGGGTCAGTATTAGGGCCGATTCTCTTCCTAGTCTACATCAACGACATTGCAACTTGCCGTTTGAAAGGACGTATCACACTGTATGCCGACGACACAAACTTGTTCTATAGTGGATGCAATATAGACTCCATTGTTAAGGATATGCAGGAAGACCTCCATACTCTGTGCTTTTGGTTTCAAGCAAATAAATTAACTATTAATGTGCAAAAGACTAATTATATGATAATGACAAAACAAGGTCAGAATGAAATCCCACACAGTAAAATATATATACAGAATACTGAAATAAAACTAGTTAGAACTGCCAAATATCTTGGATTGGTGATTGATAGGAACTTGAACTGGACAGACCATGTTGAGTACATTACTAAAAAGATCACACCTGCTGCAGGAATTTTAAAGAAACTTAGTTATCTTATCCCACAACATCTTCTAAAACAGATCTACTACTCTTTAATTCATAGTCACCTACAATGTTTGAATGTAATCTGGATGCGCTGTAAGAAGTCTGACTTGAATGAGCTAATTGTAGTACAAAATAGAGCTGCTAGAAATATACTTGATCTTCCCTACTTAACACCAATAAAATATCTATACCTATGTGCTAAAATACCACCCCTAAGCATGAGTGCAGAATTCAATACAGCTGTACTCATGTATAAAATAAAACATAAATTTATACAACACAACACTACATATACTCTGAATTCTGACAACCATCCATATAGTACTAGGCATGCAAATGACTTTGCCTTATACAATGCTTGCTCTTATAAATATGGTATAAACAGCTTGAAGTTCTCGGCGATCCAGTTATTTAATAACATCCCTGTGGAGATAAAAACAGCACCAACTTTGGCAAAATTCAAATAAAGAGTCAAGCATTATTTTTGTTGTCATTTAAGACATTCTCCCAAACAATCTTGCAAACTGTCCGGAACTATTCTTCTACCTCTACAACTTTTATGTTACGTAAATGTAAATACTCTGTAATCTGCTCTTGTACCTCTGCAACTCTGTGTTATGTATATTTACTGTAAATACTCTGTAATCAATTCCTGTACGTCTGCAACTTTTATGTTATGTAATTGTAAATAATCTGACATCTATTCTTGTACTTCAACAACTCTTATGTTACCGGTATGTAAATGAAAATACTCCATAATCCATTCTTGTACTTTGCAACTTTCATGTTATGTAAATGTAAATACAGTCAGAAATAATTCTCTGTAATCCTCATATTGAGGATGTACATATTTTATATATTGTATCTATATATATATAAGCAAGTCGGGCTGGAGCGATGTATATATAAATATTTAAAAATGAAAAGAGACGTGAATTAATGAGGCACTTCCAGAAATCTCAGAAATTTGAAACTTGGTACGGGAGAAACTGATGACCCCAGGATCCCTAGAAAAATCGGAAATTCTCAAAATTTCCTGAACGGGGCACGCTGGGGGGGCGCAAATTTTGGGCTCAGCATAAGAACACAGTCGTATAGTATATCTAAAACGATAACCTATAGGTTTCGTGGGCTTAAATATTTTCGGGAATATACTCATTTCTATCCTCCATCCCCCCAAACCAAGATGGCGGTACAACCTGCGAGACGAGTTAGACAATTGACAATTGAAATTTGGTGAAATTATAGCTTTTGGTCCCTAACCGACGGGAAAATTCCAAGATGTTCAAATTTTTCTCTTTTTACACCCAAAGATATCGAAATATGGAGGCAATTTTAATGACTGTGCAGACATTCCTTTTGAGCAATTTTTTGGCTAAACGGTAAGTCGTATCACAAAACGGATGGCACAATGTCCCCTTCAATTCGGAGTGATCTACAACTTTGGTCCTGTGATATTTTGTCGTATCTATCTCCCTTATACGTTAAATTTGGCCGTATTTCGGGATTGTTCGTAAATTTGGTGATTTTTACAAGTATATTTCATTGTTTGACACACGTATAAGAATGATAGGATCATCACGTTGGGTGAGCAAACATTGACACGATTAAGTGACATATGTGGACCAAATTTCATGATTCTAGCTTATATATAAGTAGGCAAAAAGTAATGTAAAATGTTAACCCCTTAATATGGGAGATACGAGGATATGGTTTAGGAACAAACATGTAGAGCGATAAAGGAGGCGTCTGATGGCGCAAACCGTTTCTTAATATCATAAACCGTTTAGGAGATATGAATCTCGAAGTGGAAGTCTGCACTTTTCAACGTGCTCATGCTTATCCGTCATCTATATATATAAAAGCAAGTCGGGCTGGAGCGATGTATATATAAATATTTAAAAATGAAAAAAGACGTGAATTAATGAGGCACTTCCAGAAATCTCAGAAATTTGAAACTTGGTACGGGAGAAACTGATGACCCCCGGATCCCTAGAAGAATCGGAAATTCTCAAAATTCCCTGAAGGGGGCACGCTGGGGGGGGGCGCAAATTTTGGGCTCATCATAAGAACACAGTCGTATAGTATATCCAAAACGATAACCTATAGGTTTCGTGGGCTTAAATATTTTCGGGAATATCCTCATTTTTATCCCCCATCCCCCCAAACCAAAATGGCGGCACAAACTGCCAGACGAGTTAGACAATTGTAATTTCTCGAAATTATAGCTTTCGGTCCCTAACCGACGGGAAAATTCCAAGATGTTCAAATTTTTCATATTTTACCCCCAAAGATATCGAAATATGGAGGCAATTTTAATGACTGTGCAGACATTCCTTTTGAGCAATTTTTTGGCTAAACGGTAAGTCGTGTCACAAAACGGTTGGCACAATGTCCCATCAATTCGGAGTGATCTACAACTTTGGTCCTATGATATTTTGTCGTATCTCTCTCCCTTATACGCTAAATTTGGCCGTATTTCTGGATTGTTCGTAAATTTGGTGATTTTTACAAGTATATTTCATTGTTTGACACACGTATAAGAATGATAGGATCATCACGTCGGGTGCGCACATTGGCACGATTGAGGGATATATGTGGACCAAATTTCATGATTCTAGCTTATACATAAGTAGGCAAACAGAATGTAAAATGTTAAAAAGGTACCCAAATTTCACCCTATTCAAAACTTGAACTCAATTTACTCCTTAATATGGGAGATACGAGTATATGGTTTAGAAACAAACATGTAGAGCGATAAAGGAGGCGTCTGATGGCGCAATACGTTTCTTAATATCATAAACCGTTTAGGAGATATAAATCTCGAAGTGGAAGTCTGCACTTTTCAACGTGCTCATGTTTATCCGTCATCTATATACATACATATATATATATATATATATATATATATAAGCAAGTCGGGCTGGAGCGATGTATATATAAATATTTAAAAATGAAAAAAGACGTGAATTAATGCGGCACTTCCAGAAATCTCAGAAATTTGAAACTTGGTACGGGAGAAACTGAGGAACCCAGGATCCCTAGAAAAAACGGAAATTCTCAAAATTCCCTGAAGGGGCACGCTGGGGGGCTCAAATTTTGGGCTCAGCATAAGAACACAGTTGTATATTATATCCAAAACGATAACCTATAAGTTTCGTGGGCTTATACGTTTTCGGGAATTTCCTCATTTTTATCCCCCATCCCCCCAAACCAAGATGGCGGCACAACCTGCCAGACGAGTTAGACAATTGAAATTTGGTGAAATTATAGCTTTTGGTCCCTAACCGACGGGAAAATTCCAAGATGTTCAAATGTTTCACTTTTTACCCCCAAAGATATCGAAATATGGAGGCAATTTTAATGACTGTGCAGACATTCGTTTTGAGCTATTTTTTGGCTAAACGGTAAGTCGTATCACAAAACGGATGGCACAAAGTCCCTTCAATTCTGATTGATCTACAACTTTGATCCTGTGACATTTTGTCGTATCTCTCTCCCTTATACGCTAAATTTGGCCGTATTTCTGGATTGTTCGTAAATTTGGTGATTTTTACAAGTATATTTCATTGTTTGACACACGTATAAGAATGATAGGATCATCACGTTGGGTGCGCACATTGGCACGATTAAGGGACATATGTGGACCAAATTTCATGATTCTAGCTTATACATAAGTAGGCAAAAAGTAATGTAAAATGTAAAAAAATGTACCCGAATTTCAGCCTATTCAAAATTTGAACTCAATTTACCCCCTTAATATGGGAGATACGAGGATATACTTTAGAAATAAACATGTAGAGCGATAAATGAGGCGTCTGATGGCGCAAACCGTTTCTTAATATCATAAACCGTTTAGGAGATATTAATCTCGAAGTGGAAGTCTGCACTTTTCAACGTGCTCATGCTTATCCGTCATCTATGTACACTGACAGTGACAATGCAACACCAAGAAGGAGTGGTTCGAAAGGGATGAAAGTTGGGGAAAAACAGAGACGGCACGGATGAATAATTGATGTTTATTTCAAACCGATATGCAGGTTACACAATGCGCACGGCATCGACTCAGTAGGATGTAGGACCACCGCGAGCGGCGATGCACGCAGAAACACGTCGAGGTACAGAGTCAATAAGAGTGCGGATGGTGTCCTGAGGGATGGTTCTCCATTCTCTGTCAACCATTTGCCACAGTTGATCGTCCGTACGAGGCTGGGGCAGAGTTTGCAAACGGCGTCCAATGAGATCCCACACGTGTTCGATTGGTGAGAGATCCGGAGAGTACGCTGGCCACGGAAGCATCTGTACACCTCGTAGAGCCTGTTGGGAGATGCGAGCAGTGTGTGGGCGGGCATTATCCTGCTGAAACAGAGCATTGGGCAGCCCCTGAAGGTACGGGAGTGCCACCGGCCGCAGCACATGCTGCACGTAGCGGTGGGCATTTAATGTGCCTTGAATACGCACTAGAGGTGACGTGGAATCATACGCAATAGCGCCCCAAACCATGATGCCGCGTTGTCTAGCGGTAGGGCGCTCCACAGTTACTGCCGGATTTGACCTTTCTCCACGCCGACGCCACACTCGTCTGCGGTGACTATCACTGACAGAACAGAAGCGTGACTCATCGGAGAACACGACGTTCCGCCATTCCCTCATCCAAGTCGCTCTAGCCCGGCACCATGCCAGGCGTGCACGTCTATGCTGTGGAGTCAATGGTAGTCTTCTGAGCGGACGTCGGGGGTGCAGGCCTCCTTCAACCAATCGACGGGAAATTGTTCTGGTCGATATTGGAACAGCCAGGGTGTCTTGCACATGCTGAAGAATGACGGTTGACGTGGCGTGCGGAGCTGCCATCGCTTGGCGGGGGATGCGCCGATCCTCGCGTGCTGACGTCACTCGGGCTGCGCCTGGACCCCTCGCACGTGCCACATGTCCCTGCGCCAACCATCTTCGCCACAGGCGCTGCACCGTGGACACATCCCTATGGGTATCAGCTGCGATTTGACGAAGCGACCAACCTGCCCTTCTCAGCCCGATCACCATACCCCTCGTAAAGTCGTCTGTCTGCTGGAAATGCCTCCGTTGACGGCGGCCTGGCATTCTTAGCTATACACGTGTCCTGTGGCACACGACAACACGTTTTACAATGACTGTCGGTTGAGAAATCACGGTACGAAGTGGGCCATTCGCCAACGCCGTGTCCCATTTATCGTTCGCTACGTGCGCAGCACAGCGGTGCATTTCACGTCATGAGCATACCTCAGTGACGTCAGTCTACCCTGCAATTGGCATAAAGTTCTGACCACTCCTTCTTGGTGTTGCATTTGCTCTGTCAGTCAGTGTATTTAAAAGCAAGTCATGCTGGAGCGATGTACATATAAATATTTAAAAATGAAAAAAAGACGTGAATTAATGAGGCACTTCCAGAAATCTCAGAAATTTGAAACTTGGTACGGGAGAAGCTGATGACCCCAAGATATGGCCAGAAAGTGCGTCTTATCGTACAATCCGTTTTTCGATTTGTTGTACCGTTTAGCAGCAGTTATTCTGTAAATGATGGTTAACATCCTTATACTTCCGTATGACGACTATATTCTTTCATTGGTGTCGATTTGTAGCAATCTAGAAAGGGTTTGTCTGCCATTGGTATTATATACATTGCAAATCGATAGTGACTGTCAGAAGGAGGGCTTCTGCTATTGTTTTCAGTCCTCTCCACATCGACTTTGACAAGCAATAAGAATGGGGTCGTCCTCCATCTCTTGTGCACTATTTTAATGCATAATTCCCTTCTCGATTCGACTAGCAGAACTCTAGGGAGCGTGTCTTCCATTATAAACAAATTGACCCATCTAAAATGTGACTGACGATAGGCATAGTGGCCTGCTACTATAATGGAATCTCACCAACTCGGTGTGACTGGCAGGAAGCTGACTGGCATTAGAAAATGCGTCTTCCATTATAAAGATAAGAACGCAACTCACTTTTGACTGGCAGTAAGGAAGGTCCTTGCAAATATAATAAAAGTTCCTCAACTGTAATCTATCTGAAAGTAGGAATTGGGGTCTGCCATTGTAATGAAACCTCCCCAAATCGATTTTGGCCGTGCACTAGGCAAAGGGGTCTGCCGTTAAATGGAAATTACTTTCTTCGTTGTGAATTGCAGTAAACAATTGGACTTGCCGTTATCATCACAATTCCGCAAATCACACTTTCATTGGAAACAACGTCTGTGGATTTCACAATACTGATTCTCGGATAAAGCCAAGACAAACCCAATTTAAAAATCTTATTCACTTAATGTGCTCTAATTTACTTCGATATCCGTATACAAGGTAGAGTACCGTAGCGAAGCACGGGTACATTTGCTAGTGTGTATATATGTTCAATCGTTTACTAATATCTTATATACACAAACTATATTTTGATGTGTAAGTGCCCGCCAGTATGTAATGTCCTGTACAATTCCTATGTATGAGCCTGCAGGCTCGTTGGAATTAATTGAAATGAATGAATGAATGAATGAATGAATGAATGAATGAATTTTCACAAAACACGAATTCATACCGTACTCAAAACAAAGAAAAGGCACCAGGATAATTGTACTGATAAATGATTAATTCCTTACAGTTCCAAGCTACGTGCTGGAGCCCGGTAGCACGTATTGACCGGCCGCCACTGGGTGTACGGTGTCTATGAGAAAGAAGAGCTTTCTGTTCTTGTCTCTGGGATGGCTGTAAACATGCTTCAATTCAGGTGGATCACTAAGAAGAGACACTGCTTTCCTGTTCAGAGCACTGTTATCTGCAATAACTGTAACTACTTCAAAGCCTATTTCTTCCAAACCAAGGATTATTGTTCTCGTAGTGTTAAATAATTTCTCACAATGAATATTAGTGACAGGTACAATATGAGCAACATCTTTATAATGTGAAAGTACACCATGGACCATGAAAACATATGCACTTGTGGCACATTCATCACTGTTCATTGCAGTACCTACTACCCTGCCCTGTTTGAAATCTAACTGCGGTTTGATATGAACCCCATCCATAGACAATAGCATTAATTTGTCTTCTGGAGAGAGTAATGGAAATTTACTCTTCATATAGAGCAGATAATTGTCATTCTTTTCCTACAGAGGTTTTGCTACAAGCTTTGAGCATATTAATTGCAATATACGTGGAGCAGGAAGAGTTATTTTACCAAATCCTCGAATAAATTTGTAACAATGGGGAGAAATTGAATGAGCTAATGAACAAAATACCATTGTCTCCCAGGAATAATTCTTCACTCTCTTCTTAGGTAACAAGAATAACTGTTCTTTTAGGATATTCAACATATTTTTCTTCTCAGGAAACTTATATTCTAAGTGTTGCAATAAACCATCACGAACAGTCAAAGTTTCTTCTATATCCCGGCTGCTAGACATAGAAGATACATACTGTACGCGCACTTTTTAGTGATAGATTTTTGTACTCGATTGAGGCGTAAGAAGGCAGCACTGCCAGTTCCGGTAGTACTGCCAACTGAATGGAGATGAAATCTGAATTGAATCGATAATATGATCGATCGATGTGAATGTTCTAAACCTTTATTATCTTGCGCCAACAACTGTGTCACACACAAAATATATAATACTATATAACATTTCCCGATGCGAAACGTGTTCCTAGCATGAATTCTATAGTTTGGCTTTGCTGTGTAAACAACAACAGTACGGGGGCTGTCACACAGGCTCGATCGAACGACTGCGATCAACCGACTAAGAAAACAAACCTACAGAGGGCAGTGGCATCAGTCACACAGCATCGATCGTCAGCGATCAACAACGAGCGATGAAGATCGACTGGTTTGTGAAAACAAACGTGTCCGTTTTTCACTCGCAGTCGTTCGATAATGGCGGACGCAACATAGTGATCTGTTGATGAAATCGAAACATTAATTTGCTTTGTGTATGAAAACAAAGTTGTGTATAATCCTAGACTCCCTGGATATAGTAATAGGGAGACCGTGAATTTTGTATGACATTCTATAGCGTCGAGATTTGGGACAAAAACTGGTAAGTAATTATTAGATTTATTACGATTATCTTATGAATAGTGTTATCTTAGATTAATTATTGATAAAATATATTATACGGAATAGATTGGTAAAAAAAGTTACACTAGGAAAAGTAGTAATTATCATTCTTGTAACTTAATTGAAGAAATGTTTGGAAAACATAAGCAGTGCTTTCCTAACCTCGATGTCGTACCTAATGAAATGAATGCCATTGTTCGCTTTAATGACAAATAAGTGTAGGTCTATGCCATAAGTAGGCCTACTACATGTATATTTTCTTTGTCACAATATTCTGATTAATTGTTTCAGGAAAAAGTTGTGCCAAAACATGGCAAATTCTGAGGGCTGGATATCGATCTTGGAGAGATAACATCCTCCCTCTACTCCCAGGATCTGCTGTACAGAAAACATAAAATGGGTCTACTTCAATGCCCTCAACTTTCTGGAACTCTTCATTGTTGGAAGAAGGTACAATTCTGTAATATTTATTTTAAAAGTAGGCCTACACTACAGACCAGTGTTCTAGTTGTGAAAGAGCGAGGGGAAGATTCAATCTGTAGGCCATAAGTTCCACCCATCTGTTCATTAATTTATCAGATGTAACTGAAAGTAATATAATCTAACCTAACAATCATCTTACTAAAATAATTATTGAAAGTAACAACTTCTTAAAGAGAAGGCTTGTGTCCAGACTAAAATGTAGCTCCAATTTAGAAGAATTGCATTAATATGTTGTTCATTTTTTTCAGTTCTATAACAAACACATCTATAGAAGTGGCACCAGGTGTATGAGAGCCTTTTCACCAAGCTGAAATAGAGGAGGAGGAAGCAGAAATAATTTGTGTTGGAGGGGTCTAACTCCTGCAGTTCAGAAATTACTGAAGGGACTTCAACTTCCAGTCCAGTGGCTTCTGATTCTACAAACAGCTCTGCAAGCAGTTAAAAATAAAATAAACAGAAATGTGAAAGTGACAGTGATGTGTTAAGTAAATATTTAGAAAAGATACTGAAAAGGGAAAAGAAAATATAATCAATTATATTTTTAGTGTCTTCATGATGACATGGAAAGAATGAGTGAACTAGGTCGAAGGGTTTTCAAAGTTAAAATTCAGGAACTGTTGTATACAGTGTTAGACCGAGAAAGAATCTAATAAAATTTATGTTCTTGAGAAATGTTCTACTTTCTGTATTAAATCAGTTTTCGTTATACTTATCTATCAATATTTATTGGAATCCTCAGTGAGTTATTTGTATCAGCACCTGATGGGAAAGTAGCCTTAACTCCAATTTTTATTAATAATAAGCATTATTACAACATCTTAATTTGTATATTTGATGTGGTAGAACATGTATGGTTTACAAGGAAAGGAGTATTTTGAAATACAATAGTAAGTCCTTTCTGTGTGTGTGTATGTAGTAAGGAGTTGTACAGCCCAGGTGGTCTGAAACTAGACTGGCGTATTGACAGTTCTGTCCAAGAGCTGACTTCCTTCTTACGGTATACTGTTGATCGCAACTGCAAACTCATTGCACTAGGTTTGTAAAGCACAGGTGCTCTGAAACCAGACCAGTGTAAAGACATGAGTAGTTTTGTCCAGGAGCTGACTGCCTTCTTACAGAATACTATTGATCGCAACTGCTAGCTCATCGCATTGGGTTTACTGCATCTATATTCAATGTTGCTTATTATACTGCCATCCTGGGAGAATACACATCCTAAATACCTATTTGAAATTATCTACCTGTTCCAGTCTTGTATTCTCAACCTGACATTCAGTTCTCTTTTAGGTGTCTTCCCTACTGCTATCACTTTAGTCTTGAAACGATTAATTTTCATGTCATATTCATTGCATCCTTTTTGAAGTTGCAAGATAGTAGATTGCACAGTTTCAATAGACCAAGTCGTTCGCATAGGACAAAATTCTTACTACAGTTATACCTGATAGAATCCCTCCCTGCCACATTATACCTTTGTAACTTAGGTAGCCTTTACCTTCTCATTCCAAGTACTCTCCTGCCATTGGTACCTGTTTGGACCAGCAATCACTACTTTCATGTCTGTTACCGTACTTATAATTTATTAATAACATATAGGCCTATAGAAGACATCAAGGTAGACCGATTATTTTATTTCTTGTGCTGTGGATCCATGTAAACAATGAAAAAGAAAGGTGAAAAGTTTTGAAGATTTTAATTTACAAAATAAAAAACTTCATTTTTTGTGATGTGATATTAAGGGGATATGATGGCAGAACATGTACATATTTATAAAAAATATATTCATATGACAGTTACATGCTTGTAATAAAAGGTTGAGTATATTAATTACCCTGTAAGTCAATCCAAGATCTTACAAGGCCCATACACCCTACTCTGTCAAACATTAATTTATATAATCAGTATTTACAAAGTTTTGAGAGGCAATGTAAGTTATAGCAAAATTAAATATTTTACCACCTGAGCAACAGGCCTAAATAACATTTTACTGTAGACGGCAATAGTATTTAGTTGTTAGAAAGGCATACTCTTCACTTCTAAAAATAGAAGGCAAAGTGCTTGTTTATAGCACCTATTATTGTTTGCAGTGTTTGGTTCTCATTTTTGGTGAAATTGAAGGCAAAGTTTTCATCTTCCTTGAACTGATTCATAAGGAAAGTATTTCAGGACGGATAGATAGGCTTGGTACTGTTCATATCAGTAAAAAAGTTACATATGAACAATACAGAGAAAGGCAAAATCAACATTGAGGAAAGAAAGGGAGTCCTACCAGACCTTTGCAGACAAAGTTGTTACTCTGTACCAAGGAGTTTACCAGCAACTTGGATGGAAGTGCAGGATTTATATTAATTGGTTTATTATTGCCAAGTGAGCAATTTGATCAGCTTGCCAGTGCAAAGTTTGGGGAGACAGTACTTTATGCTTAGTGATGAGGGTAATATACAAGACCTTGTGTGTAATTTACATGTAGTTGTGACAAGTATCAGTCTATTACACTGCCAACTTACTTATTAGAACAAAATTCCAGAAGCTTTTCCTATAGTTTTTAAGCTAGTGTACAGAGCACTAGCCTCACCTGAACTTCTCAAGAAATGTACACATATATGAATATACAGAACCCTAAAGAGAATTTACTTTGGAAGAGATGTCCATAGACAACCTTTCTTTACAGCCATTTGGTAAAATTAGCTGCTTTTGAAGCTGCTGTAGTCTTCAATGATATAAATTAAGACAGGATTGTCATTCTTGCAAAGTTTGGATGTGGACCTAGATTCTTTGCACAAAACACAGTAGGGCCTACAGAAATTCAGCAACATGCTTGTCATGAAAGCAATATGACTATTCTGAACGTGGCACAATAACAAAACAGAGGAGAGGCAACAAGAGATTTGCAGAGGATCATGAGGGAGAGAAACAGTGTAAGGAACTCCATTGCTTTTCTCATTTTCACAATATTCAGAGCATATGTGCATTTTTCTTTCAAAATTATTTACAGGATGGTAATGAAACTTGACACACTATTTCTACATTAGGTAATGTAAATTTTGACTGGAAGCATTTCTTGATATGTCTATTATTTTGGTAGGTGGGATCTCACCAAGTGGTATGAAAAAAAACAAAGCTGTTAGCCTCCATCTAAATCATTGGAAAAGACAGTAATTATGCTCCAAGATCCAGCATCATTAAAACAAATAGCATAAATGGTATTAGTCTTATATTTTAGTACAATGAACCACTGTTGTGAGGCTTTTGTTGGAATTTTCACCCTGTCAAGAATTCTGGCTGTAGTGCTTTATGAATGGGATCACATATAATAGGAACAAATCCACTGACGTTTTGTGAGCAATCCTAAATCTGTATGAGTCACCAATGTCCAGAAACCTGTAGGCCTAAATAAAGATATTTCCACTGTTGATTGTAGCACCTTCAAATTATGAATTCAAATTGATGTACATAACAGTTCAGTCCTTTTTGTCAATACTTTATTAGAATCCTGTAGAATGCAAAGAAATGTACCTGCCACTAATCTTTTATTTGATATATTTTGCCACGGACATACAGTAGTTGTTTCGGAGGTGAACATCACTTCTGGCTTTAAACCTAAAAAAATCGTTGTGAATATTGAATTTAACGATAGTGTCAGCCTTTCCTCAGAACTTATATTTTCCTGTAATTTGTTTGCCTGATGTTTATTACTGACTTCATTTTTTCCTCTAATTCCTTATACTGTAATTATTGATGGGCATTCGGTACTAGTTCCTGAATTTTTCTTCATCATTCCACAACGAAGGCACACTTTGGTGGAATTCTCCATGGCTCCTTATCTTGTCCACTGCGAGCGTCTGGTTCTTTCCTTTCTCCTAATATATTCATAGGTTAGAATCATATTTCCATCTGAATTATCGCTTTCACAACACATTCTTTTTCTCTCGTGAATATGAATACGTCTGTAGCCTGTACGGTACTGGGCGAGAGTATCAGCTGTTTCCGTGCAGTCGATCCCTCTCGATCGATGAGCAGTGTGACAAGGTAAATGAATTTAGTCGTTAGTACTCGATGCCAGTTGGTCGCTCTTGATCGTTCGATGCTCTATGTGACAGCGGGCTTAGTCTAATTTATTTAAACAAACTGTCAAATATACCCTTCCAATAATATTACATCACACTTGTAATTATTCTCTTCTCAATATTACTTTTAAATAACCAGTTTATCAGTCTCTGACTTCCTTGGAAAATACACACACTTCTATGATTCCCTTTACAACATTTATAAATTCCCTTCAGTCTTTAAATTTTCTTAACTAGTTGATACTTATCTCAGGTTTTGAAGCTTCTTTCTTCTTGCTTCTCTCTTGAATCCTCGTTGTGATGTTCCTCTGAATCTTCCCTAATGGTTTCAGGACTCGAGCACAGAACTCTAAGGTGAATGCTAATTGAAGCTACAGTCTCCTTCGAACACTCAGTGAGTTCTCTATGCACTGTCTCTGTACTTTACCCTGTGGAACACTGCTAACCAGTTCTAGTGCTTGACAGTCTTAATTGCGGCCTAATTTGAATAACTTCTTATAGTGCTGTCTTCACTAACTGATGGCAGGCTCAACTACTGCCTAATCTGACTAACTTCATGTACTGCTATCTTCACTGACTTTATTCTACAGTGTCTCTTCTCTGCCAAGTAATCTAGTGTCTGTCCCTTCCCAAGAGAACGTTCCTTTCCAATGTTATAGAATAACTGCCTGAATGATACCAGGATTACTACCAACAGAATGACCAGAATGTTGCAGAATGCCCGAATGACCAAATGACCAAGAGGCTCCTTTGTCACTCCCCTTTATCATTTCTCTGAGCTTCTGGAACAAGTCATCCCCTACTACTATGTTCCCTCACATCACTGATCTGTTAGTTTCCTATTGGTTACTTCAAGTGTGGTCCCACCCGTCTCATGGATGTACATGTGACTGGTACTCTTTCTAGAAAGAATTATTGCACCACAGCATGCGTTCTTATTTTTACAGGGCACCTTGCTACGTGACCAACAACAGGTTTGCTTTTCCTGGTCCACCCTCTAAAAGCTTCTAACTATGACCTTGTAGTCTGTTTACTTGTTTCTCTGACCAATATTCTGATTGCACAAGTTTGCCTCATTCTCAGCTCACTGAAATGTTCCAAGTTGAGACTAGCTTTAAGAAATGCTTTTAATCATAATTGCAATTCTGCACTTATTCACTGCACTGATATTCTATTACACTTACTCATTCACTTCCACTGTTTCTTGCTGTATCTTCCTTTTATATATTACACTTAAATTACTCATGAGTATTAGGGATTTCTGACTGGGAGGTCATGGATCGAATCTCGTTCGATGCGCTCGCCCCGTAATTTCCCACGGAAGGACGAAGCGGTGCTCGCAACACAGTATCTCGTACAGAAGAGCAGGAGGAGCCTTTGCAATATGGTGTCAAAAAAGCATACTGGAGGCGGGAAGAGTAAATCAAGTCAGGAGGGAAGAGATATACTGAATCAAGTTTGTGAGAGGAAAATGACTACTGTTCGAAATTTGAACTTAATTAACGATGCATTTTTAAATTAAAAATGATTCCTTCAGTTGTCTTTGAAGGGAAACTACGGCACTAAGGATGCTGGGAGGAGACCAAGATGAAGGTTAGAGAGCTCCACTGTATTAACATCCGCAGTTGATCAGATTTCAATATTTTTGTGGCCAAAATGAATACAATGTTTTCAATAATCAACATACCTATTTAAAACAATAAAGAGGAAATACACACAGAAATGTCAAACACGTCAAAAGTCAAAAAATCTGTGGTCATTTTAACTGAGAAGAGTTTTCATTCACCCTTTCTGGTGGGCAAAGGCGTTCAGTATTAATGCACAGAGGGAGAAAAGACCTGCAAGAGCAAATATATTATGTTTTGTTACGGCAACATGACGTCAATGAACGTTCGACTGAAGTGTTGGACTCGGAGGTGCACACATACAAACCTGTGACCATGTATGGGTATACATTTCTGGAACAATTTTGTCAAATGGAAATACATAGAACAGGCATTAGTTGCCTATGAAGTGCTCTGTAACAACCAGGATGTACCATTAGCACGGAGTAATAAGAGCTTGTGTCGTGAGCACAAATATCTTACTTACAGAGTTGGCAAATAATTGAATTACTTTGATTACTTTCTTAGTAATTTTTACTCGTAATTTAATTCTGAAAATAAAATTATAATCGTTGCATTGCAGTAATCGATATTCATCGCATCAAGAGCTTAGTAACTCTGGAGCCCCAGCACTTGTTCATTTACTTGCAGCTTGCCGAGATTTAGATAATCGTGTACTACATTGTCGATACGGTGGTGGTGATTATTGTTCTAAGAAGAAGTACAATTGGGCAACCATCCTCTTTTAACACTAATCAGAGGGAAGGCAGAGATCGTACACTTCGAAACACGTGGCGGTGAACAGGTTAAGGCATTTCCACTCCTGTATTTGAATAAGTTATCCTGAAAATAACGTAAAATCGAAAGTGATATTCTAATCTTGCCTGGGAGCTATCATTATGAATGTCTGTTTACTTTCATGTAGCAATGATGGCCTCCTAATGTCTCTAAGATAAAAAGCACAAATTTGAGTCCCCTTGCAAACTGTGGTACCATTCCATTCCCATGTGAAAAGAAGTCAGAGATTTCCTGAAGACTTGCGTTCTCTGAAGTAATTGCAATTTTACTGATAGAAAAAGTAATTATTAATTCTCCTCAAGTAACTGTAATTGAGGCCAAATACTTTTATTTTGCACTCTTCCCATCACTGCTTGCTTACATCATAACTAAAATGTTTCCACTGACCGAGCTGTCTTTAGAAATGGGATCAAACTCCACCTCAGCAAACCTGAATATTAATTTCCGCGGTTTACAATTTCCACACCAGGCAAACTAAGGCCAGTGTCACTTCCTTCCCTATCTCATTGTCACCGTATGACCTGCCCGTGTTGGTGCAACGTAAAACAAAGGGTGAATATACATACATAGTCCCACGTGTAAAAACGGCCTTGGTTCTGACTGCACATAGAACTGGAGGTTCCTGGGCCTTGATCAAGATATTAACATTCAAGTGGAATATCAACGTGCACAAGAGACGTCATCATGTAAAGGGACGCCTGTATGGAAAACAATAAGCAAGTTATGATTTGATATGATCTTGCATATAATATTAAGATAAAGTTGGAATTCAAGAGGACAAATTGGAGCAAACATTCGTTTGGAGGAAGAGGAATTAGGGAGTGGAATAATTTACCAAGGGACGTGTTCGATTTGTTTAAGAAAATACTGGGTGAACATCTAATAGTGAACCTGCCTTAAATGCAGATCAGTGGCGACTGACTGAAAGTGGCACCCTCCTTTCCCAATACCACGGTTATTCCTAAATGCATCAAGGAATCAAATGAGGCATTTCTTGGAGGAAATGATTTGTTGGAAAGAGAGTTAAAATGTTTAGATTGAATCACATAGTGCAACTAGTGACCCACTTAATTTCTGTACAGGAACAATAGTTGATTTCTGGTGACAGGGCTGTAATGACATTGGTCATTATCCTCCTGTACATAGCTCAGTACTACAGCTGTCAGCTCACTCGTTTCAACCCGAGTGATGTTTAATCCAATTCTACCATTTCAATGAAACTAAGATAGCATAACAGTTAGCCCAGGTTCGATTCCAGGTATGTAGTAAAGAAGGTACATCCAGCTTCATTGGGGGTGTGCCAGAAATGAGCTGCACCACTTCAGGGCAATGACATGAGTGTACTGAAACAACAGCTTTTCAAACCGAATACTCGCTGCAAAAGATATTTTTATTATCATAAGATAACTGAGATCTTTCACTATTACCATGATAAATTTTATGTGATTAATCTCAAAATATGGTTTCTAATTTCAGGTCTGATTTTATACTATGGTAAATTTGCATTTCACGCACTGGGATAAGTTGATTATGTCCGTCTCATTCTTTTTTAACACCACCACTTGCTTCCACCTTCACTTTCACCCCTGTTTAAACAATAATACAAATACTTCTGGAGGGATCAATGCAGGAACTACTCAAAGTGTGAATGAGGTGGTGAGGAGGCAAAACACGAAAATTACAAAAAGGAGACTGAATTGTTCAATTGTCTTCTGTGTGATAAGACAACTTACATACAAAATTTCAAGTTTCTCATCTGTGCCTCATCTTAAGGCCACATACCTGCATGTGATCATGCCACCTATTTCATTACCAGTGTCTTCAACAAAAATGTTTCTCGATGCCACTTACCTTGATGATCTATGGTGCTGACTACCCACACTGCCTTCACTTAATTAGACGATACTACGCTAAACTAAGTTACTACAGACACCAGTTACTCCACTCAACTCCCAATTAGAAAGCGTAATGTGGTCAACACTACTCAGGAACAAAGAAGGCAGTGAGCTGCTAATATAATCAAAAGGAAGATGGCACTGGTGCCAACACAAACTCACATTTAACAGCTATATTATCTTACAATTTATTTACATGGTTACAAACTTTTCCACAGACAACTTATTCACTTCCAGGTCACGACACAACATAAGAGTTTTTTGTTACCAGCAGCACCCCTCACTGTAGTAGCACTGATCCTCCAGACAGGAGGAAGGACTCCTCCTCACCTCCAACGCGCAGGTAGCGACTGTACTGCAGATAGAGGGGGGCCACACAAGATTGCTATTATCGTGTGTTCCAAGGAACTTACTTATTCAGTGAGCACTGCTCTAGAAAGTATACCACATTCTGGTGACCATAAAATTTAGCGAGGGTCAGAGGAGTAAAACCACCACTAGTCTCAACACTGAGACTAGTGGGGTCCAGTATGGTCAGGCACTTTATTACTTCCAGGTGACCTTCACGTACAGCCAGGTGTAATGGAGTGTAACCATCACTAGTCTTAACACTGAGACTAGTGGGGTCTTGTAAGATGAGGTATTTGATTACTTCCAGGTGACCTTCACGTGCAGCCACATGTAGTGGAGTGTAACCATAACTAGTCTTTACACTGAGACAATTGGGGTCTAGTATGGTGAGGTACTTCATTACTTCAAGGTGACCTTTATGTGCAGCCAAGAGTAGTGGAGTGTAACCACCACTAGTTTTAACATTGAGATTAGTGGGGTGTAGTGTGGTGAGGTACTTAATTACTTCAAGATGACCTTCACATGCAGCCAGGAGCAGTGGAGTATAACCACCACTAGTCTTTACATTGAGACTAGTGGGGTCTAGTGTGGTGAGGTACTTGATGACTTCAAGGTGACCACACCGTGCAGCCAGGAGTAGTGGAGTATCACCACCACTAGTCTTTACATTGAGACTAGTGGGGTCTAGTGTGGTGAGGTACTTGATGACTTCAAGGTGACCACACCGTGCAGCCAGGAGTAGTAGAGTGAAACCATCACTAGCCTCAACATTGAGACTAGTGGGGTCTAGTGTGACGAGGTACTTTATTACGTCCAGGTGACCTTCACATACAGCCAGGTGTAGTGGAGTGTAACCATCACTAGTCTTAACAATGAGACTAGTGGGGCCTAGTGTGGTGATGTACTTCACTATATCGAGGTGACCAAACTGTGCAGCCAGATGTAGTGGAATGTAACCACCACTAGTCTTAACGTTGAGACTAGTGGGGTCTAATGTGGTGACGTACTTCACTATATTGATGAAACCAAACTGTGCAGCCAGATGTAGTGGAGTGTAACCACCATTAGCCTTAACATTGAGACTAGAGGGGCCTAATGTGGTTAGGTAACTCACTATATCGAGGTGACCCCACTGAGCAGCTTGTACAAGAGCAGTATCCAGCATCTCCCCAGTAATACCTCCCTCCTCCACCAGGTACCTCACCACCTCCATATGGCCCTCTTTTGCTGCCAGGAGCAATGCAGGCACTCCTTGACTGTGGGCGCCAATGTTCACGTCAATGTCACATCTTCCAAAGGAGAGACAGTCCTCTTGACCCTGATTTTTCTCCTCTTCTATCAGAAACCTCACGACAAGCAGCTGCCCCCTCTCTGCAGCATGGTTCAAAGCAGTGCGCTTCCAGTCCACACAGGGATTTCTTGCAAGAAGGAAATTCACCACATTGATGTACCCCTGATCAGCCGCCCAATTTAGAATTTGCTGAAGGATTTCATGACCTGGTTCACACTGGGTGAGCAGTTCCTGCCACCGTGGACCTTCTCGTCTGTCCCGCCACTCCCTCTCTCTCGGTTTCTCTCTCATCTCGTACTCCAACTCTTGCTGCTCAACAATCTTCTCTCTGTCCTTACATGCTCTCACCACTTCCTCTTCTCTCTCCTCACATGCATTCTCCACCTCTTCTCTCTTCTTACATGCTCTTTCCACCTCTTCTTCTCTCTTCTTACATGCTTTTTCCATCTCTTCTGTTGTCTCATTACATGCTTTCTCCACCTCCTTTACTTTCTTCTCAAATGCTTCCTCCCTTTGTTCTATCACCATCTCCCTCTTTTTCAGCACTTCTTCCCACAACCTCAGGCTGTTCTCTGTCTCTGTAAGTCTCCTCTCCAATTCTTCCACCACTCTGGTGTTTTCTCTCAGCTGCACCTCCCTCATCTCCACATCTTCCACTAGTGATCCATAGAGTACTGCACATAGTTTGCAACGAGTCTGGAACACACAATAAGACCATAAATTAACAGATAGTCCTCCTAAGAGACGGGTTACATGGAATGAATTCTACTGACACTGGCCACCATAAGAATTACCTGAAGAGATATTGATTATCTTACGATGTGCCGTACATATTGCAACCATATTATAATTTTCTGGACATGAACTAGATCAGCTGAGTGGCACTGTATCCAGGGGGTGAACAAAGCAAGAAAGAAAGAAAAAGCATTGTATGCTAAATTGATGAATTAAACATGTAAGTTATTTGTAGTCTGTCATTTTGAATTATACAGTGCCTACGTTTCATATTAAACTACCCGCATTTCTCAATGTTGCCTGCTGCATGTTTACTTTTAAGATTTTTACTACCTGTTAATTGTGTATGATGAGAATTTCTGTAGATTTGTTTGTGACAGCGATTGATATTTTAATAATTGTTTTTAAAGTTATTGTTATATGTTTAAGTGTTAAACTATTCTGTTTCAGGTTTATTAAACTTTATTAAACTTCTGACAGGTCGGTTTTTCTAGGAAATAATTGATCCGCTTGAATTAATAATCACATTACGTGATAATGGCATGTATTGACATGCTGCACCATAGATATGTAAACAATTCCAACAAATGCTGGAACTGTGAATAATCAACAAAGGAACTATAGAAACTGCATTCAACACTAATCTCAGTCAGTTTGGACATTTTTCTTTTCACCCCAAGTTGTTGGGTGCTGGGACTGGACTTCACTATGTATTCTACACTATTATCAATTACTTTTACATGCTACCCTCTCCCCTACTGACCGTAAGATTTTTAATGGTGTCTTACCCCCCATAGCGTTATTTCACAGATGGTAAAATGAGTACCAGGTTTTGCTGAAATAGGCCCTGTGATTTAGGTGGAGATGTGAAACAATCTCTTCCCTCACACACATGAATTATTTATATTAAGACATAAATTTATGAAATGGAACCAACACTAATAACAGAAGACTCACCATGTGCTGCCACATACTAAAACGTGCTTAGTAATGTAAATTGTGGCAATATATTGGAGCTTCCTGAGCTGTATGTTCTGACAGTACCCTTGAATTCCATCTTTTATTTTTCCTTTGCCTATACTATCACAAAAATTCCAATAGGTTCCCAGCGAAAACAGGGTGAACAGCGAATAGGCTATAAACAGATAAGGTAGCATCTTCAGTCTTACCTGTACCTAATTACATTTGTAACACATTTCAGATGGAGAATTACACAATCACTGCTTCCTACCGAAATAAACCAGAGCCGATTTCTTTTTATACTTCTTATTTCTAATGTCCTCTATTTGGATTTCAAGCTCCTAAAAGTTATGAAAATTCTTTTCAAACCCCTCTACAGATGATATATTTACAATAAAATGTCAACTGCTAAACTTTTCTCAGCATTTTTAGGCACCAATTCACTGTGCATTTATTCTCCTTTCACTGGTAGGAAAGAGTTGGGATGGTTCTTGAAGTATCCTGCTTTGAAGAAACAATTTGAGATCATAGTTAGCTTCACAGCTTTCCAAGACTTAGCAACGAAGTAGAGCGCAGACAACATTGGAACTTTAAGTGATGATGGAATCTTTCCAGCAACCATAAGGAATAAAATGTGCTGCACCAGCTTTTCCCTATAGAATGACTTAAAGGGATGTATAATACCTACATCACACATCCTTGAAGCAAGGAGCCTTTTTACATTTCTCCACCACAAAGGCGTGGAGATTCTCAGAGCAATCAGCAAGGGCTCACATCAATGTGAGCCTCAATTTACAGTGTTTTCCATCACAGCATTTATCTCCTTTGAATGCCAAAGGTTAAAAATGTTCCTGGGTCCGTAGGTCAGCTCCTGCAATCTTCCACTGATTCCCTCTTCCACAGATTCATCACTAGATGCACTGAAATTTCCAACACCAAGAATATTTGCTACTTTACGTGCACATATCAAAATGGCATCTATCCTTCATCCACAGGATGTATGCTGGTATCCTGATTATGGTGTCTGTTTTATGTCCTTGCTAATTTCAGATAGCCCCCTCCCCAGAAATACACATACATGTGAATAATATATTGGAAAATAATTTGTGGGCTAGGCAACCCACTTTTCAGAATTGTCCTGCTTTTTGAGTAAATTTGTTAAATAGGCAACCCATTCATCACAGATGTCCGTCAGTTTGCATAGTTTTCCCTGACACTCGCAGTAGGCTAGTATTCTCCATACGTTGTAATGTGTGCTGTCTGGTTTTGGTCAACATGCAGCAGTTACTTCAAGGATTATAGGTTAGTTGCGACCCCATTATACTTTGATTTTTCTACATCTTGAGCAGCCTGACGTGGTGTAAATAGCGGGAAGCATAAAATACTGAATGGCGTACACAGGGAATGCCTTTGAAAAGCATAAAATGTCGCAAACATAAATTTCAGGATTTTAATACATTTTGAGTGCACGGAAACTGAGAGGACCACAGAAAATGTTTTAATGGATGGTAAAACGTAAAATACTGGAATGTAAAAGCAGGGCAACACTGTAATTACTTTAACTTTTATGAAAGGCTTAAGGAGGCTGCTCGAACATACTGACATAACGCCAGGAGCTGGAGAAGGGGAAAGGAGAAGGATGATGAGGACAGAGCTGAGAATTTTAGGTCAGAATGGACGGGAGAAGGTCAAGTAGAAAAGTCGCATAGAGATACATCTTACTCAATATAAGCCATGATGTATATGATACCAATTCCTAACCCAACACTAGTATTGTCAATGAAGAGGTAATGAAAACAATAAAACTTGGCAAGGAAGGAAAATACACCAGGATACAATGGAGACCTCATGGGAACAAATGTGCCATACACAGTTTAGCCTTACGAATGCTCTTGACACCAGAGAAGAGATTACTTATGCAGTAAAATGCCATTATAATAAACGCCTGTATTGTAACTAATTTCAAACTTCAGTATATGGAATTAAAATTTTGCCTTTTGGCTTATATTTAACATCTTTTCCTTCAAAATATAATTGAAGTTCATCCTGTTTTAATCTCCGCATATTTCGCACCTGTTTCTATTCACCTAATACCAGCTGCAGCTGAAGTCAAATGTTATGGAATAAGCGAGTCTAAATTTACGAAAATGGGTTTCCAGTTGGAAAAAGTTCATTCTAACATTATTAGACAAAAATACGGACAATCAGCAAATAATTAAGAAATAAATACGGACGCCAGGACAGACACTATAAACAAGGGCACATCCTGCTAAATATGGACGTTTGGTAACCCTAGCCTTGAAGAATACCCCTCTTAATTATTACAGGGTCAAATAAAGCTTTGCCTACTCTAATTCTCTGAGATCTATTTTCTAGAAATATAGCAACCCATTCAGTCACTCTTTTGTCTAGTCCAATTGCACTCATTTTTGCTGGTAGTCTCCCATGATCCACCCTATCAAATGCTTTAGACAGGTCAATAGCGATACAGTCCATTTGACCACCTCAATCCAAGATATCTGATATATCATGCTGGAATCCTACAAGTTCAGCTTCAGTGGAATAACCTTTCTTAGAACCGAACTGCCTTCTATCGAACCAGTTGTTAATTTTGCAAACATATCTAATGTAATCAGAAAGAATGCCTTCCCAAAACTTACATGCAACACAAGTCAAACTTAATGGCCTGTAATTTTCAGCTTTATGCCTATCACCCTTTCCTTTATACACAGGGGCTACTACAGCAACTCTCCATTCATATGGTACTGTATAATTCCTTCAACCCAACACTTCACTGTACCACTCAACACAAAATACATTTCTACGTTCTGAATGGAATGCGAAATACAAGCTCAAACAGGCTCATTCTGCTATTCAGCAATCCCACAGCTAACCAGTATGCAAAACTGAACATTCCTGAAGCTAGCAGCTTACCCCCCATAAGCGCAACTTATCCTTGGAAGTTCAGGAAGGTCTTTTCCTGTAATCACGCAACTGTGGTGATGGCTCTTACCTGAGTCGGAAATCATATTTCTTTCAGAAGGGATGACAATACAGTAACATGTTTAGGTCGAGGAAAAATGTGATCGTACTAACCGGTAATGGTGAAAATTCGGTATGCGATATTTTTTATATAGATTTAATGCAATGAGAATGGGGACTTAAAATTTACGACATGCTAAGTGAATGGAATACGGTGTATGGTGTTCCATACATAATGGTACTCTTCACATGTCATGGTTTTAAAACCATCATCCCTTAGTCGCTTCTTTTAGTTGTTTCTTACAAGAGGCAGGGGATATTGCGAGTGTATTTTTCGTCTCCGGATTCTACCTACAGGGGATCAGAAAATCAGACTTTTCTGATTAGGCCTACCTGCCAACTTTCAAAAAGAAAAATCTGGAAGATTGTAAAGCGGAAAATTTTTAACAACACGTGCATGCGTAGCAAAGTCTTGAAACATAATGAAAAAGGATGGCAAAGAGGGATATTATAAACAATACTAATACAAGTCAAATATATGTTATGATCGCCCATGAAATTAAATACTTACACAACGTTACATCTTTCAGTGATCGTATAAAACAAGGGAATTAAGCAGAATATGCCTCCCTAAAAGACTGATAATATCTATTCTTAGTTGAACTAATTACGAACACCACTAAAGATACTAAATCGCTTACAAATTCGTCACACAATTCCAGGAGTTTCAGAACTACCACCAATGTTACACCCACACACAAACAAAGCCTTTCACAGCTGCTACGAAGCACGATGCAGTTACTAAAGTTGTTATAAATAAATTCACAGCCTGCTACTTTTCACGGATTTCTTTTCTTAAAAATAACAGCCTGCTACTTGTTTGGGAACATCTCAGTGAATGAATTAGGAGTTGAGGTCGAAGAGGAGACAAAAGCACCATGGTAATGGATAATGTGATTATCGATACATTTACCAGTCGAATTCCAAACACTGCATCTCATATTACCAGCTAGTATCAAAAGTCAAATCTGATGTGACCGCAAAGAGCAAAACCAAGTGCGGATATTTCAAATCCGTAAAATAACATTGTTCATCCATACAAAGGTAAAACACACTCAAAATCCGTACATTTTACAGAAAATCTGGAATACTTGGCAGGTATGCTGACGGCAAGCAAAAAGGTCCATTTAGAGTTCGAATTTCTTAACAATTAAGAAATATACTTGGCACAAAACTTAGGGGAACAAATGTTTGACATGCTGTAAAAGTTTATGTCATGGACCATGAAATATGTACAGGTTTATACGAATTGCTACACACCACAGTAAAGCAGTCATGGCGATTTAACTGCATAAAGGTTACCCTATTGAATGTAAACGTGCTTCCAGTCCAGTCGGGTCTCAATACAAAGTAGTCTGGAGCACACAAACCAATCTCGCCACACTATTTGACATGAGTATGAGATAGTCAGCACGAGGCATCTAAGCGAAGTGGACGTGTCCCGAGCTGTTGCCCTACGTCAAGAACGACCTCAGAGTGCCTCCATCAGTTGTGCACAGGTTCTAGCATCGTTATGCGGAGACAGGAGGGTATGTTAGACGCCGTGGACAAGGTCACAGACGGGAAAGTACTGCTCAACAAGACAGATTCCTATGGTTATCAGCACTACGCCAGCCCTCCAGCAGTGCCAGGGAACTGCGAAGTGACCTTACAAGAGCCTCTGACGTTCAGCTGTGTGTTCAGACTGTACGCAATCAATTACGAGAGTATAAAATACGCTCTAGAAAACCTGCGCGTGTAACCCCCCTCACTCGGGAACACCACAGAACATCGTCACTGGCAACTGAGACACTGGCGTCAGGTAATGTTTACTGACGAGTCCAGGTTTACCTTATATGGACTGGATGGCCGTCAACGCGTGTGGAGACGACGAGGACAGTGATTCGTTGAAGGTCTTGCGCAGGAAGTAGACAGACATGGTGGGGCTTCGGTCATGGTGTGAGGATGGATCATGATTGATAACCGTATGGATCTTGCGGTGGTACCTGGCCATCTGAATGCTACAGTGTACGTCAGGGGCATCGTGAACGACCATATTGCTCCTGCTGCTCTTGGTGTAGAGCCTGATTTCTTGCTGATGCGTGACAATGCGACAACCCATACTGCATGAGGCACCAGATATCATCTCCAGTGATTGTACATCTGTGTGATGGAGTACCCTGAAAGGAACCCCGAACTAAATCCACTGGAGCACTTATGGGATATATTGCAGAGACCGATTCGGCAGTACGAAAATGCTCTACAAACAATACACGAACCACTGGTTGAGGAATGGGATTCCATTCCACAGGCAGGCATCCAACGTTTGATATGCAGCATACTACGCAGGCGTGCAGCTGCAATTGAAGCTACGGGAGGTGCAAAACAGTATTAGACAACTACTGCTCGGGTATGCAGATTCTTCCGCAAGAAATTTACATTGTGATTGTGATAGTTCATCTGTTCTGTTGCAAATTGTGGCGAATGGCTAAATGCAGTGGCGATGGTTTTGTTGTTGCTAATTAAATAAAGCATGCAGTTCCTTCACCAACATGTGCTTCTTTTCACAAATCCACATGTCGAGATTCTACACAGCATTAAAAATCTGTTCACCTAATTTTTGTGCTCAGTTTACAATAGATTTCACAAATTCTGAAGCTTTTATTTGCATGCAGTATTAATGAAATCAATATTCAGCCAGGGTAATGCTCGATCATAAAACAATGTATTGCAGACTTCCACCATGGAGGTTATTAGTTATAAAAGATACACTAGAACCCTGTTTTAACGTGCCAGCTTTTAATGACGATTTTCGTAAGGACAATAAATTAACTAGTGATAAATATTATTTTTAAGTGGTCCGCCTATTCAATACATTTATAATTTATTACACTTAGTACATGTTTCTTCCCCTGAGGGACATCATCAGTTATAATCAAGTACATTAATATAACAGAATACAAAAATTACATTAATAAATTGGAAAGACACATTAAAAATTTGTTGCATGATAGGACATTTAAAATAAAATATTGGCAAACTTTGTTAAATCTGCAAGTCATATAATCAATAAAACTTGTTGAATTGTTCATTAAACTCTTAATGATAAAGTTCGTGGGAACTAAGAGTGTATTCATAAAATCTTAAATGATCGCTGTTGTGAATAAGAACTCTCGATTTAAAATATTTATTGATGAAAGATCTATAAGATCTTTGATAGACATTCCTTAATTTGTACATAAGATTGAACACATGGAGGCAAAAATGTAAACGAAGACTTGACAGCACTGTTGTGTTAACAGTGACGGGAGTGAAAAACTACCACCACTAATAATTGGAAAATAGAAGAATCCACAATGTTTCAAGAACACCCGTACAGTCCGATGTAAGTATGATTTTAACAAAAATGTGTGGACGACATTGGACACTTCTAAATTTTTTACGAAGCTTGGATGCTAAGTTGGGATTGGCAGGAAGGAAAATAGATATGGTGACAGACAGATGTCCAGCTCATCCTTCAGATACATACATCTTTCCTTCAGAATATCAAAGTGGTTTTCTATCCTCCTAACTGCACCAGTCACCTGCAGCCTTTGGACCTTGGCATTATTCATTCTGTGAAAGTGAAGTTCGGAAAGAAATGAGGAAATTACTCCAAGCCACGCATATGTTTCTAGCAGCATGGCAACTAGTCACAACGAACACTATACAAAACTGCTTTGGCCATGCAGGTTTTGGTGCAATTTCAGAAGATTTTAATGAAGGAGACACTACTGATGGCATTGGGGAAGATTGGGAGTTGTATCAAAGGACTCGAGTGCCACAACATTTGAAGAATTTATTACTTGTGATGATGATATCCTAACCTTAGCACCACGGATGTATGCTGGAAACTTTGGTGACAATGCAAAAAAAAAAAAAGACAAGTACTCAAGAGGAAGAAGAGGATCCAGCAGAACCAACTTTAGGGGCAGCAGCAGAGGGATGTGATATTGTATTGGTACTTCCCTTCAACGTTGATGAAGATCTCAACAGTCTCAACCAAACTGGGAGAAAACTTCTTAGCGAGAGACTTCTAGGCAAGAGGAAGCAAACTACTGTACTTCAGAAAGTGAGGGTTAATATGTTTATTCTCATGGTTCTCATAGTCTATTTTTCTCAAAACTCAAAATCATATTAGGCCTCTGTCCATTCAAGTTAAAATTGAAGTCATTAATACATATTTCTCTTTTCCTTGCTGCAGGTTGTGTTCCAAATGATCTACTAAGGAATTTGTTACATCTGTTTTTTTGTAAATATTTTCTACAATTTTTGTTACATGACTTCTTAGTATCCTTTAACATGTTCCTTTATTATTTAACATCACATTCGTAAAGACATAAATTTTCTTTTAACCCCCTTTTAAGGAAGATTTTTTTTTTTACAATTTGTTTTACGTCACACCAACACAGATAGGTCTTATGGTGATGATGGGATGGGAAAGGACCAGGAATTGGAAGGAAGCATCCGTGGCCTTAATTAAGGTACAGCATTTGCATAGTGTGAAAATGGGAAACCACGGAAAACCACCTTCAGCACTGCCAACAGTGGGGTTCGAACCCACTATCTCAAGGATGCAAGCTCACAGCTGCGCACCGTAACTGCATAGCCAACTCGCCTGGTAGGAAGCAATTTCAAAACCCTCCAAGATTTGTATATATTGGTGTATATTGATACAGGAAATATTCGATTTACCTCAAAGACAGGCCCAGGATTGCGTTCTATTCCCCCTGTGAGCAGTAACATGGAAATTACTGCGTAGAGCCCTCTAGGCGACTCGTTGACAGCGACTAGCTTCACAGTAGTGTAACTCATCTGTAACACAAACAGGCTAGCATACAGGATAACAGTAGTAAATGGATACCAGAAATACTGTACTTATTTGCATAATTGATGCATTTCTCCCCAAATTTCCATAATGATAAAGTTGTATACATTAACATTAATAATAATAAAAATAACAGGAACAGCAATAATCATTTGTGCATAACTACTGTGCAGGCATTTTAATTAGATGCAGTGCAGGTTGCCTGCAAGTTTCACTCTAGAAAACCAGGTAGATATTTCAACCGTTTTACCTACTTTCTCTCTGTCAGCCTACAATAGGACGGACACTGCCAGAATGCAGAGAGGAGAAATTAAAAACTCAGCCTCAAGGCTGAAACCGAGGTTTCGTGTTTGGCTCCTCTGCATCTACATTTTGGGATAGCCTGTTATGGCTTAGAAAACCGTATTCTTATTTTCTACTGCTTAATCGGTGTTCTCACTGTTTTTAAAGTTTAATTCTATGAAGGCGTGTAAGCTCTGGGTGATGCTGCAATCTTACAGCTATAGTAGGAACTATATGTCGTCTTATTCTTTGACATTGCTCCGGCCAATCAGCGCTTGGTGTCGGCCATTTTTGAAATAGTCCGTCTCTGGAGAGGGAAGCGAAGCGAGGAGTCGCTGCTTTTCTATCATGCCGAGAAGACGTTGGTGTACCGAGCTCCAGGCAATGCATTGGCATAGTATAATGGACTATGGATAGTGAATTTAAAAGGATGTAGGATTGTGCTCCACACCCTCAGCGTTCATCTAATACATCCTCGTAGTGTGTGATTTTTATTTTACCTTGTAAACACCAACTTCTACGGTAAGGAGCACATGGCCTGGCCATGTTGTTTAACTTTCCTACTGCTGGGACCTCAAACCAACCTGTAAGTCAACCTTTATACTTATTTGTTGTTTTCATCGGTGGTGAACTGCTTCTGCATTTACTTAGGAGAAATCTATCAATCATCAAAATAAGTGATACGTTCCGGAAAATTTGGTGGACCATTATTTGATAAGTGAAAATGTACTACCCTTTCAAAAGTAACGTATCGGGTTGAAAAAGATGTTAATTTGTTTGTTTGAAGCATCTAGCATGTAACGTGTCACCACAAGAAATTTGAATTTTCTAAGGGAAATTTGAAGAGGTATAAATGTAAAATATTATTATTATTATTATTATTATTATTATTATTATTATTATCTGGTAATGATGTTACTGCTGTTCTGAAATTTGTTTTAAAGTGGGGTAATACATGGGAGTTCCAGTAAGGATATTGGTGCATTTTCGGGTTGTTTTAAATTTATTTTTCTGCTTTTTATTTAATTCCGTTCCTTTTAGGGTTTTTCCCTGGTTTTTGGGATTGTTGGTTCCATTATTTTGCCTCCATTTTGCGTACCATTGTTGGTCCACTATCGGGATTGGTTCTTTCCTGAATTAACAATGGATTATGGTTGCCTTGGAGACGATGTTGTTTTTCTGAGAGACGTGATGGTGATGATGTTTTTTGAAGGCTGGGAGTCACCCCTGTCGTAGATTGTTCTGCCATTAAAAGGAACCGTGTTGTGTGTTTACTGTTTCTTGCCCCTCATTGCTCTTTTTCCTTTTCCCTTCAGGTTTTGTTGTGTCGGGTTTCCTTTCCCTTGAACATTTTTGAGTAGCACTTACATCCTGTGCTGGACCTCCCACTGTATATTGGTTACCCTATAACTGATGTGAAACGAAAGAGAGAGAGTTCCATCTCTCAGCGAAAATCTGTGAGAGCAAAGAAAGTTTTTTTTTTCCTGTTTCTTACAAGATGGTATTTCCTAATAATGACTTATTTCCTCTCTTAAGAAAAGATTTGTTGGTTGTTAAGAAGGTAAACAGAAGTGTTTAATTATAACATATCCTCCTTTAAAATGTTTCTCGCCGACCGGATTTTTGGTGATTTAATTTCGTTATTTTAGGTTGGTTCAAAATTTGAAGGTACCATTTAAATTTCCTTATTTTATTTCTTACCGTTTGGCAGTTTTCGAATAATTTTCTTAATTTACTTTTAGGTGTTTCTTGGTACTTTATTTGAAGTTTTCTGTAGTTCGGTGAGGTCTGTTTACCTTATTTAATCCAATTTAATTTAATTTACTTTAATTTTAAAGACCTCTTCATTTTAATCACATGTCAATTTGATTTTAGTCAGTTTCTGGTAGCTATCATTTTGGTAAACTACTGCAAAGATGTCTTGTTATTTACCTGTTAATTTTGAGTTTCATTAAATAATATATTTAAAAAAAAAAAGAAAGTTTGTCTTGATTTCTACTCAACATTAATTTTGGCACACTGACAGTTGGTAGCTTGATCCACCCGTTGGTTTTCTACCACCTGGAGGTAAGTTCACCTTTTCCTATGTATTTTATTTTGTTCTGGGTGTGTAGTGTATGTGACGCTTCCTATTTTGTTCCTCTTCCACTGGATCTTGTCCGATGTAGTGTAGTCTTTTACTCTCAATCAGCTAGTTTGGTACCAGGTTACCAAGCTGGTGGGCCAGTAAGTGGTAGCAGAGCGTGGTTCCTAAGTTGACTACGCTTGTGCTACTGTTAATTACCTGTAGGTCGGTCGTATCCCCCTTTTCTTGAAAACTGTTCACTGTGTCAAATGGTTGAGTGGTGGAAAAAAGGCAAATGGTCTTAAAGATTACTTACTTTTGTGAAAAGAAGCGCATTTATCTTGATTAATTTGTTGGAATTTTGTTGCATGTACCTCCACGATGTCTCGAGCGGTCCTGTTTCCCCACAAGCTCCGTAAGGCAGAGTTAAAATATGAGGTAGCGATACGTGGAGCTAGTCCAGCTGGTTCTGTTGCCGAGTGTGCTAACCTTCTTTCCGAGCTTATTCAGGTGCCCATTAATCCTTCTCGTGTTCGCCCCAGCAATATTGGTGAGGCACTTCATTTTATAACCGAGGCTTTGACCGAGATAGAGGTAATAAGGGAAGAGTTCTTGGATATGTCTCCTACTAAAGCACAAATTGACCATTTAAAGGCCAGAGTATATCACTACTTGGGAAGGATCCATGTTTTATTGTCGCTTAAACCTGAACCCGAGTTTATCTCTCAGTGCACCAAATTGTTGGCTATTGCCTCTAGCATTTCTGCTGAGCTGAACCTGATGATTGCCAGCAGAGATATGGATAACCTAAAAATCAGTCAAAAATGTAATCCTTCTGACCCTATTCCTCAGTGTTCCTCAAACGATGTAGTTACCCCTCCTAATAACCCAGGCTTATGTTGTGCTGCCTCTCCCGTCCTGGAAAGTTTGTTGTCTAAAATGAGCCTTACTCCCACCTACAACCCTTTAAAGGAGCTTTTCCATGGGGTGAAAAATTTCTCAGTAGATTCGATTGAGGAAAGCATTCGTTTTGTGCGGTTTCTAGTAGACATGAAGGATTCTGGTAAAGTTTATTCTATCGATGATTTGGGTATCTTTCAAGCTCTTTTCTCCCATTTTGAAGGTATTCTGAAACGGGAAATCTCAGAGGCCATTTCCCTGAAACTTAAGGTTGATGAATTTCATGAATCGGTGTTGAAAAAATTTATTCCCTCCTTGGCATTACAAAGCTTAATTCCTCAACATTGTTTTCGGACGCAGTTCCTTCATGAAAATTTACTTTCTTATATCCTTGACCTCAGATTTTACTGTAAAGTTTTCAAAATTACTGTCCCAGAGGAAGAAATGGTGGCAAGAATTTTAAAAGGCATCTCTCCCTCATACAGGTCCTACCTTTCCCTGAGTAAGTGCCCAACTACTTTTGATGAACTGGAGGTTGCATGCTCCTTCGCTGAAGACGTCAAGCATGGAGATGCCCCCAGACCTGTAAGTTTACCTCCACCTGCCAAACCTGTTCATCCTGTCCCCTCTCCTATATATAAGGATGCCAGTGCCAAGAAGTGTTTTAACTGCGGTTCTAGGAACCACCTCAGAAATGCTTGTACTGTAGTTAAGCGCAACTCTAGGGGTTGTTGCTATTCTTGTGGATCTGCTCAGCATCTTAAGAATAATTGCCCCTTGTCAGCTCCTAATTCTGGTCGATGACTAAAAGTTTCCCAAATAAAGTGTAAAAATTCTAATTTTGGAAAGTCTCCGGGCTCTGCTAAGGTTATCTGTCCCCAAAAGTGTAATAAGATTTCTACCTGTGGTGTTTCCTTGTGTACTTTTGCTGAAGTCGAAGTAAATAACGAACCCCTGTTAGCATTGATTGATTCTGGTAGTATTGTCAATGCGATTAATTTTGGATGGTATTCCAAGCTGAAGAGTGCTTGTAAACTGGATAAATTATTACCTGTTGGTGTGAAGTGTATGGCTGCTAATGGGAACAAGTTGGAAATTCTGGGGGCTGTAAAGGTAAAAGTAAGAATCGGGAATTTCACCTGGAAAATCACATGCCTTGTGGCACCTAACCTGTCTTGCAACATGATTTAAGGGACAGGGTTCTTGTCGAAAATTGGACTAGTTATGGATCTTCAAGCTAGGATGTTTTTCTTTAAATTTTCACCTGATTCTAAATTTAACTTAAGGGAACTTTCCTCGTGTGCAATGAAGGTTTCCTGTGTAGATGAGTCAGTACCGGAAGGAGTTGGTGAAATTGATAAATTAGATCTCAGCCATTTAAGTGAGGAGGAAGCTGAGTGTATTCGTGTTCTATGTAATGATTTTCCTGATGTGTTTACTAGCAAGTTAGGAGTTACTGATGTTCTCGAGTATCAGATTGAGTTATCAGATAACACTCCTGTCAGATCCCCTCCTTACCGCCTCTCACCTCCTCGTATGCTCGAGCTTAAAAAGATGTTAGCTGACGGAGTGATCCGTCCATCTACCTCTCCCTATGCATCCCCAGTCTTCCTGGTACCTAAACCCTCTGGAGGGTTCATGGCTGTTATCAACTACAAGGCTTTAAACTGCAAGGTCATCTTGCAATCCATCCCTTTACCCGATCTGCACACTTGTTTTGGGTGGTTCTCGGGTGCCAAGTTTTTCACTGTGTTAGATGTCAATCAGGCATATTACCAAGTCCCATTGTCTAAGTCTTCCATTCCACTAACTGCTTTCATCACTGATTGGAACCTCTATGAATTTCTGCGGCTCCCGTTTGGCATCTCTTGTGGCGCGGCTGTTCTCACGAGACTGTTAGACAATATTCTCTATGACATTAAGTTCAGGTTCGTCTTTAATTACCTTGATGACCTGGTTATATTCTCAAAAACCTTCGAAGAACATGTCGAACATGTTAGAGAATTCCTGGATCGCTTGAGGAAAGCTGGACTGACTGTCAAGTTGTCAAAAGTAGCGTTTGCTAAGCCGAGTATGTCTTTCCTTGGACATGTGGTTTCCTCCAATGGTATCTCCATCGACCACTCTAGGACTCAGGCTATTAGGGATTTTCGACCCCCTAAAGATGTCAAAGGTATCGCACGGTTCGTGGGCATGGTCAATTTTTTCAGGAAGTTCATTCCTAATTTTGCAGAGATAGCTGTTCCTCTAAATCATCTTAGACGTAAAGACGTGAAGTTCTTCAGGGGTCGTCCTCAGCAAGAAGCCTTTGAAGCTTTGAAATCCGCTCTGATGAATGCTCCTGTTTTGGCTATTCCAAATTTGAATAAAAGGTTCATTGTGCAAACTGACGCCTCTGGCAAAGCGATTGCTGGTGTTCTTCTACAAGAGTACGAGGATGGGCGTAGGCCTGTAGCTTACGTGTCTAGGACTCTTACCAACCTAGAAAACAAATACTCCATTTATGAGTTGGAATGTCTGGCCGTGTTGTTTGCCCTGGAAAAATTCAGACCCTTCATCGAGCATGTTAATTTTGATCTTGAGACAGACAACCAAGCTCTTTCTTGGGTATTGAACCGACCCAAGGGAACTGGCCGTATCACTAGATGGGCTTTGAGGATTTCATCTTTCAATTTCAATGTCAGGCATATCAGGGGTTCTGAGAACGTCATCGCCGACGGCCTAAGTAGGATGCTTGAGGGTAATTTTGGCACCGATGTAAATCCTGATGATGAAAAAATTGTAACTAATGTCTTTGGAGTTAATGCCATTCTTTCGGATCTTCCTCTACTAAATCATGAAATTGCAGATCATCAGAAAACTGATCCAGATTTGAAGGAGATCATTGATAAGCTTAACAAAGGATCTGTAGTAAAGCCATACTCTCTTGTTAAGGGTGTTCTTTGTTGTAAAGGTCGAAAGAGTAGGAATTTCAAAATTGTTGTCCCTAGGGTCCTTGTCCCGGAAATTTTCAAATATTATCACTGCTCTCCCATTGGTGGACATTTGGGTACGTTCAAGACAAGGGAAAAGATTAGATAGATCTTCATTTGGAAAAAGATGGATAATGATATTAGAAACATGGTGAAATCTTGTCAAACCTGTGCTATTAGCAAACCGAGTATGAACAACCATGTGGGATTTTTATCTTCTTCTCAAGCCTCTCGCCCAATGGAACGGCTCTTCATTGATTTCCTGGGTCTGCTCCCTCGTTCTACCTTAGGAAACACCCACATTTTCATGTGCATTGATGCCTTTTCTCGATTCAGCTGGATTATCCCTACGAGATCTACTGACACTCAAACGACTATCAGTTGTTTGAACTCTATCTTTGCATCCTTTGGTCCTCCCAAGTTTTTAGTCTCCGACAACGCCAGTGCTTTCACCAGCCATTCATTCAGGAAATATTTGTTCGAGTTGTGCATCTCACATGTAACTACCACTCCATACTATCCTAACCCATCTTACGCTGAGAGAATGAACAGGAATCTAAAGTCGGCCTTGATTGCGTTTCATCATAACAATCAGTCCAAGTGGGATTCTTGCCTGCATTGGTTGGCCCATGCGTTCAACTCAGCTTTACATGAAACTCATGGTAAGACGCCTATGTCTCTGATGTTTGGTTACCCTCCGTATTCACCCATGTCCAACCTACTTGGAATCAATGACCTTCTTCCTGACCTGTCCAAGCCCAATGATCTTCAGAAAATTTGGGATGAAGAGAGGAAAAATCTGTCTGTATCGTACGAGAAGGCTAAAAAACGGTACAACAAGGGTAGAAAATCAACAAGGTTGAAGGTTGGAGACCATGTCTTCATTAAATGCTATCCAATTAGTAAAGCTATCAAAATATTTACTGCTAAACTGGCTCCCAGGTACCAAGGACCTTGTACCATTTTGCAGTTCCTGTCCCCTTTATCAGTGTTAGTTAGTGATCCCATCACTAAGAGAATTAGGCGAGTTCATCTGTCTCAAATCAAATCTGGATAAGGTGCAGTTTCCCTTAAGTTTCCTTTTAATTTTGGTGTTTGGTACAACCTTGGGTAGGATGTGGTGTACTGTTTAAAGATGTGCCTAAGAACTACCTCTTAGTGGGCTAATTAGGGTTAATTCATGGGTAGTGTGTAAAACCATGTAATATTTTCTGATTTCTAATGTCTGTATTGATTCCCTGGCTTATGATGGTTTCCTGTGCGAGCTTTTCCTTTGATAGGTCTGGAAAAATTATCCTGTAATGGTGTCTTGATGATATTTCGTGACGAAGCGGATTTGGCATACGAAGTTTTATTACCTTATGTCGATCTTGTAGCTCTGGTGTCCTGTGAATTACTTGTCAATCTACTCCTATTGATTTAATTTCTGTTGGTTATATTTGCTCAGCCCGTGCTACCTTTCCGCGCCTTGCAAGGTTCTTTTTCCTGTCACCATCCTATGGTAGGTTTGGTTGGTCTTCAACCCTGGACTGTTCTTCTTTAAAATTCTAAACTTTACATAATTTGAAACTATAGGTGTTGATCATGATTCGAGAATGCACTGTTATGTTAGGGCACCCTTTCGGGATGTTGTGCATGATGTTTATCTCCGTTTTCCTCCCCGTTCTTCTGTCTACGGGGGTTGGTTTTGTCTCTACTGTATGATTGCTCACTCGTGCTGGTTGTAGGGCAATAGTGCATTCATCGCACGATATGCTTCGCATTGTAATATCATTTCATTAGGTGGTGTAGGTTTGGAAAACCATTATTAATTGTCAGTGACTATGCCCTCTCTATGTCTAATCTTTGGCAGAAGTGATTAGTTGTGAAGGAGCTCTGTCGACTGGTGTTGGGAGTGGTAACCTGTTTGCCTTGTGCATGGACTTGAGTCTTTCTGGTTCTCCACTGTCTGACTGTTTGTAACAGGTGCTCCTCCTTTACTAATTCTCCTAGTGCCCGGTTCTCTACTATTCCCATCTCTTTGGGAGTTGTGAGTTCTTTCTGAGATTGGCTCGTTGCTAGTTCGTCGTACCTAAAGGATCTTCGTACCCAATTTGATAACTGTTGGAAGTATCTTTCCTATTATCGTTTTCTGTAGCCCCACGCTAAACTTTAGTTCTGAGCTCCTCTGGAAGCTTTATTCGCCAGGTTCCTTATTTCAAATTATTTATTTTATTTCCTGTTGCGTGCTGTTCTATGCGAGTTGTGTGCTGTTGTACTATGTGGAGTATCCTACCATATCTACCTGTTGTTGTAGTGTTGTGTTGTGAAAGTATGGTTCTTAACCTGAGAATTCTACTTCTTTAGCCGCGATAGGTTTGGTGTTGGGCCTGTATCTGGTGGTGTTATTTGAGTACCAGTGTGTTGTTTTGAGTGTAAATTTTGATGGTCGCATGATGACTTCATAGCATGCTGTTGAAGATTGTGTAATCTTTTAACCCTGAAGGGCTGACACATGTTTATTGGAAGTTATTGTGGTTTTGATGTTGTGTAGTCATTATTGGGCAGTTATGGCACTTGTTAGAAGGTTGTGTGACCTTATAATTTCTCATGTGTCTTGGTAGATTTGGGAATTGTTTGTTTGTTGGTAACGCAACTCTTGTAGAATAGTATGTAGGTGGATTTAGGTAACTGGCTTCTTGTTGTATTTTGTTTCTGCCATCTCATGGATTTCCTGCATAACCTGTCTCTCAGTCGTCGTCATGTTTTCCATGGTTGTACTGTAAAGTTCATTTAAAGTCAATCTACCGCTCTAGGTGTTTCTTAGTGGATTTTGATGCTTGTTGATACGATTGTTTTAATATCTGTTGTTCTGTGTTTCATCGAATAAGTATGGGATTATTTTGTTGAAACTCTGGATGAATGCTAGCGTCCTTCCGCTAAACGATCATGAGGTATGTGCGTAGCATTCCTTCCTTCTTCTTGGTCTTATGGAAAATTTTCTATCGCCCTGCCTCGTCCCTGCCATTTATTCTTTTATTTACCTCATCTCCTTGGGAAATGGAAATAGATACCTGTCTGCTGTTGAGCAACAGGATGATTGTGATGTCACTTATTTTTACTCCGATTTGTGTCGAGGTCCTGACGGGCTATGGCGTATAATTACTTGAAAAAAATATATATAATTCAACCACCCGATCAATTATAAAGCCAATACAACAAATATGAGCATGATTACTTGTAATCATAATTTCTTGACTTGCTGTCAATTTGAAATATGACATTGTGTGGAGCAACAGGATGGCACGGTGCAGTTTGAATGAAACAGAAGTAATAAAGTCGTAATAACTCAAGCAATAACTGTACTACAGAAGACTGGACTGAGTGAAGCGAGGATGGGCGTATTAACATAAGAAATGGGACGGCATGATGCGCACGGCCAAGTAATGGACAACAAAACGTGCCAAAGTAGCCTAAGTGTACGTACTCTTTCTCATGAACTAATAGACATATTAACACAGAATTTGTGCTAAATGAATCTTTAAACTATTTATTTCGGTTCTTCCACTCAAAGTTTCTGAGACAACAATTACCCTAGTTTTCACTGCATTATGAAACAACCCATGCAAATACAAGAACGTCACTTTATTTCCATAGAAAATGTGGAGGGTCCCTTCGTCATTACTAAACCATACGTAAATATAAAGTTAATGAATGTAAACTACATTCATTTGAGTCTCTACTGTAAACAGTTGAAAATAATCTGAGCCAAACTGTAGTTACAGTGAATTTTTAAAGACATTGCTGTATAATTACAGTGCTCACATCTGAATCACCTCTGTCCGCAGGGTAAAACAGCTCTTGAACGTTCCATGTCACCAAGGGGCTGTCAGTGAAACTTCAACACAGCAATTTATATAAGAAAACTTAAAATGCTAAAATGTGATATTTTATGTATTATCATGAAGAATACATACATACATACATACATACATACATACATACATTATCATTATAGACTGTTATGCCTTTCAGCGTTCAGTCTGCAAGGCTCTGAGAATTTACTAAACGTCGCCACAATCCTCGATTTGAAACTAGTGTTGTGGCCTCGTTTAGTTCTATACCTCTTATCTTTAAATCGTTAAAAACCGAGTCTAACCATCGTCGTCTTGGTCTCCCTCTACTTCTCTTATCCTCCATAACAGAGTCCATTATTCTCCTAGGTAACCTATCCTCCTCCATTCACCTCACATGACCCCACCACCGAAGCCGGTTTATGCGTACAGCTTCATCCATAGACTTCATTCCTAAATTAGCCTTTATCTCCTCATTCCGTGTACCATCCTGCCATTGTTCCCACCTGTTTGTACCAGCAATCATTCTTGCTACTTTCATGTCTGTTACTTCTAACTTATGAATAAGATATCCTGAGTCCACCCAGCTTTCGCTCCCGTAAAGCAAAGTTGGTCTGAAAACAGACCGATGTAAAGATAGTTTCATCTGGGAGCTGACTTCCTTCTTACAGAATACTGCTGATCGCAACTGCGAGCTCACTGCATTAGCTTTACTACACCTTGATTCAATCTCACTTAGTATATTACCATCCTGGGAGAACACACAACCTAAATACTTGAAATTATCGACCTGTTCTAGCTTTGTATCACCAATCTGACATTCAATTCTTTTGAATTTCTTACCTACTGACATCAATTTACTCTTTGAGAGGCTAATTTTCATACCATACTCATTGCACCTATTTTCAAGTTCCAAGATATTAGACTGCAGGCTTTCGGCACAGTCTGCCATTAAGACCAAGTCGTCAGCATAGGCCAAACTGCTTACTACATTTCCACCTAACTGAATCCCTCCCTGCTATTTTATACCTTTCAGCAGATGATCCATGTAAACAACGAACAACAAAGGTGAAAGATTACAGCCATGTCTAACCTCTGAAAGTACCCTGAACCAAGAACTCATTCTACCATCAATTCTCACTGAAGCCCAATTGTCAACATAAATGCCTTTGATTGAGTTTAATAATCTACCTTTAATTCCATAGTCCCACAGTATGGCGAACAACTTTTCCCTCGGTACCCTGTCATATGCTTTCTCTAGATCTACGAAACATAAACACAACTGCCTATTCCTCTCGTAGCATTTTTCAATTACCTGGCGCATACTGAAAATCTGATCCTGACAGCCTCTCTGTGGTCTGAAACCACACTGGTTTTCATCCAACTTCCTCTCAACGACTGATCGCACCCTCCCTTCCAAGATGCCAGTGAATACTTTGCTTGGTATACTAATCAATGAGATACCTCGATAGTTGTTGCAATCCTTCCTGTTCCCTTGCTTATAGATAGGTGCAATTACTGCTTTTGTCCAATCTGAAGGTACCTTACCAACACTCCACGCTAATTTTACTACTCTATGAAGCCATTTCATCCCTGCCTTCCCACTATACTTCACCATTTCAGGTCTAATTTCATCTATTCCTGCTGCCTTATGACAATGGAGTTTATTTACTATTCTTTCCACATCCTCAAGCATAATTTCACCAACATCATTTTCCTTCTCCCCATGAGCTTGGCTGTTTGCAACACCACCAGGATGATTTCCTTTTATTCAAAATATTCCCTCCACCTCTCCAGTGATTCCCTGGGATCTAATATGAGTTCACCTGAATTACTCAAAACACTGTTCATTTCCTTTTTCCCTCCCTTCCTAAGATTCTTTATTACTGTCCAGAAAGGTTTCCCTGCTGCTTGACCTAGCCTTTCCAGGTTGTTACCAAAATCTTCCCATGACTTCTTTTTGGATTCAACAACTATTTGTTTCGCTCTGTTTCTTTCATCTACGTACCAATCCCTGTCTGCCTCAGCCCTTGTTTGGAGCCATTTCTGATAAGCCTTCTTTTTACGTTTACAAGATGCTCTCACTTCATCATTCCACCAAGATGTTCGCCTTTTCCCATCTTTACACACAGTTGTTCCTAGGCATTCCCTTGCTGTTTCTACTACAGCATCCCTGTATGCCACCCATTCACTTTCTATATCCTGAACCTGCTTATTGTCTACTGTTCGAAACTTCTCACTAATCATATCCATGTACTTCTGTCTAATTTCCTCGTCCTGGAGATTTTCTACCCTTATCCGTTTGCAGACAGATTTCACTTTCTTTACCCTAGGCCTAGAGATATTTAGTTCACTACAGATCAGATAGTGGTCTGTATCATCGAAAAATCCCCGAAAAACTCGTACATTCCTAACAGACTTCCTGAATTCAAAGTCTGTTAAGATATAGTCTATTATGGATCTGGTACCCCTAGCCTCCCATGTGTAGCGGTGAATAGCCTTATGCTTGAAGAATGTATTCGTAACAGCTAAACCCATACTAGCACAGAAGTCCAGCAAACGCTTCCCATTCCCATTAGCTTCCATATCTTCCCCACATTTACCAATCACCCCTTCGTATCCTTCAGTTCTATTCCCAACTCTCGCATTGAAATCGCCCATTAGCACTATTCTATCCTTGCTGTTCACCCTGACCACGATGTCACTCAATGCTTCATAAAACTTGTCAACTTCATCCTCATCTGCACCCTCACATGGTGAATACATGGACACAATTCTTGTCCTAATTCCTCCCACTGATAAATCTACCCACATCATTCGCTCATTTACGTGCCTAACAGAAACTATGTTGCGAGCAATGGTATTCCTGATAAAGAGCCCCTACCCCAGACTCTGCCCTTCCCTTTCTAACACCCGTCAAGTACACTTTATAATCTCCCACCTCTTCCTCATTAACTCCCTTTACCCGAATATCACTTACTCCTAGCACATCCAGATGCATCCTCTTTGCTGACTCAGCCAGTTCTACCTTCTTTCTTCCATAAGCCCCATTAATATTGATAGCTCCCCATTGAATTCCATTTCGTTCGCCAAGTTGTTTCCAAGGAGTCCCTCGCCTGTCAAATGGGAGTGGGACTCTATTACTCCCATAGGTCCGAGGCTTGCTTAAAGTGTTCTGAGCTCGGTAAATTCATGAAGCAGGATGCTGCCCTACTTGCACATAGTCTAAGTGAGGACCTCTCCTCTAACGGGTTATGGACCACCGGTGAATTTTATAGTCCTAGCCGCCTGAGCACAAGGAGGGCCACGACTCAGAATATGTCCGAGATGCCCACTCCCATTCCATAGCAACTGGTATCCCGACTCTCAGGACCACTTACTAGGCCGCTCAGCCGTTGCCCATGGTTCACGAACTAGGACGTGACTATAGTAACCCACAAACATGAACCATTGAAGAATACATACAAATATAAAAATATGTACAATGAAATTCAATTATAATAACCCTAATACAGTGGTTTATGAACATATAACTTTCCCCAGCATCTAAATGGAAAGGAACAAAAATCAACTACATTGCTCACAGCATGCCATCAGCCAATCACTCTTCTAAGGCCTGTGTTCATCAGGGACATTATTCTTAAAACTGATGTGAGTGTGCGTGCCAGGTTCTGAACACACTTGTAACAGAAACATATGGGTTAGTGTTCAGAAACTCAGGAATAAGATCCCAGATACTGTAGTAAATGAAAGTGTTGACGAAATATGTATGCTGGTCAAGTAGCATGCATAGAAAAAAGCACCACTGACACATTTCATTCTTTACAGAATTTTTTCTGTGATAATTTCGAGCAGTCTATAATAGTTAGCACCTTCACATTATGTAAATTACATGGAGTTATTGTTTTTACAATTTATAATAAACGCCTCAAAAACAGTTCTGACCTGTATTTTTTGTGTTCGTAAAGGATGTTTGCTCTAAGAGTTGTTGCATGACAGACGTCCAAAAGACGTGTAATGCTACCTGTTCATGGATGTAGAGGTAAAGCGCACAGTCTCAGAACAGTCTAGAAGAGTGCGCTGTTACTGTCACCTGTGGACACAACATGTAAAGAGCACATTTATGTCCTGTACAGTATAGAGACATGCCTCAAGGATTCATTACCACTTTTGACCATACGCACATAACGACATTGTATGAGCAAGGCCTGTCTGTGAGGGCAGTTGCCAGCCTGGTTGTTGTTCACCATAGTAATGATGTCAGGACATACAGACGCTATCATTCAACACAAACTGTTGAAGATCAGTCTTACAGTGGTTGTTCATTGTGAACAACAGCAGCTGAAGTCCATTACATGTGAATCCTGGGTCGCAGGAACTAGTCAGACACAGCAACAGAACTACGTAAAGCCTTAAGGCAAACAACTGGTAGGGCTGTGTTTATGCAGGCAATCACAAACAGGCTCCATAGAGACCACCTACACTCAAAGAGTTCCTTGGCAAGCACATGCACATACAACCCAACATCATTGCACCAGTTACAGATGGGCAAAGGAGCACTTGGTCTGGACTCCAGTAGTATGGCAGTGGGTCCCCTTCACAGTGAATGCCAAATGTATCTGATGCTAAGTAATCATTGGAGGAGGGTTTCGAGATAGCGAGGTAATAGCAGACGAGTCTTGTATGCCATCCAGCATGTCCAACAGCGAGGTGGATCCATCATATTTTGGGGCAGCCTTACATATGGATGTGGAAAGCCACTCACTGTCATAGAGGTCAATATAACTGGTACACAATACCGGAACAGTATCCTTGAGCCCACTTTTCAACCATACTGAGATTTTTGCAACAGATTCATTCTGCAAGATGACAACATGCACTCATACTGCTCCACTATTATGAACCTCCTTTGGAGAGCCCAAATCCATTGGATAGACTGGCCTGCAGTATCTTTGGACATGAATCCCATTGAACGTGCCTGGGACATGGTGAAACAGGCAGTGGGCTGAGTGCCCACCTGTCAGAGAATGAGACAGGATCAACCAGGACAGCCTCAACCGCCTTGCGGACAGCATGCCGCAATGGGTCTGATTATGCTTCAGTGCACAAGGTATAGTAACACCGTAATGAGAGAAAGAATTAGATTCTGTTGTTCGATAGACGGGTGCACGTTGCTGGAGAGTAGTGTGTGTTGTGACTGCCGTTGCTTTCTTTTTTACATCAATCATGCTATGTCTGACTAAGTGTGTATTTGCATCCCATGTTTCCTGGGGTCATCAGCAACATAGAAACCCAGAACTCCAGGTGGTGCAAAACATTTTTTGAGGCGTGTATTATTATAATTTAAGTTTTGGCAAAGCAATTACAAATTAATGAGGAAAGATACAATCTACGAACATTTAATTTTACTATAAAAGTAAAGATCTGGAATTACGCTATCATTAACCGTGAACTGTAAGCTACACCACACTCAAGTTTATGCAATATTGGATACTCCGCGTGCTTTGTGTACTGCCACCGTTGAGCGATTAGCACAAGTATGTCTATCGTTTTCATTTCTCCTTCACTACCACGTGCACTGACTCTCTCTCAACCACTTCAATTTGTACCGGTACCCACAATATATGAAAATGACTCTGCATCATAGTATGCCATCAGTTTTAAAAGAAAATGTGGGAGAAGGCATTGGCATTATACCCAATGCATCCTCAACCTAACCCGGCCATTTCAATCACTACCACAACCTGTCACAGGGAAACGGACATCCATCCTGAAAATATGTTCCTGAAGTGTGTGATCTTGTTCGAGGTGTGATATTTGGTATTGCCTTCTATTTCTTGATTTACTGACCACTGAATCTGATCTTTAAAAAACAGTTGCCAAGTGAAATAATAGAAGTTGATTACGCATATTGTGTGCTAAGTGTGCTGAGTTTGAATGGGCTCCCAAATTTAGATTGGGGTTTTTGAAATTATTAACGGTAAAGTTAAAACAGCCTTTGATCACAAATGTCATACGAAGTGAATTTATTCAGTGACATTCACCGAGAAATATATGTTTATATACGTTAATCTGTGTTCAATCTTTTATTTATTATTAGTCTGAGAGGGGATATTTTGAAATGTTATAAGTTTACAGAATAACACAAAGAAAGGTATCAGAAGCACGCTACCGGTGTTACCTGAACAGAACCCTCGTTGGCATGGAACAATGTTCCACAGAGCTGAGGCTGCTATCTCGACAAAACATTAGTTGTGAAGGAACGTTATTCCACAGAAAACAAGATCTGCTGTGGCCGTTACCTCCGCACAATAATTGTTACTGTGGAACAGTCTTCCAAGTTCATGGGAAACAGGCAGGTAATTCACAGCACAATAATACCACAAATAGCGCACTACAGTCATTGCCTTGCTCTTGAAGTGTGCATTCAGAAGGTGAGCTCCCTGGATACACAAGTGAATGATGGTATGTAATAAGGTAGATCAAAATATAGAATGCCATGCATAACACATGGTCTGATTGAATACGAGGAAAGAGAATGAATCATGACATGCTTTCTCCTGTGTGAAACCATATTACGACATGAATAAAAGCTGATTCAATGAAGAACTTGCTAAGTCATATGGAACTAAATTAACATCAGTAAAAATCAAGTAATGTAGGATGGCAAAAAGACTAGTGAGATACTTAAGGGTTTAGGAAGTGCTGCTACCTGTGACGAAAATAACAGGGTTAATTCAGTACCTACAATGTTACCAGGCTGGAACAGTTGTCTAAACTAGTACGTTAAATATCACCCCATCTCTACCAGTGAGCATCTCCCCTGTAACAGGTTAGGGACCTCCGGAGGAATGTATAGTCCTAGCCGTCTCAGAACCACTTATTAAGCCACTCAGCCGTTGCTCATGGTTCGCCAAGTAGGACATAACTAACCCTACCTTTCACATAGAACTACTACTAATAATAATAACAACCGAGCAAGTGGGTGACCGGTTTGTGTCACGTAGCAGTGAGCTTGAATTCGGCAGATAGTGAGTTCAAGTCCACTGTCGACAGCCTAGTATATCGTTTTCTTTTGTTTCCCATATTCACACCAGACAAACGCCGGGATGTACCGAGAGTCGGTGCGACGTAGAAGTAATAATAATTAAAAATCATCATCATCATCACGTCACACCCTCCTTTGCGTTCATACTTTACTGACGTACTAAATGCACACTTGCCTCCTTCATGTCAACAGACCCGCAGCTGCTTGCTTGCTTGCTTGCTGATGCTTATTGGGCTGTGTCTACGACATTTCACCCAGTCAATACTCGCTTACGCATGTAAACACACTAGTCTAAATGAAAACACTTCGATTCAATAATTGATGCCTGAACTTGCAAGTAGAAAAACACAAAACACGAAACTTCACTATATCACATAACTACCCCATTTTGCTAGTATAGACTGTTGTCATACGGGAAACTTCCAATCTTGCAATCACACTGCGTTTAAAGCGCCACCCACACGAAGAATCCAAAATAGCACTCACAAGTAATACACTAATGATATGGGGAATCACTCAAATGGAACCTGAGAAAGCATGAGTAATTCTCACTGGATATTATAGACAAAATTATAACACGATCTTGGCTTCATCTAGAAACAAATTTAGCACTCTAATAATCTCTTCTGTAGGATTACAGAGCAAACAAGAAACACTGGTAGGAAAAACCTGCTTAAGTCGCTGGAGGTTAGCCATAAGTTTTTTACGTTGGTTAGCATACAAAGAACATTCAAAGAGGATGTGATTAGAATCGCCATTACGGATATCTGTACCACACAAACAGTTGGTATCTTGCGTTAAATGGAACCGTGATCGATATTGTGGTGTGAGGGCATGATTAAACCGTAACCGAATGATGTTAATAATATGTCGTCTAGTATAAGATCAACCCGCAGCTGGAATGACGCCAAGCCATAGCAAACACCACTAGCATCAAGAAATGACGTAATGGCAATCAGGGCTGCCAATATCCACGAACAAAACTATCGATATCTAGTATTAAAATTATCGCGTGTTCTTTACTGTTGACTATCAATATAGTAGTGGTAGGCAAAACTCTCGTTCCAGACAAATAGCAACCGAGTAAGAGAGCATTGGTGGTTAACCTGAAGATTTGTGTTCGTATGGATATTAGTGATTCTTGGTGACTAAGTTATATGTAAGAACGACCTGTGTGTGTGTTAATTGTCACAGGTGAATAAGAAATATAATTTATTTTACGTGAACTAAGTGCGAAACAGTGTTTGAGACCGGAATTTCTGTTTGAGGTCATGCCCAACAACAAACAAAAGAGTCGCGGAAGCACGGAGATGGCAAGCTTGGAGCAGCAACAGCCACAGCAGCGCAGTGCAGCGGATGCGATTGTGGGGACTCCACCTAACGTAAACAGTCGCTCAGAGGATCTGTCGGCCGCAATGAATAAAATACTTCGTAAGTCAACATTTTTAGATTCAATTATGGATCGATTAGTTGACACAGTTATTGACAGGCTGAAGGAGAGTATTGCTTTCAATACTAAAGTAACTGAAGACCTAAAATTGGAAATCAATAAACGGGATGAAAGGATCAAGGAACTTCAGCAGTTCACAGGATGAAGGCCGATTCCCATGATGAAGTGGAAAATGATAACCAATACTTAAGGAGAAACAATATTGAAATCGATGGCGCACCAGAACTTCCCAATGAAGACATTTATAGTGTCGTGACAAATATTGGTAAAGCTATTGGATTTGAATTTAATAAGTATGATGTAGACATTGCTCATAGAATTTCCTCGGCAAACAAGACACTACCCAGACCCATCATTGTCAAATTTATGAACAGATGGAAAAAAAAAAAAAAAAAAAAAAAAAAAAAAAAACAGGAATTTCTGGCAGCAAAGAAGAATGTCCGGCAGATACCATCTGTAGCAATGGGCTTCAATGCTTCAGATCGCATGATTTAAGTTTACATCAATGATCATCTTACACCCAGAGCCAAAGGTCTTCTTAAGAGAGCCAAGGATTTAAGAATGAAAGGTTATAAGTATGTGTGGACACGGGAAGGTAACCAGAAGGAAACCAGAGAATTACAGACCAATCAGCTTGACCAGTAACTTATAGTTTGTAAAATACTGGGGAGTTTAATAGCAAAGTACATCAGAGGGATATGTGATGATAAAAATTGTTTCATGAGGAGCCAGTACCGGTATGGATTTAGAAAGTAATTTTCTTGTGAGGCACAACTGGTGGGATTTCAGCAGGATATATCAGATCAGTTGGATTCAGGAGGCCAGTTAGTTTGCATAGCCATAGAACTTTCCAAAGCCTTTCATAGAGTGAAACATGGAATATTATTAAAGAAATTGGAGGGAATAGGATTGGACATAAGGGTTATACATTGGATAGAAGCATTTCTAAATTCAAGGGTTCAGAAATTCAAAATAGAAAATAATATATCACAGAAAGAGAAAGTTTGGAAAGGAATTGCACAGGGTAGTATAATCGGTCCGTTACTTTTCTTAATATACGCAAATGATTTAGGGAACAATGTAACATCAGAAATAAGATTGTGTGCAGATGACATAATTGTTTATAGGGAAATAAATAACATTGAGGATTGTTCAGAATTACAAAGGGACCTTGAGAGTATCTAACAATGGGTTGAAGAAAATAATATGAAGGTTAATGGAGGCAAATCAACTGTTACAATATTTACAAACAGGAGTTTTAAAACTGAATTTGAATTTACTTTGGACGAGGTAGTTATCCCAAAAGATAGCAAGAGCAAATACTTAGGTGTGAGACTTGAAAGTAATTTGCACTGGAACGGTCATGTTGATGACATTGTTGGGAAAGCGTACAGATCGTTACATGTCATAATGAGGCTACTTAAAGGATGCAACAAAGAATTAAAAGAAAAAAGTTACTTAAACATGGTTCGTCCAATATTGGAATATGCAAACAGTGTTTGGGATCCTCACCAAGAATACCTAATAAAAGAAATAGATAGTGTGCAGAGGAAAGCAGCAAGATTTGTAACAGGGAATTTCAGGAGAAAAAGTAGTGTACCGGTATCACAAATGTTAGAGGAATTAGGGTGGGAAACTTTAAGTAAGAGAAGGGAGAAAACTAGACTTATAGGATTAAAAGGAACCTATACAGGAGAAGAAGCATGGGGAGAAATCTGTGAGAGGTTTCAGTTGGAAAATAATTATATCGGCAGAGCTGACCACAAGTATAAAATTAGAAGCAATTTTTGCAGCAGCGATTGGGGTAAATTTTCATTCATTGGGAATGGCGTGAAAGAGTGGAACACTTCACCAGGGGTAGTGTTTGATCCGTTTCCAAAATTTGTACAAATATTCAAGAAGAGAATAAACAGCAACAGAGAAAATAAATTAATTCCATCCCGTGGTCTATGGAGTTTGGACAGCCGAAGTAGGGGACTGCCTGTAGGGGTAAAATACAGTGTTGACTTCGAGGGTCCTGGGACCGCTACGGTAGCTGTGAAGGCCCTTCATGAACTCTGAAAAGTGGTGGCAAAAGGGGCTCTGGTTAAGACGCAGCAGGTCGTTATGCTACTTAGGTTCGAAAAGTGGGTAAAAAAATAAATAAGTAAAAAAATGCAATGTAAATTTTAAACTTATACCAGTTGTATAGTATTATTTGAAGTAATTCAACATACTGTATATGAGTTGACTATGTAAGTACATGAGATATTATAAGTAGAATTTTGTAAACAATATAAATTTATTAAGGATGAGCTGTGTGTTTAATAGAAAAATTGTTAGCGTTAATTGTATAATATTGTATTCTAGGAAACTTTTCTTCTTCTCTTGTTAATTTAAAATTTAGTGCTTGACAATAATGTATTTTAGTGTACCATTTGCCACCGAGGTGGACACTTCATTTGCAAATAAAGAGATTTTGATTTGATTTGAAGATTTTTGTTAGGAAGGAGGATAACTCGAATGTGATAAGCATACGAAATATCGAAGATGTTCTTAATCTTGAATCAGCTTGAATTATGATATGGAAATTGTAGAGGCTCAGTTAACAAACTTAAGACAACTTAAAACCAGAGAATGCCATCTGAGAATTTTTATGCTAACTCGCAAAGTATCCGTAATAAATGGCTAAACTTAACCAGTTTAAGTGTAGATGTACAGATGCCAGAAATCATTATTATAGTAGAAACATGGTTATTTCCACAAGATGAGAAATATTATAATCTGAAAAGTTATGAAGGTTATTTTTATTCAAGAACAAAAGATAGAGGGGGAGGGATTGCTAAATACATTAAAGAATCCTATAAAGCTAAAATATTAGTTTCGATTTACACTCCTGGCGCTCCGTACAACTTTTTATTGGTTAAAGTGAGCGGTCTAGAGAGGGATCTGGACGTAATACCTGGATTTTGTGATCACCAAGCCATAATTACAACTTTGAGCTACAGAAAACCCTCCCCAAAACTCCACTCCAGAACAATATATAATTTTTCCCGCACCAACTGGAACGATCTTTCCTCTCTTCTATCAAAAAGTCTTCCTATTCCCCTCGCGTCCTTCACCGGCGATATAAATATCAACGAGATCTGGGAAAACTGGAAAAAAGTATTTTTTGAATGTGTCGATCAAGTTGTGCCGAAAGTTTCTATCTCTAATAAGCGAAAAACGCCATGGATCAATAAAGAGATAACATCAGGTATTCGAAAGAGAAATTGTTTATACAGGAAATGGAAGGAAAACCCAAGTGACAGTAGGTGGGAGAAGTACAGACTGGCTAGGAACAAACTCAAATCATTAATCCGTGATGCCTACAGTTCATATATCCACAGCCTTAGTTCTAATAGTAAAGAGCTATGGGCTTTCATTAGAAACAAAAGTGGCAAAAGTGCTCCATCCGTCTTCAAGTACAACGGACTATCAGTTTCCTCTCCCCAAGAAATAGCAGACACATTCAATAGTAAATTTAAAAATAACTTCTCCACTGCTGACAAGAATGAAGACATGTTCACTCCAAGGTCAACCCCTCCCTTTCTGCCCCTAACTAGCTTGTACTTCACTGCTAACGAGGTCGCAACAAGTCTTCGGAGAACTAGACCTCATGCTGCGAACGGCCCAGACAACGTGCCGGCCAGAATTCTCCATCGCTGTGCAGAAGCATTAGCACCTTCTCTCTGTGCAATATTTAACATTTCAATGAACAGTGGGACTGTTCCAGAAGAATGGAAGAAAGCAAATGTCGTTCCCGTATTCAAAGATGGTGACAGGGAAAATGTAGACAACTATCGCCCAGTCTCTATTACATCTGGCTTATGTAAATGCATGGAACGCCTAATTGTTAAACATGTGCTGGATTTTCTGAATGAGAGAAACCTGTTGAATAACAACCAACATGGATTCCTCCCTGGAAAATCCTGTACTACACTTTTAACAACAGTAATTGATGAGTGGCAACATTCCCTGGACCAGTCTAATATATCCCAAGTGGACTGCGTAACTCTTGACTGGAGTAAGGCCTTTGATCAGGTACCTCATCAACGACTGTTGTTAAAACTTAACAAGTATGGCATTCAAGGCAACCTGCAGGCATGGTTTAGATCATTCCTGGTAGGTCGGACGCAGAGCGTTGTGTTCAGTGGGGCCAGGTCAAAACAAACCTCAGTCACCTCGGGTGTGATTCAAGGTAGTGTGATAGGGCCGCTGCTGTACACAATATTTACGCTGGATCTGCCAGGTTGTGTATCGTCTTCTATGGCACAGTACGCTGATGACACCATCATTTACAGAGCCATTCGCAATGAGAACGACGTAAATAAGTTACAGTCAGATCTCGATAACGTGGTTCTGTGGTGCAAAATAAATAGAATGTGTATAAATGTACAGAAATGTAAATATATCCGCTTTACTAGAGCAAGATCACAGTTACAACACGAAATTTCTCTGTGTGGTAAAAACCTGATGCCTTGTACCTCAATAAAATTGCTTGGCATTCACATCTGCAGCAATTTAAAATGGAATAAACATGTTGAGGAAATAAGGTGTAAAGCATACAGAGTCCTGGGATTCATCCGCAGATCTCTACTGGGAGCCAGGAAGAAAGCCGTTCAGACAGCCTATCTGTCATTAGTACGGCCAATACTGTTGTACGGGCTTCCTTCCTGGCACCCTACTACAGTGGAGAACATGACGAAACTAGAGAGAGTTCAACGCCGAGCAGAACGACTAATTACTCAACACGGTCATTTAAATCCAGCCAGGTCACTGCCCTCCATAACATCCCTCTGTAAACAAATAGATATTACTTTCCTGAGAAAATCCCTCGCAGGTAACATTCATATAAACCCTTTCAACCGCTTACAGCTGAACTATCGTTCCGCTCAAAGAGGTCGAGGTGTGTCCCTTTTCCCTCCATTTGCAAGAACAGCATCATATCAAAGTGGCTTCTTTAGTCGTTCTGCTCGGTTGTGGAATGAACTCCCACCGCAGATAAAAGAACTACCTGCAGAAAATTTCTGTAAAGACGTAAAACGGATGTATATATAACGAAACCCTCTGTACAAAACATAATTTATCTACTGTGAGAATGTTCAGTATGAGTGGGAGGATGGATGAAAGTTATGGGGTCCCGAGTGATTGAGACGGTAAATGTGTATGAGTGAGCCGGCCTAGCTAAAATATATGTGGGGTTTCTAGAGAGAGAGAGAGAGACTCTGTGTGTGTGTGTGTGTGTGTGTGTGTGTGTGTGTGTGTGTGTGTGTGTGTGTGTGTGTGTGTCGTCATGACTTGAATGTTGAACAGGTCTTGTGAGTATTATTGTATGTAAATATGCCTATGTAAATATTCTAACTGTATATAAGAACATCATGTAGAATGTAATTGTATATTTGTATATTATAATTTTAAGTGGTGATGGAGGCACTTTTGTGTATATGGGGCTATGCCCTTTCTCCATTCACCATCCCTAAATTGTAACTACAATTAGTGGAAAATAAATAATAATAATAATAATAATTTTGGGATGTTATAATCATTCATTCATTCATATCCTAAAGGCAAGTCCTTGTCGTTGCAACCACATTTGTCTCTCAACTGCTGAGCGTTTCAGATCAACATATGTTTTCAAATTCAGCCTGTCCATCACGGAATCCAGATACTTCTTCCTCGGCTTTCCTCTTCCCTTCTTACCCAGAACTTATCCTTCCAGCAGAGTCGTGAGGAATGTGTTATATCGAAGTGTGTGGCCAAGGAATTTATTTTTTCTCTTTTCTACAGTGTTTATCAATTCCCTTGTTTCGTTTATTTCCTTAAGGACCCTATTGTTTGACTTTTTCTCTGCCCAACTAATTTTCAGCATCCTCCTCGATATCCACATTTCCATTGCTTCCAGGCGTGTTATATCCTGTTTTGCTAAGACCCATGTTTCGCAACCATACAACAAAACACTCCACACAAACATTTTGGCAAATTCTTTCCTAACTTTAATATTAATGTTCCTGCTTGTCAGAAGCTGTTTCTTGTTACTGAAGGCTTGTTTAGCTAGAGCAATCCTCCTCCTGATTTCTGTTGTGCACCTGTTGTCCTGAGTGATAATGCTTCCCAAGTAGCAAAATTGACTTACTTGTTGTACATTTTCATCGCCTACCTTAATGTTTATTGGTATTTCCTCAGTTGATTTCTTGACAACTAATACTTTTGTTTTCGAGGTGTTCAGTTTCAACTTTGATTCTTGTAGTGTTGATGTTAAAACTCGTAGCATTTTATTTATTTCCCTCTCTGAATCTGCAATTAATGCAATGTCATCGGCAAACCTTATACAGTGGATTTGTTGTCCGTTAACTTTCATTCCTTTGGTTCTCTGCTTCAGTTTTGATATGGCCTCCTCAATGAACATGTTGAACAAAAATGGAGATAGCGCACAACCTTGTCTCACTCCCCTTCTAATGGATGCTGTCTTAATATTACCATTGATTTCTATTGTTGTGCTTTGATTTTTGTACAGGAGTAAAATGAGTCTTCTGTCCCTCCAGTCCAGTCCTATATTCTCCATGTTCCTAAAGAGTTGTTTCCAGTTTACTTTGTCAAAGACTTTCTCTATATCCACAAACGCAATGTATGTTTTCCTGTTAACACTTAGTCTTCTTTCTAGAATAGTTCTTAATGCTAGAAGAGCTTCTCTTGTTCCCTTCCCTGTTGTAAAACCAAACTGATCCTGCGATGTATATTGTTCAATTTTCTTTTTAATCCTGTTCTTAATTACATTAAGCAGTATTTTGGATGCGTGTGATAGCAGTGTTAGTGTTCTATAGTTGGAACAGTCAGTAGCATTTCCTATCTTTGGTAAGGTAACTGTCCTACTTTTAGTAAATCCTCCAGGAATGTCACCATTGTAATAGCATTTCGCAATGATGTTATACAGTTGTTGTTTCATTCTTTCTCCTATTCCCTTCAGAAGTTCTGCTGGTATGTCGTCCGGTCCGGTTGCTTTCTTGTCCTTTAATTGTTTTAGTGCTAGGTCAAATTTTTCCCATGTGATTATTGGGCCTATATTGTCTTCTTCCACCATTTGTTCAGGTTCAAGATAGTCTGAAATTGCCAATATTTCTTCATCCCAGTACAGGTCTTCAAGATATTCCTTCCAGCGTTCTGCGATATCTTTACTATCGATAAGTAGTTGCCCATTCTCATCCTTTATAACTGAACTTCTTGTTTTGGGTTTATATTGGAGTGATTTGATCATGCCATATGCTCTATCTGTTCTTCCTCTTATTATATCATTCTCTATAGTCTGCGTAATTTCCTTCATCCATGCTTCTTTTGCCTCCCTACATTTTGTCACAATGAGATTCTTTGTTTTTCTGTACTGATCTTGGCTTAATGCTGTGTTTATCATCATATACTGGTTTCGTCTCTGAATGAGGTCTAAAATCTCTTCAGTAATCTATGGTTTTCTTGGCTCTAGTCTTCTATTACCTAAAGTTCTATGTGCTATCTCAGAGATTCCTTGTTTCATCCTTTCCCAGTCCATCTCACAATTATTATAGTCCATGAGTGCATTTGTATCCTCCACATATTTCTGTTTAATTTGTTTGTTTTGCAATCTGTTTAAATCCCATCTGACTTTCTTCCTTCTGATTATCTTTATAAGTCTGAAATTGCATTTTGCATCACAAGTGTGTTATCACTGTCCACTTCAGCGCCAGGATAGCTGTGGCATGATTTGATTTGATTTCTATACCTAGCTTTAACTAATATGAAATCAATTTGGTATCTTTGCATGTCTCCGGGACTTTTCCAGGTATATCGTCTTCTCAAAGGCACTTCAAACATGGTGTTAGTTAATACCATATCATACTGTTCGCAAAAATCTAGTAGCCTTTCACCTCGCCTGTTTCTCTTTCCCAGTCCAAATTTCTCTATTCCAATCCTGTCTGGTTTTGAGCCAACCACAGCATTGAAATTTCCCAAAATCACCAGATTTTTGAAATTTTCTAAAGAGTCTCTTAATGTACTTGAGGATATATGGAATAAATACGGTAATTATATGTGTTTTACTGTAGATGATTTCAATATTGATAAACTACCTAATAAAAGAACTAGATGGTGTGCAGAGGAAAGCAGCAAGGTTTGTAACAGGGGATTTCAGGAGAAAGAGTAGTGTATCAGAAATGTTAAAGGAACTTGGGTGGGAAACTTTAAGTAAGAGAAGGGAGAAAAGTAGACTTATAGGATTATATAGAGCCTATACAGGAGAGGAAGCATGGGGAGATATCCGTGAGAGGCTTCGGTTGGAAAATAATTATATTGGTAGAACTGACCACAAGTACAAAATTAGAAGGAATTTTAGCAGAAGCGATTGGGGTAAATTTTCTTTCATTGGGAAGGGCGTGAAGGAGTGGAACAGTTTACCAGGGGTAGTGTTTGATCCTTTTCCAAAATCTGTACAGATATTCAAGAAGAGAATAAACAACAGAGATAATAAATTAAATGTTAGAGGGCATTCGACCAGTGCAGGATATTGTAAATAATAAATGTGTGTGATTAAATTAATTCCATCCCCTGGTCTAAGGTGTTTGGACAGCCCAAGTAGGGGACTGCCTGTAGGGGTGAAGTACAGTGGGGACTTCGAGGGCCCTGGGACCGCTACGGTAGCTGTGAAGGCCCTTCAGGAACTCTGAAAAGTGGTGGCAAAAGGGGCTCTGGTTAAGACGCAGCAGGTCGTTATGCTACTTAGGTTCCAAAATGGGTAAAATATAAATATGTAAATAAATTCAATGTTAATTTTAATCTTATACCAGTTGTATAGTATTATTAGAAGTAATTTCACGTACCTTACTGTATATGAGTTGACTATGTTTGTAAGATATTATAAGTAGAATTTTGTAAACAATATAAATTTATTAAGGATGATGTGTGTGCTTAATAGAAAAAATTATTAGGGTAAATTGTATAATATTGTATTCTAGGAAAAGTTTCTTCGTCTCCTGTTAATTTAAAATTTAGTGCTTGACAATAATGTATTTTAGTGTACCATTTGCCACCGAGGTAGACACCTCATTTGCAAATAAAGAGATTTTGATTTGATTTGAACTTCAGCAGAGTCTACTAAATTCTGCACTGAAGAGGTTGTGGCGGCCTCTAGTATCAATATATGTGTATAAACTCATATATGTGTTATAAACTCCTTGAACTTTGTTACGGTTTCGAAGACTTTTATATATTGATGTTCTGTGCTTCTAATATTATCTTTATTCTCTCTGATTATTATTCATGTTTTCACTTTCGTCTCCACGATAGTTGGAGTGTTAATTAAACACATTAATACACCGTCCCTGTTCTATTATTCAAACCGGGCGAGTTGGCCGTGCGCGTAGAGGCGCGCGGCTGTGAGCTTGCATCCGGGAGATAGTAAGTTCGAATCCCACTATCGGCAGCCCTGAAAATGGTTTTCCGTGGTTTCCCATTTTCACGCCAGGCAAATGCTGGGGCTGTACCTTAATTAAGGCCACAGCCTCTTCCTTCCAACTCCTAGGCCTTTCCTATCCCATCGTCGCCATAAGACCTATCTGTGCCGGTGCGACGTAAAGCCCCTAGCAAAAAAAATCTATTATTCAAGTACATAATCATCATCAATAACTACATTGGTGACCCCGACGTGATATTAAAATACGGCGCGGAACACATTTTGTGGTTAGTCAAGTGTGAAAATGACCGATGCCAGCAACGAAACAAATCCACCGCCAACAACAGTATGGAACGAAGCGGGTATTGCTCGCATTTCAGTGAAGATTCCACCCATCTGGAAGAAAAACATAAAGGTTTGGTTTCTTCAAGTTGAAACACACTTTACTATGTTGGGTATCACTAACGAAACCACGAAATTTAATCATGTTGTTGCGTCATTAGAAGCGGATATTGTAGGATTAATTTCCGACTTTTTATCTCGACCACTATCTACCACTCCGTTCACAGAGCTTAAAGCACGACTAATTCAGGAATTTGAAGAGTCAGAGAATAGGAAAGTGACGAAATTATTAAAAGAATTAGAATTAGGTGATAAGAAGCCAACTCAACTCTTGCGTGAGATGCGAACTTTAGCCGGTACGCAAGTCAAGGACGATTTCTTGAAAACCATATTTATGCAGCGGCTTCCTGTTACCGCACGTTCTATATTAGCTACGAGTAAAGATAATCTGGACACCAGAGCCACTATGGCTGACAAAATTGTTGAAATTTCACAACAGAGATTAAATGTTTGTGCTCAAACCGCGCAGGCACCATCCACCATTGCATTCGAAAAAATAAATGATGTCAGTAACGATCGTATCTCAAGACTAGAAATGCAGATCGCTGAATTAACACTGAAAATCAATGAAATGAAAACGTTGTCACATTCTTCAAGAAGTAGCTCACGATCATCTCGTTCCTCACCAAGAAGGTCACGAGACAGGTCCCAATCAGCCCACTCTTTTAATCCTAATGGAGCACTATGTTGGTATCACTTTAAATATCGCAGCAGGGCAAAGAAATGTCAAAGCCCATGCTCATATCAACCACCTTCCGCTCAGAATTCTAACATGCAGTCAAACTAAAACGCTCCACACTAGCGGCGGCAGGTGATCGGAGTCATTTTTCACGCCGCCTATTTCTCACAGACAGAAGTAGCGGAAGTCATTTCCTGGTCGATACCGGAGCTGATATTTCTGTGATTCCGCCTTCGGATAATGATCGCCCAAAAAAGACAGATCGTAAACTTTATGCAGCAAACGGCACTGGTATTAACATTTACGGAGAGCGTCTACTAGTACTCAGTTTGGGCTTACGGCGCAATTTCACATGGAAATTCGTAATTGCAGATGTGCAATCACCGATTATTGGAGCCGACTTCATTCACCCACGGCTGATGACGAGCAAGTTCGTTTTCGTTCGACACGATGCGGTCAGAACACCTCTTAAATCACCATATGACGGGCCATATCCAGTCCTGTCTCGCAGTGACAAACACTTCGAGGTGGAGATGCCAACAGGGAAACAAACTATTAGCATTGACAGAATGAAACCTGCCTTCCTTCTGGCAGATCAATCATCGGACAACAAGGAAGACATATCTGGAGAAACTACTCTGGACATTTCGTCGAGTTCCATTCCAAAGACTGTCAACCTTCAGAAGAAGACAGGCAGCACTCAATCCAATACACCCGCACCACGGATCACCAGATCAGGTCGAAGGGTCACCTTCCCTCGAAAATGCATGGACGCTGTCACTGCGGAGGGAGTGTGTGGCGGCCTCTAGTATCATTATATGTGTATAAACTCATATATGTGTTATAAACTCCTTGAACTTTGTTAGGGTTTCGAAGACTTTTATATATTGACGTTCTGTGCTTCTAATATTATCTTTATTCTCTCTGATTATTATTCATGTTTTCACTTTCGTCTCCACGATAGTTGGAGTGTTAATTAAACACATTAATACACCGTCCCTGTTCTATTATTCAAGTACATAATCATCATAAATAATTACAAGGTTATGTGAATGCTATAACCAAAACCCATGTAACAGCAGTTTTCCCACCAGGATTACTAACAGTACAGCTAGTCTGTTAGATCATGTTTATGTCAATAAGCTTTGTAGGTGCAAACTGTATAATATAATTAATGATTAAAGTGATCATAATTTATTAGTCTGCGATATAAATTTGTTACCGAAAGTGAGAACAGAAAATTCATGCTTGAAATCAAAAACATGTAATGTGAAGAACATGAATGCTTATATGTCTGCCAATCCTATGATCATCAGTGAAGGTGATAGTTGTGATGTGATAGTAAATAAACTTAACAATTATCTGCAGGAAGCCAATAGTAGCAGTAGGCCTATAAATCAGAATGATAAAGCAAGGTAGGCAATATTGCCCATGGAAAAATGGAACTTTTTCCAGCCTCATTGACCAAAAGAATAAACTTTACCCTAAAATAAAAAGACAACAACTAAGAGTAAAAATGGGCTGTGATTATGCATCACAGCAATTGATAAATTACTATAAACTGTTATGTAATCAGGTAACTAAACTTAAAAGACAGTTGGAAAAGCATTTTTCATAAATAGATTAAGTAATGCCAAAGACATTCCTTGGAAAATCGTCAATGAAATCTTTTAACTTTTAACAAAAACAGGAATTTACAACTCAAAGTTCAGGATAATATTGTGACTTGTCCAGTAGAAATATCAAAATTATTTAATGACCATGTTATGAATATAGGAAAAGTTAGCTACCAATACTCCTACCCACAAATCTATATATATAAAAGCAAGTCGGGCTGGAGCGATGTATATATAAATATTTAAAAATGAAAAAAGACGTGAATTAATGAGGCACTTCCAGAAATCTCAGAAATTTGAAACTTGGTGCGAGGGAAACTGATGACCCCAGGATCCCTAGAAAAATCGGAAAATCTCAAAATTCCCTGAAGGGGGCACGCTGGGGGGGCTCAAATTTTGGGCTCAGCGTAAGAACACAGTCGTATAGTATATCCAAAACGATAACCTATAGGTTTCGTGGGCTTAAACATTTTCGGGAATTTCCTCATTTTTATCCTCTATCTCCCCAAATCAAGTTGGCGGCACAACCTGCCAGACGAGGTAGACAATTGAAATTTGGTGAAATTATAGCTTTTGGTCCCTAACCGACGGGAAAATTCCAAGATGTTCAAATTTTTCACTTTTTACCCCCAAAGATATTGAAATATGGAGGCAATTTTAATGACTGTGCAGACATTCCTTTTGAGCTATTTTTTGGCTAAACGGTAAGTCGTATCACAAAACGGATGGCACAGTGTCCCTTCAATTCGGAGTGATCTACAACTTTGGTCCTGTGACATTTTGTCGTATCTCTCTCCCTTATACGTTAAATTTGGCCGTATTTCTGGATTGTTCGAAAATTTTGTGATTTTTACAAGTATATTTCATTGTTTGACACACTTATAAGAATGATACGATCATCACGTTGTGTGCGCACATTGGCACGATTAAGGGACATATGTGTACCAAATTTCATGATTCTAGCTTATACATAAGTAGGCAAAAAGTAATGTAAAATGTTAAAAATGCACCCAAATTTCACCCTATTCAAAATTTGATCTCAATTTACCCCCTTAATATGGGAGATACGAGGATATGGTTTAGCAACAAGCATTTAGAGCGATAAATGAAGCGTCTGATGGCGCAAACCGTTTCTTAATATCATAAACCGTTTACGAGATATGAATCTCGAAGTGGAAGTCTGCACTTTTCAACGTGCACATGCTTATCCGTCATCTATCTATATATATAAAAGCAAGTCGGGCTGGAGCGATGTATATATAAATATTTAAAAATGAAAAAAGACGTGAATTAATGAGGCACTTCCAGAAATCTCAGAAATTTGAAACTTGGTACGAGGGAAACTGAAGACCCCAGATTCCCTAGAAAAATCGGAAAATCTCAAAATTCCCTGAAGGGGGCACGTTGGGGGGGCTCAAATTTTGGGCTCAGCGTAAGAACACAGTCGTATAGTATATCCAAAAGGATAACCTATAGGTTTCGTGGGCTTAAACATTTTCGGGAATTTCCTCATTTGTATCCCCTATCTCCCCAAATCAAGATGGCGGCACAACCTGCCAGACGAGATAGACAATTGAAATTGGTGAAATTATAGCTTTTGGCCCCTAACCGACGGGAAAATTCCAAGATGTTCAAATTTTTCACTTTTTACCCCCAAAGATATAGAAATATGGAGGCAATTTTAATGACTGTGCAGACATTCCTTTTGAGCTATTTTTTGGCTAAACGGTAAGTCGTATCACAAAACGGATGGCACAATGTCCCTTCAATTCGGAGTGATCTACAACTTTGGTCCTGTGACATTTTGTCGTATCTCTCTCCCTTATACGTTAAATTTGGCCGTATTTCTGGATTGTTCGTAAATTTGGTGATGTTTACAAGTATATTTCATTATTTGACACACTTATAAGAATGATAGGATCATCACGTTGTGTGCGCACATTGGCACGATTAAGGGACATATGTGTACCAAATTTCATGATTCTAGCTTATATATAACTAGGCAAAAAGTAATGTAAAATGTTAAAAATGCACCCAAATTTCACCCTATTCAAAATTTGATCTCAATTTACCCCCTTAATATGGGAGATACGAGGATATGGTTTAGCAACAAGCATTTAGAGCGATAAATGAAGCGTCTGATGGCGCAAACCGTTTCTTAATATCATAAACCGTTTACGAGATATGAATCTCGAAGTGGAAGTCTGCACTTTTCAACGTGCACATGCTTATCCGTCATCTATCTATATATATAAAAGCAAGTCGGGCTGGAGCGATGTATATATAAATATTTAAAAATGAAAAAAGACGTGAATTAATGAGGCACTTCCAGAAATCTCAGAAATTTGAAACTTGGTACGAGGGAAACTGATGACCCCAGGATCCCTAGAAAAATCGGAAAATCTCAAAATTCCCTGAAGGGGGCACGTTGGGGGGGCTCAAATTTTGGGCTCAGCGTAAGAACACAGTCGTATAGTATATCCAAAACGATAACCTATAGGTTTCGTGGGCTTAAACATTTTCGGGAATTTCCTCATTTGTATCCCCTATCTCCCCAAATCAAGATGGCGGCACAACCTGCCAGACGAGATAGACAATTGAAATTGGTGAAATTATAGCTTTTGGCCCCTAACCGACGGGAAAATTCCAAGATGTTCAAATTTTTCACTTTTTACCCCCAAAGATATCGAAATATGGAGGCAATTTTAATGACTGTGCAGACATTCCTTTTGAGCTTTTTTTTGGCTAAACGGTAAGTCGTATCACAAAACGGATGGCACAATGTCCCTTCAATTCGGAGTGATCTACAACTTTGGTCCTGTGACATTTTGTCGTATCTCTCTCCCTTATACGTTAAATTTGGCCGTATTTCTGGATTGTTCGTAAATTTGGTGATGTTTACAAGTATATTTCATTGTTTGACACACTTATAAGAATGATAGTATCATCACGTTGTGTGCGCAGATTGGCACGATTAAGGGACATATATGTACCAAATTTCATGATTCTAGCTTATACATAAGTAGGCAAAAAGTAATGTAAAATGTTAAAAATGCACCCAAATTTCACCCTATTCAAAATTTGATCTCAATTTACCCCCTTAATATGGGAGATACGAGGATATGGTTTAGCAACAAGCATTTAGAGCGATAAATGAGGCGTCTGATGGCGCAAACCGTTTCTTAATATCATAAACCGTTTACGAGATATGAATCTCGAAGTGGAAGTCTGCACTTTTCAACGTGCACATGCTTATCCGTCATCTATCTATATATATAAAAGCAAGTCGGGCTGGAGCGATGTATATATAAATATTTAAAAATGAAAAAAGACGTGAATTAATGAGGCACTTCCAGAAATCTCAGAAATTTGAAACTTGGTACGAGGGAAACTGATGACCCCAGGATCCCTAGAAAAATCGGAAATTCTCAAAATTCCCTGAAGGGGGCACGCTGGGGGGGCTCAAATTTTGGGCTCAGCATAAGAACACAGTCGTATAGTATATCCAAAACGATAACCTATAGGTTTCGTGGGCTTAAAAATTTTCGGGAATTTCCTCATTTTTATCCCCCATCCCCCCAAATCAAGATGGCGGCACAACCTGCGAGACGAGGTAGGCAATTGAAATTTGGTGAAATTATAGCTTTTGGTCCCTAACGACGGGAAAATTCCAAGATGTTCAAATTTTTCACCTTTTACCCCCAAAGATATCGAAATATTGAGGCAATTTTAATGACTGTGCAGACATTCCTTTTGAGCTATTTTTTGGCTAAACGGTAAGTCGTATCACAAAACGGATGGCACAATGTCCCTTCAATTCGGAGTGATCTACAACTTTGGTCCTGTGACATTTTGTCGTATCTCTCTCCCTTATACGTCAAATTTGGCCCTATTTCTGGATTGTTCGTAAATTTGGTGATTTTTACAAGTATATTTTATTGTTTGACACACTTATAAGAATGATAGGATCATCACGTTGTGTGCACACATTGGCACAATTAAGGGACATATGTGTACCAAATTTCATGATTATAGCTTATACATAAGTAGGCAAAATGTAATGTAAAATGTAAAAAATGCACCCAAATTTCACCCTATTCAAATCTTAAACTCAATATACCCCCTTAATATAGGAGATACGAGGAAATGGTTTAGAAACAAACACGTAGAGCGATAAATGAGGCGTCTGATGGCGCAAACCGTTTCTTTATATAATAAACCGTTTAGGAGATATGAATCTCGAAGTGGAAGTCTGCACTTTTCAACGTGCTCATGCTTATCCGTCATCTATATAAATAAAATCGTAACGACCGTGTGTCTGTACATTGATTATTTTGGCGAAATTTCCGTACAGTTATCCGTTTCAGGTGTAATAATGACCATCTGCATCATTTTTAGCTTTGGTGTCTGTTTGTCTGTTTGTTTGTCTGTTTGTCTGTTTGTCTGTCCTTCTATAACTTGAAAACTACTGGATATATTTCCACCAAACTTCATATTTAGAATCCACCTGTCCTTGGGTAGGTTTTAGCGCAAAAAATAAAATCGAAACGACTGTGTGTCTGTACATTGATTATTTTGGCGAAATTTCCGTACAGTTATCCGTTTCAGGTGTAATAATGACCATCTGCATCATTTTTAGCTTTGGTGTCTGTTTGTTTGTTTGTTTGTCTGTTAGTCTCTTTGTCTGTTTGTCTGTTTGTCTGTCCTTCTATAACTTGAAAACTACTAAATATATATTTCCACCAAACTTCACATTTAGAATCCACCTCTCCTTGGGTAGAATTTAGCGCAAATATCGTTTCTAAATCCCTGAACTGAGTGGGGTTTTTACGAAACCGAAACCGTGATTTTGCACTCCCTCAAAGTATACACAACCGAACTTAATGGAAATCTACCTGCCTTAATGGAAATTAATTGCTAAACCTTTTCTTCTCATGTGCATCATTTCAATCACTTACAGAAAAGATAGTATGATCAAACTCTACACGAACATTGGCCCACCCAGTACCCATATGTGAGCCAAATGCTATGTCACATAATTATCCGAAAAGTAATGCAATGTAAGATAATCTTACACAGATTTCAACCTATTCAACGTTTCTGATTCAATCTGACCCATGAATAGATTAGATGCGAGAAAATATCATAGGACCAGCCATTTAGATCGCTAAATACTGCGCCTTACGGTACAATCCTTTGTCGATATGACGTACCGTTTAGCAGCAGTTAATCTGTAAATGAAGGTCTGCAATATTGTAAACATTCATATACTTTCGTATGTCCATCTGTATATATTCATTGATGTCGATTTGTAGCGATCGAGAAAGGATGTGTCTGCTATGGTAATCAGTACTCCCTACACCGACTTTGACTGCTGGCAGTAGGAATGGGGTCCTTCTCCAACTCCTGTGTAACTGGCATTAGTAAGGAGGGCCTACCATTTTAATGAATAATTCACTTTTCGATTTGTCTTGCAGAAGGCAAGGGATCATGCAGTTTTGTTCGAAAGTCCCCTACTCTATTGTGTTTGGCTCTAGGCCAGGGTGCCCGCCATTATAAACAAATGTTCCAATCTAAAATTTGACTAGCATTAGGCATAGTGGCCTGCTATTTTCATGGAAACTCACTAATTCTGTGTGACTGGCAGTAAGCTGGCTAGCAGCAGTAAAAAGGGACTGTCATTATAATGATAACTGCACAACTCAATTTTGACTGGTGGTAGGGAAGTTGCCTGGTATTATAATAAAATCTCCTCAACTGTAACCTGTCTGAAAGTAGGAAATGGGTCTGCCATTGTAACTAAAACTCCCCAAATCGATTGTGACCGCGCAGTAGGCATTGGGGCCTGCAATTATAATGTAAACTTGCCAACTCGATTGTGAATGGCAGTAGGCAAGTGAGCCTGGCGTTATCATCACAACTCCGCAACCCTCACTTTACATTGGAAACAACGTATGTGGACCTCCCCATGCTATTTCTCGGATAAGGCTAAGATACATGCAATTTTAAAACAATCTCATTTGCTGCACGCACAGTATTTACGTCGATATCCGTATACAATGTAGAATACCGTAGCGAAGCACGGGTACATTTGCTAGTCACCTAATATTGAAAATGGGCCAAGTAATTTATTGTTTTTGAAACCTACTAATGACCTGGAAGTTTCGGAAATAATAAGAAAATTTTAAAAATAGCAGCAGTAGTGATGTGTACGGTATTATTAATAACCTATTTAAGACTCTAGCTGTGCATTTAATTCCGTGCATTACGAAGTTAATCAACAAATCGTTAAGTGAAGGTATTGTTCCACGTGAGTTAAAAATTGCCAAGGTCATACCTGTGTATAAAGGGTCTGATAAATTTGATCTCAATAACTACAGACCTATATCAGTCCTTCCCATTGTATCAAAAATCCTAGAGATAGTGGTGAAGGATAGGCTATTAAAATACCTACAATGTAATGACTATTTTTATCCATATCAGTATGGATTTTTGCCTAACTCTAGTACCTACAATGCTGTGGAAGACATTATTATTAAGTTACAGGAGTACTTAGCCTCATGTATGGTAGCATCAGGCCTCTTTATAGATCTTCAGAAAGCATTTGACACAGTTGACCATAACATTTTGCTACTGAAGTTCGAAGCAGCAGGGGTTAGAGGTTTAGCACTTAACTGGTTTACAGATTATCTCAGAGACAGGGTACAGTTCGTTAGTTGTATGGGAGCAGAAAGCACGTTGCAGACTATAACAACTGGTGTGCCTCAAAGTTCTGCTCTAGGAAAAACATTATTTCTTGTATTTGTCAACGATATTGGTAACTTGCCGCTGTTCGACAAATTGTCATTATTTGCTGATGACACAAATATTTTCTACACAGGGAATTGTATATATAATATTGAAGAAAAGATGCAACATGACATATCTTTAATTCAGACCTGGCTTACTACCAACCGACTAAGAATTAATCATAATAAAACTAACTATATCATATTTCACCAACCATTATGTACATTTCCTCTGGCCATCAACTTAACTTTCTATGACCAAGTGATACCTCGAGTTCAATTAACCAAATTTCTAGGATTTAGCATAGATGAGTCGCTAACGTGGGAGAATCACATCACAATGCTGTGTGCTAGAATAACTCCTGCTATTGGTGTACGCAGGCGAATAAAATACAAAGTTTCTCGTGGACTGTTGAAGAGTATTTATCATGCCCTAATTAAAATGATTCGTATCTGGGCATGTTGCAGTAAAGAACAATTTGAAAAGATCAGTATCTTACAGAAAAAAATACTCTTCAACTTACTCACCCTAACACCAACCATACAGGTCTACCAGTATTGTAATGTGCTGGTCTTCGTAAAAAAGACAAAGACACCTCCATACAGGCCATGAAGGCCCTTGGAGGAGTGCAAGGTAAAGGCTTCCACCATTGTTAACCGTGGCACGTGATGGGGTAGAGTGGTTAGCTCTACGCCCGGCCGCCTTAGTACCCAGGAATTAACCTGGTACTCATTTTTGGTGTAGACTGAGTGAACCTCAGGGCCATATGCACCTTCGGAAGTGGAAATCTCGTTTCTTAAATTTTAAGACTTCCTGATGTGGATTCGAACCCACGTCCTTCCGGGCGAACCTCGGCCAGGCAGCCCCTCTTCGTAAAAAACTTCAGCTATTATGTTGTATAAATTGAAAATGGACAAACTCATTCGAACACACTTTGCAACTTGAATTCTGATATACGGTACATTCATACAGTACAAGAGGATCTACTAAAATTCACTGTAAATCATCAAATTCTACTAAGTATGGCACTAATTCTTTATGGCATTTCTCTGTAAAGTTTTTTAATAGCCTTCCTGAGCATATTCGAGAAGCCGCTAAATTACCCGGCATTAAAACCAAGCTTCTTAATTTTCTAAAAGTAAAAATGCTATGCCTATAGAGTACTGATTTAGTATACTATATCACTGCTGTTCATATTTGGTTTCTATCACTAGGATACCTTAATATTATTAATATTATTCATTGTACAGTATATTATATTTTTGACCTAGAAGCTGATGTTCTCAAATCTCATCATTGTTGCGAAATGTAATTAAATGTACTGCTCCATTATGAGCCTTGGCTCTGGTGCCTCTTTTGAAATAAATAAAAAAGACACTCATTAGGTCGAAGTCCTCACAAACAAAAAGAATACAACACACAAGGCTTTCACAAAAAATACGGTTCTAGGCCAGCCTCCCCTCGCAGCGGGCGGGGATATGAACCTCAAACCACTCATTAAAGGAAGAACAAAATTCGTCCCTTTAAATACACATCATATTACCGCAGCATATCCCTATAATCACGAGGTCAATTCCTCATTCATAAATCTCTACATGTGCAATACCAATATCTGACACCGTGAGTCCTGACTTCGAATTATCCTGCCTTTGCAAACCTCATCTCCGCACATAATTTCAAAAACAGCTGATCCGGTGGTAGTTAATGTGACACGATCCCCTGACCATCAAGGCACCGTTTCCTAATATTAATATTCTTCTTCGTCTTAATATTATTATCGTTATTATTATTATTATTATTATTATTATTATTATTATTATTATTATTATTATTAATGATGCTTTCAAATGGGTCTACACTTCCTCTGACCTGCCTACTTGATTCATCTTTCACACACGCATCAATAAAGCAACATACTGCAATTAAATCAACACAGGTATCAATAAAGCAACACACTGTAATTAAATCAACACACGTGTTAATAAAGCAACAAACGCACAGATTAAAATGACACAAATAAAGTGAAACGGTCTCTAGCTAAGTAAATCGTTGGAGGGCTTGGCTTCAGTTGTATTTGCACCTCTTCTCAAAATAACTTGTCCTCCCATAATATCACTTCGCATGCATAACTAACTACGCCGGTCCAATATCAGCTTATCCTACATTATTAAACCTAGATTCTATCAAACTACAGATCTTATAAAACAATAATGTAACCTATACTCCCCAAATAATACGAAAAATAAAATTCCTTCTCCCATAGATCATTTTCACCATATATACAATTAAAGCCACTCAGACTTACTACAAAGGAACGCCTATGTGCTCTGCTTTGGCACATTTATGTTTAAATACAATTGAATACCTAACATTAATAGCTATAGTTTTTCATAAAATAATTCCCGTATCTAAAAATAATGCATAAGGAGATATGGATACTGAGCCTCAATTTCCTCGGGACACCTTCATCAGGTCCATCAGCACCGAGACGGTCGCTGATTGCATCTGTTGACTGCTGAGTTGACTCACCATTGTGCTTGGTTGGTGCCGACTCTCCAGGTAACTAGGCACAGAATATGCACATGTTCAACCCACGTTACGCACGTCAGCTTCACCGCGCACGACACGATGCGTTCTTTGATTAGAACCCTTTCAGTGTGAAATTATTATTTTTGGGAGAATTCTTTTCTCCTTTAGAGTAGTTGTTTTAGAACACAGTGATCATGTTTGTTAATAACGTTCAGAATTTCCCACACAAATTTAGAAAATCCAGCATGTTGCTCTGGGTTATCTTTGGGAGCCTGTGGTAACATTCAACTGCGACATACATATTTCACAGAGCAAATTACATGGTGTTCTTCTGTACGCAAAATTACACCTAGCAAACAACATCTAACATTGTCTCATTATATAATTCTACAAAAGCGAAGTCCGACTCGTTGGCTGAACGGTCAGCGTACTGGCCTTCGGTTCAGAGGGTCCCGGGTTCGATTCCCGGCCGGGTCGGGGATTTTAACCTTAATTGGTTAATGCCAACGGCACGGGGTGTATGTGTTGTCTTCATCATCATTTCATCCTCATCACGACGCGCAGGTCGCGTACGGGCGTCAAATAGAAAGACCTGCACCTGGCGAGCCGAACCCGTCCCGGGATATCCCGGCACTAAAAGCCATACGACATTTCATTTTTTTTTACAAAAGCGAATAGAGCAACAAATCGTGCATCAAAATATATAGTTTCCTCAATTATTTGTTATGAAATTGGAAGAACGAGTTCTTTGCTCCTGTCAAGCACAAATTAAGTCTGCATTTAGAGCAGGTCATCTGGATTATTCCACTAGGACAAAATTTACATCGGCCTTTCTTCGTTTCATACGGAGGCCAGTGTCCATATGCATCATACCTGACATCATCGACTGGTCTTGGAGCAACATTTTTTCGACTGGGTTTTGGAATTGCCATTTGGTCACCCACGCTTCCGATTCAGAACCTGCTCTGTCCTAGTCAGTGCATGAGACATTTCTAACTGAAATTGTACAAGGGAATACATGCATTTTTCTCCTCGCTGCATTTTATGTTTATGTGACAGTAGATAACCATTTATTACTGTAACACTAATTCACATATATCACTTGACCAATCTAATGTCTATTCTGAATAGCTAGCTCTACTCTCCCATGAACTGATTATATTATTTCACCGCTTGGGGACAGCCATTTTCCACAGTTTTCTTTTCTGACTGGCCCCATCGTTGTCTTTTATATTCTGGACCTACACCTACATATATGTAGAAATAAAGTTGATTGCTCCCTGCCGAACAGCCGAATCACTATCTTCGAAGTCGGACTTTGTCCCGTCAACAAGCTTCTCAAGAATGTACTCAATTTCTGTCTCTTTCCGTTTCCTTCCAAAATGCTTAATTTTGCTCAGTATTGTTTTGAGGTTAGGATATGGTAACACCAACGAGCTAGAAAGAGGACTATAGAGTGGCTAAAATGGCTGCTACAGCGCTCTGGGTGGTGCCAAGGCGAAATAGCGACTCCATACTTTAAGCGCCATTCTTCCGCTTACGATGCGTTACTTTTAATAGATTAGATCGAGTAGATTATGCTCTCTACGTGTGTGGCAAGCTAATGCATAAATTGTAGAAAAAAACACGAAGAATGTAATATTTCAAATAAGATATTTTTTTTACTAAAGTACACAGTTATGGGCGATTAGCAGAATTACGTTGCCTGTGTAGCACAATCCAGCACGTGTAGGGTAGGCCTACTTTTATTTTGTTGTAGGAACTGACCAGACAGCCAGACACAATAAACTGTATCCTGCCTGGCTGAGTGGCTCAGACGGTAGAGCGCTGGTATTCTGAGCTAAGTTGGCATATTTGGTATTTGAAGGTGTTCAGATACGTCACCCTTCTATCAGTAGATATACTAGCACGTAAGGGAACTCCGGCGGGACATATGTCCGCCACTTCAGCGTCTCCGAAAACCGTACCAAGTAGTTGGTAGGACGAAAAACTAATAACACTATTTATTATTACATTGTATCCTACAGAGCACATTTCCCCAGCATTTTGAAAAAGAAGTAATGTGAACAATTACTTATTTTTCGTAAATTATTATTAGTTTTACGTCCTACTAACTACTTTTTCTGATAAGCCGAGGTGCCTGAATGTAGACCCGCACGAGTTCTTTTGCGTGCCAGTAAAGCTACTGACACGAGGCTGAGGGATTTGAGCACCGTCAGATACCATCGTATTGACCTAGGATCGAACCTGCCAAGTTGCTTTGTGTCCGGCTTCTTGGCTGAATGATCAGCGTGCTGGCCTTTGGTTCAGAGGGCCCCGGATTCGACCGGTTGAGGATTTTTACCGGGTAGTTGACAGTTAATTCCTCTGGATCGGCGACTGGATAACAATCTTCATCTACACACAACAGAACATACTACAAACCACCACAGAAACACGTAATAGTAAATACATCACTCCACTCAGGGTTGGCGTCGTCCTCAGGAAGGGCATCCGGTCGTAGAATCAGGCTAAATCCATACAAATGCCAAATCCAGGTAACTGGCAAAATACCAGGATTTATTATTATTACTATTATTATTATTATTATTATTATTATTATTATTATTATTATTATTATTATTATTATTAAAGTTATCGGAGCCTCCATGGCTCAGACGGCAGCGCGTCGGCCTCTCACCGCTGGATACAGTGGTTCAAATCCCGGTCACACCATGTGAGATTTGTGCTGGACAAAGCGGAGGCGGGACAGGTTTTTCTCCGGGTACTCCGGTTTTCCCTGTCATCTTTCATTCCAGCAACACTCTCCATTCTCATTTCATAGCATCCATCAGTCATTAATAAATCACGTTGGGAGTGGCGACCCCATCGCACTAACAGCCTATATCTGCTTCATTCATTACATTCCTGACCCGGTCAATGACTGGAAACCAGGTTGTAGGTTTTCATTTTCATTAAAGTTATATGCATTATTTCTCGATGTTGTTATATTACTTTGTTCAAGGTTTTCTGTTCTATATTTTCATTCCCTGTATGTAGGTCTAAATTTGTTTAATGGCAATGTACTATTGTGATATGTTTTGTAATTAGGGCTACCGTACTGGAAATGCACTAATTTTCTTTCTTTATACAATATGTAAGACGAGGCGCGCGGCTGTGAGCTTGCATCCGGGAGATAGTAGGTTCGAATCCCACTATCGGCAGCCCTGAAAATGGTTTTCCGTGGTTTCCCATTTTCACACCAGGCAAATGCTGGGGCTGTACCTTAATTAAGGCCACGGCCGCTTCCTTCCAACTCCTAGGCCTTTCCTATCCCATCGTCGCCATAAGACCTATCTGTGTCGGTGCGACGTAAAGCGCCTAGCAAAAAAAAAAAAAAATATGTAAGACGGAGCTCGATAGCTGCAGTCGCTTAAGTGCGGCCAGTATCCAGTATTCGGGTGATAGCGGGTTCGAATCCCACTATTGGCAGCCCTGAAGATGGTTTTCTGTGTTTCCCATTTTCACACGAGGCAAATGCTGCGGCTGTACCTTAATTAAGGCCACGGCCGCTTCCTTCCAACTCCTAGGCCTTTCCTGTCCCATCGTCGCCATAAGACTTATATGTGTCGATGCGCCGTAAAGCCAATAGCAAAAAAAAATAAAAAATTGTAAGTACCGGTATGTAGTCTGTACCTTGTATTTTTAATGTCCCTTTAAACAGGCATTATGCATCTTTGAGTGCTTCTCTAATAAAGAAAACTGTGAAACTGTATTTATTCCCGCAGCTTCTGTACTTGCTTCATCACACGCCCACTCGTTTTGATCGCTTACAATATGGTGGACGTGGCTTTCAAGTAGATTCAAATATGGCGGTCCAATAGCCACTCTATAGTCCTCTTTCTAGCTCGTTGGGTAACACAGTTTACCCCTTGAGTCCCAATGTTCCTTTAGATTAACAACTACATCAAACCTATTTATAACAAAATAATATTTCTAAATTTAAGTTTATCTGATGCACATGGTATTTTTAAAGCTTTTTACACCAAAAAAATAAATACACTCCTAATGCAACACACTCCCGCTTATAAAACGTAGAATTTAAACACCAAGATATAATCCTCCATGACCATGCAGTACGCCACTGTCAACTTTTTTATCTAGGAGAAATTAAATACGACTTTTCTGCCATCTGTTGACTGATTATGGAAGCTTACATCTATAGTTAATTCACAGGAACGTTCGAACACAGGGCAAAATAATGATTTTAGTGCATGTATGCACTGAACATCATGTTAACCTAAAGCAACATTGGGATGAAAGGGTTAGCAATTCCCGAATCAAAAAATGTTGATACAAGGTATTGCGATACAGCCCGCTCAAGAGAATCCACTACTCAACACTGAGTTACCCTGTATCTTTACTGGAACAGTTCATTTACTACCACGCGTTCCCACAGTTACTTCGAAAAGACGTTGGATAGTAATAATAATAATAATAATAAAAAGTTTACAAAATACGTAAAGTGTTCTAAAACTCGACACGGTTTTATCACTCAGTCATTGAAGTCGCTTGCATCAGTACAGCGCACAGCTCACTCGAATTAATCGGTTTGTTTGCTAATTTGAAACACAGTTCACAGAAAAAGGGGATACTGGGAGCTCGCCTGGCGTAAGTCCGCCCCGCTTCAGTAAGGACGTGAACAAATCACAGGCAGAAGGAATATCTTTAAAGTTATCATTGCGATAAATCACTGAAAGTTCACTTCTCAATTTCTCATGGTAAATAAATGGACTGCAACTTAATGAAAAAGTATTGACTAAATTCGTTGGGGAAATTTCTCTGAACGTAGCAAGCATTTTGGAACAAAATTTCGAAACTACTAAATATATGAGACTGTTGGAATCTATCTTTCATTTGGTTGATTACTATATCCCACACTTCTTTGGCATCTACAATCAGATTTACACCAGAACTGTATTTAGAGCTTTTCGTTGCTGGAGTGGAACATTCATCTTCATCTACCTGATACCTTCCATTGTTCTCTCTTATTTCAGAAACAGCTGATTCAAAACGTTGTAATCCATTGGATATGGTAACAGCATTGTCATTCTGCGTCGGAATCGTGTTATACAAAATATCAATATGTTTCATCGTCTCATAGAAGAACTTCATAAGGAAAGAAAATTCTGAATTATTAAGTAATTTAAAAAGAGAACACTCCCTTATTGTTACATCATCCCAAACATCTTCATTCTCAATCTTCTCAAACACTCCAATAAATGTGATTTCTTTTAAGACCATACAGCATGTAGTTGAATTGAAATAGTCCAAAAGGAATGATTGCGGCTGAGTTTTCTTTACCTTCGTCTGCTAAGCATATCTGCCAGAAGGCTTGTCAAATGCCTAATTTAAAAAGCACTGTTTTACCTTGAAGAATGTAACTGAAGTCATCAGTGAGAGGCATGGTACACTCGTTGAGTCTGCGATAGTTACCGCACAAACACACACACCAGGTTAACCAGTCAAATCTTAAACACAAGGTGCGAAATATATTTATGTATTTACTTTTAGATAATGAAAAACTAAAAATCAGTATTATTACAGTCTGTAGCCTGCTGGTAGCCTGCTTTCAAGTGCGAAGACAACTGCTGCTCCTAACACCTATTGGACTGTCGCGGATGATGGGCCGATTTAGATCCTTGGTAAGTCTCAAAGGCTGCGAGGTAATCAAATCGCGTAGGAAATGACCACAGTTTAAGGCCGATCCTTAGAGTTTTCCCCTTGCTTGGGGCTGTGACGGATGCAATAGGAAACCATTGCTTCATCCACTGCAAGATCACTTGAACTGATTTCGTAAAATTACTGCCCAAAGTTCTGATTAAGAAATTAAAAGTATTTTTGTACCTTGCCAAGTTCGTTCTTGAGGGGGGAGAATCATATTATCTGAAGGATACAAATACTGGTGAATTTGTGGAAGTGTATTTCTTCTCATGCTGTTGGAAAGAAAGTTACTCTAAACATCTGATTTTATTTCCAAAAATATTCTTATGCCTTCCAGATTAGTTTTGCCAATCAACAATAGTACAGTGATATAAAACCTTATGTCATCTGAATGTATGTCTAACATATGGTTCATGTGCACAACGTATAACTTCGACAATGAGATACTTATTCTTCAATGAACAGTAACTCAAAGCACTGAACTGGAGACAGTTGCGGTCCGTCATATTCAGAAGATTCCTCATGCCCGTCACCTCGCCCAATCGGAAAATAAAAATTCTCCTCTGTATTTTTGTTAGAAGATGCTGGTTTATTTATCCTAGAAAAACCTGCTGCATTTCATTAGAAGGTACGGGCGTACCATCATCTGCTGATATCACACTTATTTCCACTGTCAACCTCAACATTCTACCGGGAAGGGGATTGAGATCTACAGAATTAGTTGCCTCATCGCCACTTTCCTCATCCGTAAAATATCCATCATTTCGTAGAAAGATGGTAACATCATCGATAGATCTAAACATCTTCCAACATTTTTAGTACCTCATCCAATGTCAGACTGTAAAGGGAGAGAAAACATAACATGAAGATCAGATACTATTCATAACTGAAACTGGACAGAGACGCCTACTTTATGTGACCAATGTCACCTACAGGTGACATCATGCCTTTTCATGTCAATAACGCATGCTTAAGCTATAATATTATGCTTAAGAATGTATCACTTTCATTTCTAGCCCTTTAAGCAATATACAAGCATAAACTGCAAAATATAATTACCTTTTATCACACACTTCCCATGCCATAATAACGTGTAGTTGCTTCTCCACTTCAATTCAGTCCGTTTCCTCTTTTACTTGAGCGTGAGCTGACTGACCAGTGCAGGCTGCGATTTTAAAATGTTACATTTCAAATTACAAGATCTTCCTTTGAGTACTTCCAGTAGACAGAGAAGTTCAAGCAGGAAATTTGATTAATATTAGGTGTCACCTGTAGGTGACATTGGGATTTGACAGGTTAAGAAAGGATTTCAGCTTTATCGTTCCACAAAGAGAAATACCTCTTCCTGAATGATTTTGTTGATAACTCATTGAGATCTTGCTACACAATTTGTTACTCCAGATGCAATATAGTGAAATAGACAGCCTCAATCTTGATGCCCAGTGTAGCTTTTCTCTTCACGGAATTTGATGATGCGCACTTTCTAGGTCACCGAGATGGGTTTTAGAGGGCGATACAGTCACTGGGTTCATAACAAAAATTGCCGAGGTATGAATCTCTATAGTGTATGGTAAGAATTATGAAATGAAAAATCGTGTACGTGTTGTTTGAAACCGGCATAAATCTGTAGCTCTCACTCCCTTCACCAAAAGCAATGAGATACGTAAGAGACTAGCATCGTCACCCTAAATCGAATTGGTGGGAGGAGATCGATTTGGATAAATTTGATGAGAGGAAGATATAAAATGGTAGACACCCAGAACTTCTTCAGCGTGTGTAGCCAGTAAGAACGGTACGGGTTAGCCAAGGTGTGAATATGACAAGAAGATTAGGGCAGATGTAGGAAGCAACAGTTATGTACAAGTAAAAGATTGGTATTTGATAGGGTGGCAAGGAGAGCTGAATGAAACCACTATGTGGGCTGATGTCTGAAACAACAACAACGAATATATAAATGGCATGGCAGGCTTGTCGGCACATATGTTGAAAAGTACGGGTGAAAATTTTCAGAAATTATGGAGAACTCCAGCTTAATGGTTATGTGACCAGTGGTCTTGTCACTAGCAAGATCAGTGGTCTTGCCACTAGTCAAACCAGTGGTCTTGTCACTATCCACACCAGTTGTCTTGTCACTATCCAAACCAGTGGTCTTGTCACTAGTCAGATTAGTGGTCTTGTCACTAGTCAGAGCAGTGGTCTTGCCGCTAGCCAAACCAGTGGTCTTGTCACTATCCACACCAGTTGACTTGTCACTAGCCAGACCAATGTTGATGTAACACAGGATACTGGAGACCTGGGGGCAGTTTCGCGGCACTGATATTGGGGCTTGCTCCCCCCCACACACACACAATTCAAGGCCGCCTAGGCGATCAGTCATCCCTAAGCTTTTCTCACCAGCCGGACCTAACCCATCCAGACACAGGGTCTTGTAAAGAAAGCCTTGTGTTCGAGCCACGCCATATTGGTTCCGCCTGTCAGTCTCTACAGCTGTGGAAATGGAGATGTATGAACACATAAAAATTAAAGTAGTCATCTTAATATATTCATTAGGCTGTATAAAATGAACCCATTCATCTTGCTCCTGTAAATTGTCGTGTGTCATTCGTCGGAAGGAAGATTTTTTAAAATTTCATGTGGCTATTTCTAGCCGAATGCAGCCCTTGTAAGGCAGACCCTCCGGTGAGGGTGGGTGGCGTCTGCCATGTGTAGGTAACGGCGTGTTATTGTGGTGGAGGATTGTGTTATGTGATGTGTGTGAGTTGCAGGGATGTTGGGGACAGCACAACACCCAGCCCCCGAGCGATTGGAATTAACCAATGAAGGTTAAAATCCCCGACCCGGCCAGGAATCGAACCCGGGACCCTCTGGACCGAAGGCCAGTACGCTGACCATTCAGCCAACGAGTCGGACGGAAGGAAGATGATCGGGATCTTCTTAAGGGTTCTTCAAACAACATTGATCGAGGATGCCATACAGCCTTCCAATAAATATTGGCTGTATTGAATTTGCACAAGTTGCTTCATAAATTGTGTTTCTCCAGTTGGCAGATCATCTCAGTTCTTGTATGAAAGATACGTATTTGGAACAGAATGAGTGTTGTTCTTTAGAAAGTTTGGAACACAGTAAGAAGCTGAACCACACCTTATAATTTACGTTTGTTATACTGAATAGCGCTGCTTTAAGGGCTCATTTGTTCATAGGCTGTCTGAGGTTGGCTCCTTACTCATTGTATTTCCTCCATATTATAATCTTGGAATCCTGAACGTTAACAATGAATTATCCTGTTTTAGGATACTTTAGGTGTGACTCAACTTTTGTTGCAATTCTCATAATGAATTGATTATATTTTTTTACTTTAACTTAGATTAATTAATTAATATCACCTTTCCCGCACTATCAAAAATGTGTTTGGAATAAGGAAATGGGTATAAACATATTAACTTACAATAAATGTCAGTTTTTAGAAGTCTACTCAATAATCTCGTATGATAAAATACAATCAATCGTGAAGTTTATTGTCTTAACTTACTTTTCCACATCCTCGTCTACAAATGCAGTGCCACAAATAAGACAAATCATGAAGGTATGTGATATTTATCTAACATGTATCACTCTAATGTTCCCCTTTTTCATATCATACCAATATTGTGTGCTATTTACCTGAAACAATAGTTAACATTTTTATAAGTAAATACTCTCCCTTCGGCAAACTTGTACCAGTGTATATACTTCATGGAGCTTTTGAGAAGAGGTTAGGCTCATTATTTAGTGAAACGATCTCTGCTGGAAATAGTTACCCTACATATGACAGCTTACACTGATAAACAGTGAAATCATGGTGGATCAGAGCTATCCGCGGGCTCTTGTCTCTCTGTGCCTCTGCTCGTCTGATAGCGATCACATGGTTTCTTTTTTTTTTTGCTAGGGGCTTTACATCGCACCGACACAGATAGGTCTTATGGCGACGATGGGATAGGAAAGGCCTAGGAGTTGAAAGGAAGCGGCCGTGGCCTTAATTAAGGTACAGCCCCAGCATTTGCCTGGTGTGAAAATGGGAAACCACGGAAAACCATTTTCAGGGCTGCCGATAGTGGGATTCGAACCTACTATCTCCCGGATGCAAGCTCACAGCCGCGCGCCTCTACGCGCTCGGCCAACTCGCCCGGTCACATGGTTTCATTGGTACAAGTTGAAACATACAAAGCTCGGAGTTTCCGTGGCATGGTGTATGTGGTCTGAGTGTAGTTGCTGTTGCTGTATCAAAATGGACAGCAATGCTGAGTGACATGTTAGCAAAGTAGATATGAGACCCTGGATATGGGAGCTTTCCAATAAAGGCATATAAGCAGTGGCGGCTTGTGCATTTAACACTAGGGGGGCTGCATGTATAGGCTAATTACTGAATGTTATCTTATTTATAAATGAGCTGCATTCGGCGAGACTTGTAGGCTGAAAATATGTTGATAACCTTCTCATCGAAATTTGGTATATTTCTCATCAAAGTAGTTTCCATTGACAGCATTGCCAGAGCTGTCAGTCTTTCTTCACCCATAGTGCTGCAGAGGTACGTTTTTATCCTCTTCATGGCTGAGAAACAGCTTTCTGGTTCACTCGTGGTAGTTGGCAGAGTTGCTGCAATGCGAAGAAGTTTCACTACTTCTGAAAGTGATGACTTGTAATGGAGTTGTATTACTCCATTACCTTAGAACTACATATATTGGATTCCATTTATATAGTTTAATATTATGGTGTGCGTGTCCACGAATTAAGAGTTCGAGATACCATGGTCCCTTCTTGGATTTGCGCATGGGGAGCCATCTTGCGGTGGACTTGGTTATAGAAACACGAGGTGGCTAGTGGTGCTGCGATCTGTCTGCGAAATGTGAAGTTACCTGGCGAAGCACCGTCCTCGACAATGATGTCTGAGCGTTTTTGTTTTTAATTCTTGGGACTGAATTGAAGAGACGCTCTGAAGCTAAGCTCTTGGTTGTGGTTTAACAACAAGTTATTTATTCAAGAAAGAAGATGTTGGTGAATTTTGATCCGGGTTAAAGGACTTCCATCTGAGCCTTAGGCTCGTTGTTTGGTTTGTCATTTGAAAAATTATTCTCTTCTAACTAGCCGACCTCGTAAGTAGATTCATATGTACTTCTGAATTGGGTTGATATCGCCGAAGAAACTACTACTAATGACGTTTGAAGATATGGAGAAAATTTATGGCTATGAAATCTGAGAAATGGAATATTTGATGTTTCGGACATTTGTTTTAAATATTTAAAGTGAAGGACTTTTCCTACTGGTCTTGTTATGAGCTTGTAAAATTCAATCTAGGTTTGGGGTTTCAAGGTTCGATGGTAACTATGATATTTATTTTAACTTTTGGTTCTGTCACTTAAGGTTTCATGCGCATGAAACAAGATTTTATATTTGGAGGAGCTCCTCACTGGTAAATATGTATGTAGTATCGGTGTAACCTAATTCATTTTTCTTATTTCCCTTTTAATAATAATAATAATAATTATTTGATTACTAAATTTTTCAAACCTATTCGAGGGTGTTAGGTAATATTGGAATATTGTTAAGATGAAAACTTTTCTTTTGAGCTACTCGGTACTGGCGTAGCCATTTTGAATTACTGTGACTCTGTTTTGTTTCGGTACGATGTAATAGAATGCACACGTGGGTGGGCGTTGTCCTGTTGCCTGTGACAGCAGAGGATCTGAGTTGATTATTGACGGGTAGAACCGTGTGATGTAATAGTCTTGTTTTGGTCGCCTTGTGGTGGACCGGTTGCTGTTTGGTGATATTCAAGTTATTTAAGTTTCGGTCTCTGATGTAATGTTCTCTTAGTTATCCTTCTTGTGGATCATGTACCTTCATTTGGGTTATTTCTTGAAGATTACCGAAGTAATATGGGTTGGTAGGGTATGACCGAGATTGTCATTGGAGAAGTTTTCACCTTCAAGACTGTAACTGTGAATTTATAGATTTTAATTGTGATTTGATTCTTTAAATTAGTGCATCGACCTTGATGGTTTAATTTTCAGTTAATTTTGCCTTTTAATTGATCCAGTTGCAACTTTTAAATTTTAAAACAATTGTAGTTTGAGAGGTCGGTTATTTTTCTTTAGAGGTTAATATTAATTAAAGTTTTCTTTTCTTCAAATTTTATTCAGTGGTTATTATTCCAGCCTTTAGCTAATTTTATTTTTTTATTGATTCGCCTGGCCTCTTGGCCCCGGTTGCTTCTACACATTGCGACGACCTTACTATTGGGATTGCACGGTAAGTTATCTGGTTCATGTTATTCTTGTTTTCTTGGTTCAATCCCTGGTCGTGCTATACGCTCTACCTTAGTATTTTATGTCGTGAGAGTGTATTTGGTAGCAGATTGCGTGGTTGCCATAGCAACTACGTTCTGTTATCCTCGTTATTTGTGCTTAGTATCTGAGCACGTGTAGTTTATTGAACTACTAATTGATACCTGGTGTATCACCTTTTCTTTTCATATTTCTTGTGAATTATTGGCTAATTTAGCCAAGTCACAATGGTCTATTGGCTGGAATAATAAGGAGATTGAGACAAAAATTCAAGGTTGTGAAGGGAAAGGCAGACTTACGTTGGGTGGTAACTTCTGTGTTTTCTGTTTCATATCATTATGCCTGCACGTGCTGTGTTGTTGCCGCGAATGTTACGAAAAGGGGAGCTGCAGTACGAACTGCAAGTCCGCGGCTTGGTATCAACCGGTTCCATGGAGGGTGACGTTGCCTTGCTTCAGGCTTCCCTGGATTCTGCTGTAAAACCAGGTGACATGAACATCCAAGTGGGTGAGTCAGTGAATTACCTTTCAGTTTCAGTTAGTGAATTGTTAGTCTTTTTAAATCAGCTTAAAGAATGCAATCCATCTGACTATCAGTTGAGAAGGCTAAAGGCTCGAACTAATCACCTTATCAACAGGGTTCAGGATTTAATTTCCCTTGGGCCTGAAGGAGAGTTGATTTCCCAGTGTACTTCCTTGTTGACTTCTGTCATCAACATTTCTGTGGAACTTGATTTAATGATTAGTACCAAAAAGGTTGGTCAATTGTCGTTGAATGATGAAATTGAGAATAATGAAAGTAATTGCTTTGGTCAAGCTAATGAGAATATTTCTCCCCAAAACGTAACTAATTCGTGCTCATCTCATTGCTGTGGGCTAAGTCCTGTGCTAGAGAATTTGTTGGTTAGGTCATGTTCGGCCCCAAACTCTATTAAAGATCTCTTTAAGGATGTAAAGGTCTTTTCTGTAGATTCCATTGACGAAACCATCAGATTTCTGCGGTTTCTAGTAGAATTATCTGAGTCGGCTAATGTGTATAGCATGGATGCTCTGGGGATTTTTAGAGTGTTATTTCCTAACTGTCAAGGTGTCCTTAAAAAAGAAATTTCTAAGGCTATTAGCAGCAATTTAAGTGTAAATGAATTTCACGAGTTAATCTTGGCAAAGTTTATTCCGTCCCTTGCGTTACAAAGTCTAGTTCCAAAACATTGTTATAGGACGCAGTACTTGCATGAAAATCTATTGGCCTATGTCTTGGATTTGAAATTTTATTGCGAGGTTTTTAAAATCATGGTACAGGAAGAAGAGATGGTAGCTCGTATAATCAAAGGCATTACTCCTCAATATCGGTCCTTTTTATCCTTGACTAAGTGCCCGAGTAATTTTGCAGAACTTGAGGAAGCATGTACCTTTGCTGAAGACGTAAAACATGGAGATGAGTCTCGGCACACTAGGTATCCTCCTCCCTGTGTTTCTTATAGACCTAATGATATTTCTAACCATCATGTCACTCCCTTATCATCAAAAAAATGTTACGCTTGTGGATCCAGAGATCATCTAAGAAATAATTGTCCTTCAGTGAGGAAAAGTGGTAACGTGAGTTCAAATCAAAACGCTAGTTGTTATGTTTGCGGATCTAAGTCTCATATGAAAAGACAGTGCCCTAAAATGAGGAACGGTAATTCACAATGACCTATTAGTGTACCCAGTGCAGTGAATAAGAACTTATTGGTTGAAGATCATGGAAAGAATAGGATTCCCTTTCCTCAAATCTTAGGTATCTCTAGTGATACTGTTCCGAAATCTTCTACCATTTGTCTTGAAGTTAATAATGAACCTGCATTGGGGTTGGTTGATTCGGGTAGTGTGGTGTCACTTATCAGTGAAGCTTGGTATTTGAAGATGAAGAATTGTTGTAAATTACCCACTATTAAAGCTTCTAAACTTCAATGTGTGGCTGCTAATGGAGGCGGATTAAGGATTCTGGGTTCGGTTTCGGTTAAGATCCGAATTGGTGATTTCACTTGGAAAGCTGATTGTTTGGTTGCCTCTGATTTATCTCACCAAATAATTTTAGGTGCTGATTTTATGGGCAAGGTTGGAATGATTTTGAACCTTCAAGATAGAAATTTTAGTTTCAAGTTTTGTCCCGGTAGAATTTTCAATTTTTATGAGGATATAATATTTCAAAGGTATCCTGCTTGTGCTCTTGATGAGGATATTGAGGACAGCAGTGGTAATAAATTAGATCTTGATCATCTGCCTCCCGACCAAGCTAGCAAAATTCGTGATCTTTGTGCTATGTATCCTGAAGTTTTCACTGATAAATTAGGATTAACTAATGTGCTTAAATACCACATTGATATTACGGACAAGATTCCTGTTAGATCTCCGCCCTATAGGTTATCACCACCTAAGATGGTTGAGTTAAAGAAAATCATCGATAAGATGCTTCAGGATGGTGTTATTCGACCTTCTATCTCTCCATACTCGTCTCCGATGTTTCTGGTGCCCAAGTCATCTGGAGGTTTCAGGCCAGTGACGGATTATAGAGAGTTAAACCGTAAGATCGTAATGCAGTCGGTGCCCCTACCGGATTTGCATACTTGCTTTTCTTGGTTCCATGGTGCTAATTATTTTTCGACCTTTGATTTGAATCAGGCATACAACCAAATACCTCTTGATGAGGAATCTATTCCTCTCACTGCTTTTGCTACTGACTGGAATCTGTATGAATACACGGTTATACCTTTTGGGCTATCGACGGGAGCGGCTGTGTTAACTCGATTACTGGATTCTGTGTTTGGGGATGTGAAATTTAAGTACGTTATTCATTATCTTGATGATCTTGTTGTATATTCTGCAAATTTTGAAGATCATCTCAAGCATGTACAGGAAGTAGTTGAAAGATTGAAGAAAGCAGGTTTAACTGTCAAGCTTTCGAAGACCAATTTTGCCAAATCTCAGATCTCCTTCTTGGGACATGTAGTATCGTCACAGGGAATTTCAATTGATCATGCCCGTACTCAAGCTATTCACGATTTTAAACCACCTAAAGATGTGAAAGGGATTGCCAGATTCATTGGTATGACTAATTTCTTTAGAAAATTCGTTCCGAATTATGCTGAAATTGCTGCACCTTTGAATTCCTTACGTAGAAAGAATGTCAAATTTGTGTGGGAAGACCCTCAACAAAGAGCCTTTGAAACCTTGAAGAGAGCGCTCAGTAATGCTCCTATACTTGCTATTCCGGATTTTAATAAAAGGTTCATCATCCAGACTGATGCCTCAGGCAAGGCTATTGCAGGAGTCTTATTGCAAGAGTCGGAAATGGGTAGACGTCCTATCGCTTACGCATCTAGAGCTCTCTCCCTTCTGGAAAGGAAATATTCTGTCTATGAATTAGAGTGTTTAGCGGTACTATTTTCGTTGGAGAAATTCCGTGTTTATGTGGAGCACGTTAATTTTGATTTAGAGACAGATAATGAAGCTCTTTCCTGGGTTCTGAAAAGACCCAAAAGAACTGGAAGGCTAACTAGGTGGGCGCTGAGAATTTCTGCTTTTAAATTTAATGTTCGGCACATTCGTGGAACGGAAAATGTAATCGCTGATGGGCTTAGTCGCATGTTTGATGAGGAGGATGGTTTTGAAAACTTGGAAGCGAAGAGTGTATCTCAAGTTGTTTCGGTAAATGTGAATTCTATCTTGACTAATCTTCCAATGTTGTATCAAGATATTGCTCTGTATCAAAACGATGATCCTCAGTTAAAGGAAATTCTGGAAAAGATTAATTCTGGTAAAATTATCAAACTCTATTCCTTGGCAAAAGGGGTACTCTGTTGTCAATCCCGTTATGATAAAAAGATAAAGATTGTTGTCCCCAAGATTTTAATTCCTGTAATATTTCAGTATTACCATGATAGTCCGGTTGGTGGACATTTGGGAAACTTCAAAACTAGGTCAAAAATAAGGGAGTTTTTTATTTGGAAAAACATGGATCAGGATATCACATCCATGGTTAAGTCTTGTAAAAGTTGCGCCATTAGTAAACCTAACCTAAACAAACGTGTGGGGTTGTTGTCATCGACTCAAGCTTCCAGAGCTATGGAGCGATTGTTTATCGATCATGTTGGACCCTTTCCACGTTCCAGTCGAGGAAATACTCATGCATTAGTGTGCATTGATGGTTTTACCAGATTTTGCTGGATCTTCCCGACTAGATCGACCAATTCGCAGACCACTATTTCCTGTTTAAATTCTATTTTTGCCTCCTTTGGAACTCCTAAGTTTCTTGTATCTGACAATGCTGCTGGGTTTACTAGCCATTTATTCAGGAAGTACTTGTTTGATTTGTGCATCTCCCATGTGACCACTACTCCATATTATCCCAATCCCTCATATTCCGAGAGGATGAATAGAAATTTGAAGTCTGCTCTCATAGCTTACCACCACTCGAATCATACCAAGTGGGACACCTGTCTTCATTGGTTGTCGTATGCATTTAATACTGCAACCCATGAGTCTCATGGCAAAACTCCTATGGAGTTAATGTTTAGTTTTGTTCCATTTTCTCCGCTATCAAATCTCCTTCGAATTGAGGAACTGCTTCCTGAAGTCTCTACTCCTCGTGATGTGCGAAAGGTGTGGGATGAGGCCAAAACGAGGTTGGCTGTGTCGTATGAAAAGGTACGAAAGAACTATGACAAAGGCCGAAAGCCCACCAAGCTAAGTGTTGGAGACCAAGTCTTCGTAAAATGTTATCCTGTCAGCAAGGCTATAAATAAATTTACTTCAAAATTAGCTCCTAGATTTCAGGGACCTTGTACGATATTGCAGTTTTTGAGCCCTGTATCTATGCTTGTCAGTGATCCTGTGGCGAAAAGGATTCGGAGAGTTCATTTATCCCAAGTGAAAGCGACTTGATATATTGTGAGTTTTGGGTTGAGTTCAAAATCTTGTGGGAAGTCGATGGTATTTAATCAGGTAATTGTTTTAGTTAAAACTGTGATATAAGCGTAGGACTTGTCCGGTCCGTATCAATATTGGAAAAGTTAAGTATTGGTGTAACTATATCTTGATGCCTTGCATATTTGGTGGAGTTCGAATCTTATTGAAAAGGTGAAGTGTAAGGATAGTTGTGTTAAGTGATTTCTTCCTGTTGAAGTATTGTATATCCGTGTGGACTTCTCGTTGTAAGGTGATCTGGTACCCTGCCTATTCATTGCTGTTATCATCATTTTCTAAGGTGTTTCGAGGGAAATTGCGACTTGTTTTATTGTATATTGTTTAATTAGAGTTGTAGATTCATGTAATGTACTTAGAGTTTTACTTCTTCCGTCCGTTATGGTGAAGTGATGTTGAGATAGTTAAAGGATTCAGGACCTAAGGAGTGTACCTCCTTTTTGACCTGTAGGGTACGGTTTCTGATCCTTATTATGGATGTGAGTTTTGGTATTATGGGTTTGATTTTGGGAATTATATTTGGGAGGCATTATGGTTTCGTTGAGAGGTGACTGTGTTCCTCTGAAGTCATGATGGTTATTGCGGTTGTTGTGATGATATTGGGTGGGCACTCTGTGATTTGTGAGATGCTGTCGAGGATTTGTATGTCCTTTACCTTCGTGGCTGACACATCGGCACTGGTGGTCATTTGAGTGGTGATGTATTGTTGTTATTTGAGTTACTTATTATGTGGGTTGTTGTAGTATGGACACCTTGAGGAGGTTGTACATTGCCTTTTATTTTTTCTCTTGGTGTCAAAGGTGGATTTGGTGAAAACTCATTTTATGTATCTACAACTCATTTTGGGAAAAATTCTTAACTATGTGTTTATTTCGGGTCTGTTACCTGACTTGTGTTTCAACTTCTTATATTCTCTGCCATGTCTTGTTCACCTGTGGTCATCTTGCTTATGCTTGTGGATTTAAACGTTCATTTTAAGTAACCTGCCTGTCTAAGGCCTTTTATTATGGGAGTTACATCTGAATGGTGTCATTGGTATAGTAAGTTATCGTTCTGTCATGAAGAATAAGTATGGGATTATTCTGCTCATGCACTCGGTACTGCAGTCATCGATCCTCTACCTGCATATGGGGGCTTGTAGAAGGAGTATGTGATTTCAGAATAGTGTTGTCTTCCCTCTTTCTCCTGGTCATTTTCTGTCCCGGTGTAGGTGTTTATATTGTATGTTAATTGTCTGGTAATCGCTGCTAGTTCGGTTGTTGATGACCCACCTTACGCGTACCCTACATCTGAATTGTGCATATGTCTCCAACTGTAATTAACCTTTTACCATGGCTCTGAACATTGATATCTTCTACTCTAGTTTAATTTTTCTATACTAAGCATGTTTGTTCCGTGTCCTTCTATTGATTCTTGTTCTAGTCATTCAGCTTCTCTTTGGAATGAGATTATGTGTACTGGGGTATGGAAGTTGATCCTGAGTTAGTGTTGAGTAATTGTTGATTTCTGAACTAGATATGATTTTAAAAGAAATTTTGGTGGGGGACTATGTAATTCTACTTGTTTGCTGGCCCTTGATTTCACGGAGATGTATATGTGTGTTAAATTTAACTGTATTGTAATGTTATTTCCTCCTAATTCTTGCTGTTGGCATGATTATTGATTGTGTGGTCTAGTTATTTATGTAATATTCCTTGATCTGGAGTACGTGCCTCTATGGTAAAGGAAACTGATGATAAGGAGATTAGTGTGGAAACGTCACTTAAGGATTATGTAGAATTCGGTGCACTGACTTATGTCTTGAAGATGTTTGTGTTTCCTAGTTATCTTATTTTTTCTTTTCTTTTCTTCTCCTTGTATTTAATCTTATTACTTAATGTGGTAATACCTTACCATTCAGAAAGTCATGCCTTTTTCCTACGTAAGAGAAACCCCCAAAACAAGTTCCAGAGAATTTTTTATGCTACTCTTAAAATTATTGTAAGACCAGTCTTCTCAGCGTAGTGTGTTCCTGAGGTTTAATTGTGTTACAACGAACTTGTACACTCATGTACTACTCGTATTAGGTCAATCGCTTCGGAATTAAGTGAACAATTTCAAGGAAGATGGTAATGTGAAAAAAAAAGAACTTAAAGAAATTTTAACGAACTGTGGGTGAGCTGTAGCACTTGGTTTGGCATGTGTGTTCATGTGCCTCTACTCGCTTCGTGACATGTCAGTGTTGGTTGTTGGAGGAAACCAAATTTTCATATATATAATTGTAATTTTCATCGGACCTGCTCGTCATGCCCCACCCCTTGTAGATCTTTTCGAGGGGGAGGCTGTAATGGAGTTGTATTACTCCATTACCTTAGAACTACATATATTGGATTCCATTTATATAGTTTAATATTATGGTGTGCGTGTCCACGAATTAAGAGTTCGAGATACCATGGTCCCTTCTTGGATTTGCGCATGGGGAGCCATCTTGCGGTGGACTTGGTTATAGAAACACGAGGTGGCTAGTGGTGCTGCGATCTGTCTGCGAAATGTGAAGTTACCTGGCGAAGCACCGTCCTCGACAATGATGTCTGAGCGTTTTTGTTTTTAATTCTTGGGACTGAATTGAAGAGACGCTCTGAAGCTAAGCTCTTGGTTGTGGTTTAACAACAAGTTATTTATTCAAGAAAGAAGATGTTGGTGAATTTTGATCCGGGTTAAAGGACTTCCATCTGAGCCTTAGGCTCGTTGTTTGGTTTGTCATTTGAAAAATTATTCTCTTCTAACTAGCCGACCTCGTAAGTAGATTCATATGTACTTCTGAATTGGGTTGATATCGCCGAAGAAACTACTACTAATGACGTTTGAAGATATTGAGAAAATTTATGGCTATGAAATCTGAGAAATGGAATATTTGATGTTTCGGACATTTGTTTTAAATATTTAAAGTGAAGGACTTTTCCTACTGGTCTTGTTATGAGCTTGTAAAATTCAATCTAGGTTTGGGGTTTCAAGGTTCGATGGTAACTATGATATTTATTTTAACTTTTGGTTCTGTCACTTAAGGTTTCATGCGCATGAAACAAGATTTTATATTTGGAGGAGCTCCTCACTGGTAAATATGTATGTAGTATCGGTGTAACCTAATTCATTTTTCTTATTTCCCTTTTAATAATAATAATAATTATTTGATTACTAAATTTTTCAAACCTATTCGAGGGTGTTAGGTAATATTGGAATATTGTTAAGATGAAAACTTTTCTTTTGAGCTACTCGGTACTGGCGTAGCCATTTTGAATTACTGTGACTCTGTTTTGTTTCGGTACGATGTAATAGAATGCACACGTGGGTGGGCGTTGTCCTGTTGCCTGTGACAGCAGAGGATCTGAGTTGATTATTGACGGGTAGAACCGTGTGATGTAATAGTCTTGTTTTGGTCGCCTTGTGGTGGACCGGTTGCTGTTTGGTGATATTCAAGTTATTTAAGTTTCGGTCTCTGATGTAATGTTCTCTTAGTTATCCTTCTTGTGGATCATGTACCTTCATTTGGGTTATTTCTTGAAGATTACCGAAGTAATATGGGTTGGTAGGGTATGACCGAGATTGTCATTGGAGAAGTTTTCACCTTCAAGACTGTAACTGTGAATTTATAGATTTTAATTGTGATTTGATTCTTTAAATTAATGCATCGACCTTGATGGTTTAATTTTCAGTTAATTTTGCCTTTTAATTGATCCAGTTGCAACTTTTAAATTTTAAAACAATTGTAGTTTGAGAGGTCGGTTATTTTTCTTTAGAGGTTAATATTAATTAAAGTTTTCTTTTCTTCAAATTTTATTCAGTGGTTATTATTCCAGCCTTTAGCTAATTTTATTTTTTTATTGATTCGCCTGGCCTCTTGGCCCCGGTTGCTTCTACACATTGCGACGACCTTACTATTGGGATTGCACGGTAAGTTATCTGGTTCATGTTATTCTTGTTTTCTTGGTTCAATCCCTGGTCGTGCTATACGCTCTACCTTAGTATTTTATGTCGTGAGAGACTGAAGATTGTTCGAGATGATGAACTGAATCAGCTGGATAGCACCAGACAGTGATATGAATTCTTCTCTGGAGTATAAAAGAGATAGTTCAGTTTGTAGTTTTTCTTTGTCAAAAGTAGGAAAAAGTCGTACACAGTCATTTAGCTCTTTCTCAGGAAAATCTGATTTGAAGGAAGAAAAATTTGATGGCATCACCAGAGTTGACATTTGGAGATATATTACGAATTGAAACCGGCTATTTGCCTGGGTTATGATGACATCGCGGACTTCCTTGGCCGCAGACACTCTTGTCGCAGTTTCCTGAACATGGCGTCGTTTGTTTCCATTTCCGGTTTCAGAATTTTCGTTGGAGTCTAGTATTGTATTTCTCACATCATTAACAATTTTAACAAAGTTTGAAACATGACAACGAATTTTTGCTACATCTGCCTGCAGATTTTGGAGTTGATTGTACAAAATATCAACATTAGGCATGATATGATGAAAGAATTTCAGCCAGAAGTTGAACTCTTCATCCTGAAGGTACTTGTACAAAGCCGATGCTTCTCTGATTGTGATATCAGTTGAAGACTCAGATTCCATCAGTAGTTCAAAGCAATCTATTAAAGCATTTTTTTCTCGAATACAGTGTTGACTGTTCTCGATTTAAAATTCCGTCTTGTGGCTCCAGCAGCAGGTATCCGTTTAGGCGCACAAGAATCTAAAACAGACACTCTTTGGGGTGATCGGAAAAAGAATGCCGGTATTGAAGACAAATTTGCAAAAAATATTCTTGCTTTCTTGTTTTGCTGAGCAACTCTCTCCATATTCTTGCTTTCGTGTTTTGCTTAGTAGCTCTCTCTATTATCAAATTAAGTTGGTGTGCAAAGCAATGTATAAAATGGGCGTTCGGGTATACTTCCTTAACTCTCGTCTGCACGCCACTGACGGCACCACTCATAATAGACGCGCCATCGTACGTCTGGGCAATGAATTTATTCTTCTTATCTTTCAGAATAACGCCAAGCTAGGAAAGAATACATTCTGAAATAGCCACTGAATTTTGACCAGAAGGAACCCCTGTGGGTGGGGGCGGTAGAATAACATCCACGTTACCCCCTTCCTGTCGTAAGAGGCGACTAAAAGGGGCCCCAGTGGCTCTGAACTTTGGAGCGTGGGTTGGTGACCACGGGGCCCTTAGCTGAGTCCTGACATTGCTTCCACTTACTTGTGCCAGGCTCCTCACTTTCATCTATCCTATCCGACCTCTCTTGGTCAACTCTTGTTCTTTTCTCACCCCGACGCTATTAGGTTTGCGAGGGCTAGGGAGTCTTTCATTTTCACGCCCTTCGTGGCCCTTGTCTTTCCCTCTGATTAGTGTTATATTGAAGATGGTTGCCTAGTTGTACTTCCTCTTAAAACAATAATCACCACCACCACTTGACCAGAAGGATTAAAAAATCCCCCAAACCGTTCTGCAGCATTACATTACGAATCAAAGTATCTTAGCACAAGAACAAGCTGAAATCCATCCGACATATCCGTCGTCCCGTCAGCCATGATTGGTAAAAATTCAGACTCGTATACCGGTACCTCTTCCAAAATAGCCTCTCTGTATACCTCCAGCATACACTGCGACAATCTTCCTGGATCATTTTCGATGTTCCTTTGAAACACGAAGCACTCTCTAGATGTGACTTAAAAAGAGAGTCTAGTTCACTCGTGTATTTAATTAAATTCAGAAATATACCAGGATTCTCGGAGTCTGGCCTCTCGTCATGTCCTTTCAACACTAGTTCCTTTGACCACAAAACTTAATACAGTTTATTATTCTGGATAATACTTGCCGATTTTTGCTTATTTCATTGTTATGACGCTGTACAGATTCCTCATAGGCCTTACTTAAACCTTGGCGCACATCTACGGAACCTAGAAGAGCTAAGTCTAGCACACTGTTCACATGATTTTCTGATTTTTCATGTTCCTTTATTTTATCACTAAGTCTCTTCAGATCACGAACTCCTGCATCAACCCACGCACTGTGTACTCCTTCACTGGCACTTCCAGAAATAAGGCATGGGAAACAAAAAAGTGCATTTTGAACTTCGCACCCACACAACCATTCATGTTTACTATATACATCTGGATTGAAAATTCTTGCGTACTCTTTGTCATGGCTCTTACCAGTCTGGGAGATTTTCAGTTCTGGGGTAGGTATTCCTCGAGCTTTAATATCACACTTTTCATTTAGGGTTAAACTGTTAAGTACGATAGTTTTTAAAAACTGCACCGAGTTAACAATACTCATGTTGTTGTTATAACTTCTACTATCGCAATCGGTGGAAAACAAATAGAAACACCGCTAGAGCGGGGTTGGCGGCCGCTTTATAGCGCACATGGAAGGGGAAGTGGATTCAAAGCCTTATGGCCAGATAACAGAGCCATGTCCTGGCAGTCCCAAGAGAGGGAAGTGGAATCATACAGCATCATCATCATGTGAAGACAAGCATTCTATTATTGCGTTATTCCGCAGTTGAAATTCAAGTGTTAAAGGAACTCGCAGAACGGAATGGCAATATTTCCCTTGAGAGAATGGCGTCCTACGAAGAACTTCTTCTTCATGGTCTTCTATTAAAAAGGAAAAACCGAAGGGTTAGGAAAGTGCTGAAACATCCTATATTTGTTTCTCGGCTGACTAGAGGATTATATTATACATTGTTTGATGATCTAAATGAGGATGACAGTAAATTTTTCAATTACCTGCGCATGTCAAAGTCGTCATTTTGCGAACTGCTTGGCCACATAAAAGAAATAACGGGAAACGACATAGGACTAAACAAATGTTTCCCAGTTAAGCTGTAATTCACTAATATAACCATATAATGGATCAATGATACTTGTAAATGTAAACGATTATATAATTGATATGGGCATTACATATTGTATTTCCATATAAGAGTAGTAAACGTTTTATAATACTCACACACCGGGCGAGTTGGCTGTGCGGTTAGGAGCGCGCATCTGCGAGCTTGCATCCGGGAGATAGTGGGTTCGAATAACACTGTCGGCAGCCCTGAAGATGGTTTTCCGTGGTTTCCCATTTTCACACCAGGCAAATTCTGGGACTGTACCTTAATAAAGGCTACGGCCGCTTCCAACTCTTGACCTTTCCTATCCCCTCGTCTCCATAAGACGTATATGTGTCGGTGCGACGTAAAGCCACTAGCAAAAAAAATGTTAATACTCACCTAGAGTATTCTTCTCGCCTACGGGTTTTGATTCGAATTCTGGAATAAAGTTCTTCAAAATGCTGTTCCAAGAATTCAGTGTTTTTATTTTGTCAATGTAAGCTTCAGTTCTGGAATCCCAAGTGACCGGTTTTCATTCTACCTCAAAAATGATCTTCAGTATTTATTTGACTTTCAAATAATTTTGCCATCTCCTTCATTTGCTGTTGTTCTTTATTTGATGTCTCCATGTTCAATAAATAAACTAATAATTAATAATGTTATTTGCTTTACGTCCCACTAACCAATTTTTTGGTCTTTGGAGACGCCGAGGTGCCGGAATTTAGTCCCGCAGGAGTTCTTTTACGTGCCAGTAAATCTACCGACACGAGGCTGTCGTATTTGAGCACCTTCAAATACCACCGGACTGAGCCAGGATCGAACCTGCCAAGGCCAGCGCCTTAACCATCTGAGCCACTCAGCCCGGCAATAAATAAACTATCACAATAAGTAAAATATTCACTCTACCACAGCACGAGACCAAACAAGGTAATGAGGAAAGACAATGGTTAGGTAGACTGCTGACTCAATTGCGTTCCATCGTCCGCATTACGTCAAGCTGGTGTGAGAACACGAACTTGAGTGACGTTTCCGTATGCGCGGGGAGGTACATCGGGCGACTAGTTACGCCACAAGTCACCCACGGCTAATAGCGGCCTAAGTTTCCTGTAATGAAATGTCGTATGGCTTTTAGTGCCGGGATATCCCAGGACGGGTTCGGCTCGCCAGGTGCAGGTCTTTCTATTTGACCCCGTAGGCGACCTGCGCGTCGTGATGAGAATAAAATGATGATGAAGACAACACATACACCCAGCCCCCGTGCCATTGGAATTAACCAATTACGGTTAAAATCCCCGACCCGGCCAGGAATCGAACCCGGGACCCTCTGAACCGAAGGCCAGTACGTTGACCGTTCAGCCAACGAGTCGGACAGTTTCCTGTAAATTGTGGAACATGTGTATGAACACTGGTTACTGCAGACAGTCTTCTCTCGTAATTCATGTGCATAGACTCGTCTGACTGGAGAACAAATTCTTTCAGCACGTCCCATTTGCAGGTGTCTACAGTAGAGGTGTGACGGTCCAGAAATAATGTGTCACTGCTCCAACTGCTCCAGTGACATGACTGGAGCAGTGACACGCTGCCGGTCCAGTGACAGACCGGTCCAGCTGAGGAGCATGGCTCCGCGGTGACACGCTACCGGTCCAGTGACAACCGGTACAAGCACAAATGGAGCTGAGGAACATAGCATAGTAGGCTTACGTAGTCAGCGGATGCACGATTTGCTCTGTTCTTCGATTATGTCATGATCACGCCTGTCTTATCTGATTCGATAATAGCACACTAGTGGTAGGTTGAAAGAATCGAAAATATGTTTTATCTTCAATTAATAAATACATACATAATAATGTTATTTGTTTTACGTCCCAATAAGTACATTTACGGTTTTCGGAGACGCCGAGGTGCCGGAATTTTGTTCTACAGGAGTTCTTTAACTTGCCAGTAAATCTACTAATAATAATGTTATTTGCTTTACGTCCCACTAACTACTATTACGATTTTCGGAGACACCGATATGCCGAAATTTAGTCCCGCATGAGTTCCTTAACTTGCCTCTAAATCTACCGATTTGAGGCTGACGTATTTGAGCACCTTCAAATACCACCCGACTGAGCCAGGGTCGAACCTGCTAATTTGGGGTCAGATGGCCAGCGCGTTACCGACAAAGCTACTCCACCCGGCACAATTTTATTTCAAGAAGTAAATTACAAGTAGACTTTGTGGAAAAAGTAAGGATTACAAGTATTTTTTTAAAATGTAATCGTTACAACTAATCCGATTACTTTTACCCAGTTACTTCCCAACTAGGAAAATGATAATATTTTGTGTGCAATTCTTCGCTAAGATTCTGACATGTGAATGACCTATAATGTTGTTTAGAAATCGCCGATGATCATTTTGAAATATCTAACGTTTTAAAAAGTATTCAGTGTTGTGAATTTAAAATGTTCATTGATGATATTCGCCAGATTAAATGATTAGTTATAGTATTAAAAGTGACGTTTAACTATATTTTAACTATGTTAAGAAAAACAGTCATTAATAATAATCACAATAATATATTATTATTATTATTATTATTATTATTATTATTATTATTATTATTATTATTATTATTATTATTATTATTTGTAGAAACGTTTTAGTGCTGAAGTAGATTACTGTGGATTTCTTTCGTTCGCATGAAATATTGAACACCATACTGGTATATCTCCGTCCTGTTCTTGTCACAACCTCCCTAACGGTACGGGACGACGACGGCTGTGTCGCTGGACCGTTTGCGGATAGCAGTAGCCAGTGGCGGCCGGTCAGTACGTGCTACCGGGCTCCAGCACGTAGCTTGGAACTGTAAGGAATATTATTTATGTACAGTACAATTATCCTGGTGCCTTTTCGTTGTTTTGAGTACGATATGAATTTGTGTTTTGTGAAAATCAGGACGAGATCTGTCGAACACCTAGCGCCGTTCTCCCGGGGAACAAGGCTCGTGCTCATGTGAAGTGAGCCCTTGCCTGTAGCCTGGAGGAAGCAATACGCAGGCGCAGCCAAGCTTGCAACACTCCCCCTAGCCGGCGGAGTATACCGTAAACCGGGATCAACTTTCACTGATCCCGTTTATAGTTACTTCCTCTCCCGCAAGGGGGTAGAATTACTCGATGTCTCCTGCTACCCTTATGTTCACGGCCGACTTGATGCGTCGCTCTAGCTAGCTCCTTGGAGCAAAGCGAGGGATCCAGTCGGCCGTGCTTATGTTGAACGTGGTAAGCGAATCTGCCACTAGAGAGTAGCATCGTCTGGCCTCGAAAGTAAAGCGTAAGTGGAGGCAATCTATCTCACACATGCTTATTAAAATATCCATCTACCTTTTGTGTCAAAAATAAGGAATTCGTAGGCGAGTCAAAGAATCTTTGACTGACCCTAAATGTTATCCCGGATTACAATGTCATTTACTCTGGTGAAATGAAATAGCGTATGGCTTTTAGTGCCGGAAGTATCCGAGGACATGTTCGACTCGCCAGATGCAGATCTTTTGATTTGACACCCGTAGGCGACCTGCGAGTCGTGATGAGGATGAAATGATGATGAAAACAACACGTACACCCAATGATGGTTAAAATTCCAGACCCTGCCGGGAATCGAACCCGGGATCCCTGTGACCCAAGGCCAGCGCGCTAACCATTTAGCCATGGAGCCGGACATTTACTCTGGTAATAGGGGAGGTCTCAATGAATCAGTTGGCAGCTCTTTCAGTTGCTTTGTGCGGTTTTTAATCTCGCGGTTATATTACTGGTGCGTGTTTTCTCTGTCATTGTGTTAGTGATAAAGTTTATACGAAGATTTATCAAATTATTTATCCACTGCAGTGTATATAAAGTGAAATTAAATTAGTTTTCTTAGTGGGGATCTATATCCCACGATTCTATTTGCACTGATGTAAGTTGCGCCATTAGGTTAGTAAAAACAATATTTCTCCAATGAATTATTTATCTCATAGACAGTTGTCGAAGAATTCACCTGCTTCCAAATTAATGTTGTTTTTGTTTGTTCTGAGTTATAAATTGTGAGAAAAGTTGTATTATTATTATTATTATTATTATTATTATTATTATTATTATTATTATTATTATTATTATTATTATTATTATTATTATTATTATTACCAGGTTTGAAGTATGCGTTGTTCATCATGGCAATATGCAGATTTAAAACAGCGTATTTAGCTTGTTTTTTGTAGCACGTAGGACGATTTTTTCACGAGCCGCCACTGGCAGTAGCAACACTTCCCGGTACAGCAAACTGCGAGTCGCAGCGCAAGACCGTCACAGTCTGGTCACAGTAGCAGACAGCAGTGGACCGGTAGCAGCAAACTGCGAGTCGCAGCGCAAGACTGTCACAGTTTGGTCACAGTAGCAGACAGCAGTGGACCGGTAGCAGCAAACTGCGAGTCGCAGCGCAAGACTGCCACAGTCTGGTCACAGTAGCAGACAGCAGTGGACCGGTAGCAGCAAACTGCGAGTCGCAGCGCAAGACTGCCACAGTCTGGTCACAGTAGCAGACAGCAGTGGACCGGTAGCAGCAAACTGCGAGTCGCAGCGCAAGACTGCCACAGTCTGGTCACAGTAGCAGACAGCAGTGGACCGGTAGCAGCAAACTGCGAGTCGCAGCGCAAGACTGTCACAGTCTGGTCACAGTAGCAGACAGCAGTGGACCGGTAGCAGCAAACTGCGAGTCGCAGCGCAAGACTGCCACAGTCTGGTCACAGTAGCAGACAGCAGTGTACCGGTAGCAGCAAACTGCGAGTCCCATTGCAGCACTGTCACAGTAGCAGACAGCAGTGGACCGGTAGCAGCAAACTGCGAGTCGCAGCGCAAGACTGCCACAGTCTGGTCACAGTAGCAGACAGCAGTGGACCGGTAGCAGCAAACTGCGAGTCGCAGCGCAAGACTGTCACAGTCTGGTCACAGTCTGGTCACAGTAGCAGACAGCAGTGGACCGGTAGCAGCAAACTGCGAGTCGCAGCGCAAGACTGTCACAGTAGCAGACAGCAGTGGACCGGTAGCAGCAAACTGCGAGTCGCAGCGCAAGACTGTCACAGTAGCAGTGGACCGGTAGCAGCAAACTGCGAGTCCCATTGCAGCACTGTCACAGTAGCAGTGGACCGGTAGAGAAGAGGATCCTGGAGCAGGTTGTCACTGCTCCCTTCGGAGAATAGGTGACGCGTACCGGTACGCCAGTACCGACACACCTCTAGTCTACAGGTGTGAGATCCGGAGTCCCGAACAAAGGACCATTGTGAGTTAACACGTGCTGTACCAAGGCACATAGACATGTGACCCCGTGGACACCTTTCATGTTACAATGACAAATCACGATGTTCATAGCTTGTTTGTAATTTCAGCATTGTTTGCTTGTTTTACCCCAAACTGTATTTGTTTGTTCTTTTCTGCTGAAGTTGTGTCTATCAAGCGATTGAGAATGATCCCCCCACGGTACTTAACGCCCTTGAAAGGGCTTGGCCTGCCAAGCGACCGCTGCTTAGCCCGAAGGCCTGCAGATTACGAGGGGTCGTGTGGTCAGCACGCGGCATCCTATCGGCCGTTATTCTTGGCTTTCGGTACCGGGGCCATCTCACCGTCAGGTACCTCCCCAATTCTGATCACGTAGGCTGAGTGGACCTCGAACCAGCCCTGAGGTCCAGAGAAAAATCCCTGACCTGGCCGGGAATCGAACCCGGGATCTCCGGGCTAGAGACAGGCACGCTACCGGGGCCAGCTTGAGACTGATCCACATGTTCATCTTATAGGGTTTTATACACAGCTCTACGTACTTCCGAATGCTACAGTTATTGCGAGAGAAACAATTAGCTCTGTGTATCGGCCATCACTTCCTGAAGCTTGTCACACCATTTCTTCTCCGTGAAACTTGAAGGAGGGATGAGGTAAGTCTTCATGGCCTCATTAAATTTCATACCTTTAATGTTTACCTCATTAGAAACTGAGTCTAACCATCGTCGTCTTGGTCTGCTACTTCTCTTACCCTCTATGGCTAAGTCCATTGTTCTCCTACATAACCCATCATCCTCCATTCGCCCCACATAATCCCAAAATACTCAGGTTTACACATTTATCGAACGAGTTCATTCATAATTCGGCCTTTATCTCCCTTTATTCTGAATAATCTCCTGCAATTGTTCCCACCTGTTTGTACGAGCAATCATCCTCACTCTGTTCATGTCTGTTACTTAAAACTCATCAATAAGATATCCCACTTCCACCAATTTCACTCCCTTGCAGTAAAGTTCCTCAGAAAAAAAGGCCTATGTAGAGTTATTTTTGGGCCGGGAATGCTTTCTCACAACTGCGAGCTACTTGCAGTAACTTTTCACAAGCAGGGCCGTGACCCACATTTTTCTCGAGATGTCCACTCCTATTCTTTGGCAACTGGTATCCAGAGTCTCAGTTCCATTTACCAGGTCATTCAGCTGTGACCCCTGATTCACAAACTAGGACGTGACTACAGTAATCTACACCATGAACTATTATTACTAATATAAATTGTATAACATGGTAACAGGTTTAAGGCTTAGCGGGATAACTGAAGGACTCTGTAGAAAGTAGGCCTAATTTTCAGTAGAAGTGGTTTTTAACATTCGTAGTTTGCGTTCTCATTAAAAATATGAAAATCATATGATCATTTTACATGCATCACGCCAAAATTCATACTAACTTATTGTGTATTCTGAGAGCAGATTCAGTTTATACAGAACGGTAGTTTGAGAAGACGTATTCTCTTCTCTTGCGTATATACCGGTACTTGATTTGTGTAGACAATTCTTGATGCTTGTTCTGAAGGTATAATGAAGGAGGTTTCATCCAAGTTAATAGAGCACTGTCAATGATAATGATTCCGCCTGTAAGCAAAGTATTACCCCCTGCGGGTGGGGGACGCACATGTAGAATACACCCGCGGTATCTCCTGTCCGTCGTAAGAGGCTACTAACAGGGGCGACAAGGGATGATTGAATTAGAACCATGAAACTACTTTTGATTCGTACCATCATGCGGGGAACACCATGGGTTGCCTGTACTTGCGAGTAGTACCACTAAATTAGGTACGAAATAGGTTTGTGATTAGTAGCAGTAAAAGCCTGGCCTGGGGGTTTCCAGTACCCGTGCGTCGTACCCATGTGAGCAACACCGCGGGTCTGAGCGTACCTGTGAGTTGTACCACTGTATGAGCGACACCGTGGGTCTGCGTTGTCTGTGATTAGTACCCACTATGTGAGGAACACCACGGAAATACCGGCGCCCGTGACTTGAATATCTAGGTGAGGAACCTTATCGGTTTGCGTTGGCTATGAGTGGCGCCATTGTGTGAGAAACACCATAGGTCTGCGTTACCTGTACGAAGTGCAATACTTGTGAGTAGTACCATCTTGTGTGGAACACCGTGAGTCTACGCTATTTTTGATTAGTACCCCAACATGACAAATACCATGGTTCTACTTTACTAGCGACATGTACAATTCTGTGGGGCCTTAGACGTGGATTTTACACCCCTTTAGACATCAAGCATCATTGTGCTTTATAAGTGGTCCCTTGGTCAGTAATACTATTATTTACGATTTTTTTTTAGTCTGATCCACTGTTTTTTGTTTGTTTGTTTGTTTGTTTGTTTGTTTGTTTTTGTTGGGTTCATGTCCATCCATTCATTCTTCATAACATTTTTATTTTATTTTGGTCAGTGGATGAATTTGAACTTTTTGTTATTTCATTTCGTACCAATAGCGGCCGATGACCTCGATTTTAGGCCCCTTTAAACCAGAAGCATCATCATCATCATCAGCAAAGTATTAATGCATGGCTAAGGTCGTGTGTAATCTGTTCATTTGTATTAGATAAAATTTAGAATTAGTTTGGAAACATCCGACGATTGTTATCCAAACGCAATTTCTTTTATCAAAAACATTTAGGTCCACTATTTGTGAATGTTAATATGTAGTGTATCATAAATGTGAATCTTTATATTACGTCCAGATTGTTTTCAACTTAGTACAATACAAGCTGTACCTCAAATGTCCATAAAGAAGGACCGAAACATTTCTGTTCTTTTAAGTAAACTTGACATGAATCTATAACCCTCTCAGGAGGTTGAATAAGGTACTGAATAGGAGGAAAAACAAAGGCTTATTACTTTGCACAATTTAGCACTGACAATACGGATCATAAAGTTTAGTCCAGATTATTTTCAAATGTTTACAGTAGAGACTCAAAATAATGTAGTTTACATTAACTTTGTATTTACCTTGATAGTTTAGTAATCGAGGAGAGACCTTCCGCATTTTTACAGAATGAAAGTGACGTTCTTGTATTTGCCTGGGTTGTTTCACAATGCAGTGAAAACTACGGTAATCGTTGTCTCGGTAACTTGAGTGGAAGAACTGAGAACAATAGTTGAAATACTCATTTGTCACCAATCCGAGGTTAATGGGTCGATTAATTCATGAGAAAGAGGGCGTATACGTTGGCGTGTTTCGTCGTCCATTACTTGGCCGCGCGCACCATGCCCTCCCATTTCTTACGTTAATACGCCCATTCTCGCTTCCCTCAGTTGAGTCTGATATAGTGCTGTTATCGTCTGATTTATTAAAACTTAATTACCTCTATTTCATTCAAACTGCTCTGCGCCATCCTTCTGCGCCACGCAATATCATTTCAAATTAACACCGAGTCAATTAATTATGATAACAAATAATCAGATCATATTGGCCGTGTTGACTTTGTAATTGATTGGGTGGTTAATCTATATTTTTTCTCAAGTAATTACGAGTCGTAGGAGTTTTCAAGGCGATGAAAAGATTATATCAATTCACCAGATGATGTCAACATTAATATCAGTGAGGAGATGGCGATTTATACTATCAATCTGCATGAGGAAACATCCCGTAATGAAATGTACATCTGCTAGAATGCAGCAGAAATATAAGCCTTCGTGCTCTCAGGCGGATAGGGGTCAGACTCTTTCAAACATTTCGGAGAGAAAGACAGAAACACTGATTTGGGATGATTCACACATACAAGGAAGGAAGAGATCTTTACAGGCAAAGATATACCATTTCCATCTCTACAACATTTTTTACTTTAGTAACTACAACAAAATGAAGTTAGGCCTGCAGGTGTCTATACCACGTATGGATGTCGGCATCAAGCGGTTAATGTGGGTCTGTTGACAGTTGCCTCAATCGGGAAATTAAGATACAGTAATTAAGGTACGAGACTGCAGGAAGTATGACTTATATTTTGTTCTAATTCACGTAATGAATTGATTATAATTTTCACTTAATTTACTCTAACAAATAACTATCACGTTTTTTGAAGTATCACAAATGCAATTGAAATAAGGAAATGGGTATAAACAAATAAAAAAATGACGTACATGGTCAGTTTTTAGAACTCAACTCAATAAACTCGTATAACAAAGTAAAATAATTCATTAAGTGTATAAACTTACTCTTGTCACCTCCTCATCTGTAAATTCACTGCCACAACCAAGACAAATTACGGAAGTATGTAATATTTATGTCACATACATCACTGAAATATTCTCCTTGTCCCTATCGTACTATAGTTATGTATTATGTATGTATCATAGTTAGTAGTTTTATGTTGAGGTTTATATGTAAACACTCTCCCTTAAGCATGACTGGTACCACTGTGCATCCTTCATAATAATATTTTTTTGCTAGTTGTTTTACATCGCACCGACACAGGTAGGTCTTATGGCGGCGATGGGACAGGAAAGGCCTAGGAGTTGGAAGGAAGCGGCCGTGTCCTTAATTAAGGGACAGCCCCAGCATTTGCCTGGTATGAAAATGGGAAACGGTGGAAAACCATCCTCAGGGCTGCCGACAGTGGGGTTCGAACCCACTATCTTCCGGATGCGAGCTCACAGCTGCGTGCTCCTAAACGCACGACCAACTCGCTCGGTAATGATAATTTTAGAGATTTTGAGAAGAACCTAGGCTTGTTATGAAGTGAAGTGAGTCTCCCCAATACCTGGAAATAGTTTCCGTACACAAGACAGCTTACACGGGAAAACAGAGGGAGCACTGTTGGTCACAGCTGTCCATGAACATGCCTCAACTTCTCCCTTAGGAATCACATGATTTCATTGGTAGAAGTTGAAGCTTACAATGATCATCCTTTCCCTGGCATGAAGTAGCCGGTCTGAGTGCAATCGCTGTTGCTGTATGAAGATTGACAGGAACACTGAGAAGCATGATAATTAGCAAAATGGAGTTGAGATCCTGGCTACGGGAGCTTTCCACTAGAAACATGTACAGAATTATAGAAACGCCCGTAAACGTTCGTTGGATAACTGGCTGATGTCTCCTTCACTTATTTCATTTCCTCATATGTTTGCGTAGCCAGTGTGTAATGTAAGCACTGGCACGAACTGGTATGCACTTTGCTGTACAAGTCTATCAAAATGTGTGGTCTAATGCGTCATGCATTGATCATAAGATTCCTGTAGATCGTCGAACATATTTGTGAATACTGGCTGCAGCAGACAGTTTTCTCTTGTAACAAAATAATGTACATTTCTAGACTGAGTCGCCTTGACTGAAAACAAATTCTTTCAGTATGCCCCATATGTGGCCATCTACAGGTGTGAGATCCGGGTAACTGAACAAGGCGAATAGATATGTGATTCCGTGGTCACCTGTCATGTCACAGTGCCGAATCTTGATGTTCATAGCTTGTCTGTAATTTCAGTATTGTTTATGTTACCCCAGAGTTTATTTGTTATGTCTTTCCTGAACAGCGCAGACCTTCGTTTCTGGGTAGATGGTGGCTATGCGGTAAGGAGTATTACAAAACAGATAGCACAATCTTCGTTCAATTTGGAGAGGTCTACAACTTTCGTCCTATGATTTATTGTGTCTCGATTGTTGATACGTTAGCGCTGGATTCCTCGATTATAATGAAATCTCTCCAACTCGATTGTGACTGGCACTAGGAAAAGGGGCCTGCCTTTATAATAAAAACTCTCCATCTCTACAGTGAATGGCAGTTGCCAAGTGAGCCTTTCGTTATAGTAGAAACTACCGAACTCGATTGTGATTGGCAGTAGGAAATGTGGCCTTCCATTATTAACAACACTTCCCCAATACCTACCTTACATCGGATGCAACATGTGATGTCCGCACTGCTTTTGTTTCTCGGATATCGCTAAGAGACATGCAATTAAATAAAAACTTACCAACTGCCTTTACAGTAATTTACGGAGAAATGCGAATACGATGTAGAATATCGGGTACATTTGCTAGTCATTATATAAACTTAGTATTTGAGGTACTTCCCAGACTTTAACTACGTCATAGTCTCTAGGATACCTCCGCATGCATAACCTTATTACCAGCTGTATGTATCTTCTCTGTTTTAATCTTCTTTTAATTTATTTTCCCATATTCTTATCATAATAGTACATAGTTTTGCTGGTGTCTTCATCCTCAGTTTAATACCGTAACGAGAGCGTCAAATTCAGCTTTCGTTTCAATTTTACCTATCTCTTTCTCATCCATGTTTCACTCTGATCTTTCTTTTTCTCCTTACAGTCTTCTAGTAAATGAGTTACTTCCATACCTTTATAGCATTAAATGCATCAAATTTCCGGATGTTCTTGTCTTACAGCCTTATCCCTCTCATCTCCATTTTTGTTAAAACTTTAGTCCTTACTGCCATATTTTTACTCATTCTCTTGAGAATATTTAGTACATTTTGTCCTTTCGTTTGTCCTTCAGAGTCTTGAACCAACTCTTTACACAATCCCGTATCTTCCCTTCCCAATTGTATCCCGTTCCTATGTCACCCAGTCTTCATGTATACTACTGGATAGGGACGGCATAGCGGAAAACAAATACTTTCAGCATGTCCCATATGTAGACATCATCAGGTGTGAGATCTGGGGAAATGAACAATCTCCAAAGGACCGTTGTGAAGTGAACACGTGCTGTACCAGGGCACATAGATAATATGTGTTCCGGTTGATATGCGTTAGGTTATATATCAAATGTTTAATAGACTGTGGTAAGTTGACTTTAGGTCAAGCAAGTTGGCTACAATAATAATACTCACGAACATTAATACGATAACAAATGGCCAACCGACCAAGAGCGATGATAATAGGAACTAACAAGGATCTTGGAAGTATTTAGGTAACCAGAGGTTTTCGTAGGAAAGTACATTATTGACAAAAGATAGTAGACAAATATTTCAAACAACTCAACGTATAACATGTACATACGCGAAGAATTAAATACACAATTCAGAGGACCAAGTTAAGAGAGCAACATTAATAAAACGAATCACTGACCAAGGTGCAATGTACCAGCCAGATATTACTGGAATGGTCGGAAGAAGTAAAATGCACTTTAAGAAAATAATATTACATCGAATCTCAGATACAAAGTTCGAATAACAATAACAATAACAAGAAATGGCGAGCATTAAAAAGAAAGAACCCGATAATGGGAAAAAGGAAATGGGGAACTCGGGGGTGGTACATGAATCGAAGCAACCGTCCCGCGGAGTTGAAAATGACATAAGTAAAGAAATATACTTCACATGGCCACACACAGTTACGTAACCAAAATAATGCAAAGATCGTTAACCACCTGTAATCACTGTGCTTCTCTGGAAACTTCATAAATTTCGAGATAGCTTAATAAACACTCGTAGATGATTCGCTAATGGAGCTGCTGAAATGAATGTAAATAAATTTTGTATTCATGCATTTTTTCTAAATTCTTTTCTGTCTCCTATTATTTTCCTGTTGATCCCCACCTGCCTTAAGACTTGGTTATTTCATGATACGAATTTGTTTTCTTGCTTGAACCACATCAAAGATTTTCTTTGTAAGTCTGTTATAATCCATTCTCTGTATGTGCCCATAGAAAGTTAGCCTGCGTTTTCCGTTCATGTCTGTGAGTCTGTCAGTGTGCTGGTAGGTAGGTCATTTCATCCAATAACATTATTATTATATTTTCCTCCACAATATGTTTCAATTTCTCTGACAATGAGGCGTATAATAGACAAATTCCTCCCTAAATATACTAGATAACCACCTGGTAGAAAAATGTTTGCAAGCTTATACTCCTGATGGCTAAGTATCAGTTGATGAGAACCTCTTGTTATGGAAATGGTGGCCAGGGTAGAAAGTTTACATACCAAGGAAACGATCGTGTTTTGGAATGGTAACATACAATTAATGTGAAGCCGGGATGAACATGATCTGCTTGTGTGTGTATCATAAAGACCAGCTGTAAAAGACATAACAGTGTGAAGACTGTAAGTGCTGTAAATATTACCTGTACTGTAATGTAGTCCGTGTATGTCACCCAAGAATTGTAGGTAGGCTTTTATACACTGTATCCCTCAAAAGCGCTAAACAACGTAGAAAATGCCGTGGGTGTTATAATTTATTCGATTTAAGTACATGTAAACTTTGTGAATCTAATATTTACATATGCAGAAAAAATAGTAAACCGCATAAAATATTTAGGTATTATAAGTTACTGTTTAAACAAAAACCAGAGCTCTGCTATTAGGGAGAAACAAGCTCTGTATCACAGTGTGAGAACTCTTGGATCTTCTTGCGTAAAGGATTGAAAAATTAAAATAGGATTTTTCAACTATTAACTACACTATATTCAAATAGAGGCCCTTCTATAGTTCGTTTTTAGTCTAAGATGGTTTCTACGCAAGTAATTAAATATTTTATTCAATGAGGAAATCGCTCCCCACCTGGGAGTGAGCCGATTTTAGTCATTATATAAGGGAGAACCATGTGAAGCATATTTAATTCCTTATCATTTTAAGATTCAATCTTGTGTGCGCTTCAATTTATTCAAAAGTCTTGGAAAGTTGTGAAGCAGACTACAATTTCAACTTTTGCCTGCCAGTGAAAGAAGAAGGCCTGCTTCCTGATGTATGGAGAATTTTGCAGTCAAACTGCACTGCTGAGGACTTTCTTTGTGGGGAGGATTCTGTGATAACTGCAGAGGAAAGAAGTGTGGAGGAGTTGGTAGCATAACAACAAGAAGAAGAGCACAGTGAATTGATGCTTCCCAGTACTGAGGCAAGTCGTAGATATCTGCCATCTGTAGAGGGGCCTGAAAATGATTTTCATAACCGCAAATTTTACCCTGTACCGGTACATTATCTCCTCGACGTTATATTATGAAAAGGTCTGCGAATTTCTTCTGAACACTCCCAGACACAAACGAATATTCAAGGCAGTCAGCAACCACTGCACGTAAATTTAACACTGATTCTGGCACATCACTTCGTGACAGAAGAAAATCCTGAAGACTACGTGCCATGTTTGCTGCCTGCACAAGTCTGTTGAACACTTTGAGGCACATCTTCCTCTTGCTACTCATCATCACACGGATTTCCATCACTTAAAATATCTATTGCTTTAGAAATTGATATGTTGGCATATATGTCTTTCATGTTACTTGTATGCTACTTTGTGTTACTTTCCTCTAATTCAAAATCCTTGGTTCTGTTGCAAAATTCAATTTTGTTGTTGTGTACAGCTGTCAAAGTGAACTTAAAATACTTCTAAAAACTGGATAAAATTTGCCATCATGTAGGTTAGTCTATTTTTAAAATTTACTATTGAACTTACCGGTGTGCTAATTTTATGAACTATGAATAGGGTAGTTTAAATATTCCTTTATGACATTTATGACAGCAAAACCTCGTTAAGACGTTCCTACAGGGGACAACAAAAAGAACGTGTTAAGCAAGGAAACGTACTGCTGTATATACGAGTAAACGCTATCCAACAAGGATATAGAAACAATAAGTACGACTTTTTCCTACATGAGAGCACTTTACGTTGTGTAGCCGCGGGTACAGTGTAAACTATATCTACCATATCTAAAGATGAGAGAAAGGTATTATTAAAAGGTGTGAAAAACGCGCGAAAACTAATATGAAAACCTTTTCTGCTGGGGCTCATAAAATACCAAATGCCCTGAGTAGGGAAAATAGGCAGAGCTGGCACAGGGCTAATGCGCAAGCTGGCGGATATTAATGGGCTCTTATGGGACTAACTCCTGGGAGCTGGCCCAGGGTCTACTGCGCAAGATGGCCGCGACGCGCAATCCACTTCTAGCCACGCGTTACGTCCTCTGAAACCTCCAGACAACAGGATGCCGTTATCTTATGGAATACTGTCGAAAGAGGCTACTCAAAAGGGTGCCTGACTTAAGAGAGCATGTGTTAGCGAACTCGGGGTCTTCATCTGAGTCTAGGTATGATGTACTCTAAGTTGTTGTCTATCTAACCTCCCTTGGCCAAATCTTGTAGGACACTTTATTCTGGTGTGGTGGGGATAGAGCAGAGTAAATCTCCTCCAGGGGCAGCCTTGTCTCGGGTAGGAGTCGAGCAACCTGTGCTGTTGTTGTGTCTGCATTGGTGAACTAGGGGTCTTTAGCTGAATCTAGACATGTTGTGTGCTAAGATGTTGTCTATCCAACCTCCCGGGCCAACTCTTGTAGGACACTTCATTCTGATGTGGTGGGGTTCCAGAAGAGTAAAGCTCCTCCAGGGGCACCCTTGTCTTAGGTATGAGCCGAGCAACCTGTGCTGTTGATTTGCCTGCATTGGCGGAATCGCGGGGGTCTCTACCTGAGTCTAGGCACGTTGTGTGCTAAGCTGTCGTCTATTCAACCTCCTTGGCTAAATCTTGTAGGGGGCACTTCAGCCATAGAGGAGCAGAGTAAATGCCACTCCTAAGGATTCGAACGTGGAGTTGACATAATTTCAGAAGCTAAAGAGATTAAGTGCAATTCAAATATCCTCACCCTGATTGAAATATGTTTACGATGAAGGTGTACTGACTGCAGTAAATGTGGAGACGCGTACATGTCAGCGGAATTGCGAGCTAAACTGTATTTTTTCCAATCTGGTGTTGTAAGGGAATGCGACAACGTGTTATGACGCAATAAATCTGACTTGAGAGAACCCGGAGTGTTCAGCTACAGGTCAAAGCTTGTTCGTGGTGTCGTTACTTCAACTCTTGCTATTATGATGACGTCATTCCACCCAGATCCTCATTTTTTATGAGGTGAGGTGGAGGGGTAGAATTTCGTCAATAGTATACTGCAAGTCGTAAGGGTGACTAAAAGGGAGGGCTAAATCTGGTGAGAGCTGTGCGAGGACACAGTGGTAAATAGGCATAGACAGAGCCTTATAGATGCATTCCCTAATTTTTCTTCTTCTTCTTCCCCTTAGTTATTTGTTTACCCTCCAGGGTAGGTTTTTCCATCGGACTTAGCGAGGAATCCTACCTCTACCGCCTCAACGGCAGTGTCCTGGAACTAGAGACTCGGGGTCGGATGATACAACTGAGGAGGATGACCAGTACCTCACCCCACCTCGCCCACGCGTTAACCTCTCAGGACCTAACTGCTGATGTGACTATGGTCAAAAGTGCTAGGTTAACCCATGCATTTGACACCAGGCTTAACTTTACAAGGGCGTTACAGTTTCAAGTTTGAGATTCGATCCTACGCTCAACCTAACTAGACGAGATGAGACAAGATCCAGGGATTTTGATGCTGAGATTGGTGGAAGCTGATGTCTACACATAGGACTAGGAATATGATGTAAGGTGTAACACAAATGCTTTATTCATAGGGGGCGTAATATTAGGAAGCATCTTCGAAGTTCTAGATACGGAGAGCCTGGCATGCACATATCAGCACGTGCAAGTTGATTAGCTTTGGACGTATTTGCTGACACATGGAATGCAAAGTTCATTTTCTCTACAAGTTCGCAACTTAGGTACAGTACAATCGCACAGGAAGACCTAACCTATCTTCAGACTAAATACCCAATATAATACGTAAAAAATAATGTGCTGCCGGAATTTAGCCCTGCAGGAGTTCGCGTATTATCAGAATTCCCGAATACAGAATAAAATCCCTACCTACACTTCACGTTCGATGCCCCTGCAGGCCCAACGTTGCGCTGACCACGCGTTAACCTCCCAGGACTTGACATGGTACCAGAGAGATAGTGTTAGACTTATGCCCGGTTTCACCAACCTTCGTCAAAATGTCTTGATGATCATCAAATATGACGGTCGATCAAGGTTTGACGATTCGTTAAAATGAGAAGCGTTTCACCAACGCAGATTGGCTTTATTTGAGGCTTCGTCAAATATGACGCTTCGTCAGAATAATATTTCGGTTTCCATGACAAATTAATGTATGTTGGCCTTTCTGATTCGCTCGTAAAACAAAAGAGGGTTAGGAAGCAATATAATTCAGTTCCCGCGAGTTATGTTATGTTTCTCTATTGAATTAACTCATATCTAAAAGTTAGTTATTTAATATTGTTTTGATAACTACTAAGAAGAAATGGACAAGAAAGAAACTTTTAAGAAAAGGGGAGAGAATTTCTCCAAAGAAGAGAAGGCATTAATGGTAAGGTTAGTTGCTGAAAAGAAGGATGTAGGTAATAGAAAATAAGCGAACTGATGGTGTGACTGTAAAAGAGAAGGAAAGAGCTTGGGAACAATTAGCAGACATGTTTAATGCTAGAGATTTTGTTAAAAAAAGATCTACGAAGCAGCTGAAGTCATTTTATGACAATTTTAAGCGCAGGTCGAAACAACAGAAGGTCCAGGATAAGATCAACATGCATAAAACGGGAGGTGGAGCAGCTGAAACCTCATCATTAGATGAAACCTCTTCTCAACTATTATCTATTATCTATTATCTGTGAGCAAGTGGAGCCCATTCCTAACGAGTTTGACTGCGACGCTTTCTATATAGATAAAATAGATAACACCGGTCGCGAAGGATGCTGTGGAGATGAAACAAGTGCGACACATAACCTCTCTGCTATGTCGGAGATCACACCTCATGAAGAATCAGTGACGTCAGCTGTTTCTCCGATTCCTGTTTCTACCGAGCAAGTACTGATATCGCAGCTGACACCAGTGTCAACTACTTCGAAGAATCCGTGGAGTGCAAGGAATAGGCCCAAATTAAATAAAGTGAAAAAGACAGAAGCTGCCAGAGCCCGTGAGAAACTTTCCGAACTGTCTGAAGAAAGACGAAAACTGTGCAACCTAGAGTTGAAGAACTTAAAAGAAAAACATGATTCAGAAATGCGGCTTCTTGAAATGCAGAAAGAAACTGAACACATGAAACAAGAAAATGAAAAGCTTAAAACATCTGTGTTGCAAGCAAAACTTGCCAAGTATTTGAACAAGTAATTATTTATTAGTAATGTAGTATCGGTAGTATTTAAACTATTTTTTTTATTTTTCTCTCGTCCAATACAAGGGAGTGCTAGAGAACAATAATTTGCATCTCTGCATTATGTGACAAAATACATATCGGTGAAAGTGAATTAACAAAAATTACATTGATGTAGACACAATTTAAATTGCCAGTAAATTGAAAGCAAATTAGTTAAAATGTAATAAAAATAAGTTCGTATCATTGTGTAAGAACATTTCATTAAAATGCTCGTGAATTTGTTTGTTTAACTTGACTACTTTCTTAGAGGAAATGAGTTTCACGAACAGCAGCAGGCGCACCGTCACGAAGAACATCTACGGCGGGGACAGGTACCGCATCAAATATAAGATAATTTCTGTCATGAGCTCTTTTCTCTTGCAAATACTCACGAAGCTCTTGATCATCGGGGGGATCCTCCTCTCTAGTTTGTATTGCAATATTGTGAAGAACAGCAGTGGCTACTATGATGGTTAATGCAGTTCTTACTTTTGTTCTTAATCCTAAAGATAGAACAGGAAACCTTCTTTTCCACACCCCATACTGTCTCTCCACAGTGTTTCTTGTCTCCACATGAGCTTTGTTGTAGTTTTCTTGACCTTCAGTCCTTGGATTCAAAAAGGGAGTTAGAAGATAGGGGGCTAAACGGTAACCATTATCACCCAATAAATGCCCTTCTGGTATTCTTCCTGTTTCGAACATCATTCTGATTTCTGAGTTATCAAAAATGAATCTATCGTGTACCGAGCCGGGCCATCGTGCTACTACATTTCTAATCAGTAGATTCGCGTCAGAAATGGTCTGAACGTTAATGGAAAAATATTGTTTTCTGTTGCGAAACATTTCCGCATTATGACCGCCAGGAGACTGTATTGGTACATGTGTACAGTCAATTGTCCCTATTACACCCGGACAATTACATATACCATAAAATTCCTGAATAACAGCACGTACTTCATCTGCGCTAGGAAAACAAACATAGTGATGTCTTAAATAGGCGATTGCTTCAGACACATTCTTGATATATCTTCTTATTGTAGCTTTCGAAACTCCATTTGTATCTCCAATTACTATTTGAAAAGAGCCAGTAGCATAAAAACGGAGTGTCAGAAGCAGTTGCTGGATAGGAGTGAGTGGTCTATTCCTATTAGTGGGATATTCAAGCCTTGCTTCAATTTGTTCTAATAATTTCAAAGTCACTTGTTTAGAAAGCCTGTACCTCATAACAAATTTCGAATCGTCCATCGTGTGGAAATGGTCATTTCGTTCCATAATTACTCTTTCAGGTCCAAGATTCTCCAACAGTTCTATATACATAATCTCAGCGTCGAAATTCTCTCCCATTTTGCACTACGAGTTTTAACATATAAATGAGCACAATAATAATTGAAAAGAAAACCGGTTTTTCACTTAGTGCACTCACGTTCCCAAGTAAAATTATGAGAGGAAAAACATAGAACGACAAATAATTAAGGAAAAGATACAGTACAATATCAATGTCCAGAATAAAACTATCGTATTCCTCCACTTTACAAGGCACTATTTAACAACATTCCAAATGACGACTATTCTCACTTCATATGTGGAGCAAACCTGTTATCACGAAGCCATTGCACTGCACTTCAATTCATCGTACACTAGCACTGCTTGTATTGCCGATGCGCAATACCGAAGTAATAATCATCCTCCGTTGGAGCTGTAGTCATAAAGTTTGCTGTTTAGATATGCGATATGCAGCGGGCCTTTTCTTGACTTCACTTGTGGTAGCTCACCTCGACTTAACGACAGCAATGTTGTTAGTTATTTATTTCGCCTGATCACACTTCCTTGAATTTACATCAAGTCTGTGACCGTTCGTCAGTTTGACAGGAGTAGATATGTCTAAATTGCAATGAACATTACCATATGTTTACAGCATGGTAGCCATTTTAATTAACTTGAGGATCGTCAAGTGAGTTGACGAACGAAAAACCATTCTTCAAAGTTGAGGAAGGATTTGATGATCATCAGTGAAAATGGATGTTGGAGAAACGTAAAAAGTGGATTTGACGGACCATCAAATATTTGACGATCGTCATCTCCCTTGACGAAGGTTGGTGAAACCGGGCATTAATATATATTCTTTAATCATTGAGGCGTAACGCTGAAAAGCGACCTTAAGTCTTGGAGAGTTGAGCGACCGCGCAAGGTATAAGCCAAAGAAAGGGAAAGGCTACAAAAGGCGTGAAAATTAAAGGCTCCTTAGCCCTCGTAAACCTAATAGCGTGGGGGTCGCAAAAGAACAAGAGTTAACCGAGGAAGGTCGAATAGGATAGGTAAAAGTTAGTGGCCTAACACAAGTAAGTATAAGCACGCGTGTACATGGGCTCTTATTGCACTAAGCCGGCGGAGGCCGTGCTAAGGCTTTTTTCACGTATTGCCCTAATTCGAGGTTCTATCATCCCAACCGGATGCCCTTCCTAACTTGAGACTCACGGTGGAGTGATGTAACATAGGCAGGAGGGTAATGGAATACTTCTGTAAGAAACGACTAAAAAGGGGTGTGTTATGTGCTCTTAGCTTCCGAGCGTGGTATTATCGGCTAGAGAACCTCAAGCTGAGTCTGGCTTCTTCTTCTTCTTCTTCTTTCGGTGCCTATCCGTTTCGGATGTTGGCGATCATGATGGCTATTTTCGTCTTGTTTGTGGCAGCGCGGAACAGTTCAACTGATGACATATTGCACCAGCCTCTAAGATTGTCAAGCCAAGATATTCTTCTTCCAACAGGACCTCTTTTGCTGTTGTGAGTCTGGCATTAATTATAATTGTTTAACTTTCTTTGAATAGGGAATCGAGGGTTGCTATTAATTTGAAAGGATGAACTATTCCCTAGAAAAACTAAGCTGCCAAAAAAGAACGTATGACAAAATTATAGAATTTTTAAATTAAAAAGAATAATAACTTAAATACTAAAATTAAAAAGTGAAGAATATCAATTACTCTCACAGTAAAGAAATGTCCAAAAATTCATATCGTAGAAAAGTGACAGGTCGTAACAATCCTAGAAGTAAACATTGAACCGTCAAAATTGAGAAATACAGGTAGTTCAATATAAAACGTGTGACAGGTGAGGGCTCTACATTACAAAATAAATTCAATGTTTAAATCATCCTTTTAGCGTGCAATTGTTTCTTTATTTCGTTGTTGGCAACCTGACTACAGTGCCACTCAGCTGACGATGTAAGTTCCTAGAGGGATCCTGCCGGTAACAAAGAAATCTGTGTTGTGTCGTTGCCTAGAAGCGAATGGTATTCTGTGCTAAGGTTTGTACCAATGCAAATAAATTGTTTCAAGGTAATAAAACAGTAAATGCAAGTTAGTGCTGGCCCCAGAACCATCTTCCTTGTGATTAAATTAGCAGCTCTCTGCCTCCTTTGTTCTCGAGGGGTGCAGACCATATGACGCTAATTGGGAGTTGAGTAGAGCAATATACTTGCACAGTATCGTCCAATTAAGTGGTTGAAGCCGCTCTACAGGCTGAAGACAGTGTGAATAGTCAGTACCATAGATCATCCAGGTAGGTGGCCTTCAGATGAGGCAGAGATGGGAAACTTGAAGTAATGTACGTAATTTACCCATCACACAGATGACAAGCATTTCAGTCATCTTATCATTTTCATGCTTTCCCTCCTCACCACTACATTTGGGCTTTCAGTAGTTCCTGCATAGATCCCTGCAGTAGTATTTGAATTACTTTTTAAACAGGGGTGAAAGTGAGAGTCGATGCAAGTGGCTGTGTCAGCGGAGAATAAGGCAGACATATGATTCACGTATCCCAGTTCTTGAAATGCAATTTTACCAGAGTATGAACTCAGGCTTGAAATTAGAAACCATATTCTGAGATTAATTACATAGTATTTATCAAAATAATAATTAATGTTCTCAATTAACTTAAGACGATAAGATATCTTTTGCAGTGAATATTTGGTTTGAAAAGCCGTTGGCTCAGTAAACTCGCGTCCTCACCCTAAAGTAGTGAAGCTAATTTCAGGTGCGCCCCCAATTGTGCCACACATACCTTTTTAACCACGTACCTGGAATCCAACGCGGGCTAAAGGTTATACTGCCGTGGTTTCATTGAAATGGCAGAATGGGTTCGAACATAACACAGGTTGAAAGGAGGGAGCTGACGGCTGTCATACTGAGCTATGCACAGGGGAGAACGCCCAATGACATAAGAGGCATGTCGGTACAAAGAAACTATTGATCCCATAGGAAGCTTGAGTGGGTCACTAGTTGCACTATGCGATATTATGCAATTCAATCTAAATATTTTAACTCTTACTTCCAACAAATCATTTGCGAATCTTCCCACAAGAAATGCCTCATATGATTCCTTGATGCATTTAGGAATAACCGACGTAGTGGGAAAGAAGGGTGCAACCTTCAGTCTGTCGCCACTGATCTGCATTCAGGTGGCAGGTTCACTACTAGATGTTCACCACGTATATTCTCAAACTGATATGGACAGGTCCTACGGTGACAATGAAATAGGGAAGGAAGTTACTCTGGCCTTATTTTGTCTGGTGTGGAATTTGGAAACCACAGACATCAATATTCAAGTTTGCTGAGGTGGGGTTTGATCCCATTTTCTCCCGACAGTGATGTGGTCACTCGCTCTGTGGAAACATTTTAGTTATGCTGTAACTAAGCTGTGACGGGAAAAGTGAGATAAAAGTGATTGGGCTCAATTAGTTACCCCAGAAAAAATTACTTTCTGAATGTAATCAGTAAAGTTACAATAATCATAGAACGCGAGTCTTCAGAGAACCACTGGCATTGTTTCACATGGATATGCCAGAGAGAAATATATTAGTCTGTTTTGTACCTTTTAGTATAAGGATATTAAGTGCCTATCATCGCTGCGTGAGACTAAACAAACATTAAAAATGATAGATCCCGAGCAAAATTAGAATGTCACTTTCGAGTTTTCAGGGTAACTTATTCAAATAGGGAGGTGGAAATGCCTTAACCGGCCCCGTGGTGTAGGGGCAGTGTGCCTGCCTCTTACCCAGAGAATCCGGGTTCGATTCCCGGTCAGGTCAGGGATTTTTAACTGGAGCTGAGGGCTGGTTCGTGGTCCACTCAGTCTACGTGATTAGAATTGAGGAGTTATCTGACGGTGAGACAGAGGCCCCGGTCTAGAAAGCTAAGAATAGCGGCCGGGAGGATTCGTCGTGCTGACCACACGACACCTCGTAATCTGCAGGCCTTCTGGCTGAGCAGCGGTCGCTTGGTAGAACAAGGCCCTTCAAGGGCTGTAGTGCCATGGGCTTTTTTGTGTTTTTGGAAATGCCTTAACCCGTTCACTGTCACGTGTTTATTCCGGTTCTATTCTCCACGACGTGGGGGCTGTATTCCCTGCCTGTAGTATGAGGCGACTTTAAGGGAGACCAAGGACTGTCAGCAGGGGAGTGTCGTTTGGTGACCACGGTTCCGCTAGCTGAGTCTGGTGTGAGACTCCTCCACGGTTTGAGGTGCTCGAGTCCTAGGGCGTCCTCCCACTCTTTTGCCGATACCTTCACTTCTCCTCCATTTTCCCTCTGATTAGTGTTAGTAGAGGATGGTTGTTCAGTTGTACTTCCTCTTAGAACAATAATCACCACCACCGTCTCACGTCTCAACAAGCCGTGAGTAAATGAACGGGTGCTGGGGCTCCAATGTTACCAAGCTCTCGATGCGATGTATATCGATTACCGGTACTACAATGTATCGATTACAATTTTATTTTCAGAAGTAAATTACGAGTAAAAGTTACTAAGAAAGTAGTCGTTACAAGTAATCCAATTACTTGCCAACTCTGTAAGTAAGATATTCGTGCTCATGACACAAGCTCGTATTACCACGTGTTAACGGTACTGATGTCGGACCAGAGTACAGTATTTTTACATCCCGATTGTTACAGAGCACTTCATAGGCAGGTAATACCTGTTCTACGGATTCCATCATCATCGTCTTAGCTCTTGTCCTGCAGTGGAACAGGGTCTGCTGTCTCTTGTAAGCCAATATTCACTTGGTTCTATAAGGGCATCATTTGAAACAAGATGAACATCCTTCATGTCTTCTTGAAGGTGATCAAGCCAGCGTTTCTAGGACCGACCACGTGGTCTGTTTCCAGACGGTGTGATGTGAAGTGCCCTCTGTACGCATTACATGGCCACACCAAGTAGGTTATAAAGATAATAGCAGAAACACTCTCAAAAGCGCATAGCTTTCCGACGAGGCAGCGCCACTACCACCATCTAGCGGCTCCCAGTGTAGAAACGAACAGCTGTCGACTGCTCCTTGTGGCTGCTATGACATAATAACTGAACCAGAGGTCTCGAGATTGTATTGTATTGTATTGCTTTTAAGTACAAAATGTTTGATCTGAGGTTATAATATTTCATTAGTCACGAAAAGGCATGAAAAATGACATCAATTTTAGGGCTACACCTAGACCAAAACTACTGGATTTTTCATGTGATAGCCTACTGTCGACTTTCACATGTGTCATATACATTCAAAACTATATTATCCAACTGTACACATGCTATTTCCCACAAATTGAAGTTCAGTCATGACAAATTTCTGTAACAATTTGCATAAAACTACAGGCCAGGCAACCATATTTACTGACAACCATGCACATAGAATAATTATATATACTATATTATGTACATCTCAATGCACTTGAACATGAAATTACATATGTGTTCTGTAATCTGGCATTTTTCTTTTTTTGCTGAAGGTAAGAAAAATCAAATTTTGTTTTCTGGATGCGTACAGTTTTCCAAGTGAACTGACTTTTCTTAGAAAATATAAACGAAATTTTCATCCCTGTCCTTTAGTTTTGATTTTAATTTGAGTTTCCGTCACAATGTCGCTTTTCAATCAACCTATAACATTTAGAAATCAGAGAATTATGAAGTGATCCTAAACAACGGACATATTATAGTTTTAACAAAAAAATCAGCAAACATATTCATTCCGTCTTATAGGACATTACATTTTTCAATACGGTTCATGTTCTCTCATCGAGAACTGACCTTGTAACCATTGTAATGAACATATTGTAGTCCCTGACCGTAGGTTAAGAATATAAAACAATAACTGCAAGTAGCTTCTCTTTAAGGGGATCAGAATTCATCCTCATGCAGAGCTTCCTGCTCAGTAATTGGACAGTTGTTGACAGTGTCATGGTAGACTTAGTATACCGTATACTGAGAGAACGAATAGAGAATAACGTAAAATAATTGAAGTATTATAAGAAAATTAAGTATTACACTTGACAACTGTTTTGACAACACCAAGTATGTCGTACTTTTCATAAGAATGCAAGTGTATTTTGCACAATTACATCTTCTGACAGGGCACACTTACATTCAGTGAATTTATCTAGGCCCTATATCAGGAAGTGTATTTTCAGCTTCCGCAGTGGACTTCAACTTCGAAGACTGTGTCAATCAGCGGTAAAGGACTAACAGATCCTTGTACTTTTGCTTGGAAATCGGAAGTGCAGTGATGAAAAAATATTCGGCTGTAGTTTCTTCGATACAAGCAGGTTTGTGTCATCATTCAGTGTGTATTCTGATTTCAGTCGAACTGAAGGATTCACCTGATGAAGAGAAATTTCATTTTTGATCTCTTGTTCTTCTTAATCCTTGGCTAGCTTCAATTTCATTTGTAGAGTTCCACACTTGTGACATATTTGAAAGATATTCCCTAGAATATAGAGTGCGACCGACACGGAGTACATAGTGAGATTCAAACGAACGAACCTCAGCCACACATCGCATTACCAGGTGACTTTAATATAGAAAACATTTCTTAGCTGACAATGTAGGGCCCCATACTGCGAAAACCATAAATGTAGGGAATTTCCTCAATTGTGCCGAGAGTTGAGGGGCTAACGTGTTATGTTGTGAGCACTGGAGAGCTCTATCAAACTAAAAAAGCAAATTTCGAAAATCACTTCGAGCCTAAAACCGCTTCGTCATTACTCGTTTTCTATCTTATTCAAATCCTAGCCCAAATATTCTTTCTGTAATGCATTCCTTGGTTCAGCACTCTCAGGGATCTTTGATTTTTTGAAAAATGGATCACGTCCAACGCAGGTTTTTCTATACCGGGACATCGATCCTGTACTACGCACTAACCAAGGGGTGGAGGATGGCTGTTCAGGTGGACAGCGCCACCGCTGATGACCTGGTTAACTTGCCGCTCGGTTTCCAGTTTCAGAACCCCACCACGCTACCCGCGGTCAGTCGCGGCAGGGGTCGCGGCGCTCGTGGGGCCCGTGGGGCGCCACCCGGAGGAACAACCTAGTGACGACGTCTGGGAATTGCCTGCCGCCCAGCACGCCGTACATCAGCCATCACCAGTTGTGTCATGGACTTGTGGAGTGATTCTGTGTATTGTTTTGTTCATTACAGCCTATGCAGCCTTCATCTTATTCTTTTGTTAATGGTATTCTCATGCATAATTTGTTTGTACTAGGTCTTCGGACCGCCCTCCTGTATTCTTTCATGTTAATAAAGCACTTGAGGGTTCCAGCTTGACGCCACAATCGACGTTCCGACTAAGCGAGTTTGGGGAGTACCCTCTGGTCAGACGCCCGATTGTAGGTCTCCAGCGGAGCCTCTCGCCACCGTCGCCCGGACGCGCGTGGCTGCGCCGAATGCTGCCCGGCGGTGGGAATGTGACGCCCCATCGCCCCGAACCGACAGCCGACTGACGTCCCTCCCGGGGAGAGCCTCCTTATATAGAATTGAGGCTCGCGTGTACTGAGGACAGCACTTCCCGGGAGGGAGCGTCAGCAGGATTATCGGCCGACGCGATGGGCTTTACTGAGAACTTGTACATACAAATCAAGAAGAAATACATTAGAATGGAGGGCAGGTCCGCGGCCCGACTACAAAGTGTATCGGGCAACGGAACTGTCCGTATACACAAGAACATGATCATAGCCCAAGTGGGCAAAGTCCTGTACGAAGTGATGCACTGCCACGACCGCGGCCACATTGATCCGATGAGGCTGGTGGAATGCCTGTGCCCAGGCCTGGTTCACTGCAGGGCAGACTGCTGCAACGCTTTGTGGGGTGGCGTCGCTGTAGAGAGCCACCGGACATCTGGCGGGGCGTCAACAGGAACTGAGGGGTGAAGAGTCCTTGTACCCAGAAGAACTCGCCTGAAAGGATGTGTTTAGCAGGGAATATCGGCCACCCCATGACCCAGCAGAGCCAAGAATAGCCGGCAGCCTGTTGGAGTTGATGTGGGGACAGGTCGTGCAGCTCGCGCACAAGGGAGAGTGCGCGCCGCTGGGTGACATGATGCATGGTCACCTCTTGGCTGGGGATGTCGATGGTGACGCCAAGATACGTCAGTATGGGAGTCGGGTGCAGCACCGACTTGGAATAGTTGAGGGTGATGCCCAGAATCTGGGTAAGATAGACATCGATCTCGCGCATGAGAGCGTCCGTGAGATCGGGGCTATGGATGAGCCAGGGATCATCTGAACACCGAACTCAAGGGACTGCAACAGCCCAGCGTTGGCCAGGCTATGTCCCATCGGCAGGCGGGTCCAGCGGTAGAGTATACCGTAGGGGTGTCGGGTGTCGCGGGAGATCGGGATCCATGTGGCGCCAGGCTATGTCCCATCGGCAGGCGGGTCCAGTGGTAGAGTATACCGTAGGGGTGTCGGGATCCATGTAAGGCCATATGGACGAAGACTTAAGTGAAACTCTGCATAGACTCACATTAGCGCTCGTAGTGGTGCTTAAGTGACACAATGCACTGGCTCACACTAGCGCTCGTAGTGGTAGACAAAGGCAAACTGCTAAACTAATCGACCGGGTAACGATGATTAAACAAATGGTTGCAGTTTTTAGGAATCAGTATAGAATATATTCTCATAGTTTATTATATTTTATTTACGAGTCGTAGCTCATATCCCTAGGATATTTTCAGCATTGAGTTGCTTGTCAGAGGCCTAGAACTGTGGATTTTCCTCCCTTTTCTTCTTGAGTTATGCCAGATGTAGAAGCATTTTTGTTCATTACTGCCGATTTGTTTATAAAACATCCTCCGCACACTTTTATTCATACCCCATCTGTCTTAAGATATGAAACATATGACACAAGTCTAAATGTCCCCTCATCAGGATCTCCAGTAGTGTATCAACAAGTGGTGTTCTCCCCTGCGCACTTTTACCCATACTACATCTGTCTTAAGATATGAAACACATGACACTATTATAAATGTCCCCTCATCAGGATCTCCTGTTCTGTATCAACATGTGGTGTTCTCCCATGCGCACTTTTACTGATACTACATCTGTCTTAAGATATGAAACACATGACACAATTCTAAATGTCCCCTCATCAGGATCTCCTCTTCTGTATCAACATGTGGTGTTCTCCCCTGCGCACTTTTGCTCATACTACATCTGTCTTAAGATATGAAACACATGACACAATTCTAAATGTCACCTCATCAGGATCTCCAGTAGTGTATCAACAAGTGGTGTTCTCCCCTGCGCACTTTTGCTCATACTACATCTGTCTTAAGATATGAAACACATGACACAATTCTATATGTCCCCTCATCAGGATCTCCTCTTCTGTATCAACATGTGGTGTTCTCCCCTGCGCACTTTTGCTCATACTACATCTGTCTTAAGATATGAAACACATGACACAATTCTAAATGTCCCCTCATCAGGATCTCCTCTTCTGTATCAACATGTGGTGTTCTCCCCTGCGCACTTTTGCTCATACTACATCTGTCTTAAGATATGAAACACATGACACAATTCTAAATGTGCCCTCATCAGGATCTCCTGTTCTGTATCAACACGTGGTGTTCTCCCCTGCGCACTTTTACTCATACTACATCTGTCTTAAGATATGAAACACATGACACAATTCTAAATGTCCCCTCATCAGGATCTCCAGTAGTGTATCAACAAGTGGTGTTCTCCCCTGCGCACTTTTGCTCATACTACATCTGTCTTAAGATATGAAACACATGACACAATTCTAAATGTCCCCTCATCAGGATCACCTGTTCTGTATCAACATGTGGTGTTCTCCCATGCGCACTTTTGCTCATACAACATCTGTCTTAAGATATGAAACACATGACACAATTCTAAATGTCTCCTTATTAGTATCAACATGTGGTGTTCTCTTGCCTCTGCTGCCAAGAGACCAATATTCTTTCAATAATCTTTCTCATACGTCTTCACGAAGTCTCTCTTTACACTTTGATCGATAGTCGCTAAGTAGTTCCATTACTATGGCTCTAAAGTGGTATAAGATTTTCCCTTTCCGCTGTTTTCAACCTGCGAACAGCATTCTTCTCGCGAGAAACCTGATGGAAAACATTAACATTTTCTCCACTTGAGCTTTCAACTTACACAGGCAGAGAATCTGGATCGTTTCCCTGTTGTCATTCACTTCTTCACTTTCACCTCTGGCCATTGGCTGCAACACTCAAATGACCATTGTTGTACTCCTGAGCACGTAAACCCGTACACTAAGGATGCAACCTTACTCTTTCTCCCCTGTAATGTAAGGATAGTGATTTATAGTTACTTTTCTAACTGTTTGGTTTCTCTTCAGTGTCGCTAACCATACAATATAGGGACCCTACTTTCCGATACAACGTCCGACACTATACAGTCACGATTTATCTCGTGAATTGCCAGAATTACGTGTTGCCACTGCAGTCACTAGTCTTACGTTTGCGGGTATAATTGTAAATCTGTTTGGCTAATACCAGGTGGCACTTGATAACGTAGTTTATGACAAATGACGAACGCAGCATTTTATTAATGTTGGTTTATTAATTTGGTTTTATTTCGTCCAATACTTACAGAAGTCAGTTAGGATGTCTAACGAGCACGAAATGTCATCAAGGACTCCTAAGAAATGAAAGCAACCTTACCTCGTTCACAGAAATCACTTCAGATATTGCTACGGGGTATTGAAAAAGGAAGGCGATGAGTTGCCACTCTTAGTGATATGGACTTTTTGGCAAGAGTTTCACAATTAATTAGGGCAAGTGTTAATTTTAACTTTATTCCTGTGATAAGTTTCTGACAATGAGAATCAGTTGAAATGGAAAAATACTTCGTTATGAACCTATCCTAACCAAACCTAACCTAAATATGTCTTGTCTCGAATTTTAATGCGGTTTGCAGACCTAGCCTTTGTGTATTCTTATTGACTTACGGCATATGCGTATACAATATACCTGCTCATGTGTATTATTACAGCGAGGTTTCGTTTAGATTTCTATTGTGTTTACTGGGTAACAACTGCCGCCTGGGCGACTGTCCTAAATGCTTCCAGTAATGCTGGGTGGTTTGCACACCATTTCTAGTGGTGAAATCCTCCACTCTCTAGTAAATTAATAGTTTCCGACTGCAACTGAAGAGCATCCTCTATATTTTCACAGCCGCTTACTTGGTCATCAGCATAAAAATCTCTGCGAACAACTTGTGCGTCTCTGGGAAAACCTTGATTCTTCATCTTCAGCAAGTTGCTTCTGCGATCTGGTAGCTAGGAAGGCTGCTGCTGCTGTACCATATGCTACAGTTGTCAGTCCATAATGACCGGGTGGGTCCCTAGGAGATTCACTCCAGATAATACGCTGAGCGTTCCTATCATCTGCATGAACCATGACTTGCCGATACATTTCAGCATTATCTGCAGTGAAGGCAAAGATATGAATTCTAAATCTTAGAATAATGGAGTAATGATCATCCTGTATTGTCGTTCCAGCCATTAATATAACATTAAATGAAATATTGTTAGAAGTTTTAGCAGGTTAATCAAATACAAGCCTCGTTTTTGTAGTTGAGCTACTAAGCTTAAAAACAGGATGTAGTAGATAATAGTCTCCACCTTCATTCCCTGACCTTAGCCATATACCACATGGCCTCATACTAGTGAAGAAGGTTACATAACTCGTGCTTAAGTGAGGGCTGCCTACTGCAATGCAGTTCTAGTTGTGTTAGTCTTGACATGGTATGACTGAAGGAGTTTCCCAGAATCTCAGGTTTGTGCTTGAGGGGTAACTAAACTACAAATGTACCTGTAGCTTCCCTAGTGGTACTGTAAATTGCCTTTCTGTTGCTCTCTCTTCTCTTGTCATGACTGGGGACGTAATCTCTTCTATTTCCCAGGACTGCTGTAGCTGCGTGTCTAACCTCTCCTCTGACTTCGACAAACATGTGATTAATGTAAGACATTATTCTCTTCCCCTGATGGTAGTGTGCAGCAATAATCCATCCTAGTTCAGTGTCTTGAGGAATAGGATAATCTCGTGATCGAGTTCTGGAACCAAGTTTCAATAATGAAAAGAACTGTTCTGTACCCATTAACATATCAATGTCACTTGGCGGGAAGAACTTGCGGTCAGTGAGCAAGTTCCCATGTTCATGCTGAATGTAGAGCTAACACTCTACACAACAAGTTCCAATGTTCATGCTGAATGTAGAGCTAACACTCTACACAACAAGTTCCAATGTTCATGCTGAATGTAGAGCTAACACTCTACACAACAAGTGCCAATGTTCATGCTGAATGCAGAGCTAACACTCTACACAACAAGTTCCAATGTTCATGCTGAATATAGAGCTAACACTCTACACAACAAGTTCCAATGTTCATGCTGAATGTAGAGCTAACACTCTACACAACAAGTGCCAATGTTCATGCTGAATGCAGAGCTAACACTCTACACAACAAGTTCCAATGTTCGTGCTGAATGTAGAGCTAACACTCTACACAACAAGTTCCAATGTTCGTGCTGAATGTAGAGCTAACAATCTACACAACAAGTTCCAATGTTCGTGCTGAATGTAGAGCTAACACTCTACCCCACCAAGTTCCAATGTTCATGCTGAATGTAGAGCTAACACTCTACCCCACCAAGTTCCAATGTTCATGCTGAATGTAGAGCTAACACTCTACACAACAAGTTCCAATGTTCATGCTGAATGTAGAGCTAACACTCTACACAACAAGTTCCAATGTTCATGCTGAATGTTGAGCTAACACTCTACCCCACCAAGTTCCAATGTTCATGCTGAATGTAGAGCTAACACTCTACCCCACCAAGTTCCCATGTTCGTGCTGAATGTAGAGCTAACACTCTACCCCACCAAGTTCCAATGTTCATGCTGAATGTAGAGCTAACACTCTACACAACAAGTTGCAATGTTCGTGCTGAATGTAGAGCTAACACTCTACCCCACCAATTTCCAATGTTCGTGCTGAATGTAGAGCTAACACTCTACACAACAAGTTCCAATGTTCGTGCTGAATGTAGAGCTAACACTCTACACAACAAGTTCCAATGATCGTGCTGAATGTAGAGCTAACACTATACACAACAAGTTCCAATGTTCGTGCTGAATGTAGAGCTAACACTCTACACAACAAGTTCCAATGCTCATGCTGAATGTAGAGCTAACACTCTACACAACAAGTTCCAATGTTCGTGCTGAATGTAGAGCTAACACTCTACACAACAAGTTCCAATGTTCATGCTGAATGTAGAGCTAACACTCTACAAACAAGTTCCAATGTTCATGCTGAATGTAGAGCTAACACTCTACACAACAAGTTCCAATGTTCATGCTGAATGTAGAGCTAACACTCTACACAACAAGTTCCAATGTTCATGCTGAATGTAGAGCTAACACTCTACACAACAAGTTCCAATGTTCATGCTGAATGTAGAGCTAACAATCTACACAACAAGTTCCAATGTTCATGCTGAATGTAGAGCTAACACTCTACCCCACCAAGTTCCAATGTTCATGCTGAATGTAGAGCTAACACTCTACCCCACCAAGTTCCCATGTTCGTGCTGAATGTAGAGCTAACACTCTACCCCACCACGTTCCAATGTTCATGCTGAATGTAGAGCTAACACTCTACACAACAAGTTCCAATGTTCATGCTGAATGTAGAGCTAACACTCTACACAACAAGTTCCAATGTTCATGCTGAATGTAGACCTAACACTCTACCCCACCAAGTTCCAATGTTCATGCTGAATGTAGAGCTAACACTCTACCCCACCAAGTTCCCATGTTCGTGCTGAATGTAGAGCTAACACTCTACCCCACCACGTTCCAATGTTCATGCTGAATGTAGAGCTAACACTCTACACAACAAGTTGCAATGTTCATGCTCAATGTAGAGCTAACACTCTACACAACAAGTTCCAATGTTCGTGCTGAATGTAGAGCTAACACTCTACCCCACCAAGTTCCAATGTTCATGCTGAATGTAGAGCTAACACTCTACCCCAACAAGTTCCAATGTTCATGCTGAATGTAGAGCTAACACTCTACACAACAAGTTCCAATGTTCATGCTGAATGTAGAGCTAACACTCTACACAACAAGTTCCAATGTTCATGCTGAATGTAGAGCTAACACTCTACCCCACCAAGTTCCAATGTTCATGCTGAATGTAGAGCTAACCTTCTACCCCACCAAGTTCCCATGTTCGTGCTGAATGTAGAGCTAACACTCTACCTCACCAAGTTCCAATGTTCATGCTGAATGTAGAGCTAACACTCTACACAACAAGTTGCAATGTTCATGCTCAATGTAGAGCTAACACTCTACACAACAAGTTCCAATGTTCGTGCTGAATGTAGAGCTAACACTCTACACAACAAGTTCCAATGTTCATGCTGAATGTAGAGCTAACACTCTACACAACAAGTGCCAATGTTCATGCTGAATGTAGAGCTAACACTCTACACAACAAGTGCCAATGTTCATGCTGAATGTAGAGCTAACACTCTACACAACAAGTTCCAATGTTCATGCTGAATGTAGAGCTAACACTCTACACAACAAGTTCCAATGTTCATGCTGAATGTAGAGCTAACACTCTACACAACAAGTTCCAATGATCGTGCCGAATGTAGAGCAAACACTCTACACAACAAGTTCCAATGTTCATGCTGAATGTAGAGCTAACACTCTACACAACAAGTTCCAATGTTCGTGCTGAATGTAGAGCTAACACACTACACAACAAGTGCCAATGTTCATGCTGAATGTAGAGCTAACACTCTACACAACAAGTTCCAATGTTCGTGCTGAATGTAGAGCTAACACTCTACACAACAAGTTCCAATGTTCGTGCTGAATGTAGAGCTAACACTCTACACAACAAGTTCCAATGTTCGTGCTGAATGTAGAGCTAACACTCTACCCCACCAAGTTCCAATGTTCATGCTGAATGTAGAGCTAACACTCTACACAACAAGTTCCACTGTTCATGCTGAATGTAGAGCTAAAACTCTACACAACAAGTTCCAATGTTCGTGCTGAATGTAGAGCTAACACTCTACACAACAAGTTCCAATGTTCATGCTGAATGTAGAGCTAACACTCTACACAACAAGTTCCAATGTTCATGCTGAATGTAGAGCTAACACTCTACCCCACCAAGTTCCAATGTTCATGCTGAATGTAGAGCTAACACTCTACACAACAAGTTCCAATGTTCATGCTGAATGTAGAGCTAACACTCTACCCCACCAAGTGCCAATGTTCGTGCTGAATGTAGAGCTAACACTCTACACAATAAGTGCCAAAGTTATGGATAGTGGAAGCCTTTACCTTTCAACATTCCAATGGCCCTCATTGCTTGTACGGAGATGATTTTCTTTTTTCTTTTTTAAATACAAAATACTCGTGTATATTATATTTGTTAATTCACACTCCCTGCTCTGTAGGTAATTCAGTGTCCATGGAATGGCTCTTGATGTTGTAAATTACCGTTCATTTATTTTGTATTGCATACTTTTGTTATTATTATTATTATTATTAATATGACATACGGTATCTCTTAAAATGTAAATAAACTAATATTTAATATAGTAAATTATGCTTATTTCTTTGGATTCATTTATTTTATTGCATATTGTTATCGCTATGGCAACATGACTTCTCTATGATGTAGACACAGTACAAAAGTATTTCTTACCAAACAGATTTGTTATACACCCCGTGTGGGTGAGGGACGAAGATGAAGAATGCACCCATGATGTACTCTGTCTGTTATAGGAGGCGACTATAAGGGGCGACCACGGGATGATAGTGTTAGAGCCATGAATATAATTGTGATTAGTAGCATCATGCGGGGAACTCCATGGGTAACATTTACTTGCAAGTGGTACCACTATGTTAGGTACACAGTAGGTTTGTGATTAGTAGCAACATAAGGTGAGTCTGTACGGGTTTCCCAGTACCCGTGATTGGTACCATTGAGCGAAACACCACGGGTCTGGGCGTTGTCTGCGATTAGCACCACTACAGTATATCAGCGACGCCGTGGGTCTGCGTTGCCTGTAATTAGTACCCACTATATGAAGAAGACCAAGGGAATACTGGAACCCGTGATTAGTACACCTAGGTGAGGAACACTATGGGTTTGCGTTGCCTATAAGTAGCGTCATAATGTGAGAAACACCATTGGTCTCCGTTACGTGTGCGAAGTAAAATACCTTTGAGTCATACCATAATGTATGGAACACTATGAGTCTACACTATTTTTTATTAGTACAGCAACATTACAAATACTATGATTTTACTTTACTAGCGGTACGTGTCATTATGACGGGCCATTGACCAGCATTTTGGACCCCTTTAGACGACAAGCATCCTCGATTCAGGATTATGCTTTAGAAGCAGTCCCTTGGTCAGTAATACTATCGTTTATGACAGTTTCTGGGTCGGATCCACCGATTGTTTTAAATTCATATACACCCATTTATTCTTCATCTCTACGTTTTTATTCTGCTCTGTGGACGATTTTGAATTTTTAAATTGTCATTCTCTTTCGTCTCATTTCATACTATTAGGGACTGATGACCTAGATGTTAGGCCCCTTCAAGCAAAAAGTACCACCATCATCATCACTCGGTTAATTATACCCGCACCAGTTAGACTACAGACTAGGGAAATGCCTTTTATTGCACTACATAACGTTCTTACTTATTTGTATCATTAAAGATCTGAAGATCCATATAGGGTTATAACTGGTATAAATAGAAACTGTGTAACTTGGGAGAGAGTAAGCCCATGTGGTACTGCGCGTCACAAGAAACTGAGTGAATTGGCTGTGCAGTTCGATTACACTGCTGTGAGCTTGCTTTCAGGAGGTGGTGGATTCCAACCCCTCAGTCGGTAGATCTGAAGTTATATTTGTTTTTTCCTTGGTTCCCTCGTTTCCACTTTAGGCTAATTCTGTGGCTGTACCCTTATTAAGGCAAAGACCACTTCCTTTCATTTTAGTATTAGCCCTCTTTCCTATCCCATTCTTGCCTTACAACCTGTCCTCTATCAGTGCGACTTATGCCAATATATTAAAAAATCTGGTAATTTTGTTTGACACATTTGTGCCCCTGGAGAATTCCTGGGCTCCCCTAATGTGGTAAGCTTGAGATACACCAAAGTGTAAGTTCAAGATATGTTTAAAATGACCCTCCTGTCCTCTACTGCTTATTGAGGAGAGAAGAATAAAAAACATCCAAGCCAAAGGAAGGATGTATAGGTCCTACGTGGTAAGTCCTTGAACTTATGGAAATTGCAATAAAATATACAATCTAGATCTCTCTCGCTCCCCCCTCCCGTAGACAATACGGTTATACTAATGCCTAAATCAAAATAAAGGCAGGAAATATTTACATTTAATTTAAGCTGATGAAGGAGGTAACGTATGACTAGCTCGGGTTGGCGGGTTCGAGTCCGGCAGTATTTGAGGGTGTTCAAATACGCCAGTCTCATGTCTGTAGACATACCGGTACGTAAAAGAATTCTTGTGGGACGAAATTCTGGCTCCTCGTCCTTTATATAAACCATAGATTTAGTTAGTAGAAATATTAACATTATTATTATTCTCAATTCAGAAAGCTTGAAAGCTCACCTAATTTCCGTTCACATAGCTTAGCACATTAGTTCTCCTCTATGTTTCCTGGATAAGCTTGAAGACATAACCAGCCTTTAAACTGAAAATATGACGAATAATCTCTCTTACAGGTTTACGGGGATTTTTCGGTGATACAGACCACTATCCGATCTGTAGTGAACTAAGTATCTCTAAGCCTAGAATTCAGAAAATGAAATCTATCTGCAAACGAACAAGAGTAGAACATCTCCAGGACGAGGAGATTAGACAGAAGTACATGGATATGATTAGTGAGAAGCTTCGAACAGTGGACGGTAAGCAGCTTCAGGATATAGAAAGATAATAGGTGGCATACAGGGATGCTGTAGCAGGAACAGTAAGGTAATGCCTAGGAACGCGTATGTTTAAAGGTGGGGAAAAGCGAACATCTTGGTGGATTGATGAAGTGACGGCAGCTTGTAAACGTAAAAAGAAGGCTTATCAGAAATGGCTCCACACAAGGGCTGATGCAGACAGGGAATTGCACGTAGTTGAATGAAACAGAGCGAAACAAATATTTGTTGAATCCAAAAAGAAACCGTGGGAGAAATTTGGTAATAACCTGGAAAGACTATGTCAAGCAGCAGCGAAACCTTTCCGGACAGTAATAAAGAATCTTAGGAAGTAAAGGAAAAAGGCAATGAGCAGTGTTTCGGGTAATTCAGGAGAACTCATAATAGATCCCAGGGAATCACTGGAGAGGTGGAGGGAATATTTTGAACATCTTCTCAATGTAAAAGGAAATCTTCCTGGTGGTGTCGCGAACAACCTAGCTAATGGGCAGGAAGAAAGTGATGTTGGTGAAATTACGCTTGATGAAGTGGAAAGGATGGTAAAAAACTCCATTGTCATAAGGCAGCAGGAATAGATGAATTTAGACCCAAAATGGTGAAGTATACTGGGAAGGCAGGAATGAAATTGCTTTATAGAGTAGTAGGATTAGAATGGAGTGTTGGCCAGGTACCTTCAGATTGGACAAAAGCAGTAATTGCACCTATCTATAAGGAATGGAACAGGAAGGATTCCAACAACTATCGAAGTATCTCATTGATTAGCAGGGAACGGATTTATATGTAAAAGCATATCTCTTTAGGAAGATAAAATTAATTATATTTTTCATTATCTTTACGATTCATGACGCGTGGAGTTAAAAATGGAGTATTCATTTTCCATATTTTTCCATATTTCGGAGTTTAGTACCGGTACATATGTTCCATATTCTTCGTCATTAAAATCAATATAGTCCATATTTCGGTTAAAAAGTATTAAATTATATTAAATTAGCAGTCATCTCAATAATGAAGAAATAAATTAAAAATCAATATTCAAAAAAATAATATTTTAAGTGGTGTGCAGGTTATTATCACGCCTGTCCAGGTCTGGGCTGATAAAGTAAGCTGAAAAGCGGTGCGAAGAAAGAGAGAGGTTGAGCCCGGAAGTGGTGGAGATCAGATGATCAGTACCGTGACTATCTGAATCACACTTACAGCACTGATAAGCTGCATTACATAACATCGACTGTGTCTGTGCCATGCTTTCGTAACTAGGGAAATCTAATTCAACGACGATGTGCTAGTGGTTTCCGGATTAGTTAATTCGGGCATTCCCGTCGATTGCTTCATAACTCCATCTAGTTCACTACCAGTCTTCACAGTTTGAATTAGCAGTGAGACGGATCATAGTGTTCTAGTACGTTCAGTGTGTGCAGTTGTATATTGATATTCATTGAAGACATTAACATTGTTACAATGTGCCTAAAGTAGCTCAGTCAACCAGTTTAAAATTGAAAAGTTACGTATCAGAATGTGAAGAAGATGGTTTATCAACTGACAGTAAGATATTATTTTGTAATTTGTGTCTTTGTACACTGACATCTACTCAAATGTTCCTAGTGCAACAGCACGTTTCAACCAGTAAACACCATGCTAACAAACAAGGAGATTCCAAGCAGAGACAGTTGTTTCTGACACAACCAGCAACTTCCAGTGCAACGTCCGAGTTCAACACCGATCTCTGCCGTGCTCTCATCTCTGCTGACATACCTCTCTTATAATCAGAGCTTCATGGAATTCCTCGAGAAATATACCAAACGATTCCATCCCGGATGAGTCAACGTTCAGAAAAACGTACTGTTCAGCCATATACGATGAAACCGTTCGGAGGATAAGGCAAGAGATTAAAGACGGTCCAATTTCGGTTTCCATGGATGAGACAACAGACAAAGAAGGCAGGCTAATTGGCAACGTAATCATTGGCCTTTTAAGCGAAGATTATTGTAAACGGATTCTCTTACACTGTGATGTTTTAGAAAAGTGCGATAACAAAACTATAGCAAAACTGTTCAGTGAGGCTATGAGTAACCTCTGGCCACAGGGCGTTAAGTATAATAAAGTGTTACTTTTTATTAGCGATACTGCACCTTATATGATGAACGCCGGAGAAACATTAAGTGCTGTATTTCCTAAGATGACTCATTTAATATGTGTAGCACATGCCTTTCATCGTGTGGCTGAAGTGGTAAAAGGCAGTTACCCCAAGGTAAATTTATTGATTTCCTCAGTGAAAACAGTTTTTCTCGAAGCCCACAGAAGAGTTCATCTTTTGAAAGAATGTGCCCAGAGATTCCAGTGCCGCCTAAGCCGATTCTAACTAGGTGGGTTACGTGGCTGCAAGCGATTGAATATTATGTTGAATATATATAGGCTGTATTAAGAACGTTCTGCATACCATGGACTCTGAAGATGCAGCCGCGAAAACAGTTGTTTGCGACATATATGCGAAAAATGACTTATGTTACATTCAGCATAATTTTTTATGCATCAAAAAACACTGAAAAGGCTCCAAAACTCGCATCTCCCACTTTCTGAAAGTTGTGAAATTGTGAATAAAACTGTGGAACAACTAAATCCTGCAAATGAAGCAAACTGTGCTTTCAAATAACCCCGGACAAAGGTTGCTGCAATGCTGTGTGGAGATTTAACTGTAAAATTAACACCGGATTTAACGCCAGTAGGTATTGTGAAGTTGAATTATGCCCCCATTACGTCTTCCGATGTTGAACGCAGTTTCAGTCAATATAAAACTGTCCTTAGAGATAATAGGTGGAGATTCACTTTGCAGCACTTAAAAGAACATTTTGTAATCCATTCTTTTTGTAACAGAGAATAAAATATTGTGTGTTCTTCAAATATATTAAAATGTGAAGTGCAACATTATGTTGCATGTAGATCTACTTTGTTTAGCTTCTTTGAACTTTGATAAAATAGAAATGAATGTTATATGAGCAATTTTAAGTCCATATATAATTCCATATTTGAATAAAAATAACTAATTATATACTGTATGTACATATTTCAATAAATATTAGTACATCAAAATCAGTTCCCTGTATGATTACTATACCAAGCAAAGTATTCACCGGCATCTCGGAAGAGGGGGTGCGATCAGAGAGGAAGTTGCATGAAATCCAGTGTGGTTAGAGAGCACGGAGGGTCTGTCAAGATCCAATTTTCAGTACGCACCAGGTGAATGTAAAATGTTAGGAAATGAATAGACAGCTGTGTATTGGTTTAGTATATCTAGAGAAAGCATATGACAGGGTACCGAGGGAAATGATGTTCACAATTCTGCGGGGGGATGGCATTAAGGGTAGATTATTAAAATCAATCAAAGGCATTCGTGATGACAATTGGGCTCCAGTAAGAATTGATGGTAGAACGGGTTCTTGGTTCAGGATACTTACAGGGGTTAGACAAGGCTGTAATCTTTCTCATTTGCTCTTCGTAATTTACGAGGATCATCTGCTGAAAGGTATAAATTGGCAAGGAATGATTCAGGCGGGTGGAAGTTTAGTATGCCGTCTGGCCTCTGCTGACGACTTCGTCTTAATGGCACATTGTGCCGAAAGCCTGCAGTCTAATGTCCTGGAACTTGAAAATAGGTGCAGTGAGTATGGAATAACAATTAGCCTCTTCAAGACTAAATTGATGTCAGTAGGTAAGAAAGTCAACAGAAGTGAATGTCAGATTGGTGATACAAACATGGAACAGGTAGATAATTTTAAGTACACTGACTGACAGAGCAAATGCAACACCAAGAAGGAGTGGTCAGAACTTTATGCCAATTTCAGGGTAGACTGACGTCACTGAGGTATGCTCATGATGTGAAATGCGCCGCTGTGCTGCGCACGTAGCGAACGATAAATGGGACACGGCGTTGGCGAATGGCCCACTTCGTACCGTGATTTCTCAGCCGACAGTCATTGTAGAACGTGTTGTCGTGTGCCACAGGACATGTGTATAGCTAAGAATGCCAGGCCGCCGTCAACGGAGGCATTTCCAGCAGACAGACGACTTTACGAGGGGTATGGTGATCGGGCTGAGATGGGCAGGTTGGTCGCTTCGTCAAATCGCAGCCGATACCCATAGGGATGTGTCCACGGTGCAGCGCCTGTGGCGAAGATGGTTGGCGCAGGGACATGTGGCACGTGCGAGGGGTCCAGGCGCAGCCCGAGTGACGTCAGCACGCGAGGATCGGCGCATCCGCCGCCAAGCGGTGGCAGCCCCACACGCCACGTCAACCGCCATTCTTCAGCATGTGCAAGACACCCTGGCTGTTCCAATATCGACCAGAACAATTTCCCGTCGATTGGTTGAAGGAGGCCTGCACTCCCGGCGTCCGCTCAGAAGACTACCATTGACTCCACAGCATAGACGTGCACGCCTGGCATGGTGCCGGGCTAGAGCGACTTGGGTGAGGGAATGGCGGAACGTCGTGTTCTCCGATGAGTCACGCTTCTGTTCTCTCAGTGATAGTCACCGCAGACGAGTGTGGCGTCGGCGTGGAGAAAGGTCAAATCCGGTAGTAACTGTGGAGCGCCCTACCGTTAGACAACGCGGCATCATGGTTTGGGGCGCTATTGCGTATGATTCCACGTCACCTCTAGTGCGTATTCAAGGCACGTTAAATGCCCACCGCTACGTGCAGCATGTGCTGCGGCCGGTGGCACTCCCGTACCTTCAGGGGCTGCCCAATGCTCTGTTTCAGCAGGATAATGCCCGCCCACACACTGCTCGCATCTCCCAACAGGCTCTACGAGGTGTACAGATGCTTCCGTGGCCAGCGTACTCTCCGGATCTCTCACCAATCGAACACGTGTGGGATCTCATTGGACGCCGTTTGCAAACTCTGCCCCAGCCTCGTACGGACGACCAACTGTGGCAAATGGTTGACAGAGAATGGAGAACCATCCCTCAGGACACCATCCGCACTCTTATTGACTCTGTACCTCGACGTGTTTCTGCGTGCATCGCCGCTCGCGGTGGTCCTACATCCTACTGAGCCGATGCCGTGCGCATTGTGTAACCTGCATATCGGTTTGATATAAACATCAATTATTCATCCGTCCCGTCTCTGTTTTCCCCCAACTTTCATCCCTTTCGAACCACTCCTCCTTGGTGTTGCATTGTCACTGTCAGTCAGTGTATTTTTGTAGGTTGTTCCCCCAGGATGGTAATATAGTGAGATTAAATCAAGGTCTAGTAAAGCCAATGTAGTGAGTTGGCAGTTGCGATCAACATTGTTCTGTAAGAAGGAAGTCATCTCCCGGACGAAACTGTATTTACATCGGTGTGTTTCCAGACCATCTTTGCTTTACGAGAACGAAAGCTGGGTGGACTCAGGATATATTATTCATAAAATTGAAGTAACAGACATGAAAGTAGCGAGAATTGTTGCTTTTAAAACAGGTGGGAATAATGGCAGGAGAGTAGGCCTACTCGGAACTAGCAGATAAAGGCTAAGTTAGGAATGAACTCGATGGATGAAGCTGCACGCGTAAACCGTCTTCGGTGGTGGGCACATGTGCGATGAATCCAGGAGGATAGGTTACCTAGAAAAATAGTAGTCTCTATTATGGTGGCTAAGAGGAGTAGAGGGAGACCAAGTTGACAATGGTTTGATTCAGTTTCTAACGATTTAATGATAAGAGGTATAGAACTAAATGAGGCCACGGCACTGGTTGCAAATAGAGGATTGTCGCGACGTGCCGTTTTGGTAAATTCACAGAGGCTTGCAGACTGTACGCTGAATGGCATAACGGACTTTAATGATAATGCATGTATATATGTATTAAAACCGTATGATTTTATTTCCGTTAGTGTACGAAGAATTGGATCGTAAAGTTCAGGCACTTGATTCCTCCTTCCATGGCTGTCCACATTCGTTTAGACTTACGGACCTGCTTTCGTATTCTCTTTCTTTCACCCGGAGAGGTTCCTTCTCCCTTATATATCCTCTTTGAGCTAGACATAGTGGGACACAGGGTTCTTAAACACTACTCATTTCACTCAGTGCCAACAGTGCACTTTTCAGTAAGTGCCTCATACTACAATTGTAGACATTACGGATGTGTTCAACTACAACTCTCCCCACAGTTGTGTATTTTAGTATATATGAGTGTTACAGTGTGATTTATTACAAGTATGGAACTGGATGATATAACAAGCCCATTCACATTTCAAGTAGCGGAAGAAGTGTCTCATACTCTGTAGTTGTCTTAAGTAATACAGTCTACGCTGTGCTGCGAATCAGTTCGGTTGTACAGTGTGCACGGTATTTACTTGGTGGTCGCGAGGAGTTTGTTCGTGCTTTGTGTCTTGTGAAGTTAGCGTGTGATGGCTGCCGCCAGTGATGGGAGGTCCCTTCTGGATATCTCCAAGTTACCAGTTGAAAAGGAGATTGAGGTGGAAATGGACGATGTTTCTCTAAATAGTCAATCTAATAATCAAAGTTCTCAAGATCCAATACCTAACAAACAAACCACTCAGAATACTCAAAAGTCGACATCTTTGATTAGTTCGGACGAATACACTGGAGAACATTCTGGTCCTAACATTGTTCTAGTAGAATCTGTAACGGACAAAAATGTTGGAGAGCTGCATCCTATGACCTTAGGTCGTTTATTTTATGATCGAAATTTACCAGTAAAATCCATCATACGTAAGGGCAGAAATCGTCTTCAGGTGCAATTTGAGCATGCTACCCAAGCAAATAAATTTTTGAGTCACCCGTTATTAGAATCTATTTGTGCACGGGCATATATTCCAAGCACAAGCATATTCCGTGTTGGTATCATAAGAGGGGTTGATAAAAATTTGACTGAGGAATCTATACTCCAACATCTCAAATCTGACTACATTGTTAAATCTGTCCAGAGATTAAAACGTAAAGCGGTTGTTAATGAGGCTATCGAATACCTTCCTACTGGATCAGTAAAAGTAGTTTTCCGATCCCAGCAGTTGCCACGATATGTCTCTCTATATAGTGTCTTTCTGGAGGTGGATCCATTTATCTTTAATCCCATAATTTGTAAAAAATGCCAGCGATACGGCCATACAATACGTCAGTGTCGTTCGCAAACGTTCCGATGCGGCAAATGCACCTTGTCGCATGCTACGGATAAGTGTACGGAGCAGTATACCAAATGTGCTCATTATAATGGGGACCATCCCACAGGACATGAGTCATGTCCCGAGCACAAACAACAACAGCTTATTAAGAAAATAATGAGCACCGAGCATGTATCTTTTCTTGAGACCAAGTCCAAGATTTCACCACCTAGCTACTGCCCAGCGCAACACCCCAACAATTTCTCCCTCTTGTTGCTGAACACTCCTCTCCTCCTATTTCAAATCCGAGAAAACGAAAGTTTACTCAGATTATTACTCAATCACCCAGACCGCAACCCGCTCAGGGGTATGATCGAGCTGCACACATGGCTATCCTTCGGGATACCCCTAATCCACTTACTGTCCCTATGAACATCAATGCTCCCCCCCACCCCTTTCACAGCCGCAATTCCCGGCTCCTTTGGCAAATGTAATTTCCCCCCTTCCATCTTCTGACCAGCCACAACGTCCCGTTTATCGCCAAAAAGACGACTTACAACAGGACATACATAAAATTCTTATCCTCCTACTGCAGGCGGTAGGCGGTCACCCTTCTTTACAGCATGTTATTTACCAATTACGTGACAGGTTAAGTGATATTTTTTCGTTATATGATCAATATCGTCCAATGGAATGCTAGGAGTGTCCTTCATAAGAAGAGTGATATTCAGTAAATAATTAATGAAACTCATGCACATGTTATTGCTTTACAGGAAACATAGTTTTCCGAACAAACAAATTTTCTACTTCCCGGATATGATCTTGTGCGGCATGATGGCCCGGGGTATGGAGAGGCTGCATTTCTTATTCATTCTACGATCTCATATAAATCATTACCTATACAGTATTACATTCCACATACTTTTCTTGTCGCCATTTCTTATCGGCAACTACACCTTATTAACCTGCATTGCCGCCCCCCCCCCTGATATTTATATTTCGAGTTCGAGTTGGTCTCGCTTTTTCCAACAATTTCATCATTTGTCTCATATTATCATCTTTGGCGACTTCAATCTGCACCATGCAGCATGGGGTGGCATTAGTGATACCCCACGAGGCTCATATCTCCTCATAGCGTCTCAGCAGCATGACCTAACTCTTCTTAATGATGGATCCCCCACTCGCCTCACTGTACCTGGATTCCCACCTAGTGCGGTTCATTTAACATTCTGTCGATCAATCTTGACCCCTATAATTACGCGGTGAAGACTCTCAGATACCTACACCAGCGACCATTATCCCATATGGATTACGTATGTGGTTGGTAGACCCATACAAGACCAGCCCACTTCAATGTCATCCAGCAATGTACGTTCAATACGATCATTTGATGAACAGACATATGTATCTTATAGGCAATATCATCTTCGTCATATTTCCGAGCGCATCAACACGTAGGCCTACTCTTCCCTTATGTCACTTCTTCATCAGTATCTTGATATCTATCATCCTCCCAAACCATTCGCCTCTTCTACTCCTCGCCCATTCCAATATATCCATTGGTGGGATAAGGAATGTTACCAATTAATATTAATCCGCAAGGTTTTATTCCGCACATATCGTCGTTCTCTAACGCGAGATAATTATTTACGTTTAAAGAATCATATTGCCAAAACTAAACTTATCTTTAATCAGAAAAGACGTGCTGTGTGGAAGTCGTTCATCTCCTCTCTCAATTCTCATATGTCAGCTCTGCATTTATGGAACGCTATTCGTATGTTGTCACGTGCCTCTCAACATCAAGTACATCGAATCATCCCACATGATATCATCAATAAGTTTCTGCATTCTCTGACCCCCGACTATGTGATACCTTATTTTGAACTTCCCTCGTATAATGTTCGCTCACAGTACTCCACTCTAATTCAACCCATTCAATTAAGTGAAATATCAGCTGTCCTTCATTCCGCCTCTAAATCCACCCCAGGCCCGGACTGTATTTCATACACTATGCTCCGGCTCTTACCCTTACGAGCACAAAATGCACTTCTAAATGCTTATAATGATATTTTACTGAATAAGCATATTTCATCGCATTGGACTGAATTTTTTCTGATACCGATCCTCAATCCACAAAAATCCCCAGCAGATCCAAACAGTTACGGTATCGTGGTATTGTACTTGGATCTAGTATTCGTAAGACATTCTTAAAAGTATTATTAAAAAGACTATTATGGACTATTGAGTATTATCAGTTAATACCAGTGGCAGCTCGTGAAATCAATTTTAGGGGGTTCACAACAACATTTTTGTTCGTGTCTCAAATCAGCAAAAAAGTAACATAGGTACATAAATCATTTCACTAAAAGTTTCTTGTACGGTTCCTTCTTCAAAAATAATTTGGTAGAACCCCTGTAACCGAGCATAAAGTTTATACGATACTAATCTGTTAGTGTAGAACAAAAGTAAAATTCACAATAACTTTACTACACTGCGAATATTGAAGGATGCGAGCACTATTCTTGGTTTTTTATCAGCACGAAGTTCACCTGGGTGTTAGTGTAGAACCATACCAAACCCCATGGCCTACCAAGCGACTGCTGCTCAGCCCGGTGGTCTGAAGATTACGAGGTGTCGTGTGGTTAGCAGGACGAATCCTCTCGGCCGTTATTCTTGGCTTTTTTGACCTCCATCTCACCTTCAGATAGCTCCTCAATTGTAATAACGTAGGATGAGTGGACCTCGAACCAGCCCTCAGATCCAGGTTAAAATCACGGACCTGGCCGGGAAGCGAACCCGGGGCCTCCGGGTAAGAGGCAGGCACGCTACACCTACACCGCGGGCCAGCTGTCTTAGTGTAGAACAATAGTAAAGTTCATAATAGCTTTACTGCACTGCGAACACTGAAGGATGCGAGCACCATTCCTGGTTTTTAAACAGCACGAAGTTCACCTGGGTATGACAAGAATGTGTACCGCATTTACCCGTAATTTTTTAAAATAATTATTTCCGGATTGACCCCAATAGTCTCCACATTATCTCGGTTAGTCAGGGTTCTACTGTATCACATGGTAATTATTCTCATTTTGCAAATTATAGCCACAACTCTAAACAATTTATAGCATGCAGTACAACCAACAACACTAGATCATGCTTATTTAATTGATAGCATTTAGATTAGCAACTCACGTAAATGCTGATTACTTGTACAGGAAAGCAATCCTTCTGTCCTTCAATCGCGCAAATTTCTCAATCACTTAACGATTGAATACACTGATGTAAAGCAAACTTCTTCCCGCGATTACAAACACCTGTTCACAACGAGCTAGAAAATGCCTATTCAGAATTAGGGTGCTAGCGAAATCTGCCGGTAATGTAATGCAATAGTAGTTCCTGGGAGGCTGTGGCTAACCGTAATAGGGGAGGTGGCGGACCCTTGTGGTCAACTGTAATACTGCCACTGGGTTGAGGGTGGCTCTAGATGACAAGGCACGTACCTTACCGTGCTCTTCGCTAATGGGAATATCAGTGCAGGAAACCATGACGTCATCTGCTTTGCGCATGCGTATAGTCTTCAGCACAATAGCGCATTATCCAGTGTGCTCGCTGCACTGTCAGTCAAAACGAACAACTATCGGTGTAACGGAGCTTCGATATAAGTCGAATGCTTTCGATCGATTGTCGAAATCAGGTCGAAAGAAAGGAAAGTTTTAAATTATTCATGAATGCGTGAATACGTATTAAAACTGGGTGTTCACGTGCTCCTGTGCTCCTGAGAGCCCACCGCCACTGGTTAATACCTAAATATCAATATGCTTTCCTTAAAGGCAAAAGCACCCAAGATCCTATTAATATTTTTACTATTGACCTGCTCCTAGCCAAACATCGAAAGCAAAGTACTCTTTCTATATTTTTAGATATCAAAGGTGCATATGACTCCACTGTCTTTGGGAAAAATTAGTGGCAAAAGGCATACCTCCCGCCTTTATTGCTATCCTGCAAAAATTATATACATATCGCTCATTAAATATTAAATCATCGTATCATCACGTACCCAGCCGCTCTGCTTGTAATGGTTTGCCTCAGGGTGATATATTAAGCGGAATTTTATTTGCCCTTTATATCAGTGAATTGGAACATCTCATTTCACAATATGCCCGAGTACTTATTTATGCAGATGATATAGTTCTTTACACATCGCAAGACAACATTGATGTTGCCCGACAGCTGATGAACCAGGTCATGAGTCACGTGTATATATGGTTTCAAGATAATGGCCTTCAACTATCCATCGAAAAATGTGCGGCAATGATATTTACTCATAAGCGTTCTTATGATCACTCTCCCTTTACTTTTGAGGGATATAGTATCCCTCTCACTGCTCATCATAAATACCTTGGCATAATCTTTGATCACAAACTCACCTGGCAACGTCATATTACTTTGATACGTCAAAAAGTTGATGGATTTATCAAAATTCTTAAAACTGTGGTTCGTCGTAACTGGGGCGCCGATCCCAATACTGCTCTTTCCTTATACAAAGCATCTATACGCTCCATTTTTGATTATTCAGCTCACATAATAGACATCGCTTCAGTTACCTCGCTTATTTCACTCAATACCCTCCAATTTCAAGCTTTACGCCTTTGTATTGGAGCACTTAAGACTACCCCAACCAATGCATTATTAGTGGAAACGAGTGAAGTCCCACTTGTGATAAGGCGTTTACTGCTCTCACAAAAATATCTGGTTAAAAGGCTTGCTTTTTCATCTTCCCCTTTAATTCCAAAGCTACAGCTCTTACATGACTACTATCAACAATGTCCGCCTAGATCGGGACGCGTGCTAGGTATATATACTGCATATACCATTATAAACAGATTCTGCACTTCGATCCTTAGAACTCCTTCCATACCCGTGTATTCTACTCCATTTGCAAGCTTACACTACACACCCACAATAATTTTCTCTCATACATCTTTATTAACAGGATCGTCAGCTATCGCTGATTGCGCCTACCCCATGTCAAAAAGAATGCGCATATCTCCCTCTGTTATCGGTGTAGACTTCTACACAGATGGGGCAAAACACCCCCAAGGAGTCGGTGCTGCTTTTGTTATTAGAGACTCCAACACAATTCAATGTTTTCATCTTCCGACTACTTTCTCCATCTTTTCTGCGGAGTTATTTGCCATTCAACAAGCATTAATTTATATACAACAACATTCCTTGCCAAAAGCTACTATTTATACCGACGCTAAAAGTGTATTACAGGCATTATCCTCTGTTACTCCATCCTTAAATTTATATATTTATACTGTTAAATCCCTACATTATCACCTTGAACAAAATGGCATATATATTACACTCGTATGGATACCGGGACATTCCAATATTCTTGGTAATGATCTAGCGGACACTGCTGCTAAAGAAGCTAGTCGATTCCCCACGCCCCCTCTCACAGTAGCTGTACCCCCTCTTGATTTCTATTCCAGTCTTAAGGACACCGCCTACAGCTCCTGGCAAGATGACGGGAATCAAACTGCACGTTCTAGAGGCACGTATTATTATCAACTACAACCACATATTACCACAAAACCCCGGTTTGCCAAGTGTTCATACACACGTCGACATATCACTAACATAATTCGATTACGTTTCAATCATTCCCTTACGCCGCAATACAAGTTTCGTTTTCATTTAGTTAATCATCCTAACTGCGTATGTGGTGAATTAGAAGGGGATAGTAACCATCTCTTTTTTCAATGTCCTGTCTATTCTGCACCCCGGCGTAAGTTACTCGCTAGCCTGACACGAACGAAAATTCCCTTTCCTACAAGTCTTACTTGTCTATTAGTTGATCTCTCATCTGATATCATTGCAGTTGTTAATCAATTTATTCACGGTGCTCATTTGACCCTCTAATCATTCCACGCTTTTGGTCCTTTAATTACATATTTCACTGGTATATACGTTTATTCACTCATTTTCATTTGATCTTAGTTTTCATTTGGCTCCCGTTATATTTCACTTTAGTTGCTACTGCTTATCTCGCTACTTTCAACAGCTACAATCTTTTGTTACTCCCGTTCCTCGTGCTTCAAACATTACTATACGTAATTACGGTAAATTCGTCTTTCACCAACTAAATCAGAATATTGCGCACTACTGTTTTTAGGATAGTATTCTCATTTCTGCACTAAATTCTCTGGTATAGGCCTATACCTCAACTCCTCCATATTCCTTCAATTAATACTCCCATTAGCTTTAATTTTTTCCCTTCTCCCTACTACATTTTTTCTAAGTGTTTGTCTATCCCAATTGTAGGCCCGGTGTTGTGTTTGAGTAGTAGACAAATCGCCAAGACAGGCCACTTCGGCGTGAAGTTTAGTACCTTTGTGTCCCTGTGCTTTTTTCTGTGTCACACACCCTTATTTTCCCCCTTCTCACCTGCTTTACATTGTTACGTTCCATACAAGAATTTACATGACACGTTCGCAGTTCCATCATATTTACTGGTGCTCCATATATTTTGTTCTCTCCACAAGTTTATACCTATCATTATTGCGTGCTGTTCTGGCTTCCATCTTTGAATGCAGTGCAAGTTTTGGTTGTATATGAACAGTGAACCCTTAGACTGCTTTCAAGACAAAATTTTCTTCAACCCTCTATAATATGTGCAAAATGCACTTATCCTACGTTTTTTGGACTCTATTTGGCGTGTGATCTCCTTTTTATACGCATAGTGGCTGGACGACAGTAAAACAAGTCCATAAGTATCAAGAAGGAGAAGAAGAAGAAGTCTTAAGTAATACATCCTTTTCTAAATTCAGCCTGTTCTACTGACTGTTAGAAATCTAATTTGTACTTCAAGAGTTTGTTTTAAGTGGTTGAACAACATTCAAATATCCGGTTTTGTTTTGAAGTGGCTGGTATGTTGTTAAATAAGGCCAATTTTGTAGCTTATTCCGTTAAGAAAGTTACGGTTGTGATTTATGTCTTTTTACACTGCGTCCACAACCTCTAACATATTGTCGGTAATGTTCAAGTTCAATAATGTACATTTGCTAAATGTATAGATCTCAAGTGAGAATATTAGAAGTTAATATTAATCCTTCTCAGTTTCAGCATTCTACATATTTTTAATATTTAAAGTTATTAGTTTTCTTAAATTTTATTTTTAATTTAGCATTAAAAATGAATACGCATATAACTAGCATGCTTTTTAGAAAACTCCCAGCCTTTGCGTTGCAAGTGCCTGCAAGTTGTGTGTAGTAGCAATCTATCATGTATCTAAATTTTGTGGAATGAGGATTTTTTTTCTGAAGAGCATCGCCGATGAAGAAATGCGGATGGTAGTTAGACAAAAAATTGCAATATTTAGTGTGTAATTTTAATTACCGATATTGTTTTGCTGTGTTATTTACCTCTGTGTGCAATTTTATAGTAAGGCTGTGAATGTTGAGTTATTCATTACTCTGTATGATGCGACATATGGAAATAGGGTTCAAATTCCTGAGAGGTTTCCATTTAGGATATCTGTATCTTCTTTTATCAGTGTTGTTATGGAGATTCTTCTGTATCACATCAATACCCCGCAGCAGCTATTTCTGGTATTTTTTGTGATGATTTAGGTTACTGTCGGCTGTCTTTCTGATTTATTGCTGTGTAAAAGATTTTCAGGAGTGAGTGGTGGTGAGATTGCGTGGGGTCGAATACTAGTATCTGCAGCCCTGAAAAACGTTTCCGTGGTTTCCCCATTTTATCATTAATTAACCTTAATTAATGCCACTGCATACCTAATCTTAACCCTTTACCTTGGAGTTGTTAGTGCAACATTAAACTGCTTTCAGGAATGGAAGAACAATCTTCAGGAAAAGTTCTGGCTATAGAAACTGTAAATGGTAATCAGAACAAGTAAACACGGCACATTTCAGTATTGTCCCCTACATTAAAATGTATAAAATACAAATGAGCATAGTTTCCTGAATAGATATGTGTTTACATAGAAATGTATTCCCTGGCAATGTGTAAGAATCTACAAAATTAGCCACAGGAACAAAGCTTGTATTACGTGTAGGAGAAATTGTAGTATTCATTGTTTGTGCAGTATGTTTACATTTACAGTAAAATATCACAAAGTGACTAATGAACACTGCAATTGGGTGAAGTGAATTCTCTGGGGCACTACTCGAGGTATTCAACATATAAAGTTAAAAATTTCATGATTTTCCCGTATTGAATAGAGAAACACACAATATTAAACAGAAGGAAGGATCCACCTTTCAATACTCCGTTGTTAAGTTGTGATCACTGTGTTAGTTGTTTTTAGACATTTATGACTTAATTTTTGCACTGCTTTGCCAATTGGCTGATGATGACACTTCAAATGTGTTGAAACCGGTCCCAAACGAACAAGTTGTAACCTCTGTTTGGTTCAACTTAAAACGGAGTATTGAAAGGTGGATCCTTCCTTCTGTTTAATATTGTGTGTATTCAACATAGACAATTTTCGTACCACCTGGGAAACAATAAAAACTGCTTAACATTTAAACCACTCGTTTGACATGGAACTCCCTACAAGGGGCTCTCTGTTAAACACCACTTGTTTGTGTCAGTAGACATGACATGCATAGAAAAATAAAGAAAAGGCACTTAAGTAAAGTTTGCTGGCATTGTTCGATGAAATGAGCTGATAGCAGTATTGTATAAACTTTTGTCTTCATTTCAACAGAATTTTCTTCATTTTCCATTTCCAGTCTTCTGGGTAGAAATGTGAATCAAGAACCTCCTCAGTTTTTCTCTCTCCACCACTCATTTCCTTCCTCAAATATTTTTTCTAATTTTACTCCACTCTTCTCTGTACTCTCCTTACCGTATCCATTCACCCCTTTGTGGGCATACTCCGATGTCATTCTCCTATGACTTTCTCTGTAAATACTTACTGTGGAACTCTATCCTCTTCCATTCTCATCATGTGTCCATACCATTTCAGCTTATGTGTCTCTATCTTGCCTTTCAGTTCAGGGAATCCAATTCACTCCCTCATTTCTATGTTTCTGACTTTATCCCTTTATGCCCTCCCTATTATTTCTCTAAATAATTTCATCTTGGCCTCTTGCATTCTGCGTTCATCATGTATTTTTGTTGTCCATGGTGTGTAATACATTGGATGCAAAATTTTCTTGCATTCTGTTGGATGTCCCAGTTACAGACTATACATCTCACACATTGGTAAAACTCATTGGCTTGTTCAAGTCTCTATCCAGTTTCTTAATTTATTTTCCCATCTTCTTCAACTATTCTCCCTGAATACTTGAAGCTTTCCACAACTTCTAATGGTCTTCCATTTACTTCAATATTCCCAATTCCTTCTCTATTAACGCTCGTCACCACTATTATCGTACTCTTTTCCACACTGATTTTTGTTCCATATTCCTCCATCTCCTGATTCCTTACATTATCTTGTTCTTGTCCTTCCATTTCATCTTCTCCACATATTACCGTCTAATCTGCAAAGAGTGAGGCCTTTGCCTCCTTGGTTCCCATTTTTTTGTCGTATACTCTTATGGATTTCATCAATGATTGTAATTAAGATTGGAGGGGATAAAACACATCCATTTTGAAGTTCTGTTTCTACTTTGAACCAGTTTGTTTGTCCTATCTTAGTATTCATACTACTTACTCACTTTTCCTTCATGGCTTTTATAATATGTTCTTCACCTCTCCCTGCCTTCTTTTTTATCAATGCATCTGAGACCACTTGCCATGGTACCCTGACATATGCCTTCTCAATATCGATAAATATCATCACTGAATCCAGCCTAAATTCCCATCTGTTCTCCGTCACGTTCTTTAGGTTGAACAGATTAAAAAAATTTAAAATTATGTTTACACTGAGTAAGGAGTATTACACCATATGTAAGTGAAACACAGATAATAACTGGTGCCAAGAAAAACAGAGTTTGAAGCCTTTTAAATGCCGTGTTATCAGAAGTTCTTGAAGATCATTTTGATAGAACATGTCTCAAATAAAGAGATAGTGAATAAGCTTAATGAGAGGAGAATGGTTTGAGAGAATTTGATCCTGGGAAGGAAAATTTTGATAGAACACTTCTCATAGAACTGTGATCTTGTTCAGTTAGTTTTGAAGCCGATTGCAAAGGATAAAAATGGTAGGAAGATTCCATTATATGGACCCCAGTGTCTGGTAACTTCAGGCAGAAATTGGTCGCGATCATGGACACAGGAGGAACTGCCGAGGATGGAAAAATGTGAGGAGGAAATGAGTTGCAGAAATCGAGAGCAGGGCGACATCAATACGGAGAAGGAAGAAAGAAGAGGGGACTGCGGTGTCAGCGGGCAGGTAGTGAAGACAGCAGAGTCCTTGGTGAGTCAGAACAGCCCAGGAAGGAGTGAATCAACAAGTAGGACACTAGACCGTAGTGAAGTAGATACAGGTAGTGAAGAGGTGACGGGAAGGGAAAGGAGTCAGGGTAGTGACTCAACCTCCCCGAATAGGAGTAATGCAGAAATAAACCTGGAGAGAAAGCAGGCGTTAAATAAGGCGAGATCCTTAAGTTTAAAAGATCTATGGGGTGGGAAAAAAGGCTCTGGCACGGAAAATGGGAAGGATGGGGGGTGAGAGGAAAGAGAGGGATGGGGTGGAGCCAAAAGGAAGAATCACGAGAAGTAAGGGGGGAAGTGGTGAAATGCAGAAGTATAGGGAGGGAGGGGGAGGAAATAAATAACTAGATATGGTGATAGGGATGCTAAATATTGAGGGGTTGATGGGGAAGTTAGGTAATAAGGAAATTGTGGATTTAGTGAAAGATTTTGAGATTATTGCTCTAGTAGAGACGTGGTTAGGGAAGGGGGTTGAAATTACATGGGACGGTTATAGAGTAGTTAACGTGTTAAGGAAAAAATAGGGAAGAGGGGCCGAAACCCAGGGGGCATAGTAGTTTTAATAAGAAATGAGGTAGCTGAATGGGTGGAGACGTTACAGACTAGGGTAGAAGGGGTGGTGTGGTTGAGAGTAAAAATGGGGAAGGGGGCAGCGGAAGCAATTTGTCTGGCACTGCTTTATAACCATCCGAGCGATTCAGTGTATGCAAATAAACATTTTTTTGACAAATTGATTGAAGAAATAAACACAATTAAAGGAATGAATGTAGATGGGATGATTTTATTGGGGGATTGGAATGCGAGAGTGAGCAATAGAGTACCGGTATTTGGCAAAGAAGTAAAAGTAGATGGGGTACTGCAAAGGAAGAGTAAGGATAATGTTGTAAATAGTTATGGAGAAAGGTTATTACAGTTATGTGCTCCAGAACATTTATTTATTTTAAATGGGTGGATGAAGGGGGATAGTGTGGGAGATTTGACGTATATTACAACAAATGGAGTGAGTGTGGTGGACATAGGAATAAGCTCAGAGATAGTGTTAAGGAGAATAATAAGTTTTGAGGTTTTAGAATATGGGTTGACAGAACATATGCCTATCAAAATAAAATTGAGAACTTTGGTTGCTGATGAGAAGGGAAAGATGGAGGAAAGTAAGGAGAGGTATAGGAATGGAGGATGGAAGTATGTATGGGATGATAATACTAAAGAGAAATTAAGACGGCATTTGAAAGAGGAGGGAGATGTAATAACGGTAGGAATTGAAAGGGCGGTAGAAGGGAATGATATGGATAACGTGCTAAAATTAATTGCACTCCCTGTATGGAGGGTGGGGAAGAAAGTGAGGAGAAGGGTAGAGGGAAGAAAGAATAAAATGAATGGATGGTTTGATGAAGACTGTAGGAGAAAACGTGAGGTTGTAATGAGAGCCCTAGCGGAGTTTAGGAAGGAGGGTGTGCAAGAAAAAAGGAAGGAATATTGTAAATTGAGAAGGGAATATAAGGAGGTATTGAATGAGTAGAAAAGAGGATGGAAGGAGGCGGAAGCTGAAAAAATAAATATATATTGTAGAGAGAAGAAATTTGAGAGGATTTGGGAGTCAATAAACAAGATCAGAAGAACGAAACCGGAGGGGAAGGGGGATAAAATAGGAGAAAACGAGTGGGTTAGGCATTTTAAAAGGCTTTTAGAAGGGGAGAGGAAATTGGATAGATAAATAGACAAGTCACAAATTGGAAGGGAACTGGGAGTAGGCATTACAATATTGGATGGGGAGATAACAAGGCAGGAGGTAATTACAGTATTAAAAAATGCTAGAACCAAGGCTGCAGGAGGTGTGAATGGTATTTCCAATAGTGTATGGAAAGAGGTAGGGGCAAATGAACCGATGTTGAGAGGGATTGTGAAATTCTTTAATAGGTTGCTGGAAACGGGGAAATTTCCTAGAGAATGGAGGAAGGGGGTATTATGCCCTATTTATAAGAATAAAGGAGCTAGTAGTGATCCAAACAACTATAGAGGAATTACACTCCTAGACTCGCTGTCAAAGGTGTACACAGGGGTTTTGGCGAATAGGATAACAAATTGGGCGGAACAGTACGGTAGGATATCTGGGTTCCAAAATGGATTTAGGAAAGGATGTAATACAGTTGATAATGTTTGGATTCTGGACACTTTGATTACAAAGTATGTGAGGATAGCAGGGCGTAAATTATTTATAGCAGCGATTGACTTAGAAAAAGCCTTTGATACGGTCAGTAGGGAGGAGCTATTTTTGAGATTAGGGGAGGTTGGAATGTCGAAAAAAATGAGGGTGGCAATTGAAACTATTTATGAAGAAGTGTTTGTGATGATTAAATTGCAGGATGGAAGGTTGAGTAAGTGTTTTGAATCGAAAAGCGGGGTGAGACAGGGATGTGAGCTATCCCCGATATTATTTATATTATTTATAAATAATATTTTAGAGGGTCATGGTGGAGACGCATGGCAGTGCCCTTGGGTAGGGAAAATGGAGGTTCCGGGGTTGCTATTCGCGGATGACCTATTGATTTTGGCTTTGACGGCAAATGGGTTGCAAAAAGGGTTGGACAAGGTAGTTGAATATACTAGGAAATGGTCTCTCAGAGCAAATGTAAGAAAGACTCAGATAATGGTGTGTAGGAAAAGGGGTGGGAGAAAGAATAAGGAAGTCTGGAGGCTAGAGCAGGAAGAAATTAAACTAGGGGGAAAAATTGAGTACCTAGGTGTAATAATTAGTAAGAATGCTTCTTGGAAAAATCAGTGTAAGAAGGCAAAACTTAAAGGAAGAGGAGCGCTTGCGGTAGTAGGGGTATTAGAAAAGAAATTTCCAGACGTTAAATACAAAATTCAGAAAACGGTGTTTAAATCACTGGTAATGGGCAAAATGCTATTTGGGGTTGAAGTATGGGGAATGGAGGAAGACAGGAGTGAACTAAACCAGGTGGTGGCGAAATTTAGCAAGATCATGATGGACCTACCGAATTGTACAGCCAATGCCGGGGCCAGATTAGTCGGTAAAGAATCGATAGAGGTTGAAATAGCTAAGAGGGTGTTCAAGTACTGGATTCGATTGGAGGAAGGGAATGGTGGGGCATTAGTACAAGAAACGTTTAATTTTCAGAAAGGTATGACGAATGAAGGTTACTGGGTGAATAAGTGCAAAAAATGGTTACAAAAGATTGGATTGGGGGTATATGGAGAGGTCTGGGGGGATGGTAGGAATAAATGGGTATGGGGAAGGATAAAGGGAAGACTACTAGATATTGAAAGACAGAGCTTAATAGGGGAATGTAGAGAGAGAGTCTCTTTATCAGTATTAAATAAATTGGTGGAAGTAATAAACCCGAAAACGGAGTTTGAGGGTAGAAGGGATAAGAGAGGTTTGTATTGGTGGCTATTGGGTGTTCCGAGGAATAGGGGATGGGTAGGTAGTGAGAATAGGGATAGATGTGTGTTATGTGGAGAGAAGTGGGAGGACATGCATATTTTTAATCAATGCCGACCTTTGGCGGAGATAAAGATCAAACTACCAAGTAAGAAGGAGCTGAATATGGTAGGGGAAAGCTATAAGATAACATCTTGGTTATGTAGAGAGTGGGAGAAAGGAACGAATATAGCGAAATTCTTAAATGTGGCCAGAGCTATATTTATAAAGAAATTGAGGGAGTAACAGGGGTTGTGCAGATAATGTGGTTCGTGCTGAGGGAGAAAGGTGGAAGGCATTCTGCTCAGAGGAATGGATATCCGCCCTGAGCAGATGCAGGAAGGGTATCATGGTAATCATGATATCAGAAGAGGGGGCTGTAGTGTTAGGGGAAAGGGGGAGAGCACCTTGCCCTGTGGAAAGGTGATCCGCCTGGGGCAAAGGGAAAGCCTGAGAAAATTAGGTAAGCGTTGAGAAAAGGGGAGGTTGAGTAGGTTTGAGGGTAGTGTAAAGCTTAGGTGGAAGTAAAAAAAAGAAAAAAATAATAAATAAATAAAACAAAAAAAGCGAGTTGACTGAGTGAACTAATGGACTTGGAATGGAGTGCTGTCTGTTGGTGTGTAAATGAGGAGTGAAAAAAATGGATTGTTTAAGTGTATTTGTGTGAGGAGGGAGTATAAAGAAGGTATATGTGATAGAATTGAGATAGATTAAGTGTGAATGTAGTTAAGGAGAAAATGTTGGCAGTATGGAAATTTTGAAAGTAGGTCATTAAAAAAAATTTAAATGGTGTAGATGCCTTGATGAGGGGTGTAAAATTGAGGGATTCTTGATGTTTATGTATTAAGTTTAATAGGATGGAAGATATGGGATCTAACAGTTTGATGTAATTGAGGTGTTGTAGACTGAGAAGACGGAGTGAACTAATGGTTTGGAATGGAAACTGTTTGTGTGTAAGTGAAATGTTAAAAAAAAGTCAAATTGTTTTAAGTGCGATGTAAAATGATTGTTAGTTGATGTTTAAGTCTGAAGCTTAATAAGGTGAGACGGTTTGATATGTGAAGTGTGGTGCGGTAGGTGGAGAAGACTGAGTGAACAAATGGACTTCGAATGAAAAAAAAATTGTCTGTGTAAAAAAAAAATATTAATTGTTTTTAGGTGCGTCGATGAGGGATGTTAAATGGTTGTTAGCTGATGTTTAAGTCTTCAGTTTTATAAGGTGAGATGTAGAGAGCGGGAGTAGTGCGTGAGAGGTGAGGGTGACGTATCAAGGGAAGAGGGAGGGGTGGGGACTTGACCCACTCCAAAGAAGTTAGACTTGAGCATTTCTGCACGGAAAGGAAAAGGATAGCGAAGGTAGTGTGCTGACAATGGACAAGAGTATGTGTGACGTACATAGCGGAAGTGTGTTGCAGGCCACCTGTTGGGTCTGGTTTCAGCCAGGGTGGCTTGTAACACATGATAAGGAAAGGAACACAGTGTTTGTCAGCGAGGGTCGGTGAGATACGACACCAGTTCTCACGTGGCAAGGCTGGTGGCTGCTGTAGATGGGTTGGTGGGCGTGTGTTCCATGCCAGGGCTGTTGCAGCGACCAGTCTAATTAATTTTTTTAATTATTTTTTTAGGTGGTAGTCAGGGGTCGGGCTTTGGGTAGTAAGTAGTGCGGTATCGTCCTGCATGTGTGCTGGCTATCCGCGTACGTGTGGGATGATACTGAGTAGATGTAGAGGTAGTAAATGTAGTTAAGTAGTTTTAAGAGAGATGTAGTTGCTATTATTGCTTGTTTTCCTTTGTTTCGCTCTGCCTGTCTTTATTGCCTAAGCCGATGGTGTACACTAGGGTGGGCAATAAAGATATGTATTATTATTATTATTATTATTATTATTATTATTATTATTATTATTATTATTATTATTAATACGATATAAGGTGTCATGTAATACTATTATTTTTTTGCTATTGGCTTTACGTTGCACCAACACAGATATGTCTTATGGCGACGATGGGACAGAAAAGGGCTGGGATTGGGAAGGAAGCGGCCGTGGCCTTAATAAAGGTACAGCCCCAACATTTGCCTGGTGTGAAAATGGGAAACCACGGAAAACTATCTTCAGGACTGCCAACAGTGGGGTTCGAACCCACTATCTCCTGAATACTGGATACTGTCCGCACTTAAGCGACTGCAGCTATCAAGCATGGTCATGTAATACCAGGGGTCCTTTGACTATGATCTTGATATCGACAGATAAGTTAAATTATATTTCCTATGGAAGTGATCACTGTTTTAGAAATCATATAAAACTGCAGGTCCTTAGCTTTGATTGAAGTATCAGTCATAGAAAACTTGAGGTCCTATAGGTACGATCATAATATCAACTGTAATGTAAAATTTCGGGTTTTTTGGTATGATCATAATATTGATGGTCATATAAAATGACATGATTGTTGCTTAGTTTGTTGACAAACACCATAAGTATCAATGACATCAATAAGGTAATATATTTTTCTGGCTTATGTTTCAGTCTAAGGTCAGTGGAAGTAATCAACCATACCAGTACCTTCTAACTACTTCAGTTTGAAGTGCAAAATGGACCTGGAAGCAAAGATCAAAGAGGAAGCAGCCTGGCTTGAAGGAAAAACAACTGTATCACTTGTAAGTCTCATTCCAGATAACTTTATAGAGGTCAGAAATTAACCCTTAATAGCTGAATAAGTTTGGCAGGGGCATAATTTTCTATGTGCTTCCTCAGTATTAACACCAGCAGTCACCAATTGCTGAATGAGCATCTATGTGTAGTACAACTCTGTTTTGCTTATTTGTCTGGGAATACACCACAACGCATTACACAAAGCTGCCAACTCTTAGGAACTTGAGGTTGGGCTTGGATTAGTCTGTACTTTTTACTGTCAGTATCGAAATTACTTTGGTTTAGGGGTTGCACTTTTTTATTTTTCCCCTCTGATTAAATTAGAGGATGGTTGCCAATTGTACTTTAAAAAAACTAATATCCTCCTACACTACTGCACCAGTATTAGCACCACATGTTAAAAATTATTACTCCTGCCATAATTAGTGTAGAAGAAGTTAAATCACAAATCTTTCATTAGTGTTTTTGAGCCTGGATACACCAGTCTGCTAAACGAAATGTCAACACAGGTGTGATTATTCTGGGTTACCCTCACATCCACAATGTGCTGGAAGATATTATGTGTTTTAAGGAACGAGCAGATTTGCCTATGACATACAAGGAATGAAATAGCTCAAAATCTGAATGTACGTTCTCTCAAAATAAGTATTTTGCTCAGATGTTGAATTCTTCTAGAAAGACAGAATAGTGATTAGTTCATTTTATTCCTCAAATACAGGTCAGATTCTATGTTATATAGAGAACCATGTCTGAGAATGATTTCTTTTATATGCCCCTTCTTAGTGGGCTCTGACACTTTAAGGACTTAAGGCACATTAAACAGATTTTTTTCTTTCCTCTTTGTCATTATTTCCCTGTCCTTTTTGTGCATCCTTTTCATCCATTCCTTAGTTCGGCTACTCTTCTCTTCTGTATTGAATGTGTTAAGTTGGCATATTCTAGAACTTGTTACTTTAATTCAATTTTATTAGTTACTTAATTTACATGAGAACATAAGCTTTTAATCACAGTCCCTTCCCCCTGTAGTGCTGACAAGGTTTTATGAATCTAAGAGTGAAATTTAAATGTCTCGTAGTAGATCATAAAAGATCTTCTGAAACTGCAGATATTAACTCCAACACTGCTGATTCTCCACTGACGGTGTCCTCATCTCCTCAGCTCCTCACAGAACATTGGATAACATGCTTATGGTAGTGCAATATTTCATTTCCAGCTGCTTTGACTTTGGGTTACATCACATCTTTCACTGTTATATGACTGTGATAAGTCTGCTTCTTTCATGTTTATGTTTTTTATTTTACACTTGGAAGCATTGAAATATGCTGTTTCAAACAGAACTGTATTAATGTTTTATGTAGCCCCTGTGATCTCAGCAAAACCATAGTAGAGAATGTGATTCCATTATTTCAAGTAATCTTAATCTGTCTATAAACAAACTCTTTGCTGAGAACAAAAAATCATATAGAAATGTAACGCTTCTAATTGGTTCAGACAACTTTTATCATTTGATTGATATGATTGAACATATGAAAACATTTCATACAATTTAGTGTTTATGCCTATGGCTGCGTCCTTCCAAATTATGTGTGAGATAGCCCCCATTCCATCTCTGGTATTATATCTTCTGGTATGGCTAGAAAACGTTTGGCATTTTATATTTTGTTCTCAGTCTCATCCTTTCTCTGACATAAGGAGTGAGCAAGAATAGTAACACCATTCTCAGTACAGCCTTTGGTTATAACAATCCTCTGCTGGTAGAAATCTTCCTTAAACATTAGTGAAATTGTGAAAGAAACTGTAATACTGGAAATGAATGAATTAACATGCTCATTTGTTGGTGACTGTATTTGTAGATGTGTGTTATGAGCATACCTGATATTTCTTATTTTCCACAGGAAAATTTTGAACATGTATCAGAAGTGATAGCTCTGAAAGAAGAAGTTAAATCAGAGTTAACCGAGCCAGAGTCATCGCAGGAAGACTCTGTTGAGGTAATGTATATAATTTGATAATCCATCGTCAGATAATGGAAATGGGTAGAAAATAGCTCAACAGATACCAGGGTTTGATCCATCTTTTTAGTGCACATGATTGATAGTCCTACCGATAATATATTTTTTTATGAGATTGACTGTTTACATATCTAGTTTTCACTTTTCCTTCAAGTTGTTCCACGATCTTGCGTTATGAATTGTGCAGCAGTTAGGATTATTCCAAAGAACTCTACTGTATGTCATTTGGTAGCTGGTATCATTCCTACTAATACTTTTGAATTCGTTAATTAGTTTTGAACACAAAGTAGCTGAAAGGTACATTCTTTTGTTACTGTTACAGAATATTTTACTAGTCGTTTCCAAATGAAACACCTTTGTTATCTTATTGATTATATTAATTATTGTTTTCAAAATAATAATTTATTGATACAAGTTGCAGGTGATATGCTTGTTTACTGTGATTGTTCGCTTGTATACTACACACATTGCAGCCATCTCTTGGCAAGTGAAAAATATTCTTTTTCTCCCTAATGTGGTCTGTGATGGTACTAGTCCATTGTGACTTACAATATTTGTACCGGGAGGTGCACCTCAACCCTGCACATTGAAAAGAAGCGCCTTAGGGAACACTATCTATCGAACAAAACTTGAAACCACTAATGCATTAAGTAGGGACATTGATCAGAAGATGTCACTACTGAATAACTGAGTATGTTATTTTAACATTTCCTAAACTGACTGGATTTCTTTGTTTTGTTTTGGTGTACATCAAAAAGTTTGGATTTTTCTCCATAGATGTCCCCACAAAAAGCTACGGTCATGCACTCTGGTGCAAGGTGGAATAATTACTGATTTAAAGAAGTTTTGGGTTTATAAGTTTTTTCAACTGAATTTACATTCATTTGTTTTGATACTTCATTGTTTTGCAACACTTCCTTCTCATCTCGCCAGCTTTGAAGTCTGGCCAATCACAAAGTTTCTGTATTTATTTTTCAGCTAATCATAAGCTTCTTGTAACTTTTTGAGTATGAGAGGGTGAGGTCAGATTTTGCCCAGAGCCTTCTCGAACCCTCCTGTCGGGTATAAAAACCACGACTTTTTCTAGTTATCTTGTCTTATTCTCGTCAAATTTCTGAGTGTGTGTTAAGACAGGAGGCCTAATTCTTTGGCAGGCAGAACGTCAGCCCAGGTAATGGCCACCAGTTTTCTATATCTGTAGCTGTCTCCTTAAACTCACAGGAGGGGAAGCTTCTAATGTTTAACTATGTAACCATCTGTTTTCAAAAATGTAAGCTTTCATTCTGCAAATGTAAAATTTCATACAGACTTAAACTGTAAATTGGGGATAGAGAGTGTGTTACCCTCTCAAATTCCCCTTCAGTTTATCTTGAGGTGACTACGATTTTGTAACCTTTTTCTTCTGTAAATCACTCATTAACTTCTCTTTCGATTCACCTCAGTTGTGTAGAATTAGCCTCTGCATCATCGGGCCACAAGCCCAAGTAGGGTTTCAAAAGTTGGTTTTCAAGGAGTGCAAGTTTACGACTGCATACATTTTGAGTTTGGACCAGTAATATAACCTGTTGTTCTCTTCCATGAAGGCCCAGTAGTATGGGTAATAGATACCGCTGTGTAAAGGAATTGTAGGTTGTGCCTAGAGATGCCAGAAATTGTATAGTTTTGTGTAATGTTTCCTTGAGTAGGCTGTAAGGAATTGGGAGCACAGCATCCTTGGTTGAATTTAAAGAGCATGTAAACTCTTGTCTGATATTGGTGCAATTTTCAGTCGGGCCTTTGGAAGGCCGTATGTGTAACGTATGGAGCAAGGTGCTCTGGAACTGTGTCTTGGGAGATATCTCTCGTTATCTAACCAAACACAACATTTGTGACATTGTAAACTTGTAAATTGGAGCTGGAAGCTCAAAACTTGTAATTTCCAACCCTTGGATTTCTATTCTTGTTTGCTATTTTGTTCCTTGACCTAGTGAAGAATTTTGTTAAATTTGATATCTGAAAAGAAATATAACCTTTGTTTTAAAGTTTAAATTAATCGTTGATATCGTAGATAGACCCATTAATGCTGACACCTTCTTTCACCTCTCTGCTTTCCACAGATAATCTCGGAACAATATTACTTAAACATGCAATGAATAAATAAGCCATTGAAGTGTTATCTTGCCTTTCTGTTTTATACTTCATAAGGGATAGTGTTTGTGAATAGACCTTGTTAGTTCACCATTACTCACCTGAACATTCGTTACATGAATAATTCATCACTACCAGGATGCACATTTGATCACTGTCATCGTCCACTTCATAGCATGCGTGTCATCTTCTTTTACTATGACTATGTTGCTATGGGGTATTTCATTGCCCATTTATTGAGATATTCATTTCACCATCTCATCCAGGAGTTCTGGGTTAGCTGCTGAAAATATAGCCATGTGGGCAAGGTTGTGATGAGAGAGGAGGTATAATCATGACCAGAGAGTGTAGTAATTGGCTCTCCTATAAGGAAATTGGTTGTAGTTAGGTAAAAAGTGTCAAAATGTTCATCATTTAGTTTTGGTGAGAGGATGTATGTGTTTCAAGAATGGTACATTCTTTGTTGGTGAAGCGATAAGAATCCATCACTTGTCTGGGGTGTTAAATCAGACTCATGACAGCTGCTTCCTAGATTCCACCAAAGTGTGGTGTTGCAGGAGGGATGAAATGCCATATCAGTCCCATGCCTGCAGTTGTGCAAAGAGTTGGTTTTCTGAGGGTTATTTTGTAGGAAGGCCTTGATTTCTGTAGCTGCTCCGTTGAAGTTTGTGCCATTATTGCTGTAAATGTTTAGGGGTTGACCTCTATGAGAACTAAGTTGATAAAGTGCGGAGAGAAATGTTGTTGTGGTGAGATCGGGTATCATGTCTAAGTAGAGAGCCTTATTAGCTAGCAGTCTGGTCTTGTTCGATTTCACACAATTTTTTTATTAGATTTGGGCCAGCATAGTCTGTTCTAGTTTTAAGGAATGGGTATGTCGGGGTTAAAGGCACCATTTGTGTATTTCTCATTAATTATTCCTCTATGTAACACTTTGCATAGAGTAATCAGGATCCTGATTTTTAGTCCCCCAGGCGTGAGATCATGGCTGATGATGCGTATGCAATGGGCGAAACATAAATTAGTATGACACGATGTAACATGTGAGATGTGTATGAGTGTGGCTTCTTTCTGTTCCCCTTTCTGAAGAGATCCTAAACTTGTCTCTCAGAGTGTTGAGTGCCAGGATGAAGTAGTCCAAGGTGTTCTGCCATCATAATTATATTTGTGAGGTGATACAGAATTTCTAATGTTTCCAGTCCGCTAGTATTGGAGTATTGTGCAGTCATCCACTGACAAGAAGATGGCCTTCTTGATCTATGATTGGATTAATAGTCTTTATATGAGTTGTTAGTTTCCTGCACAACATTAATATAATATTTGTGTAAAGGGTTCAACTCCGATACAAACAGTGGACTTTAATTTCACTCCGTGGGTTGTTTACAACAATCTCAGATAATTATATGTTGCAAATCTCATGACTGGTCCATATTGAAATGTACATTAATTCAACGAGGTTACAAAAGTTTATTGAAATCCTCGTATTCAAAACACATTGGCTTCTTAAAATTAAGAATTTCATCTTATTATACTAATTTAATGGGACATGTTTCGCCCATTGCATGTGCATCATCAGCCGTGATCTCATGCCTAAGGGATTAAAATCACGATCCTGATTACTCTAGTCAAAGTGTTACGGAGGAAACTTAGTCCCATGCCTGCAGTTGTGTGAAGAGTTGGTTTTCTGAAGGTTGTTTTACAGAAAGGTCTTGATTTCTTTAGCTACTCTGAAGAAGTTTGTGCCATTATCGCTGTAAATGTTCAGCCTACAGCCAACAGCGCATAAGCTCAATGCTCTGCCCATCTCCTCTCCTCCGCCACACGCCCTTCCAAGAAGTAAGTATAAATAACCACCTAATCGATACTTTATGAATGCCTCAGGGAAAATTGAATAAAATTAAAACTTACAGGACATGTTTCGACCACTTAGTGGTCCTCTTCAGCTGTATAAATAAAGAACTGAAAAGAAAAACATTGACAATAAGCACAAATAAAAGTTCTTTGGAGACTCCTTTGATAAAAATGGAGGTCATCAGAATAGGTCATCTTGCCTCTCGTTCTTGTTTGGAAAAGATGTTTATTCTGCGCTGTCTAGAGGGTCTGTCTTTGAGCGTGACCTGGTGAAGTAACGATGTGATACAGTTTGACAGTTCATGGAAAGCTCTGGAGAGAAGGGAAGTAGGGTTTTATCGTCATCTAAAATAACATGTGAGGGAGGAGATTGGGCTGTGCTTCTGCGATGTCGTGTTTGATTATATCTCTTGTTCGTCTAGTCTGTTTCATGTCTACCCATTCAAAGTATTTGCAAATATTCTCATATAATATGTTTTTATGCTCGTTGTTTTCGTTGAGATTCTCTTCACCGTTTTCCAATTTATCAAGAACGATGTGGATGTTTTCCAGGTTGTTCATAAGATTACCTTTATTAATCAAACAGATAATTTGAAGGTCCTGTTTTATATTGGTGAATTTGTGGTTGGACTCTTTCACATGGGATCCCATGGCAGAGAATCTTTTGTATCTTTCAGCATTGACGTGTTCTTGATATCTAATTGAGAAGTTCCTTCCAGATTGTCCCACGTAAGTTTTTTTACATTGAGCACAAGTCAGCTTATAAATACCCGATTCCTGGAATTCGTCATCTTTAAGTTTATTAGCTTTATTATGACTAATTTTTTCAAGGAAGCTGTCCATGTTGAGTTTCTAACCTATCTGATAAAATGGTTCGTCACGGACGTGGGTGAGTGAGTCTCCTCAGTAATCAAGTGATTTGAAGGTGTTATACAGCAGTGGAAGTGAAAAAACTTGCGGCAGTGTTACGTTTGTATTTATGAATCGTACCAACACATTTTGTTGGTATTGTTCTTCTTCTTCTCCTTCTTCTTCCAAATTTGCATTGTAAACAAAATGGGCCGCCAAAACAACAGACTTAGAAGCCCAGCCACTACCAATGATGCCAACGTAGACCACCTCATGAAGTGCACGCTGGACGACTTTATTAACTCGGACAGCTTCCTTAAAAAAAATTGTGCAGGCCATTTTGACCTGCATAACAGAAATGGTTATAAGAGAACTTGAAAAAAGTTTAATATTTAATGTCGAAGCATTTTCAGAGTTAATCAGAGAAAATCTTAATGAAAAGGAGGTGGAAATCCACAAAATGAAGGAGGATATGGACTCCAAATGTTATTCATTGGAGCAATACAGCAGGAGGAATAATGTAAGATTTTCTTCATCCCCGAATGTTTGAACGAAAACTGAGATGAACTAGTGCTCAGCGTGTGCAAAGCAGTAGGTGCATATGTTACACTTAATGATATTGATAGGTGTCACAGACTAGGTCCTTGATCACCATGGAAAACAAGACCTATCCTATTCAAATTTGTGTCTTATCGCTCATGGCAGAATGTCTTCACTAGGAAAAGGAAACTGAAAGGCTCATCCACAACAATCTGTGAAGATTTTACAGCTACCAGAATGTCGATCATGATGACAGCAATCCAGTGTTTTGGTCTTAGAAACACTTGAACTGACTCAGAAGACATCATAATCAAGAAGGCTGACGGATTGAAATTAAAAGTGTGCCAGTTAAAGGAACTTCCTATGGCATAAGCTTCTCTTGCAGTGCTATTTGATTACTTGACTACGTGAGTCCAAACCCATCGTTAACCATAAGTCACAGCTGAGGAGCTAGCTTTTTTATTTTTTCAAGTAAATTTGTCTATCTATCTATCTATCCATTTACTGTATTTATCTATCTGTCCAAATATCTATTCACTTAATCTGTCTTCTTATCCTACCACCTGTCGATCTACATACTCTTTAATAAAATTTTCCTAACTTGTTCTCTTTTAAGTCAGGCCTCCATATTACGTGTACATAGCTCTAACGTCAACACTACGTAGAAAAAGCTCCTACCTGGGTTTTCTCTATGCCTAATCTGCTGTTGCACATTTTCACTCTTATTATTACTGACAATTTAATTACCTAAAATATGTTAATTGCTGACCATTAATAGGGTGTACTCACATGCTGTGTTTTAGTTTCATTTTAGCAATTGGCAATGCATACCACAAACAGCCATAATCCCTCTGACCATAGCAATATTTTCCCTTGCCACACTTCCCCTTCCTCACCTATCCCATCAACCTGTCTACCTGCTAGTCCATTCACCCTAATCTCCCCCTCCTTGAAGTTACAACTCACATTGTCCAGTCAGCCCTAAATAGACATAAAAGCACACTTCACTTATGTCACCTTAGTGCCAAGAGTTTAGTTTCTCAACTCATATAGATGAACAAAATATGTCATAGAAAGAAAGAGAGCCACCTAATCAATACTAATTTATTAAAATTTTTCTTCTTAATAACAGGACCTGTTTCTACTCTTCACAAGTCATCCTCAGCTGTCATGTACATTCACATTAGAATACATTTTTTTAATAGTTGTACCTTGCCCATAAACATTTCATATTTGACTGACATTAGGTAATATGTTTCAGAGTGAATAATACTGTGTTTTATGTCTATGTTTAGAAAACTATTATATATTAAAGAGATACCACTTTTTGAACACATTAAATGGATTACAACGTATGATAAAACTTTGCTATGTACATATGACCTTGAATTACACTGACTGACAGAGCAAATGCAACACCAAGAAGGAGTGGTCAGAACTTTATACCAATTGCAGGGTAGACTGACGTCACTGAGGTATGCTCATGATGTGAAATGCGCCGCTGTGCTGCGCACGTAGCGAACGATAAATGGCACACGGTGTTGGCGAATGGCCCAATTCGTACCGTGATTTCTCAGACGACAGTCATTGTAGAACGTGTTGTCGTGTGCCACAGGACACGTGTATAGCTAAGAATGCCAGGCCGCCGTCGACGGAGGCATTTCCAGCAGACAGACGACTTTACGAGGGGTATGGTGATCGGGCTGAGAAGGGCAGGTTGGTCGCTTCGTCAAATCGCAGCCGATACCCATAGGGATGTGTCCACGGTGCAGCGCCTGTGGCGAAGATGGTTGGCGCAGGGACATGTGGCACGTGCAAGGGGTCCAGGCGCAGCCCGAGTGACGTCAGCACGCGAGGATCGGCGCATCCGCCGCCAAGCGGTGGCAGCCCCGCACGCCACGTCAACCGCCATTCTTCAGCATGTGCAAGACACCCTGGCTGTTCCAATATCGACCAGAAGAATTTCCCGTCGATTGGTTGAAGGAGGCCTGCACTCCGGCGTCCGCTCAGAAGACTACCATTGACTCCACAGCATAGACGTGCACGCCTGGCATGGTGCCGGGCTAGAGCGACTTGGATGAGGGAATGGCGGAACGTCGTATTTTCCGATGAGTCACGCTTCTGTTCTGTCAGTGATAGTCACCGCAGACGAGTGTGGCGTCGGCGTGGAGAAAGGTCAAATCCGGCAGTAACTGTGGAGCGCCCTACCGCTAGACAACGCGGCATAATGGTTTGGGGCGCTATTGCGTATGATTCCACGTCACCTCTAGTGCGTATTCAAGGCACGTTAAATGCCCACCGCTACGTGCAGCATGTGTTGCGGCCGGTGGCACTCCCGTACCTTCAGGGGCTGCCCAATGCTCTGTTTCAGCAGGATAATACCCGCCTACACTCTGCTCGCATCTCCCAACAGGCTCTACAAGGTGTACAGATGCTTCCGTGGCCAGCGTACTCTCCGGATCTCTCACCAATCGAACACGTGTGGGATCTCATTGGACGCCGTTTGCAAACTCTGCCCCAGCCTCGTACGGACGACCAACTGTGGCAAATGGTTGACAGGGAATGGAGAACCATCCCTCAGGACACCATCCGCACTCTTATTGACTCTGTACCTCGACGTGTTTCTGCGTGCATCGCCGCTCGCGGTGGTCCTACATCCTACTGAGTCGATGCCGTGCGCATTGTGTAACCTGCATATCGGTTTGAAATAAACATCAATTATTAGTTCCGTGCCGTCTCTGTGTTTTCCCCAACTTTCATCCCTATCGAACCACTCCTTCTTGGTGTTGCATTTGCTCTGTCAGTCAGTGTATATCATTAACGTTCAAGTTTTACGAGTAAAACAAGTTCCTAGAATGACTTTGTCATATTACTTTGTTTTTAGTCTTAAGGTCTATATTACTTAATTTGACAAGGTATAAGCCTAATATAAAGTATATTATAAAAGCATACGCAACTACATTTAAGCACATTTTATAGACCTTAAGACTAAAAACACAGCAGGCACAATTTACCAGTCGGTGTTGCACAGAGATATCGATGTTGTCCTGTCTTCAGAACATACTAATGCACATGTCGTATGAATATAGATTTCCTATCTCTAGTCTTTCAAGGTGTTCTGGATTTTATGGACATGAGTGTATTTCAATCATTCACAAAATTTACCAACATCAATAAGTAGATCAGAAGCGATAAGAATCTGCAACAGCAGAAAGTAATAGAAAATATTATTTCAAGAATGAAGTCCCTCTGGAAATGAAATTAACATTTAAAAGAGTTACTTAAAATTTTATGATGGAAGTTGATTTATTCATGGCTGGCAACGTCTCATGATTGGTCCCTTTACCACCCTTTAGGGTTTGGTGGGATCTCTCCTTTAAGTTAGACACTCCGGAAGGAATATCCCTTGCAAGGTGCACCATGATGAAAGTAAAGATACCTCTTGCAAGCAGCATGATGATTCCCCTTCTTCCTTGTCTTGCAGGCTTCTCGTAACAGTAGGCTTCCTCTCTCTCTCTCTCTCTCTCTCTCACACACACAAACACACACACACACACACTCACTCTCTCTCTAACTGAAGCGGCACATTGATATGTGTTTCAACCATGCCTATTTGAATGTCAATCGACACTTAACTTGCGGGTTCAGATGATTTATGCATACCACACGTGTTCTGGAATTAATATAGTCGTGGTTATGTCTTGTAGAAGACAAAATAAAGTGTTCCCTTTATGAGACATCACGACTAATAAACGTCTCTTGGCGAAGAATATCTTGTAGGATTGTAGTGGGAAAGCAAAGTGAAGTTGTGCTCTAACGTAGAGCAGTATGAAATCAGTAGTGTAGGAGCTGAGTAAGTAGAGCGTCGATTACACACTGCTTTTATCAGTTCTTGGCCTAGAAAGTGTGATTAGTTGGAAACCAATCATAATTTTTTTCACGTCTTCTTAAAGTATCATTGTTCGAAACTGTTCTTCTGAAGAGTTCTGAAAACTTGCCGGGCGGTGTTAGCCTTGAAAATGTTAACTGTTCATATCTGTCACATGCTAACCTCCTGACCAATAAGAGAAAAGGAGTAAATCGCCACACGGCCATGCAGCAATGAGCCTAAAGGCGAATTTCTCCAATGTTATCAGATCCTGGCCTTCACCAGAGCTGTTGTAAATGACCCACTGACCGAATTAAATTAGGCTTTTGCAGCAATCTCAATTTTAACTCCAGTTATGCCATTTTTGGTTACAATATGTTGTAGGTGAAAGATTTCTTACCGGGTGAGTTGGCCGTGCGCGTAGAGGCGCGCGGCTGTGAGCTTGCATCCGGGAGATAGTAGGTTCGAATCCCACTATCGGCAGCCCTGAAGATGGTTTCCGTGGTTTCCCATTTTCACACTAGGCAAATGCTGGGGCTGTACCTTAATTAAGGCCACGGCCGCTTCCTTCCAACTCCTAGGCCTTTCCTATCCCATCGTCGCCATTAGACCTATCTGTGTCGGTGCGACGTAAAAGCGCTAGCAAAAAAAAAAAAAAGATTTCTTTCCACAGTATACACTGCTGTATAAATGATGCAGAATTATTAAAAGTGTATTATTTCGATATATTGATGCAGAATTAGTAAAATTGGTTTGTTGAAATCCTGTGTGTGGTATGGAAACTGCATTTGCACTATAAAGTGTTGTGTAGAACTTTAAGGTGAAACTATCTGTAGACTTGTACAGTGCTTATGTAGTGTTATTCTACATTGTTAACAGTTAACTTCTCTGAGATGCCCAGCTATCTTTTAGCTGTTAATGTTAATACTATAATTGGTTTTACAGTAAAATAATGATAATCATTACATTTACTATTTCTTAATTGATATTTCACCCAAGTGTCATTGAAATGTGTTTGATCCAACCCTGTCTCCTCACTTTTTGCGATAAATTGACCTGTGAGTATTTCTCTATGCCCAGATACCTTTGATCCATGATTCCCGTTTACAGCATATACCCTGCAATTTATTAGTATTTTCGTACACTTCTCTTCCAAATATTCCATGCGATAATTCTGGACGTCGGTTTATCTTCACGTGTATGTGTACTTTGTTTCTTAATATGGATAGATCTGTGTTGATGTAGGACAGTCAAAGTTCATAGAACTATTGTGATAAACCTTTTTCTTGATTGTTGTCTCTTTTTCTTTGTCCCTCAGTGAGAGACGTTGCTTGTTGTATCGTGTGGTACCAAATGTTCACATTGTCAAGAAATGTTAGTTGAAGTGAATTGTTTTACTCTAACTGAAGTGCTGTTAGGTTCAACTTGCATTAGCTTGATCACCTCAAGAATCATGTCTTTGGCTGTTCTTCTGAGTAAGGTTCTTTCATGGGGTTACTTCGGAATGTATTGCAAGAATATAAGCATAAATTTGGAAGCATTGTCTAACGTAATTACAATGCCGATAAGCTTGATAAGTCTCTTAAAGGGATTCTTGGTGAAGGGCATACAGAGAAGCTGCGAAGAAGTAAGGGCCACCTCGATCCTAGATCCGAAGAACATACGTGGGCAGCCCATCTTGACTTCAAGGGAGGAAGGCATGCTCTGCATAGAATTTTGGGAATCTACTTTACTCTTTACTTTTCCAAAGTAACCCCATGTATCGTAAAATTTTGGACATGTATATGAAAACTTATGTCCAAATGTGCATGTACATCTGGGGAACTGTGAAAGCTGAATTTCTAAAATAAAAACTTACTTTTTAACGTATTGTTTGAAATTACATATTAATATACTCTCACAGTAAGTATTGGAAGAGAAGGAATTCAAGCAATTGCTTCCTTGTTGTACTGAATAACTGGCCATGTAGCTCTTGGCCTGCATTTATAAGATGCTGGGCTCGAACACACTGTCGACCGCCCTGAAGTGCATGTTTCACATTTTCACAGCAAACAAATGGTGCGAATGTACCTTAATTAAGGCCACAATGCTTCCTTCTCATTCATAGCCATTTTTAGCTCATCATCGCCATATGACATATCTGTGTCGGTGTGAAAGAGAAATGGTAGAAACCATCAAATAAACAATATGCCGTAGGTTATATTCAGTTAACTTTCATTAATACGGCTTAAATTTATGATTATAACTGGCCACTGTTCTTTGACTGATAATTACATTCAAACTATTCACCTTTTTGTCTCTTTGATGTATCAAGGAAACTAAATTTTATGTACATAGTCAAGGAATATTTACGTTCTCATAAGTTCCATAAATTCATACTTTAGGATTATTTGTTGCTTCAGTTAAACTATTGTAGTTAGGATGCATCTAAATGTGGCTTAGAATTATTGTAGAATAATTATTTTATTAGTAAATATCATTCTTGCTTTATTATTACTTAATCTCTTCATTCTATTGTTCCTGTTAACCTGTTGCAATTTGGATAATGTAAGTCCGGTTTAGAATTGAAGTGTAGCTATGTAATTAGATTTTAAGTTGCTCGCTTTGGAAAGGCCAGAAATCTCATGACATCAAAGATGTCTGTGAACTTATCTGCCAGGTTACATCCAGCAGGAATGGTGTTGATTTCATTGTGTGCGCAAGCGTGCAAGATTGAGTTGCTGAGGTTCAGTGCTATTCCGACAGCCTTATGTGAATTACATTCGACGTTGCATCCTCTCGAACTTGTGTTTTCTATGTCACAATCTGGCTGTGATGACCTGGATAAGGAAGAGCATTGGCAGGAACTACGAGGTCATGTTGCAGCGTATCCTGGAGATGAGTTTCCACTTCTCTGTGATGACCTTAATACGCATGATGGTCACTAAGAATTTTTATAGCTGCCATGGTGGTAATACTTTCGGTACCTGATATGATGATGGAGCTCATATTTGAGGTTTCACTTGTGGTGACTGCAGCAAGCAAATTGACCTTATCGTTGTTCAGCACCGTGATCTACGACGAAGAAAGGATGTGAATGTCATATCATCTGACTGTATTACACCTCTGCATAAGGTAGGCATAGCGGATTTAAGGACCTCTATGCCCCTGAAACATCAAATGGTGGAAGCTTAAAACTAGAAGGACACCCTAGCAACAACATAAATTTTCCTCTTGTTGATCTTAATGCATTTGACAACATGTAGACACATTCTACAGATCTTTCACTGCAACCGTCACAGTAAACTTGGGTATGATATAACCTAGTTCCTCTTGTATTGAATATCTAACGTTCCTATGGATGATTGCAGTCCAAGAAGAGTTGTAAGATAAGACGAAGGCAAACTGTATATAAATCTCAATCGAGACGCACTCACTGTAATGACCTGTGTACAAGGTGTATCAGAACTATACTGACAAAGAAATCAGGGATGCTCTTCGTGGAATGTTGAGAATGATGGTGCAGTCAGATTCTCGGGGAAATGTTTCCTTTTGAGGAAATGAAAGTGACCCTGTTAGTTCCGGTCATGCAGTTCAGATTGATGAACTTGCTCTATTTGCTGTGTCAGAGAGTCAGCCGCTGTGCGTCAGAAAAGAGAAGGGAGGGGAAGTGAAATTTGGAGAAATAGGTAATTCTCGATGCGAATGCACAAGTTTCTCGTTCTTCTCGCATAGTCACTTCCACACTCCGGTAGGCACTGTACAGTTTGTTCTACACGAATTGACTACTATGTGATCCCTATAGAAAGAGAAGACATCTTGTAACAAGAATACAGGCAGCTTTCCAAACTGTTCGCCACACACTACACATCCTGGACATAGTCCATAGTCACTCACTACTATGCCATAGTGAACTATACACCAAAGTAGGAGGGGGCCTTATTGAACATACACTGTAATCAAATCATTCGGCGTGTTGATTCCTTCATTCAGTATTTCATTGAGTTTACAATATTATGAGGGAAGGAATACACAATCTTCGAGCATGTTAATTAATATAGAATATTACTGGGACAAACAGACGAGAGGAGAGACAATCTGTGCTTTCCTTGACTAACATGTGTGTCTTAAATACAGTGTGTTCTTTAACTGTGAGTGCAGTTACGGCTATTAGATAAATGGACTGTGGATATTGCCTGTTAGAGACAATAATATTGAAGTCGTATGAGGAAGCATTATCTCTGTTTGCGCATACATTCCACAACGCCTCCCCTACCCTTATCTTCCCTGAAAGGCGGCAGCAGCTCTTCAATTTCAATAGCGCACCAGGAAGTAACAATTTAACCTCATTTTCTCAAAAATATAATTTTTCCCGCCAGTCTGATTGAACCATTATTCTTAACATAATAAGAAGAGCATTCTTGAATTTTTGTGGGTGTAATTCTGATAAGCACTGTACACCACTGAGCTCAAGGGATGAAGAAGAGAACTGTTTTCCATCTGACGAAAATTGACACTAGTACTGAGCACACTGTCTGCATTAGAGACAAAGATGACCAGTGATTAGAGGACAAACAATGAATCCTCAATCATTGGCAACAACCTTTGTAGATATTTCCTGCATTGAATTACCACATCACCCTATTCCTGATTGCAAGTCCCATCTTATGCATCACACGAAAGGAAGTGGAGAGTGCCAGGAGTAGTATGAAGGACCAAAAAGTGCCAGGACCGGATGACCATCCAGCAAACTTCTGGAAGATGAGGCAGTTTACAGAGCTCATTATCAACTGGCTGAGAAGCTTATTCAGTGCCAGAGTTGACTCTGGCTCTGTTCCCAGTCATTGTGCTGTAAACATCCTTGTGCCTATTTTTGAGCAAACTGATGATTCAGCAGAATGTGCAAATTACCATCCAAATTGCACCCAATTGTACATGAGAAGATCTTTTAGAGTAGCCTTCATTATTGACTGCTGCTGCTGCTTGCAAGTTTTCATTCCCCACCCTGATGGGGTGGGGCGGGCCACCTAGAGGGTGTCGCCCTCTCTCTGGCCAGGAGAGATGACGGGGTTGGGAAGGAGTGAAAGAAAGAGGGAGATGGGGGAAAAGGTGGTTTGAATAAGTAAGGGAGACGGGATAAAGGAAGTGTAGGTTCTCTTGCGCTTTATTGACAGATTTACATTGTCTGTGTGTGTTGACAAAGTTGCATACATATATACAGAGCTTTATGGGTGTTTATGAGAGTTACATGAGCGATTTTACACCCAGGTTGCGGATGGTGATGGGATGAAGTGACGGGTTTCGTAAGGTGGAGGGAGAATGTGGAGTGCTAGGATGTGATACAGGGATGAGAAGTTTATCAGGGAGGTGAGTAGGAGACTTAGGAGGTTGGATGGAGGAGGGGGTAGTGGAAAGATTGCAGGTGGGAGTAGTGGATAGTTGCTGGGTGAAAATGGTGGAAAACGGAAGTGTGGACTGGGAGGTTGCTGAGGGGGTGCAGGCCGGGGGCGTGTGCGGTGGCGGGGTGATTTATGTTGGTTAGGAGTTAGGGGCGGAGAGCGGGACGGTTCTATCCGGAGATGTCGACCGTTGAGGTATATCCCTTGGGTGATGAGGCGCTGGACGTCTTCGGGCGTACTAAATATGTAGGGCCATCATCGTTGTAGATCCTAATGGCTTTCTTCACCGGAATTCCTGCTTTTTGGAGTTCTTGAAGGATAGCTATTGGTGATAGATTAGGTTCCACGCCACAGGCAACACAGCTGTATAGGTTGTTCTGGCTGGGCGGTGAAGTTAGCGGTCGTGCATTATCTGGTGTTGGTGGTTGTGTATTGTCTGCTTGAATTGCTGTTGCTTCATTTGGCGGCGTTGTTACTTCTTCCTGCGGGCCCTGAGCGTGGGAGGGTGGGGGTGGTATGCCATTATGGGAGAGGGGTGGGTAGTAGTTGTGGTGGTGGTAGGGGTGTTTGAGGTAAAATGAGAGGAGGTGGAAGTAGTGGTGGTGACGGTGGTGGTGGTGGTCTGGGAGGTGTAAGAAGAGAGCAACTGCTGTGGGTGTGATGTGCCAGTAGTGGGAGTGGCTGTGGCGTACTCCTTCATTAGCCGGTCGAGTAATTTCCCTGGGGTATCTTGCACTCGATGTAGTTGTCCTTGGATATATACCCCACTGTCTAGAGCGTTGTAGACGTCCTCTAGCACCAGATAATATAATAGTAATTCTCTTGTGGGTGTGTCGAGATGATAAAGTCGAGTGGCAGCGTAGACGCCTGTGGGGCGAAGTTCCGTAAGGATGTCATCTGCTGAAATTGCTGGGTCAATATCGTGGGCAATGCAAGTATAGTACATTATGGGGAGGGCCGACTTCCTCTTGGTGTCTGGCCAATTTTGCTTTTTTGGGTCGGCTGGGCGCGTAATTAGAGGTGTGGCGCCACCCGGCCGAAGAAAAAATGTTTGGGGGTGTTTTTAGGGCTATTCAGTCCACGTTCAGAGTTTGGAGATGTGATCTGATCTCCCTTCACTTGTAGAGATTGAAGTCCTTATTGACTGGGTGAAATCGCCGACATTATTGCTATGCAATGCATCTTCATTAAGGGTGTTGGAACAACTCATGCAATTTTCACTGCCAGAATGCTAATTGAAAACAACTGAGAGCACCAGCCAGCAGTGTACATTGTCTTCCTTGATACTGGAATTACTGTCAGCCGTGTTACTACGGCTTGTTGCTGTGCACGGTGTTGAATGTTGACAGATTTAGAGAGGTATGAAGTAGCAATTACACAACATGTGAATGTGTATACTTTATTAGTCGATGGGCATCGCAGCCGTCATTCGTGACGCATACGATATGTTACCAATGGTTTGGTCATGTCCTTTTGCAGTACCTGACGCAGTTGACAATTTCACCTAATCCTTTGAAATTACTTTACAATATCCACTATAAGGAACATTGAATGTAATATACAAAAATTTAAAACTAGAAATGCTTCTGGGATGGGTGAAATTTCTGGGCATATACGAAAGTCAGTTGTTTGAGATATTGATTAGAGTATGTATGAAACAGCTACACCAGACGAATGAATACTTAGTGTAGTAGCACTCTGTGTATAGAGAAAATGTGCTAAACTTAAGGCTAGTAATTACACACTGGTCGTCTTGACTTGTGTTGCATGCAAGCTCTTGGAATGCGTTCTTTCTGATTATGTTATACACATTTAAGAAATTACCAACTGGCTCGATAGAAGGTAGTTCAGATTTAGGAAACATTATTCCACTGAAGCTCATCTTATGGATTCCAGCAGGATATAGCAGATATATTAGATTCAGGAAGTCAAATGTATCACGATTGACATATCCAAGGATTTTCTTAGGGTAGATCTCGGGAAACTACTGACAAAAAATTAGTGCGTTTGGGACAGATAAAACAGTGGCTAAATGGGTGACTATAAAGATATGGCAAAATTATTAAACATTAAAAATTCGAGAATTGAACAGATAAGATGTTACCAATTTTTAAGTTGATGACATTAGTACTTGGTATGCACCCCCTTAGCTTTCATGAGCGACTTGCTTAGACTAGGCATACCCTCAAACAGTATTTTACACTGACCCCTTAAATCGTCATCATGACACCAGATCTGAACGATCTTCTCAATAAAGCCAATTTTTGTCGTTATAATTTTTTGGAGTTTCCTTTGCTATTTTCAAAGGATTTTCTATGGGGTTCATGTCTGGACTGTTTCTGGGCTTTGTTCTTGCATAAAAATCTTATCTTGCATAAAAATAAATTCACTTTGGCCAAACTACTCTTGCACCTGAGCTACCAAACGGGTTCTTAATACTATTCTGGTCACGTCTCATAGTTCCTTCTACAATATATAATCGTCCACAGCCATACCAAGAAAACACACTCCAGACCATCACTGAAGTTGGATGCTTCACTCAATCTGGATGGAATGCTTCTCCTTATCTTCTGACATATTGACTTGTCTCTTCTTCGACAGGAAATACCGATTCGTCACTAAAGCAAACCTGAAATAAATAAAACAAATCAGTGTAGCATTAAATGCAATAAGCTGTATGGTTTAAAAGATGAATTTCATACATTTACTGTGCTGTACGGTTACATCACTTAGATTGGGTTATAATGGAATAATGAATGATAATTTAGGAATTACAGTAATTGTCATGGACTTGCCTGTTTCCATTCATCAGATGACCAATTCTGGAGGGTCTTAGCACACTGGAACCTCTTTACAGCCATAGCAGGAGTAAACTTCGCTTTGCCTTGAGGTCATCTTGCTTTCATTCCAGCATTAAACAGCTCTCGCTTCAGAGTCCTGGCTAATACAAATGACCCATACTCTTCTAATTTCTTACGTAAATCCAAACTAGTAACCTTGCAGTTGTTTACTGACAAATTAATCAGTTTTGCTTCCTCCTTGGGGTTGGTTTCTTCTTCTGGCCACAGTTTCCAACACGTTGTTGACATTTTGTCTTGGGCCGATGACCTTCGATGTTAGCCCCTTAAAACAACAAGCATCATCATCATCATCATCATCACATTTTGTCTTCCCGTTATCTTCACATTTTAAAATTCTACTTACAGATTGCTGTGGTATTTGCAATCTAGAATCTACTTCTTGTTGTGAATGACATTTCTCAAGAAGTAGCTCTCTGTCAGTGCCTTTCTTGGCGAAAGGTCTCTTCGTCTCCCCATAACCTCAAAATTTGAGAGTTCTCTAGAACCTCTCTTAAGAAATATCAATTGAATTCCTGAAGAGTATCAATAATACATGTAATTTACAGAATGCACAGTCTTAACAATAGGTCACATTATTTACTTCCAAACAGCAACAATATTCAGCTAATAAAGATAAACAACAGAATATGCTCACTAACAAAAATGACACAAAACCATGTGATAATGAAATTACATTGTGGTTCTCACTTTAGCCACTGTATGAAAAAATACAATAGTGTGGACCAGGATATCCCAAGTGGAAACTTTGCCTCCAAACAAGTTCAAGGATTAGGCTATAAAGGTTGATAGTTTACATAAAGGTAGAAATATACCTTTTACCATTAAAATTTGGCCTCGTCTGGTGTATTTCTAGAAAATAGAACTCAGAGCATAAGAGTAGGTGAAGCTTTATTTGATCCTGTAACAATTATGGGATTGGGTCCCACAGGGCAGTATTATGAGACCTTTATTTTCTGATATATATAAACAATATGAATAATGAACTGAAATAAGTGATGAGGCTCTTTGTAATAAATAAGTTTCAGGATTTTGAGTAACTGAAAAAGACCTTGACAATATTGTAAGTTGGACATCGTGCAATGCTATATTTGTAAACGTGGTGAAAAGTCAGTTTCTTTGTTTCACAAATAGAAAGAGTCCTCTCCGGTTTCATTATTGTATTGATGGGTGAAATTTCTTCATGGGGATCTCTGTAAGTGCCTAGCTATTCATAATAAGGATATAGCTTCATTATTGTAATCATTTAAACATATTGAAAATAAAATTTACAGATCCCTTAATATGATTATGAGGTTATTTATTCGTTGTAAAGAAGAGGGCATATAAATCTCCAGCAAAGCCACAATGAGAGTGTGAGACCATCACCAGTATTACTTGATTAGAGAACAGGAAATAATCTACAGAAATAGCTCCATTTCTTGCAGGTGATTTCTAACAAAAGAGTTGTGTTACAGAGATGTTGCAAAGTTTCAGCTGGGGAGACTTGGAGAAAGGAAACAAGTTGTTTGATTAAGCAGTATATTCTGAGATGTCATTGGAGAGATGGCTTGGAATGACATTAGTTGATGAATACATTTAAGTCATGTTCTTTAAGTGTAGGAAAGGTCACAACATGAGGATAAGTTTGAATTCAAGGGGACAAATTTTGGCAAATGTTCACTTATAGGAAGATGATTTAGTGATTGAAATAATATGTTTCATATATTTCCACAATCTTTTTTGTATATAAACAACCAACAGCCCTAATTGCTGTGGTTTGATTGATTCATTGATTCATTCATTCATTCATTCATTGATTGGGACATTAACTGATTTATGCTTTTGGTCTTAATGTGATGTACAGAGGGGGGATGATGGATATTTCTATGCTTATCATTTAAGCATTGTCCACTTGTTGGGAAAGTGGTGGGAGTACTGTGGGATTATTTGATATTACAGTGAAGTGTTTTTGGAAAGAAAGTATATAGGAACATAGAAATGAAAAAAGAGGTGACAAGTTAAGTCATATGTAGGAAGATGGAAACAGGGGAATATGAATATAAGAGGATGAAGAATATGGCTAATCATTGTGGAATTAGGGATCAACAGAAAGAGAAACAGAAGCAAGGAATGGTATTGGGTAATGCTTTGGAGATACTGCTTACTATTATTTATTTCCCTAAAATTGTACATGTTCACATACATGAAAGTACCTCCACCCATACATGTATGTGTACATATACTCTGCTGAATATTCACAAATATGTAAGTGATTTTAAATTTACAAATTTGCAATGTTCCTCCCTTTCTGAGCTACTGTGTCTACTGCTCTCCAACAGTGTGTTCCTTTTCATGTTCTTACATCTCATCAATTGTTTGAAAAGCATTGGCAAAAGGGACTCAGGTTAAAACCCAGCAGGTCATTGTGCAAGTTAGGCTCCTAAAAGGGTAAAAAATAAAATAAGTAAATGCAATGTAATTTTTAACCTAATAGAATTTGTATAGTATTATTTGAAGTAGTTGCACAAGTGGTATGTGTGTTGTTTATGTTTGTAAAACAGAAAATATTATGAGTAAGAGTTTGTAAATTCTTTACATTTATTAAGGATGAGCTGTGTGCTTAATAGAAAACAAGAGCAAAAATTTTATAATACTGTTTTTAGGAAATTGTCTTCTTCTCTGTTCTTTTAAAATTTAGTGCTTGATGATAATGTATTTTTGTGTACCATTTGCCACCAAGGTAGACACCTCTCTTGCATTTAATGGGATTTTCATTTGATTGTTCCTTTCCATTATATATTTTTTAAATGGGAGATAAATTAATTATACTCTTCTTGTGCCACTATGAAATTTATTTTCTCAGCTGTTTCTATTTTAGGCCTATATATTTTTATTCCTTACTTCTTTATTCTACTTTTCTTATTTCTTACTGACAGCCTTCCGAAGATACTAAGGAGGAAGTATTCATAGAGGAACAAACTGATGATCAGCTGTTGCCATACATCAAAGAAGAAACAAAGTACGTACACTACAAGTCCTATACAATATGGGATATGTTGTACCTATTCATAGTTGTGTTCAGTAGTGGTTGGTTTATATCCAAAAGTGGCCATTTTCATCAGTTCAATCCTGTCTTTACAAGGTTACTTTTAAAACTAATATCTGAAAATTCTATTGGTTAAAATTATCTAAAATATTCAGGAACTTTAAGGTCATATTTAATGTTCCATCATGTACTCGTAGTTTTATTCAATATATATCTACAAAAAGAATCTCTGGTAAAGCTAGATATTTTTGAAGTGTATTTGTTTACAATACCTTTAAGCAACCATGAAAAAATGTTCTTTCTTTCACTTTCTCTGCATCATTTGTTCATCACATTCTTATCATTTGAAATGCTATCTGAAACTCTTGCTTCCAGATATTCTGAGTAATATTTTTGTACGTTCATGCCAACAGCGACACACAGAAAAAGCGATATTTGTAGATTAAAAATTAAATCTACTAATTCGAAATGGTTAAGTTTTATGTACATTGTAAATAATAAATATTTCAAACTAACATAATCAGTTTCATTAATCAACATAATGATGGCTGAGTTCAATAATGTGATAACTCGAAGAATATCATATTGAAATTATTTGGTTAGATTCCTTTTTTCTGATCATTTCTTTTCTCTTGTGTGTTAAGTCAGATTCCTCCATGTGTGGATGCCAAAGCAGATAATGTGCTGTAGAAATGAAACTTTGAGGTCAGGTATGCTACGTCTTCGGTATCATAGTTTTCAAATAAAACTTGTGCATTGTTGTAAGCACAAAAAATTGTGCTATTGAATTTATGTTCATTCCAGTGATGTGGTCACACTTTCTGAATCATTTTAGTGTTCATTGTCAGTCAGGTGCTTTTAGTGTGTTGATTGCAAACATACTTACACAATTAGTATTAACTAATAAAATGGACAGGTACAAGTGGAGTTTTAAATTTGTGCAGGTTGCCTAAATAAACTCAGAATTCTTCAAGTAAATGAATTTATTTTCTCATAAAAGTAGATAAATAGGCGGTACATTATTGCTTCACGTCCGTAGGTTTACCCTCAAAGTGCCCTACACGTGACCCTCAGGTGGTGCTAAGAAAGCAATAACTGTGGCTGCTGGACCTATCTTTTTAAAGATCCTCCAGCAATAGCAGAAGTATTTCATGGAAATGGCTCTTCTCAGAGCTACCAGACAAGAAACATCGGACCTTTCATCCATGTTTTCGAGCTTAACGTAGAAAGCATCAGCAGAGCAAAATGTGACTACCTGTCCAAAGTTATCCTGAATAATAATATAGATGTTGTGGTTATACATGAAATCCATACAGCCGATAAAGAAGAGTTTCGGAAAAGGGGCCTCATTGATGGTTCCACAGCTCTTGGTGCAACATATCACAGTGCACATGGTATAGCTACTTATGTTCGTAATAATATCCAAGATGCCTCACTGCTCTTTCAAAACGAAGACAAAGATGAAGACATCCATTGTGTTGCTGTGCGAGTGGCACATGTTACTATTTTTAACATTTATAAACCCCCAAACGCACAGTGGTCAGGTACCATACTCCCGACTGCTCAACACCCTGCAGTTTATATAGGCGACTTCAACAGCCATCACGAACTATGGAAGTACTTGAATAACAATGAATGTGGAAAGAAACTCGTAGAATGGACAGAAATGAACAATCTCCATCTGATTTTTTACCCAAAAGATCTTGGTACTATCCAATGAGCTGCATGAAATAGGGATTTCAATCCTGACTTGTGATTTGTTAGCTGCAATGAGGCAGGATAGCCCTTACATACCAGTCGTAAAGTGTTAAGACATTTTCCCCACAGTCAACATGGCCCCATTGTAGTGGACATTGGCATCAAAATTCCTGTTGTACGGTCAATACCACATGCTTGGAGGAACTTCAGAAAAGCAAATTGGTCAACACTCACCACTGAACTGGATAAATGTGTTCGGTGGATTGCTCCCAAGCACAATTAGAAGCGTTTTGTAGATGCAGTTATGATGGAGGCTAAGAAGAGTATGCCATAGAAAAGAATACATCCCTGTTGGAATGCAGATACTGATGTACCCTATAACGAATATCTGCATACTGGTGATGAAGACATAGCTGATGAACTTCTTTCCAGCATGGATACTACACGGATAGAACGGTGGATTGAAACAGTGGAGAATATCGACCTAACTCATTCCAGTAGAAGATCTTGGGGGCACTGCAGAAAACTTGGAGGAAGGACACCTTTGGTGAAGCAACAGCCTGGAGTTACTCCGGATCAAGTAGCATCTCACATCATCACAACTTCCCAAAGTCCATCAGATAAGAAACATACCAAATACATACCGCGCCAGCTCCAAACTCTGGAATCAAGAACACCACGCACCTCAAGGTATTCACAACCGCTTACGGTGCAAGACATCAGTGCTGCTCTCAAAGATGTTAAACCAAGTACAGCTCCAGATTTTGACGACATTCATCCAGAATTTCGCATTCATTTAGGAAAGAATGCAAGAAGTTGGCTGTTAAGGTTTTTTACCAACCTTCTACTGAACAGACAACTCCCGGCAGAATTCAAAGGAACGAAACTGATTTCCATCTTGAAACCAGGTAAGCCTGCCAATGACCCAAGCAGTTATAGACCAGTTGCCCTTCTTTTTGAGAGGCTATTCCACAACAGAATCAGCGCAACTATTTTTCAGCATATTACAGTTGATCAAGCTGGATTCAGGCCAAATCGCAGCTGCTGCGATCAAGTGCTTTCACTGACATTCCACATGGAAGCAGGTTTCCGGAAACAACTCAAGACCTCAGCAGTATTCATTGATCTTACAGCAGCATTTGACGCAGTCTTGAGGGAAGGATTAATTTACAAGCTTCTCCGAATTGTACCCTGTAGGACCATCGTGCAGGTTATAAGCAATATGCTCAATGACAGAAGATTTCGAGTGTGTATGGGAAATAGTATGAGTAGAGAAAGGAAGCCCAAAAATGGATTACCCCAAGGATCGGTACTGTCTCCCCTACTGTTCAATTTGTACATCTCCGATCTCCCAGACACATCATCACAAACATTTTGATATGCTGATATCATAACACTAGCCACTCAACATCGAGACCTTAGTGTGACAGAAGAAGTGCTACAAAGAGACATGATTTCACTTGAAACATACTTCAAGAAATGGCAACTGTGTCCTAACCCTAACAAAACAGAAGTGTCATGTTTTCACCTGAATAATCGCCAAGCTGGCATTAAACTTCACATACGTTTTTGTCACCAAGAACTTCGGCATAGCAGCTATCCCAAATATTTGGGGATTACACTTGATCGCACACTATCTTGCAAACAACATCTTAAGAATCTGTCCAGAAAGCTCAAAACATGTAATATTATCCTTCAGGAATTGTATGGCTCAAGTTGGTGTTCATCAGCAAAGACTTCATGATCTTCTGCTTTGGGACTGGTTTTCTCGTGTTCTGAGTACTGTGCACCAGTTTGGCTGGATAGCCCATATACAAGACTAATTGATACTCAAGTGAATGCTAGCTTGCGGTTAATATCTGGTATTGTCCAATCCACATCCTTTTATTGGCTCCCAATTCTGTCAGGTATAATGCCACCTGTTTTAAAAAGATCAAATGCTCCTATCCGAGAGTTCAAGAAGATAGAAATGAACCCTCAACTGTATGTTTTGGATGATATTCCTGTTCTCAAGGTAACGAGGTTCTGGTCACGATATCCATCTTTGCATGATGCTGTCGCATTGGCTTTATGGGAATTTTCACCCTTTAGAAGAATGGAGAAGTCGCTGGAAAGTTGCCACAGACGGTTCCTTACACAACATCTTTTCTGGTGAATATCATCTACCGCGTAAGATTGGGACCAGTCTGAATCGGGTGAGAACAAATCATGGACGATGCAGGGATGCCCTTTATAAGTGGAAATATATCTCATCACCAGAGTGCGACTGTGGTGCATCTCGGCAGATGAACCCCATATTGTAAGTGAATGTACACGACATTCCTACACAGGTAGCCCAAGTGACTTTTTGGAACCAACACAGGAAGCCATACAGTGGATCACTCAACTGGACATTCTGCTATAAAACATGTTTCTTGTCTGTGTATATTTGTAAATACTATATATTTGTATATATGTATCTAACTTGTTGCCCTATGCTAATAATAATAATAATAATAAGAGGTAAATAACGTAGTGATATAATACTTTCAAAATTGTAATTATTGTCACTGACCTTACACAGTACCACAAGTGTATGTCCTTTTTTTAAACATTTAATGCAGTAGTGTTTTTGAATTGTAGTTGTGACATTGCTAATTAATTTTTTGCTGTCACACCTTTGTTGGTTACTGTGTGAAGTGATCTTTGATAATCCCTGGGAAATGGTTGTAAAGTCTCGGATTGGTGCTCTTAACTAAGCCCTTGTATCAGCACGTCATGCGATGGCTAGTCATAGCCTAAGGTTTGACTTCAAACCAGATTTGTGATGGAAACTACGAATTCTGAATGGTTTATTTGATTTTGTGAGTGGTTAGAGTTTTCTCGGCTCTTATGTGATGCATTGACTTGTTCGTACTGTACATTCACAACCAGTGGCAAGAAATATTCATGTCGGTCCTCAGAACTACCCAGTACCAGCTCACACTCTGTTTCTTTGTAATTCATGTGTAACAGGACACAATAGGCTACGTTAGAGAACAATCTTGTATTATGACCACCAGTAAAAATGTTGCTTATGAATCCTTTTCACACACAAAATCATATTTCTATTTTTGATGGAGTCTAAATTAGCTTTCTACTTTCTAAACATATTTTGTGCAGAGACCAGCAAAGCGACATGCATTTTATGTGTCTTCTTTTTTCTTGGCATATATGGCAGAGGACAGTCCATTGTCTACGTAGCTTAGTCCATTTTACATCATAGATTTTAGATGCTTCTGAAGGATTTAGTCGACCGGACCTGATCTGCTACTTCCCACTTTGTTTTATATCTAACCTCAGGCGCTATTGTTTCCTCACTCTCATTCCAGCAGTCTACAGATATCATGCCGCAACTTAAATGACTTCCTTTAAAATGTCTAAAATATTTGCCATGCCAGTTTGGTATTGATTTTAAGATTCATAAAATTTCCTAATTGCTGACTTGTGGAAATACACGTATTTCTGAGATTACCAATTAGTGATGAGATTACCTTCCATTTGTGGAGAGACACACCGTCCTGAGCTAAATAGTGATGAGGCTTACTTCCGTTTGTGTAGGACACATGGTCCTGAACTAACCACTTAGTTATGTGGCTTCCTTCCAGCTTTAGAGCGTCGAGTGTCACATGGCCCTGAGCTGACCACTTTGTGCCACTCCTCCATGGTCTTCATATTTATAGGCGTGATCGGAGTGAAAATAACAAACTGATTAATATGATCGTCTGCTGTCTATGACGTATGTAAGCTGAAATATGAATTGTAAAATTCTATTCAGGCTAGAATACACTGACGGACTCCCCTCTTTTAGGTACTCATAGAATTTCACCGGATATTCAAACTGTCCTTCCCATTTAACACATATATACCCATTTTTTTTTTTTTTTTTTTTAGTTATAAGTTTTTCTTCACAATGCATTTACAGGAGTCACTTAAACACGAAATGCAGAAGCGTTCAGCCATTCAAACACTATTTTTTGAAAATAAGTATTTATAGATATCGGACATAGGCTTTAGGGGAGAAAATTTGAACATACAATAAACTAATTTGAATGTTAGGATGTGTAAAATATCCTTTGCATTCCATTTTTGTAACAGAATATTCATCAGTCTGCATCTGGTGGCAGGGTCCGGTGTTGTGGTTCATTGACTCCAGTTAGTTCGGTCTCGGGCCATGTCTGCATGTAGTCTTCCAACTTTCAGGCCGTTGTGCACTTTATCAGTCTCTTCTGTCTGGTTCGTCCCTAGTGCCTCTTTTCACCGACTTTCTGTGTAATACTCTGACTTTCCCAATGTATCGTCCTCTACACGCAACACTTGCCCAAACCAGCGCACACGCCTTTCCCCAATTTTCTTCTGGATCGGTGCAATGCCAAAACATTTTCTAATAACATCATTTGAAATGTGATCTAGTCTAGTTATGCCAGCCTTCCACCTAAGCAACTTCGTATCCATGATGCCTATTTTGCGTTCTACCTCTAGAGCTGGGCAGCATTCGTTGCCGTAGAAAACGACAGGATGGATATCGATAGGACAGATATCAGTTCGGTAGAACTTACTTTAGAGATGGCCCTTCGTCCGAAGTTCGAAAGGGTGCCTGTTGTCATTCTCCACTTCAATCAGGCTTTGTATATCCTTAAGTTGACTTCATCAGTAAGTCGGCCATAATCATAGATTGTGGAGCCAATATACTTAACACGTTGAGTGCCGAGCCGATTGTAGCACACTATTCCACTGGTGCCAGGCATGTTTTTGAATTGCATTCCGCTGGTGCCAAAGCAATTGTACGCCTTGTAGTCTGTTTATATAATCTTGGGATGTATTTATATGATGTGCTAAGTAAATATTATCTCACCATACCATGGTCATGTGTGACGCCATATGGTGTCACATCAATTTTTTAGGAAAGATAAAATATAGCGTGACACCATATGGTGTCACAGAATTTTTTGACATGGAATGTGCAATACGAATTTCAAATACGGGATATTTATTTGCTAATTCAAATTAACGCAATATTTATGAAAACCTAGTAAAGTGCAAAACAAGTACTTATATTACATTACATATTGTTGCGAACAGTTTTCTGATAACTCTAAACAATGAAAATATGCGTCTTGGCACGCCCGAGTTCTTGTTACTCGTTGTAATTTTTCACAACTTATTGGCATCGTTGTTCAAACATCGTCCTTTGTACACTTGTTTCATGTGCTATTTTCATATTTACGTTTTGCACATCTGATCGGGAAGTTAAGGGGAACGCGCTAACTATACGCTACCTGGCTGCTAGCGCAGCTCGACGCAGCGCGGTTGGTTCACGTCTGCTGCTTCGCTCCTCCCTACCTCTCCGCCACACTCCGATACTCCCGCGGCACTTCTAATTTTATGACTATTTATTTGTTCAATTTTGGCGTTTAAATTTGCGCTGCGTACATGCAGTTGTCACCTTGGTATTCTACTGCCTCCCACGAATATTCCTACCAAATTTCAACCGAATCCGAGTGTAACACATGTATGTGTTCCCTCGTAAGTCTATTACCAATATCTTCCATTTTTTATATTTTTGCACAACTATATAAACCGAGTGATAATACGTACGTAAACGAGGAATAAACAATGCCTGGCGCGCTTTCTCCTGTGACAATGACCACTGGTCAGTCAGTGGCTTCGGAAGAATACTGTGGCACCACATGGTGACATAGAGTAAAAATACATAGCTGGAATAGACCCTGAAGTTCGCCCTTCACGTAGTACCAATTTTACGCGCATAGATGTCACAGCTGATTATCTACGGTGCATCGCCTGAAACTCAACTGTGCCGCCATATGGCGTCACGCCAACTCTGATTTCAAGAGCGGTGTGCCGCCATATGGCGTCACGCCATCTCAAATTTGAAGACCATCGTGACGCCATATGGCGGCACGTGGCATCCAACGTGTTAAATATCTCTACTCGTGCAATATCTTCAACGTCAACATGCATGGTTCCAACTTCTCGACGATGTAATGCAATGTATTCTGTCTTGTTATTGTTGAGGCGCGGGGCTTATTGCGCTAGTCGATTGTTCCAGTCTTCTGTTTGACGCTGCAGGTCTAGCTTATTCCCTTCAGCCAAATGATATCATTTGCTTAGAGAAGTGTTCATGGTATTGGACTGTGCAGGTTTGTGGTAATTGTGTCCATCACATGAATGAGCTGCAGTGGTGATAAGCCGGGGCCTTGATGGACTCCTACAGTTATGCGGAAGTCATCAGACGCTCCTGCGGCAGCTTGAACACAGCTCATTTTTTCTTTGTAGAGCAATTATACCCTCTCAGCAAGGTGCTCTGGAATGCCATGTACTCGTAGGGCTGACTGACTAGGTCATGAAGTACCTGATGGAAGGGCTTCTAAGGGTCCAGAAATTTGTGATGAAGCCTCTTATTCTTTTCACAGTGTTTCTCAAGTAACAGTCCGGCAGCATGGGTTTCTCCTATTGCGCCACAATTTTACACAAATCCAGCTTGGCTTGTTGTATGTTTGTCTAAATCGCTAATCCTTTTGTCGAAGATTTGTTCTAAGTCTCTCATTGCGAGGCTCAGAAGTATGTTCGGGCCGTAATTAGAAAAATCGCCAGGGCTTCCCTTATTTCTGAATTGATACTCCGTCGCTAGTCTGTTTGTTTTTGACCTTCATTGATGATATGGTTGAAAAGCTTGCTTTAGCCACACTGCTGCATCCCCCCATTGAGAGAAACAAAACTCTGCTGGAAGATAATCGGGACATATGGCTTTCCCTGATTTCATTTCCTTCAGCATAGCCTGGACTTTAGTGACGTCATTTTCGTACGTTGGACCTTCAACAGCGGAGGTGATTAGGATTGGTAGATGCGGAAATTCCATGATTGAAATGATGTTAAAATAGTTCCGCCAGTGTACTCGCGCTTCCCGCCTGTCCAGTAGCAAATCGTCTGTTTCCTCATTGATGCCGTAAAAACGTTGGACTTCTGACGTTTTGCGATGGCTCGATTGGACTAGCCGTTAAAAATTCCGCTAGAATTCGCGCATGTCATGTTTCACATATAGTCCTGCCTACCGGTTTAATTTTGTTACGGCAAATACCTCCTTCATTTTACGAGTGGCTGCCTTGTAGGCATTCCAACGAGCAAGAAACTTGTGGTACAGCTGCTTTTTCAACCGTACTGCATATTTAACATCTTCATTCCTTGGCCATATATGATGTTTAATCCTTCGTTGTCGTCGCCCTGACTTAATTGTTCCAGGAATAGAGCGAAAGGCGTCTTTCGGTTTAGTCCGGCTCACTTCAACTATGGTGATTTGTGACTCTGTAACTTTTGCAACGACGTTAGTCTCCTTCTTCAGGAGCAACCATTTGATCCTAATTTGTCTATATCCTGTGAAGTATTGGGCTCTTGGTGACTTTATCCACAGCTTAGAAGACTGGTCGTTGTTGCATCGCAAGGATTTAATAAGGGACAATTGTTATCTCTAGAACATCTTCGAGATTTCACTCTCTCACAAGGATGTAGTCAATGCGAATTGGATGGGAGCCACTGTAGTACTGAGTAGATGAATATCACTCTTTTTGAACCGTGTGTTTGCGATGATCAGTTTCTACATAATCGCGAATTTGTTGGGCATCGTCGTTCTTTTCTCCATGTCCATGAACGCCATGGACTGTTTGTTCTTCTTTCCTCGGTCCGACACGTCCATTCAGATCAGCGGCAGCGGTCTTCTTGTCAGGCGGTGCCCAGAACGCATCTTTGGTTTCCATGCGCACGTCAGTTTGTGGAGCGTTGCGCTGAATAATTGGAATTTCCTTCTCTCCCCAATGCGGACGAGTTACATCAAGCGATTGTCAAACATTTGCACCTCGGAGACTGAACCGTCAAATTTAGCTGATATGACAATGTCAACACCATGAACTGTCCTTCGGTTTCTGTTGTACACCAGTTAGTAACCACACCTCTTTTCACATGACTTTTCTACATTCCATCTTTTTTCCGCACCTCTCAGATGCATACAAGCCTTCTTTCAAGTGCAGTGGCGTATTCGCTACTTCACCCAAGCATAATTCAATGATGTGATACAAAATGGGAGTACTAGCATGGTTAGCCGTCACAGCCCATGCGACGGTAACCCTAGCATACTTTTCATGCTGACTGGGCACTGCCAATGCGCGTCCCTTCCAGGGGCTGCACTAACCTTGGCTCCGATACCATGAGACATATTTCTGTAATGATGTAACGGCATTATTTTACGGCCGGCTTGTCTTGAAGCATTTAAGTGCTCATGACGGAAGGTAGTAACGCAGCTGCGGACATGGAGAACAGATGCCTTTTGCAGTCACTCCTCTAGAGAAGAAACGCTACCCTCTTTTCTGCATTAACTTCCAGAAATTTAGTGTACCTCTTCCGCCATCTGGTCCCTAGTGAACGTCTCCATCTCCGCCAAAGTTGCCATTAAAGACTTTGTACATGTTTGGTACGCGAGAGCTTTTATATTTTACTCAAGTTCATCGGCAGGCCAGCGGGAAACCCGTATCCGTCACCTGGGAAGCGCCACATGTTACAGCAATATAGTTGGTTGGTGTAGAATATTTATCAATGCTTAACTAAACATTATTTTACTGAAAACTAATTGTGAACCTGATAAATTACTTGTCACAAGAATCACGTATTCACGTAAAGAAGAAGGGTTACTGACTTTTGCACCTTTGCTTGGTGTGATATGCCACAGAACGCATGACATACCATCCAGTGTCGTATTTCCTGCCCCCTGTTGTCTAGTGGTGTCAACATCAATATCTTGTTTGATGATCAAGAGATTTAGTCTGTCATATCTGGAATCAATGTCCCCCTTTCATTTGTCGACTTATTTTCTCCAAAGAGTGCAGTAACAATACATGGTCGAGCCTCCCATTACTTTGCTTGTGTGCCAGTCATGCATCCGTCTGGGCCATGTGAATTCAGTTCATACAGTATGAATTGGAATGTACCAGTCCATGTTACGATATATTTTAGCCTGTGTGATCGATTTTCCCATGTGGCAGTTGTAAGCGGATCTCACCTTTAACCAAGAAATTTGCATTTCCCGCCCTTCTTCCGTAGAATATGTAGAACTACTCTGTGGTGGGGAGACAGGCTCAGAATTAGATGCTATCCAACTATGTTATGAATCCACTAAAAATAATCACGTTGCCAGTGATCTTTTGAAATAAATAGAATAATATTCCTTCTTTTACATAGCAGCAATATCCACTACGGTGCAATTCAACATCTTGTCATCTCGAATTTTGGCTCAAGCCTTGATTTTCATGCTCCTTCTATCCGTATTGTTAAAGTAATACTTGTAAGAATATTCAAGAGCATGATAGGTTGCGTTTGGTTTCAAAATTAGGATATTAGGACATTGTAATAAGACGCTACCACCAATGCCATATTCTGTGATGCCTTCATAATGTCTTTAACAGCAGTGTCTTGAGGAGAAAAGAGAGTATCAATGCTAGCGAGAGAGCCGTCGTATACTTGTTATATTTCAGCTTTGCCAGGATTTCATCAGGATTAGTGGCTACCGTGTTAAATACAGGAATTAAGATGCAGACTGATGTAGTACATGGTAGTAAGTATGAACGTCCTTGTATAAACCTACCGTCCTATATATAGGTTGGCTATGTTTGATTGCACATCAAAGATACATATTTTGGAAAAGCGACACAGTGACATAATAAAATGCTATAGGGATATAACAATGTACAAATACCATATGTATATTTGTGTGACAAAATAACATTCATAAAAGATTAGCCGTGTTTCAACAGATCTTGCTGAATGTCGGCAAACGTTCTCAACTTTATTAATATCTACAGCACAGACATTATCTCAAACAACCTCAAGAACAAGGTCCTTTACAAAAATTATTACTTCCCTGCAACAAAGCGCAGAGTGCTTCAACAAGATCAAAACTCCAAAGCATATGCCGTTCTTTATGTAGAACAGACTACGGATTTCGATAGAATAATATGTGCTGGATTAAAGAGCTTGTATGAGTATTTACCCTTTTAGGCTGGACAACTTCTCATGCTTTCTTCAAATGCGGTTGTCTATTAACTCGTACATTTCTAAACCGTGACAAGTTTCTTGCGCCTGATATCGTGATTAAGAAAAAACGCAACATATTCTGGTAAGAAGTGAGAGCTTTTCAAATTTAACCTCGGATGATGTTTACTCTCAGGAATGTAATGTTTATGAGTATCGAGCTCTCTGCACTGGATATCAGTTATTGGAATGTCCAGTAGCAAATCCCCTGTGTGAGAGTTGTAGTGGATTTGGCTGTTGAACTATTGGTCACATGGTTTTAATTTGTCACTGTAGATCGAGACCCGAGGTGAGCTATAGAGATCATCAACCTCCGGACGGCGGATCATCTAGTTTTAGGTGTAGTGTGTGCAGTGAAGTCCTGGCTAGGAAGTTGGACCTCTTGCGACATCTGAAGAGACACAAGGAAGATCGACCCTTCAAGTGCGATCACTGTGGAAAAGTGTTATGTAGCCGAAGCAGCTTGTCGAAGCACCTCAGGATCCACCCGCTCCAAGTGTGCGGATTTTCTGATAATTGCTTTACAAAGAGGAAAATGCTGACTGGTGACACGCGATTGCATAAAGGTGGGATTATAAACGAATGCTCAGTATCTCATAAAAATTGCAGGAAAATGCCGGACAATATGCGGTCTCACTCGGACGAGAACCGATGCTGCTGCAACGTCTGTGGTAGATCCTTCAGCGGGAAAATACTAGCAGGTCACATGGGTATTCACACAGGCAACATGCCTCACTTGTGCACTGTATGTTGCAAATCATATGTCAAGAAAAGCAGTTTATCTTATCACAAGCTGACTCAAACAGGAGAGAAGCCAAACAGTTGCAATGTCTGTAGCAAGTCATTCATTCAGAAAGGCAGTCTAACCGGTCATATGCGGACCCATACACGCGAGAAGCCATACAATTGCAATGTCTGTGGCAAGTCATTCATACGGAGAGGTAAACTAACGGAACATATGCGTACCCATACAGGCGAGAAGCCTTACAGGTGCAATGTCTGTGGCAAATCATTCATACAGAGAGTTCATCTAACCGAACATATGCGGACCCATACAGGCGAGAAGCCTTTTACCTGCAATGTATGTGGCAAATCATTCATACGGAGAGGTAACCTAACCTTACATATGCGAACCCATACAGGCGAGAAGCCATACAGTTGCAATGTCTGTGGCAAATCATTCACAACGAAAGGAAGTTTAAATGACCATATGCTTACCCATACAGGCGAGAAGCCATACAGATGCAATGTCTGTGGCAAGTCATTCGTGCAGAGAGGTAAACTAACCGAACATATGCGGACCCATACAGGCGAGAAGCCGTACAGTTGCAATGTCTGTGGCAAATCATTCACAACGAAAGGAAGTTTAAATGATCATATGCTTACCCATAGAGGCGAGAAGCCATACAGCTGCAATGTGTGTAGAAAATTATTCATGCAGAGGTGTAAACAAACCGAACATATGCGTACCCATACAGGCCAGAAGCCTTATAATTGCAATGTCTGTGCCAAATCATTCACAAGGAGAGGCAGTCTGACCGATCATATGCATACCCATACAGGCGAGAAGCCAAACAGCTGCAATGTCTGTGGCAAGTCATTCATACGGAGAGGTAAACTTACAGAACATATGCGGAGACATACAGGCAAGTCATAAAGGGAGACAAACTAACCGAGCATATGGGGACCCATACTGGCGAGAAGCCGTACAGGTGCAATGTCTGTGGCGAATTATTCATAAAGAGAATTTAACTAACCGAAGATGTGCTTACCCATACAGGCGAGTCATAAAGAGAAGCAAACTAACCGATCATATGCGGACCCATACAAGCGAGAAGCCTTACTGGTGCAATGTCTGTGGCAAATCATTCACTAGGAAAGGCAGTCTAACCGATCATATGCGGACCCATACAGGCGAGAAGCCAAACAGGTGCAATGTCTGTGGCAAATCATACATACAGAAAAATCTTTCTAACCGGTCACATGGGGACCCATACAGGCGGGAAGCCATACAGCTACAATGTCTGTGGCAAATCATTCATAAAGAGAGGCAAACTAACCGAAGATATGTGGACCCATAAAGGCGAGAAGCCTTACAGGTGCAATGTCTGTGGCAAATCATTCACAAGGAAAGGCAGTCTGACCGATCATATGCTGACCCATACAGGCGAGAAGCCAAACAGTTGCAATGTCTGTGGCAAATCATTCACAAAGAAAGGCAGTCTGACCTAACTGTTCATATGCGGACACAACGTAAGAGAAGCCATACTGTTACAAAGTTTATTCCACTGAAGAACAACTTGTAGTATTCCAGCAAGATATAGCAGATATCCTGGATTCAGGAGGTCAATTGAACTGTATCGCGACTGACCTGTCTAAGGCATTTGATAGGGTAGATCATGGGAGACTACTGGCAAAAATGAGTGCAATTGGACTAGATAAAAGAGTGACTGAATGGGTGGCTCTGTTTTTAGAAGATAGTACTCAGAGAATTATAGTAGGTGAAGCTTTATCTGGCCCTGTAAAAATTAAGAGGGGTATTCTTCATCGCAGTATTATTGGACCTTTATATTTTCTTATATATATCAATGATATGTGTAAAGAAGTGGAATCAAAGATAAGGCTTTTCGCAGATGATGTTATTCTGTACAGAGTAATAACTAAGTTACAAGACTGTGAGCAACTGCAAAATGATCTCGATAATGTTGTCGGGTTGTTGCATTTTCAGATTAAAGCTCGCAAATGAGCTGTTTTCATTCAGCAATGGCTACTATACCCCACCCATATCCAATCCCTCCTTCAACGATAACGTCCCTTCCTCCCCAACATCAATAACCGAACCACCGCCGTCTCAATCTATGTATGTAGGATTGGGACGGCAGTGAACCGTACTGCCGAACCTTACCCCCACCACTACCACGTGAAAGGGTTTGACAGCGGCATAGGTCCTACCCTTCCGAGGGCCCGGCTCAGACTGATTACTTTTCCCTCCACTCGCGTGGGCACGCTGTTGTACATCACGTCACTCACCCTAAGCCCACGTGACGAATACGGCAGCTCCTATTGGTAGAAACATCTCCCGATTGCTATTGGTCGATTTGAGTTTGACAACTTGGACCACGTGGGACGACCACGTTTTTGACGTTTGTGACATTTTGCTTTACTTTGATTTGTATGCGTATATCTGTTATCTTCGTTTGCGTGTTTGAAGATAAAGTACAAGATATTTGAGGTAAGCATCCTTACTGTTCTTGTTTTACTAATCTCCTGAGGCCAGAACATGAAAACATACCACACGAAGGCAAATGAATTTCGGATAATTTGAAACATAAGTGCGGCCAGTATCCAGTATTCGGGAGGTAGTAGGTTCGAACCCCACTATCGGCAGCCCGGAAAATGGTTTTCTGTGGTTTCCCATTTTCACACCAGGCAAATGCTGGGGCTGTACCTTAATTAAGGCCACGGCTGCTTCCTTCCCATTCCTAGGCCTTTCCTGTCCCATCATCGTGATAAGACCTATCTGTGTCGGTGCAACGTAAAGCAACTAGCCTTATCATAGTTGTCCCCCTGTGGGTAGGGGCAGTAGAATAACAGCCACAGCATCCTCTGCCTGCTGCAAGAGACGACTAAAAGGGGTCCCACGTGGGCTCTGTACTTGGGAGCTTGGGTAGGCGACCACGGAGCCCTTAATTGAATTTTGGCACTGCTTCCGCTTATTTGTGCAAGGCTCCCCACTTTCATCTATCCTATCTGATCTACCTCGATCACGACCTGTTCTTTTCTGCCCCCGATTGTATTATGTATGGAGGCCTAGGGAGTCTTATTTTCCTCAAACGGCATGGTCCTTCTTAGCTGATACCATCATTTTTCCTAGTGTTAGCCCCCTTCCATTTCTTCTCTCCGATTACTAATATATATAGGGGATAGTTCCTAGTTGTACTTTCCCTTAAAACAATGAAATAGATTTTAGGCCCTTTTAATCAACAGGCATCATCATCTTAAGCAAGGAGATTTGTGGTGAGGGCAAGATATTTGGTGGCCATGACATATACTAGGAACTGTCCCATCATTCGCCTTACTGCAGGCGAAAGGAAAAACCAATCTCAGGACAGCCAGTGGTAGGGGAACAGCCCGTTTCTGTGTCCGAAATGCAGAGGTGTAGAAACACGGTGTAACCATAGCCACCCCTCCTCTGCTTGGTTGGCCGGTTGGAGTGCATGCTGTCAGACCACAGATCAGCCTACTCTGCAACCATCAACATAGATTTCTGCCTTCGATATACAGCAGGCACAAATGGCACTGTCTGAAGTGAGTTTCCACTGTCTTCAACTGGCATTTCGTCTAGGTCACAGCATAGTCCCTTGCACACCGTAATGTTGTGGAAGTAGCAGCATATTGTTCATAATACTGTACTAAATTAGCAAGCAATTCCTTGGACATAGCTCTTAATAGGTGGAGCTATGTTGTGACTTGGCATGGGAATGTTTTGTGCTGGATCAGCTGCCATATTATTGTATGTAGATCCTGATGCTACATATTTCTGTAAATTTATTAGAACTCCTCTCCTGAGGATGGACTGAAAGGAAGCATTATTTGTACCTCCTGCATGTTGTAAGAGCGAGCAATCACAGAATCTGTAAGCTCTCTCTTGTCTTTTAAACCCTCAAATATATTCATGATTCCATCCTTTTCCATGTAGCAGAAAATTTTTGATATATCCTACTGTCACATAAAATAGAACATTTTTATTGTAAATAGTGTAGATCAATGAATACAAGGGATGCATACAATTTTGTAGCTTGACATTCTTTATCATCTAAATGCAGATGACTGATTGAATGATATGTTGTGTTTTGGTGCAGTATGTAGGAACAGAGTATGTGCTATCATGTCTTGGTGTCTTCAAACACTACTCTGCAAGAGATTTGTCATCCTCTAGTAGATGCAAAAGAAGTACACATCTCAATATTTTTCAGTGTGTGGCCCAAGGTGCCTCTTTTGACAGACTGAAAGATGTATCATATAGTAAGTTCCTTGGGAAAATACAAATGGTGTTGCTGAAAACTTTTGCTGTGTCATTGCAACGTTAAACTGCAATAAGAGAGAAAAGTATTATGTTGTACCTTGTCAGTTCCAGTCTTTCTTTCATAAATGAATGATCTTGTATTTGTGTTGTATTGAATAGTTTTCTGGCCGATGAATATTAATTGATGATTAACACTGCTGAATATAATTTCTACACAATTTTGTACCTGTAACACTGTGGATAGTAAGTAGAATATAGCTCCATAAATCAAAAGATCATGTTTCACTTCAATTTACCTTTGAATCCTACAAACTCCCTCCTTAGCATATGAGTTTCCTTTCATCATTTTGGTTCCTGTATATGGTTTTCTTTCTTACATTGTATTTATATTTTATTTCCTGCATAAGTGGCATATCTTGATACTATTGAATGTTACAGTTGGCTTAAGTAGTGTTAAAGAGGACTGATGTACGAGGGGATATTAGTGTCTATTTCTGTCATAGGTCTTAATCTGAGATAAGGATTGCCAATCCCACTCACCTTCAGGTCACTTCCTTCCTCCCTTTGTGAGTTAGCTTCCTTTTTCCTCAGCAGAAACAAACAAAAGGAGCACAGGCAAAGCCAGTCACTCCGATCCTTGAAGGCTTTGTGAATTAGTAAAAATAAAATATAGCTCCATAATTGAAATAATTATAATAAGCAGCACAAGCTTGTAAGCTTCTTTTCTCCAGCAAAAAATTTATTAATAATAATAATAAAGCACAGCCCAACCTCCAGGTGTATTGTTGTTCAGAATGCAGTATTTCAGAAAAAGGTAACAGAAAGAAGGAAAGAAAGAAAAGTAAATGAAAGAAAAATAGAAGAGAAAAAAAAAAAGAAAAAATATACTTAATATAATATTTAAGAGTGGAGGGGGACGAGAACCTGGGGACCCTCCGCGCGCTAAACGATTTAAATCACCCGCCCGGTAATTTTAGTTCAGCCCTGTTTACACTAGAGGCGCTGGTGTGCAATTCCTGGCGATCTTTTCGCTGCCGTTGCGTTCAGAAGTGAAAAATAACGTTGAGAGTCATCTCTTACTCATTCTCTTTGACCACGTGTAAAGCCCACTAGAGCAGGACTGTATTGATAGTTGATAGTTAGAAATATAACGGGACATTGCACCCAGTGCTGTTTTCAAGACGTGTCGTGTACACTGGAGTTCTCACTGGTAATTCATCCTTTCCTAAATTCAGCCCGTTCTACTGACTGATACAAATCAAATCCGTTCTTTAAGTGTTTGTTTTAAGTGATTACACCGAATTAAAATATCAGGTTCTGTGTCGAGGTGTGAGGTATGTGTTACATAAGACGCGTATTAGGCATTTGTACAGCCTATTCCGTTAATTTATTGTGCTACAGATTTTCTTCATTGAGAAATTGTGACTTTTATCATTTACACTGTGTCCACAATCTCTATTGTCGGTAAGGTTCAAGTTCTATAATTTACTTTTGCGAAAATTATAGATCTCAATTGGGAACAGTAAGAATTTAATACTAATCTTTCTCAGTTTCAGCATTCTACATATTTTTAACATTTAATATTTTTAATTTTCTTAAATTTTGTTTCTACTTAAGCATTAAAACTGTATACACATATAACTGGCATTCTTTTTGAAAACTCCTGGCCTTTGTGTCAGTAGTGCCGCAAATCTCTTCCTCGTGTGTTGTAGCAATATAACGTAACTTACCTTACCTATCAAAATTTTTTTGGAGTGAAGAATTTTTCTGAAGGGCTACGCAGGTGGAGAATTGCGGATATTAGTTTCAGAAAGAAATTACAATATGTAGTGCATAATTTTAATTATTGTGTTGCTGTGTTATTTACCTATGTTTGCAATTTAATAGTGACGCTGTGAATGTTGAGTTGTTCTTTACATTGTAGGCTGCGACATATGGTAGTAGGGTTCGAAATTTTGAGAAGTTTCCGTTTAGGATATCATATGTAGAATTCTTGTTATGGTTATCAGTGTTGTTATGGAGATTCTTCTGCATAGTATCAGTCATAGAAAACTTGAGGTCCAATAGGTATTATGACAATATTAACAGTCATGTAAAATTTTTGGTATGTTGATAATATTGACGGTCATGTAAAATTTCAAGCATAATGCTTAGTCTGTTGACATATAACCTAAGTAGCAATGACTGCAATAAGGTAATATATTTCTCTGGGCTATGTTTCAGTGTAAAATCATTGGAAGTAATCAAGAACCCCAGTAGCTTCTAACTACTTCAGTTGCAGTGTGAAATGGATCTGCAAGTAAAAATCAAAGAGGAACCAGCCTGGCTTGAAAGAACAACAAATGCATCACTTGTGAGTCTCATGGCAAATAACTTTATAGAGATCAGAATTTAACGCTTAGTAGCTGAATAAGTTTGGCAGGGGCATAATTTACTATGTGCTTCCCCAATATTAACCCCAGCAGTCGCCATTTGCTACATGGGCATCTAGGAAAAGTATGTCTCTCTTTTGTTTCTTTGTCTGGGAGTATGTGATAATGTGCTACGCAAGGCAGCCAACTCTTAGGAAGTACAAACAACAGTATTTATATACATCTATAGGTCCAACTAGTGACAGAAACTTTGTTCATGGGGCAAGGAAAGGGGTTCTGGTGGCACATGCCCCCAGATTATGGTCGCCAAGTGGACAATTGGCCTCTAGCATTTACTAGGGAGATGGCAGTGCATGCTATGTTTGATAGTGGCAAAAAGCTGAATTAAAGTTGTGGACTTCATAGTGAAGGAACCTTGGTTAGGTCCAGCTACCAATGAAGTTGTGACAGGCAGCGTTTCAAGATCGAGGCATCAGGACATTTCATGAGCTAAGTACCCATCAAATGACTGTTTGTTTATTGATTACCTCTGGCATTTATTGAAATGGATTTCTGTAGGTTGTATGGTTATGTTTTTATTCTCCATGGTTTGGTAATGGTATCGTTGTGGGATTGACATCATCTCCTATCATACATTATCCAATTTTAGTGCTAGTAGCTGCTGAACTGAAGGACAATAGTGGGTGCTGGATTTAATTCGGTTATGACCAGTAGGTCTTTGAATCTCATAGTGAACATATTTTGCCTCCAAGAGAAATTCCAGGTAAGATTTGCATCATTTAAACTTCTTTACAATGTTACTAATGTTGGGTGATCTCATAGTAAAACTCTGCCTTGGCGGAGAAGCTGTGAAATAATTTTGGAGAAGAAGCGACTTATTGTCATCATCTTTCCTTGCTCTGTCTGTTGCTACTGTAAACACAGTAAATTGTAATCTTCTGAATGTGTGGCTTACAGTTCAGTCTCTCTTCATCTGATAGTTTACATGGTGATGTGATAACGTTCTACTTTCATGTTGGCGAGTGTAATTTGGGTCCATTCTAGAGGTATTTGATGAAGCTGAATATCCCAGCACACGTCTGTAATTATACTGGCATAAAAGTCAATTCCTGCACATCATTCTATACTCTTGACACTTCTTGTTATGTTCTGTTCTTGGGTATATAGAAAAAAAACAATAGCTGTCATCAACAACAACGGAATTCAAAAACTACAATGTGATCCTACAAATAAATTTCAAAACAAAATAAAACAAGCTATCCAGCAAACAGACTTCATTCTCACAGAACAAGAAAAAGAAAGCCTCACCATCAAAAAATCCCAAACTCCCCACAGTAAGAGCCATCCCCAAAATACACAAAAGCTCATGTCCCATTAGACCAATAGTAAATTATGATGTGCTAAGTTACAATTTAAGCTAACAACTGAAAAAATCCTAAAAGAGAAAGTCGCACATAAAGAAGACAGATAAATTAAAACCAGCCTAGAACTAATCAAGCCTGAAAGCGCCCGACTGTTCACTTTGCCTTACGGTCCTTATTGCCCGAAAACACCCAGCTGCATTATCTGCATACGTGTTCAATCTATGCAATAGTTTTGTATTTTTGGTGGTGAATTGTTTATTAGGCATTGATGAACATGCAGTACAATATACTAGCCTTAGGAAATAAAAGAAGAGTGAGAATTTGTCTTGAAGTTGTCTAGGCAACGGTCTTGAACTTCCGCGACTGCTGGTCAGCTGTTTCGTTCTTAAACATGACGGGATTGAATACTGCGGATATTGAGACTGAGCTGAATAACGGCATAAGAAATGACACAGAATTGTTGAGCAGGTTGGAGGAAAATTTTTAGTGAGTAAATAACATATCAACAAAAATAATTTTACTGATTACTGCGATATAAGTGAAAACGGATATCTAGAAATCGGACCTGATGATGATGCGGCTGCAATTCAGATAACACAAACATTTTGTTTCATTATTCAATGATTATACGGATGATGTTGAACCTATCAATAATTTCAAAAGAGTATTATGAAAAATAGGTTATATTTTTACATATGTTAGGCGGAGAGAATCTATTCATTGATATTACCAATTGCGTATATATTAATGCAGCAATCAAACAGGCATTTCAGTAAAATAGAAACAGAATGGGAAGACACTTGCTAGAGGAAATGAAAGTTGATATACAAGGTCACCATTACACTTCCAGAATCTCATCTTTATTGGCTTAGGGGCATTTACACAACATGAGAATTTGACAAATACAGCCTACCTCAGTGTTGAGTATCTCCAGCACGGGTGGGGGTTTGAACCGACAAACTTATGACTCAATGAATAGAGAAATGGACATGATGGTATGTTAAATGTTGTAAAGGATGGCATATTTTCTAATATTATTGAAAATGTGAATACATTGTGATCAATATTTTTTAATGATATTTAACCTTTTCTGAAACGGTGTGCTCTGTTTGAATGTTTCCTAATTAATAGGTTGAAACCTGGGGATAAGCGGAGAAAAAATGTAGGTGGTAAAGGGTTAAAGATACCCTTTGACATCACTAACATGTATACCAACGTAACAAATGATGAATCCATTAAAATTATCGAAAATCTTCATAAAGAAAATACTTCACTGCAGGAAACCAAAGAAATAATTAGCCTTATTAGAACAATGCTACACCAAAATAGCTTTGCATTCACTGACAAGATGTATTGCCACAAAGAAGGGTTAGCCATGGGCTCACCATTATAAGGTATAATAGCAAACATTCTTGTGAATAACTTTGAAAACATCTTCTGAACGTATTAGCATTCAAAAGGAATATTATACTGGAGCAGGTATGTAGGTGACATCATGTGCATATGATAATGACTTCACTAATGTACACCAGTTATTAAACACACTAAATTATTTACAAAATTCCACCAGCTTCACAATGGAGCAAGAATCTAATAAGAAAATAACACCACAATCAGCAGGAATAATGGCCACCTGTCTTACAAAGTGTACAGCAAGCCCACTCAGGTGTTGCATGCTATTGACGAGTCAAACCATGCATACACACTAAAAATAGCAGGATTGAATACAATGTTACACAGAGCTGTTTCCGTACCAATGAGCACAATGAATTTCAATGAAGAGGCACGAATTGTTGAACAAATCATGAAAGAAGACAACCACCCTCCAGGCACAGTAGATAAAATATTAAACAAATAAAAGAAAAGTCCCTGGAAAACCACCACACTTGGTTCTCAACTACATTAATAATAACACATAAAAAGTAGGTTATATCTTTAGGAAACAGGGTTTTAATTAACCTTTAGGATGAACAACACACTGCAGAGACACATCAACAAGTGTACTTAAACAAAAAAGACCCTTTCTCAAAGTCACGATTCTATGAACTCAAGTGCCAAGAACTTAACTGCAATGCCACCTATATAGGTCAGACAAAACAAAATTTCCACACAAGATTCAAAGAACACAATAAACGATCAGATATAATCAGCATTTAGCCTTTGGGGAGCACATGTACGACAGTTCACACTATTTCACAGACATCAACACAGATCTAAAAATTTTACACATTAAAAATAAAATCAAATCTTCGAATATGAGGGAAGCAATCAAGATCTACATCGCAAAAAGTGCTAACGTAACCAACTTAAATGACCATACACACTTAAAAAAATTCCCCGCACATCGCTCTACTCACATAATATCTGGACCATACTTACTCATTAAATTGGCATTTATCACAATAATATCCTATAGATATTCTCTATTTCAATTCCATACATTATTCATCTAAAATCATTCAGTTGCATTCATCCATCTTACATAAAAGTACATTATAACATGAAGTAGGTTAATAACCTTCTCTCCCCTCTCCAGTAAGGAAAGAGTATTCCACAGTGCTCCACTCGTTCCATCCTACTTCCCCCTCTCCTCTCCATGGTACAGTGTACTAGATTTTAACATCCAGTAGGAGATATCCACAGTGTTCGGCACTCCCCTCTCATGCTTCCCTTCCCCTCTCCGTAAGGTTTGTGCTATACTCAAAACTTTCCATTTACCTCTCCATGACCACAGTCCTGAAATAGTATTTGGTGACAACAAAGTTGGCATTGGCAGTCTAGATAAGTTCAGGAGTTTTCTCGATATATTAATACTTGTAAATTTCTAATTTGTCAGTACTGGCTCATATTATCACTGAACTCTCTATCATTGACAAGTTTATGCAACGTAAACAATGCTGTACATATATGCATATTTTGTGTGATTTCATAGAATCTGAGGATGTTCTTGTAGAATGAAACATGTCATTCTTTGTATAATAGAGTGTTTATTTTTTACGGGTATGTTTATAGTGTAATAATTTATGTTAAAATTGTATGTTTGACGAACTAGAAAGTTTTTTGTTACATTTAACTAAGTCTACAATGGAAAGTATGGCTTCATCTTTAACAAAATCTCAATTTCGTGCGTCATTTTATCTTCCTTTACTTAGTTCAGCTTCTGTTCGATTTCTTCTGTATTAAATGGGATAAGTGAGTATATTCTGGAATTTTATACTTTAATTCGCTTTTATTAGTAGACTAACTTGTAATAGAATGTACGCCTTTGATCACAGTCCCTCCTGCACCCCTTTAGTGTCAAAATGTTTCATGAATCCAAGTGAAAAATTTAAAGGTCTCGTAGTATACGAGGGCCATCCGATAAATAGGTTTCCCTATTTTACAAAAAATACAAGCAGGCTATTTACACTTGTGCTGGCCCTGCAGTGTCGGGGTAGCATGCCTGCCTCTTACCCAGAGGCCCCGGGTTCAATTCCTGGCCAGGTCAGGGATTTTTACCTGCATCTGAGGGCTGGTTGGAGGTCTACTCAGCCTATGTGATTAAAATTGAGGAGCTATCTGACAGTGAGATGGTGGCCCTGGTCTAGGAAGTCTAGAATAACGACGGAGAGGATTGTTCGTGCTCACCACATGACACCTCGTAATCTGTAGGCCTTTGGGCTGAGCAGTGGTCACTTGGTAAGCCATGGCCCTACGGGGGCTGTTGCCCCATGGTGCTTGGTTTTATTTACCTTTGGGAAATATTTAATTTTCATTCTACAACTCGTACACTACTTTTCCACATAGTCACTATTTCAGTCCAAACATTTTGTTATCTTGACAGCAGTTTCTTGATACCTTCATCATACCGGGTCGGGTCCCATCTCTGTAGACAGCGGTGCACTTCCTCTTCCACCTCTTCATCAGTTGCAAACCGCTTACCTCCAAGGTGCAACTTGAGTTGTGGATAGAGATGGAAATCACTCGGGGCAAGTTCCGCAGAATAAGGTGGATGGGGAAAAAGGTCCCTTTTGAAGTTCTGCAGCAAATCCTGCGTCCTTTGAGCTGAATGGGCAATATTTTCTGAGACAAGACCGGAACGTTTTCGTTGGATTTCAACTCTGAGCTTCGTAAGGACCGTGCAGGACCTCTCATGTGTAACCACAGTGCATTGGGGCGGTCAGTCAACCAATGCAACATCATTACAGTCCCAAAAGGCAGTAGCCAGAACTATGCCTACAGAGGCTTAGGTCTAACCGGGCAAGTTGGCCATGCAGTTAAGGCCGCGCAGCTGTGAGCTTGCATCTGGGAGATAGTGCGTTCGAACCCCACTGTCGGCAGCCCTGAAGATGGATTTCCGTGGTTTCCCATTTTCATACCAGGTAAGTATTCGGGATGTACCTTAATTAACGCCACAGCTGCTTCCTTCCCACTCCTAGGCTCTTCCTCTCCAATCGTCAACATAAGACCTATTTGTGTCGGTGTGAAGTAAAGTAAATTGTAAAAAAGAGTCTGATGTCTCGGCCCTTTTTATGAGCATGTTCGCCAAGTTTCTTCCATAGCATGCTTTGTGGTTTTGTTTTTAGAGTTGAATAATGCACCGTGCTTTCATCTCCAGTAACAATGCGGGAAGACATTTGATCTCCCTCTCTTTGAAGCATTTGCACGAAAGCTCAGGCTACCTCGTTCTGTTATTGCTTGTGAGCATCAGTAAGAAAACTTGGGACCCATCTTGCACAGACTTTCCAATACTGCAAGACATTCAACAATATCATTGCAATAAAGGACTGCCCAGTTTCCGTACCGGGAGGCAGTAGATTCGTTATGTCATCAGTGCTGAAGCGTTAATCTTCGTCCACCACATTCCGACCTGCAACAGTGGATGTATTGGGGCTTGCGCTGCGCTTGTCATCATGTACATCGTGCTGTCGTTCCAGGAACCATAAATGCCAGCATGCATTTTTCACTATAAACTCACACCAAATGACAATAAATATTGGTAGCCACTTCATTTTTTGCCGTGGAAAAGCGAATAACAGAACAGATTTCACAAGTGGACACGCTTTCAATTGGTAGCTCCATGGCAGGTAGCGCCGTACTGGTGAAAACAGAGCAAGCACGTGCGGTTGAAGATCACCTTACCCCAGCCATATGCCAGTGGAAGTTCCTACAGTACCAACTTAATTCTAAAACATGTGGTTTGCAGAGAAAAAATAGGGAAACTTATTTATTGGATGACCTTCGTAGATCATGAAAGAGCTTCTGAAACTGCAGATGTACACTCCAACACTGATGGTGTTCTCATCCCCACAGTTCTTCACAGAACACTGCATAACATCCTTGTAGTAGTAAAACATTTCATTTGTAGTTGCTTTATGTTTGACCTGCATCACATCTTTCCCTGGTCTATGACTGTGATAAGCCTGCTTCTTTCATGTTCGTTTTTTTATTTTTATACTTGGATGAACAGAACTGTCTCAATGCAGTGTTTATCCCCTGTGAGCTTGGCAAAACCAGATTATAGAAAGTGATTAAAATGTTTCAAGGGATTTTGATCTGTCTGTCTAAACAAAATGTATGTTAAGAGCATAGTATTAATATTTCTCACTGTATGGCAAAAGATTTAGGACAGTTTTAATACTTGGATGTGATTCAAACAACCTCAATGATTTGATAGACATAATTGGATACTTAAAATCAATTAATATAATTTAGTGTTTATGTCTGTGGCAGATTCCTTCCAAAATTTTGTGCGAGATGGTCCCAATTCCATCTCTGGTAGGATATCTTCTGATATGGCTAGAAAATGCTTCTCACTTTATATTTGGTTCTCAGTCTCATGCTTTCTCTGACATTAGGTTTGAACAAGGATGATAACACCATTCTCAGTGCAGCCTTTGGTTTTGAAATACTCTGCTGGTAGAAATCTCTCTTAAACAGTAGTAAAATTTTGAAAGTAACTGTAATACTTCGAAGTAGTAAATTATCATGCTCATTTGTTGGTGACAGTATTTGTAAATGTGTGTTACGTGCATAACTTATGTATCTTATTTTCCACAGGAAAATATTGAAAATATATCAGAAATGATAACACTGAAAAAAGAAGCCAAATCAGAATTAACAGAGCCAGGGCCAATGCAGGAAAAATCACTTGAGGTAATGTACATAATTTGATAAGCCATTGTTAAGTACTGAAAATAGAAAATTGCTGAACAGATATCAGTGGTTGACCCTTCATTTCAATACATATGATTGATACATTTTTTTATGAGATTGACTGTTTACTTACCTAATTTTCACGTTTCCTTCATGTTCTTTAAGATCCTGCATTATGTATCACGCAGCAGTTGGGATAGATCCAAAGACCTCTACTGTATATCATTTGGGAGGTGGTATCATTGTTACTAATATTTTTGACTTAGTGAATATTTTCAAACACGGAGTTGCTATAAGGAGCACTTTTTTGTTACTGTTCCTGGGTATTTTACTAGTTGTTCCAAATGAAACACCATTGTAATCTTGTTGATTATATTAATTATTGACTTCTAGATAATACAATTGGGAACATGCATCATTTTCAAAAATATTTTTTTTGAAAAGTACACCAATGAAATAGTACGTAAACGTATTACATTGTGGTATGTTGCCTTGTTTTCTACCATTAAAAAAATATTTAATAGTGCCTTTCCGCAAGGCGAGTGAAACGGCCTCTGACGTAAGCGGCGCGCTGTGACGTCACGATCCAGTACCGCATGGAGCTCTACCAGCCGTTGTGCATCAGCCGTTGCTAAAAGCCGATTGTTTATTATTCATGATCGCGAATATCTTCAAAATGACAGAAGAAAGGTTCAAAACAGCACAATCAGACAATCTATCATGTGTAAATGTCATCATTCTTGAAAAATAGTGACTTTTGTGGCCGCAGAAATTAGCGGATAACAAGCAAGTTTGTAAGTGGCGTCTTTTATATACGTGCAATGTACTGTAACCCATAGTATTAGGATAACAACGAACCTGGATAGATATCACATCACTTTCAACATTTCCTTCTAGACTGATTCCCCTATTAAAGAATAACATTACATTTTCGGGCTTTCAGCATTAGTAAAGTAAGAAATCGGATTTCAGCACTAACATAAACATATAGGTAGCATTATAGTACTAGTCCGCTTCTGTGGTGTAGTGGTTAATGTGTGCCACTCCCAGAGGCCCGGTTTCGATTCCCGGCTCTGCCATGAAAGTTGAAAACAAATAGTACGAGAGCTGGAACGGGGTCTACTCAGCCTCGGGAGGTCAACGGAATAGAAGGGTTTCAAATCCCACCTCAGCCATCCTCGAAGTGGTTTTTCGTATTTTCCTACTTCTCCTCCAGGCACCTAAGGCCACGGCCGTTTCCTTCCCTCTTCCTTGTCTATCCCTTCCGATCCTCCCATCCTCCAACAAGGCCCCTGTTGAGCATAACAGGTGAAGCCGCCTGGACGAGGTAATGGCCCTCCTCACCAGTTTCATCACCATACTCAAAGTCTCACGTTCCAGGACACTACCCTTGAAGTGGTAGAGGTGAAATCCCTCGCTGAGTCCGAGAGAAAACCAACCCTGAAGGATAAACTGATTAAGAAAGAAAGAAAGATGGAAAGAAAGAAAGATCATAGTACTATAGGGCTATAATCAACCATTCCCAAAAAATATATATATTTATGGTTGGGACAACTGGCCTACCCACTTCCGGGGCCCATGAAAGAGAATTAAATATCTTTGTGGAGGGAAAAAGTTAAACATGATAAAGATAAATATGACTTCATCTAGTTTTCACAAGTCGGGCTGAGTGGTTCAGACTGTTGAGGTGCTGGCCTTCTGACCCCAACTTGGCAGGTTCGATCCTGGTTCAGTCCGGTGGTAGTTGAAGGTGCTCAAATACGTCAGCCTCGTGTCGGTAGATTTACTGGCACGTAAAATAACTCCTGCAGGACTAAATTCCTGCACATGGGCGTCTCCGAAAATCGTAGACGTAGTTAGCGGGGCGTGAAGCCAGTAACATTAATTACATTTGGCTTTTAACCAGCTGAGCATATCAGGAAAGAAAAGTGTCCTGGTGACATTTTAGTCGCTCAATACAGGAATGTCTTTGGGTGCTGTGACTTTTACTTTTTTTTCTTTTTTTGCTGTTTGCTTTACGTCACACCGTCACATATAGGTCTTGTGGCGACAATGGGACAGGAAAGGCCTAGGAATGGGAACAAAGCGGCCGTGGTCTTAGGTACAGCCTCAGCATTTGCCTGGTGTGAAAATGGGAAACCACGGAAAACCATCTTCAGGGCTGCCGGCAGTGGGGTTCAAAACCCACTATCTCCCGGATGCAAGCTCACAGCTGCGCACTCCTAACCGCACGGCCAACTCGCGCGGTATTTTTACCCTTCCCTTCGGTTTATTGACTTGGCTTGTATAACCTAAAACTTAGGCTAAGTTGGATTATATTTTAAACACCTACATCACTACTTTCACCTGTGTGCAATTATGTTATTTATTTCATTAATATTATGATAATTATTATAATTGAGCATTGTTAACTTATAAGACTCCAACAGACAAACATTGGTTTTGTGTAGAGTTATACATTTGTTAAATTCACGTTGTTTCCTTTCATGATGTACACGCCTATTCTTTGTTACATTATAGAGTATTTAGATATAGCCTAAATTTCTTTACCAATTAAGCTCTTCAATAAAGACATACATAACTGTCCCATGCCACGATATATTGGTAGAATTAGAGCTGTCAAAATGGTTCATAACCCCTTTGATTTATTATCTTGACATGGATCACCCAAAACATAGGTTAGGTTTGGAGAATACTTTAATAATCAGCATTATTTAATGCACTGTTTATTACTTTCATATTCCAAGATGTAATTGAAGCATTTAAATAAAGCATCATACATTAAAATTTAAAGTTTTACCACTAGAACAGCTGACATGGAAAAGTGATTTGAAAATTCAAACAAATTCATCTTACGTTAAAATCTTTAAAAAAATAAACTGTAGACTTTTCCGATATATCACCAGCATTTCTCCAGCTCGCCAAAATCCATTTCTCCCTAGTTTTAGCGTCTTTGAAACGTTTATAAACAATTTGTTTGGGATGGTATGCGATGTGCTATTGCACATCGGAACTCTACACCATTTATAAGTTTTCTGCCTCACTGTCTGCGCAGGATTCATTTTAAGTCTAAAATATACCACTCAGATTATTATCCAATGTATAGACCTCGAATTTAACCATACTAGATACTAACGTCAAGTAGAAGTACGCGAAGTGTATCCTGCTTCTCACAGCACACTACGTGTTATTTCGTCTGCTAATTCAGTCAACCTGTACGATGACGTCAGGCCAATGAGATCGCGTACTTGCGTGACGTGACATTTTCGTAGATTTTTATCATGTTTGGAGTTATTATTTGTACATTCTGATCACATTTTTGAATTCTGCATGCAATTTTGAATCAGATTAGCATATTTTTAATTAAAATCCCGGATCATGCATGTTCCCTATTATTTGTAGATAAAAGTTGCAGGTGATTGCTTGCTTACTGTCAGAATTCACTTACGTACTACACACATTGTAGCCATCTTGTGGCAAGTAGAATACATTCTTCTCCTTCCTAATGTGGTCTGTGATGATACTAGTCTATGGTGACTTATAATATTGCTTAAACTTTCAATGAATAAATGAGCCCTTCAAGAGTGATCTTGCCTTTCTGTTTCATATGTGGTAAAGGACAGTGTTTGTGAATAGGCTTTGTATGTTCCCCATTACTCACCTGAACATTTGTTACATGAATTAGGATACACATTTGATCACTGCCATCGTCCACTGCATAGCATGTGACTATGTTGTTATGGGGTATTTATTGGGATATTTAATTGACAATCTCTTTCAGGATTTCTGGGTTGGCTGCTGAATATACAGCCATCTGGATAATGAGAGAGGAAGTACAATCATGATCAGGGAGTGTAGTATTTTTCTCTCCTACAAGGAAATTGGATGTAGTTAGGTAAGAAGTGTCAAAAGGGTCGTCATTTAACTTTAGTGAGGAGATGTGATTATGTGTTGTAAGAGTGGTCCATTCTTTGTTGGTCAAGAAATAAGAATTCATCACTCTTCTAAGGTGATATATCAGACTGTTGACAGCTGCTTCTCATTTTCTATCAAAATATAATGCTGCAGGAGGGATGGAATGCTGTATCAGTCCCATGCCTGCAGTTGTAGGGAAGAGCTGGTTTTTCTCAGGATTGTTTTTCAGAAAGCCCTTGATTTCCTTAGCTGCTCTGAAGAAGTTTGTGCCATTATCAGTGTAAATGTTCAGGGCGGTGACCTATGTGAAAATAAGTGAACAAAGAGAGGCGAGCAATGTAGTTGTTGTGATATCAGGTATCATGTCTATGTAGAGAGACTTGGTAGCTAGGCAGTCTGGTCTTGTTTCATCTCACGCCAATGTTTATGAGAATTGAGCCAGCATAGTCTATTCTAGTGTTAAGAAATGGGTACACGCACACTTTGTGTATTTCGCGTTAATTGTTCAGAAGTACCTGCATTCAACTTACGACCCTTGAGACGTGCATAAATGGTGCTTCTTTACCGTCCCCCCTTGCTGATGGGATCCGAAACTTGCCTCTCAGAGATGTGACTAAGGGTTGAGTGCCATAATGAAGTAGTCGAAGTTGTTCCGCAATGATAATTAGATTAGTGAGATGATGATATATATACAGAATGATCTAATATTTCCTCCCCACTAGAATTAAGGTATTGTGCAGTCTTCTGCCGACAAGGAGATGGCTTCTTGATCTATGATTATGGTTATAATCAATATGATTTAATATTTTCTACAGAACATTAATGCAACATTTGAGTGGAGGGTTCAACTCCGATATGAACAGTGGACTTGAATTTCACTCTTGTTTATAACAATCTGAGATAAATCAAAAACAATATGCAGCTACTCTATGTACCTTTTTTAATCTTGAAACTTTTGATATGAATAAGTCATCATCAAATCTCTAAAAGCATTTGTGGCATTTTAGAAGTGGGAGATTAATTCGAACATCACGTTTTCATTTATTCCTACTCAAAGGATCTTGATTCAACCATCCAGAACTATGCCAACAAACTGTATTGTTGACAATTGTGTTCAAATGTGGTCGTCTGGACACTAAGTCAGCGGGTTTCTCTTTGGCCGGCACATGGTGCCACTCATTTGTATCTTTAGCAACTTCAAACTGGGAGCCTTTAATGTTTTCTTTGAATAGTCTTGTCAAGAGAAAGAGGTTGTTGGTTAGGAAATGTCTGTTCTGTTTAATGAAACTAATTGTAAATGTTAGTGACACTCTCACTGATCTTTGTAATATTTCGTTTGTGTTTGGTTGTGAATTACCTTTTGATTTTTTTTGTGTTGTACTGTTTGTAAGTTGTTGTGCCTTGTCTTTCAATACATCCGAAGTAGCCAGTTCTTGTTCATGCACTAGTGTCCTTGTATTTTCCTGACTGCTTGTGCATTATTTATATCTTACCCCTGTTGTACAATCCATAGTATAACCTTTCTTGGCCAGCACGTGCATATGTCTCTTTGATGTTCGTAAGTAATTGTACTAACCTGTCCATCAGAGATTCATCTCAATGTTGTGTTTTGGAGAACTGGTTAGTTTTTATGAGTTTGCTGATACATTATTAAATGGTGTATGAAAATTTGAGTTCTTATGAATAGGTCCGTTTGAGGAGTATGCAAAATGGGATCAGCAAGTGTTAAGTCTCTAGGAATGTTCCGGTAGGAAATTATCATTGTTGAAATTGTGGTTCTTTTTCAGAAGCTCACTAGCCAGGGTAAAGTCAGTGATGAAATTGTCTGTAGTGACGTTTCTCCCTGTTCCCTCAATATCTTTGACAAGTCTCAATACCACATTCCTTCCATTGTTCACTTCTCTCTCTCTGTTTACTGGTGTAGCGTTGTCAACTGTAGAGGCGCACACATAAACCGTGCCCAAATCCGAGAGGAGCCATAATTTTGTTCCATATTTTCCTCTTGGTTCGGTAGATAAATACTGCTTAAAGAGGCATTTTCCCTAAAGGAAGCCAGCTGTTCATCCACAGTATTATTTTCATATGGAACAAACACTTTAGGTAGTTGTGAAACGAACATGTCATGAACTTCTCTTTTTGCTGTTAAATTGCCATTACATCTATGAGCTGGTCTCTCTTCCTTATTATCGAAGCTCAAAACTGGGTTATCATTTAGGACAGTTGAAGAGATATTGTAGCTTGAAGGATAGGGTGACTGCTTAAAGAGGCATTTTCCCTAAAGGAAGCCAGCTGTTCATCCACAGTATTATTTTCATATGGAACAAACACTTTAGGTAGTTGTGAGACGAACATGTCATAAACTTCTCTTTTTGCTGTTAACTTGCCATTACATCTATGGGCTGGTCTCTCTTCCTTATGATCGAAGCTCAAAACTGGGTTATCATTTAGGACAGTTGAAGAGATATTGTAGCTCGAAGGATAGGGTGACCGTCTGCTTCATTCCATACTTCTAGAAGTGATTTGCCCACTGATTTGTAGACTCCAGCAAAATCAAGCTTGCAAATATAGATAACTGCATGTTATTGTTGATTGTGATTAGTAGCAGCTAACAAAAAAACAGAAACCGCTATTGTTTCCAAATTGTGTAAATCGTACATATCTAGAAATGCTTCAAACTCTATCAAAGAAATGGGCTTGTAGCTTACCCTTTATCTGCAAAAACCCTCTTCATTTCAAAATTTGTGTCTCATAAAGTGGTTTCCAGCATTTTATCAATGATGAATAACTTCATTGCCAACATCTGGGATCACCTGTCCTCTGAAGAGCATATCTCGTGGATCCAGGTGCAATTCTCATTATGTTACTCAATCTGGAATATGTATAATTGAAATTTACGTTTCTCTGAAGTATTATTAATATAAACAACTAAAATATTGAAGAGCATATAGGCCTATAGATATAGGTCCATGATGTAAATGAAGCAATAGCATTGTTCATATTACAGTGCAACCCCAGTTTTGTGTGACCTCGGTTTAGCATAAACCCGCATTTAATGGAAGAACTTTCAGGTCCTGAAAATTATTCCATAAGAGCAATGCAATTTTATATTCAACTTTACATAATTCAAAATACTGTAGGGCAAAACTCGCATTTAGCGTTAAGGAAATGATAAAATTTTCCTATATTTCTATTCATTTTGGTTATGGGACATTAAGAACCACTGCAAAAGACGTCATAAGCTTGCTAAGGATGATTCAAGGCAGAAGAGGAATTTGGAGCATGGGCACTTAGAGCTAAAGTGAGATGTCTGACTCTGATTGACATCTGTTCGCGGCCGATGTAGTAGAACAGAACCCCCGTTTTAATGACAATGTTATTATAATCTATGAAAATTCCTGTATTAATCTGTGCAATATCGTTTAGTTACAATACAATGAGAATCCTTTTACCGTTTCATACATTATCACAGGCAAATTCAGGGATGTTAGTTTTCATCCATTACCAATATTCATACACTCTACCCCAGGGTTTATATTGAATGTGATCAATCATCTTCTGTGTTGATTCATTGCTACGCATGAGTGAATTGATCTTGAGTGAGTCTGAGGTCTTCTCACAACACAGACTGGTGTATTAAACATAGGGATAACATATTTTTGCAAAGTGCAATGACAGCACTTGTTAACTCTTAGAAATAAAAGCTGAAGTAAAAGATTCCTTAATTTACTATGTTCTGAAATTAAATAAGAATGTGATACTTCTCAAGATACAGTGGTGTGCATAACTAATTTCAGAGGTTAGGTTATGTACTTGCGCATCTTGTTAAATTTCAGAATGGCTGTTCCCTTGTACGTTTATAGTAAAATTGTTATTATTCTACAGGGAGCTTGAAATTTATTTTTATAAAATGTGCACGGTAAACCTATGTTACAAAGAAACAATAACAGTAAAAATTTCCACCTATTTGATATTTGCATTAAGCAAATCAATTAATCATACACAGTACATGTTTCATTCCATTTTGGAACATCCTCAGCTGTATTACATTGCTTAGGTGAAAACACTAAGTATTTATCTTTTTAAGAATATCTCAAACAGGTACCGTGTTTTTCTTAAAATCTACGTAAATTTAAAATTTGCAATAAATTAAAATGAATGTGGATGGTTGAATGGGGTCGAAGGCTGCATTAGCTGTGCTCCTCCAAGGACATAGTAGATTTTAGCAACAAGACTATGGGGAAGCTCTTTTATTAATAGTAAAACAGCAATCAGCTTCAGGGATCCTGAACTAACCAAATTCAATAGATATTTTTGTAAATTTAAAACAAATAGCAATCACCTTTGAAGGAGCAAACGAAGAGAACACCTTGTAATATTCAGGGCGGTGACAAAGGAAAGTTATATTTTCAAAAAAAATTTTTATTAGAAGACAAGCAGAATATTTTGGTGTTAAAAGTGCTGGAAACATTTTTTACAACATCTGTTCAAGTGAATATATTTTTTTAAAATAGGCTAACCATAAGCAGATCCATTTCCCTCTCATTTCACCACCCCATTCAACCATCCACATTGATTTTAATTTATTTCAAATTTTAAATTTATGTAGATTTTAAGAAAAACAAGTTACCTGTTTGAGATGTTCTTAAACTGATAAATACTTAATGTTTTCACCTAAGCAATGTAATACAGCTGAAGATGTTTCAAAATGGAATGAAACATGTACTGTGTGTGATTAATTGATTTGCTTAATGCAAATATACATATCAAATACGTGGAAATTTTTACTGTTACTGTTTCTTTGTAAATAGGATTTGATACGGGAAATGAAGCTGATTTCTTGCAATTGAAACCTAGGTTAGGTGATGCCGCTTGAAATAGGAAACTGGCAATGTTTGCAACAATCCTCTGGACTGATGCTATTGCAGTTCTTAAGAAGGAAATGTAATATGGGTGTTCAGTCTATTGGAATTAGAAAATACATGCTAATGAGTCAGCTGCTGCTTGGAAAACATCCGCAATAATGTTTAAACAAACTGATTGCTGTTCTGTAGTAATTTTAATAGGTTTGTGTGAGTTCAGTATCTTTCCTGCCTTTTATGAAAAATCATGCATAACCTTATAAGAAAAACCTTAAAGTGAAGAGATTTGCATTCACCAACAGAAAATTGTCAAAATGAAGCACAAACTGTAACTACAGTACAGTGTATAATGTAGATATCTCCTTTTATTGCTGTCATTGTGTACATAACATATGATGGCACAATATATGTTAATCCCCATTTAACAATAAAAATTCAGGTCCCTGTAAAAACGTTAAATAGGGGTTCTGCTGAATGTGGAACGTACCTTACACCTGATTGTCAATATGGTTGTTTTCTCCATTCCGTCCCATTTCGAGATATGTACACTTCTTTTTGTACAGAGTCAATCTCATCTTGTAGTTTATAACCAGATACTTGGAGCTCGTCATTTTCTTCTCCCTCCAGAGAAACGTGATCGTCATCAGTTTTTTGGAAAACACAAATTCAGGATCAGCCAATGCATCATCAGCTTCCTCTTCATGTTTACTCTCACTAATTTCGTATAGATTTCTCATTAACCGCTGATGCCCAGCCATATTTGATCACAGAAACAATGCAGCACTCCCTAGTCGTGGAGGTAGTCCAACATGGTTTGTGTAGTGACCAGCAGGTAGGGCAGCACTGATATTAATGGATATGTCCATTTGATCCATTCATCATATATGTAATTTTTTGAATTGGTAGAGTAGTCACCAACTGAAAAATATTTTTAAATCATCTCAATACCTACTAAAGGAGATGAACAAATACACAAGTTTTTTGGCATATACAGTTCATATTTTGTCAATTACAAGCAATTGAATATTAAATCTGGGTCGATGCAACCCATTCAGATTAGAAGGATTAAATGGGGGTAGGGATGTGCCGCACCAAGTTTCCCTTGGTGGCGCACTTCTCTGTATGTAATACATTCTTTGACCGCTATCGACCTTTCGGTCGATTTATTCCCTGGACGTGACGTATGACTCGTTTTCTCCTTGACAGAGTGCGCTTCCGGCCATCAGCCGAAGTCTCTTCAGTCAGTCTCGTGTCCGCCTTCTTTGAATTAAGTTCGCAGGACGGTTGTAGCCGACATGGCGGTCGAGACAACAATGTACTTTTTGAGATACGAGATCTTTGACCTGTGCCGTTTACTTTTCCTTCAGTATATTTATCTGCTTGAATGCCCGGCTCTTTATCTCGGTCGCTATTTGGTGACTACCTAATGCTCTCAGCAACGCCCGACTATTAAGGTAACCCTTTTTTTTTTGGCTTGCTATGGTTGCGTGGGCTTATTAGTTATGTACATTTAACCGTTAATGCTGCATTTTGTCTTATTGATAGTTTTCTCTGATCTTGTGTGTTCTGTTTTTTGTGTGACTTAAACCCGTAAGGATGGAGGATGGTTTTAGTCAGTGGTGTGTTTGTTTGGCGTGTATGTGGTCTGAAGTTCGAGACCTATTGCCATTTATTTTTATTCGTCGATTCTCTCATGGCCGAGCTCTTGATGCGTGACGTTGTGTTTGACGCTATGACTGGTATTCATGTTCGTCCGTGGTGAGGCGATATGAATACGTTGCAAGCGTGATGGTTACGATGAAGCTACTGTGAATTATGTGAGGATGTGCTTTGCCTTCATGCGGCAATCCTTTGTTATTTTACGCGTCTTGTATTGAGCTCATGAGTCCATGAAAGCACTTGTCTTGCTATGCGGACCTCTCTGTGTTCGTTATGTGTCTGGACAAAACTGATTATTCTACCCGTATACATTTCTTTTGGGTCTCTATGGTGAGTGTGTACGTGTGGTTGTGCTGTATGCCTGCCTGATTAACAGCATTCTCCTTTTCTTACAGTGTTATTTTTTTAAGTATTATTTGCATTTTCTTATTTTCATTCCTCAGGCTATTTGCTGGCCTAATTATATATTTACGTTTGTTGCTTTCATTTGAATGAGTCTTCCTTCATTGTTAGCATTGTTTACTCGCCTCGTAACTATGGCAGCCATATTTATTCTTTTTTTTTCTTTCTGGGATGCTGTTCTTTTCAAACGGGGGATTGTTGCGTGATGGATCTCTTCTCTGGGATGCTGGTCCATATACATGGAGATGTGTGAGATGTAACGTGTATGTTTTTATTTGATGTGCGTGTAAGTTCTTCCGATGTATGTCCACTGATATTAATTCATTGCGAGGACGAATGTGTCATACGTCGCGTGTATGAAATTATGTGGAGGAAGAAAATCGTATGTTACAAGTTGTGATTGAAAGAAGCTTGTGTGGCCATGTTTGATATCTTTTCAATCTGCCTCTTGATATGATTGGATGAACAACCTATATGATAAGTTTCTACGCATATCTCCGTGAGTAATATTTCAAGCTTGATTTTATTATTTTGTTTGTTTGATCTCTTTCACTTTATTTTCATTAATAAACCCCCATGTATTTTCACCCCGTTCTTTCATTTATCGGGAAGGGTTCTGGGTTCTTTCCGTCTCCCGCTCCTCCCTTTAGTTTAATTTGGTTCGAGTCCAGCTCCAGACTGTTTTAGTCTGTTCCAGCCCGTCCACGGCCTCGTCTCGTGAGGTAAGTCGGTAAGTATTCACGGACCTGTTGGTGTGTGTATGCGTGCGTGTGTGCGTATGTATGTGTGTGCGTATGTGCGTGTGCGTGTCTACGGTAGCAGAGTGTGTGTAAGGTATGAGTGAGTGTGAGTGCGGGTGTGTGGGCGGCAGATGCTATGCAGAGCGTGGTTCGTGGCTGGAAAGTTTCACCGAGGGGCTGATTCTCGGTGGAGCAGAGCTGGATTCTTTTAAAATTAAGTCCTCCTTTTTGTGTTTATACTGTGCCATGAATAATATATATATTAATTGATGCTATTTCACAGCATACTTTCGTTAAATCTTGTGTATAACTTTGGTTGTGATTTTGTCATTGTTGACTGTTGCTCTTGCATTATTTATCTTATCTGTAAACAATGGAGAACATACAAGATAATGCGTGTGAAAATCCTCCCAGTGTTGATATGCAAAATAATTCAGGCACGTCTATGGAAGGTAATTCCATTCATTCAAACTCTGATCACAACAATGCGGGTATTACTGTAAACAATCGCCCTAATGAGTTTATCTCTAGCATCGGTGTTCATACTGTAAATCGCATTCCTCAGCCTATTGTGAGTGGGCCATCTCAATTTAATCCTGCGCTTGATGTTGTTCGAAAATGGAATTTGAAATTTTCCGGCGAAGAAAAAGGTTTCTCCGTGATCGAATTCTTAGAGAGAATCGAAGACGTCGCTGCGTGTGCTTCTATGTCCCTAGACCTATTTGTCCCTGTCATCCCCGGTATGTTAGAGGGGCGTGCAAGTAAATGGTTCCGATTAAATAAATTTAAAGTCAAATGTTGGTCCGATTTCTCGAAGGAACTTAAAATTAGGTTTGGTCTATCAGACATGAATTTTGTTCTTAAACAAGAGATCCTACGGAGAACCCAAGGTCCTAACGAACCTATTGATGAATATGCGACTGGTATCCTTACCTTGTTTAACCGTCTTGATGTTGACATTCATGAGTGTGAAATATTTGATACATTTTACCGTAATTTGGCTCCTAACTACAAACTCTTCATAAAGAGATGTGAGGTAAATTGTGTCGATGATATAATCAATCTAGAGCGCGAATACGAGTCTACTCTTCAACTGAATCACTTATATCAACCCCCTCCTCCACCCGATGCCTGTTCTTTCCCTGGTACCGCCTGTCGCTCTGTGTCTAAATCGGTCTCCTTTGCCCAACCGCTCTCTTCAGCGTCATGCACTGATCGTTCTGATTACCGGTCAAAACCTCCTCACTCTTTAAATAAGATGGCAGGCAGTCTTCAAAATCAAAACGTACCCCGTAGGAGGATGTCTAGCTCCATTAAATGCTGGAATTGTGGGAAAGATGGGCACGTCTTCATGCAGTGTAACTCGAAGCCCCCAGTAAAATGCTGTCAGTGTGGCCTAGTTGGCGTATTTCGTGATATCTGTCCTCGATGCAATGGAAACCAGGGAAACTGATCCCGCACCCACGAGTTGGCCCGTCGTTGGTGCCCCAAACCTCTTCAAACCGCAAAGTTTGTGGTCTTCCCTTTGCGTCTCCTTGGGCCAAAATTATTTCCGGCTCGCGCTCGCTATATGCCCTTTTGGATACCGGATCCTCGAGTTCTTTCGTAAATCAGTCTCTGGTAGAAGGCATGGCTTTGAAACATCTTCGAGATAGTGAATGTTCCGCAACTTACGTGTCTGCCAATGGCCATCGTATGTGTCCCACCGGACGTGTTCGTATCCATTTCAAAATTCACAATTTTTCCTGGGACTGGAATTTTAACGTTGTTCCCGATTTGACTGTTCCCCTCATCCTTGGATCTGATTTCATGTTAGCCACCGGGTTATCTATCGATTTTATCAGCTGTTCATTTGCCTTTCGCTTTCGATCCAATGAAAACTTTCATTTCGAGGTTCCTTCTGGTAATAATCCGTTATGCCTTGTATCGAACGGCGTTCCCCTTATCGATCCATCCGATCTTTCCAATGACCAAGTCTCCGTGCTCAATGATCTTCTAAAAGATTTCCCTGAGGTACTTACTGCCAAATTAGGGTGTGCCAAAGAATTTTCGTACTGCATCGAACTGAAAGATCGTACTCCCGTCAGACACCCACCTTTCAGTTGCTCCCCTCCCAAGCTCGCCGCTATGAGAAAGTGTATCAATGAACTGCTGGAGAAAGGGGTCATTAGCCCATCAAAGTCTTCTTTTAGTAGCCCCGCCTTTCTGATTCCCAAAAAGGATGGCCAACCTCGTCTTGTGATTGACTATCGATCTTTGAATCGCAATGTTATATTCGACAGTTTCCCTCTCCCAACCATCGAATCTGCCCTGCAATCCTTCGGGAAGGCCCAGTTCTACTCTGTTTTCGACTTCAATTCTGCCTATTTCCAGATTCCTCTCGACCCTAGTTGCCGAGAATTTACGGCTTTTGCCACCCCCTTTGGCTTATATCAATTTAATAAAGTTCCCATGGGTATTTCAGTAGGCGGCCAAGCGCTGAGTCGCATTCTTGACTCCGTCTTCGGTGATTTAAAGTTCTCTTGTTTATTCTCGTATTTAGACGACGTCGTGATCTTTTCTGACACATTCCAGGAACATGTCGCTCATCTTCGCGAATTTTTCACTAGGTTGAAGAGGCACGGATTCACTGTCAATCCTGAGAAGGCATCTTTGTGTTCTAGAAGGATAAAGTTTTTAGGACATATCGTTTCCGGCTCCGGCATATCTGTTAATCCTGAGAGAGTGAAATGCATTCGTGATTTTCCCAGACCAAAGAACCTACGAGCTGTCCGTAGATTTCTTGGCATGATTGGATTTTATTCTAGATTCATCCCCAACATTTCTGAAATTTCAGCGCCCCTGAACTCGTTGAAAAAGAAAAATGTTCGTTTCTTCTGGAGCGATGCTCAAGAGCAAGCTTTTTGCCAACTTAAAGACGCCCTCTGTCAAGCTCCCGTATTGCACAACCCTGACTTTAACGGGGAATTTGTCCTTCAGTGTGACGCTAGTGATATTGCTGTCTCTGCTGTATTGAACCAAAGACTGGAGAACGATCATCTTGCCCCCATTGCTTATTTCAGTAAGAAATTGCTCGACTCTGAAACCAGGTACTCCACGTACGAAAAAGAATGTCTGGCTGTTGTCCTTGGTGTCGAGAAATTTCACTCGTACCTCGAACACCGACATTTCTGGATTCATACTGATAACCAAGCACTATCTTGGATGGCTGCCAATGTCAAAAGGTTAGGGAGGACTGCTCGTTGGATTCTCCGACTGTCGTCTTATAATTTCACTGTTGTTCATGTAAGAGGTAAAGATAATATTGTTGCCGATTGTTTGTCGCGCATGTTTGAAGGTGGCGAGACAACTGATTACGAGATCGGGTGCAGCCCCGATAATCATCTTCCTGTCTGCATCCTTCGAAACTACCCCTTTAGTTTTACCGAATTGTCTGAATTCCAGAAGAAAGACGATGAATGTATCCGTCTAGCCGATAGACTTTCGAAGAAGGAACAAGGTTGGGAATCCTTTGAAATAAAAAGGGGCCTTTTGTGTCACAAAAGTCTTCACAACCGTACTTCTAAAATTTTCGTTCCCCAAAATCTGAGACCCATGATCTTAAATTATTATCACGATTCTCATTTAGGCGCCCATCTCGGTCAGTTAAAAACCTTTCATAAAATTTCCCGGAATTATTACTGGCCGAACCTAAAAAGGGAAGTCTTCGAGTATGTCAAAACCTGTGATGTTTGCCAAAAATGTAAGCCTGCTCAGAATACTCAGATCGGTTTTCATTCCGCCGACGTTGCTAATTCTCCTGGTGAGAAACTATTCATTGATTTCTTTGGACCCCTAACTCGATCTCAATCTGGCAACGTGGGTATCTTATCTGTTATCGACGGTTTTTCTAAATTCATTTGGCTGTTCCCAGTTCGTAAAATTAATTCTAACGTCACGGTGAATTTGTTAACTAAACACATCTTCGGAGTTTTTGGTCCACCTAGGACGCTTGTCTCTGACAATTCTTCGGTCTTTACCGGCGCTAAGTTCCGTAATTTATGCTTCTCCTGGGGTATAAAACATATCCGTCTGAGCCCTCATCACCCTCAACCGAACCTTGTTGAAAGATTTCATCGAAATCTAAAAATCTGTTTGTCTTCCTTCCATTATAACACCCAATCCCTTTGGGATTGCTATCTCTCTTTTTTCAGCCTAGGTTTCAACACTGCCATGCACGAGTCCAGCCGGTTCACTCCTGCCGAATTATTTTTGGGCAGGGTCCCCAACGATCCACTCTCTTTGAAATGGAATGTGGAGTATCTCTCCGAACCCTCCCGACGTCTGGATGTCCTGGAGAAATGGAAGATAGCCTCCGAGCAACTGATTAAAGCCAGAGACAGGGTGGCCCAGAGGTATAACAAGGGAAGAATGCCTGTGCCTTTCCGCGTCGGAGATCTGGTCCTGGTAAAGAGGTTCCCTGTCAGTTCTACCATGGATCACATTAGTAAAAAGCTGTGTCGAAAGTGGTCTGAGCCCAGAAGGATCACTGAGTTTCTGGGACCTGTTACGGTAAAAGTGGAGGATCTCTCCGGCCGTGTGCAATCAAAGGCGCACGTTTCCATGTTAAAAAAAGTATTACTCCAGAAGTTCGTAGCATTGATTTATTTAGCACCCTTAAGATGTATTGGACTTGATAATATGGAGTTAACTTTGACTTGTTGCAAGCACGTATGCTTATATTGTTTTGTGTTTCAGGTAATGATTGCCCTGTGAGAAACACTTGTATCGTGAGGAAAAGAAACGTATTGATAGCTCGACCAAATTCCTTCGAAATCCACTCTCAGTGACTGAGAAGAGGTCGGAGTGTAATGGGATACTGTGGTCTGAACTTGTTTAATTCACTGGATTATTAATCGACAGATACATATGTTTGCCTGACTTGCCATAACTCTCCTTGGAGTCAATTATCGCTCGGTGAAAGGACACTGACGCCTGCATAATTCTTAATGAATCTGTGTTTGATAACGAAAGGACGTTTATTATATTGTATATCTTCAAAATAAGGTGTAATTATGACGTGTGCATAGATGTTTTCATATTCTATTGTCCATTTTTAATGCCTGAAGTTATTGTTAAATTGATACGCTTAGTTATAGGGTGTGTACACACTTAGTGTTAAGTTTCGCCCGTGGTAAAATGAGCCCTTCTTGCCTGATCACCAAGTAAGGACTCATTTTCGAGGGGGTGTGGGGAAGATGTGCCGCACCAAGTTTCCCTTGGTGGCGCACTTCTCTGTATGTAGGGCCGATGACCTTCGATGTTGGGCCCCTTAAAACAACAAGCAAGCATCATCTCTGTATGTAATACATTCTTTGACCGCTATCGACCTTTCGGTCGATTTATTCCCTGGACGTGACGTATGACTCGTTTTCTCCTTGACAGAGTGCGCTTCCGGCCATCAGCCGAAGTCTCTTCAGTCAGTCTCGTGTCCGCCTTCTTTGAATTAAGTTCGCAGGACGGTTGTAGCCGACATGGCGGTCGAGACAACAATGTACTTTTTGAGATACGAGATCTTTGACCTGTGCCGTTTACTTTTCCTTCAGTATATTTATCTGCTTGAATGCCCGGCTCTTTATCTCGGTCGCTATTTGGTGACTACCTAATGCTCTCAGCAACGCCCGACTATTAAGGTAACCCTTTTTTTTTTGGCTTGCTATGGTTGCGTGGGCTTATTAGTTATGTACATTTAACCGTTAATGCTGCATTTTGTCTTATTGATAGTTTTCTCTGATCTTGTGTGTTCTGTTTTTTGTGTGACTTAAACCCGTAAGGATGGAGGATGGTTTTAGTCAGTGGTGTGTTTGTTTGGCGTGTATGTGGTCTGAAGTTCGAGACCTATTGCCATTTATTTTTATTCGTCGATTCTCTCATGGCCGAGCTCTTGATGCGTGACGTTGTGTTTGACGCTATGACTGGTATTCATGTTCGTCCGTGGTGAGGCGATATGAATACGTTGCAAGCGTGATGGTTACGATGAAGCTACTGTGAATTATGTGAGGATGTGCTTTGCCTTCATGCGGCAATCCTTTGTTATTTTACGCGTCTTGTATTGAGCTCATGAGTCCATGAAAGCACTTGTCTTGCTATGCGGACCTCTCTGTGTTCGTTATGTGTCTGGACAAAACTGATTATTCTACCCGTATACATTTCTTTTGGGTCTCTATGGTGAGTGTGTACGTGTGGTTGTGCTGTATGCCTGCCTGATTAACAGCATTCTCCTTTTCTTACAGTGTTATTTTTTTAAGTATTATTTGCATTTTCTTATTTTCATTCCTCAGGCTATTTGCTGGCCTAATTATATATTTACGTTTGTTGCTTTCATTTGAATGAGTCTTCCTTCATTGTTAGCATTGTTTACTCGCCTCGTAACTATGGCAGCCATATTTATTCTTTATTTTTTTTCTTTCTGGGATGCTGTTCTTTTCAAACGGGGGATTGTTGCGTGATGGATCTCTTCTCTGGGATGCTGGTCCATATACATGGAGATGTGTGAGATGTAACGTGTATGTTTTTATTTGATGTGCGTGTAAGTTCTTCCGATGTATGTCCACTGATATTAATTCATTGCGAGGACGAATGTGTCATACGTCGCGTGTATGAAATTATGTGGAGGAAGAAAATCGTATGTTACAAGTTGTGATTGAAAGAAGCTTGTGTGGCCATGTTTGATATCTTTTCAATCTGCCTCTTGATATGATTGGATGAACAACCTATATGATAAGTTTCTACGCATATCTCCGTGAGTAATATTTCAAGCTTGATTTTATTATTTTGTTTGTTTGATCTCTTTCACTTTATTTTCATTAATAAACCCCCATGTATTTTCACCCCGTTCTTTCATTTATCGGGAAGGGTTCTGGGTTCTTTCCGTCTCCCGCTCCTCCCTTTAGTTTAATTTGGTTCGAGTCCAGCTCCAGACTGTTTTAGTCTGTTCCAGCCCGTCCACGGCCTCGTCTCGTGAGGTAAGTCGGTAAGTATTCACGGACCTGTTGGTGTGTGTATGCGTGCGTGTGTGCGTATGTATGTGTGTGCGTATGTGCGTGTGCATGTCTACGGTAGCAGAGTGTGTGTAAGGTATGAGTGAGTGTGAGTGCGGGTGTGTGGGCGGCAGAGGGACGAGCCTTAATGAACTGTCGAGATGCTGATAATAATGTCTAACTTCATTATAATGCTACAAGTGGGACAGAGCTTATTTGTACATTCAAGGATGTGCTTCGCATACTCCAATGCAATCAGCTTAGGGCAGTGGTAGTGGTTATGAATTAAGTTCTACAGTATGGTTATATTTGGTTCAATCATGGCAATGTTTTACTAGGGTTTTCTTTGTCTAAACTTTCAGGGACAAGGTGATATTTTGAAACTTTTGATTCCAGTTAGGCCTTAATTTTCTAGTGATCTTATTTAAAAATTGCCCTTGAAGTATAGTCACAACATTATGTCTCTGTTGAAACTTGGTAATTTTAATTTTTGGAAGGCAGACCTTTCTCTGTTTGACCAGTTCTCTTGATTTAAATAAATATTTGCTTCAGTTTCATTATAATTAGCTACTGGTTTTAGAGAGGTTATCATTTTTGATTCCAGTAAGTCTTAAAAGACTTTGAAATCTTTTTCATATGCGTCATGCCCATGTCAGTGAAACACTCCCTCTTTTAGAGAATAATTGTATAGTTGTACTTAAATAGTGATTTTCTTGATACTGAAACGTTATTTGGGGTATATTCCAAGGAGCTCCCACAAGGAAGGGTGAAATATTACGATCAATTTTCCAAGAATTAGTTTACCCCAAAATAATAATAATAAGGTCCGCGACACAGGGTAGGAAAATATGCCAGCAGGGAGAGAAAAATGCCAAAATTAATTAAAAGAAAAACAGGTTAAACAACCCACAATACTAAATTCATAACAGGGAAATCAATTCATTTCCACCAACATCCATCAACAATCAGCATCACCATCAATCAACATAATATTCCGATGGGAACGAAAATACGCTAGGTAGTTAAGGAAAATGGCCAATCATAGGCCACCAAACAACAATAGGCATGTACTTATTAAGAGACAAAAGAAAAACAGGACGTCGAAAAATCACGAAAATACCAAACAAATTAATTTAATATAACACAGAAGTAGGAAAATTAAGGTGGAAAACGAACGTTTGTTCCACATCCTTGCAGCAACCCGCTTGGTTAATAACCCTGCCAAAACATTGCATTAACCCCTACTTATTAGGGCTAGAAAGCCGCTACCAATCATTGAGTATTAAATTTACAATTTCCAAGAATAAGAATTAATATTAATTCACAGCAGATGCAAGTCCCTGGTAAACAAAAGTAGTTTATATATAAGTTTTTGACTCGAAAAGTGTTCAAACACCGCAGGGCTAAAATGTAGAGTTTAGTTGATGCAAAGTTACATCCTGTTGCGGTACGCACTTCACATTTTGAAATATTCAGTTCACTAGTTGGAACAAGTTAAGGATGAGTTGGAAAAACACTTACAGTGTAGTATCTTGCCATAGTCGTGAGTTCGCTTCAGCGTCATACCCTTACTTACGTATTACACCTTTCCTACCATCTTCTCTCCTGTCATCGGCACCTATCTACTCATATAACTCTCGTTGGGCGATCATAATATCATGCCTCGGCTGCAAATGACCCAAAACTAAGATAACCATCATTTACGCGGGGGTCTCTCGCATGTATAAGTACGATGGTTGGAGGTATACATTTGGTTCTCAGGGTAAAATATCTCATTAAACTCTCAAATTATACAAAACAGTCGTAGGTTCCGTTGAAGAGTAGTCATGATTCTAATCAATCATTCAATTCCCCCGCAAGTAGGTGAAAACCTGATATGATGTTCATTACTCAGCATATCTAACCTTAAATAGCTCTAATACTATCCTATTTCTACGTATTATAAGTTACTTTGGGAAAAGAAACAGATAAATAAGCCTAGATCTAATTTATTAGCATGCTAATGTTTTATAATTAAAATAGGAATTAAATTATTAGCAATAGTGAAAAGAAATTGGATTCATATTATAATATCATTCTTGAGCTCGTAATCTTCATGGTAAACATAATTGAATTCATCATATTATATTCATTAAACTGAATATCATCCGGTCATATAACCATTTTCATTATTTTAATATGTTTCATTGGGTAAGAGAAGGATAATTCTTTATTTATCATGGAGGGAGTGGTATATCTTCCTGTTAGTATTATTTGGGCTAGCTTTGGGACATCCACTGGATTCTCATTTGAAATTTTTGGTTTGGATTTTCATTATAACTTCTTCACGACATGAGATAAGTAATATGTTTCTTAATTACGGTTTTAAAAATATATCAATGTAACTATAAATGTATCTATCGATACCGATATCAAGCTTATTATAATTATATACATTCATATGTGCAAGATTAATTCAAGTATTCTTACTATAGAGTGCCACCATTACGATGATCAATCAGTTGTAAACGCATAAGTTGTGCCAACTGTTTTCATAAATACGTGCCATAGCATATAAAACCAACTCTCAAGTTATTCACCGCTGTGCCAAAATTAGGTTAAAAACCTACTCTACCGATCTACATTCACATAATAAGACATATTTTTAGTTATGCGATGTTCCTTCATCTGTACGTATATTCAGATTATATTGCATGTAATACACAAATAACCTAGCGATATGTCTGGCATCAATGCTATTTATCGACCATATAACGCTTGGACTGTAACATATATTCACATAAACATGACCTAATTCCATCTCTTGCATTGTTAACCTCTATATTAAAAACCGTAACCGACACAGAAACTCGCAATAACCTCATCTAGGCTTTGCTTACGCCGAGAACAATTCACATTTCCTCAGGCTAACAACATTATGCAATTCTCATATTTCAATTCTTCCCGATACCTTCATATAAAAACAATACAAATTCAACTTCATTTCAATAACCTCTGTGTTACGGTCAAAACAGTCCAATAGCCTGAGTTTCCATTCATAAACTGCAACTCGCTAATATTTAATCATTTCCTTTCAATACAATAATCGTACTGGCCATGTCTGCCGATCAAGTGCTCATAAAAACTAGGTTACGTTACGTACATCGCATACATTCCTCTTAACCACAAATAGTTCGATATTAATTGGTCTTCTCAAGTAGATTGGCATATAAAACATGGATATGCTCATATTGATCTTGTTTATAACAACCTACAAATATCTCACGAGCACAGGATTTGTATTACTTAAAATAGCACATGTCAGCGGTTAATTTTTTAAATCCTGACCATAGTATTCACTTATTGGCACTTTATATATATCTGTAGGCACTTCTGCACTCAAATAAATATATCCTAGCAAATAATTAAAATTGTATAATGCAAAGTTCGAAACCATATTACTTATCTCGTGTCGACTTCCCCGTTGCTGGCTCCTTCATCGACTAGGACATCTCGGAGTAGTCAATCATGTCCCACGTCACGGCTGGATTCGGCTGGGCATCTTGGCTTGAGCTGAGTTCATCTTGCGCAATCTTCCTCCATCCGAATAGGCGAGATTCATTACGTCACCAGGGATCATGCAACGAAAAGACAGCAAATATTTTGTAGAATACATATTTCTCTGATGAATTGTAGGTTTTCCAATATGTGTACTTGAGTTTATATACTTTATAACTGATAGAAATATTTCTCTTAAATTATATATTTCCTCAATTTTGGTCTGGTTTTCGTCAATTATGTCGCCTAAACAGGTACTGCTCATAACTTCAAATAGTTTTTTCTGCGTTTTTTAGTGTAGATTGGCCACTTATTATGCTATTCCGGCCTTTTTCTTTACGTCGATATCTGACTCGGCTGTAGTCACACTTTAATTCAATATCTTGGCGTTTTTCTTTGATTCCTTAAGTATCCTGCAGATATTGGAGGTTTATTCCTTCGATTTATTATATATAAATTACTTTAGTATTTATAATTCGTTGATTTTCTTTCGCTATCTCGTAGTAAAACGTACAGTTCTTCCTTCACGCAGTTTTTCTTCTCAAGGTATCTAAGAATCGAGTCAATTCAATTATTTCATGGTCCATAGTTGTTCAATCTTGGAAACTCTTTACTCTTTTGCTGGTCAATATCGACCTCCGCCTACTGATCAAGATCGATTTGCAGTAAGATTATATTCCGTTCGCATTTACGCCGCCTGAAGCTGTTCCGCGCCATATTTGTCCACTGTATTTCCATAATAGTTACTGCCTCAAATGTAACGTAATGGTACAGTATGGTAAAGGTAATCCTTAGAGTGCACTCCAAAATTCCAGGAGAGGTACATTAAATGGTAATAAAACTTAAAATTAACTTAAAATTAACTTTCACAGTTCAAGAGTGCATAAGCCGTATCAAACAAACGTCACCCTGGGTCCATGATAATCACTCTAACCATCCCGCCAAGCGGAGGAGCACGCTGTCCTTCCATCACAGCTCACTAGCAAAACCTTAATGGCGACTGGCCAGAAGCCTACATGTCAGACCACAGTCGCAATGTTTACGTGCGCATACTCGCTCGGTGTAGGAGGAGAGTGGCGAGATGGTTCATACCGACGACACTAGAATGCATGAGAATACTGGAAAATTCACTGTCTGGCCATACACCACAGATGGGCACATTAACAACTTTAAAGCCGGCGGAAGTTAATGTTTATAAATATTGAAAACCATGGTATCTGTGACCATGTATCTCTTGATGAATAACGCAGCGGCAAACCACATTAAAGACACGAATTTCAATGGCCATGCAGCCAGCACTAATATATTCACAGAGAGGTATAAATTCTTAATCCGGTAATAGTCTCCCTCCCCGAAGCTCCACATATACAACATATAATGACTTTCATAAGGTGGTGGTGTGGATACAAGCTGAGTTTTTAATGGAATAGTCCAAAGAAGAAAATGACCACCGATCAAATGTCCCAGTTTATGCACCACCAGCAAGATGAATACAATAGTCAATTAAGAACCAAAACATATGTGAATTGAGTAAAAAACAATTGAGTGCATTTCAGTGACACTAGCTGTCCAGTTACTTTCAATCATTAAGAAGTCCCATGCATTAAAGGGGTGCTACACGCAAGTCGCAGGTAAATCTGTTAATGTTCTAGATAAATGGTGACACTCATGCTCCAGATCATTTGCTAAGTTTTAATTCCAATGAACAAGTCTCGCAAGTTCATATGTATCAACTGTTCAAAGATTTCGTTACTTTGTGGTACACACACACAACTGAACAACTTCCTAAATGTTCACTGGTAGAATAATAAACCTTCTTAGATTTAAATGCACGCGATTATAAACCCAAATTGAGATTATCACATGTTAGACATTCATTTTAGTATTGTTTATCGGACTTGCGTAAGTTAAGAAACGCCTTCATTTGGTTTCAATTTTATTATTATTGCCAGGGTGGCATAAACCAATTTAACAAATTAAAAACGCCCAGATGGGCAAGGAAAAGAAATGAACAAATATAGGAAAACAAAATTGGTGAGCATGTAATAAGATCACAAGATCCAACAGGTAAATTCTTTACATAATCTTAAACTGGATTAACTTGACTTAAGACTACAGTATGGCATTGGATAAAACTACTAGTAAAAGCAACAGGAGAACAGGAATTACAATAGAATACAATAATTACCTAAACGGCCCTTGACCAGGTAATAGGAAATATATAACCATAAATATATCATGCTAAAATTAAATATATCGGCAGAAATTTGCTGCACAACATATAAGGAAAAGAATTAACTTGAAAATTAAAGATAGTCATCTCCTCAAATTAGTTTTCTGTGCACGTCAGCAACCCTATCGTAATGCCACATAATAAAGGCACCACCAGCAACAATGAAAACGAGAAGCTACCGTTGCATAGACATACAACTTCAAACATACACAATACACGGAAATAAGTTAAGCTTAGGAAAGAAGATACTGACAGATTACAACAAATCACAAACATGGTAAGTTCAATAAGTGCAGGCATCAATCAAGTAAGAACACGCTACAGATCATAACAGCTGATCCAGCAATGCATGATAACAACACAGCAAGAAACACATCAAATTATCGAACACAGCCACACCGACAGTACTCTTCATATAGATGACCTACCCAGAGATGTCAAATCATTTCCAGAATTGAAATACTAAGGGAACAGCAATGCACACATAATTTCAAAATAACCAGACGTTGACCAAGGGAGAACATGTTGCGAAGCAATAACACATTACACAGTAATCCAAGTTAATTAAAATTACAATGAATTTTTTAAATCAGTAGAGTAGAATCACTAATCAGTGAGCCAATAAATAAATTTTTAAACCCATTAACCCTCAAGCACACGCGTATGGGGTGGAATCCACCCCAGGTCATTTTATTTCCTAGTGAAATGTACAAATAACTTTCCTGTGCTCACCCCGCTCTTGTACCTTTCTGGCTGGATCCCCGCTGAGAGAGTCATTCTTACATAATATATCTTAAAATATCAAATTAATACAGTAATTCATATTTTATAATACAATGATATGTGGGGTGGAAAGCACCCCCACACGTGTGTCTGCGTCCTAAGATCTGGCGCGTGTGCTTGAGGGTTAAATACACGACCAAAATCTAGAAATTATATTTTGCAATTAATCAATTGTAATGCTACGTATACACTCCATGCATAACCCGTCTAAAGAAGAGATAAGATCAGATATAGTTATACTCACAAATAAGAGAAACACTGAGAAACTGGATATGAGAAAAAGATCAATATCCATGGGTTACGGTAAATAATTACTCAAGGCGAGATGAATATAGTTAGCTGCAGTTCGAGACGTCAAGATCTTTCAGATGGTGGATACGCGTATCAGCAACACCAAGTCAAGAATAGTATTAGGATATAGGAACTCATAATAACACCATGGTGGAGCAGGACAGAAAATGGCAGAAAGAAATTCAGAAGTGTCACCCAATCTTAAATTATATTCCTCACAACTTCACCGAATTTTCAAACATATACATCAACAATGGAATACTCATTTAAGTAAATGGTTTAGAAATACCCCTCAATTAAATGGCCAATTTGGAAATGAGAGCAGAGACCTGACACGATTCCCTACCGGTTATCCACAAGGGATCTCGGATAAATCCGGAATAGTAGCAAGTGACATCCGTAGACTCACACTGTAGCCACACAGCCACAGGTACCGTGCGAAATATATATGAAACAAGGTAAATAAAATTTAAATGGTAGATCATGAACTAGGACGACGGAAAACGCTCAATAGAACGGTGAAGAAAGAGAAAACACCATGAAAAGACCCGATCATCGAATAGTGGGAGGCTTCAATACCACCTATGAAGCACTAGTTAATCCCATACTCAACTGGCGCCCCGCAGAACGGCAAGATGACCAAAAATTAATAGCAACGGATACTAACACTCCGGAGAGAAAAGGACCAATAGACTGGCAGGTTAATCCAAAATGAACTTTATGGTACAGGATAAATACATGATGACGTCAGATTACCTGGGTATGCAGAGAATTAAAACAAAACAAGAATAGACCAGGTCATACAGGAATCACAAATTACATGCAAGCAGACCAGGTTTTTCTAAGAAGAGTGGTAAACCCATGCCGGGATTTATCTCCCAATCTACGGGCACACAGGGGTAAATTAAATGCAATACCGACCATACCGAAGTGTTATAACAATTTAATTATACAACACAATGAAAATACAACCTTAATGAATCTCAACGGTCATGCGTTAGCAAAAATGGGGGGAAGGGAGCACTAACTATCCCCAAAGACATGCCGTGAAGCCATCATGCCACCTCACAATGCAAGCTTAAAACAAAATCACGTACCGTTACAACATAACTAACTCAGGACCAAAACCATTACCTACTAGGTTCGAACGGAGAGGATCCATTGGTGCAATTTGTGAAAAATAACACCACCATGACAAGTAGACGAGGTAGGACGACATGGACGTTACAACTCAATAGATTAACACACTTCATGAATAATACACCAATTTAGAGACAGAAACCAGGCAAGTAAGGTCTGCAGAAGAATGCAGAATTAATACCACATGCGCCCCAAAAATACAACAAGTAACAACGTAGTTAACCACCATTACCAGAAAGGAAAACCCAGATGCCTAATTTTGAGAAGGTAGATAGTGTAAAATTTTACTCACCAGAAAATCAAAAGGACAGGAATGACTAGAAATAGATCACTTAGTTAACGGGTAATTCACAACTGATTACAGAAATGATTAAAAGTTGGGCATGAGACCAATCGGAAATTAGGAAATCGTACCACCAGAAGTTGGAGACCGAAAGCAGTGAAGACAGTTAAGTTCATGCCGTAAAGGCAAACAGCCAACCACCACCAAGTCCGATCGACAGAGTTCCGCAATAACCAATATCCACAGGCAAATCCAAAACTCAACAAATAGGATCTAACACCGGGTACTATCCAGTTCCTAGTCAACCCCCCAAATAAAGAAACTAACCTAACACATTACTCGGTTCGTTTAATGCACACCTAACAATACCACAACCGGAATAGACAGTTATATCACCAAATTAAAGTCGGATAACAAGACATAGGCAATAGAATACTAGAACAGTTAAAGATAAATACAGGTTAGGACACCTTAACAGTTTTCATACCAGTGAACAACAATGCACAGACCTAATATTATATACATTTTTCCAAAATTTGCTACAAGACAAAGGCTACTACATAATACATAATTAAATTAATGATGAAAATTCAGTAATCTTCAATGATCAGGATAGAATCAATTTATGATGGACAGAGCCGGCATGCACCCAAACCAAAGGAGCAATGGGATATTAACGATTAAAAAATTGGTGCCAATAGCGCAAGTGAAAGGATCCACACGCCACGAACCACAATCACATTTTATAATACAATGGTAACAAGTACACGGTAGTAAGCTACTACACAGTGATATTAAGATTCACATGAGACATGAATGCAGAAGATTTGGTGCAGAAAATCATAACACGTTGTAATTAATTCGCACACTACTAAACTACAATTTCTGGAAAGAAAAAGGTCATACGGTCAGGAAGCAATACTCAAAACAAAAATACTATACATAGAAAAATTACTAAATACAATTCACACGCAACCAGAATAGTTACAAAATAATCTAAAGATAATTAAACAAATTTTCTCACTGAAATGTAGCCCTCATCCGCAGGTCCGTACTACATACCATACGTATTATCAAGAAGCCCTTAAGGGAGAAGAGGGATCACACATAACCTGATTTTAACTGGGAAAATTGAACTCGCCTAATTCTCTTGGTGATGGGGTCACTCCCCAGTACCGATAATGGAGCCAAAAACTGTAAAATAGTACAGGGACTTTGATACCTAGGAGCAAGCTTAGCATAAAATTTGTTAATTTCTTTACTAATGGTATAGGACCTGACAAAAAATTGATCACCAACTTTCAACCTAGTTGACTTTCTAAATTCGTTGTACTTATCTCTGCCTCTCTTACAGGATACCGACAATTTCTTCTTCTGAACATAGTTGGGTTTAGACAGGTCGGGAATATTATCAATCCCAAGTTCGTTGGACATAGGAGAATACGGGGTGTAACAGAACATAAGGAACATGGGAGGTTTACTATGAGATTCGTGTGTGGCAGAATTGAAGGCATGGGCTAACCAGTGTTGGCAAGAATCCCACTTGGATTGGTTATTGTGATGATATGCAATCAGGGAAGATTTCAGGTTCCTGTTTATTCTCTCGGCGTAAGATGGGTTTGGATAGTTTGGAGTTGTAGTAGCATGGGAAATGCTCAACTCGAATAGGTACTTCCTAAACAAGTGGCTCCCTGGCATTGTCATAAATCAGAAACTTGGGAGGACCAAAGGATGCGAAGATAGAATTAAGGCAACTTAATAGACGTACGAGAAGTCATAAATCTAGTGGGAATAATCCCGGAAAACCGAGTACGCATCAATACACACAAAGATATGAATGTTTCCCAAGGTAGAGCAAGGGAGCGGACCTACAAAATCGATGACTGACCTTTCCATCTGCCGAGAGTCTTTTGAAGATGAAAATAAACCAACACGGTTCTTCAGGTTGGGTTTACTGATAGCACAAGTTTTACAGGACATAACCTTTTTCCAAATGAAGAATTTTCTAATTTTCTGCCTAGTTTTAAATGTGCCTAAGTGACCACCAATGCGTCAACAGTGATAATATTTGAAGATGATTGGCACTCGGACCTGGCGAAGAACAATAATGAAATTAGCATCAATTCGACCTTTTCAACATAGAACACCCTTCACCAGAGAATAAGGTTTTACTACCATTCCGTCACTAATCTTGTCGGTGATTTCTTTCAACTCAGGATCTGCTTTTTGATCGCCAAACTCATGGTATAACAAAGGTAGATCCGGAATAATGGCGCCCACACTAACAATATTAGTTTCATCAATTTCTTCAACTTCAGATTTTACATCAAGGCCAAAGCTCCCGTCAAACATTCTACTTAAGCTGTTAGCGGTGACATTCTCCGAACCTCTGGTACGCTTAACCTGAAAACTAAAAGCGGGTATCCTAAGTGCCCATCTAGTGATTGTGCCCGTTCTTTTGGGTCGGTTCAAGGTCGAAATGTACATGTTCAATAAGGGGTCTGAATTTCTCAAGTGCAATCAGCACGCCCAAACATTCTAACTCATAGATTGAGTACTTACTCTCCAGATTATTGAGTATCCTAAACACATAGGCAACGAGTCTACGACCGTCCTCATGGTCCTGAAAGAGTGCACCAGCAACAGCTTCTCCAGAGGCATCAGTTTGTGCAATGAAACGTTTACTAAAGTCGGGTATGGCCAACAAGGATCATTCGATAAGGCAAGTTTCAGAGTTTCAAAGGCTTCTTGCTGGGAGGGACCCAGGTGAACTTGACATCCTTACGCCTCTGATAGTTAAGGGGTGAGGTACCACAGCAAAATTCGGGATAAACTTGCGGAAGAAATTTACCGTACCCACAAAGCGTGCAACACCTTTTACGTCCTTAGGTGGTTGGAATTCCCTGATAGCCTGGGTCCTAGATTGATCAACGGAGACTCCGTCGGGCGACACGACATGGCCAAGAAAGGATATATATAGCTTGGCGAAGGTTACCTTGGATAGTTTCACAGTAAGACCAGCCTATTTCAAACGCTCAACGACTTCCGTGACATGATCCACGTGTTCTTCAAAGGTATTCGAGAAGATCACAAGTCAGCAAGGTAATTGAAAACAAACTTAAACTTGATATCCCCTTGAATAGAATTCAGAAATCTAGTTAAAATAGCTGCTCCGCAAGATAGTCCGAACGTCAACCTGAGGTACTCATAAATATTCCAGTCCGTGATGAAGGCGGTTCAGGGAAATATAAGTTTTAGAGAGCGGAATCTGATAATAGGATTGAACTAGATCTAACACGGTAAAGAACATGGGCGGAGAACCACCCAAAACATGTACATCTGGCAAAGGAATAGATTGCAGGATGATTGTGCGATTAAGGGATCTGTAATCGATAACGGCACGGTATCCTCCAGAGGATTTAGGTACCAGGTAAACCAGAGAGGCATAAGGAGAAATGGACGGTCTGTTGACACCATTGGCAAGCATTTGGTCGATAATCCTTTAGAGTTCTAGCATGCGAGGAGGTGAAAGAGGTAAGGAGGAGTTCTAACAAGTTGGTTGTCAGACAGTTCAGTATCGTACTCCAATACATCCGTCAGTCCTAACTTGTTGGTAAATACCTCAGGAAATTGATGGCGAAAGTTACGGACTTTATTAGCTTGTTGATAATCCAAATGATCAAGATCCAAGTGATCGATTTCATTGTTCTTCCTTGGTAGCGGCCTACCTACACAAGAAATTCTGAAGGTACCCAAAGGAGCATCAATAATATCGACGTTACAATTTGAGGAAAATTTAAAGTAGAATTGTCTAGCCTGGAGGTCTAAAACGAATCCGGTCCTTGACAAGAAGTCAGTGCCTAAAATAATACTACAAGTTAGATTCGGAGATACCAAGCAATGAACCTTCCAAGTAAAATTACCAATACGCAATATCACGTCAACAGATCCAAAAATTTCCATATTATCCTTATTAGCCGTGACACATGCAATTTTGACTTTCTGCAACTGAGGCAGTTTACAAGAGTACCTTATTTCATCATACTAACTGGCATCAATTAATGTGGGCCGTTGACCTTCGATGTGAGGAGGTGAAAGACGGTAAGCACCGAGCTCGATAGCTGCAGTCGCTGGCAAGTATCCAGTAATCGGGAGATAGTGGGTTCGAGCCCCACTGTCGCCAGCCCTGTAGATGGTTTTCCGTGGTTTCCCATTTTCACACCAGGCAAATGCTGAAGCTGTACCATAATTAAGGCCACTTCCACTTCCTGTACCTTTGCTATCCCATCGTCGCCATAAGACATATCTCTGTCGGTGCGACGTTAAGAAAATAGAAAAAACAAGCATCATCATATATTAAAGTGACTATATTACCCGAGTCATTTAAAGCAACAATCGGTTCATTATTAAGCTCTGCCTTCGCGAAGGCACTTTTAGACTCAACCAAATCGGAGATTTTATTACATTCCCGCCGACAAATAACTCTCTCTGAATCCACAGAAAATTCAGGGGCAAGATTCACAAGTATTACTATTAACCTTTAGTCATTGATTGCGTTTTTTGAAAAAGGTTGGGCAATTATTCTTAATGCGCTGCCTCGACCCACACAAATAAGAACAAGGACCAGTACTACGCTTTATTGACGGGCGAGCATTCCGAAGGTGGTCACGTAATCCACAATTATACCATTTTTAAGATTTCCACTATCCCTAGATTGAGGCGAGGCCGGGTTAAAACGAGGAGGGTGGCAGATGGGTCTGGCCGCGTCCCCGTGCTTGACATATTCAGGAAAGGTACAAGCAGCCTCTAATTCCACAAAATTAGTCGGGGTCTTCCTGAGGAAGAGGTAGGATCGGTTGTAGGGAGGAAAACCTTTCAGAATATGTGCCACCATTTCTTCTTCTGGCACCGAAATTCGAAATACCATGCAATAAAACCTCGAGTCTAAGATATAGTTGAGTCCTAAAACAATATTGAGGAAACAAATTGTGCAGTGCTAAAGAAGCAATAAATTTTGATAGTACAAGCACATGAAATTCCGTAACCTTTGTATTCTTCGAAATAGCTTCAGAAATTTCACGTTTCAGGATTCCCTCACAATGGGGAAACAAGGCATTTAGAAATATTCAGTTCACCAGTTGGAACAAGTTAAAGATGAGTTAAAAAAACACTTACAGTGTAGTATCTTGCCGTAGTCGTCAGTACGCTTCAGCATAATATCCTTACTTACGTATGGTAAAGGTAACCCTTAGAGTGCACTCAAAAATTCCAGGCGAGGTGCATTAAATGATAACAAAATTTGAAATTATATTGCAAAGTTCACGAGGGCGTAAGCCCTATCAAACCAACTTCACCCTGGGTCTATCCACCCCGCCAAGCGGAGAAGCACGCCGTCCTTCCATCACAGAACCTTATTGGCGACAACCCAGAAGTCAGACCACAGTCGCAATGTTTACGTGCGCATACTCGCTCGGTGCAGGGGGAGAGTGGCGAGATGGTTCATACCGACGACACTAGAATGCAGAAGAATACTGGAAAAGGCACTGTCTGGCCATACACCACAGATGGGCACATTAATAACTTTAAAGCCGGTGGAAGTTAATGTTTATAAATATTGAAAACCATAGTATCTGTGACCATGAATCACTTGATGAATAACGCAGCGGCAAACCATATTAAAGACACGAATTTCAATGGCCATGCCGCCAGCACTGAAGTATTCACAGAGAGGATATACATTATTACTCCGGTAATAAGAGGATAAATAAAATAGCTAGTCATTGTTGAAATAGGGATCAGCAGAAAGGAAAAAGGAAGCAAGGAATAGTATTGGGTAATATTTTGGAGATAGTATTTATTATTAATACTATTATTTATTTATTTTCCTAAAATTGTACATGTACAAATACACGGAAGTGCCTCCATCCCCGTATGTATGTGTGCATATTCTCTGCTGAATATTCACAAATATATAGGTAATTCTAAATTTACGTATTTAAAAATGTTCCGCTTTTTCTACGCTAAGTTGTCTACTGGTATCCTACAGTGTGTCCCTTTTCACATTCCTATCTCTTATCAGTTGTCTAAAAAGCAGTGGCGAAAGGACTTGGGTTAAGACGCAGCAGGTCGCTATGCAAGTTAGGTTCCAAAAAGTATAAGAAAATAAAATATATAAATGCAACGTAAATTTTAATCTAATAGCAGTTGTATATTATTGTTTGAAATAACTCCACATGTTGTATATGAGTTGATAATGTTTTTAAATACAGAGGATATTATGAGTAAAATTTCCACGAACCTACTACGCTGGCGTAGCAGGGGGAGAAGTGATACTCCCACGTGGCGCGTCCCAGGTGGCGGATAGGGGGTCCTAAGCGGCTTGCTGGCGGACATGAGGGAAATAAAATACCTCTCGCGGATCAAACACACAACCCCCCTGTGGGTTGGGGGACGCAGACCAAGAATACACCCACGTTATTCCCTGCCTGTCGTAAGAGGCGACCATGGAACCACGAAACTACTTGTGATTAGTACCACCATGCGGAGAACATCATGGTTCGCTTTTACTTGCGCGTAGTACCACTATATTAGGTACCAAATAGGTTTGTGATTAGTATCATAGGAGCACCGTGCGATCGGCTTCTGCAGTACCTGTGATTAGTACCACCATATGAGCGGGACCATGAGATGATAGCTACCATGGTCCTGCCTTGTCTGTGATTAGTACGCACTCTATGAGGAACACCGCAGGATAGTGCAGGTCCCTGTAGCTAGTACTCTTATGTGATGAACACCATAGGTTTGCGTTGCCTGTAAATGGCGCTGCAAGGTGAGAAAACCCATAGGTCTGTATTGCATGTCGAGTTTCATAACCTGTGTGTAGTACCATAATGTGTGGAATACCGCAAGTCTCTGCTACTTTTGATTAGTACCGCAACATGACAAATACCATATTCTACCTTCCTAGAGGTAAGTAGCGTTATGCGGGGCCGATAACTTGGATTTTCGACCCCCTTTAGACTGCAAGCATCATCCATTCAGTGTTACGCTATAGCAACAGTCCCTTGGTCAGTAATCCTATTGTTTTACGTAAGTTTCTGTGAATGTAAGGCATTCGGGTCGCATCCACTGATTGCTTTAAATTCATGTCCATTCATTCATTCTTCGTCCTCACGTATTGAGTTCTGGTCAGTGGAGAATTTTGGACTTTTAATTTGTCATACCATTTCGTAACATTAGGGGCCGATGACCTCGATGTTAGGCCCCATTAAACAACAAGCATCATCATCATCATTAGTTAAATTTTGTAAATATTGTAAATTTATTAATGATGAGCTGTGTGTTTAAAAGAAAAAAGTTAGTGTAAATTGTATAATACTGTACTTTAGGAAATTGTCTTCCTGTCTGTTCATTGACAATTTAATGCTTGATAGTAAGGTATTTTTGTGTGCCATTTGCCACCAAGGTAGACACCTCCATTGCATTTGAAGTGATTTTGATTTGATTGTTCATTTCCGCTCTTATATTTTTTTAAATGGGAGATAAATTAATTATACTCTCCTGTCTCATACATCTTACACACTAAATGGAATAACCTTGCCATGCTGGTTTCTCCTAAGGTAGTCAGTAATTCAGAGGGAATGTCATCAATTCCAGGAGCCTTGTTCCTATTTATTACTCACAGCTCTCTCAAACTCTGACCTCAAAATTGGGTCTCCCATTTCATCAGCATCAACAGCCTCTTCCTGTTCCCGAACCAAATCATCTACATCTTTACCTTGATACAACTGTTGGATATGTTCTTGCCATCTATCTGCTTTGTCTTCTTTTCTTAGAAGTGGCTTTCCATCTGAGCTCTTAATATTCATACACCTAGATTTCCTTTCTATAAAGGTTTCCTTAATTTTCCTGTATGCAGCACCTACCTTCCCTAGGACTATACAACCTTCGACATCCTTGCACTTCTCCTTCAGCCATTCTTCCTTAGCTGCCTTGCACTTTCTATCCACTTCATTCTTTAATCGCTTGTATTCTCTTCTGCCTTCTTTATTTCTAGCATTTTCGTATTTTCGTCGTTCATCAATCAGGTCTAGGATCTCCTGAGTTATCCATTGATTCTTACTTGATCTTTTCTTCCTTCCAAACATTTCTTCAGCAGCCCTACTGACTTATTTTTTCATTACTATCCACTCTTCCTCTATTGTGTTTCCTTCAGCCTTTTCATTTAATCCTTTTGCAAAATGTTCCTTGAAACAATCCCTCACATTTTTTTCTTTCAATATGTCTGGATCCCATCCCCTTGCATTCCTTCCTTTCTTCAATTTCTTCAACTTCAGATGGCATTTAATGACCAACAAGTTGTGGTCGGAGTCTACTTCTGCTCCTAGGAAAGTGTTCCAACCCAACACCGGGTTTCTGAATTACTGCCTAATCATAATGAAGTCTATTTGATACCTTCCAGTGTCTCCAGGTCTCGTCCACGTATACAGCCGTCCTTTGTAGTGTTTGAACCAAGTATTAGCAAGGACTAAATTATGATCAGTGCAGAATTCACCCAGCCGACTTACTCTTTCGTTCCTTTGTCCCAATCCGAATTCTCCTACTATATTACTTTATCCTCCTTTGCATACCACTATATTCCAGTCTCCCATCACAATTAGATTCTCGTCACCTTTACATATTGTATTAATTCTTCTATCTCTTTATATTGTACCGGTAACGGCGGTACAAAACTATGTCCCCGTAATAGAAATCTTTAAATAACTTACGCGTTACGCTCCGGGCCGGCTACGAAAGACTGACTGGACGGCGAGCGTGTGACGTAGAGAGCGGGTGACGTCACAGCATGCCTCACCACAACACAGAGCCTAGACTGTTGTGGAATGTTCTTCGAGGTTCTATGGGTAATAACTTTCCCCACAATAATAATTAAACAAATTTAACAATATCATCGTGTAACCCGATCCCTTGTCTACGTTCCTGCAGAGTTTCACGTAAATCTGGCATGAGGCGATGAAGTTATGGAACGAGATGTGAAGGCCCGGATCAGATATAAATACAGTACTGCTTCGCTCAGCAGAGCAGTGTGTGGCCTGAGTATGTGGCCAGAATGTGTATGTGCACGCTAGGCAGTGGAGTTCATACAGTCGATTCGCGAGGACCGTGATCTAGCGTGAAGCGGCTATCAATCTTCGAGTCCGTGGACTTTAACCCAATCGCGTCGAATATGGACTTGTACGGATTTCTTTATACTGTGAGTGATAAACTTTTACTCCGACGGGACGTGATATAAATTGTGCTTCGTCTGAACATTATCAAGTGACTGTTTATTCTACACGAGTGTCTAAGACTTGCGAATGTTTTCGAGTGCTCGTAATTTGAAGTTTAATGTTATGGACAGGACTTAGGACAGTTTGCTCCTTACAGAGTACTAAATACTTCAAGTTTATGAGACAGTGTTTTAATCCAGATTTACTCCATTGCAAGCATGACTACGTCACTAATTTACCATTTCATGAACTTTAGGTCATGAACTGTAAACTGTGCATATGTGAACTGTGCATTTCAATTCTATTAAACAGCACATTTCAATTCTACGAACATTCAGTTGTGCGTTTCGATTTTACGAACAGTCGAACCGAGGACTGTCAATACATGATTAATTTCGTCTTTTAATTTCATGTTATTATCAATACGTGAATGAGTTTGAATTCACGAGTGAAACATCTTTATTCTCGTATCCAATTAAATTTTGTTGAACAGTGTTTCAAACTAAGAACTAATTCGTGCGGCATTACTTTACATTATGCCAAGTGCCACAAACTTCAAGTGACTCTGTTAAAATTCGACGATAAGTTTCGAGTGGACTTTTATTTTTATGAGTATTAAACTTACATGCTCATTCGAGTCTAGTGGCCTTATTTTCATTTAACACAGGACAAAATTTAGTGACATTTCACCGTGTGATAAACTCTCAAAGATACCTTTTTTCGTGTTTGAACCTTGTTAAAACCATTGATAAACTTTCCTCTCATCTGTGCAGAAGCAGTCTTTGCATCAAGTCGCCCGAAGGCTTAACGATGTTCATTCACGTTCATCGTCTACGAGGACTACCTCAACGCCCTTCATCAGCACCGTATGGATCTTCAAGACGTCGGATGGATCTTCTAGAACTTCCATCGGGGGAGGAATGGTGGTTCACTGGTATGGGAAAAGGAGGAGCTGCCGGAATCCAAGAACATCGCCAGCCCTAGGACGAGGAACATTTTCTACTGTATCTGCTGTACAGAGGTGACAAGACCTTGAATTTATTAATGAACTCAGAGGAAAAATTTTAAGATTTATTTCTAAACAATCCCTCTCCCCCTGTACGCACTTCAACGAATGGTACACGCCCTGCGTCTCATGTCCACCGAAGTACCACATTTACTGTTACAGATGAGAGGGGGAGAAATTGGCGCCCCAGTCGTGTTGGGGCCGATTTGGAGTGCAGTAGAACTAGAAATTAGCGTTTCAGCAATATAAGAACTTAATTATGAGTGCAGTAGAAATTAAATTGACATTTGACCATTCTATGCTCAATTTTGAAGTACTAGTAATAAATTAAGAAGTGCAGTGATAGACAAAATCGCACTAAAATCGTGTGACTTAGCAACTTCATCCAGATACATTTCCAGTGCTTTGTGTGGAATAGCCATTAACATTCCAAAGAACTTTCTAACAAGATTTAACTTTTCTTTTATAAGAAGTGTTATCAATGATATGGGATAGCTTTTTTGTGTGTTAAATGTCTTGGAGAATTTTCTTTTTGAGAATGTTTGAATGACTTTGAACATGAACTTTTAACCATTGGACAATAATGGTGATATCTGAATTCTTTTCAAGTGATTTATGATTTTCTTGTTGCTTGGTTTAAATACATTACCATCAAAATGGAAAATATTTTAGCTGCTATTGAAGCTCTTAAGATTAGCTTAAATGAGCGTATTGCCGAATCGCATGCTCAAGTAGGTGCTGATTTACAAGCTCGTATTAACGAGGCCAATGCTGCAACTGCTCAATTAGGTACTACTTTAGAATCTCGTATTAATGAGATTAACACTCGTATTAATGAGGCCAATGCCGCAACTACAGCCAACTTAGAAAGTCGTATCACACAAGTAACTAAAATAATTAATACCAAGTTTACCGAAGTTAATGCTAATTTGGAAAATAGGCTTACTAAAGCTGGTTCTGAAATTGATAAACGATTCTCAGAAACTAATGCGAAGATTAATTCTAAGTTTACGGAAATAAACGAACGCCTCATCCGTGACTTAGAAACAGTAAAACAAGACCTTAAACTACAAATAGTTGAAGATCTAAAAGCTTCGTTTCCCACCTCACATCAATTGATTAAGGAAGTTGAAAGCTTAAAGGCAGAATTTAAAGAATCTCATGGTCAGTTATCACAGGCACAAGCAAAAATAGCCTCTATTCAGGATAACATCCATGAATCTTTTAAGACTAACTTCCAGAAAATATGTAATGAGGTTAATTTATTCAAAACAAAGCAAGATGAAACAGATAAGCATGTAAAAACCCAATTAGATAGCGCACATACTCAAATCATTCGCATAGGCCGCGACGTAAATGAAGTGAAGCAGGACCTCGAAAAGGAAGTCCAGAGCATGGAAAACTCCATCCGTGGACAAGATAAAACTATCAAGGTCGAATTGCAAGGAAAAATAGAGACCATTGATAATAGGATATCTCAGGTGGAGAAGGAGGTGTCTACACACGAATGTCAATGGTCTAGCGGAGATACTTCTAGCATTTCCACAGTTTTAAAATTATCAGACGATAAACCTGCAAAATTTTCCGGAAAGGAAGAGTACACAGCGAAAGAATTCCTCCTCAACATTGAAGAGTACTTTCAAGAGAATAAAGTACGATCCGATCATCAATTGAGGATAGCTTCTAGATTATTGGAAGGGAAAGCATTAAATTGGTACACAGCATTTAAATTTAACATTAAAACCTATGATGAGTTCAAGGAGGCCTTGTTGAAGAGGTTTTGGAATTCAGAAATTACATTTGATTAAGCTACAGTTGTACTCCAGGAGATACAACACAGCGATTAATTCTTCACGATATTCTGACTTTCTCATTTCTCAATTAAAGAAGATGCAATTCTTTGATCCTCCTTTGCCACAACAGGAGTTAATACAGGTAGTAACATTACAATTTCCGGTGCATGTACAAGAAATTCTTGTGGCAGCCAATGTTCAAGACCTAGAACAACTTGATAATTTATTAAGGAAACTTGACACTGCACATACACAAAATCCGCCCAGGGTTGCTAAGACGAAAGAGGTTGCAACCAACCATGCCGAAGTTAACAACCCGCCGAGATCGAATCCCGAACCCCGTGAGGAAGTGGAACCACGGAGAGATTCGTTATCTCATTTCCGGCGATTTAGGAGACGTCCATACGGGCAAAGTACGCCTTACAGACGTAATGAAACGTGGAAGAAACCTATTGAGTCGCTTACTCGAGATGGAGATTCGCCGAGAGCCGAGATCGAAAGAAGATGGAGAGAAACTCGCGAATATATCCAGAATCGAAACCGGGATGAAGGATTACCTGGCGCTACCTCTTTAGAATACCAAGAGCACGCCAAAAGACAGAACACGACGCCTGCGACAAACCCCGAATCGACAGGCGCAATTAAAAAACTTCGACAACACAACAATAAGATTGCCTGAAAACCGGAGTAGAGGAGAAATAATTTCTGTCACTAATATTAATTACTGGTACTTGGATGACTCAGATCTCTTGTATGAAGATCCCACTCCTACAACACCAAAGGTCCAACGAAGACTACCAGTTATTAATATTACTTTGGATACCCTTTACGTAACCGCCTTAATCGATTCTGGAGCTCAGGCCTCATTAATTTCTGAGAGGTTAATTGAAATGTTGAAGGGGGGAGAAGACATGTTATTGATACCAGTCGCACAGGTCAAAATTAAAGGGATAGTACCGGACAGGCATATCAAATGTAAATTTCAAGCTTTCGTTACATTTGACATTGAAGGTGTCCAGTTCGAGCATATATTCCTAGTCATTTCGCCGATGAAATTCAACGTCATCCTAGGGTTAGATTTCCTAGCCAAGTATGGGGGAATCATTGATTATCCTGCCAACGTCATACGATTTTTTAACATCGACTCTGTAGAGTTGCAGCTGGTAGACTGTAATAATTTGAAGTGCCAAGGTCTTGGTACCCCATTCATAGAAACCGGAGGCAACATGAGCGATGCTCTGCCTGCCGATGAAATAGATTGCGAAGAGGGTAGACCCGGTCAAGAGGGACCCGTCGAGGGCCAGGAAGTGTCCATTATTGAGGATGTGTTCGACGAAGGTCGTGATCACTTCATATTTCTCACCAGTGCGGCTGAAAGCCCAGAGTTCGATTCCCGCATGGCAGAGGCAACTCGACAAATATTTGAGAAATTTCCTGAGGTGTTTGATGACAAACCCGGCGTTATTAGAAATTTTGAGTACCAATTGAATGTTAAGGACACCTCTCCTTATAAAAAACGGCCCTATCCAGTTCCTGAGAAGTACCGAGAAGAAGCCAGGACGGTGATCAAAGAGATGGAGAATAATGGTATCATTTCTAAATGTGTCACTCCGTATCTAAACTCCCTGGCCATTGATAAGAAAACCAGCTGTTTCGCACCCCGAACTTCGCATTTATGCAAAGTTTTGCCCACTTTATGTAAGACCATATAGAATTGCAGAGGTTCTCGAAACCGGGGCATACAAAATTAATAAGCTGGATGGAAGCATCGAGGGCATTTACAATGCAACCAACCTAAAGAAATATTTCAGGAGAGATCATTGAAAGAAAATCCTATCAAATTTTCTTTTCCCCAGGAGGAGGGGGAGATGTACCGTTAACGGCGGTACAAAACTAAGTCCCCGTAATAGAAATTTTAAAAACTTACGCGTTACGCTCCGGGCCGGCTACGAAAGACTGACTGGATGGCGAGCAACAGCTGTGTGCGTGTGACGTAGAGAGCGGGTGACGTCACAGCATGCCTCACCACAACACGGAGCCTAGACTGATGTGGAATGTTCTTCGAGTTTCTACGGGTAATAACGTTCCCCATAATAATAATTAAACAAATTTAACAATATCATCGTGTAACCCGATCCCTTGTCTACGTTCCTGCAGAGTTTCACGTAAATCTGACATGAGGCGATGAAGTTATGGAACGAGATGTGGAGGCCCGGATCAAATATAAATACGGTACTGCTTCGCTCAGCAGAGCAGTGTGTGGCCAGAGTGGGTATGTGCACGCTAGGCAGTGGAGTTCATACAGTCGGTTCGCGAGGACCGTGATCTAGCGTGAAGCGGCTATCAATCTTCGAGTCCGTAGACTTTGACCCTATCGCGTCGAATATGGACTTGTACGGATTTCTTTATACTGTGAGTGATAAACTTTTACTCCGACGGGACGTGATATAAACTGTGCTTCGTCTGAACATTATCAAGTGACTGTTTATTCTACACGAGTGTCTAAGACTTGCGAATGTTTTCGAGTGCTCGTAATTTGAAGTTTAATGTTATGGACAGGACTTAGAACAGTTTGCTCCTTACAGAGTACTAAATACTTCAAGTTTATGAGACTGTGTTTTAATCCAGATTTACTCCATTGCAAGCATGACTACGTCACTAATTTACCATTTCATGAACTTTAGGTCATGAACTCTAAACTGTGCTTGTGTGAACTGTGCATTTCAATTATACTAAACAGCACGTTTCAATTCTACGAAAATTCAGTTGTGCGTTTCGATTTTACGAACAGTCGAACCGAGGACTGTTAATACATGATTAATTTCGTCTTTTAATTTCATGTTATTAGCAATACGTGAATGAGTTCCAATTCACGAGTGAAACATCTTTATTTTCTAATCCAATTAAATTACGTTGAACAGTGTTTCAAACTAAGAACTAAGTCGTGCGGCATTACTTTACATTATGCCAAGTGCCACAAACTTCAAGTGACTCTGTTAAAATTCGACGATAAGTTTCGAGTGGACTTTTATTTTTATGAGTATTAAACTTACATGCTCATTCGAGTCTAGTGGCTTTCTTTTCATTTAACACGGCACAAAATTTAGTGACATTTCACCGTGTGATAAACTCTCAAAGATGCCTTTTTTCGTGTTTGAACCTTGTTAAAACCATTGATAAACTTTCCTCTCATCTGTGCAGATGCAGTCTTTGCATTAACTCGCCCGAAGGCTTAACGAAATTCATTCACGTTCATCGTCTACGAGGACTACCTCAACGCCCTTCATCAGCACCGTATGGATCTTCAAGACGTCGGATGGATCTTCTAGAACTTCCATCGGGGGAGGAATGGTGGTTCACTGGTATGGGAAAAGGAGGAGCTGCCGGAATCCAAGGACTTCGCCAGCCCAAGGACGAGGAACATGACTTTGAATTTGTTAATAAACTCAGAGGAAAAATTTTAAGATTTATTTCTAAACAAACCCTCTCCCTCTGTACGCACTTCAACGAATGGTACACGCCCTGCGTCTCATGTCTACCGAAGTACAACATTTACTGTTACAATATTGTGATCTTTCCTACCTTTAAAGACACCATCCAAAATTATTCGTCCACTGATGTCCTCCCACGCCATCTTTCCACTGACAGCTCGGAACATACCACTTAGACGAGCAGCTCGTCTCCTTTCTCCCAAGTCTTCCCAGCCCAAACATTGCAACATTTTTGTAACGCTACTCTTTTGTCGGAAATCGCCCAGATCAAATCGAGGTTTTTTTCTTTGGATTTTTTCCAGTTCCTGAATCAAGTAATCTACTCTAGTTGGGGTCTCACCAGAGACAAATATGCTCTCTCCTCTACATCCTTACTACAGCCCCTAAATACTCTCATAACCATGTGCAGAGACCTGTACCCTTTATTTACAATTCCATTTATGTGATTACCCCAATGAAGATCTTTCCTTATATTAATACCTAGGTATTTACAATGATCCCCAAAGGGAGCTTTCACACCATCTACGCAGTAATTAAAACTGAGAGGACTTTTCCTATTTGTGAAACTCACAACCTGACTTTTATCCCCGTTTATCATCATACACTCCCTACTGTCCACCTCACAACATTATCGAGGTCATTTTGCAGTTGCTCACAGTCTTGTAACTTATTCATTACTCTGTACAGAATAACGTCATCTTCGAAAAGCCTTATCTCTGATTCAACTTCTTTACACATATCATTGATATATACAAGAAAACATAAAAGACCAATAATACTGCCTTGAGGAAATCCCCTCTTAATTTTTACAGGGACAGATAAAATTTCACCTACTCTAATTCTCTGAGTTCTATTTTCTAGAAAGAGAGCTACCCATTCAGTCACTCTTTTGTCAAGTCCAATTGCACTCATTTTTGCCAATAGTCTCCCATGATCTACCCTATTAAATGCCAAAATTCAATCGAACCCGTTATTAATTTTGCAAACATGTCTAATATAATTAGAAAAACTGCTTTCCCAAAGCTTACATACAATGCATGTCAAACTGACTGGCCTGTAATTTTCTGCTTTATGTCTATCACCCTTTTCATTATATACAGGGGCTAATACAGCAACTCTCCATTCATTTAGTAAAGTTCCTTCATGCAAACAATAATCATATAAGTACTTCAGATATGGTACTATATCCCAACCCATTGTCTTTAGTATATCCCCCGAAACCTTATCAATTCCAGCTGCTTTTCTAGTTTTCAGCTTTTGTATCTTACTGTAAATGTCACTGCTGTCATAGGTAATTTTAATACTTCTTTAGTATTAGTCACCTCCTCTATCTGGACATTATCCTTGTAACCAACAATCCTTACATACTGTTGACTGAATACTTCTGCCTTTTGAAGATCCTCGCATACACACTCCCCTTGTTCATTAATGATTCCTGGAATGTTCCCCTTGGAACCGGTTTCTGCCTTAAAGTACCTATACATATTCTTCCATTTTTCACTAAAATTAGTATGGCCTCCAATTATGCTTGCCATCATGTTATCCTTAGCTGACTTCTTTGCTAGATTCAATTTCCTAGTAAGTTCCTTCAATTTCTCCTCACTTCCACAGCCATTTCTTACTCTATTTCTTTCCATCCTGCACCTCCTCCTTAGTCTCTTTAATTCGCTGTTATAATATAGGGGATCTTTACCATTCCTTACCACCTTTAAAGGTACAAACCTATTTTCACATTCCTCAACAATTGCTTTAAACCCATCCCATTGAATCGTAATAAATCGTAATAAATAAATAAATAAATAAATCAATCAATAAATAAATAAATAAATAAATAAATAGATGAATAAATGAATAAATAAATAAATAATCCGCAATATGCATATGATACTTTTCTGTTTGCAGTAAGTGATGAAAATCCACAGATATTGGCTAATTGATTGGTCAAAAAAAGTTCTGGGTTTAAACACGAAAAATACTAACTTAGTGACCGTAAGAAAACATGCCATTCAACCCATAAAGTTGACAGTACCTGACACATCACTGGAACATGTGGAGTGCTTTAGGTCTCTCACCAGCGTACTTGATCACAGCATGAGCAGTCCTGTTGAAACTAGTTCCCAAGAACTGCATTCAAGATAATGATTTAAATCCCGTGTCACTTCATTTTCTCTGTTCCTGTTTACTTCAGTGTTGTGTATGTCCTGTCTTATTTTATGGTGGTTTTGCTATTTGCTTTACGTCGCACCGACACAGATAGGTGTTATGGCGACGATGGGATAGGGAAGGCCTGTGTGTGGGAAGGAATCGGTAGTGGCCTTCGTAAGGTAAAGCCCCAGCATTTGCCCCATGTAACAATGGGAATCTACAGAAAACCATATTCAGGGCTGCCGACAGTGGAGTTCGAACCCACTACCTCCCGGATGCAAGCTCACAGCGCGCGCCCATAACCGCATTACTAACTCACCCGGTTTACTTTATGTTGCTGACGCCTGCACACCATCCTTCGAGATGTGGGGCTACAGTACTCCGAGCTGGAGGTCACGTACAATATCAGAAAGTAGAGTACTTTGGTCATGTCATTGGAAATTGTGAGGTAATGTGGTGGTTTATACGTTTAGGGAATAATAATTTCAAACCAAATCCATCAAAGAACCAGACATATGCTTTTCACGTGGGGAATACTGAAAGTTGCAGGTGAAGTGATTGGGAAATGTACTGGAACACAGTGATACGCCTAAGTATCTGAGGTCAAGCTTTGCACTTATCACTGCTCCAACACCGAGGCAAAAGTCCTCTCACAATGCTTTGACATGATCAGATTGGGCCGCTCATCCAGAAACAGTGCCACAGCTGTATGGTATAAATCTGTACATGCCAAGAAGTTCTACTTTGCACCCTTGGAAGCTTACTGAATGATCACAGGGTATCTAAAATCAACCCCAACAAGTATGTTGCACTCCCTTGTGGGAATAGCTCCACCTGACACTCGACGTGAAGTAGCCGCGAATGTGGAGAGGTACAGTTCGCCCTCTCCATAGACATCAACTTGTCTACTTGCAGATCCAAATGAAACCATGTTTGAACCAGGAACCGCAAATTCCCAGATCGCTTGGAACTTGAGAAACTTGAACAGAAGCTTCTCTGTTACTACGAAGAGTCTTGGACGACATGGAAGTCTTTAAAGTGAATTGGGAGGTCCAAGGACAACGTAAAGAAAAACATCCCTCTGATACTAGTGCTAGTATCTGGTACTAGGCAGCACCACTCTAATATGTATCATCTTTCTTGTAATTTTTACTGTATTATGGGACTGGCTCAAATGAATAAGTGACCTCCTGCAGTTTATCTTATAGATGACATTTAAGGAAAGAGGAGTAGGGCAAAAAGGAGAAAATCTTGCGTATATAATCTACGAGAATGTTGTGGGCTTCGTTCCACCACACTTTTCTGACTTGCTGGGAACAAGAGTCGATCGCCGTGATGACAGCCGACATGCGATGAGGAAATTGTAGAAGAAGAAGAAGAATAATTATTGCTAATTTTATATCGTGATTATATATGTACAACATAGAATGCGATAAGCCTCTTGTATATTTAAATACAGTTTTAACAGTAAATATGGGCTAAATGTCACCGCTGACTGTTTCGAAACATTCGATGCGCCACAGCGAATTTCCTCGAAGCCGTGTGACGACACACAGCGCACTTCCGTCTCGGAATGCAAGAGAAACAGTGTTTCTTGATGGCGTCGTGGTAAATGAACCATGCTTCATAGCTAAGTCCACTTTACTAAAGAAAATGTTCGACGTTCTGACAACGAGAAAATGTGAACTTCATGAAATGTTAACTAGCAAATGAACAGTACTTAGTAATCTACGTAAGTGAACTAACTTGAATAATTATAAAATACTGTACGTGCAGTTACAACACTTCATCGTCATCCTGGTAAGGAGAAAGGAAGAGGGTCAGTTTTGAGATCGTACCAACTGCGCGCGACTTATGTTACATAATCGTGTATTCTCTTTAAAGTCTCTGAGGCTGCTGGTGCTTCTTGTCGATAATTTAATATAAGTCAATTGCAGCCATGACATGGATCTGTTATATTCTACCGCTTTTCCCACAGCATTGGGGTAGTGGGTGCGAGATGTGTCTCACATGTGGAGTTGACTCTGTTTTACGATCTGATGTTCATCCCTACGCCAAGCCTACGTGATGGGATGTAATCACTATTGCGTGTTGGTAGTAGTAGTATAATTGGATGGTTCGGGCGCCTCCGCCGCCGCCCGCCTCCTCCTCCGCCGCCTCCGCCGCCGCCCTCGGGAAATTTGAATTTTGGCGGTAAATTTGAATTTTGGCGGGAGATTTGAATTTGTAAACAAAGCCACGTGCTTTTTGACAGCTGTCATCGACAACAACGCATCGCTAACCTCACTGCTGCCATCTTGACGGGCCTAAACCTCACTAGTGCCAACTTTACCTAACTAGCATGAGGTAAACAAAGCCACGTGTTTTTTGACAGCCACGTGCTTTTTGACAGACAACAACGCATCGCTAACCTCATTACTGCCATCTTGACGGGCCTAAACCTCAGTAGAGCCAACTTAACCTCACTAGCGCGAGGTAAACAAAGCCACGTGCTTTTTGACAGATTTGTAAACAAAGCCACGTGCTTTTTGACAGACAACAACGCATCGCTAACCTCAGTACTACCATCTTGACGGGCCTAAACCTTAGTGATACCAACTTAACCTAACTAGCATGAGGTAAACAAAGCCACGTGCTTTTTGACAGCTGTCATCCGCCATCTTTAATCTAGAGAGTACAGTGCTGCCCTCTTCAGCTACTTACCTTTGACAGCTGTCATCCGCCATCTTTAAGCAGTGCTGCCCTCTATGTGGTGGCGGCAAATTCTAAATGCTTTACAAACCTATGCCCTTTTTTGGCAGCTGTCATCCGCCATCTTTGAGCACTGTGCTGCCCTCTTTCGTCACCTGTCATCGGCAGTGCTGTCATCTTGACGGGTCTAAACCTTAGTGCTACCAACTTAACCTCACTAGCGCGAGGTAAACAAAGCCACGTGCGGCTGTCATCCGCCATCTTTGAGCACTGTGCTGCCCTCTTTAGATCCACCATCTTCGAGCATCGTGCTGCCCTCTTTAGCTACTTACCTTTGACAGCTGTCATCCGCCATCTTGCATCCGAAACCTCAGTGCCGCCTGGTGACGGAAAATTCCACGTGCTCTTGTTTGGAAACAAAGCCACGTGCAGCTGTCATCCGCCATCTTTGAGCACCGTGCTGCCCTCTTTAGCTACTTACATTTGAAATGTGGTACGTCATCCGCCATCTTTGAGCACCGTGCTGCCTGGTGACGGCGAATTCCACGTGCTCTTGTTTGGAAACAAAGCCACGTACAGCTGTCATCCGCCATCTTGCATCACAAACCTCAGTGCTACACTCTATGTGGTGGCGGCAAATTCTAAATGCTTTTCAAACCTATGTGCTTTTTTGACAGCTATCATCCGCCATCTTTATTCACCGTGCTGCCCTCTTTAGCTACTTACCTTTGACAGCTGTCATCCGCCATCTTTAATCCAGAGAGAACAGTGCTGCCCTCTATGTAGCGGTGGCAAATTCCACATGCTTTACAAACCCATGTGCTTTTCTGACAGCTATCATCCGCCATCTTTAATCCAGAGAGAACAGCGCTGCCCTCTATGTGGTGACGGCAAATCCCACGTGCTTTACAAACCTATATGCTTTTCTGACAGCTGTCATGCGCCATCTTTAATCCAGAGAGAACAGTGCTGCAATCTATGTGGCGGCAGTAAATTCCACGTGCTCTTGTTTGGAAACAAAGCTATGTGCTTTTTTGACAGCTGTTATCCGCCATCTTTAATCACCGTGCTGCCCTCTATGTGGTGGCGGTAAATTCTACGTGCTTTACAAACCCATGCGATTTTCTGACAGCTGTCATCCGCCATCTTTAATCACCGTGCTGCCCGGTAGCGGCAAATTCCACGTGCTCTTGTTTGGAAACAAATCAACATGCTTTTTTTTGACAGCTGTCATCCACCATCTTTAATCACCGTGCTGCCCTCTATGTGGTGGCGGCAAATTCCACGTGCTCTTGTTTGGAAACAAATCAACATGCTTTTTTTGACAGCTGTCAACCGCCATCTTTAATCACCATGCTGCCCTCTATGTGGTGGCGGTAAATTCTACGTGCTTTACTAACCTATATGCTTTTCTGACAGCTGTCATCCGCCATCTCTAAGCTGTAAATCCCCGATTCTCGTGTTAGAAGTTGTAAAACAGATTCTTAAACCGAGTTGTCAGGAAGGGCAACCGGTCGAAAACAATAGTGTATGACGTGAGAGGCTAGATACTGCTAGTTTTACGTCAGGAAGGGTAACTCAACAAATTCATGCGATTTAAAAACCTTAGTCAGGAAGGGCATCCAGCTGTAAAACAATAGTTCGCGATTTAAAATCTAAGAAGTACATCTAGCTGTAAATGCCCCGATTCTCGAGTTGTAAAACAGATTCTTAATCCGAGTTCTTTGACGTCAGGAAGGGCAACCGGTCGAAAACCATAGTGTATGATGTGAGAGGCTAGATACTGCTAGTTTTGCATCAGGAAGGGTGACTAGTCTTAAAACAAATTCTTGTGATTGAAAATCCTAGTCAGGAAGGGCATCCGGCAGTAAAACAATAGTTCGTGATTTAAAATCTAAGCTAGCTGTAAATCCCCGATTCTCGACAGATTCTTAATCCCAGTTCTTTGACGTCAGGAAGGGCAACCGGATGAAAACCATAGTGTATGATGTAAGAGGCTAGATACTGCCAGTTTTGCGTCAGGAAGGGCGACTAGTCTTAAAACAAATTCTTGCGATTTAAAATCCTAGTCAGGAAGGGCATCCGGCAGTAAAACAATAGTTCGTGATTTAAAATCTAAGCTAGCTGTAAAACCCCCGATTCTCAACAGATTCTTAATCCGAGTTGTCAGGAAGGGCAACCGGTTGAAAACTATAGTGTATGAGGTTAGATACTGCTAGTTTTGCGTCAGGAAGGGTAACTCAACACATTTATGCGATTTAAACACATTTATATTCCCAAGAGAATCGAACCCGAGACTACTGGGTGAGAGGCATGCACGCTAAACTAAACTGTAGGCTATGGGTTTGTTCTACAGTCCTTGAAGTATCGGCACAGTCATTCTGAGCGAGTTGTGGAATGCGTGTGTTAGCTGAAATTGTACACGTATCTTCCGGCTCGACCTTGAACGAGGACACTGCGTGCTGATAAGCGGCTTGTAACTCGCGAACGTCTTCTTAGCTGAGTAGCATGTAAGCTCTTAAAACACAGTACCAATTAAGGTTGTAAAATATTCTGAAATAGTCCTCCTCTCTGGTGTAGTAGTTAGTGTGATTAGCTGCTACCCTCGGAGGTCCGAGTACGATTCCCGGCTCTGCTACGGAATGTGTAGCATTTAGCCTATGCAAGTTCCTAACGTAAACTATCATGATTGTACGGAGAGGTTAAAACACACACACACACACACACACACACACACACACACAGTGCGAGCATATAGCACACCCCTATCGAAAGAGCCTGCACGGTGCCGGCATGTAGGCTTCTCCTGATGAAGGAGCCTGCACAAGGTTTAACGCTCCCCCTATCAACAGCCCTTACTTAATGCCGGCTTTCTTGCACACCCCGCCTCACACCATAGTTTTACGACCAGCTGCCCTTCCTGACTAGGATTTTAAATCGCAGTATACGCGATAAATTTGTTGTAGCGGGTTTTATAACTAGATATCCCGGTACCGACACATAGCCTACTCCCACTGAAGAAGCCTGCACAAGGCTTATTGCATCCATCCGACAAATGAATCACCGTCAAGTCTTGTACTCAAAAAATCATTTTCGAAGGAGTCTGCACAAGGTTTAACACCCCCTATCAACAGCCCTTACTTATTGCTAGCTTTTTTGCACACCCCGCCTCACACCATAGTTTTATACGACCGGTTGCCCCTCCTGACTAGGATTTTAAATCGATATCCCGACATAGCCTACTCCTACCGAAGAAGCCAGCTTAACACCTCCATCCAACAAATGAATCACCCTCAAACACTCTTCAATCATTCTCGCTACTTCGGAAGATAGCGGGTTCGAACTGGAAGCCGTAAATGTTAGGCGAGGGACCAGCGCGATCGTCATAACATGATCTAGCTAGATGCCCTTCCCGACGGCATAAGTTACCAGGATTTGAATCGCGTACCCCGACTAGAAGAAGCCTGCACATAGCTTAACGCCTCCATCCGACGAATGAATCACCCTCAACACTCTTCAATCATTCTCGCTACTTCAGAAGATAGCGGGTTCGAACTAGAAGCCGTAAATGCTAGGCGAGGGGGGCCCTGCGCGATCATCATTACATGATCTAATTTTAGCTCGATACCTACAGGTAAGGAATACCGCGTATGTACCCTCGAGAAGTCGAGGATCACACGCTAACTTTCCAAGGCTCGAACTCTTAAATTCTGACACCTCGGCATCAACAGGAGGTTCGAATACGTCAGCCTGCGGGACTATAGGTGGGAGCTCTTGTTGCATAAACACTTCGTTCCGACTGTACCGCAGTTGTCAGCGATTTTTTCACATCCGCTTGGTAACAAGCAACATATTTACTCGTTGCAGTCTGCGCGAAGTGCTCACAGTTCTCTGTATGCGTTTATTACGTACACACACATCTCCCGTCTGCTGTGAATATTATTCTTCAGCCTTTATCTTAAGGTAAGGTAGAACTGTTAGTTACTTTTTTTATTTGCAAAGCAACTTCTACGCTAGACATCTACATTCATATATGTTTGTTCTTTTTTAGGTACCGTTCGAAAGTACGCAATTTTATTCATCCCAGTAACAGTCTGCAGCACGTGCATTTTTTTAAAAGGTATGTTTTCGAACTTTGAGTTGTAAAGATAACTAGGTTAGATGATGCACCCTACACTACATTCATATATGTTTCTTCTTTTTTAGGGACGACCAGAATATTATCATTCGTGTTTCAGGCTTGAACGCACGCATTTTATTTATCCGAGTAACAGTTTGCAGCGCGAAGATTTTAAGGTATGTCTGACCTCTATTCGTTGAAACTTGGTTTCTTCTAAAACATCGTAACTTTAGTCTATTGATAAATAGTTGTTCTCTTCAACCTACATACTATAGACGAGGTGCGCACATAGCTATGTCTGCCCTCAACAGGCTGAAAACTTGGTTTCTTCTAAAACATCGTAACTTTAAGCTATTGATAAATAGTTGTTCTCTTCAACCCGCGTACTATAGACGTGGTATAATTTCAAACACGTGCACATAGCTATGTCTGTCCTCAACAGGTTGAAACTCGGTTTCTTCTAAAACATCGTAACTTTAAGCTAATCATAAATAGTTGTTCTCTTCAACCCGCATACTATAGACGAGGTGCGCACATAGCTATGTCTACCCTCAACAGGCTGAAAATTGGTTTCTTCTAAAACATTGTAACTTTAGTCTATTGATAAATAGTTGCTCTCTTTAATCCTCACGCTATAGACGAGGTATAACTTCAAACACGCGCACATAGCTATGTCTATCCTCAACAGGTTGAAACTTGGTTTCTTCTAAAACATCGTAACTTTAAGCTAATCATAAATAGTTGTTCTCTTCAATCCTCATACTATAGACGTGGTATAATTTCAAACACGCACACGTAGCTATGTCTGCCCTCAACAGGCTGAAACTCGGTTTCTTCTAAAACATCGTAACTTTAAGCTATTGATAAATAGTTGTTCTCTTCAATCCTCACGCCATAGACGAGGTATAATTTCAAACACGTGCACATAGCTATGTCTGTCCTCAACGGGTTGAAACTTGGTTTCTTCTAAAAACATCGTAACTTTAAGCAATTGATAAATAACTGTTCTCTTTAATCCTCACGCTATAGACGTGGTATAATTTCAAACACGCACACATAGCTATGTCTATCCTGAACGGGCTGAAACTTGGTTTCTTCTAAAACATCGTAACTTTAGTCCATTGATAAATAGTTGTTTTCTTCAATCCTCACGCTATAGATGAGGTATAATTTCAAACACGTACACATAGCTATGTCTGTCCTCAACGGGCTGAAACTTGGTTTCTTCTAAAACATCGTAACTTTAGAGTATTGATAAATAGTCGTTCTCTTCAACCCCCATACTATAGACGAGGTATAATTTCAAACACGTGTACATAGCTATGTCTGTCCTCAACGGGCAGAAACTTGGTTTCTTCTAAAACATCGTAACTTTAGTCTATTGATAAATAGTTGTTCTCTTCAATCCTCACGCTATAGACGGGGTATAATTTCAAACACGCGCACATAGCTATGTCTGTCCTCAACAGGCTGAAACTTGGTTTCTTCTAAAACATCGTAACTTTAAAACTTGGTTTCTTCCGAACATCGTAACTTTAGTCTATTGATAAATAGTTATTTTCTTTAATCTGCATGCCATAGAAGAGGATAATCTTATAATTTCAAACTCACAGCAATGTCTGACCTGTACAGGTTCAAACTTGGTTTCTTCTGATCATCGTAACTTTAGTCTATTGGTAAATAGTTATTCTCTTCAATCCTCATGCCATAGAAGAGGTTAATCTTATAATTTCAAACTTACAGCAATGTCTGACCTGTACAGGTTGAAACTTGGTTTCTTCCGAACATCGTAACTTTAGTCTATTGGTAAATAGTTATTCTCTTCAATCCTCATGCCATAGAAGAGGTTAATCTTATAATTTCAAACTTACAGCAATGTCTAATCTCTGTAGGTTGAAACTTGGTTTCTTCCGAACGTCGTAACATTAGTCTAATGATAAATAGTTGTTCTCTTCAATCTTTCATGCTGTAGAAGAGGTTAATCTTATAGTTTCAAACTCACAGCAATGTCTAACCTGTACAGGTTCAAACTTGGTTTCTTCCGAACATAGCAACTTTAGTCTATTGATAAATAGTTGTTCTCTTTCAATCTTTCATGCTGTAGATGAGGTTAATCTTATAATTTCAAACTCACAGCAATGTCTGACCTGTACAGATTCAAACTTGGTTTCTTCTGAACATCGTAACTTTAGTCTATTGGTAAATAGTTATTCTCTTCAATCCTCACGCCATAGAAGAGGTTAATCTTATAATTTCAAACTTACAGCAATGTCTAACCTCTATAGGTTGGAACTTGGTTTCTTCCGAACACCGTAACTTTAGTCTATTGATAAATAGTTATTTTCTTTAATCTGCATGCCATAGAAGAGGTTAATCTTATAATTTCAATCTTACAGCAATGTCTAATCTCTATAGGTTGAAACTTGGTTTCTCCTGAACGTCGTAACATTAGTCTAATGATAAATAGTTGTTCTCTTCAATCTTTCATGCTGTAGAAGAGGTTAATCTTATAGTTTCAAACTCACAGCAATGTCTAACCTGTACAGGTTCAAACTTGGTTTCTTCCGAGCATAGCAACTTTAGTCTATTGATAAATAGTTGTTCTCTTTCAATCTTTCATGCTGTAGATGAGGTTAATCTTATAATTTCAAACTCACAGCAATGTCTGACCTGTACAGGTTCAAACTTGGTTTCTTCCGAACATAGCAACTTTAGTCTATAGATAAATAGTTATTCTCTTCAATCTTTCATGCTGTAGAAGAGGTTAATCTTATAATTTGAAACTCACAGCCATGTCTGACCTCTATAGGTTGAAACTTGCTTTCTTCCGAACATAGCAACTTTAGTCTATAGATAAATAGTTATTCTCTTCAATCTTTCATGCTGTAGAAGAGGTTAATCTTATAATGTCAAACACACAGCCATGTCTGACCTCTATAGGTTGAAACTTGCTTTCTTCCGAACATCGTAACTCTAGGCTAGCACACTTACCCTTTTATATCCTATTATTACTATGTGTGATGCAAGTGCTAACGCTACATTTATATATTTATTCTTTTTAGAAAAACCATGGAGAAGATTAACCAGCTAGGTCATATTTCAACTCCAACTACCAAGCCGTTAACAAGTCTACCGCTAAATGAGCAATTTAATGTAATTTCACTACGAAGATTAAAAACGAAATTTGGAGAAAGGATTTTATGTGTCTGCGAAGACTTTCAAGTTTTTTTACCTAATAGATTTAGCGTGCTAACTGATTTAGAAATAGAAGAACTAAATCAACGTTCTATTTTCATTATATATCACGGCGTAGAGAACAAATCTTGTGTTATTAGTTTTACTGATGCGTAAAAGCATGTACATACAAGAATTACATCGAGAAAGCAAAAGTATGCAAACATCACTACAAGTAAAATCATTCATGATAAAACTAGTACATACAAGATGTGAATAAATACTGTAGAATTGGCATATTCTTTTATTTTAGATTAGGTATTACCTTCTCCTCCTACTCCTTCCTCTCGAAGAAGAATAAGAGCAAGAAAGAAGATGTTGATTAAATTCGTAAGTATGTTATCGTCTAGCATAGTAAGTATGTTGAGAAGAGATTTTTTCCTAAACTATGCTTGATTCTAGTCTTGTAATATAGTGTACTACAACATCGCACTATAGTATGTGTATATATGTTTTTTGAACAGTGGTATGTATTCAAGTCTAAACTTGCACACTCTCGCTTTGCGATGCATGTTCGATAAAGATGTACCTTGACAGAGTAAGTAAAGGTAAAGGAAGTTATACACCTCAATTAATGTTCTGATCACATGTTAAGGTTAACGACATCGAGTGCAGTGTTCGATTCTAGTCTTGATCACTTATCTAGTGTTTTGAGCACATCAATTAATGTTCTGATTACATGTTAAGGTTAACAACATCGAGTGCAATGTTCGATTCTAGTCTTGCTATGTTTTAATCTCATTTCATATTCTAATCACATGTTGAAGTTAACAACATCGAGTGCAGTGTTTGATTCTAGTCTTGTTATGTTTTACAATCTTGTTTTTTGCAATGCATGTTCGATAGAGTTGTACCTTGAAAGAGTAGGAAGAGTTCGATTCTAGTCCTGCTATGTTTGAACCTGATTTAATGTTCTAATCACATGTTGAAGTTAACATCAAGTGCAGTGTTCGATTCTAGTCTTGTTATGTTTTACAATCTTGCTTTTGCAATGCACGTTCGATAGAGATGTACCTTCACTGAGCAGGAAGAGCAGCTTAGTAAGTATGTTGAGAAGAGAATTTTTTGTTTTTCTAAACAGTGCTTGATTCTAGTCTCGCAATGCTGTGTTCTGCAACATCGAACACTAGTATGCAGTTCAAGTTGTAATAAGTTTTGAACAGTAGTATGTATGTGTTCAAGTCTAAACATGTGTCACTGCGGGTATGCGAGCGGATAACAGCCGACGAAATTGCCCCGCATAGGGCAGCACGGTGCTCTGTTCATTAAAAGATGGCAGATGACAGCTAACGAAATTGCCTGCATGATAGCAGCATAGTGCTCTGTTGGTTAAAGATGGCAGATGACACCTGTCAAAAAGCACATGGCTTTGCTTCCAAACAAGAGCACGTGGAATTTACCGCCACAACAAAGAGGGCAGCACTGTACTCTGTTGCTTAAAGATGGCGGATGATGGCTGTCAAAAAAGCACGTGAGTTTGTTTCCAAACAAGAGCGCGTAAAATTTTTCACCACCACATTTCAAAGGTATCTAGCTAAAGAGGGTAGCACGGTGCTCAAAGATGGCGGATGATAGCTAACAGAACTTTTCAAATTGCCCGCTACTACGTGCTTAAGGTAGTAGCCATAAAGAGGGCAGCACGGTGTTCTACGAATTAAAGATGACGAAATTACCCGCATGATAGCAGCATGGTGCTCTGTTGATTAAAGATGGCGGATGACAGCTGTCAAAAAAGCACATGGCTTTGTTTCCAAACAAAAGCACGTGGAATTTGCTGTCACCACATTTCAAACTAAAGATTGCAGCACTGTTCTCGCCACCGGGGCAGCACTGTTCTCTCTGGATTAAAAGCTTTGTTTCCAAACAAGAGCACGTGGAATTTGCCGCTACCGGGCAGCACGGTGATTAAAGATGGCGGATGACAGCTGTCAGAAAATCGCATGGGTTTGTAAAGCACGTAGAATTTACCTCCACCACATAGAGGGCAGCACGGTGATTAAAGATGGCGGATGACAGCTGTCAAAAAAGCACATAGCTTTGTTTCCAAACAAGAGCACGTGGAATTTACCGCCGCCACATAGATTGCAGCACTGTTCTCTCTGGATTAAAGATGGCGCATGACAGCTGTCAGAAAAGCATATAGGTTTGTAAAGCACGTGGGATTTGCCATCACCACATAGAGGGCAGCGCTGTTCTCTCTGGATTAAAGATGGCGGATGATAGCTGTCAGAAAAGCACATGGGTTTGTAAAGCATGTGGAAATGCCACCGCTACATAGAGGGCAGCACTGTTCTCTCTGGATTAAAGATGGCGGATGACAGCTGTCAAAGGTAAGTAGCTAAAGAGGGCAGCACGGTTAATAAAGATGGCGGATGATAGCTGTCCAAAAAGCACATAGGTTTGAAAAGCATTTAGAATTTGCCGCCACCACATAGAGTGTAGCACTGAGGTTTGTGATGCAAGATGGCGGATGACAGCTGTACGTGGCTTTGTTTCCAAACAAGAGCACGTGGAATTCGCCGTCACCAGGCAGCACGGTGCTCAAAGATGGCGGATGACGTACCACATTTCAAATGTAAGTAGCTAAAGAGGGCAGCACGGTGCTCAAAGATGGCGGATGACAGCTGCACGTGGCTTTGTTTCCAAACAAGAGCACGTGGAATTTTCCGTCACCAGGCGGCACTGAGGTTTTGGATGCAAGATGGCGGATGACAGCTGTCAAAGGTAAGTAGCTAAAGAGGGCAGCACGATGCTCGAAGATGGTGGATCTAAAGAGGGCAGCACAGTGCTCAAAGATGGCGGATGACAGCCGCACGTGGCTTTGTTTACCTCGCGCTAGTGAGGTTAAGTTGGTAGCACTAAGGTTTAGACCCGTCAAGATGACAGCACTGCCGATGACAGGTGACGAAAGAGGGCAGCACAGTGCTCAAAGATGGCGGATGACAGCTGCCAAAAAAGGGCATAGGTTTGTAAAGCATTTAGAATTTGCCGCCACCACATAGAGGGCAGCACTGCTTAAAGATGGCGGATGACAGCTGTCAAAGGTAAGTAGCTAAAGAGGGCAGCACTGTACTCTCTAGATTAAAGATGGCGGATGACAGCTGTCAAAAAGCACGTGGCTTTGTTTACCTCATGCTAGTTAGGTTAAGTTGGTACCACTAAGGTTTAGGCCCGTCAAGATGGTAGTACTGAGGTTAGCGATGCGTTGTTGTCTGTCAAAAAGCACGTGGCTTTGTTTACAAATCTGTCAAAAAGCACGTGGCTTTGTTTTCCTCGCGCTAGTGAGGTTAAGTTGGCTCTACTGAGGTTTAGGCCCGTCAAGATGGCAGTAATGAGGTTAGCGATGCGTTGTTGTCTGTCAAAAAGCACGTGGCTGTCAAAAAACACGTGGCTTTGTTTACCTCATGCTAGTTAGGTAAAGTTGGCACTAGTGAGGTTTAGGCCCGTCAAGATGGCAGCAGTGAGGTTAGCGATGCGTTGTTGTCGATGACAGCTGTCAAAAAGCACGTGGCTTTGTTTACAAATTCAAATCTCCCGCCAAAATTCAAATTTACCGCCAAAATTCAAATTTCCCGCGGGCGGCGGCGGAGGCGGCGGAGGAGGAGGAGGCGGGCGGCGGCGGAGGCGCCCGAACCATCCAATTATACTACTGGTAGTGTTGCATAAATATGAAGAGGAGAGTGTTGGGACACCCAGTCCTCGAGCCAGAAGCAGTTACAATCGTGACCCTGCCGGTATTGGAAGCCGGGACCCTCCGAATTGAAGGCCTGAACGCTGACCATTCAGCCAAGGAGTCGGACGGATCTCTTATATTTATTATGTTGCTCCTTGTTGTAGAAATAAGAAACACTTTTCAGTAAATTCAATCGTGCGGTACTTCTACGTCTGTATGCGCACCACCCAGCCTCTTCAAGTCGTCTATCATGGCGTCTTTGACTTATCGTATGTTGGAAAGGATTGTCAATTTCTCTTCACGTATGAACCCAGACCAACTACAATATTATCAGACCAGAATGCATATATAGATGGCTGTCACATTGGGCCACGTATAGACGGCGTGTGGGGCGTGTTCACATTCAGTTCGGTTTATACCGCTCACGTGTGTGGTTGGTTGAGGTTATCTTGCTACTGGAATTCGCGATTTGTATTTTTCCACCAAATGGGTCTTGAAAGCCAAGAATAATGGCCGAGAGGATTCGTCGTGCTGACCACACGACATCTCGCAATCTGCAGGCCTTTGGGCTGAGCAGCAGTCGCTTGGTAGGCCAAGGCCCTTCATGGGCAGTAGTGCCATGGGGTTTGGTTTTGGTTTGTTTTCCACCGAATATTTTTATGTGTTAAATAGTGTTGCAGTGTCCTTTTATCGGTCATCAATATATTTTTAAGTGTTGCGGTGTTTTTAGTATTTAGACGTTATTTCATTAAGTGGTGTGAATGTGACAATTTTACAGATTTTACCTCCTTCATCTGTGAAGTTCAGAAGAAATTCGTTGAACCATTCAATGGAATAGTGAAGGAAGATTATGCATTGTTTGTGAAGGTGGATGATGAGTCATGTATTAAGGTTGCAACATTGAGATTTAAAGTTTCAAGTTCATTTGCAGTTCAAATGTTTCACAAAAATGTGTGTTTGCCTACAGAGCATTTTAGTGCTTGTGAAGACCGGAAATATGACAGATGGACGAAGTTTTACACTTTGCTAAGTCATTTGACAAGTTATTCTGATGATTCTTTCTATGAACCTTTTGAAAAAACGCACTTGAGTTAGACCTGTGAGTTTAATGCAGAGAGAATTGGTAAAATAAAATTTGTCCCGGAACAGTTAGAGCTCTCTATAATTAATCAAATAAGATACTCTCCAAAACTAATGATATGGGCAGTGACATTCTCTTATTATACCAAAAGTTGATAAGACATTTGATGTTTTTAGTGATGTGGTCAGTGTTGGTGTTGGTACAGAGCCAGTCTGTAAATTATAACTACTCAGGCCAAATTTTCAGATCATGAAGAGTTGTTTCGTTCAGAGAAGAAATTGTTACTAAAAATGGCTTCAAATTTATCTAGGAAGGCTCTGTATCCAACAACAATAGAGACAGAATATGTCATTAGCAGTTAAGTGTTTGACCATAAGAATGTTGCTGATTTTTATTTGCTTAAAGCTCAAGGTTTAGATGTTTCTGATGGCACAATCCATTTCCTAAAATTAATTCAAAACTGGTGGTCAGTCTGTAACATACAGCATCCCATGAAAGATACATATACCAGGAATGAATATGCTAGTCCAATTACTGGTCCTGGTAACATGAACCTTTCATTCCTTACATGTTAAAACATATATGCACATAGGCACATGTCATAAGCAGAAGGAAGATTGACAAGTGAAACATACACTATTTTGATACACGTACTTACCACAGTGTGTTTTCAATAATTTCCACTGGTCTTATGTGTTTACTACAAAATTGTAGACAGACAGTTCAGAGGGAAGATTTGGTGTCTACAGGAGATTGAGTGGTTGCACTTCTCATGCCTCTGTGGAATGAATTCTTGAGTCTGAAAGAAAGATCAAACTGTTAGGTGTATTGAAGATGAGGTCTGGAAAACTTCGTGAATTTTATTTGACAGACTTTGCTCATTATGTTTATATCAATAGCCATGATACAGTTATTGATAATATAGATGTGTTAGATCTTAAGTAGTTCACATCAGAGTTCCCCTTGAAACTCAATGGATTTTAGTCTGCATTGCCAGCTACACCAGTTTGCAAGTGATTAAAATATCATTTTAAAAGTGTGATGTCTGCATTAAAATGTTGCAGGCTGAAAAGAAATTGCTTGTGGATAGTGACAGGGAAATGGTGATGTATTCCAAAGTAGTGTAGAGAGGTGGTTTGAAGTGTCCATCATTGATGGTCATGTCCTGTGTGGCGGCCGTACCATATGTGCTGAAGTGCTGCAGCACATTGCCTGTTGGAAAAATAAATTAGTTTAAAAATATTATCTACATCGAATACAGTGCATTGGAAAAGGCGTCAGCCAAATAATAAGAAATTATTCAACTCCCCTCACAACCAGGTAACTACTGGTGCGCTGCACGCCGGGTGCTGTGTGGTCACAGCTCAGCGAGAGCTAAGCTTTTAGCCAGAAACCAGGAACTCTGCCTTTTGCGCATGCGTGCCCAACTTTTTCGATACAAAGAGAATGTGTTCCGACAGGCTGTGGAAACAACAGCCAAGACATCACTTCACAGCGATTCTTCGTTCGACCACAGAGAGGCAGCACTAGCACTAGTCACACTTGCATAACGACCGATATGAGAACTTGGCAGCTGGCATCCTCTTGACTCAGCGATAGTATTTAAGAGGGGATCGCTCAAAGCAAACGGGAACACAAAATGCTGTAGAGCTGTTTTAATACCAAAGAGGATAGATAGATAGATAGATAACTCTTTATTGCCACCCTAGTTTGCACCATCGGTTACAGACAATAAAGAGCATAAAATACACATGAACCCAAAAAAAACCTTCCCTCACTGCTAGGGGCTTTACGTCGCACCGACACAGATAGGTCTTATGGCGACGATGGGACAGGAAAGGTCTAGGAGTTGGAAGGAAGCGGCCGTGGCCTTAATTATGGTACAGCCCCAGCATTTGCCTGGTGTGAAAATGGGAAACCCAAAAAAAACCAAACAAAACAATATAAACTAACATACTATTATATATAATATAAAGCTCTAACTATCTACACTAAAACTATTAACTAAGAACCTAAAAAAATATCGCACAAAATAATATAAACCAAACAAAACAATTACTATCTACTCTACTTATTTAGTGGTGTCAATGTCGGCGGAATCCAGCCTAACACTGCACCAACTTGTCTAAAACTATTGAGATGCCTCTGGTATGCGAGGAACTCCTCCGCATGTAAGGGCATCCCCTACCTTAATTCTAGTGTACTAACCCATATCTACAGCTAACTAAACATAAAGAAGAAAAAAAACCTTGGCTGCATGCGGCATTCCCTGTGAGGAGAGAGCCATCCCACCCTGGCCGCTATCAGGCACTCCTCCCGGGTTAGATATTACCCCCACCTATTACTCGTACTTCTCTCCTCATTTTACGTTGCGAATCGTAGAGGCGGTTTCCGGTCCATCATACGATCCGTCACTCATTTATCTACTGCTCCGCCTATAATCGTGTCTTCTTACTTTCCTGCCACCATCTTGATTCGCTTGTTATTCTGTGAGCGGACATGTTTCCACTTTCACCTAGGGATGGGACTGTACCATCCCACCCGTCTGTCTCTTATACCCCTCCCCCCTTCCATCCCCAATCTTCCCCTCTTACTCTTCCTTGCCTCTGTCCATCTCTCTTATAATACTTATTCGCTAACTTTTACAGTTATCTACTTTCCACTATACCGTATAGTTAATATTTATACACTATATACAAGCGCACTTGTTGACAATTTCCAGTTCCTTGCTCATCCTAAATGCATTCTTTTTTTTAATAGTTTAACTTACATATTAGACCACCGAATTGCCACAAATCACATCTGTCTTTTCCTTGTTTCCTCACATCACTTATCAATCCTTTCCATCTCTAAACAGTCCAACAGTTCCTCTTCCTCACGACCACTCATTACTTATTAAAATTTTTAAGCCAGAGTTTAAAATTATCTACTATTATGTTATCCAAACACCTTTTCTTGTCCACTAACCCTATCATTCATATTCTAACACTGTTTACAAATGTATTTGTTGACAATTCTCTAGCTCTACGAGTCTTAGACTAAAACTTAAAACTACTCTCTAATTATTTTTTTTGAACTTACATCTTAAACCATCGAATTGCCAACAATCAAACCTGGCTTTCCCTTATTCCTTCTCTTTCTTCCGCTTATTTCCGTTTCTAAACAGTCCAACAGTTCCTCTTACTCACATCCCTCGTTACTTTATTATTCTTTTTTTCTTTCTAACATTAACTACCACCTCCGTTCTCTCACACATGCAATCCTCTCCAAATATATACAACTCTTCTTTTCATCATACAATCAGATTGTACTTCAAACTCCTCTTATTGTCTTCAATTTTTATATAACCTAGCAGTTTCGTCTACCTCCTTCCTCTCCTTCCTCTGTAACCCTCTTTTACCCCTTATTCTCTTAATTTCTTTATAAATCTCATTCGAACCATATTTAAATATTTCGAAATATTTGTTCCTCTTTCCCATTCTCTGGCCAGCCAAACCGTCATCTTTTCAATTTTTTCTACTTTTTCTATCTCTTTTTTACTCAACGCTTTCTTTTTCAACTCTTCTAACTCCCTACATTCGATGAATATATGTAGGTCCGACCATTTTTCTCCGCACAGAATACATCTACCTGCATTTTCTGTACTTATCCACCCTCTGTTTGTAGGAGTTCCAAAAATCCACCAGTATAGACCTCTCTTGCCCTTCCGGTCCTCCACTTCGATTTTCGGGTTCATGATTTCTAACAATTTATTAAATACTGATAGTGAGGCTCTTTCTCTACATTCCATTATTAAACTCTGTCTCTCTATATCGGCAACTCTCCTTATAACCCTTCTCCATACCCATTCTTTCTTCTCTCTCCACCTCTCATATCCTATATCTCCTAACCCCAGTTTTCGTAATTTATTTTTGCACTTATTTACCCAATACCTCTCGTTCTCCATATTTTTCTGGAACCTATATGTGTCTTGTACTAAATCCCCTCCCTTCCCTTCTTCCAATCTCATCCAATACTTCATCACCCTCTTGGCTATAGTAGTGTCTATCGATTCTTTACATACTAATCTAGCCCCAACATTTGCAGTACAGTTCGGGACTCCCATAATAATCTTACTAAATTTCGCCACCACCTGGTTTAGTTCTTTTCTATTTTCCTCTAATCCCCATATTTCTGCCCCATATAACATTTTTCCTTTGACCATTGATTGGAACACCAATCTCTGTATTTTGTACTTTATATCCGGAAATTTATTTTCTAATATCCCCACTACTGCCAGTGCTCCCCTCCCTTTATATCTGGCTCTTCTAATCTGATTTTCCCACGTGCCGTTACTACTAATTATAACTCCTAAATACTCTATTTTTTTCTGGTCTGATTTCTTGCTGCTCGACTGTCCAGAATTTCTTTTCTTTTTTGGCTTTCCTCTTCCTACATATCATTATCTCCGTCTTCCGTACATTTATCTTGAGTGCCCATCTTCTAGTATATTCCACTACCTCATTTAGTCCTTCCTGCAACCCCTTTGCTGTTAATGCCAAGATCAATAAATCGTCTGCAAATGGCAGCCCCGGTATCTCCCTCTTCCCAATCCAAGGGCATTGCCATCTCTCGCCTCCATGTCTATCCAATATATTATTTATAAACAGTAGAAATAATATGGGTGATAGCTTACAACCCTGCCTCACACCCCTTTTCGATTCCACACACTTACTCAACCCACCCCCTTTTAGTTTAATCATCACCAATACTTTCTCATATATTCCTTCTATTGCCAGCCTCATTTTTTCCGATAAACCAACCTCTCTTAATCTAGTAAATAACGCCTCTCTATTCACTGCATCAAAGGCTTTCTCTAAATCTACTGCTGCTACGTATAATCTCTTCCCTGCTATTTTCACATACTTCGTAATTAAAGTATCCAAAATCCATATATTATCCACAGTATTTTTCTCTTTACGAAATCCATTTTGATAGTCCGAAATCCTTCCATATTTCTCTGCCCAATTTATAATCCTATTAGCTAAAATTCCTGTTTATACCTTCGACAGCGAGTCCAGGAGTGTTATTCCTCTATAGTTGTTTGGATCACTTCGACTTCCTTTGTTCTTATATATAGGACAAAGTACTCCTTTTCTCCACTCGCTAGGGAATTTATTCGTTTCCCATATCTTGTTAAAAAATTTCACCATCACTTTCAACATTACTTCATTTGCTCCTACTTCCTTCCATATCCTGTTAGTAATACCATTTGCCCCACCCGCTGTTTTGGTTTTTACTTTACTAACACCCTAACTATTTCCTGACTTCTTATCTCCTCATCTAGTAACTGTACTCCTGTTTGTACTTCCTTTACAATATACGTCTTTTCCATACCCCCCTGACCTTCTCCCCTCCCACCCAAAAGCTCTGCAAAATATCCTATCCACTCATTTTCTGTTATCATTGTTCCTCCCCCTGTCGATCTAGTTCTCTTTATCTTATTTATAGTTTCCCAAACCCTATCATATCTTTTCTCTTTACAATACCTGTTCACTCTTTCAGCTTCCGCCTCTTTCCAGCACTTTTTTTTCTCATTTAGTAACTTCTTGTAATCTCTTCTTAATTTACAATAATCCTCTCTTTTCCCTTGTTCCCCTCTTTTCTTGAAGTCCGCTAGAGCTGTCATTACAACCATTCGTTTCCTCTTACACTCTTCATCAAACCACCCCGCGCCTATGCTTCTGTCTATCTCTTCCCTTATTCTCACTTTCTTACCCACCTTCCATACTGGGCGTTCTATTAGTTTTAAAACTTCATCCACATCCCCTCCTTCCAACATCCTTTCACTTTCAACCCTTATACTTTCTTCACACTCTTTTAACTCTGTTCTCAATCTCTCGATCGTGGTATCATTCCAAATGTACTTCCATCCCTCCTTATACCTATCTCTTTTTCCTACCCTTCTCTTCACTCCATCATACTCCCCCCTTAATTTTATCTTGATGGGCATATGTTGTTATCACACTTTCTGTCACCTCAAAACTTATTATCTTCTTTAGAGCTATTTCCGTGCTAACTCCTATATCTACTACACTCCCGCCCTTCGATGAGATGAATGTCAGTTCACCATTACTATCTCCCTTCATCCATCCATTTAAAATATATAATTTTTCTATAGCACATAACTCTAATAATCTTACCCCATAGCTATTTATATCTTTGTCTTTACTATTTCTTCTGTACTCACTCACTTCCTTATCCTCTCTCCCATAATCGGGTACCCTATTACTCACTCTTGCATTCCAATCCCCTAACAATATCATTCCATCTTCCACATATAATCCTTTCATTTTGTTTATTTCTTCAATCAGTTCTTCAAAAAATGTTTTATTAGCATAAGTTGAGTCTTTAGGATGGTTGTATAATAGAGCCAGGCAAATTGCCTCCTTCGCATCATTTCCCCTTTTAATTCTCAGCCATACCACCCCTTCTACCTCATTCTGTATTCTCTCTACTCTCTCTACTAACTCATTTTTTATTAAAACTGTTATCCCACCCGGATTTCTTCCCATTCTCCCCCTTTTTTCTTTTATCACGTTGACTACTCTATACCCATCCCATTCAATTTCTATCCCTTTTCCTAACCACGTCTCTACTAGGGCAATAATCTCATACTCCTTTACTGTTTTCTCCAATTCTTTATTCCCTATCTTCCCCATCAACCCCTCAATATTCCACAACCCTATCGCCATCTCTAGTTATTTATTCCCTCCCACTCTTTGCACCTGTGCTTCTCCATTTCCACCTCTACTCCTTGTCACTCTTCCCTGTGAGTCCTCTCCAGATCTCTCCTCGTCCTCTTTTCTCCCGTCATCCTTCCCTTTCTCCATAACTACGCCTTTTTTCTTACCCCACAGATCTTTCAAACTTAATGATCTTTCCTTATTTAGCGCCTGTCTTTTTTCCATTTCATTTTCTGTGTTCCTTTTACTCGGAGAGGATGCATTCTTACCCTGCCTACTGTTACCTTCATTCACAATTTTTACTGTACTCCTCACCAGTTGTGGCACATTACTTGCTTCCTCCATCTCTGTGTTGAGATGACTCTTCAAGGACTCTCCATTTCCGCCCACCTGGTTGCTGGCACTGCTGTTCAGCACATCCCTACTTCCCGCACCTGATGTGATGTGGACTTCGCTCACTTCCGTAATATCACTCCTTTCTACGTCACTGACCTTCCTTGCTACTTCCACTGTTGCCAAGGACACGTTCTGCTACTGTTGGTGTTCTTCCTCAAGAGGATAGAATACCACCAACTTTCCTATTCCATAGCCACATTTGTAAATCGATGAACTATAAAAATTGTACGTTGTATGTTGTCAAAATAAGGACCTGATATTGTGATTTTCCTTAATTAAAAATCTCTAGTTTATAAATGTCAATATAAAAACATAACATGTAATTTTGCATTACGACGTTGCTGGTTTTATTTCAATGACGTTGGTAGCATTAAGAAGTTACGTTTTTGCGCGCTCACACCAAGTGTTTGAATTTGGTGAATATATTGCCATTGCAGGTGTTATTGTGTGTTTAATTATATAGGTTTATAGTTTTTTATGAGGAATGTGTATATGTGTTGGGGTTTGCGTGTTTGTTCAGTGTGGAAAACTCAGTGGAGAGCGCCCTGAAAACCAGACACCACCGAGCGAATTCGCCGTGCGGTTAGAAGCGCGCAGCTGTGAGCTCGCATCCGGGAGATAGTGGGTTCGTATCCCACTGTCGGCAGCCCTGAAGGTGGTTTTACGTGGTTTCCCATTTTCACACCAGGCAAATGCTGGGGCTGTACCTTAATTAAGGCTACGGCCGCTTCCTTCCCATTCCCAGACCCTTCCTGTCCCATCGTAGCCATAAGACCTATATGTGTCGGTGCGACGTAAGGCAAATGGCAAAGAAAGAAAACCACACACCGGTATGTTTCTAAATATTTGTATTTTTTGGAGTGGGGATGGGTTACAGCCGCCACTGTGCAAACTGTTCAGAATTTTCTATGTGTTAATTGGTTACAGTTACAAACCAGAATTTCCTAAGTTACAGAATCAAAGAGAGGCGGTGCTAGCAGTTTTTGTAACCTTGATAAGTGTCATTGCAGTATGAATTTGAAAACGATGATTGAAATGTGCATTAAGGTGTTTGCAAATTGTTTATCAATAATTATGATTTTATTATAAATACACTGTAATTGTGTATCTCAAGTATCACTAGGCTGGTGAATGTATATTTGTTGGGAATGTTCTTTCATTGTCCTATGTAATTTGTGTTTTTCTTGTAATATGGCGTGCATTGATGTGATTTACCAACGAATCTTGGTTTAATTTTGTCATTTTCAAAAGTGGTGCTACTGCAGTTGTTAATGAACGGGGACAACACTTTAGATCAAAACCACCGTCTAGACAAACAGCGTACGACGTACGAAATTGTTTTGGAGAACATAGATCTGTTATGGATGCACCGGGATCTGACCGCCCAAGAACAGTCACAATTGAGGAAAATGAATTGCGTGTATGTTTAGCTGTGAACCAAAGTCCGCGAAAATCAACCAGACGATTAGCAAGTGAGCTGAATTTATCACGAGGGTCAATGCAAAGAATGTTACACAAACAGAAGTTTAAAATTAACATACCACGTTTACGACATGGGATACTTCAAGACGATCCTTATCGTCTTAAGTTTTGTGAATTGATGCTTGGCGAACAAAAATATGATCCTAACCCATCCAATAGTATTCTGTAGTCTGATGACGCCAATTGTAAGTTAACGGACATAAATGCACGTACTGGTATACTGAGAATAAGTATCTTTTCTTAGAAGAACAAGTAAATCAACCTGGTGTGGGTGTCTGGGGGCAATATCACTATTTGGCGTATTTGGACCATATTTTTTGACGGAACAGTTACAGTGGATAAGTATTTGGACATGCTTCAGAATTATCTGTTACCAGAACTTACAGCGTGTGCTGAAAACTTTCAAGAAAATTACCTTCAACATGCTTGGGCACCACCATATTATGCCACTGCCGTCCGCGATTATTTAAATGAAACTTTCCATAGAAAAGTGATTGGTCGAAGCGTGACATGCCTCCACGTTCACCAGATATCACGTGCATGGATTTTTTCCTACGTGATGTCGTCAAGGACTCTGTTTATTTTAAAAATCCTCAGACCATTGCTGAAATAAAAGACTATATACACGACGCATTTCGTGACTTCGACAGTGATACCACACTATGCCATACAGTATGTAGGCCTAAATGTTCCAAAAACTTGGAAGATGTATTCATGCAGACGGAAAACAGTTAGCATTGTTTGTATTTGTAATGAAACAGAAATTCAATCTTTTGTTTACATCAGCGTCCAGTGACTTTTGCGCCACCCTGTGTAGGGTATTTATTTCGAGCTCTTCAGAATTGAATGAGGAATAGTATAATGTGTGAATCTAAAAAATACTTAATTTAGTAGTGGTGTTTAAATAACATTTACAATATCATTTTAGTGGGGCATGATTTCTGGATAACATTACCATCGGTTGGTTATCGAGGAGGTCTGGATTTAAATTCTGAGCAATGAAAAGTGGTTTCCTCAAGAAAGAAGATTTTTTTACAGCTTATGGAACAAGATGTGTTAAGCTTTCTGCAATTAATTTGCGAGGTCCTGATTGTTTTGTGACAAAGAAATTATGTGATTTTGTGCTAATCTTAGTTCATTTTGTATTTTAGAGATGCCACGAGGAGAATTTTTCTTCTGTTTCTTTTATATGTTGCAAATTAATAGTAATAAACATGAATTGAAGGAGTGTTATTGTCTAAATCACAAAATGTATGAGGCATTCTCCTTTCTCAGTCCTAGCCAAATCTCCTTTGCTTTTTCAGATCAACATCTGTGATTTTCCATACTTCTGCACTGATATGACTGGTGATAAACACGATCATGATCGTGTAGAGGAATGTTTCCCTTGCGATGTGTTGTGTCTCAATATGGCTAATGTGTTCTGGGGAAGCCACAAATGTCTAACTTCTCAGCTTTTCAGTGTGAACTAAAACTCTTGATACCGCATTCCACATGCCGGATCAAGTCACCAATACCACATGTGAGGCCTGTACCTCCATACCTAGATCTCAGCAACTCCAAGTGAAACTTCTGGGAAATGCAAACTTCTCGATAACTTACCTGCTCTTTTGGCCCTAGTCATCCAAGACCAATAGCTTTCTAAACTGCACAGGGGAGTGTACCGTCACAAGCCAATAAAAGGGAAGATTGCTCAATGTTGTCGAACGGTGAACGCAGGTCAGTGCTCACCCAGGTCTCAATGGAGACGTTTCAGTTAAGCCAGTATTGAATAGCTCTAGTTCCATGCTTTGTCACTATGCACTAGGGATAGGAAACAAGAGGACATCTCTCAAGTTTCTCGAGAACTTCTCAATGCTTTTTCTCACAAAAGCTTGCCTCACGAGGCTCTCGAGGACATAAGCACGCACCTTACACCACAGTTACGTGGCACACTGAGAACGACAGGCTTTGACAGCGTGCGCAACGGGACAACAGGTCGTGTCGTGAATGGAAGTTTGGCCTTCTATTCACGGGGAAGTAAGTAGGTATGCAACATCACACTTAACCTACGAGTAAAAGTCAGTCGTTTAATTTAAGCCTAATCATTTGACTGCGATGCAGTTCTTAGAGTGCATATTGATAGCTACCAAGAGGAAATCATGGGCCCGTTAATATTTCAGGGATAACCCAGAAAATAAACTGCAATGCCATGTTAAAGAAGTGTATGTTCATGTTACTTTCATTACATCCTGTATTCAGAACTACGTTATTAACAATCTAACACGTTTATGACAGACAAAACTTGACTCTGGTAGTCGCAGTTCAGTGACAGCAAGATCACGTTGCCTGCTTCGTCGAGTCAACATTATTGTATGATTCAATGTTAATGTTGCCCACTGTATAGATATGTGAATATATCTGGTTTTTTTTGCTAGGGGCTTTACGTCGCACCGACACAGATAGGTCTTATGGCGACGATGGTATAGGAAAGGCCTAGGAGTTGGAAGGAAGCGGCCGTGGCCTTAATTAAGGTACAGCCCCAGCATTTGCCTGGTGTGAAAATGGGAAACCACGGAAAACCATTTTCAGGGCTGCCGATAGTGGGATTCGAACCTACTATCTCCCGGATGCAAGCTCACAGCCGAGCGCCTCTACGCGCACGGCCAACTCGCCCGGTTATATATCTGTGAAGTGAATAATTTACACTAAATGGGGTTAGTGTGAGTCTCTTCGACATCTGATTCTATGACTTCTGCTCCAGAAATAGATACTAAGTAATTACCGATGCGTATGTTCGAGAAGTTTACATTTCATAATAAATATTACGTCTTCAAAATAATGTAAGGGGGTGTTCCACTATTTCACAGCCCATGAAACCATTGTGAGAGTTACGAATTGACTATTTGATTTTAATTTTTGTGTTCATTTCTGAAGACCATCTAAAGTAAGTTATTTTCTATGTCATTCCTTTATGTGTTCATATAAACTTAAATATAAGAGCAAAAGAAATATTCCAAGTGTTCCAGGGCAGATCAACAAAGAATGCCGTTGTTTAAAATAACCCGAATGTTGCTCTTTGAGCAAGAAGTTCTAACACCAACATTTTGTTGCAATGGCGCTCAAGGAATGTGGCACTATTCAGTTTCTTTCGAGATGCTTTGAGATTCTCCAGATTTTAGCCATTTTTCTCTAAACTCCCGAGGAAAAGGAATTCTCGTCCGTACTGTGCACAGCTTGGCGAGACTGGGGTATGTGCTGGCGGGGAAGGTGCCTTATTAGCTGTGCAGTCGGCTTTTGTATGCCGAGTGTTGAACTGTCTTTTAGCTGACGCCGTTCATTGAATGTATCGTATTCCTTCGGAAGTGTATTGTCTCCATATGTTAGGTGATGGCAGGTCCTAAAACAAAGTTGTTTATAGGGAATGTAATTGCTTTTTGTGGTTTAGAAAAGGGTGCAATTTCCTTTAGCTTTCTTTCAAGCAAGTAAACGAGCTTCAGTGGTAAGGAAACATCAGCTATTTATTGAGAAAATCAGAAGGGAGGTGATGATGGGATGAAGTTATCCACTCTGGGTAAAAAGGGAGTAGTGAATAAGGAAATTGTACTAGGTGATACAGGCAAGTGCATCATCAGACGGAACAAGGCGATCTGCAGTTTATAAATCTCATATTCGCTGTTCTGTATCGACACCAGTACGCATTGGTATTGAATAAGGTGGATGCAGGATAAGTCCCTTTCAAGGTTGCTGTATTACAAGGCGAGTCGCAAACATCTGAGATAAGTATTGCTCTCAATAGGCTTTAAATTTAAGAAGTGTGAAGAACATGGAAGAAACTAAATTCTGCTTAAGACATTGGTGTACCTGAGAACTTCAGCAGAGAAAGACAAGAGATCGGTCCCATTTTTAGATGAAATATTTTTTCCGTCCATCCTATACTGTAATGAAGTTTTGGGAGTATAATTCATCTTTGGACAGTGCAGGTCAGCGAAAGATCATATGCAGGTAGTTAGAAACGGTTTGTACCCTGCGGACTCTGCATGTTCAAATTGAAAACCAAATATTTTACCAAGGTGAAATGGAGGTATATAACTTCATAACTTGACTTAAAACAGCTTGTACCACACATATCAAGTGTGACATATTGATGGACAATGTGATGTACTACACCCATCAGATTAATGAAGTACCTTCAACATCTGGCAGTAAATACGAATTAAGAGAACTGGCTAATCACAAATTGGAGTACTGTGAAGCACCTAACTGCTGACAAAAATATGTACCAGCTACTCAGGGATAAAGAGTGCACCATCACAGTGTCCTTCCTTTGCAGCCGTTACAAGTGAGGAATGAAATGAGTATGAATTTGTATACAAGTTAAGAGTTGAGTGCTGGAAGAGGAATGTGTAGCTCGGAGAACTCCTCATACATGTTGGTAGTGACAGGAATAGCGATTCAATCTCTGAACATGATTGTTCAGTGCAAAATGATAGCGAGTTCTAGTCTGGGTACCTTAATTGCATTGTGAGATCACATCTGAACTGGGTATTCATTGTTTAATATGGTAAGTTGGAATCACTGCTTTTTAAAGTGTATTTGTACAGTAAATTTTTCTCATATAATATTAACGGCCGGCTATAGCTGTTGCGCTTCACTGCATCCCCTCTGATACTCGCCCTGGTGTCACACTAGCACTTACATCACTTGGCTTCAACTTATGCTATACATGGCACGTAGCCAATTTTACATCACGAAACACACTGCTGGGGAAATATCAGGTGATTTTCCCTTGCCTGCTAAATCCTATGTGACTGGCGAGATGTATATACAGTTCATCTGTCTGTGATGGCATTTCCTCACCCTTAAACATAGTGAGGAGTAGGATTACATTTTTGTAAGGTTCTCCTGAAACGGAAAGTCAGATGCCTTGTAATCAAACTGAGTAGAAATTCGTTCACGCAGAGTAGTCAGGGAGTCGGATTATTTTCCACTACCCGACACTAGGCGTAGAGTTGAAGGCGGTGTGGTCTATTCCATTACCATAGGGCGATACCCCTCTCATCCTGTGCGTATGAAATGATTATGAAATTTAAAATAATATGGTAAGGAAATGAATGAAATATACACCAAAGAAAATGGAAATTGCAACACCCAGAAGATGTGGTGCTACATTGCTGCAATTGAACATGCAGGACGAGTGTTCGGTTGTGATTCGATGATTACACGTCCAGGTCCCTCTGACGGCAAGTTTGGACAACAATCATTACAGGATGTGCCCATCACGAGCTGCAATACGTTGATGAATTCGTCGTGGCATGGAGCATGGCCAGACTATACTAAAGGCCGTGACACTGAAACTTGGCAACACTGTACTGTTACTCCTTGGAGTCTTACTTGTAACATATGGGAAGTTAACCTTCAATGATGTTTTCTCAAATAAAACGTTGCTGGAAGAGAGGTTTTCATTGGATACATATAAAACGAGGTGAAAATTTAAATAAATACGTCAAGGTAAAGATGAGAATGGCTACAACTAGAAAAAACAATACAATCCTTTATCTTTTATGGTATGGGTGACGGACGTGCGTAAGACCGGCTCCTCAGTTTAAGTGAATTAGAAGGTGTTATTCTAAAGGTAGCTATATAATAAGTGGTACACGAGTGTGTGATACAGTGTTGATTCAAACCAGCGAGTATCAGTCATTGTAACAATCAGTTCACCAATATTAAGTAGTGATTTCTCAGGCAATATGGGCCGCGGAAAGCGCAACACCAGTGACCCGAGCAGTAGTGCCAACCGCAGCAGTGGCAACCCAGTTGAAGAGGCAGTCACCAGGATACTAAACGAAACCATCAGCTCTGGTAAGTTTCTTGAAAAGATAGTAGCCGCCATATCGGAGCGTTTGACAGAACTCGTCATAAAGGAATTAGAAAAATCTCTCCAGTTCAATTCTGAAATTGTGGCAGAATTGAACGCAAAACTCGAGAGCAGGGATAAAGAAATCCGCGAGATGAGGGAAGACTTTGCTGCAAGATTTGACTCACTGGAACAATACAGTAGAAGAGGTAACGTTAGAATATTTGGGGTACAAGAAAGTGTAAGTGAAAATACGGACAAACTTGCAGTAAATGTTTTTAGGGATATAGGTGTGAATGTGAATTTGCAAGACATTGATAGGAGTCACCTAGTCGGACCTAAATTTCCAGGGAAACCTCGGCCAATCATTGTCAAATTCACATCATATCGAACAAGGCAGGAAGTGTTTCGCAATAAGCGAAAATTGAAAGGTACCCCAGTAACTATTCGCGAGGATCTAACCTCCACCAGACTGTCAATTCTTAAGGCTGCTATTCTCCGCTTTAATCAGAGCAATTGTTGGACCTCGAGTGGGGACATCATTATTAAGAAACCAGATGGCAGTAAAATTAGAATTAACCGGCTGAGTGACATTCCTAAGGACAGTGACAGCAGCTAAATGTAACAATTCACTGAACTGAGTGCACCGAACTGAGTGTTTATATTCCTAGATTAGTCCATATTTATTTCTCTCAAGATCGTTAAATTTTATCTTAGAATAGTTTGGTGAATTATCATTTATTTTCGTTTAGCTTAGTTAAAATTTCTTTTCTACTATTTATCTATATATTTTACTAAATAATTAAATTTGCTTTCTTATTTCTTGATGATTAATTATTCATATAACAACTTTCGTTTTTAAATACTTTAATTTTTATTTTATTTACTTAGACACAACACCCTTAATTTAGTCGCACTTGAAAATAATAGATAATTCTAGGCACAGTTGATTATATTCCTGCACCTCACTACTTCAGTTAACGTTAAATTCCTCCTAGCCCTTTGTGTTTATCTGTACGTGTTGTTAACTCTCATCGTTCCAAGTTGGTAAAAGTTACAAGTGACAAAACAAATTCCTCTGACGTCACTAGTCGATTTCAACAGAAACCTCATGTCTCCTCAGACCGGCTACCCTCTCCCGTCCTTCCGCTGTCCCCACTCCCCTCACCCTCTAGCGCAAACCTTGACCAAAGTACCGCTAGTATCCTCAAGAATTTCGTCTCCCAACATCCCAGAGCTCTACACGTCTGTCATATAAACGCGCAAAGTATATTAGCAGCCAACCGAAAGGACGAGATTGTAGAAATATTCACTCCACCTGTTTTCCATGTCCTGCTTGTGTCTGAGTCATGGTTAACAAATAATAGCCAGTCTTCTTTGTGTCATCTTGAAGGCTACTCGCTTCTGAGAAATGACCGCACTCACAAACGGGGTAGAGGGGTATGTGGCTATTTCCTAAGTAGCCTCAAACCTAAGTTGTTAGGACATTTACCAGGCAGGTATGAGAGAAAACCAGAATACAAGTTCGTAGAAATAACAACGAACGGGATTAAAGCCCTTGTAGGAGTAGTTTACAAACCTCCGAATACAGATCACTTAGAAGATTTTGAAGCTGACTTAACTAAACTACTGCCAGACTACCCTTACACAATAATTATGGGAGACTTCAATACGGACTTAACTGACGCAACTTCTTCCGAATCCACACGACTCAGAACATTGTTTCAAGCCTATAATATGCAAATCTTACGTCGCTTTCCGACTCACCATACATCTCATTCGCACACACTATTAGATCTTATAGTTACTAGCAACTCAGACAGAGTTCTCAATGTTGGTCAAACCTCTGTACCTGGTATACCTGCACACGACGCAATATACATCTCGTATAAACTCCGGCCACCGAAACCCTCCCAGAAATTTATCACCTGTCGACTACTGAAAAATGTAAATTAAGATAGACTCTTAGAGGACGCAGGCAAAATACCCTGTGATGACATAACGAACTATAACAATCTAGACGACAAAGTTGACTTCTTTAATAGCAATGTAACGGAACTATTTGACAAGCATGCCCCAAAGCGGCGAGCGAGAATATTGAAAGCACCCTCCCCGTGGTTAAATGACGAAATTAGACAACTAATGAAACAAAGAGACTGCGCCCACAGACAATACAAGAATGTCCCTACCGTACAAAACTTTGACGAATATAGGAAGTTACGAAATAAGACAACACAATAAATACGAAATGCCAAACTGAGACACGCTTACAGTTTAATTACGCCTGACGGTAAAACATCGACGACATTTTGGAAATCTATTAATAAGCTTGGACTTACGAATAACAAGAACAGAGAAGAAATTACAGTACCTCTCGAGACTCTTAACGAGTACTTTACTGCTAATTGCTCCGCAGTACGACCTGACGACAAACAGAGACTTATGAATTATTACGATACACAGCCTACCCCTGACAGAGAGAAATTCTATTTCAGTCACGTGACGCCCTTCCAAGTCATAAAATCAGTCCTCAGAGTAATCACGAAAGCAAAAGGAATTGATGAGATTGGGACTGACATGGTCAAACTAATTCTTGATTGTATATTACCAACCTTAACTCTCTCTTCTATACTCCACATATCCAACTCTCTGGAAGAAGGATATTGTGCTACCTCTTCCGAAAAGTCAAACGCCTTCGAACGAGGGAGACTATCGTCCAATCTGTATTTTATCAGCTTTATCTAAAATCTTAGAATATGAAGTCCATACACAAATGTCTGAGTACCTTCGAACGCACAATCCCCTTAATCCTCTCCAGTCCGGTTTCCGACAAGGACATAGTACAACTACAGCCTTACTTAAAGTGACTGAGGATGGTAGACAGGCAATAGACAGAGGACGATTCACAGTTCTGTTACTACTAGATTACAGTAAAGCTTTCGACAGCGTAGACATTGACATTTTACTAGTAAAACTGAAAGCTCTACATTTTTCTCAGAGTACGATTGCTTGGATGCATTCTTATCTTCACGGACGTCAACAATGTGTGAAAGGTAATAATGCAATCGTTTCCACGTGGCGCCACGTGAATAGAGGAGTCCCTCAAGGCTCTGTACTTGGTCCTCTTCTTTTCGCACTCTTTGTGAATGACATATCATCGAATTTAAAACACTGCAACTACCATATGTACGCTGACGATCTTCAACTCTACACAGACTCTACAGCACGAGACTTCCAGGAAAATATCGACTTACTAAACATTGACTTATATGCTGTTAGTGATTGGTCTGCTGCGCACGGCCTGAAATTGAACCCTACAAAGTCGCAAGTAATCCTTCTTGGCCATCAAAGTCAAATAATGAGTATAACTAAACGTCCGTTGCCAAAAGTAATACTTCAGGATGTTCCAATTCCTTTTGTATCACAAGTGGAGAATCTCGGTGTTATCATGGACGAACGCATGACTTGGTCTCCACATGTCTTACATACATGTCAAAAAGTTTACTCAGCTTTACATTCTTTATATAAATATAAACATATATTTCCAATAAAGCTTAAAATTAAATTAATTGAAGCTCTTGTAATGCCACATTTTGACTAATGTGATGTTGTTTTCAATGACGCGAGGCCGCAATTTTCCCTAAGGCTACAGCGCGCTCAAAATGCATGTGTGAGATATATATGCAATTTAAGAAAATATGACCACGTGTCACCATCTTTCCTAAAATTTGAGTGGTCGCAACTCCATGTTCGTCGTAACCATCATACTTTGTCTCTCCTCCATCGAGTTCTTTCTTCGCGTTTCCATTATTTCTCAAAGGTTCATGACAGACATACAAGGGCTCAAACATCCAACCTGCTCATCATCCCTCACCATCGAACTGGCGCATATAACAGCTTATTCTCGATGTTTGCCGCACGAGAATGGAATCGTTTACGAGACGACGTGAGAGGAATACCAACTACAGTGTCATTTAAAAGAGTGTTAAGAGTTACAGCAGGATGCGATTGACCTGTGCATTTCTGGTCTTCACTGATAGTACTACTGCAATACCATTACTAGCTATTATTATTATTATTATTATTATTATTATTATTATTATTATTATTATTATTGCTGTTGTATGTATGTCTCACTCTGGTGGAATTTTATTTGTTATATTTTGATGTGAGGCGAATGGAGGAGGATAGGTTACCTAGGAGAATAATGGACTCTGTTATGGAGGGTAAGAGAAGTAGAGGGAGACCAAGACGACGATGGTTAGACTCTGTTTCTAACGATTTAAAGATAAGAGGTATAGAACTAAATGAGGCCACAACACTAGTTGCAAATCGAGGATTGTGGCGACGTTTAGTTAATTCTCAGAGGCTTGCAGACTGAACGCTGAAAGGCATAACAGTCTATAATGATAATGTATGTATGTATGTATATTTTGATTGTGTTAAAATTGTGTCTTCTAGTATTAATTACGGTAGTATTACTTATGGCTTTAATGTATAGTAATTGGTTTAGTGTCAGAGAAGGCCTAATGGCCTTAACAACGCCAATAAAGACATTTATCTATCTATCTATCTATCTATCTATCTATCTATCTATCTATCTATCTATCTATCTATCTATCTGTCTATCTATCTATCCATCTATCTATCTATGTTCATCAAAATACATTTCTAGCATTGGGAATCAAGTTACTCCGGGGTCATCAGTTTCTTTCCTTGCCAGAACTCTTAACCATGGCATCACCATCATTAACATGTTTCGTGTAGTTGTTGATCAAAATATTTGCAGAATAGGGCAAAGGTAGGAAGATAAGTTAATATAGAGGTTTTTCACAATATGAGCAGCACTCCGTTGTATCACTTACACTTTGCCTAGCAAGCTGAATCCATACAAATTTCTGAAGAATGCTACTTTATATTCCTCAGAGATTAAAATCTGCATGATCTTATATATACTTGTACACACATTTAAGAGCAATTGTGAAGGGACCGATAATCCACCTCTGTTTAAGCTATTAAACATGCCATCTTCCACTGCTTCATTTGATATGTTCGAGATACAGTATCCGCAATTAAGTTTACTGGCAGCTTAAAGCTACATAACCTGAAACGTAAATGACAGGAAACATGTTATCAAAGTCTACTTCTATTTCACTTACCTTCACTAGCACACTGGAAAATTCACTGCGTATATCTGTTTCGTCAGTTATGTTCAATGAATCGGAATCTAATTCAAACATGTCCTTGCTTAAATATATTTCTTTATATTTTGCAGACCTTAATCCTAGCAAACACTGCACTCTTATCTTCTTCTCAGCTTCAAAAACTTGTAAAACAGATACATTATAATTGGCACCACACAACTGTCTATTAGAATCATAGTTGCTGGAGCACGAAAGAACACAGCAATGCCTTGGCATCTGAAATTAAGCCTAGCTTTAGTTGTTATATTTGTGCAATGTAAAATAAAATAACACAATCATTCTGCTCTTTCTAACTGCTCAATTTTAAAAATACAAACACAGAATGGCTTAAAACAACGGTGTGGATTGTCACTCTTATACATACTGCAACATGAGAAAGCTCACCTTCGCCGTAAATTAATGCCGTTCCAGGATGCCAAATAGCGTGTAGATTAATATTTTAAACTATAGCACATAAAATATCTTCAGTATACTTTGAATTTTAAACAGTGCCATCAAGTTAATTCACGCTCAACACAAAATATAATGATACACCACGTTAGACTTGTTTATAAATTACAAACACAGAAGTCATATGCTTGACTCCAAGCGACGTTGCCAGATCTCAAATGTCACGGCCTTAGTAAAGTCCGGCCATGATGGATGGCCAGACAGTGTCACCTAGTAACCGTGCAGGTTTGATGTAAGGTATGGATGGATGGCCAGAAATTGTTACCAAGAAATTGTACAGGCTGTGATGTGGAGGTTAGATGAATCGCCAGACAATGTTTTCATACAACCGAGCAGTCTGTGATATAAGATAAGAATGGATGCCCAGACCATGTTTCCTAGTAACAGTGCAGGGTGTGGATGTAAACTCTGGATGGGTAATAGCCTGACAAAGTTACATTGTAATCGTACATGCTGTGATGTAATGTGTGGGTGGCTGACCTGACAAAGTTATATTGTAACCGTGCATGCTGTGATGTAATGTGTGTATGGATGGTCAGACAAAGTTACATTGTAACTCTGCACGCTGTGATGTAATGGGTGGGTGGGTGGCCTGACAAAGTTACATTGTAACCGTGAATATTGTGACGTACTGTGTTGATGTGTAGCTTGACAAAGTTATATTGTAACCGTACATGCTGTGATGTAATGTGTGGGTGGGTGGTCAGATAAAGTTACATTGTATCTCTGCATGCTGTGATGTAATGTGTGGGTGGGTGGTCAGATAAAGTTACATTATAACTCTGCATGCTGTGATGTAATGTGTGGGTGGGTGGCTTGACAAAGTTACATTGTAACCGTGCATATTGTGACGTACTGTGTGGATGTGTAGCTTGACAAAGTTATATTGTAACCGTACATGCTGTAATGTAATGTGTGGATGTGTAGCCTGACAATGTTACATATCCACAGTGCAGGTGTCAATGTCAGTACTGGTAAGTATGGGTTTTAAGGGCCACTCTGACGTCCACACGTCGCACAATACACGGACACCTTACTCACCATACCTCAATACGGTAGCATAACAGTCTTCCTCTCAGGCCTACCAGCAAGTGCTTAACGCCTCACAGCTAGAACATTGATCTCAGTCAGTCACTAGACTAACGTGAATCTGGGCAACCGATGATGGATAGCCGTGACTGAGAGATGTATAGAACGAAACTTTTATTTTCCTACATAGAAACGTGACACCATTTTAAAAGAATTTGTACGCAGAATGCTCAACATATGTGTACCTCATTACCAACAGAGCTATTATTAGTTCTGTTTGCTATTTAGCGAAAAGCAACTTAGGACCTGTCTGCCGTTTATACATTCTCTCTTACTGCGGCGGACAAAGTTGGACTCATATAAATTGTTTCCGTTTAAATAGAAATATTTGTCAATTCACCACAGCGACACAACTCAGCATGTTACAAAGACTCCAGATGTCAGAGATAATATTGTGAAAAACGAAAATGAGGGCTAAAGTACCAGACCGCCACCAAGAGTCGCACAGTAGATCCATACAATTATTCTCTCTTCAGAATATCGCAGTTGTTTCTGGGGTCTCTGGAGACCCCAAGGAAAATTTTGCTTTTGGCAGGAGATTTACGGTCGGATGCCCTTCCAGACTCCACGTGCATTTCGAGATTAAAATATCAACCGAGAGTAGACCGGGATTCGAATCTCACCTTTGGGGAACCCTCGTGGATGTGGGCCGTAGAATGACTGAATAGGCAGGGAAGAAGTTGAAGTTGATCCTGGTGCTGCGCAAAGCAAGATCATCTCCGTGTCTTCCAGTACGAGGCGTGTCAAGACCTACAATATTATAGACGATCCCGCTAGGAAACAGCTGGGTAGCACGCGGCCATGCTGTGTTCCACTGAGAGTAACAAGAGTCCTTGGTTTTTAAGAGACTAATGGTTCACGGCTATTTCTCACAAGATTTTGAACCCAGGACCTCATAGTTAATATTTTGTTTAATTGTAAGTATTCCTGTGTGTGTAACTATTCCCATCCATCTCCATGATCCCGATATGACCGATCTGTCATCTGTAGTGCACATGTTATAGCCGATAATAAGATACCGTTATGTTCTCGCGACTAGTGTAAACACAAAACAGCGAAACATGAGCGAGCAAGAGGCCATGAGCATCCCAGTTGTGATGAAGGCGGAGCGCTAATATCACCACCTGTGTTAGACAGTGATGTGATATGTCACCAACACAGAGCCGTGTCGTCTTTGCTGGGAATGCTGAAAATGGCAGACTCGGACAAAATCGGATATTCCAGTAGGTACAGTGACGAAACTGAAAAGGCAACATTGAGATTCGCGACGAGACTGTAAATAAATTAGAAACTGCTTCCGAAAACAATGATGAGAAAGTGATATCTTTCACATAGAAGTCACTGCCTTCGGACAGAAGCTAAAGTGAATTATCCGTCAGATACCGAGTTTAGTGGCTTTTTAAACCTCTGCCCGAAATGTGTCCATGATCACAGTTCCCCGCAAAACAACCCTAAAGCTCTACATTGGCATCTGCTCAAGGGAAACCATTGTGGTGGTGGTGGTGGTGGTGGTGGGTTTAATTTAACCACCCTCTATTAACACTAAACAGAAGTTAAACAGATAATGTCGAAAATGAAGGTACCAGCGAAAGAAAGACACGGGCCACGAAGGCCTTGAAAATGAAAGACACCGCAGGCCCCGATACCTAATACCTAAGGGGTCAGAAAAGAACTAGTGTTGGCCAAGGAGGGTCGGGTAAGACAGAGGAAAGTGAGGAGCTTTCCTCAAGTAAGTTGAAGCAGTGCCAGAACTCAGCTAAGTGTGCATTGGTCGCCAGACAACGGTCCCAAATCAAGAACCTCTACGGCTCCTTTTAGACGTCTCTTGCGAAAGGCAGAACTTAACTTGGTTGTTATCAATCGCCTCCACCCACAGGTGGTGTGACCCAACCAGGGCGTTAATTCTGCCATTTGACTATTGCTATGCCAATAAAAATTGAAGAGTGTCCTTTTAGTGTCAGACGTACATTGCCCCGCAAAAGCTCAAGAGGCTGTAGCAAAGCTGCAGAGTGGAAGTCTGTCAGCTTAATGATAGAGAACCATCCTAAACCCAGCAATGTTCAATGTCAAAAAGACGGTACAAAATTCCTCTAACGAGAACATTGCGAGAGTTCGGTCAGCGGAACTTTGAATCTCAGCACCGGCTTACTCAAGCCGAACCACATCAACCCAAAAAGGAAACATAATTCTCCCGCATGATCACTGTCTACCTGAAGGTCAAGGAAAGGCTTCCTCAGGTTCCTCAAGGATCCATGGAACCAACTGAGTCAGTAAGTGGCAGGAAAACGGAACGACAAGACCAACAGTTCTAACTTCGTTTTAAGTAGAAAAGTAGAATTATTTCATCTTTTTTCATCATTGAACAGCACCAGCCCTCACTTTGGGAGTCCTGCAGATTTCAGTGATGCAAGCAAATGATTAGGCAATTTGCTGAATTTAGGTTGTGCTACTTTTGACTTGAAACCTGAAGTACGTAATTCGTCTTGGATCCCCCGCAGTTACACTGTAGTACTTTCCAGTTGCATTCCTTCCCTAGCTCTTCAATGTAACGCAAACGCGGATAACATCCCCATAGCAAATGGATGGCGGTAACAAAGAGAGTCCGAAGTGCCGGAACACTGCCTACCTCATGGGAAAACTGGCCGTAATTTTCCAAACGCCAAGTGATTGCGGGTCTGTTGAAAACCACGCTGGGAATTGCGACTGCGGCAGAACAACAAGTGTTTCCTCCTCCGGCATCTCTCGCAATTAGTCAGATGACCAAACATATAGTAATTAAATACCTACGGCCTAAAGCCCATTTATGGATTCGAGATGGCAGGTATAGTATGTGTCTTCCGTGACGGCACATACTCCATCATCGCAAGTGTGGGCAGAACTCCCGCGTATCGTCGGAGTACACAATTCACCTACTCATCTCCATCTCCCGTCACTTTCGGCAGGTATGTTCAGTTCTGGCCATAAAGCGCTAGGTTGTGGCACACCATCTCAGGCGCCCTTCATGGAGATGGACTTGAGGAGTGCAGCAAAGCGGCTCCTGGGCCGTACAAAATCCATAACCATTTGAGTGACTGATCAACAGCATATGGCGTAAGGGCACTGGGATTCCAATTGCCGAGCCAGGTAAAGATTATGCCCAACAAATGGCCTCTGAAAGCTGCCTGTAGGGATGGATAATGGAAGACTTTTGCGGGCCTTCGATGAGCGAGGTTTCTTGACGTGTGTGACGGTCTGCTGTGGATCACAATTCAGGAGGCTGCTCCTCGGCAGTAGCACTTAGTCGCCGTGTTTTATTTTTACCTGGGAATGTCTCAGAACGGTACCTGGTGGTATTTTCACCATAAAACAGTGGGGATTGCGGGGACTTCATGTCCCTCATGCGTTTTCCGGTTCGTGTATTACGTTCAAAATCATGGAGATTTTTACTGAATGCCGCTCTGTTCGCAGTCGTTCCATCGCTGTACGTAGACTGTCAGCTCTACATTTGAGCTCCAGAATGAAGACGGTCCCTGAGTAAAGTGTCGAACGAGTCGAGAGACAGTAGAGAAAACCACAGTTGCACACTTCTATCAACAATGGCGTGAAACCTCAATGCCCACTACATATGCCAGATGGCCTTGTATTTTATAAAAGGTAACCCATTACATGTCTCATAACTTTGTTGTTTTTGAGGGAAAGCTGAACATTACGTGTCTGATGACCTTGCTGAATTTCAGGGAAGGTAGAACATCATGTGTCTGGTGACCATGTTGTTTTTAAAGGAAGGTAGAACATTACATATCTGATGACCTTGTTGTTTGTGAGGGAAGGTAGGACATTACATGTCTGATGACCTTGTTGTTTTTAAAGGAAGGTAGAACATTACATATCTGATGACCTTGTTGTTTTTGAGGGAAGGTAGGACATTACATGTCTGATGACCTTGTTGTTTTTAAAGGAAGGTAGAACATTACCTATCTGATGACCTTGTTGTTTTTAAGGGAAGGTAGAACATTACATATCTGATGACCTTGTTGTTTTTGAGGGAAGGTAGGACATTACATGTCTGATGACCTTGTTGTTTTTAAACGGACGTAGAACATTATATGTCTGATGACCTTGTTGTTTTTAAGGGAAGGTAGAACATCACACGTCTGATGACCTCGTTGTTCTGTAAACTTTCCCTGCAGTGAGTGTTGAAACCAGAGAAAAAACGTCACGACTAATTTACAAGTATCTTTATTATATATCAACACTGTACATGAGATCTGTTCACAGCGGGATCTCGCAGATGAAGGGCAGGCGTTCTGCACAATCGACGTTCCACAGCAGACCTGTCTCGTCAGCAAGGGCGCACTTCCTACCAGCACTGTTATTCGGGTAACCAGGATACCACCAACTGCTGAGTGCAGGCTCACCTGAAACACAGGACACAAGTGTCGTACACTCGATCCATAACACTTTATCTTTCTTCATATTATTCCAGTTATTTCCGAGGTCACTGGAACACCCCAGGCTCATTTTGGTTTTCGCCTCAGATTTACGGCCACATGGACTTCCTGACAACACGCGCATTTCTGGATGAAAATATCAACCCAGTATAGAGCGGGATTGGAACCTCAGCCTTCAGGACCCCCAGAGGGTTTGGGAGTTAGATGAGCATCCACGGTATCCCCTGTTTCTCGTAAGAGGACACTAAAAGGTCAACCACTGACTCTCACTTGAGAACGTGGTTTGACGACCACGGGTCCTCTAGCTGAGCCTGGCATTTTCCCCACTAAATTCTTGTCAGGCTCCTCTCTCTTATCTTTCTTGTGCGACCTCTCTGGGTCAACACTTGTTCTAATCCGACACCGACGTCCTTGGGAGTCTTTCATAATCACGACCGTCGTGGGGCTTCTCTATCTTTCCGGTACCTTCAATTTTTTGAAATGTCGGACCGCTTCTGATTTGTTTTAATAGAGGATGGTTTCCCAGTGGCATTCCTATTAAAACAATATTCACTGATGTTCTACTTGACTGCACTGTTAAGCCACCAGTAATCTTATTCTAAAAATAATTTCTATTGATGGCAACAACTTACCACGTGAGTGATTCGTCAGACTGGTATTACATATTGCTATCATGAAGTCAACCAGGTCCGTGTAAATGAGATCGGAATATGTTCACAGATCCACGAATTGGAGCGATGTCAATTTTATCTACGCTTTTCACAGGCAGCTGAAGCACTTTGTGGAAATTTATAAAGAAGTCTTGGATGTTATCTCGTGCTCCAGTTTTCAATCCGATAACTTTGATGTTACGAAGCTGGTACTTCATGTCGATACGCCGTGTGCTGCCAGTTGTACTCTATTACGTGCATTTCCACATTCTGTTCCGCTCTTCTGTATTGAATTGTATTCCCTATCATTACGCACCGCGGTATTTCTATTCTGATTTGATGTACTTATTCTTACAATTCTATTAATAAATAGTCCGTCCCTTATAGGACACATTCATCGCTTTCGGTATATTTTCAACATTTTCAAGTATCGTAATTCTTATCCGTGTGTTTTGAGGTTGCGACAACATTGTTGTTTTATTTTCCCGATAAGTACGACCCCGTGGGTAGGGACCATAGAATACATCCATGGTATTCTCTGCCAATCGTAAGAGGATAATAAAATGCGCCCCAAGAGCTCTTCATTTTGGAGCGTGACTTAGTGACCGTGCTGAAGTTAGCTGAGTCCTGGCATTACTTCCACATAATTTTGTCAGGCTCCTCACGTTCATCTATCTTTGGTTAACTCTCGTTCTTGTCCGACCACGGCGATATTACATTTTTGATACCTGAGGAGACTTTCATCTCCCCCTTCCCTTTCTCAGGCCGATACCTTCATCTCTCGAAGTGTCAGACATTTTCATTCTTTTGCTCCATTAGTGGATGGCTGCCCAATTTTAGTTCCTCATCAAATACAAGCACCACCATACCACCACCCAATAACTGAAAATAGTAATAAGTAACAAATGCCGACATGAAATAATGAACGAGCTGCCTCAGAAACGATGAAGTCTTGTCGGTATAACGTACCACAGTGGTTCGAGTGATTGAATAGGCCAGAGAAGAAGTTGAAGTACATGCTGATGCTCCTCAAACCAAGATCAAATCCACTATGCCTGGAGCACTGTGTCTGAAAAAGATGTGGCACTGCCTTTTTATCCATCTGTTGACCTAAAATGTCCACTTAGTAAGAATCGCGCCGTGCTGTCAGAAACTCACAACATTATAAACGACTAGTGTTGTATGACAAGTAATTGGAAATAAGAACCACACATGTTAACGTATTTATGAAACAAAAGACAGATAGTCGTTATCCCTGGAAGTACTGAACGTTGAAAGGCATAACAGTCTATAATGATAATGTATGTATGTTAATAGCCTTTAATACATACTATGGAGATAACATGGCTTGCATAGTGCAAATGATCCATTCACTGAGAGATAGTATTTAACACTTAACAGTTCGAGTTCTTGTAATGTGTAACTGGTGCCAATGATTGCCGTTTCCTCAGTAACTTTGTGTAAGGCAACAGAAGTGCCGTTGTAGCTGTGCACATCATCACACGAGGCAATCACTTCGCAGAAATGAGCGTCTGTCTATAACTGTGGAAACATTCTCATTATTTCAATATCGCCCTGAATGACAAACAAAATAGGGATTTAATACATGAAAGATCTGGCCAAGATATCCTCACAGCCACCGATCTCTAGCACTCGGCGTGCTGGTAGCACCTGGATATCGTAACGCCCCATGCTGTGTTCCACTGAGTAACATCAGAGATAAACAAGACTCCTTCATGCGATGGTTTCCTAGGAGGTTGCTTCCCATCTGTAATTTTTCTACTTTCATTGCGCACGCCCACTGACGAAACTATGCCCATCGCGATCTGTCACCCGTAGTACACATTTTATAACAGACACGAACATATCTAAAGTCAATACAAACCAGTGAACCACCCAAAATTCAGCCAAAGTGAAGCGATGAGAATCATAATTGCGATGAACGAAATACTCAAAGGCACAGTGCCAATATCACCCCCAGTGGAGTGATAGTGTCAGACTGCACTTGTTGGTGGCTGCAGGGAATAAAGTGATGCGAAACGTGCAAGTCGAAGACTCAAAGAGCAACGGAGATTGTAGTAGCTGCAATAAGGAAGCTGAAAAGGGAGCACAGTGAGATTCATAACAAATTCGAGCACTTTCTTTTATTATAACTGAGAAGAAACGGGAAGGAGATGGCTTCAAATATCACAAAAAATATGAAAATTCAAGCGCACCAGAAAGTAGAAACTGCTTCGGGAGTCGATGATGTGAAGGTGAAGAGAGCAAGTACATATGTATCGATTAGTTAACCTGAGGTCAACTGAAGACACCGCGGTTCACTTCTAGACGTCATCTGTTCAGAAGAAAACATTTCCGGGATAAAATCGCAGAGACTATTAGAACAGCGAAGTTGGCTTTGGTCGTCTTACTATCGACGATGTCACTACTTGGTCTGAGGTTTAGGAGGTTCCGTAGTCGTTATCAAGGATATGGATGATATTGCCACACAACTTTCATATGTCTCTGAAGTGTTAGCATCTCAATTTGTAAATTACTGTTCACGTGCGAGTAGAGAGCGACACCATTGAGTTCTTGGCGATTACGACGAAGTTAGGAACACTACGTATCTATTATACTTTCACGACGAGACATGTGGGCACTTTGAATTAATTAATTAATAAGAGCATAGAAATGCACATGGGGAAGTGTGGGTGTTTATTCTCTGGTATAATATAGTAGTGTTCTCTTGCGATTCTTGCAACAGGAGGAGTATTATTTGTCACACAAACTACACGAAGAGTCCTTGTTGGGTTCATGGTATTTCGCAGTCTTGCATATTCTGTGGTGGTATCCATGTATTGCCAGGCTTGTCAGTGCAGAACGCACTTCGTGGTTTCCTTTTGTCCATCCTCTATCAATCATGGCATCTGTAGAGTAGAAATTCTCTTCTATATTCGTCCGCTTGTCTCGTCGGAGGGTCAATAATTATTTTCTTGGCTGGTTAAGTGACATCTCAAGTCCTCATTGAAGGAGGTTTCTCTTGCAGGTTCATACGCAAGCCTTGAGGGCGCTTTTTTGATATTGCGAGGGCTCATTTTAGGAAGCGGACTTTTACATTTTCTATTGTCTCTAGAAATTCCCAGATCAGTTCCTAGTCGCACGTGATAATTGGTACTATTTTAGCGCTGGACAGAGTCATAGCTCTTATCGCTCTTTCCCTGATGTGGATCCTGTATGACGTTCCTGTTGTCTCTAGAGTTAGTCCTAAGTATTTGTTCCTAGTAACATCTTGTCTTCGGTCGGTAACCTGCCCCTCTTCGAAAAACCATATGTATACTTTTCCTGGTTTATGACGAATTTGTTATTTTCAGCTCAAATGTTCAGTTTGTTTAAGGCTTCTTTAAGGTCATTTTCGGTCTACGAACCTAGGACCATGTCATGAGCATACATATAGAGCGACACCGATTTCATATTTTCAATGGATTTTCTGTGTCAGATGTAGCAATGTTAAACAGGAGGGGACTAACTGGGTCACCTTGAATTACTCAATTTGTTTGAAGGATTTCTTGTGATAAAATTCTTATCCCGTCGTATATCGCTACATTGCTTTGTGATAGGAGTTTCCTATGAGTTTGACAATTGCCTTGTCTTCTGTCATGGAGTCCATACTGTTCCTGTCCAACATGTCGAATGTGAAGACTGTACAGTATTGGCCTATGGGGTGTGTTAAGCCGCCCAGATGTCTTCTTGTAGACATTTTATAGCCTGCGAAGGTGATCGTTTCCTTCTTAATCTAAACTGATACTCATATATTTTATGGTCAGTGAAGTTCGTTAGTCTTTCTGATATTATAATCTAGAGCAATCCCTCAGTATGAGATTCAGTTGTCGCCTAGTCCTTTCCTTTATATAATGTCTTTATTCAGGATTTCCTCCAGTCCTCGGAGATTTTCCGCTTTGTAGACATTTGCTGAACAATAAGATCCATATATTTACAAGGTCTGATTGCGATGGTCTGAAGATGTGATTACATTATTTACATCAATAATTTGAAAAACTGAAGTACAAAACACACCACGTAGTTTTTCAACGGAGGTTTACGAACACTTGGTCTGTGTCCACTGTGAGATGCATTCGGTACTTCTCAAAATCAGGTTTCCGTTTTGTCCTTACAAGAAAGTTCTCAGCTCACACAATTGAGAACACCTCTCCCCACATCAGGAAGGCCATCCGGCTGTGTGTCTCAGGAGGATGTGATGACCAGACAAGTGCTGTTTTATCACCAACGGAATTGATCATCGTCTATGAGTGCAAACTGTAAGAACAAGGCCACACATTCTACTGATCAGAAATGAGAAAGTCTGCGAGAAAACACGGGACTGCGTTTCTGCACTTGAGACTGAGATAAATCAATATCTTGGAGGAATATGAAGTTCTGGCTCTGATGTAAATGAGACCTGGTAATCTGGCAATCTAAAAAGTTGTAGCTTGCTGCCTGTTAGAACTCTTGAAGTCTGTGAGGGCTCCTCCACCATTTTCACGTGTCAAAGTAAAGACATTCCCGCTCTGGTTCTGCTCAGTAATATCAATCAAGGTGATAACGCTGGTACGCGTATCCTTCTAGCTAATTCACGGCGATATATATCCTGAAACAGAGACAGCATTTACGTGCGGTCGTCATCGTTCAAAACCGCTTGTTATATATAAAAATATTGTGTTCGAGACCATCTGAACGAGTAGCGAAGAGTACATTTTAGTAGTGCAAATTGAAATATGGATATTGTAAGCATGTTTCTGGGCCCTGCCTCACGAATTACTTCAAGTGATTCGCAAGAAATAAGGAAATATTTAGTAAGAAATCGGTAAAACACGACGTCAGCTATAAATAGAGATCGGAGTAGCTGACAGCTGATGATGATTGGTAGTGTGTGTGAAAAGAAGGGTTATAAAGAGAATAATAAAATATTACGACAGGCAGTACATTTAACCAGGAAGCGACACATTCTTATTCACTCGGGCTGTTTGTCTACGAGCTTTACCTGTACTACTTATCGTCGCACATGTGGGTCCTCTTCTCGCCATGAGTGTGTTGGTGATCAAGAAACACCCTGTACCTGCTAGTTGGTAGTGACACTTCTCACAAAGAGAACTCCATGACGAGGATTTCTTATTAATTAGGATGTGCATCATTAAATGCAAGTCACTTCCTCTACGCTATGCAGGAGCATTCGCACCCGTTTCCCACGTGATCGACCTTCTCATGGTGAGAAACTTTTCGAAGGCGTTTTCGACGGCTGCTTCGTTGTTGAACCTGTTTCGTGTCCAACCATGAGCCCAGGGTACTGTTGTCGTGTGAGTGACTGCAGTCACGTCCTAGTACTTGAACTATGGGCAACGACTGAAGGGACGAGTAAGTGGTACTGAGAGTCGGGAGTAGTACTGAGCACCTCGGACATACTCTGAGTGATGGCCCTCCTTGAGTCAGGATTGGTATTGGGCACTTCGGACATATTCTGAGTCATGGTCCTCCTTGAGTCGGGAGTAGTATTTGGCACCTCGGACATATTCTGAGTCATGGTCCTCCTTGAGTCGGGAGTAGTATTTGGCACCTCGGACATATTCTGTTTCATGGCCCTCCTGAGTCGGGAGTAGTATTGAGTACCTCGGCCATGTTCTGAGTCATGGCCCTCCTTGTGCTCAAGAGGCGAGGACTATACAATCAACCGTAGGTCGCTAACCTGTCAGAGGAGAGACCCTCACTTGGACTATGTGTAAGTAGATGAGCAGCCTGCTTCACATAATTTACCGAGCTGAGAATATTTTAAGCAAGCCTCCGGGATTAAAGGATTTCCAATTCGTTTTGACAGTGCAGGATTCTTTGGAAGCAAAGAGGTAAAAGAAAAGATATTCGATATTAATTTATCGACCCACAGTAATGGGGAAAAATAACAAGTAAAGTGGAAATGGACGAGTTAGGAAGAGTTAGGAAATAATGATATTTCGGTAAGCGGAGATAATGAGGAAGGGATAGGAGAAAATCAAATGCTTTTAACAAGTGTTGATAAGGGATGGGCAGTGTGTGCGGTACGGAGGGAAAACGGAAATAAATAATGTTCTGAGTTAATCTGGTGAACTCACAGTACTTCCGAACAGATAATGGTACAGGTGGAAGGAATATAAGAGGAAATATTTTTCTTGACGTCGTGAACAACCGAGCTCACACAGTAATAAGATGAGCCTGGAAAGTTAGTAAAGGTCCTTCTGATTTGACGAAAGCAGTAATTGTACCTATTTGTAAGCAAGAGGACTGTTTGAACCATCAAGGTACTTCAACGACACTGATGATGGTGATTCCTTCGTGCACCGGGCAAGGTATTCACTAGTATTTTTGGAGGGAGAAACCAATAAATATTTTATGCTATGTTGGATGAGACCAGTGTGGTTTCAGACTTCAGAGGGGTTTTCATGGTCAAATCTTCAGTATTCGTCACATAAGTAAAAAGTGCTACGATATGAATAGCAAGTTTTGTTTATGTTTCGTAGATCTAGAGAAGGCATATGACAGAGTACTTCAGGGAAGGATGTCAGCCACACTGGGAGAATATGGGATTAAGCCTAGATTATTGGGAGCAATAAAACTCACTTATGTTGACATTGAAAGTTGATGGTAGAACGAGTTCTTGATTCAAGGTACTTACACTGGTGGGATATGGCTGCAATCTTCAATGTTGTTGTTCATAGTTTACAAGGATCATCTACTGGAAGGTATAAAGCGCCAGGGATGCTGAAATGTCGTAAGCATTTTGGTGTTAATGGCAGACAGAGCTGAAATCCTGCAGTCTAATTTCTTGGAACTTAAAATAGGTGCAGTGAGCCCGACATTAATATTGGCATTACCAAGAATAAAGGGGAGGCGGTAAATGTACAATCGGTTCGCCCGGAAGGACGTGGGTTCGAAAAAATTCATAAAATTTAGGAAATGAGATTTCCACTTTCGGAGGTGCATATGGCCCTGAGGTTCACTCATCCTACACCAAAAATGGTTACCAGGTTAATTCTTGGGGCCAAAGGCCGCCGGGCGTAAAGCTAACCATTCTACCCCATGAAGTGCCGAGGTTACGAATAGTGGAAGCCTTTACCTTCCACCACTCCCAGGGCCTTCATGGCCTGTACACAGATGTCTTTGCTTTTTTTTATTACCAAGAGTAAAGTCATGTCAGTGGGGAATAAAGTTCCGAGAACTGAATGTCAGGTCGGAGATACAAAACTGGAACATCTCCCAGGAAGCAAGGTGCATCAAAAGTAATGCAGTGAACTCTGGGATGAAACAGCCTGTTTTCAGGAAAATTTAGCTGTGTGGGAGTGCAAGCTCGGAGGATTCGGGATATCTCGTCCATACGTTAGTTGTAATATACGTTGAAATAATGAGAATGATGTCTGGAAACTCCGGGTGGGAACAATGACAGGAAGGTACCCAGAATGAGAATGCAAATGCTAAGTTAGACATAATCTCCATGGATGAAGGGGTATTCCGGTGTTGGGGTTGCGTGAGATGAATGGAAGATGATGGGTTACCTACGAGAATAACGGAGTCAGCCATCGAGGGTAAGAGCAGTAGAGGAGATCAGGGCTCAGTTTCTAATTATTTAAAGACAAGAGGTGTGGAACTAAACGTTGGCACAACATTCTATAATGATGATGTCCCTACCATGACCCCAGTGTGTCCTAATCTCTAATTGGCGTCCGTGATAAACCTGCACGTCTTGGTGCGGCACATAGCCTACTCCTGTCAAAGAACACCAAGAGGTCTGCTCAAGGATTAACGTCCCCATCCGACAGACGAATGTCCTCATACCCTCACTTTACGGGCCTTTCCCTTCATTTAGACATAACTAATATTAATCTCTTTATATTCCAGTAACTACATTCGTATGATTTGGGAGACGCCAACGTGCCGGAATTTTGTCCACCACGATTTTTTTTATGTGCCAGTAAATCTACCGACACGAGACTGTCGTACCACCGGACTGAGCGAGAATCGAACCTGCCAATGTGGTCTCAGAAGGCCAGCGCTCTACCGCCTGAGATTCTATGGGTAAGATTTATTCATTCCTCCCCTGATTATAGGCAATACGGTGTGGTCGTCAGCCAGTAACATCGCTAACTACAGCTAAATGTCGGCTTCTGTTGTTTAATATGACAAATGTCTTCCGTCCGACATTCGGTAATTCATGAGGAGAAGAGAGCTAGAGAGAACTCACCTCTCACAGACACCCAACGATCTTCACCTTCGGGCTTGTAAACTCCCATCCAGGGGCCCCAGATCACACTCTTGTACATTGTAGGGAACACCTCGCTTCTCTCCCGTTCACTCTCGAATACCATGAGATCGCCTCCGTCTCTCTTGCACTGCTCCCTGGCGTCACTCCAACTCTTTACTTCACGGTACGCCTTATAACAGTTGAAACCTCCAAACAGTCGGTAACCTGTGGGCAGATAGAACATCACACGTTTATATTTTAGACCATCCTACGAGTGAAAATGACGATCCTTCATTATTTGTCCTTCTTTTTGATGCATGACATGATTAGGAGGCATCGTAGCGTACAGAAGAGGACATAATGAACTGAAGTGAAGGACGTGAGGTACGATAGCGGAAAAGGAGAGGGTGAAACGCGGTGCCGACATGCAGCCTACTTCGGTCATAAAGCAGCAAGCGATTTGCTCAAGGCTCAACTTCGCCCTCGCTCTAAGTGAGCAATGTGGTGAGGTTTGTAATGAATCCAAGCTTTTGTACGCAATCCACCAGCACCTCTTCCACCCGGCTGGCCAACATTGTGATGGTGAAAATTGTTTCGACCAACGGGACGCCTTAAGCATCTTGCCCAGCAGGCGGACCAGTGCTTCTATCTACGTGATAAACTGATGTGTGCAGCTCATTTCAGGAGCTGGATCGTTCGGAGTATTTTCGAGATGATTTAGCTGTCTTGGAAACAGCCAGCTCTCTTCGTATTCTGGAGATGTGAAAAATGAATAACCAACAAGATCACCATCGTATTTCCTGTACTTGGTCATGGATACTTAAATATGTGTGGCCCGTCTGAATGTGCCCAGTTTTCAGCTGAGTAACTTGGACTGGAAATTGGACATATTAGATTCTTTATGTTGCCGGATATTCCTAACGATTTCCATAACGTTTTATTCTACTGGCTACCATGTGACTTGAAACCAATGATTCCTACACACGGCTGCTCTAATTGTATGATGATATGAATTAGAATGTTTGCAATTATATCAACAGGGGTGAAGTTCAGTCCAGGATGCATTGCTTTGGGCACTTTCAGACGCGCCACACATATTTAAGTATGCATGACTAAGTACAGGAAATACGACGGTGATGTTCTTGATTATTCATTTTTCACATCTCCGGAATACGAAGAGAGATGGCTGTTTCCAAGACAGCTAAATCATCTCGAAAATACTCCGAACGATCCAGCTCCAGAAATGATTCAGAGTTAAACATACTTCCTTCTGTAAGCTTTAGCTCGTGTAATATCAACGTCCATGCTCCTCCTTCCACTCAAACATTGCACTATGGCAGCAGTAGCACGATCATTAAAGGCCCTTCACTCAAATGAGATTCGGTAGGCAAAGTGGCGGTAAGTCGTGATGATTAAGCGGTGCCGAAAACCACTGGGAGATTTTGTTTTAAAAGAAGAGAATCCAAGGCAATGCATTCCATTCCTAACTTTCAGTTGACATTTCTTTAACATTGTATAGAATATAATTATTTCGTATTCTTGTTGACTTATGTTCAGATTCGGGATTTTCATAGTGACATCTGTCCGCGTGGATTGCCCCTTCTCTGGAGAGTTACGTTTCCTAACTGTCCTCGGGAGAAATTTCATCGATCTCCGTAAATTACTTTACTTTTATCAAGAAGTAATGCTAAAAATTGATATCACACATAAAAACAAATTATGAGTCGGATTTGTGTCCTTTCCTCGGACAGCCTTCTCCCACTGCTCTAAATGGCTACCTGAAGATGATCGGTTATGTGTACGAAACATGCGGCACTGTCTTCAAGCGCAGTAAGACATAACGCAAGACGCACTATGTATTAATGACTTCCTCTTGAATTTACTTGCATTTCCCCTGTTTTGTTGCCACCTCCATTTGCTCACTATTAATAACTCTGGAGCAGCCTAAATCTACATTAATCACTCATTAGAGGGGGCTTTTATCCAACTGCAAAGTTTCTACTATATACAGTATTTCCAACAGTTGCGAGCAATAGAATCACTAGAATGTGGTCCACATTGGATTTCTTAAAAGTGAACGACGTATTACTAACTTCATCATTTGTACAACTTTTGCTTAAATTACACGAGACATTATTTTACAATATTTTGAAAGTTAAATCTCAGCGGTTGGCAACACTGCATTTATGAGTATTTCTACCTCATTACGTCTTGATTAGTCACATAATGCAGCTTTTTTGTGTTGGCCTGCGAGGCCCATGTTATACATTAGTGTAGAATAAACGAGCACTCACACAAAACAGGAGCACATATGACAGTCAGTAGAACTGAGAACATCAGCACTGATCAACGGCAGCCACACTTTGGAAGAACCGCCGTTCTCAGACCGAATTATAATAATACTGTGAATGAAAACAAAGGCCAGGTCATGTCGTCTTAGAATGCCCTAAACCCGCACATATTGTGCCACTCATCGGAAAGGCATCTGCAGTTGTACCAAGTAAAGTAATGAGAGTTACCGAGCGCAAGAGATAAATGGAGAACTTCTGCTTGACCACTGTCTACCTCAAGGTCTATAAAGAGCTTCCACATGTTCTCCACGTGCCCAAGGAACCGCGAGGGAAGAATGGAATAACTGACAGAGAGATGACCTGTAATTCAAACTTCAGCAAGTTTTCTATCTGAAAAAATTCACAAGATTCACGTATCTCTTGATTTAATATTTCAGAAAAATGTCTTGATAATTATTCTTTTCATACGTAATATTGATCATCTTTATGTTTGTGTCCTTCAGATTGGAAGATGGTGGGACATACGTCACTGGTATGTAACCATTCAGGGTTCTGTGAGAGGGTACATGTGACTTTAGGGTCTTCAAAAGGACTAATTCTCTTTAGGGAGACACAAACAGTTATCCGCGTTAACGTTATGTTCACAGAAAAGTATGATGAAAGAGAAGTTGTAGCAATTACAAGTTTCGATCGAATCGTTCACATACGACTTAAGTCAGTAAATGATGTTCTGAAAAAAACACGATCAAAGTTTTAAAATCTCTGCCAAACGAACACGCATATATACCGGCTATTATTTTTTGTTATATCACTAGTATAATTCTTTCCTAGGGTTAGTAGGTATTTACTTTAACTCGAAATATTGTTTATTTAGTACATATGTTTAATCACAAAAGCAATCAGTAAATTAACTGTTATGGTACCTCGCCCATTTTTATAGTCTTACTCCGTCATTTTGATGAAGGCGATGCCATTCAGAGTTTTTCTTAATGTTAATATTATTTAGTCAGCGAATCTACCAAAAGGGCACTTAGCTACCTCCTGCCCTTGGTGTATTTATCAATGTTAAACTTTTTCTTTAATTAACTGCTATTGGCATTTTACCAGTTTTTCTCTCCTGTTATAACGAAGGCTGTGCCTCCAACTAAAATTATCAAATATAAAATTTATGCAGCGCAGGTTTTGACAAATTGCAAGTCATTAAATTAAACTTAACCTGGCAACGTTTGATGTAAAATATTATCCTCTGTTTTTGTCAGACATATAAGACGACTTGTTTTCAGGTGGTGTTGTAAGGCTTTCGACTTATTTACTATTCAATTATTCATGTTAAAAATATCAGTGAAAAATTTCTTTTTGTAAACTAAGTGATAATTTTAAATCTGTGGTTCTGACATCCTTTCTCTCCAGTGGATCCCCCAGGGGTTTTGTTTCCTATTTCAGTCAAAAACCCCTACAAGTGGAATTCTCCATTCGAGGAACGGTTACAGTCCTAATGTGTACTGTTCGCAGCTCTCAAGAGCGCCCCGAACTAGTTGAGGAGGGAGACGAGCCTTTCTCTGAGAGTCATGCGGAGTTCAGCAAGAACTGGTAAGGATGGTTGCTAAATTTTGCACGTATTGCAATTCACCTGGAAACAAAAGGTAAGTATGGATTCCTGGTAGTTTTATTGAAGTAGTTTCCAGTTGCTTTCCTGCCCAAAATCGTGAATCTATCTTAGATAATAATATAATGACTGCGTGCCGTAGGAAAGAGCCATAAACGGGAAGGTGCCTTACTAAATGTGCACATCCAGATATTTGTCTCATGCAAAACTGAGAAGCCACGGATTCACCTTGAGGGATGTCGAACCCACAACCTCTACGTGATAGTATCATCGACTCGCGTGTGGGGCGCTGTGCCGTACGCTGCGATATGTGGAACACTCACCGGGTCCCAAGACGCTCTCATTTCTCCTCCTACAACATGTTTATCATATTCTCTCTACTCGTGCACTCGTTCTGCAGACTGCTGCTCCAAGCAAACACCTACACAGTAACTGCAGGGTGAGTACTTTATCTGTGGAACGTGGAATACAACGATTAATAGCTTTACTTTTCTATCTGAACAAACTAGATCCAAATCTCCAAGAAACACATGTACGTTCGTCTCTCGTACACCACTCATAGATAATCTGATTAACTTCTTGAGTGTTTATCACTCACCTGAATGAGGACAGGACCTTGGTTTCGTAGTAGTAGCAGCTGTAGTAGTAGTACTAGCTGGTGTAGTAGTTGCAGGTGTAACTGGCTTCATATATTGAGACGTCGAAGTAACTGGAACAAAAATACGCATGAAATATGCAATTTCTGATAAATAATAATCCTGAAAATCTATCCCAAACTGTGCAAATAAAATCCGTATGGAATCATTTTACGGTCTGCGACAAGGCCTACTTCAGATTATGGTTATGTTCAAAAAATCGCCTGTACCAAGATTATTAAAATAGTGCGTGTGTCCCTTACTTGTAATGATTCTATTTTGTTCAGTTGAAACACTACTCATCATGATAATGCCGCTCCAGAAAGGTGTATATGGTTTGTTGTATCATTCATGAAAGTGAAGAAAGGTTAGATTCCTTACTTAGGTCCTTTTGAAAACAATCACGAGTTTGAGAAGGAGGAGGTTAATTTTGATTTGATGACAAATAAAGATAAGTTGTTTACACTTTATATTATTACTGTATTTTCAAAGCAGAGTCATATAGCAACGGACATGATATAATTTAGATCTCCTACACACATGGCATTCATTCCAGAAGGAAACTCAGTTTGACAGCCAGATCTAAATTGCCTACTGATGCCACGCTTCCCACATCGCTGATTACCTAGTGAAATATTTCCGCGTCTGCTTCAATTCATCCGTACCTGTACACCGCAAAGAGATGAGCCCTATACCTAGAACTTAATGTTTCTCATCTTTAACTTTTCCTTACCATAAAAATACTTCTTCCGCCGGTATAGATACTCCCCCAGCTATCGATTTGATCCCATCTCTACAAAAACACTCCAGTTTTGGAAGACATCCATTACGTCACTTCTCTACCATGAAACAATTCCTTATACAATATCTGGTAAATATGAATCTTATAACCACCATGTCCACGTACTTTCACTTCCGCTGCCTAGTCCGCCATGTATCCTTTCTAAACAACACACGCACTCCCAGTCCCCCCCACATAAATACCCCGTAGTTTCATTTAAAGTCCCACTGATAATAATTTCCTCTCCATTCAACTTCATAACAGATCCCACACTATGTCGTACGTTGTTCGTACCAACATAGAAAATTACCACACCCTTCCCCATCTTCTGTCTTAACGTAATTCCTCTACTTTGGTTCCCTTTCCTCCGTGCACTTTCTCCCCGAACCTAACTATGGAGTCCTCGATGACCAGAGTCTCGACCTCACTTACTTCATTATATCCGCTTCCCTACTAGTCTCAATAGTCTTCCCTGATGTTTGTAGACCATACCTTCTCCTCCATTTCCTCCTCTTCGTGACCCTGTTCCACCCCCTCTTCACCACCTTTTCTCTTACCCCCACATTCCTGAAACAAGTTCATTTCCCCCTATATCCCTCTGTGTTTACCAGCGGTTGCTCACGGATACCCTAGTGATAACTGCCCTTGACTTTATCCCTTTGCCCTCAGTTTCCTCCCCCTTAAACTATTAGCATATCTGTCTTTCAGAACTTCTCCTCCCACCGCACCCTGTACATTGTTCCTGTTCTCCGTCAGCAGCCTAAACACATTTTCATACTTATCCCATATCTCCCTCCCGTCACCTGCTCTCTGTTTGGGCTATGATCGTCCAATCTCACCTTAAACTCCGTAGAGTAACGGTTAGCACAATTACTTGCAAAGCACGTGGTCTACGCGTTTTCCCACTACTTTGAGAAATGTAATGTTGGCAGGACTGCTGGTAGGTAGTTAAATATGATCACCTCGATTAGGAGTGCTGCTGGAAAGAACTGCATGACCTCGAGGCAAGGACACGAGTTCCCATTACTACCAAAAGCATTCTTCTGTAACACCACATTTCAAAGGCCTCTACTCTATTTCTCTACTTAGCATGACTCTAACGTTACAGACAAATACTTCGGCAAACGACGGCCTGAATTGTATATTTATGCTGAGTAGAATGTTTCATATATATTTCAGTTATATTTAGCAAATATTCTTCTTCGGTAAATGAACGGATAGTTTCTCCTTTAATTCGTTATGTTACTTCTTAGCCACCCAAATTCCTCCACTACCTTTATGAGTACATTTCTTAGTCTTATATCACTTGCTTCACCTGACCTTATCTACTACATTCAACTGCCCTTGACATCCTCCAACAATGACGTGCCTCCATATCCAATACTGCCTGCTCTATATACACATTTAACTGAAGGAGAGGCAGACCACGCACCTGCCTCGCTCGCTGACCTCGGCAGTTTGTGTTACTCTTCGTTCCCTGTAATTCCAATCCTCTCAAGCATTTCAGAACGCCTAGTCCCGTAGACAATATCGAATAGGGAGGAGACTGACGCAGGCACGTTCTCTAGCTGATTGCCCCTGGACACGGAGGAGATACCGCCCACAAACACTGCAGTCCTACTTCTTTGGGGTAAGGAACACCGAGTGTGAATGAGAGTTCTACGACAACGATCAGGTCTTACCGTGTACTGGTGGATGTACAGTAGTCACCGAAACAAGCTGCTCAACTTCACTGCTATCACATGACCTTCTTTCTTGGTGGACATTCACGGCTAATTCCCATTGGTTCTCCGTCGATGTCAATCGCCGCGTATCAACCTGTAACGAATATTGAACTCTTAAGACATAGAAAATTATAGCCCACATTCAGTTCACAATCCACTATAATTCCAAGGTGAGTATGAAGCACCCATTTGAAACAACCCTTCCTACTCACATTCCTGTTTTCCTTCCTCGCACGTCACATTATGCCCAACTACCACACCACACAACCACAAATGGTGCTTTACTCGGAGTTTCGCCGCACCTTATAGTGGCAATCGGAGCCGTAACTTACGGAAAACCCATAACGTACTCCCAGAGATGCTGTTTGTTCGTTATTCTTAGATATTACTAAAACATCCCAGTTTCATTTAATTCGGTACAATTGTTCGTGTGTTTTAGAACTGAATGTTTAAAGCACGGAATTTCGGTATTTCTTGACATAATTCTCCTGCTGTAAAAAGAGACAATATGTCCAAAAAGAAATTCATTTATCAAACGAGACTTCTGATGCCTCCAAGCCCGGCTTCAGTGACCATAGTTTCGAGATAAAGGAAGTGGAGTGGACGAAATCACAATCACATATCAGAGTGAATATAACGGAGAGATTCAGGGATCGGTTCGGGAATACGGTACCGTAGACGTAGATGCGTTTCCAGGCAGTGTAGCAGTAGATATGACCTGGCTGGACTTCTTCTTACGGCTTCAGGCAGTGTAGCAGTAGATATGACCTGGCTGGACTACTTCTTACGGCTCCAGGCAGTGTAGCAGTAGATATGACCTGGCTGGACTACTTCTTACGGCTTCAGGCAGTGTAGCAGTAGATATGACCTGGCTCGACTACTTCGTACAGCTCCAGGCAGTGTAGCAGTAGATATGACCTGGCTGGACTACTTATTACGGCTCCAGGCAGTGTAGCAGTAGATATGACCTGGCTCGACTACTTCCTATGGCTCCAGGCAGTGTAGTAGTATATGACCTGGCTCGACTACTTCTTACGGCTCCAGGCAGTGTAGCAGTAGATATGACCAGGCTCGACTACTTCCTATGGCTCCAGGCAATGTAGCAGTATATGACCTGGCTGGACTACTTCGTACGGCTCCAGCCAGTGTAGCAGTAGAAATGACCTGGCTCGACTACTTTTTACGGCTCCAGGCAGTGTAGCAGTAGATATTATCACGCTGGACTACTTCCTATGGCTCCAGGCATTGTAGCAGTATATGACCTGGCTGGGCTTATTCTTACTGCTCAAGGCAATGTTGCACTAGATATCGATTGGCAGGACTTCTTCATTAAACCCAAGACTGCGGCAGTCTCCACTTCCACGGAGCTCTTTTTTTTCCTCAGGGTCTCCATCTGGGCTGGACAAACCTTTCAGACTTCATCGTAAATCAGGGGGGACCATTACGAGATATTTCCAGCCAGACCGATGTTCCTGGAATGATTTCTTAAAGGGAAGGTCTAGTTTCTACTTTATTTATTTTCCATAAACCCACAACCTGTGTGTTACCGTTGTTATATTATTTAACAAGTTCAGTGCGGGATTAACATAGGCTGTTGTCACAAAGACAAACTGTGTGAAATGTCTGTGAAATATAAATTCAGTTAACTACTAAGTTCTAGCGCCTCCTGTGACGATCTCTCGAACTAGCTGGCTGCTTGTCTTGGGGCAAGCAGATTAGCAACATGCAGATATTATTTTAAACAGGGGACTTTTTTCGCAGCAATAACAACACAATCGTGAGTAATTACGTCTGCTATGAGTTACTCCACTTTCTTAAGCCGTTAGTGGTTAGCACATGCAAAGCAGGTTAGTGTTTGATGCACTTTGATATCAAGGGCCTATTAGATTACTTCCGCAAACTGTACTGTGGTTTGAAATTTGGTTGAAATTTGAATGGTGCATGAAAATATTTATTACACACAGCAATAAGTTACGTGTATTAATCACATACAATATTATCCATCCAACACTGAAACACAACTCTGAATTTGATAATACACGGTACCGTTATTATCCAGTGTCCACTGGCGTTCTTGTGGCCATGCACAGACAGGTCCAACTTCGAGCCCACAGACGATGCACAGTGGTCTGTGCTCGCCAGTGAAACTGCTAGCGTCAGGGGCAAGAGAACCTGGAACAAGTACAGAGTTCAACAGTTAACTGTGACTAAAATTACAGCCTAAAGGAGGTTATGACATAAAATATGGCACTTCAATGCAGAGTACTAATTTCAGCTTCATTCGCTATCCATCCTCAGTCAAACAAATACATTACCTTAGATCGTCAGCCCCGCTTGAAAACTTTGATGGTCAGTTAAGAAAACAGCCCGCAATATTTTACTGTGTAAATTAATCGTCCGCTTCCCTTTACAATTTTAAGTATTCTGACAGGATTTATTAACATGTTCCTAAGCATTTGTTAATTATTGTGACGAGAGCTTCATGAACTTGGTTCTAAGTACATGCTAAATGATCTGACCATTCCACAGCCCTTGATACATTTTCCTCTGTCGTGGCCAATATTCCTATAACGGAGCCTTGAAAACTAGAGCCCCGACTAGTCCAAGTAACGAGTGCCTTGTGCAGAGACTCACTGTAGTTAGGGACAATGGCTGGAACGTGAACCATCAAGTTGAAATGTAGAATGAGGAGCTCGAAATCTCTGATACTTTACAACATATCTGCGTCTATCACAGTCTGATGACCCGCAGGCTTGCCTTTACAAATTGGAAAGACATAATTCACAAAAAGAAGCCGTAGCTTCCAAAGCACATTACCTAGGTCGGGTCTCGAATCGAGAAGTTCACTTAACATTTGGGTTTAAAAAAGGTACTCAGAATCGGTAGGAGCAGTTGCTCCTAGTTTTACATTAGACGGGGCTTGAACCTCCAATTTTAGTTCACAATGATTTTACAATACGCCCGGTGTCGGGGCTGTAAAGTACGTTACACAGACCCTTAAAGCAGAAGGGGTGTATTACATAATTAGTTATACCTGGTTATCCTCTCTGTATTAGTGGAACCAAACAACAGAGGATGGGACCTTCATGAATTTTAGGGAAATGCGGACACACTAACTGTTACAAGCTTACTAAAATTTCTAAATCCTCCCGAGTTTCACACGCATAATTTTCACATAATTACATTTCTGCAATACCTTGTTAATTACCTGCTCCCCCGTCTCCTCTCCCTTATGACACACACAAGTCAATCAGTACCAGACACATTTAAATATAGTATTAGCCGATGTTTCCTGAAGGATTTACTTTCATACATTTTGAGTGAATAATCAATTTAATATTATATCATTTGATGGGCTGATTGAATTTGTTACGGAGATTTCCGTGGTAGTTAGAGGTGAAAGAAGGTGCTGGGATGAATAGGTCTCAACTTACGAAATTAAAGTTAATTTAAATTTAACAAGGTTATATTTTCTTTTCAAGATCAAGAAATAACAAGTATAACAGGTATTCAGTAGCATATCAACCAATTAAGAATGTACAATTACAGTTTGCTACAGGATTTGGGCTTCGAGCCCCAGACTCACAATTCTTGAGCAATTATCCCATCTTTACCCAAATACAAGGTTTGACAAAGGGGCGGAAAACCCCAATCATGCCCAGGAGCACTTGCTCCCAATTACCCAGTAAAGCCTGCTCGAGGCACACAGAAACCAAATTTAAGAAAGAGCAACCCGCTCTCAAAGTTCAAGCCCATCAACGGCCACACCAAACTCCACCTTCAAGCTGTCCTCCGGACACATAAAAACAGGGGTAAAAATACCCAACCTACTGAGGCCTATTCAGTAAAGAAACAGGACAATGACATGGCCCCAAAATACCAACTTGAGTGGAGGCGTACTCAGCACTCCTAATACACTTTATTAAAACCTAATTTGGCCCTAGGCCGCTTATGCAAGGGCTAATCCCATACTACGGAGGTGACACGAAATAAAACTTTATTACATTACGAAGAGATGGGAAACTGTTATAAAAATGTAGTCACCTCAAAACAATATGAGTGGGAGCTCGAGAGGGTTAGGCACTCTCTATCCCAATTTGTAGTTAAAGAGACAGAATTTATATCAAGTGTCTTTTACATTTTAAAGGAAGGTTACATGATAAAAGTTTCGAACCTGCCCCGAGGGTTAAACTGATGAGCTAGCAAGAAAAGAAGTTATTAAAAGGCCATTACCTTATGGATGAACTGCTACCCGAAGAAAGAGGCGCTTCCAGCCCCCTGCTACATAATCACACTAGGATAGATGTTACTGAAGTGGCACCGAGACCAGAAAATCAGCAGTTTATATATCCTCGTGGAAGATTCGAGACGTTTCATGAATGATTACAACCCGCCCACAAAGTTGTATTGGTTACCGAACACAGTTACAGAGCAGGTTGGGGAAGAAAGCCCCGATTGGTCGAAAATTAATTTAAGAAATTCGGGATTGGCTAATTTCAAAACTGGCGGAACGAACGGATTAACATTGCCAACACAAACAATGACAGAAAGAAATTTAACAAAGAACAAACTTATGACTACAAAATTTCTTGAAAAGAAGTTCCTTCACTTCGCACTAGGGTGCACAATTGTAGTTCTTAAGTGGTGCCATCTAGAAGAGAATGTTCACACTTCTTGCTACAGAGAAAACAAAAACGAATCGAAACTGACCTAGTTCAGAACACTTCAAAATTTACAGTAGGGACATCTTCTGAGAAATCTTAAAATTAATGTGGTTGTTAAAGTTCAGGCTTCCTCCAGTAGAGGAGTTTCAACTGGCGCAATGTTTGAATTAGCGGCGTGGAGGTGTACCACCCGGTACAGAATTGATCACAGTTTTGATAACTTCTGAATGATTAAAAGAATAACTTACTGCCGATAGGTTACTCAACTTCAAAATACCACTTCTCTCCCAGGCTGATAAAGTGCTTTTAACGCCAGGGAGCAGTCCAAAATCGATGCTAGGGACATATTGTCACGGAAGTCAAACTACTAGAATATCTGACGGTTTAAGGCACTTCACACAGGTAACAGCATAGTCAACTTCACGAGGCCGCAATATCGAAGCAGTGAACGTAAATGCCGGCAATGCCTACAAGTTTTCCTGTAGGATTCCACCATACACCTCTCTAAATGTGTCATAATTGGGCATAACTACTTATTTACCTTGGAGCACCTCCCCATTTACTGTACTTCACTGTTTGCGTGAAGGAGCTATACGAAATTAGCTCAGAGTTTCTATAGTATACCCAGTTTACAAGTGACTAAGTGACAAACATATAAAGGGGATAGTTATAGTCCAGATAGCTTGACATGTGATGCACGTAAGATAAGGAAAGCATTCCTTCTTTTTACATTGCACACAATGTTTCAAACTGCTCTGATAGAAGGAAATTCGTGTTTAGGAAAAGTCATTCCACTAAGGAAGGGTTCAAGCAAGATATGGCAGATATTTTATACTCAGGAGGCCAAATGGACTGCATCGGTATTGACCTAATCAAAGTCTATCGAGAGAGCAGAACAAGGAAGAGACGGCCTTTGGACCGGACAAGGTGTAACTGAATATGTGGCGACATTTCCAGAAAGCAAACTCAATGTCTTAGAATAGGTGGAACGCTGTCGGGTTATACTCTGATTAAGAGTGGATCCCGCAAGCCAATGTTATTGTTTTCTTGCATGTTAATTACTGCCTCGATGCTGTGAATGCAGCACATGTGGATAACTGCAAGCACCTAGGTGATCTTTACAGATCTCTTCATATGGTTATGGGTGTATTTAGGAGTTGTAGTAAGAATGTAAGACAGAGGCGTATAAGTCACTGGCAAGACCCGTTCAGCGTACGAGAGACTCACCAGATTACTTGACTCAAGAACAACATGAAAAGATCCAGATGAGAACAGCGCAATTTGCTCTGGGTGGCGTCCGACAAAGAGCAGTGTTACGTTGGAAACTTCGTGCTGGGAAGACTTGTGAGTAAGGAGACGAACATTTTCAACATTATTTTGATTAGCAATACATCACCACACTTAACTCTATACAAGGAAATTGTCAGGGATAGAGTTTTATGTGTTTTGCCTGAATGACCTAAGCGTCATCTTAGACACTTTATACGCATATTCTTTGAGGAAAGAATGCTGTGGAAACAGACTGATGACTTGCATCAGATCTTCGTGAAAATTTTGGAGACATGTGAAAACCTTGGTCTACACCTGAACTTAAAGAAGACCCAATACATTATTGTGAGCAAGGCCCTGTGGGTCAACGGAGCTCCGATACTGAGAATATCGCCGTCAACGAGCGCCGCAGATTCGTCTTAGGATAGCGCGGTGCTGTGTGTATGGAGTAGAGTCCTGGACTATAATGAAAGATTAGGAGCAATTGAAATGTGGGACTACTGTATTGACCAGGATGTGTAAAACTGTGCTGGATTGCTAAGGTCATATCATGAGGCGCCCTCCTCCAAATAAATATACAAGGGAACATCGAGAGAAGAGGGGTCCTGGGAGAGCCCGCACGTCTTGACTGGGGAACCTGCGACTGTGGTTCAGCCAACAACAAAACTAAGATCGCCAACGTTCGATGACGGATACGGCACTAGGACTCTGTCCAGTGTGATGCTATTTATTCCGGTAGACTGAGCGTCCAATGGGACGGGAGGATGAAAGTAGAATTGACAATTTCTGCAAGCACAGAATTATGTACTCTTAATAACAAATTGTCCCTCTATTGCTCATGTGAAGAGACCGCACTTAACTGTATTGCTTGGTGCCTGCTGAGAGCCTCTCTTTGCTCTCCTCCGACTTATCTCCACCACTGACAGCGCACTCTTGTGTTATATCACTTTCCCTTTGAACATTCAACAACCATAAAATATCCCACCGAAATTCTATGAAAATTCCATTAATCTATAGAGATGTCCCATACTTAAATTACCCAGCTCCGTGGCGAAATGATTTGGTACAACGGGTATCGGGTTTGATTAGCTGCCCTATCCAGATTTAAACCTTATTTGCTTAATCGGGGGCCGTGTATTTGTCATGTCTTCTGAAGTAGGAGCCGCATCCCCAGAGACATGCAGGTCGCCTATAAGACCTGCACCATGCGTGCTCGGAGGTTATTCGCCATTATTATTATTATTATTATTATTATTATTATTATTATTATTATTATGATTATTATTATTATTATTATTTCGAATGCGCCACCAGAGGACCACGTGCCAATTTCAATTCCTTCTTTTTTGTTCTTTCCTTTTCTTCCAGTACGCTTTCATCTGTTCACTATGTTTCTTCTTTCTGTCTTCAGACCACTTTGAACCAGTCTTTTTTACTTTCTTACCTTGGAATCCTTCTATTTTCAATACTTTTTCCCGAAAGCCTTCTCTATTATTTATTTCTTCCGTTGTTATATTGTTTTTTTCTAAATCCTTTCTTACTTCATTGACCCAGCTTGTCGTTGATTCCTTACCCCACAAATATCTGAATATCTTACTGGTTAATCTACTATCCTGCATTCGATATAAATGTCAAAAAACATAAGTCTCCTTTTCCTCATTACATCTGATATATTTTCTATTTTTTTAATATATTTCAGCATTACTTCGTAATTTCCAACCTTCTGCTCTGTTTTGTGGGCCTAATATTTTCCTCATGATTCGCCTTTCTAGTATTTCTAGTTTATCTAAATTCTAGTTTAATGCCAGACATTCGCTTGCATATAGGCATTCTGGCTTCACTACAGTGTTGTAATGCCTTATTTTGGCATTTTTGGATAGGCATCTTTTATTGTAGATATCTTTGGTGACACCATAAGCTCTCTCCATTTTATGTACCCTCTCCTCTACTGCAGATTTTTCTAAACCATTTTCATGGATTATTTCCCCTAGATATTTGAATTTTTTTACCCTCTCTATTTGGCCAATATGTGTTTTCAGAAATTTTGGTGCATCCCAAATATTTGTTAAAAATTTTGTTTTTTCCGCAGAAATTCTTAAGCTGTTCTGCTGGCGATTCTTTCCAAGAGATTTACTTGGGTTATTATTATTATTATTATTATTATTATTATTATTATTATTATTATTATTATTATTATTTGTCCAACACTTGTCCCGTTTCACTACGAGGTCGGGTATGAGGTGAGATGAACCTGTCGTGGCGGGTTCTTTTTTCTTTTGACCGGATATCCTCTGACATCAAAATTATCAGAGATGTTAAAGAGATGAAATGAATTACCTGACATATGATAGTAAGAAAGGAGAGGGTGGAACCTGGTGCCGGCACATAGCCTACTCGTGTCGAATAGCACCAAGCTGGCTGCTTATGACGGAACATCTCCACCCGACGGTCGAATCAAAGGTAACAGCGTCATGTGGCCTCACTCCGTATGAGCACTGCGGAGACGTTTACAATTTAATCCAGGAATTGGACACGCAATCTAGTGATTAGAAATTGCATGCCGCCAACACCTCTACCCTGCCAGCAAACATTCGAGCAACGGGACTCGAACCGAATAACCGCGGTGTCACAGCGTTTATACCTCAAAGCCTCAACGATCAAGACCAAGAGGCGGGTTGTTATTATTATTAGTAGTGTTATCAGCTACAGAGAAATAAACAAACACTCACCAAGAGAAGCGACATCCTTACGAGTTCTGATAGTGGTATCCTTAGCACTGGCTTGCTATTTATTTCATTGACTTCAGTGTTAAGAAAGCCCCGCATGCTCAATGCTGCCAGCTCGCTGGCCGACTGGATGACCTCTGAGAATCTTCGACGTCATATTCTGATAACCGAGCGGAGGTTTACCACGCAAAAAACTCACTGTGCGAGCCTGTAACAAGAAACTATGAATAAAGAGCAGATTCTAACAAAACTCTTTCACTTTGTGACTAGAAAAGTTACATTTATTCCATACTAAGGTAATAATTAGTTTAACATTAGGTTTGACTCGATCAATAGCGAAATATGTGCGGCTTTTAAAACTGTGTAGGCTTCCCGTGAGCTGAACACACAGTGTCGGCATTCTTCCCTAAATTTACAACTTTGTGGCTTTTGTTAACGATTTCTCGAGCGTCCTTCTCTGTGAAGTTTGATTTATTGACAGGAAGAGGTGCAAGTGTAATTTAGTAGTGAATATTCCACGAAAAACGTTCGACTACCGCTGCCATTTTTACCACCTATATTTACCTCAAAACCAACTGAACAAATCCTGCGAGTCTTAAGATATGTCCTATCTGCTTCTTCTTATCAAATTCTGACAAATCGCCCTCCTCTCAGCAATCCGATTCAGTATCGCTTCATTCTTGATTCAATCTATCCAACTCATCTTCTATAGGACCACATTTCGAAAGCTTCTCTTCTCTTTCTTGTTTCACTGCCATAATTCCTATATTATTGTTAGAAGTCTGCTATTCACTAACTCCTTTCCTAATCTAATGTTCCCTGCATCTCATGCCTGCGCTCCATATTCTCATCTCGTACTCCTCCAAGACTCTGTCCATTCTATTCAGAAATTTCTCCAGATTTCTCCTGCTTCAGATAAAATATCATCGGCAAACATTGAGTTTTGATTTCCTCTACTTGGATAGCGATTTATTTCCCGAATTCCTCTTCTGTTTCCTTCATTGCCTGTTCTATGTAAACATTGAACAGGGTAGGGGACAAACTGACTCTTTTCTGGACTGCTGCTTAAGTTATTCACAGCCTACGATTCCTGTCTGTACAGACTGCTTTTTCTACAGATCGTAGAATCTTTCTTGGTATCTCAACGCGATCAGCTTCAGAATATCGAGTAGCTTTTTTTTTTCTAGATCTGCTAATGATTTGTACGTGGAATTGTCTTCCTTAATTTGGTCCTGTAAGATCAGACTTAAAGTCTGGATTCCTTCAGGTGTTCCACATCTCTTTTGAAGCCAAACTGATCTTCTGCCAACTCAGGTTCAACTTGTCTTTCCATTCTTCTGAAAATAATACGTTTTAAAATTTTGCAGGCGTGATATACTGAACTAATGTTGCGGTAGTTTTAACACTTGTAAGCACCTGGTATAACATTATTCTGTATAAAATCGGATGGCACATCTCCTTATCATAAACCTCCACCTTCTCCTATGGCAGAGGATGTCATCAGTTCCAGGTGCCTTGTTCCTATTTACATCTCGCAGAGTTCTGGCCAGTTTTGACCTAAAAACTGCGTCTCCCATTTCACCAGCATCAACAGTTTCTTCTTCTGCTTGATACAATTATTGAATTCCCGCATATTTCTGCCCTGTCCTATTTCCCCAGAAGTGGTTACGAGTTGAGCTCATTCTTCCTTAGCTGTCCTGCACTTTATATCTTCTTCGTTCTTTAATCGCTTACATTCTTTTCTTCCCTCCTCAGTTTTTGTGTTCTTGTTCATCAACCAGGTTGAATATCTCTGATTCTTACTTGATCCTAACTTTCTTCCTAAATTATTTTAAGCTGACCTACTGATCTTCTTCTTCACGATTGTCCATTCTTCCTCTTCAGCCTTGTTATGAACGAAATCTGACTGAATCTGAGCGTTATTAGACGCGATGCTCATTGTGTTACTCGTATCCTTAATTTTCTAGATACGTCAACCAAACTTCATACTTAGCATCCACCTATCCAAGGTATATTTCGAGGTTCATGGCATTTCAAATTCCCGGAATGGACTGGGGGTTTATTTGGAACAGAAATAGTGAATTAACTCTCCCACATTATATACAAGACAAACCTTACTGCTAAACGACCAATGAGAAAGAAAGGTTTAGAAATTTATTTCCATTAAGGCAGGCAGATTTCAATTAAGTTTGGTTGTATATATTTTGTGGGAGTGCAAAATCACGGTCTCGATTTCGTATAAACCCGCAGTGAATTCAGTGATTTAGAAACAATATGTTTGGTTCTATAACATTTTCTCCTATCTCCCACATTTATGGTTTAAATTGAGTCCGAAAATTTGAATAGGGTGAAATTTGGGTAAATTTTTACGCTTAACATTTTTTGTATACTGATGTATAAGCTAGAAACATGAAATTTGGTTCACACGTGGCCTTCAATCGTGCCAATGTGCGCACCAAACTTGATGACTCTATATTTCTTATAAGTGTGTCAAACAGTGAAATATATTGCAAAAATAACCGTATTCACGAACAATCCAAAAATACAGCCAAATCTAATGTATAAGTGTGAGGGATACGAAAACAGATCATAGGGCCAAAGTTGTAGATCACTCCAAATTGAGCAGAGTTCGTGCCATCCGTTTTGTGATACGACTTATCGTTCAGCCAACAAATAGCTCAAAAGTAAGATCTGCACAGTCATTAAAATTGGGTCCATACTTCGATATTTTGGGGCATTAAACGTGAACAATTAGAGCATCTTGGAATTTTACCGTCGGTTACAGGCCAAAAGCTATAATTTTGTCAAATTTCAATTTTCTAGCTCGTCTGGCAGATAGTGCCGACAACTTGATTTGCGGGAAGGGGGATAAAATTTAGGAAATCCATGAAATTGTTGTTAGCCCACGAAACCTATAGGATGTCGCTTCGGATAAATTATACGAGTGCGTTCTTATGATGATCCCAATATTTGAAGCCCGAGCGTGATCAGCTTTTCCGGTACCAAGCTCAAATTTCTGAGTTTTCTGGAAGTACTTCATTAATTCGCGTCTAATTTCATTTTTTGTTCCTTTACACATAGATCGCTCCAGACCGACCTGCTTATATATATCGAGATGACAGATAAACATGAGCAAGTCTAAAAGTGCACCACTTCTAAATGGTACATCATATTAACAAACGGTTCGCGGCATCAGACGCCCCTTTTACCCTTCTACATGTTTGGTTCTAAAACACTTTCTCGTATCTCCAATATTTATGGGTTAAATGGAGTTCGAAAATTTGAATTGGGTGAAATATGGGTACACTTTTAACACTCTATATTAATTTTGGCCTACTTATATATAAGCTAGTATCATGAAATTTGGTCCACATATGGCCTTCAATTGTGCCAATGTGTGCACCAAACTTGATGACTACGAACAATCCGGAAATACAGCCCATTCTAACGTATAAGTAACGTGAAAGTCTCAGGACCAAAGTTGCTGATCACTGAAAATTGAGCCGGAACTGTGCCATCCGTTTTGTGATACGACTTAACGTTTAGCCAGCAAATAGCTCAAAAGAATGTCTGAACAGTCATTAAAGTTGCGTCCATATTTCGATATTTTGGGTGGTAAAACGTGAAAAATTTGAACATCTTGGATTTTTTTACATCGGTTACAGGCAAAGAGCTATAATTTCACAAAATTTCTATTTTCTAGCTCGTCTGGCATATAGTGCCGCCACCTTGATTTGGGGGGAAGGGGAAATTTAGGAAATCCTGGAATTTTTTTAAGACGACGAAACCTATAGGTTGTCGCTTTGGATAAGTTATACGACTGCGTTCTTACGCTGAGCCCAAACTTTGAAGGCCTGCAGCGTGCTCCCTTCGGGGAATTTTGAGAATTTTCGATTTTTCTAGGGGTCCTGGGGTCGCCAGCTTCTCCGGTACAAAGTTTCTCATTTCTGAGATTTCTGGAAGTGCCTCATAAATTCGCGGCAATTTTCATTTTTATACATTTACATATAGATCGCTCCAGACCGACCTGCTTATATATATATATATATATATATATATATATATATATATATATATATATATATATTGAAACGGGAACACCCTACGAGCATTCACTTTTCATTCTCTTATTAAGAGGAGCTCGCTAACACCCGGCCGTAAGCATTTAAAACTTGCGCCGAGCGCACAGGCATAGTGGGAACTGCAAGCAAGCTCGCGATATTCTAGAACACCGGCCAAGGACAAGCGACGTCACGCAGAAGGTTCTTTCGTGTTCCATAGCATTGCTGCATGAACGAAATGTAATATCAATATTTCAATAACGTCACCTTGCAGGCAGGAATAATGAACGCTGCTAGCCGAAATTTCGTGTCAATCGGGGTAAAGATGGCCAAGATATAAAATTTTCTTGGGGCCCACATGTGTAGCCACGCCCACCGGCCTTCGGCAATATAAGCGAGTCGCCAGCCTGGGGTAAAGCAGAATGTGTGCAGTATGCAGCTGAAGTGTGCCGTAGGCAGAGAGAACGAGGGGAGTCGGCAGTAAGCCGTGAGTTCAGTGTGTGTGTGTGCAAGTAAACACGTCGCGATATAATTCGTCACTCGGTCCGGCTGTATACTTGAGTTCAGAAACGTTAGCTTTCTCCGTGGGCTTGATTTCATTTAAAGACTGTGTTTCTAGCATAGACTGTGCCAGCCTTGATTTCATTTAAAGACTGTGTTTCTAGCATAAACTGTGCCAACCTTGATTTCATTTAAAGACTGTGTGAAAGCAGCGATAATGTTTCTAGCCAACCTTGATTGCATTTAAAGACTGTGTTTCTTGCATAAACTGTGCCAGCCTTGATTTCAGTTAAAGACTGTGTTTTTAGCATGAACTGCGCCAGCTTTGACTTCATTTAAAGACTGTGTTTCTAGCATAAACTGTGCCAACCTCGATTTCATTTAAAGACTGTGTGAAAACAGCGATAGTGTTTCTAGCCAACCCTGATTTCATTTAAAGACTGTGTGAAAACAGCGATAGTGTTTCTAGCCAACCTTGATTTCATTTAAAGACTGTGTGAAAACAGCGATAGTGTTTCTAGCACAGACTGTGCCAGCCTGCATTTCATTTAAAGACTGTGTTTATCCATTTTTTTGGAACTGTGTTCGTAATAATACTGTGCCGACCTTCATTTCATTTAAAGACTGTGTCTATCTGTTGAACTGTGTTCGTAATAAACTGTGCCAACATTCCCTCTTAAAGTCAGTATTAATTTGTGGAATACAGTATCGTGATTTCTTTCCGATTAACCATGCCAATTCCCATCATAACCTGTTCAGAATCACGTATGATCTTAAGTGCCAGTGATAATCTTCTAAAAATTACGACGTAACAGAACTTGGACTGTCGTTTATTTCAACATGTGTATGAATATTGTGCTCATGGAGTACAGTGCAGAGACTGTACCCGGTGAATTTAAATTTCTTTATGAAGTGCTTAATCACTGCACCTCGGAAGGTCCTAGATTGTTTTCGTTTGTTTATTATTCCAAATACGATAATTCCTTCCATCTTATCCTCGTGGAACTGTGACTCTAACTTTATCCTTGCTGCTAAAGTACGTTCAATATCATTGATTGTCGGAACTATTTCGGCGTGCTTCGCCTTAGAGAGGTGTCACACCAGTGTCCCATGACATCCGATGTGGAAGCTCCACATTTCCCCGTTCCTGCCTCAGGTTCGAGTCATCAACACTAATACAGAGAATACACCAACGACGGAAGACAACGCCGACGCCGACCGCAAGACGACGCAGCCGCCGCAGGACGACGTCCCCTCCACGCCTTCAGGGACAACTCCACAATTCAGCTGTAAAAGGTGACATAATTCTTTGCATATCTATTGAATAAACTGAAGGATCCACTTAATCATGAAAATTTTTTTTCACTACCCTTCCCTCTCTCACTCTCTTAGCATGGGCCGTACACGCCTTGTCGTTTCTCATGCTCTCCAATAAACTGAAGTACGGGCGTTCCTGTTTCAGAGAGAAGGTAGTGAATAGTGGCACCCGTGACGTTGGGACCAGATTAAAGAGAGTAAAGTGATAAAAATTAACTTTGAAATCAGTGATATCTTAACTTACCAATTCAAATAAAAGTGCATAGTACATACGTTAATTCCAGTTCAGTGAATGTGTTAAAATTTTACGAAGATCAATTCAATGACTTTGGCGAAATTTTAAACTTTTGGCACAGAACTCTGATTAAGTTTATGGCACAAGTGATTATTTTTTTTCTTTCTCTTTCTCTTGTTATGTAAAACATTTCAGGCACAATTTTTATGCACAGTCTCATATAAATTTTTGATATTTATGTCAGTGAAACATTGAACTTTACCATTGGACAATAATGGTGATATTTAATTTTATGCACAAGTGTTTGATATTTTGTGTTGGTGAAATTTTGAACTTGACCATTGGACAATAATGGTGATTTTACGTATGAGGTGAATTATTGTATTTTCTGCATTTTGTGAAAATAACGACATTAATATGGAAAATATACTAGCTGCCATTGAGGCTTTAAAAATCAGACTAAATGACAGGATTACGGAAAGTAACACTAATCTCGGGCGTAGGATTGCTGAATCTAATAACACTTTAGGAGCTCAACTTAAAGAATCTAATAATACTTTAGGAGCTCAACTTAAAGAATCTAAAGCGACCCTGAAAGCCACTAAGGCTAGTATAGGTCAACTTAGGGAGGCTAATGAAGTAACTAATCGTAATATCACTCAACTAAGGGAGGCTAATGAAGTAACTAATCGTAGTATCACTCAACTAAGGGAGGCTAATGATACCAACATTGTAAAATTGACAGAATCTGTTGATCAAAAGTTTGCAGAAGTTAATAATTATTTGGAACGTAGGCTCAATAGTGCAGGTGCCGAAATTGAAAAACGATTTAAAGAATCTAACAAAAGAATGGATTCTAAGTTTACGGAAATAAATGAAATATTAACACGTGACATAGAAACCATTAAGCAAGATATAAAATCACAAGTGGCGGAGGACTTAAAACTTGCTTTCCCGTCTTCTTCTCAGGAAGTCCTTAAAGAAGTAGAAAGCTTAAAGGAAAAATTTCAAGAGTCCCATGCTCATTTATCTCTTGCGCAAACTAAAATCGCTTCTATTCAAGACAAACTTCATGAATCTGTTAAAAATAATTTCATGAAGTTGGGAAACGAAATTACTCTTCTGAAAAGTCAGCAAGAGGAGGCCGATAAACGTGTCAAGACTCAGTTAGATAATGCTCACACGCAGATTACTCGTATCTGTCGCGATGTAGCAGAAGTCAAGACCGACATAGAAAAGGAGGTCAAGGAAATTGAGAATTCCGTACAGGGGAAAATTAAAACCCTAAAACTTGAACTCCAAGGAGGTATAGAAGCTCTCAACAGCAAAGTATCGCAAATCGAACAGGATGTTTCATCATCTAGCCTTCACAACACTAGTGGAGAATCCATGAATGTTTCCACAGTTTTTAAAATAACTGAGGAAAAACCAGCCAAATTTTCGGGGAAGGAGGAGTATACTGCTAAGGAGTTTCTCCTCAACCTCGAAGAGTTCTTTCAAGAAAATCACGTTAAGACCGACCGCCGATTACGAATAGCGTCTCGATTGTTAAAAGGCAAGGCGTTAATGTGGTTTACCGCTTTTAAATTCAGTATTAACACTTACGAAGAGTTTAAGGAAGCCTTACTTAGACGATTTTGGAGTGCTGAGGCTCAGCACCTGATAAAACTTCAATTATACTCCAGAAAGTATAACACTTCCGTTAATTCCTCGCGATATTCAGATTATCTCATATCTCAGCTTAAAAAGATGCAGTTTTTCGACCCTCCTTTGCCGGAGCAAGAACTTATTCAGGTCATAACGCTGCAATTTCCACCAAATGTTCAGGAAATATTGGTGGCAGCAAACGTCCAGGACTTGGAGCAGCTCGATGATGTCCTGAGGAGACTCGATACTGCGCACACCCAGAGCGCAGCAAAAGCAGGTCGAACCAAAGAAACTACAACCAACTTTACGGAAATGAAGACTCCGGTTCAAGTAAATCCAGAACCGCGAGACGAAAGAGAAACTCGCCGAGATATTCCGTTTCGGTACAGAAGATCTAGGAATCGTCCCTACGAAGGGAGGGCTAAGTTTCAACCTGGACCTTCATGGAGACAGGCAGCTAACCAACCCAATGATAATAGGAACTCCCAGCGGGAAGAATTAGAGAAACGTTGGAGAGAGACTACGGAATATGTAAGGAATAAGAACAGGGAAGAGGGCTTACCTGGAGCAGCTTCTTTGGAATACCAGGCATAGATGCAGAGAAGAAATGAGAGAACGGAAATGGATCCAAGAGCTACGGGTACCAAAAAACAACTTTGACGAAGCAATAAAGAGATTGCCTGAAAACCCGGAGGGAGGAGAAGTAGTATGTAGCGCACTCATTAACCATTGGTATTTAGAGGACGCAGATTTACTATATGAGGATTCAACACCAAGACAGCCTCAGATACAACGCGGCTTACCGATCATTATCATTAAGTTAGGCAATATGAGTGTCCACTCTTTAGTAGACTCAGGATCGCAAGCCTCACTAATTTCGCAGAAATTAATAGATGTGGCGCAGGAGACGACCTACATCTCCATCTTGCCGGTAGCTCAAGTTAAGGTTAAAGGCATAGTTCCTGACAAAGCTATTAAATGCAAATTCCAAGCGTTTCTTGAGTTAGAAATTGGTGGTGTTAAGTTCCAACATCTATTTTTGATTTTGACGGAAATGAAATTTGACTTAATCCTTGGATCAGACATTCTCATTCAACATGGGGGAATCATTGATTATCCCTCTAATGTGATTAAATTTTTCCACGTCGAACCTGTAGGGCTACAGTTGGTTACTTATAATGACGTGAAGAATCCGGAATGTGAGACCCCGGTGGACATAGTAGAAGGCAAGATGAGCGAGGCTCCGCCTGTTGAAGAAAGCGTCCACGAAGAGGGGCGACCCGAGGAAGTGGGACCCGTAGAGGACCAGCTGGCGTCCATCATCGATGATGAGTTGAACGAGGACCACTACAACTTCACGCTTTACGCCAATGTAGCTGAAAGCCCAGATTACGATGATGATGATGAAGTAATAAAGGCAATCCAAGAGCTTTTCAAGAAGTTTCCAGATGTATTTTCCGAGAAACCTGGAGTCATTATGGGTTCCAAGCACCACTTAAATGTTACTGACACTTCACCTTATAATAAACGGCCTTATCCGATACCCATGAAGTACTTGGAAGAAGCTCGGGTCATCATTAAACAGATGGAGAATGATGGAATCATATCAAAATGCGTCACACCTTACATTAATCCTCTGGCTATAGTGAGAAGACTGTTCAAGTTTTTGAAATACTTTACTAGGAGATGAGCAAAAAGAATTTCGCCCAGCAATTTTCTTTTTCCCGAGCAGGGGGGAGATGAAACGGGAACGCCCTGCGAGCATTCACGTTTCATTCTCTTATTAAGAGGAGCTCGCTAACACCCGGCCGTAAGCATTTAAAACTTGCGCCGAGCGCACAGGCATAGTGGGAACTGCAAGCAAGCTCGCGATATTCTAGAACACCGGCCAAGGACAAGCGACGTCACGCAGAAGGTTCTTTCGTGTTCCATAGCATTGCTGCATGAACGAAATGTAATATCAATATTTCAATAACGTCACCTTGCAGGCAGGAATAATGAACGCTGCTAGCCGAAATTTCGTGTCAATCGGGGTAAAGATGGCCAAGATATAAAATTTTCTTGGGGCCCACATGTGTAGCCACGCCCACCGGCCTTCGGCAATATAAGCGAGTCGCCAGCCTGGGGTAAAGCAGAATGTGTGCAGTATGCAGCTGAAGTGTGCCGTAGGCAGAGAGAACGAGGGGAGTCGGCAGTAAGCCGTGAGTTCAGTGTGTGTGTGCAAGTAAACACGTCGCGATATAATTCGTCACTCGGTCCGGCTGTATACTTGAGTTCAGAAACGTTAGTGTTAGAAGCTTTCTCCGTGGGCTTGATTTCATTTAAAGACTGTGTTTCTAGCATAGACTGTGCCAGCCTTGATTTCATTTAAAGACTGTGTTTCTAGCATAAACTGTGCCAACCTTGATTTCATTTAAAGACTGTGTGAAAGCAGCGATAATGTTTCTAGCCAACCTTGATTGCATTTAAAGACTGTGTTTCTTGCATAAACTGTGCCAGCCTTGATTTCAGTTAAAGACTGTGTTTTTAGCATGAACTGCGCCAGCTTTGACTTCATTTAAAGACTGTGTTTCTAGCATAAACTGTGCCAACCTCGATTTCATTTAAAGACTGTGTGAAAACAGCGATAGTGTTTCTAGCCAACCCTGATTTCATTTAAAGACTGTGTGAAAACAGCGATAGTGTTTCTAGCCAATCTTGATTTCATTTAAAGACTGTGTGAAAACAGCGATAGTGTTTCTAGCACAGACTATGCCAGCCTGCATTTCATTTAAAGACTGTGTTTATCCATTTTTTTGTAACTGTGTTCGTAATAATACTGTGCCGACCTTCATTTCATTTAAAGACTGTGTCTTTCTGTTGAACTGTGTTCGTAATAAACTGTGCCAACATTCCCTCTTAAAGTCAGTATTAATTTGTGGAATACAGTATCGTGATTTCTTTCCGAGGAACCATGCCAATTCCCATCATAACCTGTTCAGAATCACGTATGATCTTAAGTGCCAGTGATAATCTTCTAAAAATTACGACGTAACAGAACTTGGACTGTCGTTTATTTCAACAAGTGTATGAATATTGTGCTCATGGAGTACAGTGCAGAGACTGTACCCGGTGAATTTAATTTTCTTTATGAAGTGCTTAATCACTGCACCTCGGAAGGTCCTAGATTGTTTTCGTTTGTTTATTATTCCAAATACGATAATTCCTTCCATCTTATCCTCGTGGAACTGTGACTCTAACTTTATCCTTGCTGCTAAAGTACGTTCAATATCATTGACTGTGGGAACTATTTCGGCGTGCTTCGCCTTAGAGAGGTGTCACACCAGTGTCCCATGACGTCCAATGTGGAAGCTCCACATTTCCCCGTTCCTGCCTCAGGTTCGAGTCATCAACACTAATACAGGGAAAACACCAACGACGGAAGACAACGCCGACGCCGACCGCAAGACGACGCAGCCGCCGCAGGACGAAGTCCCCTCCACGCCTTCAGGGACAACTCCACGATTCAGCTGTAAAAGGTGACATAATTCTTTGCATATCTATTGAATAAACTGAAGGATCCACTTAATCAAGAAAATGTTTTTTCACTACCCTTCTCTCTCTCACTCTCTTAGCATGGGCCGTACACGCCTTGTCGTTTCTCATGCTCTCCAATAAACTGAAGTACGGGCGTTCCTGTTTCAATATATATATATATACATAGATAGATAGATAGATAGATAGATAGATAGATAGATAGATAGATAGATAGATAGATAAATAGATAGATAGATAGATAGATAGATAGATAGATAGATAGATAGATAGATAGATAGATAGATACAGATAGATATAGATGACTTAGATGACTATGGATCGTATTTTTGGTGAAATATATCTGTTGATTTCGGTGTCAAAACTGACCTATTTCGGTGGGTATTTCTTGAAATAAGTTGTCTTAGTGATCTGTGTTCGTTGTAGTATGGTGTAAAACTAACTGATTTTGTGATTAGGGGTTTCAAAGTGAACTCTTCTAATGTTTTAAATTGTGATTAAGTCTTAGAACTAAATATACAAAATGTTATAGAAATAAATACTGGTATATAAACCACTGATACCTCGAAATGAAGTTATATGAATTTATACATAGCCTACATATTTTTCCATGTTGAGTTACTTGTCTACAAAGCACAAGCTAACGCTATCAGGATGCAGAGATGTGCGACAGTCAGAAAGTATCTTTGTGTAAGCAGAGAAGCTTGACCACATTAGACGACGGAAACAATGCTTGCGAACACATGGATGCGAATTCACTGTGGTCTTCTATCAAACCCAATCCGAACCCCATAGCACTACAGACCGTGAAGGGCCTTGGCCTACCAAGCGACCGCTGCTCATCCCGAAGGCCTGCAGATTACGAGGTGTCGTGTGGTTAGCACGACGAATCCTCTCGGCCGTTATCCTTGGGTTTCTAGACCGGGGCTGCTATCTCACCGTCAGATAGCTCCTCAATTCTAATCACGTAGGTTGAGTGGACCACAAACCAGCCCTCAGGTCCAGGTAAAAATCCCTGATTTGGCCGGGAATCGAACCCGGGTCCTCAGGGTAAGAGGCAGGCACGGTACCCCTACACCACGGGGTCGGCCGTGGTCTTCTCACAAAGCTCCTAAAATTTCACTAATAATGTCTTTAGATGTGCTTTCACTGCCATATAGCCCTGGAAGATGTTCGTGGATAGGCTGGTGCTGCCCGACCAGACGGTTAAGGCGCTCTTCAGTCCAGTGGTATTTGAAGGTGCTCAAATACGTCAGCCCCGTCTAATACAGGACAACATTTCGGCATCTCGGCGCCTCCGAGGACAAAAACAATAACATTATTACTACTAATACCGTCGTATTTTACGAGTATTTCTACAGGAATGCTGCCTGTCACTTTTCAACTTCCTTGCGATGTGTAAAATATCGTCGAATATTTTTGTCGTTTATTTGCTTCATTCGTTTCTTTTGTGTGTTTCTGATTCTCTGCGGTGTTTATCGCACGTGTCATTTCGTTTCCACATAATACGAACAGTAGAGGACTTACACATTGGAATCTTTCTTGCAGCACCAAACACATAGAACGCCTCACTGTTGTATTCCTCGGCCCTCGGAAAAACTGTTGTGACTTCAGTTTTCGGCATTTTTATACTTAAATGATGGACATTTGCCAGTAGCGAACTCTCGACCTCAACGCTATTTGCCGTAATCTATAATATATACCGATTTTTATTGATTGCCTTAGAGACCGCGGAACTGAATACACAGGCCTCATCGCTTTGTATGGAGAATATACAGCCTATCAAGCAATAGACAGGAAACTAAAATATTCAAGTTGTCAGAAGCGTTTCAACATTTATTGGAGAGCTTTTCTGGAACTATTTAGCACTTTTCGTACCAAGTGGGGTATATTTCGTGATTATTTGCGTAATTCGCGCAATAAATCATATTTCGTGAGCTCATTTTGCTGAAATACGGTACCTGAAGTACCTATAAAATCATATATAGGTAAGAAAGAATATATGAAAAAATTCGTGCGTATCGCTATTACCAAAAATACGGCCCCTATGGATAAGCGTGAGCAAGTTTAGAAGTGCAGACCTCGACTTCCAGATTCACTACGGTACATCATATTAACAAACAGTTTCTTCTACATGTTTGGTTCCAAAACATTTTCTCGAATCTCCCAGATTTATGGGTTAAATTGAGTTCGAAATTTGAATAGGGTGAAATTTGGATAAATTTTTAACGCTTTACATTATTTTTTTGCGTTCTTATGTATAAGCTAGACTTATGAAACTTGGTACACATGTGGCCTTTCACTGAGCCAATGCGCGCCCAAAACTTCTTAACTGTATCTTTCCTATAGGTGTGTCAAACAATGAAATATACATGTAAAAATATCCAAATTTACGAACAACAGCCGTACGCCAATCTAACGTATAAGGGAGAGTGATATAACAAATATCGTAAGGCCAGAGTTGTCGATCACTACAAATTGAGTAGAGTTTGTGTCATCCGTTTTGTGGTACGACTTACCGTTTAGCCAACAAATAGCTCAAAAGGAATGTCTGCACAGTCATCAAAATTGCGTCCATATTTCGATATCTTGGGTGGTAAAAAGTGAAAACGTTGAACACTTGGAAATTTTCCATCGGTTACAGGCTAAAGCCATAATTTCGCCACATTTTTAAATTTCTAGTTCGTCTGGGGAATTGGGATAAAAATTAGGAATATCCTGATTTTTTAAGCCCAAGAAACCTATAGGTTGACGCTTTGGGTAAATTATACGACTGCGTTCTTATTATGAGCCCAAAATTTGAAGCCCCAGCATGCCCCCTTCAAGATATTTTGAGAATTTTCCATTTATTGGAGATCCTGGGATCATCAGCTTCTCCGGTACCAAGTTTCAAATTTCTGAGATTCCAGGAAGTGCCTCACTAACTCAGGTCAATTTTTATTTTTACATATTTATATGTACATCGCTCCAGACCGACCTACTTACCTATATATTATATAAAAACGTACGGCTGACTGAGTGAGAGACATTAAAGATTGACTACTTCCAGGTCAGGTAGAAACTCGAAATTTGTCAAAGTGATAGCTGTTAGCCTACGAAATATCTCCAAATATTTCAAAGTTTAAATTTTTACCCCCCTCCCGAGTACAAAATTGCGGACTCTATATTCCTGTGCGCTAGAAACTTGAAATTAGGCAAAATTATAGCTCGCAGTCAGTAACCGACGCAGAAATTCAAAGATTGCCTATATTCCACATTTTACCCCAGAAAAATATCGAAATTTTGAGGAAACTTTAATAGCGGTGCAGACCTCCGTTTCGAGGTATTTCGTGGTTAAACGGTAAGTCCTGTCTAAATCTGATAGTACTTCTGGTCCTTAGATTGAAGAGATCTACAACTTTGGTCCTATGACATTTGTCACATCTCGACTCATTCCACTTGAGATTGAGCTTCAGTTTCCGATTTTGGTATAATTTTGTTCATTTTCCATTTATTATTTCACTGCTTGAATCACTCATAAGACAGATAAAATCACGAAATTCAGCATGCCACTGTCCGCGTCTATTGTCCATACGTTAATCAACTTTCATTATCCTAGCTGCCTTGAATGTATGAGAATGCCGAAGAAATATGTGGAAACACTACTCAAGTTCAAGCCTAAAGCAGTCTAAGGTGTAGCCGATGGTGATACTTTCAAAGGAGAAATGCAGATCGTTCCGTGGTCGATACGCCTGCCGAGACTGAAGACTGTAACTTTCTGCTAAGTTGGCTAAATAATTTCTAAACTAGTGAAGAACGTATGAAATTCGACCTAGATCGAAAATTTTATCTCTATCTATGGTGCAAATCACCAATATACGAGGAAAGTTAGAAGACCGAACACGTAGACCACAAAAAGTTCTGTCTGGTGGCGAAACTATCTGTGGATAAGACGTTACGTTACGCGCAGTAAGTTTCTAAGTGACCCCTTATGATGAACTGCAACTGGGGGTTTGGTGGCGGAGACCACAACGATGTGGATATGTGTGTGTGCTCATAAACCACTCGAGATATTTCAACCAACTTATGACTGACTATCTGGAGACGTAAGCTATATCTAGTACAATTATGTGGGGGGGGGGGTTGTGAAAAAGAATTAAATGACCAAAATGACTTACTAGCAAGAGTCTGACTGCGTGGGGGCGAGAAACTCATAGCACTCTTAGGGGTTGAGGTGATGGGATGTGAAATATAAAAATAGTCTCGAATAGTCTCGAATCCACAGTTTTCGAGGTCGCTGAAATGCATAGCGACACGCCGGAGGTCGTTAAGTCCAAGCTGAGCCCAAATTGGCAGAGGGTGGGAAGGGGTAAAGAAAATTTTCCAACATGACAGAGATTATTGTTGTTTCTGTATGTGTTCTGGCATAACTGTCCACCAAACTAGGCAAAAATATTACTAATTGTAAGGAAAAAATTATGTGGGCGACAAGGCACCCAGGAAACCCTAGGGAAAGAGGCGATATAAATCTATATAAATAAAATCGTAACGACAGTGTGTCTGTACATTGAATATTTTGGTGAAATTTCCGTACAGTTATCCATTTCAGGTGTAATAATGGCCATCTCCATATTTTTTAGCTTTATGTCTGTTTGACTGTTTGTTTGTCTGTCTGTCTCAGTTCTTACAACTTGAAAACTACTATGTGTATTTCTACCAAACTCGACATTTTGAATAAAAGTGTCAATGAGTAGGTTTTAGAGCCAATATTACTCCTGAATACCTAAATTTTCTTGGGGTGTATCCGAAACCGAAACCATGATTTTGCACTCCCAATAAATACACACATCCAAAATTAGTGGAAATCTACCATCCTTAACAGAGGTCAATTTCTAAAATATTTCTCTCATGTGCATCACGTGCAGAGGAGGGTTAACGAGAGATATATAATTAACGGACGCTTTTTGAGCACAAGTACCAAAGGACTTAACTCAGAAGTGGATACGTGTGAAGTATATTTCCTACAACTTGAAAACTACTGTAGATAATTCAACCAAACTTTATATTTAGCAACCATAGGTTTTAAAGCCCATACCATTTCAAATTCGCGGAATCTACGTGGGGTTTATAGGGAATTGGAACAGTGTTTTTACTCTGTCCCAATAAATACTGTACAAGACCAACCTGACTGGAAATCGACCAACCTTGATGGAAATCCACAGCGGACATAGCCCAAAAGTTATTGTACGTGTAGCTGATTCCTTATCTATCTATATAAACAAAATCGTAACGACTGTGCCGAACCAAGCCTGCCTTGGTGGTGCACTTCCTTTATTCCTACTTCTCCTTGACTGTCGTCGCCATTAGCAATAACATTACCCGAACGTGACTTGAAAATTATAGTTTCTCATTGAAGATGGCGCTCTAGCCATCTGTGTTTATACACAGTCTCTTTGACATAGTCTGTCTCTCACTCTCTGAGTGTTAAGTTGGTCTGCTCGTGACACCAACAATGGAGGGATCGAAAGTGATAAGCAAACTGGGATTTAAAATGTGCTTCTTGATCTACGAATTGCTCTTATCGTGGATTTACTTATTTCAAGGCTCAATTCTCTGCTGGGAGTTATTATTTTGATTGAGGTAAATATTTCGAGACTCCTGATTACTGCTCCCAGGTATTCATTCATTTTATTTCATTTTACATGTCAGTTACAAGAACGGTTCTGTGTGATTGTATTTCGGTAGTCTTTTATCACCTGTCTTTGCAGGCTCTTAATTAAATTTGAGTGTGTTTTAAATTGTCTTTCTTTGTGTGCACACGCGTGAGAACGGAGAGTGTTATTTACCTGTCTGTTTGTTTGGGCCTGTGTGTGTTTGTGGGTTTTGAGACCATGCATTTCTGTTTACTCATCATTTGGAATGATGGCTGAACATTGACATGTTGTGTGATTTGACGCTACGGGGTTTAATCCATGTTTGTCCACGTGAGGCAATTTGGATGTCCCGTATAGCGGGTCGACGAATATTGTGATTGCTACGATTATATTTGGATCAGCCTTGCCTATTTCTGCGGCGGTCCAGCATTGTATCTGTGGTGTTCGAACCAAGCTCGTGAGCCCTTGATATCCGTCGCTATCCTGTGCGAATGTATTGTACCAGTAAAAGAGCCCGACTTTAAGATTTATTTTCAATGTAAGCATGGAATAGTTCTCAGGGCTAAACAGGATGAATATTAGCTAGAGCTTGGTACAGGAGGCAGGATCCTATCTACAAGAAAAGTTTGAATCTGATTCGATAAGAGTTTATTCATGTAATGCATATTAAATTGCATGGTAGATAGGGGTTGTCTTCCACATTGTCCTTTAAAGGGCCCGGGTCTCCAGCTCACCAGGCCGCACCGGCTGGAACACGTTCCAGAAGATGCCCAAGTACTCCGTCAAGATGCGGTTGGTTGCATGGAATACGCCTCAAATTCCCGATGCTCGCGATGACCTCCGCTGGTTCCTGACGATGTTGAGGGTAATCACATTAGCCAAGTACAATGAGGTTGATGCCCACAAAACTCCGAAAATGTATTCTTCGTCACTCACAGAATTGATAAGTTCATGAAAACCTTAATAATTAGTTTTCACGCCATTAGTAAAACACTAGTCAATGTTTATAAAGACTTTCAGGAATTCACTCTTTAACACTCATGGAAATGACAAGTCCGTGTTCATGAAGACTTTCAATGATGTTATAATTCATAAATGGCAAAATTTACAAGTCTTTAAGTAATCAATGGCAAGAATCACAAGTTTATGCTCATGGAAACTTCGAACAGATTTAGAGTTCATCACTCATGAATATTCCAAGTTCTTGAATAATCACTGGCGAAAAGTTAGAGTCCAACACTGGTAAATATGACAAGTCTTTGAATAATCACTGGCGAAAAATTAGAGTCCATCACTGGTAAATATGACAAGTCTTTGAATAATCACTGGCGAAAAATTAGAGTCCATCACTGCTAAATATGACAAGTCCTTGAATAACCACTGGCGAAAAGTTAATAAGAGTCCAACACTGGTAAATATTACAAGTCTTTGAATAATCACTGGCGAAAAGTTAGAGGCCAACACTGGTAAATATTACAAGTCTTTGAATAGTCACTGGCGAAAAGTTAGAGTCTAACACTGCTAAATATGACAAGTCTTTGAATAATCACTGGCGAAAAATTAGAGTCCATCACTGCTAAATATTACAAGCCTTATTTATAAAGACTTAGATGAATTCAGAGTTCTTCAACACTCGTAAATATTACAAGTCCCATTTATAAAGACTTAGAAGAATTCAGCACTCGTAAATAAAGACTTCGAGGAAATTCAGAGTTCCCCATTGAGACTATAACCACACGGAGATAGCTTCCGACGATTATGGCAGCGAGTAGAGCCACGCTGACTACTCGACTGTAACTGACTGACTGAGATATCAGGCTATATTGAGCCCTCCTTATATTTGGTTTGGAGACATCTACGTCACATATGCCGTGAAGCTGGTTATCTCCTAAATCCCTCGACGGATTTTCTTGAAATTCAAGCATTGCGACGTTTATGTAATTCCCTTTAAAATGACATGTTGATCAAGTTGCTACCACAATTATAATAGGAGTTAGAATTTTTTCCTCCATCGAATGTTCCGAAAGGTGTGACGCTTGAATCTGGAACATACGAGTTCAGGCTAGCTGCACGTGGCATGACATGCGGGTGATCTAACTAGCCCCTGCGGCTACTTCACGCATACAGCTGTTCTCAGTTTGCTCGCTCGTCCTGCTGAATGTAAACAAACCAGGCTTGCACGGAGTAATACGCGTGGTGATAAAATACGTACAACTCTCAAAAAATATGCATGTACAGGTCGTAACCGGTACAGTATACGTCGCGTGCCTTTACAGTCCGGCCTTATCTGGGTCGATTTTGTATTGGGCCTCTCTTCTTGTTCATACGTGTTTGTGCGTGTCTGTGTACGGTCTATAGTACTCTCTGTATCTCGTAATTTTTATTTCAATTTTTCTTTCTTTTTCTTTTCTTTTTCGTTTTAGTTGGCCGGTTTGGGCCACGTGTAGAGTGCTATTTTATATTTCTAGGCCGTTATTTGCTCCATTGTCGGCGATAAGTTTTTGTTTTTGTAACTGTGGCAACATCTTCTTGTTCTTTTGCTTCTGCTCCTTTGGGATGCTGTGCTTTGGCATTGTTGTTGTGACGCGCTAGCATCGAGTGGACGCTCGCTTGGAGCACAGATGCTAGCTGTTGATATATGCGCGGCCTGTATTAGCGCGACTGTATTATCCCTTTCGTGGTTCCATTTTCTGATTCCTTCGATAACGTGTTTCACGTCACATTATTTTTCTGAAACGAATTTGTAATTTTATGTGGTCATACGGAAGTGGGTAGTGCGATCGTGTGCACTGTCGCCGTGTACACGGAACTTACTATGTCATTGAACGGGCTACTACTTGATGTTCCAATTTTCTGCAGTTATGTAAGTAAATTTTAATGCAGCCTCACATTTGTATTTACATTTTAATATTATGTGTGTTTATAATAAACCTCAGTTTATTTTATGGTAGACGACCGTGAGTCTATAAATTGACTATTTTGGCGAAATTTTCGTACAGTTATCCGTTTAAAGGAACGTCAACTTTGCTTTATCCCTAATGGTCGAAACACATTTAAAATTCAATTTCTCGACAATACTTTCACCATTGTATCTGAAATTTTGTCAGAATACCATATGCATATGACTGCTAATAGACAAATTTTAATTCTGAATACTACAGAACTACCAACTTAGAGCTCCTAAATTTTACCACTTGTATCTATGATATACTCTCACTAAAGGTTCATGTTTATTAGAATGAGAACACGGAAACTTCTTAGGCATAATCCAACGAAGACAAATTCTTATACTTCACTAACTTTCAAAATTATGTTTTTATAAACTTAAAAAATACATATCTATAAATTTAGTACTTTAGAATGTTATCTCCGAACCGAACAAGTGTATTTAAATCAGGTTGTCAAATTATGCTCATGAGAGATATTAAGCATCCCTAAAATGTTTATCGAATTTCCTTGACTAGGTTTTGAGTAAATGTATCTAGTGTGGACAAATATTAAAATTAGAGAAAAACGCATTCAAAGAAAAGTTGCTGTGACCCAACAGCCACATCCACATAAACGTCTAAATTTATTGGCCCAAAAATCAGAAAGTAACACAGATATTAACACGAAACAACTTTTCCAAGAATGTTTAAGGTCTGCAACATTCAAAAAGATAAAACGTACAATTTGATGGTTTTGCCGAAAGGCTAAGTTAACGCCCCCTTAAGGTGTAATAATGACCATCTGCATATTTTTTAGCTTTAGCTTCCTGGAAGTCCAAATCTTTACTCTTTTCCTCCGAATGAAGATTGCGGCACAATCTGCCAAAAGAGCTATAAAATTGAAATTTGGCATAATTATAGGTTTTAGTTTCTAACCGACGGAAAACTTCCAAAATCTCTTAAATTTTTCACCTTTTATCCCCATAAAATATAGAAGTATGGAGGCAATTTTCATGACAATGCAGACCCTCGTTTCGAGGTGTTTCGTAGCTAAACGGTACGTCCTAATCACGAAAACGGATGGCACAATCTCACTTCTATTTGGAGTGATCAACAACTTTTGTCCTGTTACTTATTCGCATATCTCTATCCCTTATACGTTATATTTGTCTCTATTTCTAGATTGTAACCAAATTTTGCACTTTTTTCCGCATAATTCATATATCGAATCACTTACAGGTAGGATAGAATCATCAAATTCTACACAATATTCGCCCATCCGGTAGCCATATGTGAGCCATGTGGTATGTTTGTAGCTCACATACAATTATCCGAAATGTAAAGCACAGTAAGACAATCTTATCCACATTTCACCTTATTCACCGTTTCTAACTCAGTCTGACGCATGAATAGATGAGATACGAGAAAATATCATAGGACCAGCCATTTAGACCGTCTTATGGTAAAATCTGTCTGTGAATATTCATACCATTTAGCAACAGTTAATCTGTAAATAATGGTCTACGATATCAAAATAAATGCGTAATACTTACGTTTACCGTTCTATATTCACTGATGTCGATTTGTAGCCATCAGGAAAGTGTGTGTCCGCTATTGTAATCAGTACTTCCCACATCGACTTTGATGACTGGCAGTACGAATGTGGTCCTTCTCAAAATATTGTGTAACTGTCATTAGTAAGAAGAGCCTAACACTGTAATGAATAATTCTCTTGTCGATTTGATTTGAGAAAGACAAAGGAGCAAGCAGTTTAGATCAAAAACTACCCTAAACGATTGTGTTTGTTTATATGCAAGTGCTACCTCCATTGTAAACAATGTGACTGGCAATAGGCATAGTGGCCTGCTATTTCAAAGGAAGCTTACCAACTCGGGGTGATCGGCAGTAATTGACTGGCAGTATGAAAAGTGGCCTGTCATGTTAATGATAACGGCACAAACAATTTTGACTGGCAGCAGGGAAGTTGCCTGATATTATAATGAAACTCCTCAATAGTAATCTGACTTGAAGTACGAAAGAGGTCCTGTTATTGTAATGAAAAATCCCCAAATTGACTGTGACCGCGCAGTAGGCAATGAGGCCTGCCTTTATAGAGTTAACTTCCTAAGTCGATTGTGAATGGCAGTAGGCAAGTGAGCTTTCCGTTATCATCACAACTCTGCAACTCACACTTCATATTGGAAACAACGTATGGGGACCTGCCCATGCAATTTAAAAAATTCTTATTCACTGCAGGTACAGTAATTTACTTCGATATCCGTATACAGTGTAGAATACCGTTGAGATGAACGGCTACATTTCTTAGTTATAACTAACAGGACCTATTTTAGTGTTGAATAAATACTTTTCGGGACTACGGGGGTGATTTTAACCAAACTTGGTGCACTTTTGACATACTATCTGGAGAGGAGCACTGTGGGGGATAAGCCATCGCTAGCACCTGCACCTGGGGTCAGAGGGTGGGGTAGGTATAAAAATAATCGTAAATAGTGTCGAACCCATAGCTTTCGAGGTGGCTCAAGTGAATATTGACACTCCAGATTATTTTAAAGTCAAAGTTCAGCCCCCTTTTGCGTATGAGTTGAAAAGGATTAAAACCGAAATTGTCAAAAATGACCGAGATAATGGACATATGTATTTTCCAGCGCAGCTATCAACCGACATTGATACAAGTATGAGTTATTGTCTGTGGGGGTAATACACCTCTAGAACCACTCGAGGAGCAGGTGAGATATAAACATATCTATAAACGATCAATAATAGTGTCGAATCCATACACTTATGTATTATCAGGTGAAAGATAATGGGTAGGGGTTGGAGGGGGTGGGACATAAAATGTTGGAGGCTGGTTAAGTTATACTTCAACCGAGATCAGAATGGAGTTTGAGAGGGAGTGAAAATGACCGAGATTACGAATGCACGTGGGTATGTTTCAGAATAGCTCTCAACTACACATTGTACACATAAGATTTACAATATGGAAAGAACAAGCTATGGTGAGGAAACATACAAACCACCTCTAAGGTGCGGAATGGGAGGGGGTAGCATGTAAAAATAATGAAAAAAAAAACATATTAATGTCGAATCCATTGTTTATGTGGCGCTGAGACGAACTGTGACGCTCTAGGTGCAGTTGAAGTGTACGTTCAGCCTCCATTGAGACGTGGGGTGAGATGTGATTAAAAGTAAACAGTCTATAATAACCGAGATTAGTGTTGCTTTAGGAGTCGCAAGGCTGTTTGTTGACAGTCACGTCATATCTATAGCACAACCGGTAAATACATAGAGTTATCACTTATTCATTTTTGACGTTATCAAATATTTCCCATTCGATTCGAGCTTCCATAAGGACAAAGTTTCCTCGAAAATTAAATAGTCCAAAACTTGAAATCAAACACATGTAAATAATTGTAAATCTACATAATGTGTACTAATATAATAAAGTGAGAGTGCAAGTTTTGTGAGTTTGTGATTAACCGGAGTGTAATGTCAGAAACAACAGGACAGATTCTGAAAATTCCTTCACTAATAGAAAGCTGCATTATCACTGAGTGCTAAAGGCTATATGTTATATTATTAAATATATGTTTTCTCCGACTACCAAAGGCATTTAAGGGGAGGCTGTAAGCCCCAACTCCGCCATGTTAAATTTGTCACTTCATGTTCCTTTTTCTCATTAAGTACTTAACCTATTGAAACAAACACTTAAAGATATTTATATCTATATTTTATCCTTAAATGGTTGTTATTGAAAATTGGTGTTTTTGTAAATAATATTTTAAATGTATTTTTTAATTTAATTTTTTCTTTCAATGTATTTCTCTAAGAAAACTTAAAATATTATTCTTTCTCTTTATGATAAAATCACAAGAAAACATACAATCCTTTAGTTAATTACATTGAATTAGCCTACTGAAAAAATCAGAGCGCTACTGTTAAGAAAAAGGAACATTTGCCTCGAAAAAAACAAAAGTGAAGAAGAATGCTCTTAAAGTTAAGTGTTATCTTAATGTGCACCAGGCCCATATTCAGGATCATCTGGGTTGTCTTCATCTTCTCTGCCCGTTTTCTGGTTTATTTTTAACTGCCTAGCTTCTTTAGAACTTGCTATTTGATATCACACTTTATCATACGGAAATTCTCTATTTCAAGCACGCGCCAACCATGTTCACTTGTGCTTCTATATTCAGTTCTTTCAATACTTTAATCCTACCATTGTTCCCCTCACTGAATGCCAGCACAGCATCATATTCACCTATTAACAAAGTCCTTTTTCACACAAGCACTGTTTTCGGCACCCTGATCTAAATCACGTTATGAAACAACTCGTTGGGGTTTTGAGTCCTACCATGCAAACATTATCCAAGAAGATCTGCGTGGGCCAACCTTCTGTAAACTGGTTTAAAGTCTGCAGTAGTAGGGCTGTGGGGATTCTGGACCACATCGTCAGCATTTCTTCTGCTGCGTCAGCACCCGAGGTCATTGACCGCATGACCTTATGACCACGTGACCGTGACGTCACGACGACGTGGCCATGTTTTAAACAATAACAAGTGGCTTTCGACAGCTGTCAAAGATGACAGCTGTCATCTTGACGGACCATAACCTCACTTTTTAAGCACGCTGGCTCTAAAAACCTCAGTGCTGCCATCTTGACGGGGCCAAACCTCACTGCTGTCACCTTAAGCACGTAGGTGTGCGGAACTTCAAATCCACGTGCTCTTGACAGCTGTCATCTTGACGCACCTTAGCCTCACTTTTGAGGTCAAGTGAACGCATTTAACCTCATTGCTGCCGTCTTGATGGGCCAAACCTTACTGGTGCTACCTTGAAGACGTCGGGACGCGGAATTTAAAATCCTCCTGCTTTTTGACGGGTGTCAGGTCCTAACCACGCGGGCGCGGAATTTAAAATCCATGTGTTTCCGACAGCGGTCAGGTCCTAACCACGTAGTTGTGGAATTTAAACAAGTGAAAGAGACTAACCCCAGTGCTGCCTTCCTAACAGACCCCAACCTCATTGCTGGTACCTTAAGCATGTAGGGAGGCGCGGAATTTAAAATCCATGTGCTTTCTGACAGCTGTCAAGGTGACGGGTCCTTTGAGCACGCGGGCGCTGAATTTAAACAAGTGAACGGTGCTATCCTTACTGTTACCATCTTAACAGGACCAAAGCTCACTGCTGCCATCTTAACTACGTAGGGTGCGGAATTTAAAATTCATGTGTTTCCGAGAGCTGTCAGGTCCTAACGACGTGGGTGCGAAATTTAAACAAGTGAACGGGGCTAACCTCAGTGTTGCCTTCTTAACAGGCCCTAACCTCACTCCTACCACCTAGGGGCGCAGAATTTAAATGATATTGACGGGATTTTTTGAACGAGGATATGGCCAGGGGGCCTAACCACAGTTTTACACTGTAACCGGCAAATAACATCTGCCCATCTATCCGTAAAACTGTGGTTAATAATGAGGTGGAGGATGGGAGCGGTATCTGATAATGAAACTAGACAAGGAGGAGGAGGAGGAGGCATTGCCTCGTTCCTCTTCCTCCTCCGACAGGGTTTAGCCGCGTTCCTCCTCCGACGGGTCTTAGCCGCGTTCCTCCTCCTCCGACGGGATATAAGCCGCCTTCCTCCTCCTCCTCCGACGGGGCTTAGCCGCGTTCCTTTTCCTCACAGTTTTTTGGACAGATGCCCTCCTGCGCGAGATAGTCCTATCTAAACCGTCGCTAAGACTTTACGTCTCCATTCAACAAGACAGAACATGTTGACCATCTGTACCTGTTAGAACAGACATATAACAGACTGTTATTATCTTATAGTAAAGATTTGAATAGACAGCTTACATTCGCATCGTGTTCTAAATAGAAGAAAGTTACCTTGATGGAAGGAGGGTGCGCGGTAAAAGACAAATTGATACGCAGGCAGATAAAGATGATCGCATTGAATAAAACTACCTCCCTCTCCCAATAGACACCGTAAAGAGAATAAAAAATCATAGATTCGAACTCTAGCCCCTCTCTGTTCACAATTAGAATAAAACATCTCTAATACAAGGATTTAGAACGCTAAAAAAATAATGTATTCGAACACTGCATATCGTCAGGCGAAGAGCAAGCATAAGGCTTTATGTCCCCAACCGACAAACAAATAACTATCAGCCATCCTCCTACATATCCTGTGTTCTGCCCCGCCTACTCGTTATCTGCCAGAGTTAGATGCCCCTTCCTTCCTCCTCATCTGGCCTTGTTTTACGGTAATATGCCTCTTCCCTCCTCGTCAAGGTAGTGTTAGGAGAGCTTTCAACTTACGAGCGGATGCATGTTAGCGGGTTCGATCCCAAGAAACCAAAACTCCATAGTACTTGTTCTACCAAAATTACGAGGTGTCGTGCGGTCAGCACGACGAACGCAGGACGCCAACAGCCCCGCGAAGGGGCCTTAGCCTACCAAGCGACAACATCCGTCGAAATCCGTTAAAAGTAGATGGACATTCCCTCAGGAGCGAGGTACTGGTTGTATTCTGTGCGGTGAATAAGTCAGGATCGAATATGCTAAGTACCGTTTGGCTCGAGGACTGGATGTTTGTCACTACAGAAACATGCAGGGTTGGCGTCAGGAGGTAAAACCAACACAGTTATTAGGGTCGGATGCTCTTCCTCGAAATATTGTGTGTTTCTGCAATGACATAAAAACACTTAGTATCCGAGCTAAGGGAATTAAAAGTTTCGACCCTCGTCCCTCTGAATCACAGACCAGTAGGCTTACCAAAGCAGTCTCAATACTCATCCCAGCATTTGCCTAGTGTGACAATAGGAAAAATCTTCAGGGATGACATAAGACACCCAATCCCCGAGCTAAGTGAATTAAATCTTTCGGCCTGTTAGAACCCGCGGCCCTATGAATCACAGAGCAGTAGGCTTACCAAAGAAGCCTCTGGAATCATCCCAGCATTTGCCTGGTGTGAAAATAGGAAACCATCTTCAGGGATGACCAGCTCCATGGCCTTTGGTCACAGTGGTCCTGGGTTCGATTCCCGGCAGAGTCGGGAATTTTAACCTTAGTTGGTTAATTTCGCTGGCACGGGGCTGGGTGTATGTGTCGTCTTCATCATCATTTTATCCTCATCACGTCGCGCAGGACGCCTACGGCCGTCAAAAACAAAAGACCTCCATCTGGCGAGCCGAAGTTGTCATCTGATACCCGCGGAACTAAAAGCCATACGCCATTTCATTTTTCATTTCATATTGAGGGATGAGACAAAAAACTAGTCCCCGGGCTAAGTGAATTTAACTTTCGGCCTGTTAGAACCCACGTCCCTCTGAATCACAGACCAGTAGGCCTACCAACGCAACCTCTATACTGGCATAGCCGTGAATAAAACCAGTCTTTATAGTTTAACGTTGCATGAAGTTTTCAGCGATGGAAGGATCGGAAAGGGCGTAGACTAGGCCGCGACCGTACTTAAGGTTCATCCCAGCATTTGCCTGGTGTGATGATGGTAAACTGCAAGTGGAGTGATGCTATTTCGTCCTCCGGAGCGTTAGCACATAAGCTGCTATCTTGCGCATTACTCCCTAGGCCTTCAAAGTAGAAAAACCTGTAGCGGGTAGAGGCCGGTGTGCTACCGCCTGAGCTATAGAGGCTCTTACATAAGATAACGGTGAGTTGGCCGTGCAGTTAGGGGCGTGGCGATCAAGATGGCGAAACTGTAATATTTTAAATCATATCTCATATATTACTTAATTCGGCCCTCCGTGGCTCAGAGGGCAGTGCGTCGGCCTCTCACCGCTGGATACCGTGGTTTAAATCCCGGTCACTCCATGTGAGATTTGTGCTGGACAAAGTGGAGGCGGGACAGGTTTTTCTCCGGATACTCCGGTTTGCCCTGTCATCTTTCATTCCACCAACACTCTCCATTATCATTTCATATCATCTATCAGTCATTAATAAATCACTTTGGGAGTGGCGACCCCATCGTACTAATAGGCTATATTACATCCGTGATCTGGTCAATGACTGGAAAACAGGTTGTAGGTCTTCTTTTTCATTTTACTTAGTTATAAATCTGAAGAGTATATTGGGTAGCCAGATATGAGCTGTAAGTTCCCATCCAGGAGATAGCCGTGTACAAGGTCATCGCTGATATGAGTGAAATTAGACCTACCGCTTGTCCAGAAAGCCTCTCAGTCCACTTCCAGCTTTCTGCTGAACGAAAATCATGATTACTTCCTTTTATATGTAAGTATTGATAATTTCAGGTAATGTATGCGCATGTGTGCGAGTGTGTGTATTTATGTAACAGCGGTGAATATTGTTGTTTAGGAATGTGATACATGTAAAAATATTCTAACACCTCAACGTCTTCGAAAGCTGTGTAGGAACGTAAAGTCGATATTATCAATGTTTTCTAAACCTGATCGCAAGTAGAAATACGGCAGTCAGCATCCTCTTGTGCAGTTTTTATTTAGCTTTTCCTAAAATGTAAAGCCACGGACGACTTTGGCTACAAAGCGACTGCTGCTCAGCTTACGAAGGCCTGAATATTATGAGGTGTTGTATAGTCAGCATCATAAATCCTTTTCCCGATAACCTGGGTTCAATTCCCGGTAAGGACGGAGATTTTTACCTGAAAGCTGTTTACATGATGTTCGATACCCAGGCTGCAGGTCTCGATGTGCCAGTAAATCTACCGACACGAGGCTGTCGTATTTCAACACCTTTAAATACCATCGGACTGAGCAAGTCTACATCCTCTTGTTTCCCATACTTACGTTATCTAATGCGGAACCACCTTAAAACTATCTTGTTTGTTCGCAACATAGCGCTACTTCCATATCCTGTTTCCGCTCATTCACGGATAGAATAAATGAAGCCCCTATCTAGTGGCGAGGATTGGAAATCTGTCGGATGTCGAAGCCTGTCGCACTCCTCTAAATAACTGACAGATAAAATATTACCACGAAGACCTGCGAAAAGTACACAGGGTTAAGTTTTACGGACGGATACCCTTCTCGTCACCATATTTTCAAAATATTTATCGTACCAGTAAATATCTTGTTATTGGTCTCTAGATAACTTTGCCACGATTAAATTCCATAACTGACCGAACAAGTAGCTGCGCGGGAGCTATTACCTTTCATTCGGGAATAACGGGTTCGAACTCCACTGTTGTAGTCGCTAACCTACAGACTCAGCTATTCAAATCATTACTGTAAGATAACAACAGTCAATATATAAGTTCTAAAGACACACACACAAAAAGTGATGGTCTTGGTAATGGGCCGCATCACTTCCGGTCCTCTGTAACAACATGTTTTACTTTGTTCAGGAGGTCACGAGTCAGATGGAGACATGGAGCCTTAGAAACGGTGCAGTTTGGGGTTTTCCTCCGATTAACAACAGTCGAGAATGGCAGCTAGCCAGCCCAGTGACCTTAGGCTGGCACTCTAAGATAGTCTCGAGAAGGGCATCTTGTTATAAAACTATGCTCCAAGATGGTAACGGGGGAAGGGGACATGTCGAGAAGGGCAGCTTGCCTTAAAATTATAGCCCCTCTAAGATGGCGTCTAGAAGGGCAGTTTTCTTTAAAACTATGTCGGGAAGGGTCATGTCGAGAAGGGCAGCTTGCCTTAAAATTGTGTCGGGAAGTGTCATGTCGAGAAGGGCAGCTTGCATGAAAACTACATCGGGAAGTGTCTTTTCGAGAAGGGCAGTTTGCATTAAAACAATGTCGGGAATGGTCTTGTCGAGAAGGGCAGCTTGCATGAAATTTATGTGAGGAAGTTTCTTGTCGAGAAGAGCAGCTTGCATGAAATCTATGTCGGGAAGACTCTTCTCGAGAAGGGTAGCTTGCATGAAAACTATGTCGAGAAAGTTGTTGTCGAGAAGGCCAGCTTGAATGAAAACTAGGTCGGGAAGGGTCTTGTTGAGAAAGACAGCTCAACATGTTCAAGACGTACCAACTGTAATATTTTATTGGTGGTTATATCTGCATGTTCCTTTTTCCATTTTTATTAAGGCTGAAGATATTCCAATATAATAGTGTTGAAACTAGTTCCAATATTTAATAAAGATAATAACATCAATCTATTTGGTGGACCTTCCTATACCGATCAATATTGTCAATTTATTACTTATTTGTGACTGAACCGGACACAATAGTTCATGTTGTCCACATTAATTCCTAGCTTTAATTCTTTCCTATGAATTTTATTTATTCACTTATTAAGTCATTAATTATTTCGTGAACAAGTGTTTTTGATCATGTCTCTGACATTTTTTGCGTTTACATGACATTTTAAATATTTATTTCGTTGTCTTTTCCTATCATTAGAATATACCACGATCTTCACTCATATTTAATACCTTTACTTCCTTAATAATCTATTATTTAGCACTGAATAATTTTTATCATCACCAAGCACACAAATATTTCCTTTCCACTACTAGAAATTCCTAGGTTCGACAATGATCCGATCCTTCCACCGTGGCAGAACACGTGAAGTACAGAAATCCCTTTAGTAATATTCACACGGTGAAATATAACGTCAAATATTCATGTCGAGAAGGGCAATTTGCATGAAAACCATGCCGGGGAGGGTTTTTCGGGAAGCGCAGCTTGCCTTAAACTATATTCCTTAGGCCCTCTCCATGATGGTGTCATGTCGAGAAGGGCAGGTTGTCTTAATCCACTGTGGTTAGACCCCTGGCTTTAGGATCGTTAAGAATCCGCGGCATGGCTAAGTCCCGCGCTCCCTACATGATTAAGATTGTAGCAGTGAGGTTTGGCGGTGTTAAGATGCCAGCAGTGAGGTTAGCCACGTTCATTTGCTTAAATTCCGCGTCCACGTGCTCAAAGGACCTAAAAGCTGTCAAAAAGCATGTGGATTTTAAATTACGCGACCCACGTACGTGGTTAAGCTGGCAACAGTGAGGTTTTCGCTGTTAAGATAGCAGCATTGAGGTTATACTTGTTCAGTTGGTCAAAATCCGCGCCCACGCGCTCAAAGGACCCGTCATCTTGACAGCTGTCAAAAGCATGTGAATTTTAAATTCCGCGACCCCCTGCGTGTTTAAGGTTGCAGCAATGAGGTTAGGCCCTATCAAGATGTCAGCAGTGAGGTTATATGCGTTCACTTCTTCAACAAGTGCACACGGATAGGACCTGTCAAGATGACAGCTGTAAAAGAGCACGTGGATTTTAAATTCCGCGTCTCTACATGCTTAATGAGGCAACAGTGAGGTTAGGCCCAGTCAAGATAAGAGCATTGTGGTTAGCTATGTTCACTTGTCCCCAAGAGTGAGTTAGGGTCCGTCAAGGTGACAGCTCTAATCTTTGACAGCTGTCAAAATCGACGTCATGGTCACGTGGTCATGACGTCATGCGACCAATGACCTCGTGGTCAATGACCTTATGTGCTGACGCAGGAGAAAAAATGCTGAAGATGTGGTCCACAATTCCCATAGACCTAATACTGTCTGCTACAGGTTTAGGAATGTGGTGATGACTGTACTCTTCGCCAGTAATTTGAGCCCTGTTATATTTGCAGCGTGATTTTTCACCTTTTGGACAAATATAATGTACTGGTTCACTGCCGGTAGAAAGCCTATGGAAAAAAAGTTGCCCAAACTGCTGCGTCATCCTTTCTAAGCTGTCTGTATTGCTTCTTATAGCCTTTTCATAAACCTGTCAGTTTCTTTCTGAGAGAGCCTACCTTGTCTTGTTAGAGGTTTGTTGTCCTCGAGACGCTGACCTTTATTGCTTTTCCTCAGTTTTCTGAGGCGTGTGCCCATGCGTTTCTGGACGCGGCCGATACATTCCGGTTTTGATATTTCTGTATCCATATGGTTTACTTTCCAAAACTCTCTCATAAGCCTTGCTATCACCTAACACAATACTTTTCAAGAGAGCGTTCAAAAATGTATACAACACCTTCTGTTTCCATTCCACTACTCACTCCCATATAATTTATTGCACAGTCATTATTAACCTCATGTTCTCTTCGTCACTTTTCAGGTTTTCACATGATTGGCAATATTTTCTTAGAATATGCACATCTAAAATCCTCCCTCTGTCTCCACTCGTACAGGTAACTACACCGTTTAGCCTGGTATGTCCTCGCTTATGCCACGTTCCGTCTACGCAACGGCAATATCACTACAACCCTCATTCCATTCCACATTAAGGCGTGTGGCAGGAAAATGTCACTTCACTGATATATTAAACAGGAATACTCCGCAATCATGGAAGCTAAAGACTTCAAATTTGGAAAGCATTTTCTCTTTCCGATTACAGATTTCCTAGGAACACGTATTTTGGAAATCGACCCCCAACGGTTACGGAGCGGGGTTAAACATCTAATGCTAGGAAAGACTGCGGAGTGGTGGTATGAAATGGAGGAATTTAATTTGTACATTGAAACATAAGCTTGGAACTTGAGCAGAATGCAGAAACGGTAGGGGGGTTAGCGTGACAGGGTGCCTGAGGGGGCTGTTGAAAATGGAAACTTAGAAAAGACGGCAGAGTGGGGATATGAAATGGAGGAAAGAGCATAATTTATAAATTAAAAATTAATTTGAAATATGAGCGGAATCGTGGCTGGGGGGAGTTATTGAGACAGAGGGCTGAGTTTGGGGGGGGGGGGGGTAGAGATGAAAAATCGAGACTCAGGAAATAGGCCGAACGGGAGATTACACGAAAGAGATTCAATGATTAATTTGTACATTACAAAATTAAGTTGGAACATTGGTAGAATGTGATTGGACACATTTAATTACAACATATACACTGACTGACAGAGCAAATGCAACACCAAGAAGGAGTGGTTCGAAAGGTTTGAAAGTTGGGGAAAAAACAGAGACGGCACGGACGAATAATTGATGTTTATTTCAAACCGATATGCAGGTTACACAATGCGAACGGCATCGACTCATTAGGATGTAGGACCACCGCGAGCGGCGATGCACGCAGAAACACGTCGAGGTACAGAGTCAATAAGAGTGCGGATGGTGTCCTGAGGGATGGTTCTCCATTCTCTGTCAACCATTTGCCACAGTTGGTCGTCCGTACGAAGCTGGGGCAGAGTTTGCAAACGGCGTCCAATGAGATCCCACACATGTTCGATTGGTGAGAGATCCGGAGAGTACGCTGGCCACGGAAGCATCTGTACACCTCGTAGAGCCTGTTGGGAGATGCGAGCAGTGTATGGGCGGGCATTATCCTGCTGAAACAGAGCATTGGGCAGCCCCTGAAGGTACGGGAGTGCCACCGGCCGCAGCACATGCTGCACGTAGCGGTGGGCATTTAACGTGCCTTGAATACGCACTAGAGGTGACGTGGAATCATACGCAATAGCGCCCCAAACCATGATGCCGCGTTGTCTAGCGGTAGGGCGCTCCACAGTTACTGCCGGATTTGACCTTTCTCCACGCCGACGCCACACTCGTCTGCGGTGACTATCACTGACAGAACAGAAGCGTGACTCATCGGAGAACACGACGTTCCGCCATTCCCTCATCCAAGTCGCTCTAGCCCGGCACCATGCCAGGCGTGCACGTCTATGCTGTGGAGTCAATGGTAGTCTTCTGAGCGGACGCCTGGAGTGCAGGCCTCCTTCAACCAATCGACGGGAAATTGTTCTGGTCGATATTGGAACAGCCAGGGTGTCTTGCACATGCTGAAGAATGGCGGTTGACGTGGCGTGCGGGGCTGCCACCGCTTGGCGGGGACGCGCCGATCCTCGCGTGCTGACGTCATCGGGCTGCGCCTGGACCCCTCGCACGTGCCACATGTCCCTGCGCCAACCATCTTCGCCACAGGCGCTGCACCGTGGACACATCCCTATGGGTATCGGCTGCGATTTGACGAAGCGACCAACCTGCCCTTCTCAGCCCGATCACCATACCCCTCGTAAAGTCGTCTGTTTGCTGGAAATGCCTCCGTTGACTGCGGCCTGGCATTCTTAGCTATACACGTGTCCTGTGGCACACGACAGCACGTTCTACAATGACTGTCGGCTGAGAAATCACGGTACGAAGTGGGCCATTCGCCAACGCCGTGTCCCATTTATCGTTCGCAACGTGCGCAGCACAGCGGCGCATTTCACATCATGAGCATACCTCAGTAACGTCAGTCTACCCTGCAATTGGCATAAAGTTCTGACCACTCCTTCTTGGTGTTGCATTTGCTCTGTCAGTCAGTGTATGATAATCCATAATAATATTATAAAGAGAGAGCGCGAATATTTTATGTTTGCTCTCGTATGGAGGGTACTAGTGATCCGGTTATAAAATTGTTTCACTGCGACGGTCAAATGTGCCGACATTTATGTCCCTGAGGAAATACCACTGATAATGTCCACTTAGACACACGACACTAGTTTGGTTTACCAATCTGCCTATCTATATTAATATAGAAAATAAAGAGTGCGAATTTTGTGAGTTTGTATATATATTACCACTAATCACAAAACGATTTCATCAATGTACTCACACACATCATTATTAATTAATATATATCATTACGAGTTCGGCGCATTATTACCACGGGCGAAGCTGTGATGGGTGTGCTCGTAAAATATCAGTCAACATTTCAAAAAAGGAATTCTGTAAAAATTCACTTCACACATAACTACCTGCTAATACAAATCTTAAAGGTAAACATACAAAAACTATCCGGGCAACGCCGGGTACAGCAGCGAGTTTTTAGTACAATGACAGCATGTAGATGGCGATACTCGACACGTTTACTTTGTATTCGGGTTCAGTTTCACACATGTGTGGCTGATACTGTATTAGTGTAGTTATTACTACCGTATATTTACTGCTTCCCAGTTGTTCAGCTACAGACTCTCCTGTGTGTCGAGAGAATTTCCTTAAATGGAGAAATATGGTAATGGACCGTAAATGTTCTGAGCTTGTTGTTCTAGCCCCACCTTCCCACAGAAGTCGTCGAATTACATTTCCAACTTCCCATTTCCCGTATCGCAGTTGTCATATGCCGGAGGATTGGGTATGAATATCTATTTCTTTTATTTTCCCTCAGTTCAGCGGATAATTACAGTGTAGTTCGCTTTATGTGTGTTGTTTGTAAATATTGTTTCTCATTTTATTAGACACTTTTGTGTAATTACTAACTAGTTTGACAGAAGACAGTTCGGGTTGAGGAAAGGTCAACTCGTAGGATTCCAGCAAGATACAGGAGATATTTTAGATTGGGGAGGTCAAATAGACTGTATCGCTATTGACCTATCCAAGGATTATAATAGAGCAGATTACGGGAGATAACTAACGAAAATGTGGACTATTGGACTTGATAAATATATGGTTGAAAGGATGGCTACGTTTTTGTAAATAGTACTCAGATAATTAGAGAGGTCAGGTGTTATCTCATCCCGTAATGATTGAGTGTGAGGTGCCGTAAGGCAGTATTATTGGACTTTAACGTTTTATTGTTTGTATAAACGATCAGAGTAATGAAATGGAATCACAGATACGGCTACTTACGGATAATGTTTTACTGTTTAGAGCAGTAAATGAGTTGCAGGTTGGGAGCGACTGCAGGGGGAGATGGACAGCAGACAATGGAATGAGAAGTCCAGTTGTTAGTTTCAAATGTGCTCTCAGTTTCAATTATCGTGCTGATGGGGCGATAGCACCACTTGGGGAACGCTATTAAGTACCTAGATGTAAATGTAAGGAATGATCTTCATTGAGTAAAACATAAGAACAAGGTTGTTACAAAACATACAGATCTCTGCACCTGGTTATGAGAGTACTTAGGGGTTGTAGTAAGGATGTAAAAGAGATGGCGTTTAAGTCTCTGGTAAGACCGCCAGTCTATGCGACCCTCGTCACGACTACTTGATACCAGAACGGGGAAAATTAAAGGAAAGCATTTCCGACAACGGAGTAGTGTTACACAAATGCTGGGAAGACTTGGGAGTAAGGAGACGAGATGCTCGACTACGTGGTATGTTCCGAGCTGTCAGGGGGAGATGTTGTAGAATGACACAAGTAGACTAATCAGCTTGAGTGGAGCTTTTAAATGTAGGAAGGATCATAATATGAAGATGAAGTTGGAATTCAAGAGGACAAATGTTAATTTATATGACGAGGACTGAGGGACTGGAATAAATTATCAAGGGAAATGTTCGATACATTTTCCAAGTTCTGGGAAAATGTTTAAGAAAACCTGGGAAAACAATTGACAGGGATTCTGCCACCTGTGTAGGTTGGTTGGTTGGTTGGTTGGTTGGTTGGTTGGTTGGTTGGTTGATTGATTGATTGATTGATTGATTGATTGATTGATTGATTGATTGATTGATTGATTGATTGATTGATTGATTGATTGATTGATTGATTGATTGATTGATTGATTGATTGATTGATTGATTGATTGATTGATTGATTGATTGATTGATTGATTGATTGATTGATTGATTGATTGATTGATTGATTGATTGATTGATTGATTGATTGATTGATTGATTGATTGATTGATTGATTGATTGATTGATTGATTGATTGATTGATTGATTGATTGATTGATTGATTGATTGATTGATTGATTGATTGGTCTGCACTGGTCGATGTTAGCACGTCACTTAGTACTGGTAGATTTGATTGCACTAGACGCCAACTACGTGCTCCAAGTAGAATTCGGAGCTCATTACATGAAGTACAATACCTGGACAGATCTGTACAGAACAGCAGAGAGAAACATTTAGTGGTACACGTTGTGGAGCAAATGCAACGGTTCTGAGAACAACAGCTCTTCCCCTTGTGAGGTTCTGCAGTACTGTATGGCTCAGTAGAGCACACACAAGACAGAGTGGACAGCACCTTGCACCATCCATCCTCTTCGTCTTCGAAGGCAAACAGAAATGTTGTGAAATCTATATCTCTCTACACACCAAGACTGTGCGCAACACTACCAATGGGGATTGAATTCCGTCATGAAGCGAGGTGAGAGGCTGCTTGAGTCCCTGTTTAGCACGAATCAAGCTTGTCGCGAAGAACCCTGATCAATTCTGACCAACTAGAATCCTCCTGGTTTCAACCAACCACGAAAGATTGGTCATCAATGAAGCGAGTGCAGGTTCTGGACCATATTTTGACTGTGGTGCCACCTGTTATGTGGGGTGCAACATTACTATTTGTTATGTTGGCTATGCTGGTGGCGGGCTCAGCACCTGGCCATAACAAACAAACTATCCACACGCCACCTACCAACTTGTGTAATATCTCTGTTGGCAAAGTCCTTTTAGATTGTACAGCCAGTTCATTGTGGAAGCTTTGTTTGCCTTGCCATGTCTTCCGAAAAGGAGAATGCTTGAAGATTCATGTAGCGATTCTGGTTTTCAGAAGACAGGTGATTGTGAACTTAGTGAGCATTTGGCGAAAAGTGAGCAATAGAATGAATGAGCTTCATCTCCAGTTATGTTTACTCTTCCTCCTTCAAACCCGGTTGCAACAGGAGTGACGGAAGTTATGGCTGGAAAGCGGCAGAAAAATTAAGTGGTTACGAAATATTAGAATGAACGATAACGTACGCACCAGGTCACAGAATATCATAACGCATTTACCAGGTACCTGATTACAAGCTAAAGTTGCTAAAACACCACACGATTGTTTCAGTGTACTCATGAACGATGTTATAATCAGAGCAATCACTCAATGTATAAATATACCTATATATTGAAAAATTTACTGGTAGTTACGTAACAAACCAGAGTGTTGTCCCAAAATAAATGAAATGGAAATTGGATCATTCTTGGGACTACTGATCATAGCTGGGTTCTACTGAGCAGAAAAGTTAAATTTGAAGGATTTATTTCTACAGATGGCCTAGGAGTAGGAATATTTAACACTACCATGTCGCTGACAAGATTTCTATTTCTTTTGAGATGTGTAACGATGTAAATGATCGTGCATAGCGTAGAGAACTGAATAAATAAGCTTCGATCAAAGAACTGTTTACAGTGTTTACTGAGAACTGTCAAAATTTTTACTGCCTTACAGAACACACGGGTATTGATGAACAGTTGTACTGTTTAAGGAGAAATGTCCTTTCCGGCAATGCCTACCGATTAAACCACCCGAATATGGCATTAAGATTCAAACACTCTGTGATGCGAGAACTTGGTATACACCAATCACGGAAATGTATTGCTGAAAACAACCCGATGGTCATTTCAGAGTCTCTAATTCAGAGAAAGATGTCGTCCTCAGACTTCCATAGCATACCTATGGTACAGGCAGGAATATCACGGGTGATAACTGGCTTGCCAGCATACCGCTAGCAGAAGAACTACTAAAGAACAAGCTAACGCTTGTGGTCACCATGCAAAAATAAACCTCAATTGCCAAAGGCACTGACTGATATCAAGGAGAGAGATATTTACAGCACTAAATTTGCACACTGTGACGATATCATATGCTTATCGTACGTTCGCAAGAATATTCATCAGACATTCACCCCTCTACCGGAAACAAGAAGAAGCTAGTATTAACCATTTTTACAACATCACAAAGGGTGGAGTAGAAACGGCGGACAAGATGTCAGCTACTTACACTACAAAAAGGATAACGAAGAGATGGCCATCGGCTGTATTTTTCCGGATGAAAGACCTATCGTGCATCAATGCGCAAGTGACTTTTATGGCTAATTATCCTGATTCTACCACTGAAAGGTGATATTTCCTTCGTCAGTTAGGCCAAGAACTTCTAAAACCTCAAGTTGTGAAGAGAAGACTGTCATCCTCAGTTCTTGAGTTAATTCGGCTGAAGGCAAACAAAGTGGCTGACACAAGCGTAGTACCACCAGCTCTCGAAGATGATAACCGTAGAAAAAGAAGGAGCACTGTTTGTCCCTGGAAGTCAGACAAGGAACCCATACACTTCTGCTACATGTGCGTGAATCATACGGAGAGCGTGTGCCACACGGACTGCTATGATCCTTCCTCTGATGACGCTGATGGCTCTTAACATTTCAGTAATGAAAATACAATACAATCCTTACATTAGCGAATGACTTTTATATTAACTTTGGTACTAAATACAGAAAATACCAATTTGGATTAAAGATTTTCAGTCTCCTTCTTTTTCCAAATTTCTCTTGGTAAAACCGATTATCTTTAAAATTGTGTTGTTTTATGTTTAGGTTAGTAAAACACAAAACCGAAGTTTCTTAAGAAATGAACCAACGCAAAATGCTTAAAATAGCAACGTGTAGAAACAAGCAGCTAAAAACATAAGTATACCTTCCAGAGGTTTTAATTTATTTGTTAATTCATTTATTGTTGTAAGGTTATTAAAACGGGTAAAAACGATGTGAATGGTATGCAAAATAAGTAAGAAATTTGCTGTAAAAGTTTAGTCCGAGATATCCCAGCACAATTTTGGGGTGATCTCAGCACCCCATCTAATCACTTACGTAACTTTTAACCAACCAGAAATTTAAAGTTATATAGTCAAGCCGCCAACTGGTTAAGATCCCTGGACGTTCAGCTATGATTGTTGGCACTCACTCACCACTGTGTAATACCCACCAGAAATATTAAAACCTCTTAATAACACTTTGTATTTTCACTGTAATACTTTTAACAAATTATGTAAGAGATTGTTTGTATGTTTAGTGATTGTGCGTTTAGTACATCCAATCGTCATTGTTGTAACCCGTATTTTTTTGACATGGTACATGAGCTGCAAGAAAACGTTTAAGTTTTTATTCTGGATGAATAGAACTATTGGACGGCAATCTCTGTTTTCTATACATCAAGAAATTGTAATTTTATTTTGTTTTCTCGGTGAAAATTTATTTCAAATGTAGCCTGTGTAAATTTTTCGCGGCATAAAATGTGAACGTCGAAGTAATAATAATAGTAAAAGATAATTATCACCATTATCCCGATACCAGCAATACGGTATTAACGGTATCACGCAAGTTATCAAAACACAACGGAAGCAAGGATAAGGTTGGCTACATACTTTAAAAATAAAATCGTAAATAACATAAAAGATGCGGATTAGGATACTTAAAAACTTAAGGTTCTAAATGACAACTACATACAGGAATAGTGTGGAAAGCGGACTTGGACCGTATGAGGCTGTAAGATCGTAGGATGTTGTAAGGAAAAGAACGTACTCGCCCATACCCGTCGTATAAAATATACCGGGCGAGTTGGCCGCTGTGAGCTTACATCTGGGAAGTAGTAGGTTCGAATCCCACTATCGGCAGCCCCGAAGATGGTTTTCCGTGGTTTCCCATCTTCACACCAGGCAAATGCTGGGGCTGTAACTTAATTAAGGCCACGGCCGCTTCCTTCCAACTCCTAGGCCTTTTCCATCCCATTGTCGCCATAAGACCTATCTGCGTCGGTGCGACGTAAAGCCCCTAGCAAAAAAAATTACAGAAACCAAGAAAAGAACAGAAACGTATAGAAAACACATCGTGAAAAAGGAACAGAAATACAACTGCAACTTGAATCTTGAACCATAAACCAGATAGGATATAACAGACAATCTTCTGGATGGTCCATCATAGGACGACTACAAACATTTCTCGTAATTTCTTTATACAGAGCTACTGGAGGCAACCTGACGGAAAATTAACAAGTAATAAAATTGGATGGTTCTGCGGCCACCTCCTCCTCCGGCTCTCGGGAGAGTCCTCCACCTCCCGCGGGAAATTTGAATTTTGGCGAAAAATTTGAATTTTGGCGCGAGATTTGAGTTTGTAAACAAAGCCACGTGCTTTTTGACAGCTGTCATCGACAACAACGCATCGCTAACCTCACTGCTGCCATCTTAACGGGCCTAAACCTCAGTGGTACCAACTTAACCTAACTAGCGCGAAATTTGAATTAGTAAAGAAACCCACGTGTTTTTTGACAGCCACGTGCTTTTTGACAGACAACAACGCATCGCTAACCTCAGTAGCGCCATCTCGACGGGCCTAAACCTCAGTAGTACCAGCTTAACCTACTAGCGCGAGATTTGAATCGGTAAACAAAGCCACGTGATTTTTTTTGACAACCGCGTGCTTTTTGACAGCTATCATCGACGACAACGCATCGCCAACTTCAGCGTTACCACCTTGACGGGCCTAAACCTTAGTGGTACTAACTTAACCTAACTAGAGCGAGATTTGAATCGTTAAACAAATCCACGTGCTTTTTGAGAGCTGACATCCGCCATCCTTTATCAACAGAGCACAGTGCTGCCCTCTTCAGCTAATTACCTTTGAAATGTGGTGGCGGATAATTTGAAAAATGCTTTATGATAGCAGCCATTTTTAATCGACAGAGCACCGTGCTGCACTCTGGTGACAGGCAATTCCACGTGACAGCAGCTATCTTTAATCAAGAGAGCTCAGGGCTGCACTCTATGTGGTGGCGGCAATTTGAAAAATTTCACATGCTCTTGTTTGGAAACAAAGCCACGTGCTTTTCTGACAGCTACCATCCGCCATGTTTAATCAAGAGAGCACCGTGCTGCACTCTCTAGTTCAAATGTGGTGGCGGCAATTTGAAAAATTCCACCTGCTCTTGTTTGGAAACAATGCCACATGCTTATTTGACAGCTGCCATCCCCCATCTTTAATCTATAGAGCACAGTGCTGCCCTCTTTAGCTGAAATGTGGTGGCGGATAATTTGAAATATGCTTTTTCTTAACAGCAGCTATCTTTAAACAATAGCGGCTATACATAAGCTGTTAAGGCCTCCTCTTATGTCAAGACATAGCTCTATCGAACAAGTTTAAACCTGCATCGGCATAGCTAGAGTTAGCACGTGCTGTAGTAATGACGACATTATGCATGTTTAGACTTGGAAATCACAAAAGAAACATAACAAGACTAGAATCGAACACTGCACTCTATGCCGTTAACTTTATCATGTGATAGGAACATTGATTGAAATGTTTAGAACACTAAATAAGTGATGAAGGCTAAAATAGAACACTGTACTCGATACAACATGTGTTTAGAACATGTCAGGGGATACCTTTGTTCTAAGAAGATTAGATTACCGCACTTTCCTTGTAGGGCTAATAGGCTAAAGGGCTAATGGGCTAATGGGCTAAAGGGCTAATGGGCTAAAGGTCTAGAGTGCCCCTCCTCTCTTTATCCGGGCTTGAGACCGGCTCAACAACTAGAGGCGGAGTTAACACCGTAAGGAAGGGAGAATGTTGGGAAATAATCTATACGAATATAGCTACTCGATCGACTATATACTACAGATGGATGACTTAGGTGAGGGCAAGCGCTTACTTAATAATACCTACACGTCGTAATTCATGCTCTATTTCAAAAATATCCTCTTTGTACTGTGTGTAACCAGCATCATGATAGGCTCTTAGCAGTTGTAAACGTTTTACGAGTACGTTGAGGACTTTACTGTATCTTATATCTACATAGGGTAACAGAGGCTTTTTGTGAACTTTGAGTCTATGTGCAGATAGTTGATGTGTAGGGACTTGTTTTGATGTAATACGTTCTTCAGCAATAGCGTTTCTAGGTATAAACCTAACTTGTTTCGTTAGCGATGAAGCGTTGAAATTTCATTCTTCTTTACCTTGCATCTCTTCTTGAGATGTTTGCACTGCGACAGAACGTGTAGTAGGCTTAGGAAATGAAGTAAAATCATCAAGCTGTAATGGCATTGAAACATTAAGATTTTCTTCTTCTTCTACTTTCCCATTACTACAGTTTTGATCAACATCATTGTCCTTATTATCATAATCATGATCTTGCCTCTCTTTACCTTGAAGTTTGTGATTAGTAACAGAACTTGTAACAGACCTAGACAACAAGGGAGAATTAAAAATCTCTCGCAGAGGTGTACTTTTTAAACATAAATCAGTGTTCGCTTGAATATGCTTGAGCTCTTTGTATTTTGTTCCCGATGAAACTACATTACACGCGGCTTCATGACGTTGAGCGTTGTATGAGTTCTTGTACTCTCTTCTATAATGTTTGAATTGAAAAATTGTCCTACATGATATCTCATGACGTCTCTTGTGATAGCTTCGGGAAAATGCTTTTCCACACTCTTCGCAAATATACCTAGAAATAGGTTTTTCCATGACGGACTTTTACCTTCTGCTAACAGATTCTTCTTTAAATCGACTTGACACTTGTTACTCTGTACTTCGATGATGCGAACAGCTTAGCGATTAACAGTAAACTAACACAAAACCGTATAACCAAGGTAGCAACTGTAAGGTTTAAGCCATCAAGATGGCAAGAGTGAGGTTAGCAATGTTCTGCTGTTGGATTTTAGATTCCGCACTATAACATGCATAAGGTGGCAGCCTTGTGGTTTACCGCCGTCAAGATGGCAGCGGTGAGGTTAGCAACGCTCTATTGTCCTTTAAAGTGAGGTTAGGGTCCGTCAAGACAACAGCTATCAAAAAAGCACGTGGCTTTGTTTACTAAACAAGAGCACGTGGCTGTGACGACACGGTCACGCAATCAATCCTTAGCTCTACGTCGTTAAGAGCAGCATTAGGATTAGCTATGTTTAGAAATCTTGGGAACAAAGCAGCAGTATGAATTGCCATGTTTCAAAGCGTGTACACATCACCTATCGATTTTACATGCATCGACTCTCGTACTAAACTTCTTCCGCTAGATTGTGGTGCTATCTTAGCATAACTAATACGCATGAACTTAAAGTACAAAGAATAGCCGTGTTTCAAAGCGTGTACACATTACTTATTGATTTTGCATGCATCGAATCTCGTACTAAATTTCTTCCGCTAGATTGTGCTGCTATCTTAGCATAAACTATACCCATAAAATTAAATTACAATGAATAGCCATGTTTCAAAGCGTCTACACATTACCAATCGATTTTGCATGCATCGACTCTCGTACTAAACTTATTCTGCTAGATTGTGCTGCTATCTTAGCATAACCTATACGCATGGCCATAAAGTACAAAGAATAGCCATGTTTCAAAGCGTGTACACATTACCTATCGATTTTGCATGCATCGACTCTCGTACTAAACTTCTACCGCTAGATTGTGGTGCTATCTTAGCATAACTAACACGCATGAACTTAAAGTACAAAGAATAGCCGTGTTTCAAAGCGTGTACACATTACTTATTGATTTTACATGCAACAAATATCGTACTAAATTTATTCCGTTCGATTGTGCTGCTATCTTAGCATAACCTATGCGCATGAACTTAAAGTGCAAAGAATATCCATGTTTCAAAGCGTGTACATATCAACTATCAATGATGCATGCATCGACTCTCGTCACTGATCTCTATACCTGGATGGCTGGTAGCTTGGGTAGCAGTAAGCCGAATAGAAGATGACTGGCGTCGTAAGATGGCAGCGAGCGCATGGTGCAATAGACCACGAGGAGCGCGCTTGCTTTGTTTATGCTTAGTTCAGTGACGGCAGGCTTCTTGATTGTAGTTTCACGAGTGTTCTGTGCTGTGTTATTGCAAAGTAAATAGTAGTGTATTTTACGAATTTAGGTTCGTTGCTTTGTAGTATGCTTGTGAATTACAAGATTAAATTTAAATATGTATGTGTTTATCTGAAATATGAATGAAGAAACATTCTACGGGGTATTAACATACCGCAGTATTCAGCTTATGATGTACAAACAGAACCGATCAGCCGAAGGAGAAATCATTTCATCGGGGAGTTTTAATAATAATGTTATTTGCTTTACGTCCCACTAACTACTTTTTTAAGGTCTTCGGAGACGCCGAGGTGCCGGAATTTAGTCCCGCAGGAGTTCTTTTACGTGCCAGTAAATCTACCGACACGGGGCTGTCGTATTTGAGCACCTTCAAATACCACCGGACTGAGCCAGGATCGAACCTGCCAAGTTGGGGTTAGAAGGCCAGCGCCTTAACCGTCTGAGCCACTCAGCCCGGCTCGGAGAGTTTTATACTGTACATAAGAATCTTCCTAGGGTAGTGTTTTGAGTTTTAGGTTTATTGTATCTTATTTCGCATATTCCGGGAGCAAAATGGCAATTAATTTTTGTAGGTTTCCTTTCTCGAGACCCGAACATCTAAGATCATTGATTAGGAGTATCAGGCGGGAGAATTGGGAGCCTTCTAAAACAGCTGTTCTCTGCTCGGATCACTTAGAGGAAGACTGTTTTGATAGAAATGGACAAACTGTACACCTTAGAAGTGATGTACAGCCAACTGTTTTCAATTTTGCTGAACATTAGGGCCTAACTGCAAGTAAAGATTTACTTATATTTTTTCTCATAATTAAACTGACGGTTTCGATGAAATATTTGACGTGACCTTATAACAATCTTAGAAAATGAAGTCTGGAGGAATTCTAGACCTTATTTACATCAGTAATAATTATGGGTTTCAGACACTGGAGTGGCGGGAGAAGGGAAGGTGTGGTGGGTGTTTGGGGCTATTCCATTATACTATTCGTGGTATTTGGGACTCTTTACTGGTGTTACATATTTCTGATGATGACTATCAATATCGCTTTGCTAGCTGAATTTAATTAAAGAGGTCTGTAATAGTACATTAAGCTGCAGGTAATGTGATATATTGACTAGTTTTGAATATTTGCTGGTTTTATAAATGTGTACATTTGCTTCAATGATACGTTAATTTGATAATATGCGCGTTATTTCTTGGAAACAGGAAACAGAAATTCATTATCAAGCACCGATTACGATATGTCGAATCTACGCCTGTATATTGAGCTACGTTTATAGGTACATCATTTTAAGAATGCATAATTTCGTGGCATACATGTATACAATTTACAGCAATGTTTCCAGAAACTGGTTTTCACTCGTATTGTGTTACCGATCGCTAATTGCATGTATTCAGCACCTAAGTTAATATTTGCCGGCCGTTATTATACACTCATTTTTATTGCTATCCCGGAGATTTACTGACCTCGGAATGACGTGTCAGTGATCCCAATGTCCTTATGCTTTGAGTGAACATGTCTCTATATTTTTAATTATTCCAATGCGCCATTAATTGCGACTTAAAATTGACTATATTATCATTGCTTCCCCATAAGGAGAGCTCGAGATTGGGTACGCCAACATGGCGAACCGCGCGTTCAACTTGGCGTACTTTCTCCTGCAGCGGAGACCTGCCATCAGCGATCCATGTATAGAGATCAGTGACTCTCGTACTATACTTCTTCAGCTAGATTATGCTGCTATCTCAGCATAACTAATACGCATGAACTTAAAGTACAAATAATAGCCATGTTTCAAAGCGTGTACACATTACCTAATGCTTTTGCATGAAACGACTATCATACTAAACTTTTTCCACTAGATTGTGCTAAAATCGTGTAAGTGTGCTGTTATCTTAGCATAACCTATCGATTTTACATGCATCGACTACCGTACTAGACTTCTTCCGCTAGAGCATGCAGCAATCGCTTTTGTGTATCCCTAACCCATGTGTACGAACTTAAAGCACAAAGAAGAGCTATGTTCCAAAGCGTGTACATATCACCTATCGATAATGTATGCATCGACTGTCGTACCAAACTTCTTCTGCAAGAGCGTATGACTATCGCTTGTGTGTGCACGAACTTGATGCATAAAGAATAGCAATGTATAAAAATCTTGTAAACATAGCAGCAGCATTAAGTATAGCCATGTTTAAATGCGTGTACACATCATGTATCTATGATGCACGCAGTACTAAACTTATTCCACTAGAGTGTACAAAGTTCGCATGTGTTTGTGCTGCTATCTTAGCATAGCCTATGTGTATGAACTTAAAGTACAAAGAATAGCGATGTTTAAAAATCTTGTGAACATGGCAGCGGTAAGAATAGCAAGGTTTGATAATGCATGCATCTTCTACAAGAGCGTGTGACCATCGCTTGTACCTACTGCTATCTTAACATAACTTATGTAAACGAACTTAAAGTATAAAGAATAGTTATATGTAGAAAATCTTGTGAACATAGCAGAGTGTTAATTACGTAGGTGTAGACATTGAAATTTGCATGCTGACGCTGCATACCACGTGACCGTGACGTCAGGCCACGTGTTCTTGTTTAGTAAAGAAAGCCACGTGCTATTTTGACAGCTGTCGGCTTGACGGACCCTAACCTCACTTTAAAGGACAATAGAGCTTTGCTAACCTCACTGCTGCCATCTTGACGGCTGCCACCTTATGCATGTTATAGGAAAATGATGTTGATCAAAACAGTAGTAAAGGGAAAGTAGAAGAAGAAGAAAATCTTAATGTTTCATTGCCATTACAGCTTGATGATTTTACTTCACTTCCTAAGCCTACTACACGTTCTGTCGCAGTGCAAACATCTCAAGAAGAGATGCAAGGTAAAGTAGAAGGAAATTTCAACGCTTCATCGCTATTGAAACAAGTTAGGTTTATACCTAGAAACGCTACTGCTGAAGAACGTATTACATCAAAACAAGTCCCTACACATCAACTATCTGCATATAGACTCAAAGTTCACAACAAGCCTCTGTTACCCTATGTAGATATAAGATACTGTAAAGACCCCAACGTACTCGTAAAACGTTTACAACTGCTAAGAGCCCATCATGATGCTGGTTACACACAGTACAAAGAGGATATTTTTGAAATAGAGCATGAATTACGTCGTGTAGGTATTATTAAGTAAGCGCTTACCCTCACCTATGTCATCCATCTGTAGTATATAGTCGATCGAGTAGCTATATTCGTATAGATTATTTCCCAACATTCTCCCTTCCTTACGGTGTTAACTCCGCCTCTAGTTGTTGAGCCGGTCTCAAGCCCGGATAAAGAGAGGAGGGGCACTCTAGACCTTTAGCCCATTAGCCCTTTAGCCCATTAGCCCATTGCCCTTTTGCCCATTAGCACTTTAGCCTATTAGCCCTACAAGGAAAGTGCGGTAATCTAATCTTCTTAGAACAAAGGTATCCCCTGACATGTTCTAAACACATGTTGTATCGAGTACAGTGTTCTATTTTAGCCTTCATCACTTATTTAGTGTTCTAAACATTTCAATCAATGTTCCTATCACATGATAAAGTTAACGGCATAGAGTGCAGTGTTCGATTCTAGTCTTGTTATGTTTCTTTTGTGATTTCCAAGTCTAAACATGCATAATGACGTCATCACTGCAGCACGGTTTTACTCTAGCTATCCGGACGCAGGTTGAAACTTGTTCGATAGAGCGATGCCTTGACATAAGAGGAGGCCTTAACAGCTTATGTATAGCCGCTATTGTTTAAAGATAGCTGCTGTTAAGAAAAAGCACGTAGAATTTTTCAAATTTCCCGCCACCACATTTCAAAGGTATGAGGTTTAGTGCTGTAAAGATACCTGCACGATGCAAAGCTAGCTTTCTTCATCAGAGCAGCCACCATCGCGTGTGAGCACCTCTAGGCCGTATCATAAGGAGCTGTGTATAGTCACCGTCTTGTCGCTGCTACCTTACGCAAGCACCCCTAGGGAGTCTCATAACAGCAGCAGCCATCTTGTGCAAGCGCTCTTAAGCTGTCTCATAAGAAGCTATGTATAGCCGCCATCTTGTAGAATTAGATAGCTGCCAATACCAAAGGGCCTAAGTAGGAATCGAACCGTCGATCTCATCATTAGACTATGTTTTTCTTGTTCCTGATACTGCAAACCTAGGTATTAGGTAGAAAAATTTTGTCCGTTTTGCTCTACGATGCACCGTTTTCGAGATATTTAACATTTTGCATTTAAGCCTCAAATTTAATGAATCGAACCTGCACAGCACGTTAAACTCTCTACCATAGCTAGACCTGATCATGTTACGAAGACTTGCTTCAATACAAGCTAAAACAGAGCGAATGCCAAAGGGCCTAAGTAGGAGCCGGACCGTTGATCTCATCATTAGACTATGTTTTCCTTATGCTATCATGTTCCTCATACTGGGAACCGAGGTATTGGGCAGAAAAATTTTGTCCGTTTTGCTCTACGATGCACCGTTTTCGAGATATTTAACATTTTGCATTGAAGCCCTAAATTTTATGAATCGAACTAGCATGACACGTTAGCCTCTAAGCTAGCTTTCTTCACAAGAGCAGCAGCCATCTTGCGCAAGCACCCTTAAGGCGTCTCATAAGGAGACGTGTATAGCCGCCATCTTGCGTCCGCCATCTTGCGCAAGCATCCTTAGGGCGTCTCTAGCCATCTTGTGCAATGACCCTTAAGCCGCCTCATAAGAGGAACCGCCATCTTGCGGAAGCATCCCTAGGGCGTCTCATAAGGAGCCTTGTATAACCGCCATCTTGCATAAGCACCTTTAAGGAGTCATGTATAGCCACCACCTTGTGCAATTAGCGTCGAGAGATGGCTGCTGTAGAATTTTTCTTTTTAAATTATCCGCCACCATATTTCAAAGGTATGTACCTAAAGAGTGTAGCACTGAGGTTTGCGATGTAAGATGGCGGATGACAGCTGACAAAAAGCGCGTGAGTTTGTTTACTAAACAAGAGCACGTGGAATTTTTCAATTTGCCGCCACCACATTTCAAAGGTATCTAGCTAAAGATGCTCTCTTGATTAAATATGGCTGCTGTCAAGAAGCATTTTTCAAATTATCCGCCACCACATAGAGTGCAGCACGGCGCTCTCTTGATTAAAGGTGGCGGATGACAGCTGTCAAAAAAGCACGTGGATTTGTTTACCGATTCAAATCTCGCGCTAGTGAGGTTAAGTTGGTACCACTAAGGTTTAGGTCCGTCAAGATGGCTGGACTGAGGTTTGCGATGCGTTGTTGTCTGTCAAGAAGCACGTGGATTTGTTTACAAATTCAAATCTCGCGCTAGCAAGGTTAAGTTGGTACCACTGAGGTTTAGGCCCGTCACGATGGCAGCAGTGAGGTTAGCGATGCGTTGTTGTCGATGACAGCTGTCAAAAAGCACGTGGCTTTCTTTACAAATTCAAATCTCGCGCCAAAATTCAAATTTCCCGCCAAAATTCAAATTTCCCACGGGAGGTGGAGGCCTCTCCCGAGAGCCAGAGGTGGAGGTGGCGGCCGAACTGTCCTATTCACACTACTCTTACCAAATTTCAAACCATTCTGTCTTGACGATTTTCCGTCGGGCCTTTTACAAAGTAACCTCGGCATTATCTACATTGTTACCTCTCGGATATCTACTAGGAACATGTCTCACAGAGTCGTATGGTTTCATAACTACACGGACAAATAGAACATATCTAGCACCGACAGTTATGAAGAGTTATGAAGTTTCTCACTTCCAATGGAAATATAATACTCCAGACGCATATGACACTGACTTCAACATCGACCGAAAAACACATTAGACCGAACCCCGTGCTATTACCTCCTGACAAATTTATAGGCGACTGACCTTTCACAAAACAAAGCATACCACACGGAAAATAACTATTACTAATTCCATTACGTAATATTAATAGTATTTCAAACTGGTGTGCCCAACTAGGGAGCGCGATTTTACTTATTTTTCAGCGGAGTGTGCTCTCTTCCCAGGTTCTCTTCTTCCCTCGCTGTGTTTTTCATCCGTTCTTCAGTCCATGCAATGGTGTTCTGATCTTGGGTTTTTAGCAAAATGACGTTTGTTCACCTACGTTCTAAAGCTAGGCGTGTCTCATATAATTTATTCTGGCATGCTGAATTCTTGAAGGTCTTTTTCGATTTCGATTATCCAATTATTCTTGACTTAGTGAGGAGGCATAATTAAATATATATTTAGTGAGTCTTTCGTCATCCATTCTTTGAATATGGCCATCAAATTTCAATCGCCTTTTTCCAATTGTATCTCATACTTTCTCATTATGTTGATATAACTCCGGATACCTCCTATTCATCCACACTCCTTCTATGCATACTGGGCCAAAGATTTCCCTGAGGACATCTCTTTCTTGATTTTTTGATAATTTTAGATAGCGATTTTTTTCCAATGATCAAGGTTTCTGACGTGTTTAATGCTTCGGACTTAATTACGGTGTTATAGTGCTTTAATATAGCATTCCGGGATATTGATTTTTTGTTGTACCTTTTCCATGTAATTCTATGGCCTGCTTGTAATATAGAAATCTCCTTCTGTTTGCTTTATGATTTAATGCAGATGGTCGGATGGTTTCCCCATGTATTTGAAATTATTTAACTGAGAAATTTTGCCAAGATGAGTTACCAGATTTTGTTTGTGTAAGTATCAAGTAGATACTTCCTTGTATCAGGTTTTCTTATATAAGATTTGGATTCGTTTTAGATGCAACTGCATGAAGTTTTTCCAGGTATTGAATTCATTCTTGCCTATTGTTTGATAGAATAATCAGAACATCTTCGAAGGATAAATATTTGATATTAATTTTATCATTAACTAGCTTGCCGGATAATGTCTTGACGCAACCTCTAATGCTAAATACCTTAGTTATACTGTTGAGATAGATTAAAATCGAAATTTCCGCTGTCTTCACTTGACTAACGTGATGGAATCAATTATTATTCTTTTTAGTACGAGATAATTATTGTAAAGATTAATTCTTTTTAGTGATGTAGCGATGCGCCAAATAAATAAATAATTAATCATTATTTATTGAGATTTACAAATTACAAGTTGAGCAAAACTTTGTAATTTGCATACACAACTTATTCTATGTATGTGGACATGAAATCTCGCAAATTTACGTACTTAAAATTTCTCTAAATTTCACTGCTCTATTGCAATTATATTCCTCATTACGTCGGAACAAATTCGATGAGAAATGCACTAAATTCAACGTCCCATCCTGAGAAAAAATATGACAACATTTCTGTTATAACAGAGTGACACTTGTAACACACCCATACATAGAAAATTTCGCCACGTGTCTTCTCAGCACAAAAATTTATAGTTGAAATTGTGATAAACTTCCACCAAAATAATACAAGATCAAATCAGCTCTACACATAGCAAAATATACCGGACTACGTTGTAGAAGTTACTGGAATACACAGACCTTATTTAACTCTTATCAGCTCCCATTTTCTGCTCATCGTCGTCCTCTGGATGTATGTATGTATGAATGGATGGATGGATGGATGGATGGATGGATGGATGGATGGATGGATGGATGGATGGATGGATTTTTCGGTTTATTTTACGCAAGTTGACATAATATTTTTTGTATTTTGATTATTTTATTTCTATTATTCACTTAATGCTAAGAATCTGAAAGAACACAAAATTTTCTCAACACGCTAATAACATGCATTCAGGAAACTCACCGAGACTAGAATCTTAGCCGTCCAAAAGTCAAAGCATGCGTTTAGTGATTGAACACCCTCAGTGCTATCCAACGTCCAGATCCTCTCCCGTGATGACATTGAAACTCTCACAGTAGAGCCCAATTAATAAGCCACAAGGTACTGTATTTAGATTTGTGGAGCCTTGCAGCGTCAATATGTGAATTTTGTGGTTGGTGATTTCAACAGTCATAATATAACATGGGGCTACCCAGGTACCGGCAAAAGCGGAGGGGCAGGGGTAAAATTGACAGGTTCGTGTGATCTAATTTTACTGCATGATAACAAACTTCCAGCATGGTTCAGCATTGCGAGATGGAGGCATGGATATAATCCAGATATTAACATAGAGTATCTCAGTATCTGCGTAAGCATGCATATATCTCAGTTATCACCGAAATCAGTGGGGCAAGCAATCCCTCATCGTCCTGTTATATGTGAGATATATGCTGCAATCTAACCGCAGACAGTTCCTTTTCACACAGACATCTTCATTACAGACTGGCATGCCTTTCAGCGTTCAGTCTGCGACTCTCTGTGAATTTAATAAACGCCACCACAATCCCCTATATGCAACTAGTTCTGTGGCCTGGTCTTAGTTTTATACGTCTTGTCTTTAAATCGTTAGAATCTTAGTTCCTTTCCGAAGAAAATATCATTTTAAAAAGGCTCGTAGGGAGAAATGTGCCATTTCATTGGGCGAGAACATTCTGAATATAGAACCTTTTCCTTCATCATATGATGACTTTGTAAATATCGTGAAGCATTGTTCTCGTCCCAATTCCCTGAGTCTGCACACTATATACAGAAAGTAGGGAAATATTGAGAAACTATTGTGAACTCTTTGACAACGATCCTTTGAGCACCGATACCGTCCGAGCTAGGGAAGATCTCTAAAAAGCGATATCTAATAACAGGAGCGATGGAGGAGACTGCTCTAAGGAAGAGTAGCCAGAAAGCCGTTTCTTAAGCGTCTGAGTTGTGATCCAACAGTTAGAGAGGGTCATGCGAATGTAACAGCTAAACAGATTGCCCGCCAGCTCGTGGAAAGTGGTAAAACTCACCATCAGACTTGAAAATTTTACGACGAGAACACTTAGTGTAGTCATCTTGTACGGCTTTTCTGCATTGAAGCCATTGACAGTTGCAAGAGCCATAATCCAGGAGAGGTAGACGACATCAGGTTACAGCAGATTAACCACGAACCTACTGTGCTGTCGTAGCAGGGGAAGAGGTTATACCCCCACGTGCTGCGTCCCAATACGTCTGTGGGTATATGAACAAGGGAAGTTACCAGACTAAGTTTGCCGCAGAAGGCAGATGAGATGAATTTCGTAAGTTTCAAACAGACAGCAGCCCGGAAGCTTTTGGGAGATTTTTTTTTCAGTTCGTGAACCATTTCCTCGGATAATGCATCAGTCACTTGGAATATGGACAACGCATCTACTTTACTAGAGACGATGTTGCAAATACAACATTCACGTCCTCCTTTGAACTATATTGAACGACGCACGCACTATTTATGAAGAAATAATACGGTTATTAGAAGGAAGCAAGGAACTCCCTTCCCGAAACATCCTGGTGTATAATATGACTGAGAGATTGTCAGGATTTGCACCATGCATTCAAGCAACTTAAAATGCTTCTACTCGAAATACACTGTCAACATGTACGAGGGCCAATCTGCTTTGATGACCCGAAAACTGTAAGTGGTGAGTTGGACCCAACAAATCATTCTGTCCGTTAGGAGATTACAGTCATTACCATAAAAGTTTGCAACTTGGTGCTGTTTCGGGATAAACTCATTTTGTGGGAGAGATTTTAGCCATAATTTTACGGTTTTTCTAGGCGATTGACGCAGCAGTTCTGTCGAAAAACCTGAAAAGACGGAACGCAACAGTTTGAAAGAGTATCTTTCACGGAAGAAATCACTAATGTGCAAGTACAAAGAATTTTCAACTGAGCCTTTGTCTTGCTCGGGGATACAACTTCTACGATGGGAGGAGGCACTCTCGACAAGTACGATCTACCCAAGTCTACGTGGCGTGGTATAATCTTAGAAAATGTGTAGTATTTGTGGTAGATAAGTCATGAGCAAATGTTTGACAGCAGACCAAAGGAGTTTTTATACAGTTTCATCTTGAGGGATGATCCAAGAGGTATCGGAAAGACGAGCCTCACTATCATCTTCACGTGCTGCTGCTAAACTCGCAGTTAATTATCTTTCGTGCAAAATCTCTAAACGAAAGAACATCACCCGAACATCACCCAAGTGTTGAATGAATGCCGGCCTCTTGATTTGGACGAACGCACATTGGCTGATAAGGGGAGCATTGAAGTCCTGAAATATTCTTAATTATGGCGGCATTCATTGACATCTAATAAGTGAGTCTAACTTAGGAGAGATCACAGGGCAGAAGAATTCGCAAGGGCGTTGCTTGAAATTTGTGAACGATCAGAAAAATGTGATAGATATTTCGGGTGGGTTCTGCGCTTTGGTATACACCGTTGATGATCATATAGAACCCGTCTACCCTGACATTCAACACACAGACCTAAAATCATCGTCTTGGCTTTGTGAAAGATCTGTACTGATCCCTAATGTTGCTTCAGAATTGAGGGGTCTAATAGCAAACCCTGCAATCTCCACTCTTCTGGGAAATTTAGCTGACAGTGGATAATAATATTTGAAAGCGTTATCTTCCATGTCCTCAAACTTTACGTAGCATACTTGACTTTCTCCCTGTTTTACGAATAGCAGGAAATTGTGGATTAACAGCAAACACGGCACTTTCCAGTCAATGTTACACTGCAAAGACTGCACTCTCCATCACAGACAGTCGCTGAACAGCACCGGTATCACGTGACACAGTCTATTGCTCTGCTCGCAGAGAGCGGGAGAACACGTTTTGACGGTATTGTATGTTTTTTTAATTTGATTCCTTCCTTTATTGTGCTACAATTGTAACATGTTAATGTGAATACAAGAGCATTCAAGAATGGAATTACCAGTGTCTCTAGTATCACCAACGAATGCAAGGAGGATACCAAAGACGAGGAAAAGATGTAGCGAAGTGTTTGAGGTTCTTTCTATTTGGCATTATATTCTCCAAATGTACATAACTATAGCAAGGCACGTGTATGATATTATTAGTTCTGTTAATAATATTACGTTATATCGCTTCGTTTTTAGGTATGCCTGTAAATCATTGCCAGAACATCCTAAGTGTGGACCCAACACAAAATCCACAGAACTTGAAGATGATGGAAGTAATTTTTACTCTAGTGGGACATAGCTTCATTCTGCCCGTTAACATTTTAGGAAATATTCAATAAGATATCCACATAAATGACGTGATTGTAACTTCTGGTGCCTACCTAGACATTATTGATGAGATAATGAGCGTACTACTGTCGTAAAACTAGAAAAAAAATTGTTCTGGATATAATTGGAAAATTGTTGTTCAGGAATATTTGCATCATGGCATTATCAAATTTCCAAATTCAAGAGATTCCGCTTAAGTAGAACTAGAACGGGTATCAATGCCGTTAAGGCAGGACAACCTGACTATGAATTGGACATAGGTAATTCTAGAAGGGAATCGTGTTAAGAAAAAAAGGAGAATGACATCCGTAATTTACTGATTAAACGTTACGGAGAAGACTGGTACAACGTCAACGGACAGTGATCTGTCTGTAAGGGATGAACGGAAGGAAGAGCCATTGTGCGACAGGATTGAAGAACTGAAGGCGTGGGGACTCAGATTTAAATGCTACGTGTGTCTGAAATTTGCTTAAAAATTTAAGAATTAACGAGACGCTTGAGGCCGAATTGAAGAACTAAATGACTAAATAGTGTGTGACGATATATTTCAATTTTGGAAGTGTTTAAAATATTTTGTTTAAACAATGCATAACGGTAAACCATTTATGTGTTTTACTTACCACTGCAATCATGGCAATCTCAATCTTTTACCAGCATACGCGGCAATCTCCAGATTTTAAATGCTATCTTTTGTATCACTGAGCAGTACATTAGTCTCTAATTATCCCTTGAGCCTTAGAATATATTTCCGGATACCGGTGCATAATATTTGATGAAAATTAGCATACACTGTACCTGGAACAGTTTTGGCTTATATCTCAAAACATTCGAAAGTGGAGATTGCCGTTCTTGTTTTTAGACCCCTCAGTTCAGAACTGAGGGACCTTCTGTTTCTAAGTAAGTCAGCTCAAGATCATAGCACTGTGTTCAGTTAGCAGTTGTTAATATCCACTCCTGGTCTCTGTATTTGTTAGTTTATGAACTTCTTTTGTACACATGTTTCTGATGTTTTGGGTGTAAGATGATCCCTTGGATCTCCTGGCATACCATACAAAATGGAAAGTGGGTCAGTAAATGGTCCTTCTGGGGACCTGCTCTCCAGAAAATTAGGTCACTGTGTGAAGATTTATCGATTGAATATGGAAAACTTTAGCAGACCTAAATATTGGACAAGATCCTGTGCAGTAACGAAATCGATACAAGAAACACGTGCAGAAGATGAAAACCAACCCTGTTCATGTGGCTACATACCTGGTACTATATATGACAAGTTATATGGTATTGCAACGTAGCCTATGTAATATACACAACGTATACATTGTGTTGACTGAAACAGATAACAGTATTCATGAGATTGTTTCTAAGGTAAGTGAAGTTACTGAGGTCAATATCTAAAAAAAAAGCTCCGCGGATAACATACAGCCATCCTACGATATATGTGGGAGACTTCAACAGTCATCATGAAATGCGGAAATATCGTCATAATGATGAAAATGGAATAGCTTTTGTTGATTAGATAGAACAGCACAACCTCAGTCTTGTCTTTCATGCTAAAGACCTATGTTTATTCCGATGCGCTGCTTGGAAGACAGGCCATAATCCTGATTTCTGATCCGTCTCTTCTGACAATAATCGTCAACCACTGCCAACTTCGAGACAGATTTCCCACATAGCCAAAACCAGCAATTATCCTTGGAATGGGCCATAGTATCACAATCATACGGTCATTTCGACATCTTAAATGGAACTTAACACATCCAACTGGACACTATTTACAGAAAACTTAGATACATGTGTGGAACGGATTCTACTGACAAGGTTTAATTATAAACCTTTTGTTGGAACTGTGATAAGTACACCGGAAACATATGTCCCAAGAGGCTATCACCGGAAATATATTCCTGGGTGGACAAAGGAATGTGAGATAAATTTTGTTTAATTGAAAGTGATGAAAAACTGATGATCTATTGCATAGCCTAGATAGTGCGAGGCGTGTTAAGTGAATCGTCAAGTAGAAAGCCTGCAGACACTTGAAACTGCCACACCCAATATAACATATTTCAAGAGCCCCACAAAACAAACAACACACAGTCAAGGTTAAGAAGCTCCTCGAATTTAGAAATTTCCACCTCTTTCACTACAGAAGAAGTAAGAATATACCTTACAAATATGAGAGCAGGAAGTTCGCCAGATTTTGATGGTATACATCCCGAATTCCTTCCTAACCGTAGAAAATAGTAAATAAAATGGGTGGCTTTTTATACATTCTCAAACCCGTCAATATAAAGCACAAGAATTATTGTGAACCACACAATCCAAGCGACATATCTCAATGATTACTTTGCATTGTATGATATACAAGCTTCTGAAAGGTCGATCAACAGCCGAATTAGCCATATAGTTTTTGAAAACTTACCTGCTGAATAATGTTGTTATTGTCCTCAGCGTAGCTTTACAGATCAGGTCCTTTCTCTGACAACATTCATTGAGGCTAATTTCCAGGAACATCAAAAAAGTCTTCAATAGCCTTCATAGATTTAACACCGGTATACGATACTGTGCGGAGACAAGGATTGATGATCAAACTCCTTCAGATTATTCCTTGCTTAAGAATTGGGAATATTATATGTAATATGCTAGCAATAGAAGCTTCCATGATCTATTGTGTTACAATATGAGCTCACAGAGGAAGGTTAGTAACGGTCACCACAAGTTTCTGTTCTTGCTCCAGTCTTGTTTAATGTACATATACACCGCAGAGACTATACTCGGATGATTAGGCCCTTGCTGTCAGTCCTACAAGTTACAGAGGACGCACTAACCAAGGAGCTAGGAGCCTAGTGCTACCTCTTAGCAATAAACTGACCAACATAAATTAAAATTGACTATTTTCACCTAGCATATGTCCCAAGTTAATTTAGATAGGAATCTCAGCTTCAAGCCACACCTGACTAAAGCAGCCAACAAGCTTAGGACCAGGAACAATATCCTGCAGGAACAGTGTGGTATGACGTGTGGTTCATCAGCCCAGTTAGGACTTCTGATCTGTGACTGGCCTACCCAGTGGTCCACTCTCTGCGAACGTGGTTTGATGGGCACTTCCAAGCTTCCTTGAGTGTGAATGGGACGCATGAATGAGAGTGAATATGGTTGTTTATTATGAAGTGTTGTAGAACGTAGTACATCAGGTTGTAAAAGTTTAATAGGTCTTTTCAGTTCTTATACTGTTATTCTACTAGGGTTGGAACTTAAATAGTGGCAGATATTTAATTACAACTTATAATAAGGAAATAACTGCCTTTCAAAGTAGTCACCAGCAGGTTGTACAACAATTTGCCAGCGATGTCCGAGTCGTAGGATACCTTTAGCAGAGTCTGCTGTGTTGATAGCTCGACCGCCTGACGAAACTATGGTACATAAAAGGATTCTAAGGAATCCATTCGTTAGCTCACCAAACTTTATGTGGACCTGCAGGAGGTGTTTCCATCTTCCTTAAACCTTCTCTAGGATTAATAAAGGAATTAAACGAGATGAAGACACAGTTACAGTTAAAACAAATTATCTTACAATAATAGGCATAACGCTGATCCTCAGATGAGTGTATATGCCATTGAACAAATAACAGAAGCCTTAACACGAACGGTTATTGGTAAACGAGTAATTCTTGCAGGCTATCTCAATGCACGAATTGATCATCCGAGCTATAAAACAGATCTAATCCTAGATACACTATTAGAAAGAGGATATAGCCTCATTAACAAACCTGACATGTTATCATACATAGCACCGAATGGCACTAGCGCAATAGGCCTTGTATTATTCAGAAGAGAACGCATAAAAGTAATTAAACAGGAAGCACTTTGTACATCGGCAATAACACAAATAAAAACATATACCAGTTATAACAACTTGTGATTTTAGTCAACCATTATATTCAATCAACCTTGTGGTCACCAGAATATCTAGGAATGAAATTTGGAAAAAATGAAAGGAAATGAGGGAAAAGTAGAAGAAGCAATACGTCCAATACAGCAACATCAAATAATAGAAGCAATAGAACTATGCACAACGACCTTAAAATCATGTCAAACACAAATAAAGGATAGGAAATCGCAAAGAATGCTGTGATGAACGGAAGGAGACCCTATCAGCACTACATCAAGCCAAAACCACAATGCAAAACATGATTCACCATTACATGCCAATAAAGAAAGTTTTATAACAGCAGACCGCATAGATCTAGATGCCAGAAGACAAGAAGAACTTGCTCAAAAAGATCCGCTCATAAACTCAGAAAACCAAGGCCAACCACAATGAAAGGAATTTCCATGGGCACAGGGGAAAATCGTTTTGTCACCATTATAACATCAAACATATGGACACAGCATATTAATATTATGCTACGGAAATAACAGAGAATATACCCGATAACGAGACAGGAAATATATCATGCAATAACAAAAGCAAAAAATAATAATATATACAGAACATCTCAAAGAACCTTACAATCTGATGGAAGACCATTAGATAGAATTATTCAATACATGGTTGAGTACAGGAAATATACCTGAACAATGGAGAAAATCAATAATAAAAGTTATTTTCAAAGGGAAGGGGGAACTTGTAACCCAGGCTCATACACTTCCTCAAAATATTCATAGAAATTTTAAATGCAGGCTTATTGATGCAGTAGATGTCCTAATACCATAAAACGAATTTGGTTTCAGGAAGGGAAGAAGCACTCTCCATGCAGTGAAATGCTTACTAGGACATGTTCAAGATACAATAAGGCATCCAGGGAGAAGATATTTTGTAGTCTTCATAGATTACAGAGAAGTCTTTGATTTCATAAATAGGCAAACACTGATCCGCAAACTCAGTCTGTTGAATGGCGAAGCACATCAAATAACGAAAATGCTTTCAGACATCTTAAATACAATTTCATCCAAATATCTGATGAAATCACCTTATCCAAGAGTTTAATTCAAACCAATGGTGTTCTACAAGGAGATCCGATTAGCCTATTACTGTTCAATATGATGACAGCAGGCATTACAAATATCATTAATTACAGTTCAGCAATACGTAAACTCTATGCAGATGATATGGTAATAGGTTCAGAAGACAGAGAAGAGCTCCAGATGGTAAAAAAAAAGAAGACTCAATTCATGGGCACTAGAAAATGACTTACACGTAAATTATGACAAAACTAAACAAATGACTTTCAGAAGAAGTTGTAAGCTTTATCCAAACGATACATTGACCTTTCGAAAAAACCTCCCGAATTAATAACAAAAATCAAATATCTCGGAGTTACTCTTCAAACAACATTGGCATCTTTTAACAATCACATCAAAGAAAGAACCACCTCAACAATAAAAGCAATTTACAACATTCAACAACCACAAAAACTTTCAGCAAAAACAGCAATGATACTATTTAAAACAGCTATAGCACCAATAGCAACTTATGGGATACATATAATCCGGAATAAAATTAAAATTAACGACTTGATAACGCTAGAGAAAATTAAAGCTCGTTGTGTGAAACGAATCATGGGTATCGGGAAGACATCACCATCAAGACTGACCTACGTCTTACTAAAAGAATCTTTGTTTATCTGTAAAGATCCTCTCAGTAGCGGGGTTGCTAACCAAAAGTGTGACCGGTGTATTGAGAGGATGACGTCTCCAACCTCGGGGAATTAACCACACACGGCTGAAGGTTTGTTGCTCTCTCTCTGGCCAGGATACGTGCGGTGCGGTGAAAGGCAAAGGAGGGGGAGTTTAGTCGTGGCCTGGTGATGAGATTCAGAAACCACGGAAAACCATTCTCACGACAGCTTACTGATAATGTTAGACAACACATTACAAGATGTTCATCACTGAAACCTCTTCAGTAGATGATCAAGCGCAGTGGAATATAATTCCGCGCTGTCGCAGTCGCATAGAACGTCAGCGATCACTAATAAGTATTCTCCACTCATCGAAGAGCGGCTGAGAGAGTGAACTATGACGTCATGCCTTCACAAGTGTCGAGTACCGCGATTCCTAGCATCAGAAGACATGATCACTGCGCAGAATGCAGGCAGAAATGGAAACTCGTGACTTAATGGCGTTCCTCACGCATCAGTAGGAATCGAACCGTCTAACCATGGTTGTCACAATATTATATACCGGGATAAATGGCTCGGACGATTAAGGCGCTGGCTTTCTGAGCCAACGTAAGCAGGTTCGATCCTGCCTGAGACCTGTTTTTATTGAAAGTGCTGAAATACGTCAGTCCCATGTCAGTAGGTACACTGGCATGTAAAAGAACTCCTGCGAGACAACATTCCGGCGTTTCGGTGTCTCCGGAGCCTGTAAAAGTAGTTCGATGGACGAACAACTATAACATTATAATTGACGATCATGACCACCGATCAGGAGATAACCAAATGAAGAGCAATGAAAAGCAAGGGCAAGAGCGTGGATCTAATGGAAGAAATGCCAGACTCAGCTAGTGGACCCATGTGAGCCCTCGAAGCTCAGAGGCACTGTGACTCTGTTTTCAGTGGCATTTCGAGAGATGTATTCTGGACACAATCTTAAATACATCCCTCTGCATAAGGTTGGCGACGGGAAGGTCATCTGGCCGTCTAACTGGGTTCAGTGCCCTATCTAAGGAAAATGCAATTTCCAATCATTTGTGTTGCATACTTTGTACCGTGCGAGCTATAATTATCTGCTGTTCGTGTGTTCCGAGCAGCCTATGAATGTGCAATACACGAGCACGTTACGATGACGAAGTGTCCACAATGGTGATGCAGTTAGTTGGTTTATCTATCGGACTCACTACTACCACCTCAATGGCAGTGTCCTGGTACCTCGACAGCATCACCTGCTGTGCTGAACAGCGGCCTTGTCGGGGGGAGCGGCCGTGGTCCCTAGTTAGGTACCATCGCAGCATTTGCCTGAATGGGAATTGGGAAACAACGGAAAACCACTTCCAGGATCTACTCAGTCACCCTTGCGAGGCCGAGTAGACCCCGTTCCAGCCCTCGTGCCACTTTTCAAATGTCGTGGCAGAGCCTGAAATCGCACCCGGGCCTCCTGTGGCAGCTAATCACACTAACCACTACACCACACAGAAGGATGATGGAGTTAGGTGCGATAATAATAATTGATACGGGAATTTCGTGGAACACAGAGCTGTAAGAAGGTGCTGGGGTGAACGGACGGACAAGGAAACGACCAGAACATAAAGCAGTATATTTTGAAATTTTATTTCTTTTTTCCCTTTTTAACTTTAATATTTGATGGATAGAAGATTTGGAACAAAGAACAGTTAAAAGAGCTCATCAGCCCTGATAGCAACAGCGGCCTGTGAGTCCAAAAATCAGGTATAAGAATTAGAGAGAATTAACCACACGATAATATACAGAAAATGAGCTCTGAACAGGTCCGCTATGTTATAAGAGCCTGTTTGCTCCACATAGCCTAGGAGTCTAAACTCCACAAGTTATGCCTGACAAATTTCAAATAATACCTTACCAGTCACTTCTGCCCAACAGTTCGTTACACGCCGGTCGCTCAACAGTTACAAAACAAACAGGGGCAGTGGGTGTAGTTCTAAATGGCCTTAATGTAGAAAGAAGAGGTTAAAGACGATCGGCCATGAACACAAGGCTAGAGGGCGAAACACTTGCACTCCTTGCACGCCTACGTGAGCTTATGGCTCGAAGCCTAGAGGGCTGACTGAGCACGAAATATGAAATGCCAAAAATGTGTTAGACAATTTTAGTCACCCCATACCAAGTTGAATGGGAACCAACAGAGGGTGAACACTCTTTGTTCCCAGCAGGGATTTGAACAGTCCTCAGACTCACCAACAATCTACATTTAAACCATTGAATTAGAAATGTACATAAAATGAAAGAGGTTTCAAACCTTCCCCTCAAGTTATCTACCGGAGTTATCACATGTTAAGGAACTTCTGCCATTACCTTGTTTTGCTGGGCCTTCCGAACACCAACCTGCGGCCCCTGCCTCCGGATAATACGCCGCACTCACGGGACTGGAGCTACGAAGATGACAATACGGCCTTAAACCGCTCTGCTTTTATAGCATTTTGAGGGGAAGTTTCCAGAACTGTTTACAGTTAGGCTGGATGCCTGCACACAGCCCTATTCTAATGGCCTTGTAGAAGGCGCGCAGTTTAACTGGGCGGTGAAGGTGTACCCCCTGTATAATAGGAATACGACTACTACTAATAATAATAATATTAATAAGCGCCGGGCTGATTGGCTCAGATGGTTGAGTCGCTGGCCTTCTGATCCCAACTTGACAGGTTCGATCCTGGCTCAGTCCGGTCGTATTTGAAGGTGCTCAAATACGACAGCCTCGTGTCGGTAGATTTACTGGCACGTAAAAGAACTCCTGCGGGACTAAATTCCGGCACCTTGGCGTCTCCGAAAACCGTAAAAGTAGTTAGTAGGACGTAAAGCAAATATTATTATTATTATCATCATTATTATTATTAATAATAATAATAACAATGTCCGCCACTGTGGTGTAGTGATTAACGTGATTATCTGCCATACCCTGGACGCCCGAGTTCGATTCTCGGCTCTGCCACGAAATTTGACAAGTGGTATGAGGACTGGAACGGGGTCCACTCAGTCTCGGGAGGGTAACTGAGTAGAGGGGCGTTCGATTGCCACATCAGTCATCCTCGAAGTGTCCTTCCGTGGTTTCCTACTTCTTCTCCAGACAAATGCCGGGGTGCTACCTACCTTAAAGCCACGGCCGATTCCTTCCTTATCCCTTCCAGTCTTCCGATCCCCCACAAGTCCTCTGTTTCGCATAGCAGGAGAGGCTAGTGGGGTACTGGTCGTCCTCTCCAGTTGTATCCCACGACCCAAAGTCTCACGCTCCAGAACACTGCTCTTGAGGCGGTAGAGGTGGGATCCCTCGCTGAGTCCGAGAGGAAAACCAGTCCTGAAAGTTAAACAGATTTAGAAAGGGAGAAATAATAAATATTTGCATTATTGTTTTCGTTATATATAAATTTTGTCACATTTTCACAGTTCGTCTGACCTTGACTCATTATTACACTTATTCGGTGGTATTTTTCACATTAGTATTGGAAACAAAGTGGAGCAAGACTAACAATGTAACCTCATGACTTCACGCTAAAAACAGAAATTGTTCACATTTACGAACTGTTCTTTCTTCTGATAAACTTCGTAGCAAAAAACAATACTTTATCATGTCTACAAACGGATGAGGTGGAAGTTGGTGATGAATCAGAGAGTTTAGCTTGGTGGTGGAGCAGAGTGCGTTGTTGCAGTTGAATGAACAAAAGAGACCACAACAAAGAAGTAATTATTGAGAAAGTAAAATAAAATGGATGTATTAGTAAAGGAAAACAGTGCTGAAGCCTTCAGCTCCCAACGTGAACGTGCTGGCGACTACAAGCCGCAAGTATCTGCGGGAATATGACTACAAAAGTTTGAGAGATTTTAATCGTTAAATTTGGACAAAATAAGGCCATTGGCTTGAACAGCGGTAAAATGTTTTAATGAAGGAAAAATCCTCAACATTTGAACATTTTTCTAGAAAAATGATGATGAAATGGAACTGGGTGAGGAATTGGAAGGAATCGGCTGTTTGCCTGCAAGTAAAATAGGAAACTGCAGTAAAGTATTCTCAGGACAGCCGATAGCTCTCTAATATCTCAAAAAATCCTTATACAATTTCTTTGAACTTTTTGTGAGGCCACCTGGACGAGGTACTTGCCCTCTTTCCCAGTTGTATACTCAAAACCCAAAGTCTCACGCCCCAGAACACTGTTCTTGAAGCGGTAGACGTGGAATCCCTCGCTGAGTCCGAAGAATACACCAACCCTGTAGGGTAAACCAATTAATAAAGAAAGAATTTGTCTTCTTCTTCTTAATCTGTTTAACCTCCACGGTTGGCTCCTCACTCGGACTCAGCGAGGGTTCTCCACTCTATCGCTCAAGGCCAATGTCCTGGAGCGTGAGACATTCGGTCGGAGATACAACTGGGGAGGATGACCAGTACCTCACCCAGGTGGCCTCAACTGCTATGCTGAACAGGGGCCTTGGTGGGGGATGGGAAGATTGGAAGGGATATACAAGAAAGAGGAAAGGAAGCGGCCGTCGCCTTATATTAGGTACCATCCCGGCATTTGCCTGGAGGAGATGTGGGACAGCACGAAAAACCACTTCCAGGATGGCTGAGGTGGGAATCGAACCCACCTCTACTCAGTTAACCACCCGATGCTGAGTGGACCTCGTTCCAGCCCTCGTAACAGTGTTCAAATTTCGTGGCAGAGTCGGGAATATAACCCCGACCTCCGGGGGTGGCAGCTAATCACACTAACCACTACACTACAGACGCGAGAAAGAATTTGTCACCGAGAAAAAGAAATGTTTTCGCCGTCTTTTTCATCTGCTCCTATTCAAAGGCCTATGCCCACTTCAGCCGCTAATATAATATAATATAATATAATATAATATAATATAATATAATATAATATAATATAATATAATATAATATAATATAATATAATATAATATAATATAATATAATATAATATAATATCCGACTCGTTTGCTGAATGGTCAGCGTACTGGTCTTCGGTTCAGAGGATCCCGGGTTCGATTCCCGCCCTGATCGGGGATTTTAACCTTCATTGGTTAATTTCAGTGGCTCGGGGGCTGGGTGTTTGTGCTGTCCCAACATCACTGCAATTCGCACACTACACATATACAAGGAAGAGGGAAGGAAGCGGCCGTCGCCTTAAATTATGCTTAACTTTACAGACCTCGTTCTCGACCCTGGCCTTAATGGCCTAAGACCCCAGTTCGATACCAAAAAGTGCAAGCTTAACCTAACAGCCACCGTGATTATGGTTAAGATGGGAGCTCAACCTAACAGGCATGACGTGTCTAGACTTAAACTCGCAGATCCCTGGTTTGACTCCAGACCTAAGGGCGTTAACCGTACAGACTCTAGTTCGAAGCCTAAGGGTACAAGCTTTAAAACATAGACTCAAAGCTCAACACACGGGCTATCCGCATAAGAGAAGAAACTTAACAGACTTCAAGTTCGATACCCGGGCTGACTGCAGGCTTAACGTTACGCTGACCACGCATAAACCTAACTTAACATCCTAGGACATGGATTTGAGCGTGGAACAAGATGGCTGCTATAAGGCTTCATATATATGATTTTAGACATCAAGTTCTATACCCTGGCTAAATGCAGGCTTATTCACGCTAACCACGCGTTAACCTAACTTAACCTCCTACGACATGGAGTTGAACGTGGAACAAGGTGGCTGCTATAAGGCTTCGTTTGTATGATTTTAGACATCAAGTTCTATACCCAGGCTAACTGTAGGCTTAACGTCACGCTGATCATGCGTTAACCTAACTTAACCTCCTAGAACATTGAGTTGAACGTGGAACAAGGTGGCTGCTATAAGGCTTCATATGTATGATTTTAGACGTCAAGTTCTATACCCAGGCTAATTGCAGGCTCAATGTTACGCTGAGCATGTGTTAACCTAACTTAACCTCCTAGGACATTGAGTTAAAGGTGAAACAAGATTGCTGCTCTAATGCTTCATACGTATGATTTTAGACATCAAGTTATATACCTATGCTAACTGCAGGCTTAACGTTACGCTGACCACGCGTTAACCCTACTTAACCTCCAAGAACTTGGAGCTGACCATGAAAAACGATGGCGGCTATCAGGCTTAATACGTATGCTTTATTCATAGGGTCCTAACATTAGAAAACGACGTAAGGGAGCTTGAAGCTGAACTTAGAAAAATATGGGGACTATAAGACTTAATATATATGCTTCATTCATAGGTGCCGAAACATTGGGGAGCGATTTAGGGGAGCTTGGAGCTGAAATTGGAAGAGTATAAGTGCTATAAAGCTTAATATGTATGCTTTTTGACTTCAAGATCGATATCCGGGCTGACTGCAGGCTTAAGGTTACGCTGACCACGCGTTAAACTAACTTAACGTCCCAGAACTTGGAACTGAACGTGGAACAAGATGGCGGCTATAAGACTTAATGCACGTGCTTTATACATAGGGGCGTAACAATGGAAAGTGATTTAGTGGAGCTTGGAGCTGAATTTGGAACCAGATGGCGGCTATAAGACTTAATGCATGTGCTTTATACTGTACCGGTTACGACCTGTACATGCGTATTTTTTGATAGTTAATTGCATTTAATCATCACGCGTAATATTCCGAGCAAGCCTGGTTTGTTTACATTCGGTGGAACGAGCGAGCGAGTTGGCGACAGCTGTGTGTGTGACGTAGCTGCAGGGGCAAGATAGATCACCCGCCTGACACTCCACGTATAGCTGGCCTGACCTGGTATGTTCTGGATTCAAGCGTCACACCTTCACGAACATTCGATTAAGAAAATTTTAAAACTCCTCTAATAATTAAGGTAGCGACTTGGGCGACATGTCATTTTGAAGGGAATCACATAAGCGTCGCAAAGCGTGAATCTCAAGTAAATCCGTCGAGGGGTTCATGAGATAACCAGCTTCAAGGGATCACGCTATATGATGAAGTAGAAGCCCCCAAACCGAATATAAGGAGGGCTCACTTTAGCCTGATCAGTCAGTCACAGCCGAGTATTCTGCCTGGCTTTACACGCTTCCGTAGTCGTCAGAGGCTATCTTCGTGTAGTTACAGTCTTCATGCGGAACTTAAACAATCACGGCCATATGGGACTTATCAATTGTGCGCGCGTGAACCCCAAAAAATCTTTATAAACAGTGACTTGCAATTTTCGCCAGGGAGGAACTCTAACATTGTTCAAAGTCTTTATGAACATGGACTTGTATTATTTACGAGTGTTGAGGAAAAAATTCTTCAAAGTCTTTATGAACAGTGGCTTGTAATTTTTGCCAGTGATTATTCAAAGTCTTGTAATTTTTGCCAGGGTTAATTCTAAAATTATTCAAAGTCTTTACAGACATTGACTTTTAAATTTTCGCCAGTCATGAATTCTAACATTGTTCAAAGTCTTTATGAACATGGACTTGTAATATTTACGAGTGTTCAGGAACAAATTCTTTAAAGTCTTTATGAACAGTGACTCGTAATTTTTGCCAGTGATGAACTCTAAAATTATTCAAAGTCTTTGTGGACATTGACGTATAACTTTTGCCAGTGATGAACTCTAAAATTATTCAAAGTGTTTATGGACATTGACTTGTGATTTTCGCCAGTGATTATTCAAAGTCTTTAGAGACATTGACTTGTAATTTTGTCAGTGGTGAGAAACCAATTATTGAAGGTCTTCATGAACATTTACTTGTCAATTCTGCGAGTGATGAAGAACACATTTTCGAAGTCTTTGTGGACATTGAGTCTATCAGCCACATTGGACTTAGGTAATGAGTGATTACCTGCAACGTCGTCAGAGACCATCGGGATCATCCAGAACATCGGAAGTTCGAGACTTATTCATACACAACCAACCTGGGTGTTCCGGCCTCATCTTGACGGAGTATTTGGCATCTTCCGGAACGTGTTCCAGCCTGTTCGGCCCGGAAACTGATTCAGTGAATTTGGAATTAGATGGCGGCTATAAGACTTAATGCATGTGCTGTATACATAGGGGGCATAACTCTGGAAAGTGATTCAGTGGTGCTTGGTTCTGAACTTTGAAAATTTTGGCGGCTATAAGGCTCAATAAATATATATAATTCATAGGGGAGTAATATCGGAAGGTTACTTCGGGGGCTCAGATCTGAACTAAGAACAAGACGGCAGCTGCGCATGGACTAGGGGGATGGTGTAATATTTAGTACATGTACTTTATTGATAGTGGGTATAACAACGGGAAACAACTTTGGGGCTCGAAGCCGAGCAACTGTATAATTATTTTTCCTCCTCATGCTCCTCATGCTCCTCCTCGTAGTTTTAGACTTCCTGGTCCTCCTACCCGGCTGTGAGCTTGCATCCGGGAGATAGTATGTCCGAATCCCACTATCGGCAGCACTGAAGATGGTTTTCCGTGGTTTCCCATTTTCACATCAGGCAAATGCTGGGGCTGTACCTTAATTAAGGCCACGGCCGCTTCCTTCCAATTCCTAGGCCTTTCCTATCCCATCGTCGCCATAAGACCTATCTGTGTCGGTGCGACGTAAAGCCCCTAGCAAAAAAAAATCCTCCTACTTCTCATCATTGACTTAATAGCGTATGACTATCTCCCCTCCTCCTCATAGACCTAACCACCTCCTCCTCGTCATAGACATAGACTTCCTCCTCATCCTCCTCGTAGACTTCCTACTCCTCCTCCTCATTAGCATCATAGACTTAATAGCGTATGACTACCTCCACCTCCTCCTCCTGAGTGCAAGCTTAACCTAACTGGGCTGAGCATGTAACATAATAAGGCCACACGGTTGTTGACACGCAGTGATCACATGGTCATGGATATGCATGTTTAGACTTGTTCGCTATTAGGCCCTCTCTCTTGACAATTCATGTCTTTATATATGCTATGAGTAGACATTGTTTTATTTAGTCGATAAGATACTGTAACATAGAGTTGATCGCTTTGAAGTTCATCATGACAAGGACATTGGCAGTTGATGTTCAAGGCTTTAAAGTGAACGGAAACAAATTCGTGTTCAGAGAGATGGTTGTGTTGGACTGCACTGTGTTGTGGGCACCAAAAGTCGTGAGTTTAGTATTAGCCCAACTTCTTCTTACTGCTTGCAATCGGATGAAGATAAAAGGCAAACACAGTGGGTGAAAGAACATTTAGGACTTCGGTGGGAAGAAGTAATTCCATATCGCTTTCTATCTATGATAATGAACCTTTATTCGTCAAAAGAGCCGATTTTGTTTTTCTACTGGTTGTGAAAAGAAGGAATGGTTGCCTGAGTGAATTGATCTTCATGTATGAATTAGGATGTCCACCATTTTAAACTCTTGTCAAGGAGCAGAGTGGAGAAACATTTAAACAGTCTTCACGACATGTGTGCATGCTTTCGATTGGTTGTGTCGCAGTGCATGCCCGGAGGTGAACAACATCTGTAAACAACAGTGTCGAAATGACAACAGTGTGAAATAAACATTTGAGGAGTAAAGACATTCTGTCATTTCTATCTGATACTAAGTGTAACGAAGTTGGAAAGGGAACCGTAAAGCTTTGTGCTAGCAGAAGGAAACTAAACACTTTTACTGAAGAAGTGTTGAATGCATTACCAAAGGCATTTTTGGTCAATGTAGCTGCGAATACTGTAAAGAAGATTTGTGATAAGGTGACTCGTGAGTGAACTCAAGATCCTGTTTTGTTAGAGATTCAAAAGTGTAGTTTACATCACGAATATGCGAGACTTTCAGTGAGACAGTGCCGTACATGTCGAAACAAACGACTTGACTTCGCTAGTAAACACTTCTCATAGCTGCAAGCAAAGGTGAAGAAACGTGCTGGGAGGAATGTGAGGAAGCACGCTGGGCATGGACTCATCAATAAGGTGATTGATCTCCTCACTTTTGAGCTTCATCTTCCTAGTTACCACACTGTGGCCCTCGAACTCGACTTGACGTCTGCTTACCACGCGGTGATCCTGGTACTAATATGTTAGATGCTGTCTGCAAAGAACATGGCATTGCTCATCATCAAAATAAACATGAAATAAGACGTGTAACTGCTGAAAATCTGCTTCGTAAAATTATGGAGCGTGTGACGTCACCTAATGCTACAGTTGCTGAGAAGATAGCAGCACTTGTCGTTACCGGGGCAATGAAAGGGAAACTGTTGCTGGGTGGAGGTCTTAAAAGACAAAAACGGCAGAGAAATATCTAAGGACTAAACAGGTTTACTTTGGTGAACGAGGAAATTGTACATATACGCTGAAATAAATAATGTATGTAAAACATAGTACATGTGTTGCTTGATTACTCTTTTAACTTCTCTGTTGTCCAGCACTATTCCAAATCCTAACTTAACTAGTAGTAGTGATGTTAACTATAATAGAGAGGAGAGGTAGAGGTTCTAGAGCAAAAAAGGAAAATAAAACAAACGTTTTAAAATACATCCTCTTTATTAATCCACGAATTGAGTGTGTTATAAAAACCAAGCCATTAGACGTACAGTTTATTACCGCGACAACGAATAACACGTTGAGTGATTGGGATGTTTCGTTTCCTGAAGCTCTTCTATGTAGAATCCTCCTTTGGTAGGCTGTCGTGAAAGATCGTGAAGTTAATAGGCCACTGGATTAGTAAGCTTAACTGTGCAGATTTGAAAATTTTCAGTGCTCCAGGTAGGGGTGTAAGCTTTTGCGAAAACAGATTTATGTTTGCTTATGGGAACATAATCACCTTTTTGATAGCTATGGCGATGTGGATCAGCTGTTTTGATTATGAGATGAATAGCGTTTAACCGTTGCGTATTGTGGGTAACAAGACGTGGCTTTGTGATGATAGTGCGATGAGGCGTATCGTTGTAAGCAGACACAAGTTTAGGTAGGAGATCAATCCATCGATAAGAGCCTTGAGCTGTAAATTCTCGCCACACCATAGTCTTGAGCGTCCGATTAAAGCGTTCCACAAGGCTAGCTTTGAGATTGTTGTACATGGAATCGTGATGAATGCCGATTGACTTGAGATAAGTAGAAGAAATGTTGTTGTAGAACTCTTTACCATGGTCAGTTTGGAGAAGCCGTTGGCAGCGTTTTGGTTGCTGAACAATACGTTGAAAGGCGTCTTTGACATGAGCTGCTGTCTTAGAACACACCAGTTGTACGGAAGCAAACTTAGACTAAACATCGTTGACAGTAGGTAGGTACTTAAACTGTTTATTGCTAGAGGCATACGGAATCATTTCTACTAAGTCAGCTTGCCATAGGTCATCCTTTCCACTTATGAAGCCACGTCTGCGACGGTAGGCGCGACGAGCTGGTTTATGTAACTCGTGTGCGATGCTTAGTTTTGCAGGCGAGGTCTTGCTTTGAGGAGCCATTACTCGATAATACCAGCAAGACGTAATTCCTCTTCTACTTCTAGAATCTCTAATTCATGACCTTTGTGACCAGCATCTTGAAAAGTTGCAAACGTTGTACGAGTAAGTTAGGGTCGTTCCAGTACATTAGGTATATACTGAGGTACAGAGGCTTATAGAAAACATTAACCCTTAACTGGTACGGCTGGGTCCTGAGGACCCCGCGCAACTTTTGAATTTACGTTACTCTTCCGTCTGAAACAGTAGTTCATTGTTGTTCCATGTAAATTCATTTTAGTTGATGAGAAGCAGCTGTGAGATGTGGACGTGGTCAATTTCTTCTGCACACCCAGGTAAGTTAGTAACACAGGGTCCTCGGGACCCTGAGGTACCATTAATGCAATATTTTTCAGGTATTCTCAAGTTCATGCTTGACATTTTTCTTCTTTCCTTCGCACATTTTCGCTAATAGAATGATTTCTTGAAGGGTCTTTCTAGTGGACTAACTGTTCTTCAGATGAAGAAACGTTTCTACACCAGAAATATTCCAAGGGAAATTAAGATAGGACTTAGTAGAGTTCTGCAAATGGAGGTGCCAATGGAACGCTATGCTCAAGCACACGAAACACGTAAATCCAAACGCAAAAAGGTGTTCCACCTGCCCATACAGCAAGGACAGAAAAACGGCTATTGTTTGCAGGATGTGCAGCAAACCAACATGAAATCAATGTGCACAAAAGGTGTCTAAAGTATGTGAAAATAGTGAATGACGTAAGAAATCAAGAGACAAGTATAACTACAAGTTGGTGGTTTGTCAGAATTTTCCTGTTAAATGTTTTATACCAAAATACATTATTACAAATCAGTGTAGACATTGTTTTGTCATTTTTGTCATTGTATTGAAAAATATTGAATCATAATAGAGGATTATTGATCAAAATTGACAAGGCAACATTAGTCCTTTGAAAATGTATGCAGACAAAAAAGTCACTCATTAATTAATTTAATAAGTTTAAGAATACTTGAAAGTTGTTTATTTATGATGTAAAGAGTGTGTTGAGCTAAATAAGTTTGTATGTTAATAAAATGTAATTATTTTTGTATTTAACTCAACATTATAACCTGGGTCCCTGGGATCCTGTCGTACCATTCATGATACAAAAGTGAACCCGTACCAGGTAAGGGTTAAGACCACGTGCACACAGTTCGTTCGAAAGAAACGGCTTAGATATAAAGTCGCGATACTGCGACTCTTATTTCGTTTACAGCTTCCGTATTAGTAGCAAAAAGTATTTAGATAATATTGCAAAATTATATCTTTGTCAGGTATCCGAGAAAAAAGGAGTTCTAAAAGAACTTTCGTAGGTTTAGAAGTTACACATTTTACGACAAGACTGTTAGCATTAATCTTTACATTTGCATTAGCTATCCGAAAACAGTCGTTTTGATAGCGAATACCGTAGGTTGTATCGGTTTGTCGTGTAAGGAATTTTTTCTGTGTTAGGTGAAAAAAGTGAGCCGTAGGTGTTTCGAATAAAAGTCACCAACTGATTATGATACTCCGGTGTGATTAGCACCTCAGACAAGGAAGGTAAATCGTGTTTTGATGTATTAGGTGTTTCAGGAACAACATCTGTAGTTAAAACTTAACTCGCTTGCACGGTTAAGAGACGTCAAGATCATCATCTTCGTCCTTGCACTGCTTCTCTTCATCCTCATCTTGCTTCTCTTTTTTTTTCTTTTTCTTCTTATTATTCAGGCTCCTCTTCTGGCTTCTCGTTGTTTTTTAGATACTTTCATAGTACCACAACTTGAAGCAGACTCAGAAGATGATGTAGAATTAAAAATTAGTTTTAGTGTTGCACGGAATTGTGTTTTCAAAAAGAAATCAGTGTCTGCTTGAATACGTTTAAGCTCTTTAAATTTACGTCGAATATTGTTTGGTGCATGGGTAATTGCGTGGATAATCTCTTAACTTGATGTGGACATGATGTCGGTTTTAGATCAAACGCAGTGTGTAGCCGCTGTCTTGATGCTTATAAAATGATAAAAGTCCATGCGATACCGTCCGCGATGATCATTACTCTCTTTGTCATGAACTCAGAAGCCGTAACGTTGCGATGACCAACACGTAGCGCGTAGTGGTTCAAAGTCATTGAATGTAATATCAGTGTTAAGACGATCGTCATACACATGTCGCATGGTGAGTTCATCTTGTCTAAAGAGCACAATAATATTAGCGTTGTCACGTATCTACTGCTTAGGCACACGAGAATAGGTTTGACATAAATAAAAGCAATCTACATATATATGACGTCGTTGACTAATGTATACACGAAAACCATCCTGCCGTTCTCTAGTGACATCGTGAAAGATCATAAGGGAAATTGATAGCACATCACCTGGTGGCAATACTTGCTCACGCGCATTTAATTCATAATATCTCAAACTAGCTTTTACGAGATCTTGCACAATCTTGCATAATAAGTTGTAGAATAGTAAACAGTGGTTGATAGAGTGACTTAGCGAAAATGTAAATGTAAATGCCATTTAAAGAGGTAATAAGTGTAAGTAAGGCATTTGTCTAGCCGCATCCCGATGGCCCAGTTATGAGCATCGGACTGTAGAAGGAAATAATGCTTCATGAGGAATCTGTGTAGGTGTAGCAGAACTCGGTAGCAGATGTGACACTATGTCATTGACAGGTACGGTAATGTGTCTTGCTGCCTTACAGTATAATCTTCATGCTGACTGAATAAAGAAGTGGCACATCACAAGAATACATAACGAATGACGTAACAAGTAACTATCAGTTCGTAAATCGCTGTTGGCAAGAGAAGTCGTGTCGAGAATGGTGAAAAAGGTATCCTGATATTATGAATAAAACTGACATTGTTGGATGGAAAGAAGTTGTATAGCCTGCGGCAAAAGCTACACGAGGAGAACACAATCTATGAGTACCTATTACTAAAGAGTAGTATAATTGGAGAGTTCGGGCACCTCCTCCCGCGGGAAATTTGAATTCTGGCGGGAAATTTGAATTTTGGCGGAAAATTTGAATTTTGGCGGGATATTTGAATTCTGGCGGGAAATTTGAATTTTGGCGCGAGATTTGAATTTGTAAACAAAGCCACGTGCTTTTTGACAGCTGTCATCGACAACAACACATCGCTAACCTCACTGCTGCCATCTTGACGGGCATAAACCTCAGTAGTGTCAACTTAACCTAACTAGCGCGAGGTAAACAAAGCCACGTGTTTTTTTGACAGCAACGTGCTTTTCGACAGACAACAACGCATCGCTAACATCAGTACTGCCATCTTGACGGGCCTAAACCTCAGTAGTACCAACTTAACCTAACTAGCGCGAGGTAAACAAAGCCACGTGATTTTTGACAGCCACGTGCTTTTTTGAGAGCTGTCACTTAACTTAACTAGCGCGAGGTAAACAAAGCCACGTGTTTTTTGACAGCCACGTGCTTTTTGACAGACAACAACGCATCGCTAACCTCAGTACTGCCATCTTGATGGGCCTAAACCTCAGTAGTTCCAACTTAACCTAACTAGCGCAAGATAAACACATCCACGTGTTTTTGACAGCCACGTGCTTTTTTGACAGCTGTCATCCGCCATCTTTAAACTACAGAGCACTGTACTGCCCTCTTTATCGCAGTAGCTGCAAATTCGTCACCTGTCATCCGCAGTGCTGCCATCTTGACGGGTCTAAACCTTAGTGCTACCAACTTAACCTAACTAGCTCGAGGTAAACAAAGCCACGTGCAGCTGTCATCCGCCATCTTTAATCTATAGAGCACAGTGCTGTTCTCTTTAGCTACTTACCTTTGAAATGTGGTGGCGGATAATTTGAAAAATGCTTTTTGACAGCAGCCATCTTTGAGCACCGTGCTGCCCTCTTTAGCTACTTACCTTTGAAATGTGGTGGCGGTAAATTCCACGTGCTTTACAAACCTATATGCTTTTCTGACAGCTGTCATCCGCCATCTTTAATCCAGAGAGAACAGTGCTGCAATCTTTAGTTGAAATGTGGTGGCGGCAAATTCCACGTGCTCTTGTTTGGAAACAAATCAACATGCTTTTTTGACAGCTGTCAACCGCCATCTTTAATCACCGTGCTGCCCTCTTTAGCTACTTACCTTTGAAATGAGGTGGCGGTAAATTCCACGTGCTTTACAAACCTATATGCTTTTCTGACAGCTGTCATCCGCCATCTTTAATCCAGAGAGAACAGTGCTGCCCTCTATGTGGAGGCGGCAAATTCCACGTGCTCTTGTTTGGAAACAAAGCCATGTGCATTTTGGACAGCTGTCATCCGCCATCTTTAATCAACAGAGCACCGTGCTGCTATCATGCAAGCAATTTCGTCAGTTGTCATCCGCCATCTTTAATCCACAGAACAACGTGCTGCCCTCTTTATGGCTACTACCTTAAGCACGTATTAGCGGGCAATTTGAAAAGTTCTGTTAGCTATCATCCGCCATCTTTAATCAAGAGAGCACCGTGCTGCCATCTTTAGCCAGATACCTTTGAAATGTGGCGGCGGATAATTTGAAAAATGCTTTCTGACAGCAGCTATCTTTGAGCACCGTGCTACCCTCTATGTGGTGGCGGCAAATTCTACATGCACTTGTTTGGAAACAAACCCAAGCGCTTTTTTTGACAGCCATCATCCGCCATCTTTAAGCAACAGAGTACATTGCTGCCATCTTTGTTGTGGCGGCAAATTCCACGTGCTCTTGTTTGGAAACAAAGCCACATGCTCTTTCGACAGCTGTCACCCGCCATCTTTAACCAACAGAGCACTATGCTGCTATCATGCGGGCAATTTCGTTAGCTGTCATCCACCATCTTTAATGAACAGAGCACCGTGCTGCCCTCATGCGGGGCAATTTCGTTAGCTGTCATCCGCCATCTTTTAATGAACAGAGCACCGTGCTGCTCTCTGTAGTAGCGGGTAATTTGAAAAGTTCTGTTAGCTGTCATCCGCCATCTTTAATCAAGAGAGCACCGTGCTGCCATCTTTAGTTGAACTGTGGTGGCGGCAAATTCCACGTGCTCTTGTTTAGTAAACAAACTCACGCGCTTTTTGTCAGCTGTCATCCGCCATCTTACATCGCAAACCTCAGTGCTACACTCTTTAGTTGAAAAATGGTGGCGGATAATTTAAAAAGAAAAATTCTACAGCAGCCATCTCTCGACGCTAATTGCACAAGATGGTGGCTATACATGACTCCTTAAAGGTGCTTATGCGAGATGATCGCTATACATAGTTTCTTATGAGACTCCCTTGGGATGCTTGCGCAAGATGGCGGTTATACATGGCTCCTTATGAGACACCCTAGGCATGCTTCCGCAAGATGGTGGTTGCTCTTATGAGGCGGCTTAAGGATCCTTGCACAAGATGGCTAGAGACGGCCTAAGGATGCTTGCGCAAGATGGCGCACGCAAGATGGCGGCTATACTAGCTCCTTATGAGACAGCCAGTACTCGATACAACATGTGATCAGAACATTGATTGATGTGTTCAGAACACAAAATAAGTAGAATCGAACACTGTACTCGATGTCGTTAACTTCAACATGTGATTAAAACATCGTTTGGTGTGTTGAGAACACTACATAAGTAGAATCGAACACTGTACAACATGTTAGGGGATACCTTTGTTCTAAGAAGATCAGATTGAAACATAACAAGACTAGAACTGAACACTGCACTCGATACAACATGTGAACAGAAGATTGATTGATGTGTTCAGATCACTAAACAAGTAGAACCGAACACAGTACAACATGTTAGGGGATACCTTTGTTCTAAGAAAATTAGATTGAAACATAACAAGACTAGAATCGAACACTGCACTCGAATTAACATGTGATCAGAACATTGATTGATGTGTTCAGATCACTAAACAAGTAGAACCGAACGCTGTACAACATGTTAGGGGATACCTTTGTTCTAAGAAGATCAGATTGAAACATAACAAGAATAGAATTGAACACAGCACTCGATGTCGTTAACCTTAACATGTGATCAGAACATTGATTGATGTGTTCAGATCACTAAACAAGTAGAACCGAACATTGTACAACATGTTAGGGGATACCTTTGTTCTAAGAAGATCAGATTGAAACATAACAAGACTAGAATTGAACACTGCACTCGATGCAACATGTGAACAGAACATTGATTGATGTGTCCACATCACTAAACAAGTAGAACCGAACACTATACAACATGTTAGGGGTACCTTTGTTCTAAGAAAATTAGACTGAAACATAACAAGACTAGAATCGAACACTGCACTCGATGTCGTTAACCTTAACATGTGATCCGATACAACATGTTAGGGGATACCTTTGTTCTAAGAAAATTAGATTGAAACATAGCAAGACTAGAATCGAACACTGTAAGAACATTGTTTGATGTGTTCAGTACAACTTCAATGATTTACCTAGTGTAAAACACACACTGTGCACATATCGCATAGCTATCACGCCTGTCACGAAAATCAAAAACACACTGTGCACATATCGCATAGCTAACTCGGCAACACTTCAAATGATTTGCTTAGTACGAAAATAAAGTAAATCTATACCGCGTAGCTAACTCGTTCATCGCACTGCTAAGACGCTTAGTAATTGCGAATACACTGATATATCTCATACGAAATCATGAAAGCACACTGCGTAGCCAACTCGCTCGGCTCACTCGCTTAGTAATTGCAACACGACTAGAACACTGATACACACACGGATAAGAATGTTCCGAGATACTACATACTTACATGTTTTTTAAGGGGGGTGAAGGATCATAAATTATATGTACACATGTTGTCTCCTCCAAGTTGTAAGATGAAATAGACGCAGTACTGCGAGTTTCCGCTCTAGCTGGCGAACGGAAGTAGCATGATATCTCAGCAAAAAAAATACGCGTGAGCTTGCAAGTGAGACACAATTATGGATACCGCGATTCAAATCCTGGCAACTTATGCCGTCTGGAAGGGCATCCGGCTAGATAATGTAATGACGATCGCGCAGGCCCCTCGCCTAGCATTTGCTATTTTTTTACGGCTTCCAACAGTAGGAGTTCGAACCCGCTATCTTCCGAAGTAGCGAGAATGATTGCGAGTACTGGAGTGTTTGAGGGTGATTCATTTGTCGGATGGAGGCGTTAAGCTGTGTGCAGGCTTCTTCGGTAGGAGTAGGCTATGTGCCGGTACCTGGACATCAAGTTATAAAACCCGCTACAACTGATTTGTCGCGTATACTGCGATTTAAAATCCTAGTCAGGAAGGGTAACCGGTCGTATAAAACTATGGTGTATGATCTAAGAGGCGGGGTGTGCAAAAAAACAGCATTAAGTAAGGATTGTTGATGGGGGCGTTAAACCTTATGCAGACTCCTTCGAAAATGATTGTGAGTACAAGAGTGTTGAGGGTGATTCATTTGTCGGATGGAGGCAATAAGCCTTGTGTAGGCTTCTTCGTTAGGAGTAGGCTATGTGCCGGTACCGGTACATCTAGTTATAAAACCCGCTACAACAAATTTATCGCGTACACTGCGATTTAAAATCCTAGTCAGAAAGGGTAACCGGTCGTAAAACTATGGTGTATGATCTAAGAGGCGGGGTGTGCAAAAAAGCCAGCATTAGGTAAGGGCTGTTGATAGGGGGCTTTAAACCTTCTGCAGACTCCTTCGAAAATGATTTTGAGTACAAGACGTTGATGGTGATTCATCTGTCGGATGGAGGCAATAAGCCTTGTGCAGGCTTGTGCCGGTACCGGGACATCTAGTTATAAAACCCGCTACAACAAATTTATCGCGCATACTGCGATTTAAAATCCTAGTCAGGAAGGGTAACCGGTCGTAAAACTATGGTGTATGATCTAAGAGGCGGGGTGTGCTAGCACTGTGTGTTTTAACCTCTCCGTACAATCATGATATTTTATGTTAGGAGCTTACACGATGAGTTACAAGTAGCTTATCACCACGCAGTGTCTTCGTTCAAGGTTACTACTACAGCCGGAAGATACGTGTACAATTTCAGCTAACACATGCATTCCGCGGCTCGCTCTGAATGACTGCGCTGATACAACTTCAAAGACTGTGGAACAAAAAAATGTAACCTATAGCCTACAGTTCGGTTTAGTGTGCATGCCTCTCACCCGGTAGTCTCGGGTTCGATTCTCTTGGGATTAAAAATATGCTTTACAGATTGTAAATCACAAGAATTTGTCTTAAGACTAGTTGTCCTTCCTGACGCAAAACTAGCAGTATCTAACCTCTTACATCATACACTATTGTTTTCGACCGGTTGCCCCTCCTGACGACAAAGAACTCGGATTAAGAATCTGTTTTACAACTTCCAACACGAGAATCGGGGATTTACAGCTAGATGCTCTTCTTAGGTTTTAAATCACTGTATCACGAACTATTTTCTTACAGCCGGATGCCCTTCCTGAGGCAAAACTAAGATTTTAAATCGCAAGAATTTGTTTTAAGACTAGTTGCCCTTCCTGACGCAAAACTGGCAGTATCTAGCCTTTTACATCATACACTATTGTTTTCGACCGGTTGCTCTTCCTGACGTCAAAGAACTCGGATTAAGAAACTGTTTTACAACTTCTAACACGAGAATCGCGGATTTACAGCTAGATGCTCTTCTTAGATTTTAAATCGCTGTATCATGAACTATTGTTTTACAGCCGGATGCCCTTCCTGACGCAAAACTAAGATTTTAAATCGCAAGAATTTGTTTTAAGACCAGTTGCCCTTCCTGACGCAAAACTAGCAGTATCTAGCCTCTTACATCATACACTATTATTTTCGACCGGTTGCCCTTCCTGACGTCAAAGAACTCGGATTAAGAATCTGTTTTACAACTTCTAACACGAGAATCGGGGATTTACAGCTAGATGCTCTTCTTAGATTTTAAATCGCTGTATCACGAACTATTGTTTTACATCCGGATGCCCTTCCTGACGCAGAACTAAGATTGTAAATCGCAAGAATTTGTTTTAAGACTAGTTGCCCTTCCGGACGCAAAACTAGCAGTATCTAGCCTCTTACATCATGGACTATTGTTTTCGACCGGTTGCCCTTCCTGATGTCAAAGAACTCGGATTAAGAATCTGTTTTACAACTTCTACCGGTTGCCCTTCCTGACGTCAAAGAACTAGGATTAAGAATCTCTTTTACAAATTCTAACACGAGAATCGGGGATTTACAGCTAGATGCTCTTCTTAGATTTTAAATCGCTGTATCACGAACTATTTGTTTACAGCCGGATGCCCTTCCTGACGCAGAACTAAGATTTTAAATCGCAAGAATATGTTTTAAGACTAGTTGCCCTTCCTGACGCAAAACTAGCAATATCTAGCCTCTTACATCATACGCTATTGTTTTCGACCGGTTGCCCTTCCTGACGACAAAGAACTCGGATTAAGAATCTGTTTTACAACTTCTAACACGAGAATCGGGGATTTACAGCTAGATGCTCTTCTTAGATTTTAAATCGCTGTATCACGAACTATTGTTTTACAGCCGGATGCCCTTCCTGACGCAAAACTAAGATTTTAAATCGCAAGAATTTGTTTTAAGACTAGTTGCCCTTCCTGACGCAAAACTGGCAGTATCCAGCCTCTTACATCATACACTATTGTTTTCGACCGGTTGCCCCTCCTGACGTCAAAGAACTCGGATTAAGAATCTGATTTTCAACTTCTAACACGAGAACCGGGGATTTACAGCTAGATGCTCTTCTTAGATTGTAAATCGCTGTATCACGAACTATTGTTTTACAGCCGGATGCCCTTCCTAACGCAAAACTAAGATTTTAAATCGCAAGAATTTGTTTTAAGACTAGTTGCCCTTCCTGACGCAAAACTCGCAGTATCTAGCCTCTTACATCATACACTATTGTTTTCGACCGGTTGCACTTCCTGACGTCAAAGAACTGGGATTAAGAATGTTTTACAACAAGTTGCTCTTTCTAACATGAGAATCGGGGATTTACAGCTAGATGCTCGCCGGATGCCCTTCCCGACGGCATAAGTTGCCAGGATTTGAATCGCGGTATCCATCATTGTGTCTGACTTGCAAGCTCACGCGTATTTTTTTTATTTTTTTTGCTGAGATATTATGCTACTTCCGTTCGCCAGCTAGAGCGGAAACTCGCAGTACTGCGTCTATTTCATCTTACAACTTGGAGGAGACAACATGTGTACATATAATTTATGATCCTTCACCCCCCTTAAAAAACATGTAAGTATGTAGTATCTCGGAACATTCTTATCCGTGTGTGTATCAGTGTTCTAGTCGTGTTGCAATTACTAAGTGAGTGAGCCGAGCGAGTTGGCTACGCAGTGTGCTTTCTTGATTTTCGTATGAGATATATCAGTGTATTTGCAATTACTAAGCGTCTTAGCAGGGCGATGAACGAGTTAGCTACGCGGTATAGATTTTTTATTTTCGTGCTAAGCAAATCATTTGAAGTGTTGCCGAGTTAGCTATGCGATATGTGCACAGTGTGTTTTTGATTTTCGTGATAGGCGAGATAGCTATGCGATATGAGTACAGTGTCTGCTTTACACTAGGTAAATCATTGAAGTTGTACTGAACACATCAAACAATGTTCTTACAGTGTTCGATTCTAGTCTTGCTATGTTTCAATCTAATTTTCTTAGAACAAAGGAATCCCCTAACATGTTGTATCGGATCACATGTTAAGGTTAACGACATCAGTGCAGTGTTCGGTTCTAGTCTTGTTATGTTTCAATCTAATTTTCTTAGAACAAAGATATCCCCTAACATGTTGTACAGTGTTCGGTTCTACTTGTTTAGTGATCTGAACACATCAATCAATGTTCTGTTCACATGTTGCATCGAGTGCAGTGTTCAATTCTAGTCTTGTTATGTTTCAATCTGATCTTCTTAGAACAAAGGTATCCCCTAACATGTTGTACAGTGTTCGGTTCTACTTGTTTAGTGATCTGAACACATCAATCAATGTTCTGAACACATGTTAAGGTTAACGACATGGAGTGCTGTGTTCAATTCTAGTCTTGTTATGTTTCAATCTGATCTTCTTAGAACAAAGGTATCCCCTAACATGTTGTACAGCGTTCGGTTCTACTTGTTTAGTGATCTGAACACATCAATCAATGTTCTGATCACATGTTAATTCAAGTGCAGTGTTCGATTCTAGTCTTGTTATGTTTCAATCTAATTTCCTTAGAACAAAGGTATCCCCTAACATGTTGTACTGTGTTCGGTTCTACTTGTTTAGTGATCTGAACACATCAATCAATGTTCTGTTCACATGTTGTATCGAGTGCAGTGTTCAATTCTAGTCTTGTTATGTTTCAATCTGATCTTCTTAGAACAAAGGTATCCCCTAACATGTTGTACAGCGTTCGATTCTACTTATGTAGTGTTCTCAACACACCAAACAATGTTTTAATCACATGTTGAAGTTAACGACATCGAGTACAGTGTTCGATTCTACTTATTTTGTGTTCTGAACACATAAATCAATGATCTGATCAAATGTTGTATCGAGTACTGGCTGTCTCATAAGGAGCTATGTATAGCCGCCATCTTGCGTGCGCCATCTTGCGCAAGCATCCTTAGGGGTGGGGGCGTCTCTAGCCATCTTGTGCAATGATCCTTAAGCCGCCTCATAAGAGCAACCACCATCTTGCGCAAGCATCCCTAGGGTGTCTCATAAGGAGCCATGTATAACCGCCATCTTGCGCAAGCATCCCAAGGGAGTCTCATAAGAAACTATGTATAGCGATCATCTCGCATAAGCACCTTTAAGGAGTCATGTATAGCCACCATCTTGTGCAATTAGCGTCGAGAGATGGCTGCGTTAGAATTTTTCTTTTTAAATTATCCGCCACCATTTTTCAACTAAAGAGTGTAGCACTGAGGTTTGCGATGTAAGATGGCGGATGACAGCTGACAAAAAGCGCGCGAGTTTGTTTACTAAACAAGAGCACGTGGAATTTGCCGCCACCACAGTTCAACTAAAGATGGCAGCACGGTGCTCTCTTGATTAAAGATAGCGGATGACAGCTAACAGAACTTTTCAAATTACCCGCTACTACAGAGAGCAGCATGGTGCACTGTTCATTAAAAGATGGCGGATGACAGCTAACGAAATTGCCCCGCATGAGGGTAGCACGGTGCTCTGTTCATTAAAGATGGTGGATGACAGCTAACGAAATTGCCCCGCATGAGGGCAGCACGGTGCTCTGTTCATTAGAGATGTCGGATGACAGCTAAAGAAATTGCCCACATGATAGCAGCATAGTGCTCTGTTGGTTAAAGATGGCGGGTGACAGCTGTCAAAAGAGCATGTGGCTTTGTTTCCAAACAAGAGCACGTGGAATTTGCCGCCACAACAAAGAGGGCAGCACTGTACTCTGTTGCGTAAAGATGGCGGATGATGGCTGTCAAAAAAAAAAGCGCGTGGGTTTGTTTCCAAACAAGAGCATGTAGAATTTGCCGCCACCACATAGAGGGTAGCACGGTGCTCAAAGATAGCTGCTGTCAAAAAGCATTTTTCAAATTATCCGCCACCACATTTAAAGGTATCTAGCTAAAGATGGCAGCATGGTGCTCTCTTGATTAAAGATGGCGGATGATAGCTAACAGAACTTTCCAAATTGCCCGCTACTACGTGCTTAAGGTAGTAGCCGTAAAGAGGGCAGCACGGTGTTCTGTGGATTAAAGATGGCGGATGACAGCTGACGAAATTGCCCGCATGATAGCAGCACGGTGCTCTGTTGATTAAAGATGGTGGATGACAACTGTCAAAAAAAGCACATGGCATTGTTTCCAAACAAGAGCACGTGGAATTTGCCGCCACCACATAGAGGGCAGCACTGTTCTCTCTGGATTAAAGATGGAGGATTACAGCTGTCAGAAAAGCATATAGGTTTGTAAAGCACGCGGAATTTACCGCCACCACATTTCAAAGGTAAGTAGCTAAATAGGGCAGCACTGTGATTAAAGATGGCGGTTGACAGCTGTCAAAATAGCATGTTGATTTGTTTCCAAACAAGAGCACGGTAATTTGCCGCCACCACATTTCAACTAAAGATTGCAGCACTGTTCTCTCTGGATTAAAGATGGCGGATGACAGCTGTCAGAAAAGCATATAGGTTTGTAAAGCACGTGGAATTTACCGCCACCACATTTCAAAGATAAGTAGCTAAAGAGGGCAGCACGGTGCTCAAAGATGGCTGCTGTCAAAAAGCATTTTTCAAATTATCCGCCACCACATTTCAAAGGTAAGTAGCTAAAGATAGCAGCACTGTGCTCTATAAATTAAAGATGGCGGATGACAGCTCCACGTGGCTTTGTTTACCTCGAGCTAGTTAGGTTAAGTTGGTAGCACTAAGGTTTAGACCCGTCAAGATGGCAGCACTGCGGATGACAGGTGACGAATTTGCAGCTACTGCGATAAAGTGGGCAGCACAGTGCTCTGTAGTTTAAAGATGGCGGATGACAGCAGTCAAAAAAGCACGTGGCTGTCAAAAAACACGTGGATTTGTTTATCTCGCGCTAGTTAGGTTAAGTTGGCACTACTGAGTTTTAGGCCCGTCAAGATGGCAGTACTGAGGTTAGCGATGCGTTGTTGTCTGTCAAAAAGCACGTGCCTGTCAAGAAACACGTGGCTTTGTTTACCTCGCGCTAGTTAGGTTAAGTGACAGCTGTCAAAAAAGCACGTGGCTGTCAAAAATCACGTGGCTTTGGTTTCTTCGCGCTAGTTAGGTTAAGTTGGCACTACTGAGGTTTAGGCCCGTCAAGATGGCAGTACTGAGGTTAGCGATGCGTTGTTGTCTGTCAAAAAGCACGTGGCTGTCAAAAAAACACGTGGCTTTGTTTACCTCGCGCTAGTTAGGTTAAGTTGGCACTACTGAGGTTTAGGCCCGTCAAGATGGCAGCAGTGAGGTTAGCGATGCGTTGTTGTCGATGACAGCTGTCAAAAAGCACTTGGCTTTGTTTACAAATTCAAATCTCGCGCCAAAATTCAAATTTCCCGCCAAAATTCAAATTTCCCGCCAGAATTCAAATTTCCTGCGGGAGGAGGCGCCCGAACTCTCCAATTATACTACTCTAAAGCACTACGTGCAGCTAGAGCGAGAAATTCTCGTAAGAGTAAAGCAATGTTTAGCAATCGTGCTCGAATTATTCCTGCACCCAAACGTGGCGGATTCCTTCCAGGGCTGTTTTCTGGACTAACGGGTTTAGGATCCCTGCTAGGTGGTGCCAGTTAACCCTCTACTGCATACTGTTGCCATTAGGCAACAAATAACTTTTCACCTGTGTAAATGGATAAATATGTATTGTTTTACGTCACACCTTCAACTGTACAATCAATTAAACACTTATCCCAGTGATGCCTGGTTTTTTTACATAACATAAGACAAAATAGCCCTACAACCAAAGGTACTCCTTCCACCCCGTCAACATCCACGCGTACCAACCACCGTTTATTTTACGTGGGCCCTGCCCATCATATTACCACAGGCTTCAGGAGTACCTCTGGCTCAACCTCAAAGACATTACGGTCGTGCAAGTATACTTGCGCCCTGCAATACGTACCCATGGCCATGTCATATCCTAAGGATATGGCAAGCTGGGGACTGGATAGGGTTCTAAAATGCACTATACTCTACAATGATAACACCAAATCAAGGTGGCTTAATGCCAAGCATTAATATATTGAAATTTCCCAAAGTTATTCACTGTACAATATATACATCTATATATACAACTCTTGATGCTAATTTGATCTTGAATTAGGGAACTTCCTATTCCTGCACAACTTTCTCTCTAGCTAAAAGTTCCTACTTCCCTATTTAGTTCATTCAATACTAGGTAATATTTATCTTCCGAGCGACGGGAGTCTTCTACGACGTCTTCTTTCTTGAAGCCTGAGTTCACTATCACACGTTAGCACACGCTGATACACTTCTTCCCTTCATTGGTTCCCCAAGAGGTACAGTTCTGATTTACACTGTTACTGTCCAAGCTAATCCCCATGTGATTGAGATCATTGGTTGTACTGTAGCCTGTCGATCCGTGGTTACCTCTTTCTAACCAATCGGTCCGGTCTTGTACAGTCTTGTCCCTGTTTCCTTGATAGTAGGATACTTTAGTCCCTGAGTGATGCTTCCCTCTAGCCTCTGCAGTACAGTTAGTGTCTATTAAGTGGGCTCCTCCAGAGGCCTTCACTCCTGTTGAGGAACAGCCAAAGTCTTTAATTGTCACCTCTTATCTTAAGTCTTTACTAGCAGTAGAGACTATGAGCTCCAACTGCCTGTCAGATTCCGGTACGTTCCCCTGGTCGCGTAAGCCTAATATACTTAAAACGGCTTCCTGTATATTCTAGTTAATTTACAGGGTCGCTAATGCGTTCCCTTTACCCTAACACTCTATTACTGGAGCGTTCAGACTTCCTGACGTATTGTCTAAGAGTACTATTATCAATGATAATATTCCTGACTTCGAACATCACTTCAAGTTCTGTTCGCGACCTGACTGGCTCAATGTCCCCACCAGACCTTCAGCTTCCTTCCCAACTACCTCTTCTGACTGTGAGCTATGAACTAACTGATCACCTCTCCGAGTTCTCCCTTAAGTTAATTCAGTCTTTTGCTGTTGCTATGCTCAGCCGAACTTTGAACCCTGCATATTTCTGATTTGTCTTATTCTCATTGGCTGGCAGCATCCCTTCCCTGAGGGAATTCTCAACCTTCTCAATTGTTCCAGAAGGTCGAACCTTGGAATTTTCCCTGTACTACGTGCGGTTTAAGCCGCGCTCTGTCATCCTTGACCATGTACATACAGTGATAAGGAATGACCAATATCCTGTGTTTGTTCAAACATTTCACCACTGCCTGAAAGCTCAGAACTGCATCTCCTTTAGTAATTCCCAATGAATATTTCAATCTCATTTCCTTACACGTAATTATTTCCTCTTGATACCTTAAGTTTTATTTCATTTTCTGACTCAACATTTCTTATATCTACTTTTATTTCTGCATTGTGAGGTCACGGTTCGAATTTATTTTCGAACCGCTTGCTCACGACTTATGACCTGCGGGAGTGCCTGATCAGCGATACGACACCTCCCCCCTTCGGAAAAGAAGTGTGTGCGTCCACATGACGCAGGCACTTCTCTTTGATACTTGTTTGTAATGGACTCTGCTTATAGGATACTCTTATACTCTTGTGCGTGACTTCTTACCTAGGGGTGATTGCACCTGACTGATAGTGTCATCTTCACTTTCCATTTCATGAATGCTGACACGACCTGTGACAGGTCTACTTCTATCGAAATGTACTACTAAGTCATCATCAGAACTTTTAGCTTTAATTTTGCTTTCATTTACAATCTTTTGTGTGAGGCAAATTTTAGTACAACACCCCGAGGTATCTTTCCAACACTTTTATATGTTGGACCTAAATAGAAGGGACAACATTTACAACAAGTTAAAATTCCTATCATTATTATTATGGCTATCACTGTCCATACTATAATCTTGTAAATATTTAAATGTGAATACAAGTGATTAAATTGCAAGTCCTTTTCTTTCTCAGTAATTAGTTTTTCTAAATCTTCTACCTTTCTACTCGTATATTTGAGTTCATTTTCATGCACTAATATGTTACGTAAAGGGGTTTCCTTTAACTCTAGTTCTGGTAATTTTAAGTTTACATTTAAATGCTCACAACAATCATATGTTAGGAACAGATCAGGAACTATGTCCTTTCTATTAGTGGTATTAACCTGAGTTGTAGATTTTAGTTTTATGTTTGGCCCGTAGGCAGTGCAAGTTTCGTAAAAGGTGAGAATACCTACTCCCTTTATTGTGACATCACTTGTGTCTTTACATACCATTGTGAATTTAGTTGGTTTTGTGGTTACATAAATATATTTATTTCTATTGATTGACATCCAAAAAGACTGTTGTACTTGCACTATATCTTTAGGACAGTTTATTGGCATGGAGCTAGTACCAGTTATTCAAGTTAAAATACAATCATCTTCTCCATAAGTAATTTTTAAAGGAAAGTCTAATGGACATACATTTTTATCATCAGAGATTGCCTTACATTTGAGCATTTGGTCTTTGGACAAGTACGTATATAGTTGTTGTTCTTCACTGATCATATTCAATTCTGATGTTGGCCTTATTATAATAAATTGATGACTTTCACTTGTTACTGGTGTGGGGAAAGGAAGAATCTTTTACACCTTAAAATTCTTTTCGTCACTGAGAGGAGTTGTGAGTACATATAATAAGACATCTTGGTTAATGATAGCCTGCAACTGGGCTATCTTATAAATTAAATACTCATGAGTTGTGCCCAATTCAAATGGTAGGGTCATCTTCTGAGGGAGTTGTCCTAATGCTTTTATATAAGCTTTAACTATTTCTGCAGGGCTTAAAATCTGAACGTGAATGATTCCTAGTTGAGCATATGTAAGGGCTGAGGTTATTACATTATATTGTTCACGTAGTTGGATTAACAAGTCCTCAATTTCTATTAAATGTTGATTAATGTTAATATGTTGAGATGGTTGTATGCTTGTTCTAACTGTTCGGTTTCATTTTTTATAAAACTTTTAATTTGCTCCAAACTTTGACTAAGTTTTAGTTCATTGTTAGTGACGTCATACAGTGTACTATTCATTGATTGAAGTGTCGAACGACCAGCATTTGCTCTTTCGCAATTTTAATCATTGACATCTGTTCTTTTTGTTAAGTTAATTAACATGCCGATAGTGTTTCGGTTCCGGTACTTACTACGTTGATTAATCTATGTGTATTAATTCTCTTTTATATCAATTGCCTTTCACGTCTACCTTCCTTTCTGTGCGATGCCCATTTCCAATGTTGAGGAAAACAAAGGGTAACTATCTCACCATTTATTCTCTGGTATGCCTCTCTAGTGACAATTAGGTCACCTATACTGGTTAATGGTGGATCTGTTGAGGATCCAACCAACTTTCGGACTGGCTATACAATATGCATACGGTATACACCTATTCTTTACATATTATTATCCCTTTTGATATTACTGCACTACTTGCGTATTTTGCCAGTTCTATCTGATTTAGAAAACAGAACGGAAGAGTTAAATTTAACATCTCTTATTATCTCACAGTGTTGACCTAACACTGTCTTGCTATCTAGCCTAAAACTCCGCTATGAGGTTGACAGTCTACATTTCGTCTTCACATTGTTCAATTGAACACATATAGCCTACTGTATTATGTGAGCTTCTGCAATCACAACTGTTGTAGTGAACTACAAACACTATAATAGTAACTTCCTTCTAAGGCGGGTTACGTTCACCATATTTTGTGGTACGCATGTGGTATTTCCCTAATGAATGATTCCCATGCCGACGTTCATGTCCTGCACGTGGTTTTACTAAGTGCAGACACCACCATAATTCATACATGTGCTCTAACTTGTTCACCCCTGTTGGGTTATTATGTAATTTATCTCCCGTATATACACTCGCTGTGGTCAAGTCTGCTTGAGACATTCTCTTATCAGCAGTAAGGCGTGCTGTGTGTATTAACAGCGATTCATGCTGAGGGGTTCAGCATCTCTATCTACTAGGTACCGTTATGTTAGCCTTGATTGACAAAGTCATTCATTCTACTTCCTCCTACAGCTAGTCTACACTCTATTATTATTATTATTATTATTATTATTATTATTATTATGATTATTATTATTGTTACGGAGTTTTCCGTGGTAGTTAGAGGTGAAAGAAGGTGCGGGGGGTGAACAGGTCTCAGGCTACGAAATTAAAGTGAATTTAAAATTTAACAAGGTTATATTTTCTTAGCAAAAAACAAGAAATAACAATACTGGCAGGTACAGAGTAGCAAAACCACTAATCGAGAATGTACAATTACAGAGTTACAGGATTTGGGCTCCGAGAGCCAGACACACAATTCTTGAGCAATTAGCCCAACTTTACGATATACAGAATGCAACAAAGGGGCAGAAGACCCCAATCATGCCCAGGAGCACTTGCTCCCAATTACATCATAAAGCCTCCTCGAGACGCGCAGAAAAAAAGAGCGATCTGCTCTCAAAGATTAAGCCTATCAAAGGCCACACCAAACTCCACCTTCAAGTTGTCCTCTAAGGACATAAACACAGGGGTAAAAATACCCAACCTACTGAGGCCTATTAAGTGAGAAAAGTTAATTACATGGCCTCTAAAATATCAATTTGAGAGGAGGCGAACTTGTGCTCCTAATACACTTTGTTTAAAACCTACTTGGCACTAGGCCGTTAATGCAAGGGCTAATCCCATACTAAAGAGGTGACTTTTAGAAGGAAACAATTTACATTACGTTAAGGAAGAAACGGTTGTGAAAATAAGTTCACCTCAATGCAATATGAGAGGGAGCTCGAGAGGGTTAAGCACTCTCTATCCCAATATGAAGCTTGAAAGATAATAGATACAAAGATTCTTTACATTTTAGGGAAAGTTACATGGTGGAAAAGCTTCGGACCCGCCCCGAGAGTTAAACTGCTGAGCTAGCAAGAAAATAAGTTATTATACGGCCATTACCTTATTGTTGAACTGCTGCCCGAAGAAAGGGGCGCTTCCCGCCCCCTGCTATGTACTTTACACGCTGAAAGATGGAACAGAAGTGGCGCAGAGACCCTAAAATCAGCAGTTTATATACTCTCGCAGAAAGTTCGAGGCGTTTCAGGAAGGAAAACACCCGCCCACAATCATTTTATTGGTGGATAAAGAAAACCCCTACACAAGATGAAGAAGAAACACATTATTGGTGGAAAATTAATTAAAGAAATTCGGGATTGGCTAAATTCAAAACAAGGGGAAAGAAAGGGTTAATATTGCCAACTTAAACAATGACTGAAAGATAATAAATAATAATGTTATTTGTTTTACGTCCCACTAACTACTTTTACGGTCTTCGGAGACGCCGAGGTGCCGGAATTTAGTCCCGCAGGAGTTCTTTTACGTGCCAGTAAATCTACCGACACGAGGCTGTCGTATTTGAGTACCTTCAAATACCACCGCACTGAGCCAGGATCGAACCTGCCAAGTTGGGGTTAGAAGGCCAGCGCCTTAACCGTCTGAGCCACTCAGCCCGGCATGACTGAAAGAAATTTAGCAAAGAACAAACTTTTGAAATTAAATTTTCTCAAAAAAAAACAGTTCTTTCACTTCGCACTAGGGTGCACCGTTGTAGTTCTTCAGTAGTGTCCTCTAGAAGAGAATGTTCACACTTCTTACTACAAGCAAAACAAAAATACGTCGAAAAGAACACAGTTCAGAAACTTCAAAATTTCCAAGTGGTGACATCTTCAGGGTAACTTGAAAATTAACACATAAGACAAAGTTCAGACTTCTTCCAGTAGGCGGGGGGGGGTTCAACTGGCGCAAAGTTTGAATTAGCGGCGTGGAGGTGTACCGCCCGGTACAATTATTATTATTATTATTGTTATTATGGGTACAGTTTTCACTTTTAATTAGGCCTTTCAGATCGCCTTGCCTTATGCACACGCTAATTTATTATGCCTCCTTGTCTGTCGCGTTATATAGTAGTGTGAACGACATGTTCCACTGTGAGGTTGAGATTTCACATCTCATCCTAACAATGTCCAATATAGGACTTAGGATACTGTTTTTAGGTGTTAGATAGTCACGTGGACTTAGGGTGGCTAGCCCTATAAGGTAGTGACTTTCAACCTAGGAATTGCCTGCGATGTTTGCAAGGGAACATAAATTTCAATTTCAAAAGTAGTACTAACATGTTCTGTGGCACTTACGCTCAGATGAGCGTTATCATGAAGGGTTTTCTTTCTTTGGAGCTCTGCCCAAGTAGGGTATACTCTGCTTTGTTTCCTTCATATGGGAATGTACTGGGTCGGCCGTGTGCCGTCTTATCTTACTATCACTAATTTGCTAACACAGCTGTAGTGCGTCCTTATCTGTAAAGGTCACTCATTCATTCAGTGTGATACCTTCGCTTGTTTTGCTTACTACAAGTTATTACGTGTCGGGTGTCACAGAATTGTTACGTACTCTGGTATAGGGTGTTCAAAAACAACGGTCACTGCTAAGTTGCTTTAACATGCTATTAGACTTAGTGTGTATGAAATTTAATTGTCATTCATATTATAGGGTCTTATAATGTATAGTAGGGTAAACCATACCCTAAGTTGCGAGAATACGTATGAGTCATGTCCTCGCCGCTCATGACTCTTTATTGAAAGGTGCCGACCAGTTACGCGCACTGCGTCCTGCGCACCGATATTCTAGGCCCTTTTTGATTTAGGTTGAATTTCTATACTCCCCTGGAAATTTAGCACGATGGTTTGGCTGGGTATTTCATATAACTCTACCAGCAACCTTCAATAAATACAAAAAGCCATTGAGGTAGAAGGGGGTGTGATCTACCGTGGCCAAAATAAGGGCCAAAAATTCTTTAGGAGGTGGCCTAACTAATGAAGAGTTTAAGTCGGTTTTGGTGGACTTTTATGAGCTTGTCTCTATTGTTAATTCTTAGCAAGCAATTTACACCATCTACTTTTTCCACGGTGTAAGGGCCTCGATAAGGCTGTGAAAATTTAGAGCTACGACCTCGGCGTAGAGTTTCATCTCTAAGGAGCACTTTATCTCCAATCTGAAAAGTTACCTCATGTATTTGTCAATCGTAAATTTCCTTCTCTCTCTCTTTATTACTAATGAGAGTTTTCCTAGCAATTTCTTGGTTTTGCTGCAACCTGTGCGTTAGCTCTTCAACTACATTCTGATATTCATTATAGGTGGCTTCTGGCTTTCGCTGTAGTATACCAGGAATATTCGCCTTTCGACCGAAAATTAACTCATAGGGCGTGAACCCTGTGTTTGTATGTGGAGTAGTATTGTACACAAATGTAGCTGTGGGGAGATACTTATCCCAATCATTCTGCTCTGGGCATATATAATGCCGCAAGTACTCCACTAGTGTGCGATGCGCTCTCTCTATGCTACCGTTAGATTGTGGGTGAAAAGCAGTAGTGTGCACCTTCTCTATTTTTAACAATCTGCACATTTTCTTGAACGTTTGGCTCATAAAGTTACTACCCATATCGGTTAGTATAATGTTGGGAATCCCAAAAATACTGACTACGTTCATTACTAGTGCCCTAGCTATAGTTTCCGCCTCTTGATTAGGGATCGGAATAGCTATCAAATATTTAGATAACAGATCTTGGCAAGTGAGAATAAAGCGATTAGAATTCTCGGTTACCGGGAGTGGGCCTACCACGTCCATAGCCACCTTTTCAAACACAGTCTCGGGAGTGTCGGTCACCTGTAGAGGAGCTTTAACTGCTGGGCCTACGATTTTGTTTTTCTGACAGGAAGGGCAAGAACGTATAAATTTCTCTATGTCCTTCTTCATATCTGGCCACTGGACAATTTCTTTAATTCGGGCTAACGTTCTAGTCATGCCCTGATGTCCACCCACGAGTGAACAATGCGCTTCCCGTAGAATGTTCAGCTTTTCTTCCTCAGTGAGATTCTGAACTTCTACTTCAGGTGAACCTTCCTGTTCCTGGTCCTCAGCTCCCTCTGACTCAGCATTTACGGGGCTGGGATTACGGTTTCGATTCTCGTCTAACCTCTCTGCTTGCGCGTCCTCGAGGTCATCCTTACCAGAGTTTCCTTCCAGTTCACCTGTCAATACGGCTTCTTTGCCTTCAGCGCTTACTACTCGTACCGCTGTCTCAGGTTCCGTCTTGTCTATTCTGTCCGACTTTACCGGGATTCGTTCTTGTTAGTTTCCCCATTTTATATACGATTGTAAAATCGTATTCCGCTAATTTTAATCTGAACCTGATCAGTCTTGAAGATGGGTCCTGAACATTGAATACCCACTTCAGCGGTTTGTGGTCCGTAACCACTGTAAAATGTCTGCCTAGTAAGTAAGGTCTAAAATATTTAACTGCCCATACAATGGCTAGGAGTTCCTTCTCTGTCACAGAGTAATTTTTCTCTGCCTTGTTCAGTGTTCGACTTGCATAAGCTACCGGCAAGTCTTTTCCTAACTCTCCTTGTGAGAGCACGGCACCGATTGCTTCTCCACTTGCATCTGTCGTTAGGATGAACGATTTCGTGAAGTCACGGTACTGCAGCACTGGCTGCTCTGTCAGCTTCTGTTTTAATGTACAGAAAGCAGTCTCTTGTTTATCGGTCCACACGTAAGGGACGTTGTTTTTCAAGAGTTCATACAGCGGCTTCGCGATTTTACTGTACTCTGGTATGAACCTGCGATAATAGCCGCTTAATCCCAGAAATCCCTTGAGATGTTTAGTAGTGGTGGGTCTAGGAAAGTTCTTCACCGCTTCCACTTTTCGCTCATCTGGTTTAACACCGTCTTTCGTTAATATATGTCCTAAAAATGCTACTTCCGTGCGTAAAAATTCGCACTTATCTGGCTATAACTTCAGATTGTGTTCTCTGAGTCTCTGAAAAACCTCTCTGAGTCTTTGATGGTGCTCTTCCATCGAACTCGAGAATAAAAGAATATCATCCAGATAAACCAGAACTTTAACTCCTAATAAGCCTGCCATGGCTGTATTCATCATCCTGACAAAGGTGCTTGGGGCATTAACCAATCCCATGGGCATTCTAACGTACTGGTAGTGGCGTCCTAATGCTGAGAAAGCCGTCTTCTCACGATCTTCCGGTCGTACTAGAATTTGATGATATCCAGACGCGAGATCCATGGTAGAGAAGTAGCGTGCTTTCCCTAGTGCGTCTAACAATTCGGTGATTAGGGGAATGGGTTACGCGGACCCTATTGTTACCTCATTTAATTTTCGATAATCCAGGCAAATCCTACATTTCTGCTTCCCCGAGGCGTCCATTTTCTTTGGTAAAATTAACAGCGGGGCATTCCAGGGACTGGTACTCGGAGTGATTACTCCATCCTCTAACATTTTAGTCACCTGTTTTTGCACTTCGTCTTTCAGTGATTCGGGAATTCTATAAGGCCTAACGTTTATAGGAGGTTGATTCTCCTTTATATCTATCCTATGCTCTAAGATAGTTGTGTACGTCAGTTTATCTCCTTCGAGATGAAATACATCGTTATATTCGGCGCAAATCGCATATAGCTTTTCCCTATCCCTAGGCGATAAATGATCTACCCTTAATTGCTCTATGAGCCTCTGTTCACGAGACTTATTTCCATGTTGCTGCGATACTTGTCCTACCGTGCGCACTTCTGCTTGGTTAGGGGCTTCGTTCCACTGTACTTGGTGGATATTTATTAGCGGGCTATCAAATGTCACTTCGGTATCTCGAGTATTTAAGATACTCACTATATCTTTGCGATTGGGTGCTCGTGTCACACAACTAGCAAGATACACCCCTGGCAGTAGTTCTTCCTTATCTATTATTCCCTCTGCCAGCGCTTTATCAGTATTTACCGATACTATAGTTTCTGTCCTCGGTTGGAGGCTGATAACTTGACTCTGAGGGATCCTCTTAGTTACGCAGTACTGCTCTCCATTTATTTCCGCTTCGCCCCTCTTATAATTCAATATACTATTACTGAGTACATTCCGCCCTATAATGGCATCATATTGTAGGGGTACTCCATTATTAACCACGTGAAATTCATTAAATTTTCCCCCTATAAGAAGGTCAACTGTGCCCTTGGTTCGGATTTCTTGTGCATCAGTACCTCTTACTTTTGTGCCTATTCTACGCACTTTTGTTTTGGGAGGTTCGACTTGATCTTTTAAAAGGGATATTGGACTTCCTGTGTCCAATAGGCATTGCAGTAGACCTTTAGAGTCTCTCAGCCTAATTTCTACAGTGCCTTCTGGTTCATTCTAAGAGTTTTCGCTTATTACACGAACATGACAGACTTCCTGGACACTTAGTCCCATAGGATATTTCTGTTCAAACATTTCAGCATACCCTTCCTTGAAATTTATAATACTGTCCTGCAATAGGTCCCTACCTATTAATCCATCAACAGACAGTCTGAAACCATCTCCTACAACGTTGAATTCTGGGTAATATTCCCCTATCTGCAAAGTAGCGCAACCTCTTGTGCGCGAGCTTCGCCCCGTGATTCCGGCCAATTCTAATTCTGGTTTCCTATGATAGATCTCTCTTTTAGGTACGGTATGTTCTTTTAGAAGGCTCACATCTGCCCCAGTATCGACTAAAATCGAAAGGGCCTTTTTCTCTCTTTGGCATAGACCAGGATCGAACCCAAGCGATCATGTTCTACACGGCTCTGTCCCTGACAGTGCTGTGTTCGGTCAGGCCTTCTATTTTCTCTACTTACTTCTCTGATTTTACGTGGGCTGGACGTTGTGCGGGACCCGTGATCTTGCCCTGAGTCACGGTCCCGAACCCGTTTAAAACCCTGGAGGGCTGGTCCCTTTCTCTCCACCGGGAGCCATTTCCCGTTCGAGCCGGCGGCTTTCCTTTAGTTCGCGATCGGCTCCGCGCACGTTGGTTCGTAGGAGACCTTTCTCCTTTGTCACGAAACCAACAGGTACGCTGTCTGTGTCCTTTTCGCCCATATATAAAGCATTTCCGTGCATCCAGTTGGTGAAATTCTTCCCAGCACTCGGATTGCACGTGCCCCGTTTTATTACAGTTGTAACACCTAACTATTTTACACACCTTTATTTCATGCGGACTGCTTGTACCTTCTGTACGCCTGGACCTACATTTCTCCGATGCATGGCCCGGTTTCTTACAATGTTTGCAAACTTGAGGGCCCTTTTCTTTCGGTTTGGCAGCCCTACAGTCCCTGGCTACGTGTCCTTCGCGATTACAATTGTAGAACACCACTCTTACATTAGCCTTCCTATAAGGCCTATGTCCTGAGGACTTAACGTTAGTGGTAGTTGGGTTTTTGTTTCCTGACGGTGGTTTATATTCACTTGTGGAACCTATCGACCCCATTATTTGTTTCTTAGCCTTTTGAGAGACTATTGCGGTTTCTTCTTCCAAGGCTATATCGATAGCCTGTTCTACAGTTTGGGCGCCCCTACTTTTTATTAAATTTTGAATCCTCTCATCTCGCAACCCTTGCACAAAACTAGCTTTAATTAGTCGCCTAATAAATTTAGCTTGGTTTTCTCCTACTGTTGGAGACTCGTCCTTTATCGCAGTGTCACGGAGATTTGTTCCGATCTTATCTATTCTGTGAGACCATTGCGATATGGATTCCCCTGGCTGTTGCCTGGCTGCAAATAGCTGGCATGCATAAAAATCTACTGTTCTACGCTCACAATAGTATTCTTCTAGTGCGGCCTTAATTTCGGGCCATGTTCGCACAGCTGACCGTACTAACAATTTACTTCGGGCTTCCTTCGTAATTTTTGTCAAAATTAATTTATAGAACAGGCCTCTTTTATCTGGCCTTACTACCTCTAATGCGGTTTCTACCGTTTCGCAAAATTTCCTCAATCTATGGGGTTGTGAACCATCAAATTCTGTATTGATAATGCGTAAAGCCTCAGTCACTGATATATATTGCTCAACATGTCCTAAATCATCATTATCACTTATTTGGCTAGGAGCCGGACTGTCAGATCTAACTGACCCTTTCATTTTGTAAATGTGGCTTCAACTCACCCTACTGTTGCTTGTTAACTTCTGGAACTGGGCTCTCCTTCCTTTGTACAACACACCAGCTGCCTCTCAGTGTGCGAACAACGTTCTTCCTCTCCTTTCCAGCTACAAGACTTGTTACTCGAACAGTTGTAAGACCTCTGAAACAGTTGACAAGAGAATCAATTTTCAGCTTAAACTTATTAACCTATGGGCAATCACTTTGCAGTAGTACAATTTAATTAGTGCATTCACCCTACACCTGACACCAGAATTTTTAAGTCCACTTGTCATATCCTAAGGATATGGCAAGCTGGGGACTGGATAGGGTTCTAAAATGCACTATACTCTACAATGATAACACCAAATCAAGGTGGCTTAATGCCAACCATAAATATATTGAAATTTCCCAAAGTTATTCACTGTACAATATATACATCTATGTATACAACTCTTGATGCTAATTTGATCTTGAATTAGGGAACTTCCTATTCCTGCACAACTTTCTCTCTAGCTAAAAGTTCCTAGTTCCCTATTTAGTTCATTCAATACTAGGTAATACTTATCTTCCGAGCGACGGGAGTCTTCTACGACGTCTTCTTCCTTGAAGCCTGAGTTCACTATCACACGTTAGCACACGTTGATACACTTCTTCCCTTCACTGGTTCCCCAAGAGATACAGTTCTGATTTACACTGTTACTGTCCAAGCTAACCCCCATGTGATTGAGATCATTGGTTGTACTGTAGCCTGTCGATCCGTGGTTACCTCTTTCTAACCAATCGGTCCGGTCTTGTACAGCCTTGTCCCTGTTTCCTTGATAGTAGGATACTTTAGTCCCTGAGTGATGCTTCCCTCTAGCCTCTGCAGTACAGTTAGTGTCTATTAAGTGGGCTCCTCCAGAGGCCTTCACTCCTGTTGAGGAACAGCCAAAGTCTTTAATTGTCACCTCTTATCTCAAGTTTTTACTAGCAGTAGAGACTATGAGCTCCAACTGCCTGTCAGATTCCGGTACGTTCCCCTGGTCGCGTAAGCCTAATATACTTAAAACGGCTTCCTGTATATTCTAGTTAATTTACAGGGTCGCTAATGCGTTCCCTTTACCCTAACACTCTATTACTGGAGCGTTCAGACTTCCTGACGTATTGTCTAAGAGTACTATTATCAATGATAATATTCCTGACTTCGAACTTCACTTCATGTTCTGTTCGCGACCTGACTGGCTCAATGTCCCCGCCAGACCTTCAGCTTCCTTCCCAACTAGCTCTTCTGACTGTGAGCTATGAACTAACTGATCACCTCTCCGAGTTCTCCCTTAAGTTAATTCAGTCTTTTGCTGTTGCTATCCTCAGCCGAACTTTGAACCCTGTATACTTCTGATTTGTCTTATTCTCATTGGCTGGCAGCATCCCTTCCCTGAGGGAATTCTCAACCTTCTCAATTGTTCCAGAAAGTCGAACCTCGGAATTTTCCCTGTACTACGTGCGGTTTAAGCCGCGCTCTGTCATCCGTGATCATGTACATACAGTGATAAGGAATGACCAATATCCTGTGTTTGTTCAAACATTTCACCACTGCCTGAAAGCTCAGAACTGCATCTCCTTTAGTAATTCCCAATGAATATTTCAATCTCATTTCCTTACACATATAATTATTTCCTCTTGATACCTTAAGTTTTATTTCATTTTCTGACTCAACATTTCTTATATCTACTTTTATTTCTGCATTGTAAGGTCGCGGTTCGAATTTATTTTCGAACCGCTTGCTCACGACTTATGACCTGCGGGAGTGCCTGATCAGCGATACGACAGCCAGTAGGCAGTAATGTTCGGTCTTTGAATGTTAAAAAGCTTAGCGTAAAATTGTGGAAAATCGTATATATATTCCAATATGGCAATCCACATCACATACGAGTGTTAAGCTATTAGGCCCAGTTAAGAATTGCTGGTATATCTAAACCACTGAGCGTATATTGAACATTAAAGCTTGAAATTATCTTCACCAAACGGAAACGAAAAATAATTCATGCACTAGAGGGTTAAGGCTGTAAAAGACGTGAGGCAGGAACTGAAAGAAAGTCACCGTCATAATAAGACGACAGAAGCCATTGCATTGCGAGGGGAAAGGTTGCTAGTGCCGTACATGATAGGTCTTGGTATCTACATTTCGCCGTATAACGCCTACTGTATGCATTGCCACATCGAGCTCAAAACCAAGAAGTAGGTGCTACGTATGCTAATCAACAAGGAATTCACGATTTTCGCTGTATTTGCGAGATCAGCTACCAGCATGCCCTAAAGGAACCTTTAGATTGCTGTAATCAACTTAGACGACAGTCGTGGGCCCGGAACTCATTACGTTGCCTACGTAAAACATAACTCTAAATTGTGGTATTTCGATAGTTATGGAGACTCACCCGCTCCATCTGAGCTCATACAATATTTCGGAAGCTGTGCAGACATTGTTTACAATAAAAACCGTGTGCAAAAATTCAATACACGCATGTGTGTGCGATTATGTCTAATGTTCTTATATTAAACCCAAACTGCAAAAGAAAGGCATTAGTGTGTACGTGATGATAATCGTTGCAAGAACGTTTATTGTACGTGGAGAAGGAGCGTAAACAACTAACTACTTTAATCCACCGATTGAACTCAATCATCGGCTACATAGTCTTGGGCTAGTATCATCTGAAAGCTACAATAACATCTATAACGTGCGAGATGGCAGAAACAAGTTCTACTACGATGAGTATGTCCTAACCCTACCGTCAGGCACTTATTCATGAATACATTGAAAGTGTGTTGATTGAACCGTTTGGTGATGGGCGTTTTAGTAACTCTTACGGGGATACCGTGGTTTACAGAGCTGAAAGAAGGTGCGGGCGTGAATGGGTGGATATAAGAAAATCGAAAGATTGATTTAAAACTTTAAAATTGGCAGTTTTATTTCATTCCATGACCTTTCCTTTTAAAAATCTTAGATATTTACACTTTGCTGAGCAAATAACAACAGACCAGGAACGAGGCTAGCTCGTAATCTTGGGTGACAAAAATTGGAAAAACAACAACTATTTACAACATGAGCTTGAAGCTTCCGATTTAAATACTTTGCACGAGCACAACTGCTCCCTTTCAATCAATAGTCCAGCAGACGGATCTCCTAATTGCTTTTACGTCATTAATAAGAGGATATTTGGTCCACAAAATTACCTAGGAGACTGCTCTCCACACATTATACCATTCCAACCTTACAACGGCATCATTCAACTCTTACATTAGTAAGAGCGTCCTTGATCTATGAATTTACACTTAAAAATCCATTTACTAAAATTCGCAAAGGCACAAAATTAAATAATATTCACAAAATTAAATGCCCTTAACATGAAATAAATGGATTTCAACAGGGTTAACAAATACCCATTCGACCAGGTCTAAGGTTAAAACAAGAGGTTAAATTACTGGCCCAAAAACCCAAATGGTAACGAGACGAACCCAGGCACTCCTAGAAATTTATACTACATACATAAAACATTATTTGGGCTTATGGCCCGACGTTACAAAGGCCAATCCTACACTACGGAGGTGACTAGATGGAGAAAAGTTTAAGTTGCAGAATTTAAAATATAGATAAAGTTACAACATCATAGTCACCTCACAGTCCAGTTGAGAGGGAACACAAGAGGTTACATCACTATCTATGCCCTGATTTCGGTTTTTTCTTTCGGCTTCCTTGAAACTTACATTTAGTGTTTGACATTTAATTTTTTGTAAAATGAAGTTACATAACTAAAGTTTTGAAACATTCACCTCGAGCTAGCTTTGAAAGACTATCAGATTATAATCAGGATCTGCCATTACCTTCAGCTGGTGGACCTCTCGAAGATGGACGAGGCGTCGCCGCCTCCCTCATAAACACACTCCAGACTGGAGCGATCACAAAGACAAACTGGTCCGAAAATGTGCCAGCTTTTATAGCCGAGGGGAATGTTCCTGATGAATCTGGGCTAAGGCCCAACACACCCCCAATTCTCATTGGATAATCAAATAAATACCAAAATGTCTCTTTGGCCAGAATCTTAAGTTGGCGGGAAGAGACAAAAATGTTCAAAAATTTAGCACACCGAAAACAAAGAATAAACATTTCAGTTTATGGAAACATTACGTACAAAATTACGCTACAATTTTAATAGTTCATCTTCACACCAGAGGGCATAACATAACTTTATAGTAGCGACATCTGTTGAGAAATGTTCAAACGTCTTGCGCTAGTTGTTGCAACGATCGAATTTCAGATGACATTCTCCACGGCGCTTAATGTAAATGCGCGGGGTGGGTGTACCACCGATACAGTAATAATAATTACAATATTTCTCTTTCAGTAAACAACATTGTACATAAACGTGTTATTGATTCTTCTTTCAAGTTTGACAACCGGATTCGATTGTTCTGTTGCTCGGATTTTCATCCAGAGAACTAACTCCGAACGTACGTCACGAGTCTGATCAACCTATAATACATGTCGATGACCAACTTGTAAGCATTACCTGTAATATAATTTCAGACCTGCATAGTAATCAACAAACTTCGCACGTCCTGCACGACTTTATCATTACACAAGAAGGTGGTTACAGTATTTGTGAGAAACCGTCAGTTTTGCTATATCATCCAGTGACTGCAAAACACATCAGTAACATTACCCTTTGACTTGTGAATAAACATTTTCAGCTTAATAATTTAGATAGTCACAGGTACGTAGCTTACAAACTTCAGCTTAAATCAATATAAAACAGATCTATAAAGCACGGTGTAAATCGAGGAGACGTGCCACATGTTTGCGAGGGTTTATCGAGTTAACAGATATGCACTGGCAGATTCTCCACGACTTAGGTTATACACTACTACAACAATATGGTAGAGATGCTAGACATTATGAACACATTAGAAACTCAAGAAGTTGTAGTACGAAGTGAGTTCCATTCTTATCAACATTTTACGTGTTGACTCAGTAACAATGACGAAATTCGCATGGTTATCAATCAGTAAGATGTATACACCCTACATTACGAAAGCTACATCTATATCGAATGACAAATAGATAAGGCTGATGGGAGTAGGCCGAGTACATCTCAACTAAAGCTATGGTCTGGCTTTTCACTTTTCGGAGACGCGTTATGAAGTAAATAGTGTTGAAGTAGGTCGATCTATGAATGTTGGTATTACAAGTGCAATGAAATTCTACCTATCCCTTAGTGTTGAAGAAAGTAATCTTTTATGGTTGGCAGGATGGTGTCCAAATGTTACCAACAACAGGATGATTAATGATGATGGTATTTTTACAGGTGTGTTATCATTGAAACATATTCTTGGCTTCCCTGAAGACTATAGACGTATAATCAACGCAAAACAAGAGCTAATTCTGATCCGTGATCGCAGTGAAACCAGTGCTCTTAAATCAGCAGCGGTAACTGTAGACTCAAAAATTACCCTTGACAGTATCCTGTGGAGGATTCCACACGTAGCATTTTCTGATCAAGGAAAGCTTTGATTGCTCAAGAATGTAGAAAATGATACATCATTACCAATACGGTTTCGAACTTGGGAGCTGCATGTGTATCCTGTGTTACCACCTACAAACAAGCATAGCTGGGCAGTAAAAATATTACGTTTCACTGAAAAACCTCTGTACATTATTTGTGGATTTCAAGCGGATCGTAAATTCAACCATATGAAATATAGCTCTCAGTTTCATCACTGCAAATTAAGAAATATCAGACTATACCTCTACGGAGTTACTTACCCCTACGAATACATGGATATTAATTTCGAGAAAAGTAAATTTGTCTTGCTCTATGACAAGTCAGTAAATCTCAATCATCGTATTACCAGAAAAAGTACCGCCCGCTATTTTCTCCTGAATAATTTAAGAATAAAGCACCGATTGTTGTAATAGACTGCTCTGATCATGAAGGACCTGTAAAAGAATCTCCAGTCGACATTCGTCTAAAATTTGCGACATCTGAAAATATTCCTGCTAACACTACAGCGTATTACATTATTATTCACATGACTGATGTTAGTTGCCATCCACTATCTAATTCGTCACATGACTATAAGAATTATATTTTTACTTCATTATTATTAGTTTGTGTATGCTTCTACATCGGCATTGAACCTAATGATACTAGTAAGTAAGGCTATTACATACATACATACATACATACATACATACATACATACACTATCATTATAGACTGTTATGCCTTTCAGCGTTTAGTCTGCAAGCCTCTGACAATTTACTAAACGTCGCCACAATCCTCGATTTGCAACTAGTGTTGTGGCCTCATTTAGTTCTATACCTCTTATCTTTAAATCGTTAGAAACCGAGTCTAACCATCGTCGTCTTGGTCTCCCTTTACTTCTCTTACCCTCCATAACAGAGTCCATTATTCTCCTAGGTAACCTATCCTCCTCCATTCGCCTCCTATTACAAATTTCCATAAATATAAACGCTTACGCTGCATGCCGCAGCATTTGATTATGTACTTATCATCTGGTTTTCTATCAAAGTATGACGCTTACGATATACATTCAGCTTGGGGGATGCTACCTATCCATTTAAGATGTCATTAAAAGTAGATGCACACAGACGTTGCCAGCAACACTACAAGATCCGAGATACAAACGGTAATATCGACTGGGATGGATTAAATCCTATTATTGAGGACTGTAGACTGTGTATGTTTGAATGTGTTAATATATATGTGATAAACTAAAAATATTATTTATTTATTTATTTATTTATTTATTTATTTATTTATTTATTTATTTATTTATTTATTTATTTATTTATTTATTTATTTATTTATTTATTTATTTATTTATTTGAAGTAGCCTATCCATTCATTCACCACTCTTTATACCCCAATCTACTTTCATCAACGAACATATGCACAGCTAACCAGTATATTTTTGTAACGTGCTGCGGGTAAGTATTATTTATGTTCCAGTTACATGTCAGGAAAATGTTGTCACTATATATCAGGTAAGTGTTAACCTCCCTTGTTAGGTAGCCGGTAAGTAGCGCTAAACAGTATTCGGTTTTAAACACAAGAGTGTAGTCTCCGTTTAATATCAACAATATTTTAGGCTACTGTGAGTCTCTAGAGTTCAAATCTATAAGCTCTAAATTTCAAATAAAAATTGAGTGTTCCAGACACTAAAAAACGAACAGCGCGTTACGCGTCAGCACAGGCACCATCTTCTTCCGTGTTCAGCTAAAATCTCCCTCAAGTCGCTCTAGAACGGAAGACCCACATGAATAATGAACATGCAGTAAGCATTTATACCATCTCCCCAATCCCACGTGCAGCTGCTATCTTGTTTCTAGTTCAGCTATGAGCCCCCGGAGTTACCTTCCGATATTACGCCCCAATGAATAACGTATACGTATTAAGCCTTATAGCCGCCAACTTGTTCAAATTTCAGCTTCAAGTTCTGAGAGTTTTAGTTAGGTCAACGCATGGTCAGCGTAACGTTAGGTCTGCAGTTAGCCCGGGTACCGAACTGGATGTCTTTTAGGTTCAGCATCTACTTTTATGCCGTTAACCCCTGTGCTGAACTTTGAGTCTCTTGGCTTAAAGGTTGTACTCTTAGGCTTCCAAATATGTTCTGTACGTTTAACGCGCTTGGGCCTTGAGTCGAACTCGGGATCTGCGAGGTTCATTCTAGACACGTTATGCCTCTTAGGTTAAGCTCCCCCCTCTTAACAATAATCACTTTGGCTGTTACGGTAAGCGTGCACTTTTTGGTATCGATCTTTGGTCTTAGGCCATTAAGCCTAGGGTCTGTCCGCCTCCGTAGCGTAACGGTTAGTCCTCGAGGTCCCGGGTTCGATTCCCGGTACTGCCAGAAATTCAAGAATGGCAGGAGGGCTGGTATGTGGTTGAAATGGCACATGCAGCTCACCTCCAATGGGGGTGTGCCTGAAAAGAGCTGCACCACCTCGGGATGAGGACACGAGTTTACTTACTAGCCTAGGGTCAAACCCGAGGTCTCTAAGGTTAAGCGTGGACACGTAGCCAGAGTAAGCTCATATAAGGTCTAGTGAGGTCTTGTGAGGTTAAGCATGTACTCCAAGTCAGCACAGCCAATGCGGTGTAGGCATCGTTCACGTGGCCGGAGATGGAGTTGGCGGCAGAAGACCCAACTTTACTCTATTGTCTGTCTTCCATATTTCAAGTTCGTCAAACGTGGCTGACAAATTCATCACGCTACGTTGTTATTACCAATCCCATCAAATTTGTTCAAACGTGAACTTTTCTACTCGTTAGTGAGAAGAAACATATCTTACGAAATAAATTTACGTTGGGCCGTTTAGCTTATAAACATAACCTCTGCAATGGCACGACAGATTTAAAATATAATCTTAGGAATTTAAAATGAAGGAGCCGAAATAAATTGAAACCTGTAGTGAGTTTTTGCATTTGCATCTATATTAATGAACATTCAGTGTTTCTTGATATTTTAAGCCAATGACTACCGTTGTAAGTTATAAATTACGGCTGAGCAGTCCGCATATGACGAACTTACTGATTTGGACCAGAGAGCCTTCTTCGCGAGGGAAACAGGATATCCAGAAAACGATGGAGGAAGAGAACGTCGAGGACCTTCTCTCTTTGTAGGACTAGGAGTGCTGGCTGATGGCTTGCCTGATGGTGCGCTAGGAGGTCCCATTGCTAGGAGAGGCCGGTGACCCTGAGAAGACGGCAATGACGCTCCTTCACACGAGATGTGAGTACCTCACTTTCGCGAAAGCGACGGAGAACTACCAATGTGCTCACGTGTGCACTCGACACTCACAAGCTCACATCCACACGTCGATGAACCTCGACATTGGAAATCCTATGTACGGGAGAACAGTCAAACGGTACATATTTTGCATCAGTTAATGGCCACCGTAAGTCGAGATGAACAGCTTGTCAGCGACACGCCGCTTAAACCTCCTGTGTAATGTTCTTTATAACGTCATTGTCAAAAGCTTATATTAAATCCCTGTGCAGGATAAATTCTTTACAGGAGTTCAGGGACTTCTGCATCTTCATGTTTATTGTCACATTCCCGAACTTACTGGCCTCAAGTTCCAGGAAGCACGCTCCCGTCACGTATCTTGCGCATGTTTTCCACTTTACCACGAACACTGACCATCTACGCTGGTCAGTTTCACCGACTAGTGCTATAGAGTATATTGTTTACTTTATCGAGGAGCCGATGACCTAGATGTTAGGTCTCTTTATACAACAAGCATCATCAAGATCAGACTTTTCTTCGCCTTCTGAGACACCATTCTGTGGGTGCTACCTTACAAATATAGTTTAAGAGAGTTCCATTTTTGGGTCCACGAGCAGCAAGGGAGAACTGAAAAGCCCTGCATTTCCAGGTCTGGCGGCCGCTAGGGACTATTCTCCCAGTTGGGATTCACCACTTCACCGTAACCCAAAGCTCGTGATTTGGGATGTTGAGACCTACACACGCACGCACACACACACATACACACACACACGCACGCACTACCCGAGGCAGATAGCCAGGTTAGGCAGTAAGAGAAATTAAATCTAAAGGGCTTAGGATAGAAAAGGAAGAAGTAGAAATTAAGAAAAAGAGCCCAGGGAAGTCTCAGACAATTCAGTGGCAACTTGTACTCCGAAGCCAACCCACCATGGGGAACCAAGAGTTAACACATCTGCTTGGAGTGGTCGTGATCACTGTTTTAAGAACATTGGTGGTGATTACTGTTTTGATTCATGTCCAAAACAATGGGAAAACATTCGTCGTAAGTCGGGTAGCACTACCTCCTCTCTAGGAGGTGGCGCCATGCAGATCATTTTCCATGCGCGCACTCAACCCCGGGGCCGAACTAAACTTTTGCAACCCCTCTGGACCAAAATTTCTTTGTGCCCTCCCACCTCCTTAAACTTGACCGGGCGAGTTAGCCGTGCGTTTAGGGTCGCGGGAGATACTGATTTCGAACCCCACTGTCGGCAGCCCTGAAGATGGTTTTGCGTGACTTCCCATTTTCACATCAGGCAAATACAGGGGCTGTACCTGAATTAAAGCCACGGCCAATTCTTTCCCAAACGTAGGCCTTTCCTACCCCATCGTCGCCATAAAACCCATTTGTGTTGATGCGACGTAAAACACATAATAACTTGACAAGGCAAAATTGCTATTAATATATTAAAAGAGTTTACTAAGAACAGATTTGGCAAATCGGTCCGTCCGTTCTATCGGGCCCATTTGCTTCATTATTGTTTTATTCTCTCCGGAGTTACTTGCCGGATAATCGTGAGACGTTGATAGGTTTCTAATATCAACCAATTTTGAGTGATCATAAAACCAAATCATTAAATGATCACTCCAGTAACTGCAGGGGGAGACTTACCCTAACCCGCAATGCACTCTGCACTCAGCAGGTTGCTAAGCGACTAGCACTTTCATTAATATTTTGATATGAGATTTTAATCCTCAGTAATGTCATTGCATGCAGCCAGAGAGTGTACACTTGCTCTCATCACGGACCAGCGTGCGTGCAAGTCTGTGCAGCCAGAGAGTGTACACTTCCTCTCATCACGGACCAGCGTGCGTGCAAGTCTGTGCAGCTAGAGAGTGTACACTTCCTCTCATCACGGACCAGCGTGCGTGCAAGTCTGTGCAGCTAGAGAGTGTACACTTCCTCTCATCACGGACCAGCGTGCGTGCAAGTCAGGGCAGCCAGAGAGTATACACTTCCTCTCATCACGGACCAGCGTGCGTGCAAGTCTGTCCAGCTAGAGAGTGTACACTTCCTCTCATCACGGACCAGCGTGCGTGCAAGTCAGGGCAGCCAGAGAGTATACACTTCCTCTCATCACGGACCAGCGTGCGTGCAAGTCTGTGCAGCCAGAGAGTGTACACTTCCTCTCATCACGGACCAGCGTGCGTGCAAGTCAGGGCAGCCAGAGAGTATACACTTCCTCTCATCACGGACCAGCGTGCGTGCAAGTCTGTGCAGCTAGAGAGTGTACACTTCCTCTCATCACGGACCAGCGTGCGTGCAAGTCAGGGCAGCCAGAGAGTGTACACTTCCTCTCATCACGGACCAGCGTGCGTGCAAGTCTGTGCAGCCAGAGAGTGTACACTTCCTCTCATCACGGACCAGCGTGCGTGCAAGTCTGTCCAGCTAGAGAGTATACACTTCCTCTCATCACGGACCAGCGTGCGTGCAAGTCTGTGCAGCCAGAGAGTGTACACTTCCTCTCATCACGGACCAGCGTGCGTGCAAGTCTGTGCAGCCAGAGAGTGTACACTTCCTCTCATCACGGACCAGCGTGCGTGCAAGTCTGTGCAGCCAGAGAGTGTACACTTCCTCTCATCACGGACAAGCGTGCGTGCAAGTCTGTGCAGCCAGAGAGTGTACACTTCCTCTCATCACGGACCAGCGTGCGTGCAAGTCTGTGCAGCCAGAGAGTATACACTTCCTCTCATCACGGACCAGCGTGCGTGCAAGTCAGGGCAGCCAGAGAGTATACACTTCCTCTCATCACGGACCAGCGTGCGTGCAAGTCAGGGCAGCCAGAGAGTGTACACTTCCTCTCATCACGGACCAGCGTGCGTGCAAGTCTGTGCAGCCAGAGAGTGTACACTTCCTCTCATCACGGACCAGCGTGCGTGCAAGTCTGTGCAGCTAGAGAGTGTACACTTCCTCTCATCACGGACCAGCGTGCGTGCAAGTCTGTGCAGCTAGAGAGTGTACACTTCCTCTCATCACGGACCAGCGTGCGTGCAAGTCAGGGCAGCCAGAGAGTATACACTTCCTCTCATCACGGACCAGCGTGCGTGCAAGTCTGTCCAGCTAGAGAGTGTACACTTCCTCTCATCACGGACCAGCGTGCGTGCAAGTCAGGGCAGCCAGAGAGTATACACTTCCTCTCATCACGGACCAGCGTGCGTGCAAGTCTGTGCAGCCAGAGAGTGTACACTTCCTCTCATCACGGACCAGCGTGCGTGCAAGTCTGTGCAGCCAGAGAGTATACACTTCCTCTCATCACGGACCAGCGTGCGTGCAAGTCAGGGCAGCCAGAGAGTATACACTTCCTCTCATCACGGACCAGCGTGCGTGCAAGTCAGGGCAGCCAGAGAGTGTACACTTCCTCTCATCACGGACCAGCGTGCGTGCAAGTCTGTGCAGCCAGAGAGTGTACACTTCCTCTCATCACGGACCAGCGTGCGTGCAAGTCTGTGCAGCTAGAGAGTGTACACTTCCTCTCATCACGGACCAGCGTGCGTGCAAGTCTGTGCAGCTAGAGAGTGTACACTTCCTCTCATCACGGACCAGCGTGCGTGCAAGTCAGGGCAGCCAGAGAGTATACACTTCCTCTCATCACGGACCAGCGTGCGTGCAAGTCAGGGCAGCTAGAGAGTATACACTTCCTCTCATCACGGACCAGCGTGCGTGCAAGTCAGGGCAGCCAGAGAGTATACACTTCCTCTCATCACGGACCAGCGTGCGTGCAAGTCTGTGCAGCCAGAGAGTGTACACTTCCTCTCATCACGGACCAGCGTGCGTGCAAGTCTGTCCAGCTAGAGAGTGTACACTTCCTCTCATCACGGACCAGCGTGCGTGCAAGTCAGGGCAGCCAGAGAGTATACACTTCCTCTCATCACGGACCAGCGTGCGTGCAAGTCAGGGCAGCCAGAGAGTATACACTTCCTCTCATCACGGAAGAGTACTGTTCCCTGCTAGACAGTTCTGCTTGGACCAGCGTGCGTGCAAGTCAGGGCACCCAGAGAGTATACACTTCCTCTCATCACGGACCAGCGTGCGTGCAAGTCATGGCAGCTAGAGAGCTCTCAAACTGTGTGTACGGTCTAACGAGTCTGTTATTACTTGTGTATGACTACCTGACAAACTCTTGACAGTGGTGACAGATTGGGTTGTTCAAGACATCAATGTGTTCATAGTTAAAATATCATGATAGTGGAAAGGAAGAACACGATTGTGATCAAATTCATCGAAAGAGACACGCCCCGACCAGCCCAATACCGGTACCAAGTGCATGACTGGATTTTTGACACTTTGCATCTACATGAAAGTGACATCGAGATGTTCCAACTTAATCCTATATCGCGGCAAGTTTACATAAAAAGCAAGAAGCAGGAGACAACTGAAAGACTGCTACAGGATTATACAGGTGAGTACTTCTTCTTACACAGTAATGGATTCCGTAGCAAAGTGAATATTGATTCTGCGGGTCTTGGTACAAAGTTGGTGCGAATTTTTAATCTTCCGATGGAGGTACCACATAGAATAACTATAGAACAAGTTAGTAAATATGGGTCCATTTTTTCGATTCAGGATGAAACATGGAGTTCATGTTTCTGGTACATGGTTCTTAATGGTGAACGAGCAATTTGATTAATGTTAAAGCAACATATATCGTCTTACTTAGATATTGGTGGGCATAAAGCCCCGATCAGTTACGAAAATCAGCCTACTACTTGTTTGTCTTGTAATGCAGTGGGCCACTTGCGGGGTCAATGCCCATGACGTAAACAACCTGTCAAGCTAACCGAACAACCTGCTAGTCCCACCTGCGCGACCTTGGCGAGTGGGAAACTGCCGACACAGCGCATTCCACTGCAAGTTATGCAGTTGACTCCTGAAAACAACTCACACAGTTCGTCACCTAGTAAATTACACGAAGCTACACAGAAAAAACAAAATGATCACCTGAACACTATGCCGGCCACTTTTGCGACGCACAGGGAGACAGAGATGTTACGTCAACAGGTGGGGGATCAGATAATTCAGAACGACAATTGTGATAATAATTAAATACCGCAACCGGGAAGGCTACCTACGATCGAGACAGATGCGTTATTGCCAGCACAGCTTCCACAACAAACAAATCATGATCAGTTACAGACTCCAATAAATCAGAATATGGAAACAGAGGGCGGATATGTATTGACACCACCAACATCCGTCAAAGACAGAAACAAATAGGGAAGAGCACAATATTTCACCGACCTTCGAAAACGAGAGACGCCCGTCGGTAGAAGAAATGGAAATTACGGAAACAAAAGTACCTCAAGTTAGCCACAGGGTTCCTAGGTTAAAGCGGCCGGTAGATGACACTAACGTTATCAAACATGCTCCGAAGAAATAACTTCAGCACTCGTCTCCATATCCAAACAAATCATTATATTTGGCGCTGTGTTATTTTCCTTCACCAGTCTATTTCTTCATTCCGTAGCATCAGTTAATGTAAATTGCCTGAGAAGTCATGGCAAGCGGGTACCATTACAAGGATTTATTAGAGATTATGACATCGATATCCTTTTCCTACAAGAAGTTAACATCTTTACTTTGCCTTACCTTGGGAACAATTACCAACATATTGCCAATCCTGGGGAAGACTCGAGAGTTACTGCAATTATATACGGATCTGGATTACACATTAAACTTTGTAAAACACACCCTAGTGGGAGGATCACATCGATATTAACAGAAGATAACACATTGTACATAAACATCTACCTGCATCCTGGAACACATCGTCGTCACGAGCGACATGAATTTCTGACCACACAACTACCATTCTGTTTACGACATAACTACAAAGACTTAATTTTCGGTGGAGATTTTAATTGTGCTTTACTCTCAAAAGACCGGAGAGGAGAATTCAACCCTCCTCCAGCGCTTGAAAGGACATGTCAAGCCTAAGAGCTTCGTGATGGATGGGAAAGTAAACAATGCAATTTCTTACAATTTACATTTTCCGCGGAGCATCGGCTTCTAGAATTGATAGCTTTTACGTAAACAGAGACCTTGCACCGCATGCACATAACATCAGTATTAAAATAATACCCTTCAGTGATCATCACGCTATCCTACTGTGCCAGCCATACCGGCAATAACTAGCACAAGTTAACAAGCAAAAAAATTAAACCAATAAAGAGAAAATTTAAATTGGAAGCAAAATACTTACCCTCAAGAACACCGACTGGACCATTTGACAGAGGCAACACAGAACGTTACTAGCGGTTTTCGCAGTGGTAAATGTTAGAGAATGTGAAAGAAACACCCAAAAATCTTATTTGAACGAATTGAAAGTTTAATTAATAATCTTTGTAAGAACTTTACAATTTCTTGAAAGAATACCTTTTTCAATCTTCCTTAAATGTACGGTGCACCGTCTAAATCAAATTTAAGTTTAAAAGTTAGAAATTAAATTAAATAAGAATGGATTAAATCAAAATGTTTTCCACTGAGAAGAGGGACGCCCTCAAAATTAAAGATAACATTAACATAAAGAATAAAACAATTAAGAGAAAAATTATTTCCTGGGAGAAAGCCCCTAAAATAAACAGTTTTCCAACAGGTTAATTTTCGAAGTATTACAGGTTTTCTTCTCCTTTAATTAATTATCAGACAAAATAATGAGAAGCCACGGATTCTCCCGAAGAAACCAGAACACAAGGCGAAGCCGGAAAAGAGTAAGACAGGGAAAAGGTACTAGTTCAAAACCCGAAATAAACACGAAGGTTAAGTCAAACAGGTCACCAACAGGACCCAAAAATTCACCGCACATCACAAGGATGCCAAGTACCACAAAACTTGGGGGACAACCTTCGCAATTAATTCATCAAACCCCGAAGAAATAGGGTAAAACACATAAACACCAGAAACACGGGTTAAATCGACACAAGCACGAATATCTTTAATACAGAGCGAAAGCACTCCAAGTTAAAAAAAAAAACAAGGGGAAAAGGGATCAGATCAAACATGAGGCAACTGCCAAATTACAACTTCAATCACCTCCTTCTCTCTTTTAAAAAAAATAATCATCAACATCATACCAACAACACATCACAAAGGGCAACGGTTGCTATAGAAACAAACAAGAGCAACAGCCAAACAATACCTTTTTAAATATATAGAATAAATAAGCATTCGGAAAGGGTGAATAGGAGAATGGAAATTAATGAATAAGAAGATTCGGGTTTCCTGAGAAAATCGCGTGGTCTCAATTTTACAGCAAACGACTACCCGTTAGTAAATTTACCTCTCTTCAAATTAACAAATTCTTTACATGATGCAAAAAATTAAGATTTACAAAGAAGTTGTTTCTCGCAGAATAATGCAGAGATAAACAGGTTTTGATAGAGTTCTTCCCGCAATACGGAGTTTGAAAAGGTGCAGTAAATACACCAAACACTTTTCACTTTACCAAATTTCCAAGTCCATTCGATCGAAAATCAATCAGATAAGTTTTTCGTAGGACAGAATAATATCCGCAAACATAATTAAGATTTTGAGACGAGGCAATCCAACTCCAGGAAAAGGAAAATAATAATATCTTGAAGTAGATAACTTACATTTTGCCCTTGAGTAGAATCTAACGCATGGCGTCAAATGGGATGTTGATTACTTACAAATCCATAGAGATAAAACTAGGTAGAATAAGCAGCGGACGTCCATTCCAGATAAGAATATAAGATTAATAAACTCTTCAGGGCGTTAGCCCTGATCCTTCACACGCTATCCAGGCATGCTGAGATAAATACACGTTCTTCTGAGAAGCCACCACATCAAGCTTCCAACACTCATGGCGGGCGACAATCAACTCGCCTCAGGCCAATAAGCAACGCGAAGCAGAGCCCGGCTGGACAGCAAACGAGCCCCGGGAGACAGACTCGCTTCAGAATCGGTCCAACACCGGACCAGATAACAAGAATAGGAGCAGAATACGTCGTATATGGACGATAGAGCACAATTCCGCAGACGGAGTAGATGCAATTAAACTTAGCGACGTAAGTCGCACAGAAAATAAAATTAAAAGGGTAGACATAAAATTCTAAAGTGAAACAAATTTCAAAGGTGAGTCACCTAGGCCTAAAATGTAGTAGGGAAAGGCTAAAATCGTGTGCCAACCGGCACACTACTGAAGATTCGTACCACTAGGAGAAAACCTGTTATCGGGAAGGAATATTGCTTGATGACGAGCAAGTGAAAGAGATGTGGTCAAATATGCTCAGTCGTCTCACCCAACACGGACCAGATGGAAAACTCTGCACTCCTACTACTCTATACTAACTGACCTTCTGGTGCGTCAACAAGCAAGTTACAACGTAAACAGTCGCATAGCCGCAGTTAAACGAAGAATAACAGGCATTCAGGAGAACATCCTACACGGTTCCTTAGTTCGTTCGTGATCTAATTCACCCTTAGCAGAATAAAAAGCTCAGCTTTATCATGTAAATCATGAAAAAAGAAATGGGGAGAGCAAAATATTATCTTCTCTTCACACAGATGACATCAGACGACTCTTATCTACTGAAGACTGTCTAAATGAAACTGAGAAATACTTTACAGAAAGATTCCGGGACTGTGAGAAATCCCCGCTAGATCAAACAACCATTCTGCCTTTCGACGAACAACAACTCATTGGTAATGACAGCTTTTCCGTCCAATTGAAGAAGTTGAACTATTGGATGCCCTATGAATGGCCAGTAACAGATCAGCTCCAGGCCCTCATGGTCTGACTTATTGTTTCTGCAAAAAGTACTGGAACATCATGAAAACAACGCTTTTAACACTGATGCAAATATTGTTCGCTAATCTACAAGACTGCACAGGCGTTAATGAAGGAATTATAATCCTTATACCCAAAGACTCCTCACCACGAACTGTATCGCATTTCAGCCCTATAATACTCCTCAACACCGATTACAAACTCTTCATGAAAACACTGGCAAAAATAATACGACTTTACTTTAACAACATCATCAAAGTAGGGCAAGCATGTGTTATTCCCGACGGGAAAAATAACCCACATCCTACAAGCAGTGGGAAATGCAGTGTTACACTTTGAAGGAGAACCAACCGAAATGGGCGCGATACTAAACCTGCACTTCCGAAAAGCTTTCGACAGTGTGCATCATGGGTACTTGTTAGCAGTGCTGTAACGTTTGGGTCTCCCAACCGCAATATGCACTCTCATTCGAACCCTTTATAGTTCGGCGCTTTCTCGAATACTTCATAACGGACACTTTTCCAGACCAATTCCAATTAAAACATTGGTACGACAAGGATGTCCCGTATCAAGGACTCGTTTTGCTTTATGTATTGAGCCCTTTATTTGGGAAGTCTACTTTCTAATGTGCACGATTCCCAAACCTCAGAGTCTGTTCACGGATGCACCCTATGCTGATGACGTCACTATATTACTGCAGACACCAACCGTTGCCTCACAGATAAAGAGCATAATAACAACTTACGAGAAAGCCTCTAATGCCCGAGTCAGTTAAAAATCCGACATATTACCTCTTGGTAGCTGGTCACAAGGGATGGCAATAGCGTCCATGCCTATTCAAGATATTGACATAAACGGGACAACCATAGTTTCAAGGGTACCCGCCACATTGTCAATCAGTTTGAGTCGAAACCAGAACATCATCCAAAAGGTGTGGCATATAAACTTGTTTGACTTATCTAAATTGTGGTATGTGACACAAATTCTACCCATACCAGTAAAATTAAGTCATAGAGTTAAACTATGTATTAGCTATTATTTATGGCAAGGATATATGTTTCCCTTAGCAAGATCACAAGTGAGAAAATCAGTAGCGAAACGAGGACTGGGTATCATAGCAGTCGGCGAAAAATGCCAAGCGCTTTTAATGCGAGAGTTAATGATTGCAAAGACAGGAGTAGGAACTGCCAATAACACTTATTTTTGGAGTACACGTCAGCAAAACACAAAGTACTTAGTGCCGACACGATGTTTTAGAAGAGCGCTACAAGCGATAGATACGATACGAGTGACAGGAAACAACGTTCCTCCTACAAGAGTAATACACGATTATCTACCAGAGGAGAAAGAAACACGACCACAGATCACGAGAAGTACTCAAATAGGAAATGGAATGAAATGTGGAGAAATTTCAAAGATCCTCATATACCAACTGACTGGAAAGGAGCCGCATATAAAGCTATAAACGAAATTATTCCAACAGAAGATAAAAAATTACGCCACAACATCACCCAGTCCCCACTGTGTAAAAAATGTCTGGAGGTGGATGCACAGAGGCATAAACTTACTACCTGTAGAAGAGTCAAACTTGTCTGGAAATCCTACGACAGATGACAGGATCAGCTAATCATAATGCAGCTTACAGAGCAGCTTTAGAGCTCGATTTCGGTACCCTGCACTTGAAATTTTCGCAAACCTGGCTTGTCATTGTGTATCTTTATTATGTCCAGAAAAACGAACAGTGCTCCCTGAACATGTTCATCCGACTTCTAAAAGATGCCAAACCACAATTACTGAAACGTGTGCCACCGAGAGAGAAACATCACGTTAAGGAACTCGAGTGTGTTTCATTATAACAGTGAAATGGTCGTGCAGTGTTTTTCACTCAATGTGTTTTGTGCCAATGGTTTTTCTTCTTTTCCTTTTTTCTCAGTTGAAATGACTATTCCCTAGAACAAGAAGATACGAGAGAAAATGTAATATTTGTTTCAACGACAGAAGGACTTGTGACAAGTGAACATTATCGTGTAATAAGAAATACGAGTCCTGGGGTCCAAATTTACCAAGCTCTCGATGCAATGTATGTGGATTACTACAATGTAACGATCACAATTTTAATTTCAGATCTTAATTACGAGTAAAATTACTAATAAAGTAAACTTTACATGAAATTCAATAACTTACCATTATGGAATTGAGCTATTAATAAATGTAGTGTTCGTGCTCCTTACAAAGAATGGACGACAGAGCGCGCATGTAAAACAAAAGTGACAATAGAATGCAATACTCCACACAGGATGAAATGATCCCTTTTAACCCTTGTAAGGTTTTAGAAGTTGTGTGATATCTTATGGAACTCGTGTCGGAGTATCTTAAAAGACACCAGCACTGTCCATTGCAGCGTGCAGTAGATCGCAGTTATAAGTAAACAAACGATATTGAATGTTCACAGGCCGCGTCTTGGAGCAATGAAGTCATGTCTAGAGAAAATAAGGGATTCACTGTGCGTCAGAAAAGACCAAAGTGATATCGGACAGGGAAAGTGGAAATATTATATGACCCAGCTCGTGACTCCACGGTTGCCATTCTGCTCTAAAACCCATTGGCTTGGCTGTAATACGAAGCTCATCCTTTTTAAAAGTAGTAAAAAACAACAAGACCGAACGGAATCACTTTGAACGCGGTGTGCTTGGGGGTCGTAACAAGGGACTTGAAGGGGCGCTTAACTCTATGTATCCACCAAGTTATCCGATTAGTTATGCGACATATTGAACTCATAGGGGACAGTTGTGCAACAAATCGTCCATCTCTGAATCACATGATATTAAGTAGGAAAAGGAAGAGGTAGCCTCTCCTTGGCTCTCCGCTCGGTGACCACAGAACTCGTAGTTGAGTCTGACACACTATCCAGTTATTTGTGTGAGCCTCCTAACTTTCGTCTTCACTCTCCGACCTTCCTTGGTCAACTCCTCATCTTTTCCGACTCTGACGCTATTAGGTTTGTGTCTTCCCTTCCTTTTGTCGATAGCTTCATTGTCCTCTGATTGGTGTTAAGAGAGGAAGGTCGTCATCAGTTCTGCAATAATCTGTCCCCGATTCCCTGGTGCTCGGCCATGAGCATAACTCTCTCTTCTTCTCGTTCTACTGATTCTGAAAGTCTGGTGCTCACAGCCCAGCCATTACCTGTGACTGATCCACGAAGTACCTTCCTTCTATCTCCTTTGCTCATGGATTGGTGTTCGCTAGAGGACCTCTTTTCAAATTCCCTTTATTAAGTTCATGATCCGAGCGAGTGTTTCCATTATTCGTGTCAGAAGTGCTTACAGTCGAGTAATATAACACGAAAATAATCAATGTGGACCATTACGGGGTTTAGATGTTCATCATATCCTAAGTGGTTAAAACAAGCAATTGTCGTAGCTGCTCAATGTCCGCTGTGCTATGAATATCTTGTTATTGCTTTCATTGTGATGTATGACTGCTACTTTCAAGAGATGAGCAGCTCGTGTGTAAAAATGTACGAGAGTTGCAGTTTCTTCAACTGTTGTTACATGAACATATCTGGAGATACTTGGTAGTTCTTATTCCTCTCACGATAAAAACAGATCTACACACTTCTCTTATGTACTTTCTCATTACAGATACCGTAATATGAGCTACATTAAGAAGAACAATCACACCCGCGGTGTACAACTGTTTATTACCAACGCCTTTCTTATGACAACCCTGAGGATATTATCTAAAATACCTGTTTGCTCTTGTAACAGCTAAACGTGTAGAGTAAAGTTACAAATTCGTCCAGTGTCAAATTACGAAGAATAAAATGCAGTTTTAGTGTCTAGGGACACCTGTGTTGCCCGTTAGGCACGCGTATTAAAGCGCCTAACACTTGGATATAACTCATTGTTCGTCCGAGGGAGGTAGAAATATCCTGAATTTACACCAGTCACCTGTCTTCACAGAATTGAGACTCACACGTACTGTAAGACATCTATGTGACGAGGGCAGCATAGCCGAGGTTACCAACATGTCCTTGATTCTCCTGGATGGGTGTGGGTTCGAGAAACGTGAGAAAATAGATTTCATTTTCTGGAGCTGCACATCACCCAGAGGTTCACTCAGCCTGAGTACCAGGTTAATTCATGGGCCCAAAGTCATTTCGTTCTTCCTCGTAGCTGTACTAAGGAATGCACCCTGCGTTTTGTTAATATACAATTGATTTAACGCATTACGCAAATGCAGAGACTCAACACTGGTGAAGTGCAATTGGCATTGTTCATTTCTTTGCGCTACAATGTTTACGTTTCCATGGAACTTCCGGTAAGTTGTACGTTCCTAGTAATGGCTAGACTTGATAACGTTACTGAGAATTCCTCGTTCTACTGCTAGTAGTTATCAGAACGAACTGAGTCCTCTCATCTCAGGAGTCAGTTCCTGTAGTGGACAGCAAAGTTCTCCTGACATAAGTCAAGCTGAGCAGTTGGCACTAACTGAGTCGGTCATCTGGAAAAGGGGCACGTCCAAAATATTGCATTTAACAGAAGAGACACAAAATGGAATGAACGAACAAAATGATCGAATTTGCATATAACTACAGTAGTAAAAGGCGATTTATTCATATAATACAGAGTTCAGATTCCATCCCTGAAGGTAAGAAACATCAAATTTTGTTTCCTGGATGCGTAGAGTTTTCCAAGTGAACTGAATACTTTTTTTTGAAAATATAAACGAAATTCTCATCCTTGTCCTTTAATTTTGTTTTTAATTCGAGTTTACCATTACAATGTCTCCTTTCAATCAACCTATAACATTTAGAAATCAGAGAATTATGAAGTGATCCCAAACAACGCACACATTATAGTTTTGACCAAAAATATCAGTAATCACGTTCATTCCGTCTTAAAGGATATTATATTTTTCAATGCGGTTGATGTTCCCTCATCCAGAACTGACCTTGTAACCACTGTAATGATGTAATGAATATATTTTAGTCCCTTACCGTAGGTTAAGGATAGAAAACAAGAACAGCAAGTACCGTAGCTTCTCTGTAAGAGGATCAAAATTGTTCTTCATGCAGAGCTTCCTGCTGAGTTATTGGACAGTTGTTGACATTGCCATGGTAGAAACTGGCATATTATCACCAATATACCGTATAAGTTTACTTATGTCGTTGACCTTCTTAATATTAATGGGACTTAGTCTATACTGAGAGAACTAATGGAGAATAACGTAAGATAATTCAAATATTACAAGAAAATTAATCTCCACACTTGACAACTGTTTTGACAACACCAAGTATGTCATATTTTTATAAGAATGGAAGTGTAGATATCACAATTACACCTCCTGTCAGGGCACACTTACATTCGTTGAATTCGTCTATATCAGAAAGTGTACTTTCAGCTTCAGCAGTGGTCTTCAACTTCAAACAATGTGTGAATCAGCGGTAAAGACATCCTTGTGCTTTGCCTTGGAAATCGGGAGTGCAGTGTTGTAAAAATATTCGGATGTAGTTTATTCAATAGAAACGGGTTTGTGTCATCATTCAGTGTGCATATTCTGATTTCAGCTGAACTGAAGGATTCACCTGGTGAAGAGAAATTTCAGTTTTGATCTCTTGTTCTTCTTCATCCTTGGCTAGATACAATTTCATTTGTAGAGTTCCACACTTGCGACATGTTTGAAGGATATTCCCTAGTATATAGAGTGCGACTCACATGGAGTACATAGTGTTCTTCTTGTGTAATGAGAACGAACCTCAGCCACACATCGCATCACCACGTGAAAATGAAGACATTTCTCAGCTGACGATGTAGGGTTCCCATACTGCGAAAACCATAATAGTAGGCAATTTCCTCAATTGTGCCGAGAGTTGAGGGGCTAACGTGTTATATTGTGAGCACTGGAGAGCTCTGTCAAACTACAAAGACAAATTTCGAAAGTCACTAAAATCGCTTAGTTCGTTACGCGTTTTCTTTTTTATTCAAATCCTAGCCGAAATAGTATTTCTGTAATACGTTTCTTGGTTCAATACCCTCAGGGATCTTTGATTTGTTGAAAAATATCCGCACCGTAGGCTTAAGTGAAACTCTGCATAGACTCACATTAGTGCTCGTAGTGGTAGACAAAGGCAAACTGCTCATCTACTCGACCGGGTAACGATGATTAAACAAAGTGTTGCAGTTTTATGAATAAATATAGAATATATTCTCATAGTTTATTATATTTTATTTACTTAAAATTCGTAGCTCATATCCGTAGGATACTTCCAGCATTGAGCTGCTTGCCTTAAGGCCTAGAACTGTGGATTTTTCCTCTGTTTTCTTCTTGCTTAATGCCAGATGTAGAAGCACTTGTGTCCATTACTGCCAATGTGTTAACAAAATATCCCATCCACACTCTTACTCATACTACATCTGTCTTAAGATATAAAACGTATGACACAATTCTAAATGTCCCCTTATCAGGATCACCTGTTCAATATCAACATGTGATGTTACAAAATTATTTCAATAATCTTTCTCGTACGTCTTCAAGAAGTCTCTCTTTTCACTTTGATCGACAGTCTCTAAGTGGTTCCATTACTCTGGCTCTAAAGTGGTATAAGATTTTCTCTGTCTACTGTTTCAACCTGCCAGCAGCATTCCTCTGGCGAGAAAACAGATGGAAAACATTAACATCTTCTCCACTTGAGCTTTCTACTTACCCAGGCAGAAAATCTGGATTGTTTCCCTGTTGTCATTCACTTCTTCACCTTCATCTCTGGCCACTGGCTGCAACATGACCATTGTTGTGCTCCTGAGCACGTAAGCCCGTACACTAAGGATGAAACGTTACTCTTCCTCCCCGGTAATGTAAAGATAGTGATTTATTGTTACTTTCTAACTGTTGGGTTTCTATTCAGTGTCGCTAACCATACAGTTTAGGTACCTTCCGATACGACGTCCGGCACGTCGGCAGTACACAGTCATGACTTAGTTGGTGAATTGCCACAATTACGTATTGCCACTGCAGTCACTAGTCTTACATTGGCGGGTATAATTGTAAATCTCTTTGGCTAATGCCAGGTGGCATTTGATAACGTAGTTTTCGACAAACGACGAACGCAGCTCTTTATTCATTTTGGTTTTATATCTTCCAATACTTACGTACAGAATTCAATTAGGGTGTCTAAGGAGCACGAAATGTAATCAAGGACTCCTACGAAATCAAAGCAACGTTACCTCGTTCACAGTTGTCACTCGTAGTGGTACGGTCCTTATGGCAAGAGTTTCACAATTAAGTATGGGAAGTGTTAATTTTAACTTTACTTCTCTGATGAGTTTCTGACAATGGGAATCAGTTGAAATGGAAAATTATTTCGTTATGAACCTAACCTAACCTAACCTAATCTAAACAAGTCTTGTCTCCACTTCGATTCTGTTTGCAGACCCAGCCTTTGTGTATTCTTCCTGACTCACGGCATATGTGTATGCAATATACTTGCTCATGTGTATTATTACAGCGAGGTTACGTTTAGATTTCTATTCTGTTTACTGGGTAACTTCTGCCACCTGGGTGACTGTCCTAAATGATTCCAGTAATGCTGGGTGGTTTGCACACCATTTCCAGAGATGAAATCCTCCACTCTCTAGTAAATTAATAGTTTCAAACTGAAACTGAAGAGCATTCTGTATATTGTCACAGCTGCTTATAGGTCATCAGCATAAAAATCTCTGCGAACAAATTGTGCGTCTCTGGGGAACCTGATTCTTCATCTTCAGCAAGCTTGTTCTGAGATCTGGTGGCTATGAAGGCTGCTGCTGCTGTACCATATGTTACAGTTGTCAGTTCATAGTGGCAGGGTGGGTCCCTACGTGATTCCCTCCAGATAATCCGCTGAACGTTCCCATCATCTGCATGAACCATGACGCGCCGATACATTTCAGCAACATCTGCAGTGAAGGCAAAGGTATGCATTCTAAATCTTAGAACAATAGTGTAAATATCCTCTTGAATTGCTGTTACAACCATTAATATATCATGCAATGAAATACTGTTAGAAGATTTAGCAGGTGCATCATACACAACCCTTGTTTTTGTAGTTGAGCTGGACTATGACATTGACAATAGCTTCCACCTTCATTCCCTGACCTTAACCATATGCCCCATGACCTCATACTCGTGAAGAAGATAACAGTACTCGTGCTTAGTGGGGGCTGCCTACTGAAACGCCGTTCTAGTTGAGTTAGTCTTGACATGGGATGACTGAAGGAGTTTCCCAGAACCTCAGGTTTCTGCTTGAGCGATAAGCGAACTATAAATCCACCTGTAGCTTCCCTTGTGGTATTCTCTGTAAAGTGCCTTTCTGTGGCTCTCTCTTCTCTTGTCATGACTGGGGACATAAGCTCTTCTATTTCCCGGAACTGCTGTAGCTGGGTGTCTAACTTGTCCTCGGACTTCATGAAGCATGTGATTATAGTAAGACATTATTCTCTTCCCTCTGATGGTAGTGTCCAGCAATAATCCATCCTAGTTTAGGGCTTTGAAGAATAGGTTAATCTGGTGATCGAGTCCTGTGAAAGAGTTTCAACAATGAAAATAAATGTTCTGCGCCTATTAACAACTCATTGTCACCTGGCGGGAAGAACATGGGGTCAGCGAGCTTCAAGTCAGTGTGCAAGTTCCCATATTCATACTGAATGTAGAGCTAACACTCTACCCCACCAAGTGCCAAAGTTATGGATAGTGGAAGCCTTTACCTTTCACCATTCCAATGGCCCTCATGGCTTGGAAGGAGATGTTTTTGCTATTTTGCTTTGTAAATATTAGTACTCATGTTTATTATGTTTGTTTATTCATCCTCCCTGCTTTGTAATTCAGTGGCTATTGAAAGACTCTTGATGTTTTAAAATGCAGTATATTTGTTTCTTTTTGCATACTTTTGTTTGTGTTATATTATTACTACATATCCGTTAAAATGTAAGTAAAATAATATTCAGTGTAGTAAATTGTGCTTATCTCTTTCGATTCATTTATTTCTTTGCATATTGTTATTGCTGTGACAACATGACTTCTTTATGATGTATATACAGTATAAACATATCTCCTCCCAAATAGATTTGTTATACAACCCCTGTGGGTGAGGGACGCAGGCGAAGAATACACACACGGTATACCCTGCCTGTTGTAAGTGGCGACTAAAAGGGACGACCAAGGGATGATAATGTTAGAACCATGAAACTACTTGTGATTAGTACCATCATGAGGGGAACACCATGGGTCGCCTTTACTTGCGAGTAGTACCACTATGTTAGGTACACAATAGGTTTAGGACTAGTAGCAACATAAGGTGAGTCTGTATGTGCCCCATTAGGGACTGATCAGTACTACTGTGTGGAACAGCACGGGTCTCGGCGTTGCCTGTGATTAGTGCCCATTATATGAAGAACACCATGGGAATAGCGGCGCCCGTGATAAGTACACCTAGGTGAGGAAAACCATGGGTTTGCGTTTCCTATGAGTAGCGCCATAATGTGAGAAACACCATTGGTCTGCGTTACCTGTGCGAAGTACAATACCTTGAGTAGTACCATAATAGGTGGAACATGGTGAGTTTACGCTGTTTTTGATTAGTACCGCGACATGACAAATACCATTATTTTACTTTAGTAGCGATAAGTATCGTTATGAGGGGCCGTTGACCGGGATTTTGGGTCCCTTTAGACAACAAGCATCCTCGATTCAGGATTGTGCTTTAGAAGCTGTCTCTTGGTCAGTAATACTATCGTTTATGACAGTTTCTGCGTCGGATCCACCGATTGTTTTAAATCCATATCCAGCCATTTATTCTTCATCATCACGTTTTTTATTCTGGTCAGTGGATAATTTTGAACTTTTAAATTGTCATTACATTTTTGTCTCATTTCATACCATTAGGGACTGATGACCTAGATGTTAGGCCACTTTAAACAAGAAGCATCATTACCATCATCAGGTTTTTTATACCTGCACGAATCAGACTGCAGACTAGGGAAGTCTCTTTTATTACGGTACATAATGTTCTTACATATATGTATAACTGAAGAACTGAAGATCCATATACAGCTAAGTATATGGTAGAAATCCAAACTGTGTAATTTTGGAGAGAGTCAGCCCGTGTGGTATTGCGCGTCACAAGGAAGTGTGCAGTTCGATCACATTTCCGTGAGCTTGCTTTCGGGAGGTGGTGGATTCGAAACCCACGGTTGGCAGATCTGAAGTTTGTGTTTTTGCGTGGTTCCCTCATTTTCACTTCAGGCTAATTCCATGGCTGTACCTGTATTAAGGATAATATCGCTTCCTTTCATTTAAGTTCTAGCCCTCTTTCCTATCCCATTCTTGCCTTGCAACCTGTCTTCAATCAGTGTGATTTAAGCTAAAAAACAGGGTGAACAAGAATGTCGCACATGGAGGTCGGCATGAGGTTCCTCGTCGAAATTCACGACAAAAGTTTATTTTGCAAAAGCTAGTCCCACCAATAGGTTTAATAGTAATGCGAGTCAGAGAGGAGGCTCTGTCAATGCTGTAACGACGTGCAGCTCGCATGAAGTCGGCGCTCTGTCGGAGCTGTCTCATTAGCTCATTGAGAGGAAGTAATGCCACAAATGCCGGTTGTGCGGACGCGCCGATGTACGAGTCGCGTTCGTGCCAATTTTTTTCAGTTAATATATCAAATTACATCCAGTGTACACCTCCACTATGCAATACACTATGTACTGTCTTACTTTAACAGTTACCTTTATTTAAACATTCAAACATAACATGAACTTCTTACAGACGTAAACGACCACTTTGTATCGTCCATGGCACAAATAAAGCCAATACGTAGAACATAATAGTGGATATATTAACTTCGTCTCTATCGAATTCGGTACAAGGAAACACAATACAGTACAGTAGGTGGGCAACACTGGATTGCCTATTATGCTACGCACGATAATTCCATAGTGTTTTGTGATGTGCATTCTTATCTTCACAGAGCCGATACGTACACTTACGAGCAAAGTTCACTTCACAGCAGAAGTTCAAGCGACCACCTTACATTTGCAGACACTTCGCCACTCGCTGGAGCATACTTTGCGGGACCCTACGCTACACACCTGCATCCATCATGGGAGATACAGCATGCATGCGAGCTATTAGGTCTTATGCATCCATAGGTGGAGTACTATAAACATGTTCCTTTAAGTGCCCCACAAATAAAAATCTAGTGGATTAAGGTCCGGGGAACGTGGAGGTCAGAATATTGGACCACCACGACCAATCCTTTTCCCTGGAAACGCTTCATTTAGCCAGTTATGCACAGTTATTCCAAGGTGTGGCGGTGCACCATCATGCTGAAACCATAGATGCCGCCGAACACCAAGTGGTAAGTTTTCTAAATCGTCAGGCAAAGTATTGACCAGAAACGTACGATAGCGGGGCGCATTCAACTCGTCCGGCAATAGGTAAGGGTCTAAAAGCACTTCTCCCACGATTCCAGCGCACAGGTTTATGCCAAAGCGTGCCTGAAAGCCACGTTAACGGGTGACATGTTAGTTGTGACCAGACCAATAATGGCTGTTGTGATGGTTGAAAATACCTTCCAGAGTGAAGCTACATTCGTCACTCCATATCATATTCTTTATAAAATGTTCGTTATCTTCAACTTGTCAAAAGCCATTCTCAGAACTGTACTCGTTGAATGCGGTCTTCTGGCCGCTGGCGTTTAGTTAACGTGTAATGATATGGATGCAGTTTTTCGTCATGAAACACGTCAACAACCAGTGTTTAAGATACCTGGAACTGCCTGCAATATCACGGGTACTTTGCCGAGGTGATTGGTGAACGGCTTCAAGAATTTCGTCCTATGTTTGTGGAGTATGTCTAGTGGTTGGACGACCTCTGTCCACTACTTCTGGACGAAGATTACTGGTTTCCCGCAGGCGTTGATCAAGGCGACGAAAAACATTCTTATCGAGATGGGTCTTTGAGGGTACCGTGCTCCATAATCACGAGCAGAAGCAGAAGCTTGGTTATCGGATGCACCCAACACTACGTAAAAGCATATCGACGTATTTGCCGTTTGTGTACTCTATCAGGAAGTCGTCTAACATGCACTTGACAGGACGAGTTATGTTTGTGTACAGCGTGATTAGTCGACTCATGCATTCAGTTGAATGGATCACACTGTCATGTGTTCGACTACTGTCATTTGACAACAGGATGTCATGCCCACAAACGCAGTTACACGACGGGAACTAGGGACCTGACGTCACACACACACAAGGAGAAAGAACCTGACTCAGATTCGAGCCGTAGCTCTATGGTGCATGTGGGGTTGATAACCCAGCAGTCTATTCAGTGAGCTGCGACGGCGGGTACGGTAGAGCAGGATGATGCACGTTTCTCTATTACATTCCGATGCGCTGCAGGATGTGATAGTGTTGCCAGCTTCTCGTTTTCGACTTGTTTTCCAACAGTACCAGATCCGATTTGGCTATAGAAACTTTTGTCTTGCAATGGGATGAGGAATCGCGTGCCGACCTCCAAGTGCGGCATTTTTGTTCACCCTGTATATAAAAATCAGGTAATGTTCTTTGATTCTTTAGTGCCCCTGTAGATTTCCTGGTTTCTCTAATGTGCTAAGCTTGAGATACACCAACTTGCAAACTAAAAATATGTTTAAAATGGCCTCCATCCGCTATTGCTTATTGAAGAAAGAAAAAGAATAGAACAATATTCAAGCAAAGGGAAGGACGTGGTAAGTCCTTGAACTTTCGGAAATTGCAATAAAATGTACAATCTAGATCTCTCTTTCTCTCTCCCTCCCCCTCCCTTTAGGAACACGGTTATAGTAATGCGTACATCAAAATAAAGGCAGGAAATGTTTAAATTTAATTTAATTTTAGCGGCTGCAGGAGAGAATGTATGACATGCTCAGGTTTATGGGTTCGAATCCGGCGGTATTTGAAGGTACTGAAATACGCCAGTCTCATATCTGTGGACCTACTGGTACGTAAAAGGACTCCTGTAGGACGAAATTCTGGCACCTCAGCGTTTGCGGATACCATAGATGTAGTTAGTAGAACTAATAACATTATTATTATTATTATTATTATTATTATTATTATTATTATTATTATTATTATTATTATTATTATTATTATTATGAATTCAGCAGTGAGCTTGAAAGCTGACCAAACTTTTGTTTACATAGCTTGGCACATTAGTTCTCCTATATGTTTCCTGGATAAGCTTCAAGGTATAATCAGCCTGCAAACTGGAAATATGCACAAAATATTTTTTACTAGTTATTGAAGACAGAAAGAACAAGTCGAAAGAAAATCAGCTTGATTTGTTCTGGGTGATATCCGACAAAAGAATAGCGTTACAAAAATGTTGCAAAGTTTGGGCTGGGAAGACTCGGGAGAAAGGAGACGAGCTGCTGGACTAAGTGGTATGCTCCGAGCTGTCGGTGGAGAGATGCCGTGGAATGACATCAGTAGACGAATAAGTTTAAGCGGTGTGTTTAAAAGTAGGAAAAGCTGGAATTCAAGAGGACAAATTGGGGGAAATTTTCGTTTATAGGATGGGGAGTTAGGGATTGGAATAACTTACCAAGGGAAATGTTCAATATATTTCCAATTTCTTTGTGATCGTTTCAAAAATGGCTAGCAAAACAACAGATAGGGAATTTGCCACCTGGGCGACTGCCCTAAATGCAGATCAGCATTGATTGATTGATTGATTGATTGATTGATTGATTGATTGATTGATTGAGGTTCGCGCAAAAGAAAGGAAAGGCACTACGTAATCTCTGGATCTTTCGTAAATCACACTGCAAAGATTTATTAAATGAATTGCATCGTTTAATACACCCCTATTTTCAAGAATATGGTTATAGTAATGCGCATATCAAAATAAGAGCAGAAATGTGTAACACTAATTTGAGTGTGAGTGAGAAAGTGTGATTATTTCGTTAATTCCTCATTGAGCGTGGGAACCGGCTTAATTAATGAATATATTGATTTATTTTATCCTAACTTTTATATTTTACTGCGGTAAGAGAACATTTATTATCGATGCTTACATTCAGGTTAGTTTGCTGTGATTAGGTCTGGTGATTTTAATATGTAACTAGTCATGTTGCAAGCAGTGATCAGCCTTAAAAAAAGAGAATCGGGCGGCGATATTTACCTTTTGGTGTATGACCTTACGTGGCGATTACTATAACTAGGGCGCCTGGCTGAGTCCTCGCCCTTATTTGCATCTGAAGGCTCAGTCCAGTATAATATAAGGGTACTATGTTACATAATCAAGAAGGCAGACCATCCTCGAAGGTCCTAAAGAATGCCTCAAAATTGCCTCCGATACTCCAGGCTTCGTGCTCTTTTTTCAAAATTCAGATAACGAACTGTTTACGGCCCTTTTAGATTCTGGATGTAGTGTATTCATTATTTCGATAGAATGGCATTCGAAGCTGAAGTACGGTTGTAAATTTCCCGAATATGTTTCTTCTGTATAATGTGTTTCGGCTAACTCTTCTCCCCTAGAAATTTTTGAATTTATCTATGCCAAAATTCGTATTTCAAAATTTACGTGGAAATCTAAGTAATGTGTTGCTAAAAATTTGCCATGCCCTGTGATATTAACAGCAGATTTCTTGTCACATTCCTCTATCGTGCTCGATCTTAGAAGTAAATCCTGCACATTCAAATTTGGCAGTAATTTTCATGTACGGTACCTCTTTTGAAATGTAATTCTGTAGCATCATCTATTATTTCGCCTCTCCAGGGTGAGATCTTTGGCATCTACGTGAGGATCAGGCTAGTTGCATTCGTAAATTATGTCAGTCATTTCCTGACGTGTTTTCGGAAATTCTATATGTGACTGACATAACTGAATACAAGATTGAGGTTACGGATTCGATCCCCATAAGATTTCCTCCCTACTGGTTATCTCCGCCGAAAATGGAGGCCCTCAAGGAAATCATCGACCAGATACTGATGGATGGTATCATTGGACACTCCAAGTCGGCGTATTCTTCACCCATTTTTCTGGTGTCGAAACCTCAAGGTGGCTTTAGGAAAGTAATTGAATACAGGGCGTTAAATCGTAAGATTGTTCTACAATCAGGTACCCCTTCCCGACTTGCATTCATGTTTCTCTTGGTTTCGGGAGGCTAAGTTCTTCACCATCTTAGATCTCAACCAAGCCTATAATAAGATACGTCTGGTGGAAGAATCAGAACATATGACTGCCTTCGGTACCACTGGAATCTGTATGAATACAACCGCGTGCCTTTCGTCCTCTCCAAAGGCACGGCGCTTCTTAATCAAAAGATACCTTTTAAAACTTGACCGTCAATCCAGCTTTCCGAAGGCGTTTTAGAGCTTCATCTAGATGAGTTAAGGGTTCTTCAAGGGTCTGAATAAAAATAACATCATCTAGATAATGGTACAGATATTCAAATTTAGTATCGCAGAAGACCCTACCTAGCAGCCTAGTAACAATCTATGTCCTACTTGGGGCATGTTGTGTCACCTGATGGAGTTTCAGTCGATCATTCAAGAACGCATGCAATCCGTAACTTCAGCCCTTGTAAGGATGTTAAGTGGGTTGCTAGATTTCTTTGGGAAATTCGTCCCCAACTTCGGCAATAGGGCGGCACCCCTAAACCGTCTCCGCAGGAAATCTTTCAAGTTTGAATGGGGGCCGTCGCAGCAAGCAGCGTTAGAGGTTGGTTCTGTGTAACACCCCGGTCTCGGGTACGCCAGATTTCTCCAAGAAGTTAATTGTACACACAGACGCCTCTTCATCAGTGGTCATTGCGGTTCTAATTCACTAATCTGAACTAGGAAGGCGGCCAATTGCCTAAACGTCTAGAACATTGTCACCTCAAGAGGCCAAGTACTCTACATACGACGTAGAAGGACTGGCCGTCTTATTCCCCTTAGAAATATTCCAACTTTACCTTGAGCATGTTAAATTTCAATTAGAGACCGACAATCAGGATCTGAGCTCGGTTTTGGTTAGTCCCCGTCGTACCGGTCGAATCGCCCATTGGGCGATTCGGATTTGAGCGTTTCAGTTTGACGAGCGACATCTATTGATCTGAAAATGTAGTCGCATATGGATTAAGCCGAATCTCTTCCGGCGATTCTGATGTTGTTAACTCGAAGGAAAGCCGTTTGCCGGCTATTTCCACACCTCCTACTATAAGTGCTATTCTAACTAAAGCCCCTTATTTATTTCATGATATGGCGAAATACCAACGTGAAGATCCTGCGTTGGTTCCTATTATGGAAACCCTTTCTTCTGGGGAACATGTTGTCCCTTGTTTCGATGAATAGGGTTCTGTGTTGCCTTTCGGGGCACGATCAGAAGATGGAAATTGTGGTTCCAGATGTTCTAGTGCCTATGATTTTCAAGTGTTACCATGAGACCCCATTAGGGGCACATCCAGGCATCTTTAAAATTCGAGAGAAGAGAAGGGAAATATTTATATGGAAGGGTATGGACAGTGAGATTAGGGAACTGGTTAAAGCATGTAAGTCTTGTTTGATTAGCCATTGTGCATCGATTACGCCGGACACTTCTCTCAATATAAAGGGAATGAGAATAAATGTATTATTGTGTGTGTGGATGGTTTTACACAGTTCCCTGGCTGTATCCGACTAGGATTGCCACTGCTCAGTCCACTATTTATTGTCTTAACACTATTATTCCATCTCTTGGACCCCGTCAATATATTGTTTCTGTTAACGCTAAGGCGTTCCCCTCTAATTTATTTCGTAAGTTCTGTTTTGATCTCTCTGTCTCACATGTCACAACGTCTGCGTACCACCCACAGCCATCTCTAGCTGAGCGGGTTAATCATAATCCTCGAAATGCCCTTATTGATTTCCACCAAGAAGATCATTCCCGTTGGGACACTTCCTTAAATTGGATATCATTAGCCTTTAACTCGGCCGTTCATGAGTCCCAAAATTTTTCACCAATTTCTCTTATTTTTAAGTTTGTCCTAAATAAGCCTTGTCAAATGTTCAGTCGATCAACGAGCTTTTGCGAGAGACAATAGATCCAGATAGTGTCCGGTATTTGTGGGAAAAGCTAGAAATAACCTAAAGAGAGTAAAAATGGGGTATGACTGTGGACAAAGACCCACCAATTTAAAAACATAATTAGAGATCAGGTTATGGTAAAATATTTTCTTCCCGCGGGAAATCTTGTCCCAGATTTCATAGACCTTGCATTATACTTGATTTCCTTATTCCTGTCTCCTTTTTGGTGAGTTACCCTAGAAAAGAAAAGATTTTAGGGGTCCACCTGTGTCAAGCAAAACCTTTGTGAAGGCTTTTGTTTTTCATTATAAGCCACCAGGTGATGATGTAGCTGACTTATTTAAATTTCTTTCCTTAGTATCTTATTAGTTAAACTTTTATATAAGCAAGTCAAAATATAGTGGCATTCTGCCCCTGTGGGTTGAGAAATATTGTATGTATGTAAGTTATATCCTTTCACTTTTTGTTTAAATTCGCTTTGCAAACCTTCCCTTCAATGATTTCATTACCATTCTAGCATTAAGGACCCTGCCTCCAAATCTGTGTCAGAAACTCAGTGCATTCGTCCTCCTCATCTGCACCACATATAACACTGTCTGTGAGTCAGTTACTGTTGCCCCAAAGTTCAATGTTACAGTGCCCTACTTTCATCTGAGGCCACGTCGTGTCAACTAGCAAGAGATGCCAGCGCGGAGTATGGACCCACCTCGTTCCGGCCGACACACCGTCTAAACTGCCTCCTTTGGGACTATCTTCCTTGGGAGGGTTTGGATGCTGGATTTCAACCGCCTAATCTATCCCTGGTTCGAACTATTCTACTTGGTACTTTTTAACCATCGCCTTGTTTGCCCATCACAATATACCAGAGGATGGTTTCTAAGGGTACCTTGGGGTCGGGGCGACCCCATCCTCACATCGCCAGCGGTGGCCGCTCTTGTCATCGTCTCCGGGCGCAACAGCACGAACTTCTACTTCTTCGCAAACACTATCTAAACTACTTTACTTCAACAAATAAACAAGAAAGGACTCTAAAGTAATACTCCAATTTATGTATGTTTCCTCAAAAAATATGTATGGCGAGATTCAAGATTTCAAAGCTGTTCATACCGTTTTAAAACCTTAGGGGGCGGCGGTCTGTACCGGGGGTAAACCTTCTCCGCCCAGTTAAACTGCGTGTACTGGGCTAGATGGCCATGTGGTTAGGGTGTGCAGCTGTGAGCTCGCATCCGGGAGATAGAGGGTTCGAACCCCACTGTCGGCAGTCCTGAAGATGGTTTTCCGTGGTTTCCCATTTTCACACCAGGTAAATACCTTAATTAAAGCCACGACCGCTTCCATCCCGTTCTTACACCATCCCTGTCCCATCGTCGCCATAATACCTATCGTAAATAAATAAATAAATAAGTAAATAAATAAATAAATAAATAAATAAATAAATAAATAAATAAATAAGTAAATAAATAAATAAATAAATAAATAAATAAATAAATAAATAAATAAATAAATAAATAAATAAATAAATAAATAAATAAATAAATAAATAAATAAATAAATAAATAAACTGCCTTCCTTCTATAAGGCCATCTATGTAATTGAACTTGAAATAATGTTATGCAAGACACTTGGATTTTAAACTATTAGTTATCTCTTCCATCGGCCTAAGTGCCCCCTCTGCCGGGATTAAGGACAATTAATTCTTAAGGTAAATCTAATTTTCAGAGGTAGCTAAGCTTAGTTTTGAAGACTGTTTTGTTCTCGTGTCAAGGTTGTCAAGATTTCTGCCCCCCCCCCCCCTCTCAATCTCCTGTATCTATCAACCAATTACAAATGTTGTGAATATTTTCTCCACCCAAATAACATTTATGGTGCGTACAAGCATCCAGTCTATCTGTGAAGTGCCCAGTAACTTACCCTCGGGATACTATAAACGCTGGGCGTATCGTAATTGTCGTGGCTCCAGTTTAGTTTGTGCGGCGTATACGAAAGTGGCAGGTGTCACAGATCGGCGTTCGCAAGGCCCAGCAACACAAGGTAATGGCAGAATTTTCGTAACATGTGATAGCTCCCGGAGATAGCTTGAGGGGAATGCTTCAAAGCTCTCTTATTTCATGGAAATTTCTAAATCTGTTGGTTTAAATGTAAAATTTTCGCCAGTCTAAGGACCCTGTTTTATTCCTTACTGGGAAATATGTAATGTAAGGGGACAAGAGCGATTACCCTCTGTAGACTACCATTCAACTCGGTATGGGGTGACTAAAGTTTCTTATCCTCCAAATTTAACAGGTTTTGTTATTTAATGTTAATCATTTAGTCGCCCTGGCGCAGAATAGCCTTAGCCTATGTATCCTGAGGCCATGAGGCCACTTAAGGTTTTAAAGGTTTTCTAGAAGGAGTGCAGGATTTTCACCTCCCTGCATTTTGTTTTTGGCCGATCATTATCAACCTTTCCCTTCTTGTATTATGGCCATTTAGTATGGGCACTCATTGCCCCTCTTTATGTTTTCGGAAAAGAATATGAAAATAATTGAGCAGAAGTGACTGTCAATACCTCATTTGAAGATTGCCATTGTATAACCTTGTGCGCTATAAGTAATGTATGCCTCTGAGAAACTGGACTGTATTAGAGTTTGGAGCTCGGAAATTTAGGCTATGGAAGTTAACGGAGCAAACCTGCTCTTAAAAAATTGTGTACCTGTTTCAGAACTAAAAATACTCATCCCTCGTATAATATCATGCTGATAATTCTCTCTACAATTGTCCCTAATTTTGGAATTTATGTCGTTGTTGTTGGAGCTAACGTGTTCATTATTATATTGTTATTGTTTATTCAGATATTCTGTTTACCAAATTTTAAAGAAGAGAAACAAGAAGGAAAGAAACAATTTAAAAATTTAGTGCATTAAATTTTGCTCTTGTCCATCCATTCAGCCCAGCACCTTCTTACACCTCTGTGATCCACGATATTACAGGAATAATAATAATAATAATAATAATAATAATAATAATAATAATAATAATAATAATAATAATAATAATAATAATAATAATAATAATAATAATAGTAACAATAACAACAACAACTGATGGTTCATGGTGTGGGTTACTGCAGTCACGTCCTAGTTCGTGAACCATGGGCAACGGCTGAGTGGCCTAGTATGTGGTCCTGAGGGTCGGGATACCAGTTGCTATGGAACAGGAATTGGTTCTCGGACATATTCTGTTTAATGACCCTTCTTGTCCTTAGACGGCTAGGACTACACAATCCACCGTTGGTCCCTCACTCATTAGAGGAGAGATCCTCACTTGTAATATGTGTAAGTAGGGTAGCATCCTGCTTCATGTATTTACCGAGTTCAGAACGTTTTAAGCAAGCCTCGGCCTATGGGAATAATGGAGTCCCACTCTCATTTGACAGGCGAGGGACTCCTGAAAACATCTTGGCGAACGAAATGGAATTCGATGGGGTGCTATCAATATTAATTGGGCTTCTGGAAGAAATAAAGTAGGACTGGATGGTTCAGCAAAGAGGATGCATCTGGATGAACCAGGGGTAAGTGATAAGAACAGATAACGAGGAAGAGACAGAACATAATAGAGGGTACTTGACGGGTGTTAAAAAGGGAAGGGCAGAGTATGAGGTAGGACTGTTTATCAGGAATACTATTGTACGCAGCATAGTTTCTGTTAGGAACGTAAGTGAGCGAATGATGTGGGTAGATTTGACTGTTGAAGGATTTAGTACGAGAATTGTCTCATTATATTCACCATGTGAGGGTGCAGATGAGGATGTTGAAAAATGTTATGAAACATTGAGTGACATCGTAGTCAGGGTCAACAGCAAGATAGGGTAGTGCTAATGGGTGACATCAATACGAGACTTGCAAATAGAACTGAAGTATTCGAAAGGGTGATTGGTGAGTGTGGGGAAGACATGGAAGCTAAAGGGAATGGGAAGCGTTTGCTGGACTTCTGTGCTAGTTTGTGTTTAGCAGTTACGAATACATTCTTCAAGCATAAGGCTATTCACATTTGGGGCTAAGGGTACCAGATCCATAAAATAGATTTCATCTTAACAGGAAGTCTGGAAGTCAGGAAGTCTGTTAGGAATGAATGAGTTTTTCAGGAATTTTCCGGTGATATAGACAACTATCTGACAAAGTGAAATTTTTCTGCAGACGAATAAGAGTAGAAAATCTCCAGGAAAAGGAAATTAGACAGAAGTACATGGATATGATTAGTGAGAAGTTTCGAACAGTGGAGGGGCCGATGACCTTCGATGGTAGGCCCCTTAAAACAACAAGCATCATCATCATCATCGAACAGTGGAGAGTAAAGCAGGTTTAGGATATATAAAGAAAATAAGTGGCATACAGGGATGCTGTAGGAGAAACAGCAAGGGAATGCCTAGGAACGACTGTGTGTAAAGGTGGGGAGAAGCGAATATCTTGGTGGAATGATGAAGTGACAGCAGCTTGTAAACGTAAAAAGAATGCTTATGAGAAATGGCTCCAAACAAGGGCTGATGCAGACAGGGAATTGTACGTAAATGAATGAAACAGAGCGAAACAAATAGTTGTTGAATCCAAAAAGAAGTCGTGGGAAGATTTCGGTAATAACTTGGAAAGGCTATGTCAAGCAGCAGCGAAACCTTTCTAGCAGTAACAAAGAATCTTAGGAAGTAAAGGAGAAAGGAAATGAACTGGGTTTTTTTGGCTAATTCAGGTGAACTCATAATAGATCCCATGGAATCACTGGGCAGGTGAAGGGAATATTTTGAAAATCTTCTCAATGTAAAAGGAAATCTTCCTGGTGGTGTCGCGAACATCAAGCTCATGGGCAGGAAGAAAGTGATGTTCGTGAAATTACGCTCCAGGAAGTGGAAAGGATGGTAAATAAACGCCATTGCCATAAGGCAGCAGGAACAGATGAAATTAGACCTGAAACGGTGAAGTATAGTGGGAAGGCAGGGATGAAATGGCTTCATAGAATAATAAGATTAGAAGTAGGGTGTTTGTAAGGTACCTTTAGAGTGGACAAAAGAAGTAATCGCACCTATCTATCAGCAAGGGAACAGGAAGGATTGCAACAACTATCGAGGTATCTTATTGATTAGTATACCAGGCAAAGTATTCACTGGCATCTTGGGAGGGAGGGTTAGATCAGTCGTGGAGAGGAAGTTGGATGAAAACCAGTGTGGTTACAGACCACAGAGGGGCTGTCAGGATCCTATTTTCAGTATGCACCAGTAAATGAAAACTATTACGAGATGAATAGACAGTTGTATTCACGTTTCGTAGATCTAGAGAAAGCGTATAACAGGGTACCGAGGGACAAGGTGTTCGCCATACTGGGGAACTAGGGTATTAAGGGTAGATTATTAAAATAAACCAAAGGCATTTATGTCGACAATTGTGCTGCGGTGAGAATTGATGGACGAATGAGTTCTTGGTTCGGGGTACTTACAGGGGGTTAGACATGGCTGTAAGCTTTCACCTATGCTGTTCGTAGTTTACATGGATCATGTGATGAATGGTATAAAGTGGCAGGGAGGATTTCAGTTAGGTGGAAATATAGTATGCAGTCTGGCCCATGCTGACGACTTGGTCTTAATGGCAAATTGTGCCGAAAACCTGCAGTCTACTGTAATATCTTGGAACTTGAAAATAGGTGCAATGTGTATGGTATGAAAATTAGCCTCTCGAAGACTAAATTGATGTCAGTAGGTAAGAAATTCAACTGAACTGAATGTAAGATTGGTGATACAAAGATGGAAGAGATACGGTAGATAATTTTAAGTATTTAGGTTATGTGTTCTCCTAGGATGGTAATTGAGATTGAATCAAGGTGTAGTAAAGCGAATGAATTGAATTCGCAGTTGCAATCGACAGTGTTCTGTACGAAGGAAGTCGGCTCCGAGACGAAACTATCCTTACATCGGTCTGTTTTCAGACCAACTTTGCTTTACGAGAGCGAAAGTTGCGAGGAATCAGGATGCCTCATTTATAAGTTAGAAGTGGCGGACATGAAAGTGGCGAGAATGATTGCTGGTACACACATGTGGGAACAATGGCAGGAGGGTACTCGGAATGAGGAGATAAAGGCTAAATTAGGAATAAACTCATTGGATGAAGCTGTACGCATAATCCGGCTTCGGTGGTGGGGTCATGTGAGACGGATGGAGGAGGACAGGTTACCTAAGAGAATAATGGACTCTGTTATGGAGGGTAAGAGGAGTTGAGGGAGACCAAGACGACGATGGCTAGACTCAGTTTCTAACGATTTAAGGATAAGAGATATAGAACAAAATGAGACCACAGCACTATTGGCAAAGAGAGGGGATTGTGGCGACGTGCCGGTATAGAGGCTTGTGGACTGAACGCTGAAAGGCATAACGGACTACAATGATAATGCATGTAGCCTATATATGTATTAAAAACCGTACCTACGATTTTATTTCCGTTAGTATACGAAGAATTGGATCGTAAAGTTCAGTGAGTTGATCCCTCCTTCCATGGCTGTCAACATACGTTAAAACTTATGGACCTGCTTTCGTATCTTCTTTTTTTTTTCTCACCCGGAGATGTTTCTTCTCGCTTATAAATCCTTTGAGCCAGGCATAGCGACACATTGCACCCAGTGCCGCCAGTGCTCTTTTCAGTAAGTGTCGTATACTTTGTAGCAGTCACTACTAATTCATCCTTTCCTAAATTCAGCATGTTCTACTGACTGTTACAAATCAAATATCCGGTTTTGTTTCGAAGTGGATGGTATGTTGTTATATAAGGGGCGTATTAGCCAGTTGTACAGCTCATTCCGTTAAGTGCGTTACGGATTGTCTTCATTGAGGATGTGTTATTTCTATCATTTTACACTGTGTCCACAACCTCTACCATATTGTCGGTAATGTTCGAGTTCAATAAATTACTTTTGCGAAATTTATAATCTCAGTTGAGAACGGCAAGAACTTAATACTAATCCTTCTCAGTTTCAGCATTCTACATATTTTTAATATTTAATCTTTTTAAATTTTTAATGAAGCATAAATAATGTATACGCATATAACTAGCTTGCTTTTTGAAAACTCCCATCCTTTGCGTTGCAAGTGCCGGCAAGTCTTGTCTAAAGAGTAACAATATAACGTATACCGGTACCGTAACTAAATTTAGTGGAATGAGGATTTTTTCTGAGAGCTACGCAGTTGAAGAAATGCGGATGGTAATTACAGAAAGATATTACAATATGTAGTATATAATTTTAATTATTGTTTCGCTGTGTTGTATAACTCCCGAGATGGCTCGCCAAGATAAGTAACATAGTAGCCTAAACATGCCTGACGGTGGGCGAATGGACTCTGCCATTGAAATATCGTTCCCATAATTCAAGACAGCGAGAAGTTATGACCAACTTACGCGGGATGAAGAGACTAAGAGAATGAGGCAATGTAAAAGATTAAGCAAATGAAGTAAATAAGAATAACAATATCTCGCTGTCTTGAATTATGGGAGTGACGTTTCATAGGGCAAATCTTCGGGCAATGGTAGAGTCCATTTGTGCCACCGCCAGTCATGATTATATATGAACACCAAAGAGAAATAAGAACATGTTGAAATAGCTCAGACGTAGCATAGAATGCGCCACTTATGTTTTAATATTAATAAGAAATAGGGATCTAAAGCCGCGCGACTTATGGTTGAATATTAATAAAAATTAGAAGGGTAAAGCCGCTTCGCGGCTTCTAACGTTTGCTTGTTCACAGACCAATCGCTTTGTTACTAGTCGGACATAACGAATCCAGACAATCGCGTTGTCACTAAGCATGCAGTAATTACGGATCTGAACATTGTAAAGCTTATATTACGGCGCTTATGATTAAATATTAATAAGAAATAGGGGCCTAAAGCCACTTCGCGGCTTCTAACCTTTGCTTGTTCAGAGACCAATCGCTTTGAATAATGATATATTTAAATGGTTCAGAGGTAGCGGTACATACTGGTCCAGGGAAAATAAATGCTGAGAAATTATATCATACACGCGCATAAAGAATGATATGGAAAAAAGGAACTTTTATACCGACACTGAATGTACCTTAATTGAGATCACCAGCTGTCGGAAAGAGATTGTGAACTGTGTTAGGTCCACAGCGACGTCCATTTTCAACAGTAACTACCACATTTGATTACCATAGCAACGAAAAGAATAATTAAACATTGCGTGCAATCTGTGCCCTCCCCTTCATCGCCAAAGTTGGTACGTGGAGGAACTAAGTTTAGTTGTTGGTACGTCATACTAGAAACCCGGACAAACATGTCACACACCTAAAATTAACACTACATGTAAACTAATACAATATTCAGATTAACACTACACCATTTCCTTTTAAACAACTCTGCGGTACGTATTTACTATCCCCGATCCCTGAAAGGGATGCATCCGTTTATTTTACCCAATAACCGTTATAACAAGTTTCATCTTCGAAGATGATATACCGAGCTCGATAGCTGCAGTGGCTTAAGTGCGGCCTGTATCCAGTATTCGGTAGATAGTGTTTCGAACCCCACTGTCGGCGGTCCTGAAGATGGTTTTCCGTGGTTTCCTATTTTCACACCAGACAAATGCTGGGGCTGTACCTTAATTAAGGCCACGGCCGCTTCCTTCCCAGTCCTAGCCCTTTCCTCTCCTATCGTCGCCATAAGACCTATATGTGTCGGTGCGACGTAAAGCCAACAGCAAGATGATGTCGGAGACATTACAGAGCGTCTTTCTCCAGTAAGTTGAAATGGCAGACAGCCGTTTGCGAACGCCCAGCGCAGCAGAAGTCAGTCTAGCGAGCCGTGCGCCCTCTGTCTATTATCGTTCAAACACACTACAATTTCCACTGCGCACTTGTAGATGGCGTTAAGGTACACTTTCCAGTCTGTTGAATACACACGTTGCCAACATTGAAATAGTAATTGCGCCGAGCATTCAGTCCAACAGCTTATTTGAGTTGTTCAGTGATATAATGCACATATACGAAGACGAACATAGATTCCAAAGGGACTTAACTAATGATATAATTAGAGAGTCCTTGTTCGTGGGATGTCCCATAAAAGGAATACAGAGATAAAGCGAAGAAAGCCGACAGTTTCCACGAACTCGAAATTCTCAATAAATGTTCCCGCGTGAAAACTAGCATCCCTCCGCTCCCAGTTAGTCGAGGATTGCAAAAAGTTCAGAAAAGTCGGAAGATGGGGGCGGTAACGGGCAAAATTTATACTTCAAAGTGGTTTGTTTTTGAAGCAATGAGCAGGACGAGGGAAGGAAATGTACCTAATAAAACTGCATTTCAAAATCGTAACAAGAAGCAACAGTGGCAATAACAAAGGCCAAATCCTCTTCATCTTTTTTCTGCTAGTGGCTCTACGTCGCACCGACACAGGTGGGTCTTATGGAAACGATGAGAATGGGAAGGCCTACGATGTGGAAGGAAGCGACCGTGGCTTTAATTACGGTACAGCCACAGCATTTGCCTGGTGTGAAAATGGTATTACCACAAATATATATAATGAACTACCTGTATATAGACAAAGGAACTCAAGTTTAACATGTTTATTAAGTGTGGACAAAATGTTAAATGAAACAGTATTTAACACTTAACATTTAATATGTTGATGGTGTCACCAGTTAACATTTTTAATATTTAACATGTTGTCAAATGTTAATCAGTGGAGACCGGCCTTTACGGTAAATTTGTAGAGAAAGGATGCCTTTCCTTCTGATGTAAAAACTGGGGAGATCTGTCCCCTTGATTGTTTGGTAAAGGGAGCAGTTGTACTGATGTAAAAAAAAAAAAAAAAAAAAGGAACTTCTGGCTCATGATGTAAATTGATTTTCTCTCTAATTCTATTACGCAAGCTCTCGAGCTAGAATTGTACCTCATCTATTGTTAATTACTTGGCAAAGTATTAAGCTTGTGATAGAAGGCTTAAGAAAATAAATAAAACTGCCAATTTTAAAGTTTAAAATCATGCTTTCGATTTCCGTATATCCACCCATTCACGCCCGCTCCTTCCTTCAGCTCCGTGATCCACACAATCCCCGGAACAATAATGACAGTTAAACCCCAGATCCATGCTGTTCCTTGGAGCGCAAACCAATGGTGTTCCTCACACAGTGGTACTGATCACAAAGACCAGTACTGTCGTGGTGTTCCTCACATAGCGGTACTAATGGCAGGTAAAACCCATGGGGCTCCTCGGATGCAAGCCCATTGTGTTCAACACATTGTGGTACTAATCAGAGGAACCCATATACAATCCCGCGGTGTTCCTCGGAATGCAAACCCATGGTGTTCTTCACATCGTTGTAAAAATCTCGGGGACCCATACTATACCGTGGAGTTCCTCACATAGTTGGTCCCAATCACAGGTAAAACCCAGGACCGTGGTATTCCATGGAACGCGGACCCATGATTTTCCTCACATAGTGGTACTAATCAGAGGGACCCGTAATCTACCGCGGTGTTCCTCAGATAAGGGCACTTATCACTGGGATCCATACTATCCCGTGATGTTCCTCACATAGTGGGTACTAATGTCAGGTAAACCCCAGACCCGTTCTGTTCCTTTCAGCGAAAGCCCACGGTGTTCGTCACGTAGTTGTACAAGTCTGATGAACCCGTACAGGTGTACCTCACATAATGGTACTAAACACAGGGACCTCTACTATCCCATGGTGTTCCTCGCAGAGCAAACACATGGTGTTCTTCAAGTAGTTGTACAAGTCTCAGGGACCCATACTATACCGTGGTGTTCCACACATAGTGAGTACTAATCACAGGTAAAACCCAGACCCGTGCTGTTCCTCGGAACGCAAAGCCATGGTGTTCCTCGTATAGTGGTACTAATCACAGGGACCCGTACTATCTCGTTGTGTTCCTCACATAGTTGTACAAATCACAGCACCCGGTTCTATCCCGTGGTGTTCATCGGAACGCAGACCTATGATGTCCACAACCAGATGCTGAAACACCCGAGCGAGGTTAGCCTCTTTTTTTCTCCCTGGGATTCTCCAACCGAATCGGGGCAAAGGATTAGCCTCTGTAATAGTGGTGGGTAATATACATGGGTACTTTAAACACATAGTGATCCTCCAACAGAGAAATGGTATTCCTCAGTTTATGGTACTAACTACAAGGATAATGGAACCAAACACATGTAATTTGGTTCAAAATTCAGCATTCATCGGCCTTGTCCCCCACCCACAGAGGTTTCCGTGATTGGTCCGCGAGAGCTATTTAATTTCACTCATGTCGGCCGGCAAATCAGGTAGGACCCACCTACCCGCCTCCTGGGACGCAGCACGTGGGAGTAACACCTCTCCCCCCGCTACGACAGCGAAATAGATTCGTGGTTAATCTGCTGTAATGTGATGTCGTCTATCCCTCCTGGCTTACAGCTCTTACAACAGTCAATGGCTGCCATGCAGAAGAGCCGCATACGATGACTAGACTCTAATTCTTCTGACCGTAAAATTTTGAAGACTGATGGCGAGATTTACCATTTTCCACGAGCTGGCGGGGAATCTGTTTAGCTGTTACATTCGCATGACCCTCTCTAGCTGTTGGGTCATAACTCAGACGGTTATGAAAGCTCCAGGCTTGCTGGCTACACTTAGACCTGCCTGCCCAATCGCTCCTGTTATTACATATCGATTTTAAGAAATCTTCCCCAGCTTTGACGGTATTGGAGCTCAAATGATCGTTGTCAAATAGATCGCGAGTGTTTCTCAATATTTCCCTACATTCTATATATTGTGTGCAGCCTCAGGGATTTGTGATACGAGAACAATGCTTCACGATATTTACATAATCATAATATGATTCAGGAAAAGGCTCTATATTCAGAATGTTCTCGTCAAGTGAAGTGGTACATATCACACAATCAGCCTTCTTAAAATGATGTATTACTCGAACAGGAACTCAGATTCTAACGATTTAAAGATAAGGCGTATAGAACTAAGACGCGGCCACAGAACTAGTTGCAAATAGAAGATTGTGGTAGTGTTAAGTAAATTTCCAGTGGGTCGCAGACTGAACGCTGAAAGGCATAACAGTCTGTAATGAAGACGTATGTATGAAGAGGAACTGTCTCCGGTCAGATTGCAGCATATATCTGGCATATAACAGGACGATGCTGGATTGCTTGTCCCACTGATTTCCCTGATAACTGAGGTATGTGTTTGTTTACGCAGATACTGTAAGTTAATATCTGGATTATATCCATGCCTCCATCTCGCAATGTTGAATGACGCTGGACGTTTGTTATCATGCTGTAGAAATAGATCACACGAATCTCCACATTCTACATCAGCCTCTCCGCTCTTGTCGGTACTGAGTAGCCCGGGATTGTATTATGACTGCTGAAATCACCAAACACAAACTTCACATATTGATGCTGGAAGGCTTCACCAGTCTAAATTCAGTACCTGGTGGCTAATTAATTGAGCTCTACTGTGAGAGTTTCAATGCCATCACGGGAGAGGATCTGGATATTGGATAGCACTGAGGGTGTTCAACCACTAAACGCATGCACTTGATTTTTGGACGGCGAAGATTCTAGTTTCGGTGAGTTTCCCGAATGCATTTTATTAGCGTATGGAGAAAATTGTGAGGGTATATATTTCTTGTTGTCTCTCATGTTCTTAGAATTAAGTCAATAATAGAAATAAAATAATCAAAATGCTAAATATTATTATGCAAACTTGCGTAAAATAAACCACTAAACCCATATATACTGAAACAGGAACGCCCGTACTTCAGTTTTGTGGAGAGCATGGATAACGCCAAGGAGTGTACGGTTCATGCTTTAGAGAGTACGAGAGAAGGGTAGTGAAATGAGTTCATATTTAAAGTGGAACTTGCAGTTTATTAAAGAATGCATAGAAATTATATCACCTTTTACAGACGAATAGTTTGAATGTCCTGGAGGATGTGCAGAAGGCGTCGTTCTGCAGCGTCGGCGTCGTTCCACGTCGTCTTACGTTGTCGGCGTCGTCCCACGGCGGTTGTAAGCCCTTGATGTTGAAGGAGACTTGAAGCTGGGGCGGTCGTCTGATGATAGTGCAGTGTGGAATATTTGTTGAGTTTTGTATTCCACTAAGTCTTATTAAAGGAGCAGAGAAATGTAAAACTTTCGCACAGAATGTCAATGGAAACTCATACGACACTTCTCTACCGCACTGCACTGCAAATTATGGCGAGACACTGTTTGCTGGTCGAACAAGTTCCACCGGGAATGGTGTTGGACGCACATTTGAATAAAGAGATGAATTCAAAACCACAGTTCAATGCAAATGATTAATATGGTTCGTGCAATAGTCATTGTCGAACGCAAAGTGCTATATAATGAAAATAAACTGGAATTTTCTGAGATACAACCGTTTACCGCTTCACGTAATCTCAGTGCAAAAGAAAATAAATTAAGTCCTCTCGGACACATTCTTTTTACTGTTTGTAATGAGCACATGCAATGTTCTAGCACACGCACACGTAGAAATGAGTTAAAGTTTCTGCGAAGACAGAAAGAAAACAGTTTATGACACAGTCTTGCTGAAGAGAACCAAGTTCTATTACGACGCAGTCTTAACAAAAATCACGTAATTCCTCAGAGATAACTTTTCTACTGAGGAACAATATTACACGTAAATGTAGACACAGTCTTTATGAGGGGAATTAACATATTCCCTTGACAAGAAATAAAGGTACCGTATTCCACGAATCAGCTCTGTCCTTGAAAAGAAATATCGGCAGTCTTATGAAAGCAAATGTTCGCAGAGTTCTGTAACTGGATTGACACAGTCATTTGAAAATGAAGGTTGGCACAGTTTTATGAAAGGAATATGTCGACACTGTTTTCTCACGGAGTAATTGACACAGTCTTTGAAAGAAATCTAGGCACTGTCCTTTACGAAACAAAGTGACACTGTCCATAAAAAGAATCGTTCTTTTGCTAGGGAACAATTTCCCGAAATAACCTAACACAGTCTCTTGTAGAGGAAACAACTAAAGCACAGTCTTTATGCCCTAAGTCCTTTAAGCACAGTTTCAAAATATCAAGTGATTACTGTACAGTCTCTCCAATTACACAATTCACGAAACGAAATAATGTTACTCGGCTCGACAGACCGATATTATCAGTGAATAATCTTTCGCTTACATGCGAAGTTAGAAACGCTCGTACTGCGTACTTTCAAACCCCTGTCCTTAACCAGACAGAGTAACGAGCTGTATCACATCAGCGAGACGACTGGTTCATGACGAAGAACTGTGACACACACTGTGACACACTCTGATCTCTGGCGACCCCCTAATATTACTCAAGGTCGGACGGCGAGACTGGAAATATGAGCATCAAAACAATTCATATCTCGGCCATCCTTCCAACGATTTTAATGAAATTTTGGGTATAGCCTTTGCTGACCAGGCCCGCAAGGTGACGTTCTCGAAATTACGATTTAACCTTCCGTTCGTGATGAAATGCCATAGAATCGAACAGAACTTTCGGTGTGACGTCACTTGGCCTTGGCAGGCACTCTGTAGTAGCACTTGCTTGCATGCTGTCACCCATGATGCCCGCGCACTCGGCGCTCGTTTTGAATCCATACAGTAGGGTGTTAGTGCGTTCTTCTCAAGAAATACATGAACGCGAATGCTCCCAGTTCATTCCCGTTTCAATACAGAGGATGACGAGCAGAAAATGAGAGCTGATAAGTGTTAAGTAAAGTCTCCGTATTCCAGTAACATCTACAACGTATTCCGGTGTATTTTGCTATGTGTAGGGCAGATTTGACCTTGTACTATTTTAGGGGAAGTTTACCACAGTTTCAAATATTAATTTTTGTGCTGAGAAGACATGAGGCGAAATATACGATGCTTGCGTATGTTAGAAGTGTCAATTTGTTATAACAGAAATTTTGTCATACTTTTCCTCAGGATGGGACGTTAAATTTATTGCATTTTTCATCAAATATTTTCAGACGTAATGAGGAACGTGTTAGCAGTAGAGCAGCGAAATTTAGAGGAATTTCATGCACGTTAATTTCGGAGATTTCATGTCTACTTACGTAGAATCAGTTGTGTATGCAAATTGGAAAGTTTCGGTCAAATTGTAATTTGTAAATGTCAATAATTAAAATAATTATTTATTTGGCGTACGGCTACATCACTAAAACAATTAATATTTACAATAATTATCTCTTACTAAAAACAATAATAATTGATTCCATCCAGCTAGTAAGTTGACAGGAGAGAGTTCGATTTTAATCTACCGCAGCAGTATAACTAAGGTATTTAGCATTAGAGGTTGCCTTAAGACATTTTCTGGCAATCCAGTTAATCATAAAATTCCTATCAAATGTTTGGCCTTGAGAGACAGTCTACTTATTTCATCCAACAATAGGAAAGAATGAATACAGTCCCTGGAAAAACTTCAAGCAATTGCATCTAAAATGAATACAAATCTCATATAAGAAAACCTGATACATGGAAAGTTCTCCTCGATACTTCCACAAACAAAATCTTGTAACTCAGTTTGGTAAAATTACTCAGGTAAATAATTTCAAATACTTGGGGTAATCATCCAACCATCTGTATTAACAGAGAAAGATTTCTATATTACATGTAAGCCATAGAATCACGTGGAAAATGTACAACAAAAAATCAATATCCTGGAACGCAGGATAAAAAATTTATAACACCGTAATTAATCCTGAAGTATTACACACATCAGAAACCTGCATCATTGCAGAAAGATCACTATCTAAAATAATTAGAAAAAAAAGAAAGAGAAGTCCTCAGGGAAATCTTTGGCCCAGTAAGCATAGAAGTAGTGTGGATGAATAGGAGGTCTCCGGAATTATACAAACATACTGAGAAAATATCAGACACAACTGGAAAAAGGCGATTGAAATTTGATGGCCATATGCATAGAATGGATAATGCAAGACTCACTAGAAAGATATTTAATAATGCCTCCTCACTAAAGGTCAAGAATAACTGGGTATTCAAAATAGAAAAAAGACCTTTCAAGTAATCAGCAAACCAGATAAAATTATATGGGACACGCCTAGCTTTAGGACGTTAGTGAACATATATACATTTTTGCTAAAAACCCAAGATATGAACACCACTGCATGGAAGGAAGAACGGATGAAAAACACAGCAAGGGAAGAAGAGAATCTGGGTAGAGAAGAAAGCACACTCATCTGCAAAATAAGTACAGTCGCGCTCCTTAGTTGGGCACAACATTATGAAATAATAATAAGCAGTGGAATGAGTAATAGTTACTATCCATGTGGTATGCTTTGTTTTGTGAAAGGTCAGTCTGCAATAAATTTGACAGAAGGTGATAGCATGTTGTTTGGTCTAATGAGGTTTGAGGTCGATGTTGAAGCCGGTGTCATATGCGTCTGGAGTACTGTATTTCCAAGTGAAGTGAGAAACTTCGTAACTGTCCATAACTGTCGGTGGTAGATATGGTCTATTTTTCCATAAAGTTATGAAACCATGTGATCCAGTTAGTGAGACATATTCCTTGTAGATATTCCAGAGTTAATAGTGAAGAATGCTCGAGGGAAAACCGCCAGGACAGAATGTTTTGAAATATGGTAAGGTCCATAGTTTGAACACTGAATTGGGTCCTATATCCAGAGGGATCATTTGCTCACATAATAACTCCATTAATACCAGTGACACTCGTATCATATTCTACAGATCCCATTAGACTCGAGTTCAATCGTGATGGCAAAGATGTTGACCGATATATTGTCTGATAATACAAGGATTTGGATGTAGATTTGCGCTGTAGTAAAACACCGTCAGTGGCGAGATTTGTTTGCTCACTTGTAAGCCAGTAGAGCGCAGCAGGTATAAACCTGTTTCATGAAATAACAGGTGTCCGCATTTATATGAGATGGAAGCTGTTTGGAAAAAGGGGCGTGTTACAACATTATTGACGTTAAAGTAAACGGGGAGGTACTTGAATTTCAATTCTATTGCATGGGAAAATTATAGACTGGATTCTCAGTGACAGTTCTCAACATGTGACTTTTTTATTCCAGTTTCCATGTTTCCATACCACAGTCATAGTTCATGTTCCCACTGAGCATTTGAATAATTATTTCGGTGTCAGAAGCACGTCCTTAATATTTACGATTTCCACTTCTTGAGATGTTCGTAATGCAGCTATGTGTTAAGGATTGTCGATGGCGTGTCCTCCAGTGGAAACGTAGGATGGTGGGTGAAGTGCATGGAAGAGATTCTTGGAATTGCTCGGCCATGCTAGGGCCGCGAAATGATGTAGCTAGCCAACTGCCCCTCAATGAGAGGTATTCTAGTTCGACAGAGAGTCAGTACCACATGGTGTTCCGTAAGATGTAGTAGCACTCTGTCGTTAGTCCCTGGGATACCCATGATTTATGGCCTTGTAGTTCATAGAGAATTTGTAACATTTCGCATGTTTATATTTTTGTAGGACTATATAAGTGGACGTAGTTGAACTCTGTGACCAATATTGTTTAAGGGTCACCCATGAGTCGAATTTATTTTGGAATTTGATTGAACGTTATAACAGAATGACAGCATGGGTAAAATTCTAGTCGTATAGGATTACTTTTCACAGGTTTTCATAGATTTATTCCAATTACCGACTTCAACCTGTTGTTTTGGTTTGTGATATAACTTCATACATTTAATATAAATAATGCTATTTTATGCTATGTAATATTACACCATTAATTCACTGGCACTTGAAGTCCTCCTATTTTGGAGGGACACTTTGGTCATCAGGCACATTAAATTAACTTCAGTAAAGGGTCACTTTGGTCATCAGCCACATTCAATTAACTTCTATGTGGGGTCACTTTGGCCATCAGACACATTTCTTTAACCTTAAACATTTACTTTATTGGATGACCACGATAGCTCACTGATGTGAATTGGAGGTTACTCAGATTTAATTGAGGGTACAGGTAACTCGTCATATGCTGATGGTCAGTTAGTGGGCAGCCTAAATTAAAAATTATCTGGAGATCACTTCCTGATATTTAGGCGATCGAGAAATCGGAAGCATATTGCACAGTTGTTTATAGAGCTGAATAAATTGAATCTCATGCCGTTGTTTTCTATTTATCCACAAAGTGGTTTTCTGTAAATAGCCCTTCAGGCTTTGTTTGTGGTGGATATTAATTTCATCCTAAAATCGTCAAGCTGCAGTGTATTATTAATGTCATGTTCTGCAGACAACTGTTTATGGCCATATATATAAACACACCCGCCATCATATTTGAATATACACAGTCAGATTATGTAAGCTATTAATTTAAGTAAGTAGGCCTTCCTTGATACCGGATAGTCATGCCTGGAAGTGACCAAGTTTCCTTAACACCCTCTGAGACACAAGAGTTAATGATTCATGCTGAAGATCTGGAACAGGCAAATAACAGTTTGACATGACTCACTACGTCTCTTCAACACTTGCAACGTTTACTTGTAAGAGATTTTTAGTGACATGTGAGGTTTGATTAGAGAAAATAGAGTGGCCATATCTCGGCCACCCAGTAAACGAAAATGGAGGAACTTTTGCAAGAGTATACCACAGCTGTCGACATACGATTCCTTACTTACAGACGCCTCCTCGAAAACTACGTGATCTTCATGAATAGCCATGGGCCCTGAAGTTGAACTTTCAATTTGCATTCAGAACAGGTAGACAGATACAATTTTATTGTAACAAGAGCCGAAGGAGCAGGTACAGTTTTGAGCTATTTGTCTACTCATAATTAAACTAATACACCAGTGACATGTGGGAGGGGGAGCACAGGTGTGCTCAGTCTTCAGCAACAATCTCTTCAACTGCATACAATATTTGAAATGGTTCGGTACTTATTTATTCCCTTAAATTGCTTATTCAAACATTTTAATTTTTTATCCTGCACTTCTGGTCTTTTACCACTCGCCTTTGTCATATGGTTCTTCTGTGTTCACCCGGAATATTTCCTAACCGCGCATGTGGACGGCTCCTTAATGTGTGTTACTGAGCACACTTCTACTGACGTCCGAAAACATAATGTCATCCAAGGCTTAGAACAAGCGGATGTCACATATCTGTGATTGATGAGGAGATAACTCATGAAATATCCGCTGCTCGTTTTGCACACGGACCTGGGATAATGTTACCTGAAGATTCTCTCAGAGAAAATAGCAAAAAGGGAATGACCACTCTCCGGTGTACATCACGAGATGTGCCGATGAAGTTCCGTTCTGGCTGGAGAACTTATTACTTCTCTGCTGTTTGCGATCACATGTGCCTGGCTACATCTCCAGAATGAGGTCTCGTAGAACTCCGAACACTCGTGCAGTAGCTAAAGGGACATAAAGCAAAATTACATTATTACTTAAACCCGTGCACCTTCATCCCGGCGTCACGTAACGCTAGTGCGCTGTCTCGCCCGTGTGTACCGACAGCTTGGTGTTGCGAGCGATTTGCCACAAAACACGGAGCAGTGCGCCATCTACCCAGTGAGTTTCACATGTTCACCGGTAAGTTCGAATATTCCTTCAACATTTTATCGCATTAATGAACACCTTTGTGCATTGACACTGGCTGAAAATTTGCCAATACATTCTAACAGTAGGGTACTCGTTTGCTTGTGTTTCGAGAGTGCAATTCTCCCGAGAAAGTGCTTAATACAAATAATGTAGCGGTGTGGCTACTCGCCCATGTGACATGCAACGGTGTCTTTCTGGATGAGGGACTTGCCACAGATTTTGCATCAGACGTCTTGTCGGCCGTGTGACTGCGCAGGTGACGTGTTAAGTTGGATTGGGTGCTGAATGACTTTCCACAGACATTGCATCAGTACGGCTTCTCACCTGTGTGAGAGAGATTATGAGACACGCGAGTGTGCCTTTCTCGTTGAAAAACTTGCCACAGACACTGCAACAGTATTGCTTAACTTATGTGTGTGTCCTCACATGTTTCGAGAGTACGCGTTTATCGTTGAAGAGCTTTCCACATATATTGCAACAGAACGGTTTCTCTCCTGTGCGAGTCCGCGAGTGAACTGCTAAGTGGTCTCTCCGCCCAAAGGATTTGCCACAGACATTGCATCAGAACGGTTTCTCACCCGTGTGAGAGTGCATGTGATAAACTAAGATTGCCATTCTGGTTGATGGATTTGCCACAGACATTGCAACAGTATGGCTTCTCTTGTGTGTGTGTACGCACATGTCTCAGGAGTACGCCTTTAATGCTGAAGAGCTTCCACAGAAATTGCAACAGAACGGTTTTACGCCTGTGTGAATGCACGTATGAAATGCAAGTAACCTTTTCTGCGTGAAAGATTTCCCACAGGCAATGCAACAGAACAGTTTCTCACCTGTGTGAGTCCGCGTGTGAACTGTAAGTGTGCTTCTGTGCATGAAAGATTTCCCACAGGCAATGCAACAGAACGGTTTCTCGCTTGCGTGAGTCAGCGTGTGAACAGCTAAGTGGTCTTTCCGCCTGAAGGATTTGCCACAGACATTGCACCAGAATGGCTTATCACCTGTGTGAGTGAGCATGTGAACTGCTAAGTGGTCTTTCCGCCTAAAGGATTTCCCACACACATTGCACCTAAAACAACGTGCTCCGCCGTCAGAAGGATGACGATCTGCGTTGCTCACAACGGGTCTCGATCTACAGTAACAAAATAAAAACCATGTGACCAAAAGTTCAACAATCAACTCCACTACAACTCTCACACAAAGGAATTGCTACTGAACATTCCTCTCACTGATAACCCATGAGAGAGTTCCCTACTCATGAGCATCACATTCCTGAGAATAAACGTCATCCGAGGACAAATTCAGCGAACAGTCTCAAATTTTGGAAGCTCTCACTTGCTACGAGAATGTGGTGAGTCTTTTCTCTCGAATCACGATATCCTGCGAAAGAAACTTCTGACGATTTTGGAATGTGGGAGCTCATAGACAACCTCAATTAAAGAATGCATGAGAAGTGGTCCAGCCTAAAAAGGAGAAATGCAAGTTCTTTAATCTGGCACATATTTATCTCTTGAAATCTGAATACATCTGTTCTCCTGCATAAAGTACAGCATATGGTTTGGAGTTTGTATCTTCTTCAACCACTCTGCGCTTTGTGGCAAGCAAGTAATATTTTTTGTAAATACCCTTGTTGCTGAGGTAGTTTTAGAAAATCAGTATTGTAGATATTAATAAAATTGAGATCATTGTTAGCCGAGAGTCAGCATGATCTGCTGAGCCATGGCTAACTTTTATGAATGTTATTTACAGTTATGGAACCATACATTTTTTATTTGTACATTCTTATGATATCAGTGTAATTATATGTAATTACATAGCATTGATGAGCAATCGACTGAGCGGACCTAAAACTAGGATGGCTTTGTTAGTAGTGTTTTATTACAATGTTCTGATATCGTGAATTTAAACAGAAATGCAAACTATCATGTCACCGAATATTCTAATAGTGTTCCTTTAACACTACAAATAGAAGGAGCATGTAAATCAAGGCTAGAGTCAAAATTCAAGAGGACAGGACGTTGAGTTTCACCGCAGTGAATATTGGGGCGATGTGAAAGAAGGAAAGAGGTTCCTTTTATTTGAAAAGTTCATGGACAAAGTGATTATTTTAATAATAATGTTATTTGCTTTACGTCCCACTAACTACTTTTTAAGGTCTTCGGAGACGCCGAGGTGCCGGAATTTAGTCCCGCAGGAGCTCTTTTACGTGCCAGTAAATCTACCGACACGGGGCTGCCGTATTTGAGCACCTTCAAATACCACCGGGCTGAGCCAGGATCGAACCTGCCAAGTTGGGGTTAGAAGGCCAGCACCTTAACCGTCTGAGCCACTCAGCCCGGCAGTGATTATTTTGAGTGGAATGATAACATCATAGGATAGCATCCAAACCTGTGCCTGTCTCCTCACCACAGATTGGTTCTACATACTTTAGGAAAGAAGAGCAAGAAATACAAATTTCTTGGTTAAAGGTGAGATCAGGAACATGGGAAAAGTCGATCACGCAGGGCAAAATACTTTGTAACATGAAGTGGCACTTCCCAATTTATGCTGTATGAACTGAGTTCGCATGGCCCAGTCGAATGCATGGCTTCCTCACAAGCAAAGTAGTGGGAGGCTTCACCATGTGTTGTTACTGCACTCTTAGGAGAAAATAAGTGGACAAATAAAAGTAGGACAATGATTCCAGATACGACAGGCTAGACCTCTTCATCACCTAACAAGATATTGATATTGACATCGCTAGACAACAGGGGGCAGAAAAGATGACACTGGAGTTTATTGACATATCACGCCAAGCAAAATGTGCAAATGTCTGTGGCCATTGTTCTTTACGTGACTATGTGATTTTTGTCACAAGTGATTTATCAGGTTCACAGTTAGTTTTTCAATAAAATGGTATTTCACTTTGCCCTGATAATCATTTTGCACGAACCAGCTACATTGCTGAAACACGTGGCGCGTCCCAGGTGACGGATACGGATTCCCCAATGGCCTGTGAAATATTATAGCTCTTGCGGACCAAACACGCACAAAGTCCTCAATGGTAACTTTCGCGGACATCGAGACGTTCGATATGAAGCAGTTGGCAGAAAAAAGGTACTGTGCCTTTTTGGAAGTTAATGCAGAAAGGAGCGTAGTGTTTCTTCTCTAGAAGAGCGGCTACAAGAGACGTCTGTTCCCCATGTCCGGAGTGGTGTAACTACCTGCTGTCAAGAGCTGTAAAATGCTTCAAGGCAAGCCGGTCGTAAAATAATATTGACACATGATTACAGAAATATGTCTCATAGAATCAGAACCATGGTTAGGGCGTCCTCTTGAAGGGATGCGCGTTGGCAGTGCCCAGTCAGCATGAAAAGTATGCAAGGGTTACCGTCACACGGGCTGTGACGGCTAAGCAAGCGAGTACCCTCATTCTGTATCGCATCACTGAACTATACCTGGATGAAGTAGCAAATTAGCCACAGCACTCGAGAGAAGGCATCTGTGAGATGCAGGAAAAAGATGGAGTGGTGAAAAGTCATGCGAAATGGGGTGCGATTACTGACGGATCTACAACGGAAGCCAAAAAACAAATAATGGTGTTGGCATTGTTATATCAGGAAAATTTGACGTTTCAGACTCCGAGGTGCAAAAGTATGACAATCGCTTGATGTAACTCGTCTACATTGGGGAGAGAAGGAAATGCTAATTTTTCAGTGCAACGCTACAAAAATGGCCAGGGCGCGGAAACCAAAGATGCCTTCTGAGCACTGCCTAACAAGAAGACCGCTGACTATCTTATCGTTGCTGGTGAAATGAATGGACATGTCGTACGGAGGAAAGAAGAACACACCGTCCATGGCGCAAATAGATATGGACAGAGGAACGACGATAGCCAAAAATTCCCGGTTATGCAGAACATGATAATCGCAAACACACGGTTTAAAAGTCGTAATATTCATCTAGTCGCGTACTACAGTGGCTCCCATCCAACTCACATGGACTACATCCTCGTCAGACGAAGGAATCTCAAGGATGTTCTACAGACAACAGTTTTTCCATATGAAACCAATGTGATGCAACCTCTATCTGTCACATGCAAGCTGTGGATAACGTTACCAACAGCCATATACTTCGCTGGAAAAGGACCAAATGGGGTCAAATGGTGGTGCCTAAAGAAGGAGGACATCGTTGTTGCAAAAGTTACAATGCCACAAATCACCGTAGATGAAATGAGCCTAACTAAACTGAGAGACGCCGCACTCTCTATTCCTTTTAAAACTAAGTCAGGGAGACGACAACGAAGGATTAACTATGACATGTGGATTCGGAATGACGATGTTAAGTGTGCAGCACAGTTGAAGAAACAGCTGTACCACGAGTCTCTTGCTTGTTGGAATGCCTACAAAGCAGCCACTAGTAAAATGAGGGAGATTGTTGCTGTAACAAAAGCAAACCGGTAAGCAGGACTATATGAGAAACTTGACATGCACGAGATCGAGCGGAATATTTAACAGCTAGTCAAACCGAGGCATCGCAAAATGGAAGAAGTCCAAAGTTTTTACGGCATCAATGAGGAAACAGACGATTTGCTATTCAACTGGCGGGAAAAGCGAGTACACTGGCGGAATTATTTTGACAAAATTTCAATCCTGGAATTACCATATTTACCAATCCCCATCACCTCCGCTGTTGAAGGGCCGATGTAGGAATTTGACGTCACCGCTGAAAGAAATGAAATCAGGGAAACCCATCTGTCCTGATTATCTACGGCAGAGTTTTGTTTCTCTAAATGGGAGAAGCAGCAGTGTGGTTAAAGCAAGCTTTTCAAGCAGATCATTAAAGAAGGTCAAAAAACCAATAGACTGGCGACGCAGTAGCCATTCAAAGTAAGCAAAGCCCTGCCGATTTTTCTAATTACCACCCCGATTATACTTCTGAGCCACGCAATGGCAGATTTCGAACAAATCTTCAACAAAAGTATTAGCAATTTAGCCAAACATACAACAAGCCAAGCTGGATTTGTGTAAAATTGTGGCGCAATAGGAGCAACCCACGCTGCTGGGCTGTTACTTGAGAGACGCTGTGAAAAGAATACGAGGCTTCATCACGACTTTCTGGACCCTGAAATGGCCTTCCACCCGGTACCTCATAACCTAATCAGTCAGCGCTACAAGAACATGGGCATTCCAGAGCACCTTGTTGAGAGGGTATAACTGCTCTACGAAGAAACAAGGAGTTATGTCCAGCTGCCGCAGGAGCGTCTAATGAATTCTGCATATTAGTAAGATTCCACCAAGGCCCTGCCTTACTACCATTGCTGTTCATTCTTGTGATTGACTCCATTATATCAGACCTGCGCAGTCCATTCCCATGGACATTTCTCTATGCAAATAATGCCATTTTGGCTGCAAGGAACAAGCTTATCTCCAGCGTCAAGCAGAAGACTGGAACAATCGACCAGCGCAATATGTCCTGCGCCTCAACAAAAAGAAGACAGAATACATTACATTACATCGTCCGGAAGTTGGAACCATGCATGTTGACGGTGAAGATATAGCACGAGTAGAGAAATTTAAGTATCTTGGCTCCACAATCCCTGATGATGGCCGACATACTGATGAAGTCAACTTAAGGATATACAAAGCCTGACTGAAGTGGAGAATGACAACGGGTGCCCTTGCGACCGTCGAATGAAGGACCATCTAAAATCTAAGATATAACCGAACTTATCCGTCCTGTCGTCTTCTACGGCAAACAATGCGTGGCCAGCTAAATAGGTACAACGCCAACTAAGCATCATGGATACGAAGATGCTTAAGAGGAAGGCTGACATAACAAGAGCGGATCACATTTCAAATGATGTTACAGTAAAACCTCGTTAGTTCGAAGCCGTTTGGATGCAAAAATCGGACTTCAAATTATGCGATTTCGAATTAACCCCCAAGTCATAGTTTAGATATGCCAACCCTTGCCGCGAGACCAAGTATTCTTAAGACCTGTTACTGAATGCAGTTAACTTGGATACACAGTTTAAACGTTTCAAATGCTATTGAAAAAATATTTCTAAAATGTATCCAACAAGGTGCATTTACAGTATTCAAATAACGCTCTTGGACAACTCACTGACAAACATAACCTCATGCAATGAAAGGAAAAATAGTATGAATCAAAGACGAGAAGAAATCTATGCTAGCTCCCCTGTCTCTATTCATTGAATTACTGTGCTGTATGCATTTTAGATGTCCTGTACTTGCAAGGAAAGTACGTACCCGATGTCCTCAAAACGCCGTGGCATATCGAACTTTTCTATGACGACGGGCGAAAGTTTCTCGCTTCAGTCTGCATTACAAATTTACAACACAGTAGAGTGACGCTATCCTTTTACGATTTCCCGCTATGGCGTCTCCCTTGAAATTCTTCCAGTAATTGCCGCGTCACAAAGTATTCTCAAACCCATGAATGCATGCAATCACTATGATTCACAGTTTAAAACTTTCATATTCAATGGAAGAAGCTATTTCCAAAAAGTGTCCAAAAAGGTGCATTTAGGTTATTCAAATAATGCACTTGGATAAATCACTGGCAAACATAACCTTACACAACAATGGAAAAATACATACGTTTCAAAGACGAGGGCATATTATGCTGGCTCCGTTGTGCAAATGTTTTATTTTTAGGTTTACTGTACTGTTTGCATTTTTAGATACCTTGTACTAGCACAGGAAGTGCCCGATGCCCTCAAAACATCGTAGCTTATCGAACTTTGCTATGACCAGGAAAAAAGTCTCTCGCTACAAGCGCGTTGCAACACAGTACAATGACCCCCACCCTTGTACGATTTCCCGGCTTGCACCCTCTCCGTTAAAACCAAGTCCATTTGAGCTCGGCATTTAAAAATGCAGTTTCATTGGCATTTACAATATTGTTCGATGCGTATGAACTGATTATATGCACGTTTGTTCGCCAACTGTTAGCATCGCCAGTGTTCACATATTCTACTTTTCCGCACACTGCCTGCTACGTGATATTATGGCGTTCCTTAAAACGCTGAATATAAAAGAATTACGATTTTGCTCAAACTTAGCAAATATGAAGCACAATGTAGCCGCACCGAATTGAGTGAAACTATGGAAAACTACCCCAGCAGGTTCTGGAAGACGCATTCTATCATGACCAGGATTAATTTTGAATTTAAACTAATCTGAAAAATACTAACATTCTTAAATTTAAAGGCAGTATTGAATTAAAAGTCTGAATTTCGGTAATGGGGAACGACACTGTTCTTCGAATTACGAATTTTCCGTATTCCGAATTAAGAGTTTAAATAACATGCAAAACCGCACCTCATGTTTCAGGGAAAGGGAGATGCTTTGAATTAGGCGGGATTTTGAATTAACCGATTTCGAATTATCGAGGTTCTGCAGTATTAGAAAACGTTTTGGCATTTGAGGAAAGGCATGTGCGCTGGTTTGGGCATGTGTTGCGTGCAGAGTACGGTATATTGGGAAAGTCAGCGTATACACAGAAAATCGGTGAAAAGAGGTACAAGCGACGAACAAGAGAGCATAGGACAGATAAAGTGCACAATGACCTGGAAGCTGTGAAACTACATATATACATGGCCCGAGACCGAACTGGAGAGAATGAATCACAACACCGGACCCTACCACCAGGCAGGACTAACACTAAAGAAGCAGATTGATGAATATTCTGTCATAAAAATGGGATACAATGGATATTTTACACATCCTATCATTCAACTGAGTATGTTCAAATTCTCTCCCCTAAAGCCTATGTCCAATATCTAAAAAGACTTATTATCACAAAATTCAGTAGTGTTCGAATGACAGAATGCTTCTTGATTTTGTGCTTAAGTGACTCCTATAAATGCATTATAAAGAAATATATATATATAACTCAACAAAATCAAAATTTCAGGATTAGCTGTATTAATCAGGAGTGACAGTTTGAATATTCAGTGAAATTCTATGAGTACCAACAAGAGGGGAGTCCGTCAGTTAATTCTAGCCTGAATGGAATTTTGCAATTCATATTTCTGCATACATCCGTCATAGATAGCAGACGATCAGAATAATCAATTTGTTATTTTCACCCCAATCAAGTCTATAAATATGAAGACCATGGAGGAGTGGCACAAAGTGGTCAGCTCAGGGCCTTGTGACACTCGACACTCTACAAGTGGAAGGAAACGGCATCACTAAGTGGTTTGCTCAAGACCATGTGTCTCTACCCAAACAGAAGTTAGCCTCATCACTAATTATTTAGCTCAGGGTGATGTGCCTCCCCAGTAATGTAAGGTAATCTCATCACTAAGCTCAGAAATATGTGTCTTTCCACAAGTCAGCGATTAGGAAGTTTTATGAATCTTAAAACCTGTTCTTATATAACTCAGTACCGAATTAACGTGGAAAATCTTTTGGACATTTTATAAGAGGTCATTTAAGTTGCTGAATGATTTTTGTATACTCTTCAGAAGCATCTAAAATCTACGATACACAATGGACTATGCTATAAAGAAAATGGAAAGTCCTCTGCATTGTATAACAAAGAAAAAGAAAACACACAGAAATCTTGTTGTTTTGCTGGTTCGAGAGTGCCTCTGCGCAAGATATGTTTAGGAAAAAGAAAGATAATTTAAACTCCATGCAAAAATAGAAATATGCATTTTGTGTGTGAAATGTATTCATAAGCAACATTTTTATTGGTGGCCATAATACAAGATTGTTCTCTAACGTAGCTTATTGTGTCCTGTTACACAAGAATTACAAAGCAACAGCAGAATTTGAACCTCTAAGAGTTGACGTATTCGGGCGATCTTAGGTTGTGTGCATGGTTCTACTCTGACTAATTACAGAGTGTAAGCTGGTACTGGGCAGTTCTGAGGAATGAAATGAATATTTCTTGCCACTAGTTGTGAATGTACAGTAAGAACATGTCAATGCATCAGATAACAGTCGAGAAGACTCTAACCACACACAAAATCAGATAAACCTTTCAGAATTCATAGTTTCCATCACTAATCTGGTTTGAAGTCAAACCTTAGGCAATGACTAGCCATTGCAGGACCTGCCAATACAAGGGCTTGTTTAAGAGCACCAATTCGTGATTATACAATCCTCTCCAAGGGATTATCAAAGATCGTTTCACACAGTAACCAACAAGAGTGTGAGGGCAAAACTTTAATTAACAAGTAGTCCAATGGCACACCTAAAGTTAAAAAAACATTACTACATTACATGTTCGAAAACAGCATATACACTTGTGCTACTTCATAACGTCCGTGATAAAAATTACAATTTTGAAGTAATATTATATAATTACATTATGTCCGACTCGACTGAACGGTCAGTGTACTGGCCTTCGGCCCAAAGTTTTCCGGGTTCGATTCCCGGCCGGGTCGGGGATTTTAACCTTAATTGGTTAATTCCAGTGGCACAGGGGCTGGGTGTATGTGTTGTCTTTATCATCATTTCATCCTGCTCACGACGTGCAGATCACCTGCGGGCGTCATATAGAAAGACCCGCACCTGGCGAGCCGAACCTGTCCTGGGATATCCCGGCACTAAAAGCCATACGACATTTCATTTCATTTCATTACATTATTATTTACCTACTCTTAAAAGATAATAAATTCACTTACTTGACAAAATATGACTTTTTTTAGGCAACCTGCACAAATTTAAAACTTCACTTTTAGCTGTCCATTTTATTAGTTTATACTAATTGAGTAAATATGTTTGCAATCAACACACTACAAGCACTTGACTGACAATGAGCACTAAAATGAATAATGGGAATTAGCGACAATCAGCAAGTGTGACCACTACACTGGAACAAACATAAATTCAATAGCATGATATTTTTAATGCTTACAAAATGTGGAACTTTTATTCGAAAACTACGATATGTAAGATGTAGCACTACTGATCTGAACTTTTCATTTCTACAACACATTATCTGCTTTGGCGTCCACAAATAGAGGAATCTGACTTAACACACAAGAGAAGAGAAAAGATGATTTTAAAAAATCTAACCAAATAAATAATTTAAACATGATATTCTTTGGAGTTATCACACTATTGAACTCAGCCATCATTATACTGATCAGTGAACCTAATTATGTTAGTCTGAAATTATTATACTGTTTACAATGTACATAATACCTAACATTTTTGTATTTGTAGATTTAGTTCATAATCTACATACATGGCTTTTTCTGTGTGTCACTGTTGGTATGAACGTACAAAATTACTGAGAATATCTGGAGTTAATAGTTGCAGAGAGCATTTCAGATGATAAGAATGTGATGAACAAATGATGCAGTGACAGTGAAAGAAAGAACACATTTTAATGGTTGCTTAAAGGTTTTGTAAACAAAAACACTTCAAAAACATCTAGCATTACCAAAGATTCTTTTTGCAGATATATATTCAATAAAACAACATGATGGAACATGAAATATGAACTTCAAGTTAGATAATATTAACCAGTAGAAATTTAAGATAGTAGTGTTCCTTGATTAAAAAGGATTAAACTGATGAATATGGCCACTTTTTGGAGATAAACCAACCACTACTGAACACTATTATGAGTAGGTACAACTTATTCCATACTGTATAGGATTTGTAGTGTACATACTTTGTTTCTTCTTTGATGTATGGCAACAGTTGATCATCAGCATGTTCTTCTATGAATATTTCCTCCTTAATATCTTCAGAAGGCTATAAGTAAGAATAAAGAAGGGAATAGAAATAAATAGTATATAGGCCTAAACATGAAACAGCTGAGAAAATAATTTTCATAGTGGCACAAGAAGAGTATAATTAATTTATCTCCAATTTTAAAAATATAAGAATGGAAAGAAACAATCAAATCAAAATTACTTTAAATGCAAAAGAGGTGTATACCTTGGTGGCAAATGGCACACAAAATACTTTACTATCAAGCACTAAATATTAAATAAAAAGAGAAGATGACATTTCCTAAAATAGAGTATTAAACAATAAATATTATGTTTTTCTACAAAACACACAGCTCATTCTTTATGAATTTATTTTATTTACAAAATTCTACTCATAATACCTTCTGTATTTACAAACATAATCAACTCATATACAACAGGTTACTTCAAATAATACTATATAACTGCTATTAGATTAAAATTTGCATTGCATTATTTAATTATATTTTTTACCCTTCTTGGAATCCAACTTGTATAACGACCTGCTGCATCTTAACACATGTCCCTTTCCCCACTGCTTTTCAGAAAACTGATAACAGAGATAAGAATGTGAAATGGAACACACTGCAGGATAGCAGTAGACAAGGTAGCAATAGAAAAGGAGGAACCTTTGTAAATATGAAAACTAAAAATTGGCTACATATTTGTGAATATTCAGCAGGGTATACGTACACATACATGTGGGGATAGAGGCACAACTGTGTGTGTGTACATGTACAATTTAAGGAAAATAGAAAACAATAATAAACACTATCTCCAAATATTACCCAATACTATTCCTTGCTTCTGTTTCTCTTTCTGTGATCCCCATTTCCACAAAGACTAGCTATTTTCTTCATCGTCTTATATTCACCTTCCTCTGTTCCCATCTTTCTATACATGACTTGACTTGTCAACTCTTTGCTCATTTCCATGTTCCTATATGCTTTCTTTCCCAAACACTTCAAAGTAATGTCAAATAATCCCACATTATTCCTAGCACTTTCTCAAAAAGTATAAAATGCTTATATCATAACCATAGAAATACCCATCATCCCCCTCTGTACATCACATTAAGACCAAAAAACATAAATCAATCAACGTCTCAATGAATGAATGAATGAATGAATGAATCAATCAATGAATGAATGAATCATTCAATCAACAGCATTTATGTCTGTCGGTTGTTTAGGTTGAAAAGAATTGTTGAAATGTATCAAATTGGCAAATTATTTCAATCACTAAATCATCTTCGAATAAGCGAATATTTACCAGAATTTGTCCCCTTGAATTCCAACTTATCTCCATGTTGTGAACTTTCCAACATTTAATACAGACCATGACGTAAATGTATTCACCAACTAATGTCATTCCAAGCCATCTTTCCAATGACATCTCAGAATATACTGCTTAATCAAACAGCTTGTCTCCTTTCCCCAAGTCTTCCCAGCCGAAACTTTGCAACATCTCTATAACACAACATTTTCATCTTTCCTGTTCTCTAATCAAGTAATACTGGTGACGGTCTCAAATTCTCATTGTGGCCTTGCTGGAGATTCATATGCCCTCTCCTTTACAACCCGTAAATACCCTCATAATCATATTAAGAGATCTGTAAATTTTATTTTCAATCCTGTTTATGTGATTACCACAGTGGAGATCTATCCTTATTATGATTACCTACAAACTTATAGAGATCCGCACGTGGAACTTCCACCTCATCACCACAATAATTAAACCAGAGAGGACTCTTCCTATTTGTGAAACACACAACCTGGCTTTTCACCCGTTTATCATCAAAACATTGCCTGATATCCATCTTACAATATTGTCAAGGTCATTCTGCAGTCACTCACAATCCTGAAACTTATATTTTAGAAAGTGCCTTATCTCTGATTCCAGTTTATTATTCATATTATTCATATACACTATGTGATCAAAAGTATCCGGACACCTGGTTGAACATGACGTGCAAGTTCGTTGCGCCGTCCATCGGTAATGCTGGAATTCAATATGGTGTTGGCCCACCCTTAGCCTTAACGACAGCTTCCACTCTCGCAGGCATACGTTCAATCAGGTGCTGGAAGATTGCTTGGGGAATGGCAGCCCATTCTTCACGGAGCGCTGCACTGAGGAGAGGTAGCGATGTCGGTCGTTGCGGCCTGGCACAAAGTCGGCGTTCCAAACCATCCCAAAGGTGCTCTATAGGATTCAGATCGGGACTGTTATTGTCGGGATGTTATTGTCGTGTAACCACTCCGCCACAGGCCGTGCATTATGAACAGGTGCTCGAACGTGTTGAAAGATGCAATCGCCATCCCTGAAGTGCTCTTCAAAAGTGGGAAGCAAGAAGGTGCTTAAAACATCAATGCAGGCCTGTGCTGTGATAGTGTCACGCAAAACAACAAGGGGTGCAAGCCCCTTCCATGAAAAGCATGACCACACCATAACACCACCGCCTCCTAATTTTACTGTTGGCACTACACACGCTTGCAGATGATGTTCACCAGGCATTCGCCATAACCACACCCTGCCATCGGATCGCCACATTGTGTACCGTAATTTGCCACTCCACACAACGTTTTTCCACTGTTCAGTTGTCCAATGCTTACGTTCCTTGCACCAAGCGAGGCGTCGTTTGGCATTGACCTGCGTGATGTGTGGCTTATGGGCAGCCGCTCGACCATGATCCAAGTTTTCGCACCTCCCGCTGAACTGTCATAGTACTTGGAGTGGATCCTAATGCAGTTTGGAATTCCTGTGTGAGGGTCTAGATAGATGCCTGCCTATTACACTTTACGACCCTCCTCAACTGTCGGCGGTCTCTGTCAGTCAACAGACGAGGTCGGTATGTAACGCTTTCGTGCTGTACGTGTCCCTTCACGTTTTCACTTCACTATCAAATTAGAAACAGTGGACCTAGGGATGTTTAGGAGTGTGGAAATCTCGCGTACAGACTTCTGACGCAAGTGACACGTTCGAAGCCTGTGAGTTCCGCGGAGCTCCCCATTCTGCTCTCTCACGATGTCTAATGACTACTGAGGTCGCTGCTATGGAGTACTTGGCAGGAGGTGGCAGCACAATGCACCTAAGATGAAAAACGTACCTTTATGGGGGTATCCGGATACTTTTCATTACATAGTGTATATCAGAAAATAAAGGTCACATAATACTGCCCTGTGGGACCCAATCCATAATTGTTATAGGATCAAATAAAGTTTCACCTCCTCTAATGCTCTGAGTTCTATTTTCTAGAAATATACCAGATGTGGAAAAATTATTAGCGTAAAAAATATATTTCTCTCTTTATGTAAATTATTGACCTTTACAGCCTAATCCTTCAACATGTTTGGTTGTAAAGTTACTCCTTGGGATATCCCTGTCCTCACTAATGTATTTTTTCACAATGTAATTTCGTTATTCAGATGGTTTAGTGTCATTTTTGTTAGTGCTCATGTTCTGTTGTTTATTGTCTATATCTGCATATTGTTGCTGTATGGAAGTAAATCATGTGACGTATTGTTAAAACTGTGCATTTTGTAAGTTACATGCATTATTGATGCTATTTAGGAGTTCAGCTGATATTTTTTAAGAGTGGTTCTAGAGAACTGTCAAATTTTTATGTTATGGGGAGACGAAAGGCCTTTTCGCCAAGAAAGACAGGCACTGTCAGAGAGCTACTTGTTGAGAAATGTTATTCACATCAAGAGATAACTTCTAGGTTGCAAATATCACAGCAGTCTGTAAGTAGAATGACAAAATGTGAAGACAAGAGGAAGACAAACTGTCAACAACGTGTTGGAAACGGTGGGCAAAAGAAGAAACTAACCCCAGGTAGTAAGCAAGAACTGATTTATTCGTCAGTAAACAATCGCAAGGCTACTAATTTGGATGTACGTCAGAAATTGGAAGAGTATGGGTCATTCGTGTCAGCCAGAACTGTGAGAACAGATCTGTTTAATGCTGGAATGAAAGCGAGGCAACCTTGAATAAAAGCAAAGATTATTCCTGCTATGGCTGCAAAGAGGTTTCAGTGGGCCAAGAATCTCCTGAATCGGTCATCTGATGACTGGAAAAAGGCAAGTGCATGACAAGAATGTTAATTCATAAATTATCATTCATTAATCCATTTTAACCCAATCTAACTGATGTAACCATACAGTATGATACAAGTACAATTTTCTTTCTTATTGCATATAATGCTAGGCTTATTTCTTTTATTTATTGCAGGTTTGTGTTGATGACGAATCGGTGCCGTAAAACTTCGGCCACTTTCTCGTATATTTTTTAAATTAAAATGTGAAATATTCCCTCTAATTTTCTGAAAAATATAAGTTCTGCCAAGTATGTTCTTCATTTCTAAATATGAACATAATTCTAATTGTTATTCAGTAATGAATTATGATTTATGAATTATGAATTATTAATTATGGGGTAACTCCGGCCGCCATAAAAATATCTCTTAAAACGAAGTTTTCTTCGATGTAGTGTTACTTCGGCCACTGTGAATGTTTTTTAAAAGCCTGAAAAAAGCCCAGTATCAACAATCACAAACAAATTAAAACGATTTGTGGTGAAACAGAAGTATAGTGATCAAATTCACATTTTTCACAAAGAAGAAACTATTTCATTTAGCCTAAGCATACAAGCATTGTATGCTATTACAAATTACGTGTTGCTTTGCGTAATTATCCGTAATGGTACAAAAGATAAATAAATAAAAAGTACGAAAATCATAAAGCCCAATAGTATGGAGGGAAAAGGAGATCGAAAAAGAAGCAATCTTGGAGACTGTTCTCATAATACACTGTCTTCTAAATTAGAAAATATCTGGGCCGTCAATCAAGTTCTTAATTGCTCCTCGTCCATGTCAACTGATTTCCGTCTATTTACCATTGAAAATTGGAACCGTCTTTCTCCTCCCTGTCGGGATAAACTTCCCCGTTTATTGTTATTGTGGCTTTATTAATCTCTTCTAAAGCATTCTTGAAGTAAACAGGCTCGTAATTACAAAACCCGCGGCCACGTAATGTTTTCCTGTACGTTCTTGGCATGGCCGAAGTTACCCCGGAAGTGGACAACTTTCATCACAAAACTATTCCCTGAAGAACCCATTTGAATAAAATGCATCAAATTAGGTTGATCAGTTACCAGACGTGCTTACATTTTGACCCCATAAACCACTGGAATGAAGAATCGAATGCTGGGGATAGAGAACAGTTTGTTTCCTGCTGTTACCAGACAAGACAATAGTCGGGGCTGCGAAAAAAATGGATTGACTCAAAAGTGAGACCGCCAATGTTCCTTGGACTACCGAGTTTTGGTAGAGCATTCTATTGTACGAGTATTTCAGTTGTTGCAAGTGGTTTATCTTTTTCAGTTTAGGAGGCAGGAGAAAATAAGTATTGCTATTCGTCAGTGGCCGAAGAGACAAGTCAATATGTCAGAAGAAAAGAAGTAGAAGCATTCCATCCACATTGTGTGAAGCAGAGAGTGAAGCATCCAACTTCAGAGATGGTCTGGAGTGTGTTTCCTTGGTACAGCTGTGGACAACAATATACTGTCGAAGGAACTATGAGACATGAACAATATAGTATTAAGTACCCGTCTGCTAACTCAGGTACAAGAGTGGCTTGGCCAAAGTGAATTTATTTTGCCACAAAGCAAAAAAGTAATGGAATGTTTAAAGGAAAACTATGTAAAAGTGCTTGATTGGCCTAGAAACAGTCCAGTCATGAACCCCATATAAAATACTTGGACGACAGCAAATAAAAAACAAATATAACGACAAAATTTGGCTTGACTGAGAAGCTCGTTCAGATCTGGTTTCATGATGACGATTTTAAGAGTCAGTGTAGAATACGAATCAAGTCACTCATGAAAGCTAAGGGGATGCATACCAAGTACTAAAGTCATAAACTAAAAAATTGGTAACATACTATGTGCTCCATTCTCAATTCCTTAGTGTTTTCTCTAATAATTTGCAGCAACTTCATAGCCACTCATTTAGTCACTATTTTATCTAACCCAAGTGCACAAATTTTTGTCAGTAGTCTCCCCAAGATCAAAAGCCTTGTCAATCGTGATACATTTGACCTCCGGAATCTAATATATCTGCTATATCTTGCTGGAATCTTCAAGATGAGCTTCAGTGGAATAATGATTCCTAAACCTGAACTACCTTCTATCAAACCAGTTGGTAATTTCGTAAATGTGTGTAATACGATAATCAGAAAGAATGCATTCCAAGAGCTGGCATGCAACACCAGTCAAGATGTCTAGTGTGTAATTATTGGCTATATGTTTATCACATTTTCTTTATACACAGGGTGCTAGTTCACTAATCCTTCATTCATCTGGTGTAGCTGCTTCATACATACACTAATCAATTAAGCATTACAGATCTGGTTCTATATCTCAACGAATTGACTTTCGTATATGCCCAGAAATTTTACCAATCCCAGCAGCATTCCTAGTTTTAAATTTTTGTATCTTATTTTCAATGTCTACTTTTTATTGTAGCTACATGTAGATATTGCAAAGTACTCGTAATTTCAAAGAATTGGGTGAAATTGTCAACTGCGTCAGGTACTGCAGAAGGACGTGACCATATCATTTGTGACATATCTTATGCCTCATGAGTGACTGGTGCGATGCTCATTTGCTTGTAAACAGTGTCTTCTTTATGTGATGCAGGACTGCGATGCCCATCGACTAAGGGAGTATACACATTCCCATGTTGTATAATTGCTACTCCATACCATTCTCAGTCTGTCGACATTCAACAACGAACACAGCACACATGCCATATTTTCTGGACTTCATATGTAGTGGTATTCTTTAGTCACAGAGTGTGCCTGTGAATTCCCTTCATCTTATCCTTGCTGCTATTATCATAATTCGCACTTCAACAACTACCCCACTATCGGTCTCTAGGCAAGATCCTAGATACCTGAATCAACTTGGATGGAGCCATTGGATGGTTCGGATGACTCCCGGTATTCACTCTTCTCTTTGTTCATTCTAAGGTTGTATTGTAAGAAACAGATATACCAATCTTCATCTTGATGCCGCAGTCCCATTCTGGGTCTATCAGCAACTGCAACATCATCTGCATATAAGAGAGTCTTAGGAACACTCCTTTGGAGGTCCCATGTGGTGGTATCCATGCTGAGGACAAAGGGCAATGGGGACAGAGTGGAACACTGGTGTACACACCAACTTTCACTGGGAAGCACTCCCAGAGGTTCACAGCACAACATACCATACTTCTGGTGTTCGTGCATATTATAAGCATTTCTGATACACCATGGTCACGAGTGCAGACCAGATAACACGATGTGGAACACGGTCGAAAGTCATTTCAATATCAAGGATGGCAATGTAGACTGCCTGCTGATGCTCTCAGTGCTTTTCAGTTAGCATTCTGGCTTAATGAAGATGCACTGGTTAGCAATAATGCCGACGAATTTCACCCAGTCAATAATGAAGGATACTTTCAAAGATCTTCTCATGTACAATTGGGGACAAATTGGACGGTAATTTGCCCATTCTCCTGGATCGTCATTTTGCTTAAAATAGGCACAAGGGTATTTGTAGCCCAATGACTGGGAACAGAGCCAGAGTCTACTTTGGCACTGAACAAGCTTGTCAGCCAGTTGATAGTGAGCTCTTTAAATTGCTATAATTTCCAGAAGTTTGTTGGATGAACATCTGGTCCTGTCGCATTTTGGTTCCTCATACTCAGAGTGGCACCGTCGACTTCCTTTGATGTCATGCATAAGATGGGACTTACCATCTGGAATAGGGTGATGCAGGAAATCTCTACAAATGTTTTTGCCAATGTTAGAGGATTTCTTGTTCGTCCTGTAATCACTGGACATCTTTGCTTCTAATGCAGACAGAGTGCTCAATACTTAAGTCAAGTTTGGTCAGCTAGAAAATAGTTCTTTTCTCCTTCCTTTCAGTTCAGTGGTGTACAGTGTTTATCAGAACTATACCGACAAATAATTAAAGATGCTCTTCGTGTTATGTTAAAAACAATGGTTCAATCAGACTGGCGGGGAAAATGATTCTTTTTGAGAAAATGAGGTTAAATTGTTAATTCCTGGGGCGCGATTGCAATTGATGAGCTGTTTCACGGAAGATAATGGTAGGAAGGGGCTGTGGAGTGTATGATGCAATTTCTTCATACGACTTCGATAGGATTGTCCCTAACAGGCTATTTTTTTGCAGGATGCTTTACGTCGCACCGACATATGTAGGTCTTATGGCAACGATGGGACAGGAAAGGGCTAGGAGTGGGAAGGAAGCGGCCGTCACCTTAATTAAGGTACAGCCCCAGCATTTGCCTGGTGTGTAAATGGGAAAACACGGAAAACCGTTTTCAGGGCCGCCGACAGTGGAGTTCGAACCTACTATCTCCTTAATACTGGATACTGGCCGCACTTAAGCGACTACGGCTATCGAGCTCGGTCTCTAACAGGCAATATCCACAGTTCATTTATTAAATAGCCATAACTGCATACAGATTTAAAGAACACACTGTATATAAGACACACTTGTCAGTCAAGGAAAGCACGAGATTGTTTCTCCTCTCACCTGTTTGTCGCAGTAATATTCTATATTAATTAACATGCTCGAAGAAGCAACGGTGACGCGTCGCGATTGTGTATTCCTTCACTCACAACATTTTCTTTAAATAATGTTATTTTTCGTGGCGCCGACCTCTAGAGATCTTTTGCCACTACTTACACCACATGATATGAACCTGCGTGTAACTGGAATTGCGGAAGTGTAGAGTGTTGAATGTGAGGAAAGAAACGCTCAGGACGACACAAATACCCAGTCCCCAGGCCCTGGATGTTAATCATTTACAATTAAAAATTCCTGACCCTGCCGGGAATCGAACTCGAGGCCGCCGAGTGACAGGCGGACGCGTTGCACCCTACAGCGCAGGGCCGGTCTTCACTCACAACATTGTAATTTCAATGAAATACTGAACGAAGGAATCAATACGCCCAGTGGTTTGATTACAGTAGATGTTCAATACGGCCCCCTCCTACTTTGGTGCATAGTTCACAGTGGTGTAGTAGTGAGTGACTTTGGACTCTGTCCAGGATGTGTAATGTGTGGCGAACGGCTTGGAAAGCTGTCTGTGTTCTTGATACAAGTATGTCTTCTCTTCCTATGGGGTTCACATAGTAGTCAATTTGTGTAGAACAAACTGTACACTCCTACAGAGCCCGAAAGCGACTATGCGAAATGATCTTGTGCATTTGCATCGAGCTTTACCTCTGCCTCCCACTTTTCATTTCCCCTCCCTTCCCTCTTCCGACGCACAACGGCTGGCTCTCTGGCATAGCAAATACGGCAAGTTCGTCCATTTGATCTGCACGCCCTGAAGTAACAAGGTCACTTCATTTCCTCAAAAAGAAACATTTCCCCGGCAATCCGACTGCACCATCATTCACAACATCATACGAAGAGCATGTTCGAATCCTTTGTCAGTATAGTTCTGATACATCTTGTACGCAGGTCATTACAGTGAGTGCGCCTCGATTCAACGACAGATTTCTTAGCCACATGTTCGGCAAAGACAATTCTTTCCCTGTTTTCTGGAGTCTTTTGTGAAACCCAGTTTATATACAGTATGTCTTTGTCTTTTCCTATACCTTTTCTTGGACTGCAGTCATCCATAAATAAGCTTGATTTTCAATACAGTAATAACTAGGTTATGTCGTACCCAAGTTTATTGTGAAGGTTGCAGTGAATGATCTGTAGAATGTGTACACATGTTGTCAATTGCATTCAGGTCAACGAGAGGAAAATTCATGCTGTCCGCTAGCGTCTTCTTCTAGTATTTAAACTTCCACCACTTGATCTTCTCGGGGGCATTTTTCCCTCCACCTCTATGATGCATTCAGTCCGCTATGACTACCTTATGCTGAGGTGGTATACAGTCATATTAGTCGGAGATCTCGGTGCCGAACGATAAGGTCAATTTGGTTACTAAAGTCACAAGTGTAGGTGATGAGGTGATTGATGCACTTTTGAAGAACGTATTACCTGAAACCAAGTCATTTGCCTCATCATCATATCAGATACCGTAGGCATTACCACCATGGCAGCTATAACAATTTTTAATGTGACCAATATGCGCATTAATATCACCACAGAGAAGTGGGAACTCCATCTCTAGGACACGCTGAAACATGATCTCGTAGTTCCTGCCAACACAGCCAGACTATTATAGAGAGGATGCAATGTAGAGTGTAACTGACATAAGGCTGTCTGAATAGCGCAGAACCTCAGCAACTCAATCTTGCAGACTTGTGCAAACAATTAATTGAACACCATTCCTGCTGGATGTACCCTGGTAGATAAATTCATAGACATCTCTGATGTCATGAGATTTCTCGCCTTTTCAAAGCAAGAAACTTGCTATCTAATTTACATAGCTACTCTTCAAATCTAAACCGGCCTTACATTATCCTAATTACAACAGGTTAACTGAAACAATACATTTTAGTGAGAACTAAATATCTAAGGGGGATATCTCCCCTACAATTAAAAGAGTATGTAATAATAAATCAAGCATAACATTTACTAATAAAATAATTACACAACTATAACTCTAAGCCACATTTAGATATATCCCAATTACAATAATTTAACTGTAAAAACAAATATTCTTAAACTAGGAATCTATGGAACTTATGAGCCTGTAAATTTTCATTGATCATGAATATAACATGTAGTTTCCTTCGATTATGAAAGAGACAAAAGGTGAAAAGTTTGAATGCAATTATCAGTCAAAGAACAGTGGCCAGTTGAATTCATAAATTTAAGCTTTACTAACGAAAGTTAATTAAACACAACCTATGGCATATTGCTTTTTTATGAATTCTGCTATTTCTCTTTCACCAAAGAACTGTTCTTTTACTATGGCATAGATATGTCGTATGGCGATGATGAGCAAAAAATGGCTAGGAGTGGGAAAGAAGCAACTGTGGCCTTAATTAAGGTACAGCCGCATCCTTTGCTTGGTGTGAAAATGTGAAACCATGGAAAACATACAATTCAGGGTTGTCGACGGTAGGTTCGAACCCAGCATCTCCCAAATCCAGGTTGATAGCTACACGGCCAGTCCTTCAGTAAGATAAAGAAGCAATTGCTGGAATTCCTCCTCTTCCAATTCTTACTGTGAGAGTATGTAATGTCAAACAATATGTTAAGAAGTAAGTTTTTAATTTAAAAATTCAGCGTTCACAGTTACCCACATTTACATGCACTTTTAGACATACGTTTTCATATACATGTCCAAAATTTGACGATGCATGGGGATACTTTGAAAAAGTAAAGAGTAACATAGAACTCCAAATGCACATCTTTCAAAATTCCATTCAGAGCATGCTTTCTTCCCTTGAAGTGAACATGGGCTGCCTACCTATGCTCTTCGGTTCTAGGATCGAGCTAGCCCTACTTCGCAGTTTCTCCGAATGTCTTTCACCAAGAATCCTTTTAAGATATTTTTTTTTTGCAGTTTGCTTTACGTCGCACCGACACAGATAGGTCTTATGGCCACGATGGGACAGGAAAGGGCTAGGAGTGGGAAGGAAGCGTCCGTGGCCTTAATTACGGTACACCCCCAGTATTTCCTTGGTGTGTAACTGGGAAACCATCTTCAGGGCTGCCGACAGTGGGGTTCGAACCCACTATCTCCCGAATGCTGGATACTGGCCGCACTTAGGCGACTGCAGCTCTCGAGCTCAGTTAGGGATTTATCAAGCATATCGGCATTGTAATTACGATAGACCAAGCTTCAAAGTTTATGCTTATATTCTTGCAGCACAGTCTGAAGTAACCGTATGAAAGTACCCTACTCAGAAAAACTGCCAAAGAAATGATTCTTGAGGTGATCAAGCAAACGCAAGTTGATCCTAACAGAACTTCAGTTGGTGTAAAACACACAAAAATAATTCACTTCAACTAACATTTGTTGACAATGTGAACATTCAGTGCTATACGATACAACAAACAAATTGTCCAACTGAGGGACAGAGAAAAGGAGACAACAATAAAAAAATAGGTTTATCAAATAGTTCTATGAACTTAGACTGTCCTATATCAACACAGATCTATCCATATTAAGGAACAATGTGTACACTTTTTTATGATAAACCGACGTCCAGAATTATCCCCTAGAATATTGGGAAGCTAATACTCAGAGAAATGTAAAAAAAACACGAGTAAATTGCAGGGTATATGCTGTAAAAGGGAATCATGGATCAAATGTATCTGGACATAGAGAAGCGCTCATGGGTCTGTTTATCCCCAAAGGGACTGGGTTGGATCAAACACAATTCAATGACACTTGGGTGAATTATCAATTAACAAATAGTAAATTTAATGATTATCATTGTTTACCATAAAACCAATTATCGTATTAAAATTAACAGCTAAAAGACAGCTGGGAATCTCAGAAAAGTCAACTGTTAATAATGTAGAATGACACTGCATAAGCACTGTAAAGTCTACAGGTAGTTTCACTTTAAAGTTCTACACAACAATTTATATTGACAATGATATTTACACACCACACATAGGATTTCTACAAACCCATTTTATTAATACAACAACACATCTGATATAACTTATTTGTGTGATCTATTTGACATTTCTTAATCCAGTTTTAAAGTTGCCTTATTTGTATATTTTCCCTGACACTTTCTAGTTAGAAGTTACTGTTGCCACTGAATTTGTTTATGCACCAGTTGGTCGTCTTAAGTTTAATAAAACCTTATAAAAGGTGATTGCATGTTCATTCAGTTCAATTTATTAAACTAAAGAAGAAAGCAAGATAATCTAGAATTACTTCGTCTGGAACGTTTAAACATTGATCCAGAATCCAGTAACGCTCAACAAGAATGTAAACATTGGTACAGCACGTTCAAGAACTTCATTTTGGCGTATCAAGTAAGTGACACTGACAAATTACGCATATTGATCAACCATGTTTCACCTACCGTTTACAAATATATGAAGGAAGCCAAAACATAATGACGCCATTAGTATCTTGGTTAGTATTCTTTCCAAACCTGTGAACGAGATATTTGCCAGACACAAATTGGCAACTAGGAAGCAGCTATCTGGCGAAACTGTATCGATATATTTACAATATTGAAAGCTTCTGAGCTGTGATGGCAGAAGTGAAGAGGGACGATTGTATTCGCGATGCTTTTATTGCCGGTCTTCTCGACTCAAGAATTCGTCAGAGGTTATTGGAGAATCCTAATCTTACTCTCGAGGAGGCTTCAATTAAAGCAAAGGCTTTAGAGTCGGCACTGGAATAATATATTCAATACCAAGGACCTGCTTTAGTCAATACTGTCCAGGAGCATAGTTTTTCTAGTTCATCTCACTCAATCCGCGAAAGACATTAATGTAACTCGGCGGGTAGTGAAATATCAGGTGAGGCTGTCGCTGCAACAACAAAGAAATGCTACTTCTGTGGACTTAATTATCACAACAGGAACTCTTGTCCAGCAAGGGAGGCCACTTGCCGTGCCTGCTCAAAAATCAGCCACTACCAAAAGGTGTGTAAGAGCTCAAAATCTTCAAGCTCTGCCAAATCTTGCCATTGTCATATATTTAGCTCCTATTCCTCCAAAGGTTTATTTATCTAAAGCTATAATACCCATCCGTTTGAATAGAATGAAGACAAACGCTCTTGCTGATACGGGCAGTTCAACAAGTTTTATTTCCGAGAAGCTGGTCCGAAAGCTCAAAGTACCTATTTCTGCTAGTGGCCTCAAAGTCACTATGGCTTCAATGTCGCTTAGCTCTGTAGTGAAAGGAGCCTGTTCTGTAGATATAAAAACTGAAAAACATATTTACAAAGATGTTGAACTAAACATCTTGACAGACCTGCTCTGACGTCATTTTAGGACATGATACCCTTGGCCGTCATTCATCTGTAGAGATTGGGTTTGGGGTTCTAGAGAACGTCTCAGTATCTGCGGATTAACAGTCGCGAAGGTCGAACCTGTTCGACTTTTACGAAATATACCTCCAGGTTGCAAGACAATCGCCATAAAGTCCCGATGCCACACAACAACTGATACGAAATTCGTTGATCAAGAAGTTCAGCGACTTTTGAATGAGGATGTTATAGAAGAAAGCTTCTCTCCATAGCGTGCTCAGGTTTTTGTTACCCAATCAGCACAAGCGCCGTATGGTAGTTGACTATTCACGAACAATAAATCAGTATACCAAGCTAGATACTTACCCACTCCCACGTATCGAGGATATAGTCAACAAGGTAGCAAATTATGAAGTGTTCAGTTCAGTTGATTTGAAAAACGCCTACCACCAGATCCCCATCTGTGAGGAGGATCGCCCTTATACAGCATTCGAAGCATGCGGTAAACTGTGCCAGTACAAACGGATTCCATTTGGCCCCACAAATGGAGTACATTGTTTCCAAAGAATAGATACGATTATCAAAAATGAAAGACTTAATGGGGTTACTGTTTACCTAGACGATATCATTGTGGGTGGCAAGAACAAGGAAAAACATGACTTCAATATGAAGAAGATCCTGAAAGCCATGGTAAAGTATGAATTCACGATAAACGAGAAGAAGAGTGTTTATCCGGTCAAAAAATAAAGCTACTGGGTTATGTCATCTCCAATCATGAAATTCGCCCAGATCCCGACCGACTGACACCTTTACAAGAGCTCCCATTATCAATTGACACTGCTTCTCTTCGAAGATCGATGGGCATCTTCGCTCATTTTGCCAACTTCATCCCAAGGTTCTCCCAAAAAATACATAACCCTTCAAGTGGTAGTTTTCTATTAAATGACAAAGCTATTGAAGCATTCAAAGCGCTGAACGATGATGTGAAAAATATACTAGTTTCAGCTATAGATGATAAAGCTATGTTTACTGTACAGACTGATGCTTCAGAACACACCACTGGAGCAACACTATCACAAAATGGACGCCCCATTGCTTTCTTCTCTCGCACACTCAATCGACATTCATCTGTGGTGAAAGAAGCGCAGGGCATCATTGAATCCGTGAAAAGGTGGAGACATTACCTGCTAGGAAGATATTTTAGACTCGTCACTGACCAGAAGTCAGTAGCCTTTATGTTTGATACTAGACATCTTGATAAGGTGAAGAATGGAGACTTGAACTCTCGTGTTTTGATTATGAAATAGTTTACAGACCAGGACAATATAATTAAGCTGTAGATGCCTTCTCCAGCATCTGGCTATTCAGTGTTGCGGTCCTAAACTGAAGATCCTCCATGAAGCTTTAAGTCACCCCGGTATAACACGGCTTAATCACTTTATTAAGTCGAAGAACTTGCCATATTCACTAGAAGATATGTAAGGAAGGTCATATCAGCTTGTAAAATTTGTGCCGAATTGAAACCTAGATTCATAAGGCATGAGGATAATCTCGTCAAAGCTATCCGTCTCTTTGAATGCATCAACATGGACTTGAAGGGACCTCTACCATCCAAATCTAGAAACCGTTATCTCCTCATATTAGTTGATGAGTATTCAAGATTTCCCTTCGCCCTTACTTGGCCAGATGTCATCTCGTCCACTGCATTTCTAAACTTAAGCAACTTTTCTCCAAATTTGGATTACCTTCAAATGTTCACTCCGATCGAGGCTCAGAACTGAAGACATTCTTCATGGCTTCTGGTGTGGCGACGATCAGGACGACTCCATACAATCCAAGAGGCAATGGCCACGCAGAAATATATGTTGGAGTTGTATGGAAAAATATACAACTCACGTAGAAAACAAGGGGAATGGATATCCAACAATGGGAGGAAGTTGTACATGATGCCCTCCATGCCGTCAGATCTCTGCTATGTACTACTACCACTGAAACTCGTAAGGAAGTATGTCAGGCAATCTAAGTAGGGCCCACTCGTGTAAGTAGTTACTCTTCTCGAAGCAAATCCCGAGTATGCTCATATACAACACCAAGATGAAAGGGAAACTACTGTTTCGACCAGGAACCGGGCACCATTGCCTTCTCATTCTGAAATAGGGATTTCTGAAGAAATGGGGGAAGAAGATACCGGAGGAGTAATAGATGAACAACATTCCCATGGAAGCCCAGAATATTGCCATACCGCTGCCTCATCGCCCAGATCTTCAGATCCAGTTCCATGCGAGACGGAATCTCCTGAATCATCAAGGTCAGAAGAGAGGGTTCCAACCACCTCTCCCACTCCAGACCAGCTACCGAGACGGAGCACAAGAATCCGTCGCCGTCCTTCCCACCTTAAGGACTATTATCTAGGTGGGGGTGAATGATATAACTTATTTGTGTGATCTTTTTGACATTTCTTAATCCAGTTTTAAAGTTGCCTTACTTATATATTTTCCCTGACACTGTCTTGTCAGATGTTACTGTTGCCACTGAATTTGTTTATGCACCAGTTGGTCATCTTAAGTTTAATAAAACCTTACAAAACGTGATTACAGGTTCATTCACTTCAACATCAATATATCAAAATATTACATTTTTAATACTTCTGTATCATTTATACTGTAGTATATACTGTTGAAAGATATCTATCATCTACAACACATTGTAGCTGTACATTTTGGCATAATTGGAGTTAAAATTGAGATTGCCTCAAAGCAAAGCCTAATTTAATTCGGGCAGTGGGTCATTTATAGCAGCTGTGATGAAATCCAGGATCAGATAACCTTGGAGCAAGTCGCCTTTAAGCTCATAGCTGCATGGGCATGTGGGAATCTGTACCTTTTCTCTTATTTGTCAGGAGCCTAGCATGCGACAGATATGAATAGTTAATATTCTCAAGGCTAGCACCGCCTGGCAAGTTTTCAGAACTCTTCACAAGACCAGTTTCGAACCATGATATTTTAAGAAGACATAAAGAAAATTTATGATTGGTTTCTGAATAATCACACCTTCTAGGCTGAGAACTGATAAAGGCAGTGTGTAATCGATGCTCCACTTACTCAGCTTTTAATCTACTGCTTTCATACTGCTCTACTTTAGAGCACAACTACACTTCGCTTTCCCACTACAATTCTACAAGATATTCTACGCCAAGCGACGTTTATTCGCCGTAATGTGTTACAAAGGGAACACTTTATTTTGTCTTCTGCAAGACATAACCACTACAATATTAATTCCAGAACACGTGTGGTATGCATAAATCATCTGAACACGCAAGTTAAGTGTCGACTGACATTTAAATAGGCATGGTTGGTGCACATATTAATGTGCAGTTTTAGTTTCAGTGTGTGTGTGTGTGTGTGAGAGAGAGAGAGAGAGAGAGAGAGAGAGAGAGAGAGAGAGAGACAGAGAGAGGAAGCCTAAAGTTACAAGAAGCCTGCAAAACAAGGAACCAGGGGAATCATTATGCTGCTTGCAAGAGAAATCTCAACTTTCATCATGGTGCACCTTGCACAGAATATTCCTTCCGGAATGGGCTACTAAAAGCGGAGAACCCACCACACCCTAAAAGGGTTCTAAAGGAACCAATCGTGAGACACTGCCAGCTAGGCCTTTTTCAACTTCCATCATAAAAATGGTAAATACCTTTTTAAATATTAATTTTCTTTTCAGAAGGAAAATAAATTAAAATATTCATACACTAATATTATATATTATTTTGTGTTGTTACCGATTCTTATCGCTTCTGATCTACTTATTGGTGAATGATTGAAGTACACCCATGTCCATAAAATCCAGAATACCTTGAAAGACTAGAGATAGGAAGTTCATATTCACAGGACACGTGAACTAGTATGTTCTGAAGAAATGATTAGCATTTTAACCATGTCGACCCTCAGGTTCAAGGTCCACATTAATATCTCTGCGCACAACCACCGACTGGTATTTTGTGCCTGCGGCTCTCGTTGTCACTATAAACCAAAGATGTTACTTGAGCAGACATGCAGGATGCCTTGCAGATGTGTGCAAGAAAAGTACTGTCAAATGAGTGAGTTTGAAAGAGGGCGCATTATTGGCATGAGAACGTGATACATCTATCCGGGAAATTGCTGCTCGTGTGCAGGGAAGTGTGTTGGCAGTTCAACGGGTGTGTACAGAACGCTCACAGACGGCCGCAGAACACGACGAGATGGGTCTGGTCGCACCACCCAGACCACACCCCCCGAGTAGTTTGACACCTCACCCGAATGGCACTGCACGACAGATCTGCGTCCTCCTTGGCTCTGGTACAACAGTGGAACAGAGTAACACATCGTACACTATCAGGAGTGACAATCCGTCCCTGTTTATTACGATCAGCGTTACCGGCGCATCGTCCACTTCTCCGCCTACCTTTGACTAATGTGCATAAACATACTAGACTGCAATGGTGTACGGAACAACATTACTGGGGACAGGAATGGCAGCATTTGGTTTGCTGCAGAGGGGAGAGGCTTCACACTGACTGCATTCGCACAAGACATACAGCACCAACTCAAGGCTTTATGGTGTGGAGTGCTATTGGGTACAACCACAAATCACAGCTGGTGAATATCCAGGTCACTGTTTCCAGTTTGATGCATGTAAATGACATCCTGCAACCAGTAACCATACCCTTTATGTACGAAATCCCAGACGCCATACTTCAGCAGAACAATGCGCGACAACATGTTGCTGCATGAATACATGCCTTCTTGTTGTCACATGATGTCAGACTGTTGCCCTGCCCCACCTGATCACCCGACATATCGCCAATCGAAAATGTGTGGGTTATGGTAAAAGGACGGGTGCGGTGCCGTGACACAATGACAACCACCAAAGATGAACTGTGGAACCAGGTGAATGCAGCATGGATGGCTATACCCCAGGATACCACTCGTGCCTTATACTTGTCCATGCCATCACACATGGAATAAGTTATCAGTGCCCCTGGAACACCCAGTGCCTACTAGACAATAGGGCACATGCCGAACCTGGTTAACTGAAATTCTAATCGTTTCTGCAGAACATAGCCTACTATTGAACATGTCTTGTGAATATGAACTTCCTATCTCTAGTCTTTCAAGGTGTTCTCTTTTTATGAATATGAGTGTAGTTCTATAGGTTGAAATGTGTTGAAATTGTAAGTCTTCAATTATTGGAAATTTGTTAACAGTGTAGTATACTAACAATCAAGTGTTTAAAACTATAGACCAATTTGATTAACTTTCGAACCTAAAAGAATATAACTGGGATGGATACGGTGCATTCTTTTGTGAATTTTCATAGAATATAACACCTCACCTTGCTTAATTTCATCAATGAAGTATAAATTGTCACCTAAATGTTATTCATGTACATTAGGGACTAAACTTATTATATAAAAATAGGTTATATTAAAAGTAGTGAACGTCGATGTAAATGATTGACTGTTAATAATAGGTTTTAATGACCTAGAATGCTCTATTTAAGAGGCAGATAGCGCTCAATGGAAACAGCCTAGCCTTGTTAAGTGACAGAATGGGATGATAGTTCATATTTATAAACACTGAGGAAGTAGCAACGAATATTGCATTATGGAGAGTATAGTTCCAAACACATGAGGCGACCAGCTCAGTTTACGATAATAATCACTCTCTGTGCTCACTCAACAGCCCCAAGCTTGTCTAATTAAAGAAACATACCTAATTGATGGAAATTTTAAACCATTATTAGTCGGTCTTCTACAATGTGCAAAGATAGAATGAGAAATCTTCTTAATGTCCTAAAGTGATCATTATTTTAGTTATTCGATCATGATTCTTATTGGGGGGGATTTGAAAAGTAGGGATTGGCCATGAGTGCAAGCTTAACCTAACAGGCATGGATTCGACTCGAGACCTATCATCACTGGCCCTGGATTCCACCCTAGGCATAACCTTACAAGGTCATTAGCTTTACAGACTCATGTTTGACATCCACTAGTGCTGGCTTAAGCTAACAAGCACAGAGTTGTTACCCAGCTCAACCTTACAAGGGCATTACACACTCGAGTTTGAGATTCGATCCCAGGCTTAACCTAACTAGACATCAAGTTTAAGAACTTCATTTTAAATCTGTATTGAACCAATAATAAAATGGGAACAAAATAGTAGGGTCCACCTATTCAATACAACACAATGTTATAAGATTAACTATAACATTTTATTATTATTAATGAGACCGGTTTCGATGCATGTATGCAAAATCTTCAGCCATAAACTTGAAAACAGACAATAACTTACTCAAAGTTACAAAATAATGCATAATAAATATGAGAGTACACTAACCTTATGGATAATTGGTAGAAATTGACGTGATTAAAACATGATCCTGAAACAATGTCTTATAACACTAGTTTAAAAATTTTCTTTGCAGAAAATATAGCACCATTTCCTTATACAAAGTGAAAGTACTCTTGATGAAAGTTCACCGAGTCTTAAAATGTGGGATAAAACTGTTTGGAGCATCAATCCAAAACCTCTATCAAAGCACTGAGTGAAATACTGGCCATTGAAATTATATGTGATGTTCTTTCTTAAATTAACTTTTAAAATGATGTAGCAAGTTTTTAAATCTTTCTAGATTTCTAACTGATGACAGCAATATTATAAGCAACTATAAATCCCTAGAGTTCTAATCTATAAGCTCTAATGGTTAGAATGTAAAATTTAGAGTTCCAAACACTAAAAACCAACAGCATGTTACACTTCACCTCATGTGCTAGTGTCTGTGATTCTGCAGCCGCTCGGCTTCTCAAGACCTTGAAGTAGCTTTATACAGGTATTCCTCTATGAATAATGCACATATATTAAACCCTTCACCATCTCCCTAGCCCCATAACACCATCTTGTTTCAAGTTTAGCTCTGAGCCCTACACCATAGCTCATTCCATTTAGCCCTCCTGCCCTGAAGCCATTTAGCCCTTTTGTCCTACAGCCATTTAATCATTTTGCCCTTTAGTCCTTTGGCCTTTTTGGCAATTTCTCAGCTCCATGACCTAAGGCCACCTTTCAATGTTATGGCCCTATTAATAAAGCAGATGTATTAACCATTCTACCATTTCCCTAGCCCTATTAAAACAATGTGTGTAGCCGCCATCTTGTTCCAAGAACAGATCCAAAAGCCCCTGGGCCATGTCTCATCTTGTCTAGTTAGCTTATGCCTGAGATCGAATCTGAAACTCGAATCTGTAATGCCTTTGTAAGGTTAAGATGGGCATCAAATTCGTGCTTCTTAGCGTATGTGTGCACCCATGTCCCTGATCACATTGGCAGTTGGGTTCAGCTAGCACTCTTGGTATCAAACTTGAGTCTGTAAAGAAAACACCCTTGTAAGGTTATGCCTACAGTTGAATCCAGTGCCTGTGAGGATAGGCCTAAAGTCAAATCTGTGCCTGTTAGTTTAAGCTTTAACTCTTTGCCAAGCCGTATGTTTCAAATCTCCAGCCAGGTAAGGTTGTGAGTTTAAGTATGCATTCTTATAAAGCACATTCCGTGTGGTGGAGGCCTTTCCCAGGGACGTGTGGTAACAGTGGCCGGCAAACATGTGAATAGCAACTACTAATATCTTCTTCTTTCAGTGTTACTTAAACCACGTTCCATACCTTCCATGGACAGTGAAGAATAACTTCAAAGGTATTAAATACTTATACTGCAGAAATTTGTGAGTGTTGATTTTCAATTCAAAAAGACTTTAATATTGAACAACATCAGGAAGACTTAATTTTTGTAATTCTTGTGATTTTTTAGCAGTTATGTTTTAAAATAAATGTAGTCTCCTGTTGTAATTTGTTTCATTTGCCGGACGTGTTCCAAGTCCCACCACATCTAAAAATGCCTGGAATATTTAAGTGTTGCCAACACAAGTGGTCCACCTCTGGATTCCCTGTGTTCAGCAATTGGGTGCAGAGTAGTTTGGGGGCAATATATAAACATGCAAGCTATTAAGATAATATTTCATTAGTACAAATAACATAAGTAGTGTTCAAAATCTTTCATTTTGTGCTACTGTGCATAACTGTGCAACAATTACAGGAGTTAGGTGATGTCTTGATGTGCCCACTGAGTATGTTACCAAGTTTTAATACAATCAATATCTTTGATACTCAAGGTTACAGTTAAAAGTCACTAATATTAAGTACTTCCAGGATTACTCTCTTCAGTGATAATCCTAACAGTTTCCATTGCATTCGGTCTGGTACAACCCAAGCAGTTCCTTGTCAGATGACAACATGATAGGGAAGTCCGCGTATGTACCGATTAGTACAAGAAATTTTATATAGTGAAGATTACTCCCTCAATTCATAACAGCAAAGCCAGAAAGAACAACTTGTACAAAATTCACACTACTGTCCTGGCAACAAGCCACTGTTTGAAATGGATAATTCCTGTAATATACTGCAAGTAACAATGATACCAACTGCCACACATGATGTATATTGCAAAGAATCTTGGAACAGTATCAGCTGTTGTAAGGCCTTGGAACAAAGCCAGATGTCACACAACACCTAGGAGTGCATTACAGTGCTCTGTGGAAGACATAGGGACTACCTGAAGAAAATGAGAATATTTGTATAACTACAACGTTTCTAAGGAACTTCAGACTTAATGCTTAAAAATAAGGGGTGTGGTAGTAGTAGTAGTAAATGATTTTTAAGAGGAAGTACAACTACAAAACCACCCTCTAAAAGAAGGGGTGTCTCACTGACATTGACATGACTACATTAAAAATGCTCTGAAGATCTTTAAGACTTACCGGAAGAAAAAATGGCAAACCTCCATAAATCCAGTATAACTAATAAGAATGGAACTGAAGCAAGGAACTATTTAAATCAACAGAATAAGTGAATATGACAAAGGTCTGGATTCCAAAAATGAAATTACCAAGTTTCGATGGAGACATAATGTTGTGACAATATTTCAAGGGCACTTTTAAAATTATGATCACTAAAAATTAAGGTCTAATTGGAATAAAAAATGTCAATATATCACTTTGTCCCTGAAAGTTTAGACAAAGAAAACCATACAAACACATTGCCACAATCAAACCCAATGTCACCATACTATACAACTTAATTCATAACTGCTATCACTGCCCTAAGCTGATTGCAGTGGAGTATGTGAAGCATATCCTTGAATCCACAAATGAGCTGTGCTCCACCTGTAGCATTATAATGAAGTCAGAAAATATCATCTTCATGTGGACATGTTCACTAGGGTTCGTATCTACCCCGTTTACCCCTTCTACACACAATGGGCTAATCAGCCCAGATTTAATTTTCAATTGCTTTAACTGATAAAATATAGACTGTATATGCCCAAAACTTTGTGTATTTGTTCATCTCGTTAAGTAGTTACTGAGATGATTTAAAAATATTTTTTTCTTGCTGACTACCTGCTCAATAAATTACATATATAATGAATGTGTCCAATTTCAATGTTGCCCTACCTACCAGTCACTACAGAAACAACGTTCAACTACCTCCACGACTAAGGAGTGCTGCAGTAAAGAATGTAATAATTTGTTCATTGTTTCGATGTTCAAATATGGCTGGCCATCAGCAGTCATGTGAGAAATATATTGTATGAAATTAGTGAGAGTAAACATAATAGGAAGCTGATGACACATTGACTGATCCCAAAAATCTGATGATGAGGATCATGTTTCTCTCGATGGAGAGGAAAATGACAAGCTCCAAGTAATATAGATGTAGCCGGTGGCTACAATTAGCCTATGCAGTGGCCTCCAAGGTATGCACTAGCCAGCGTCTTGGTAGGTGTGCTAGGTACCAACTGATGAGCCCAGCCTAGCACACGAGGGCGAAACTCTGGCAACCGGGAATGAGTTAGCTGGAAAATTTATAATGTCCAATAACGGACCATTTATATTGGTATTATAAATTTACTCATTCGGAACAAATATTTCAGATTCCCTATGGGAATCAACATCTATATCATCTGATGGCCAGGCAGGCATCAATTTTTGACAATGAGACAAAGTGTCTCATAGTGCATTGGCACTGCCGGTGGCTACAATTAGCCTATGCAGTGGCCTCCAAGGTATGCACTAGCCAGCGTCTTGGTAGGTGTGCTAGGTACCAACTGATGAGCCCAGCCTAGCACATGAGGGCGAAACGCTGGCAACCAGGAATGAATTAGCTAGAAAATTATAATGTCCAATAACGGACCATTTATATTGGTATTATAAATTTACTCATTCGGAACAAATATTTCAGATTCCCTATGGGAATCAACATCTATATCATCTGATGGCCAAGCAGGCATCAATTTTTGATAATGAGACGAAGTGTCTCATAGTGCATTGGCATTGCCGGTGGCTACAATTAGCCTACGTAGTGGCCTCCAAGGTATGCACTAGCCAGCGTCTTGGTAGGTGTGCTAGGTACCAACTGATGAGCCCAGCCTAGCACACGAGGGCAAAACGCTGGCAACCGGTAATGAGTTAGCTGGAAAATTTATAATGTCCAATAACGGACCATTTATATTGGTATTAAGCTCCAAGTATACGATAATGAACTACACGATGAGATATTCTCTGTACAAGAAGAAGTGTACATATCTCCATATGGAAGGAATGTAGAAAGCAACCCTACTGACAATCACATGTAAGGTATGTTCAACATAAACAGTAGAACCCCTTTGTTACATTTTTACAGGGACCTGATTTTTTAACCTTAAATGAGGATTTACTCGAAATTGAGGTTTCAGTAGGAAGCACACAATTTCCAGAGATCCTTGCCCGTATTAACATAAATTTTACCATCATAATTTACTTAGACAATGGCAGCAATAAGAGAAGGAGATGTCTACCCCACACACTCTACCGTAGTTACAGCTTGTTCTTCATTTTGACATATTTATGACAGTGAATGCAAACCACTTCAGTTTAAGGTTTTGCTTATAATGTTTTACATGATTTTCCATAAACGTTGGGAAAGATAACAAACTTGCACAAAAACACTTTTAAAATTGGTATGAAACTGCAATCAGTTTCTTTAAACATTTCTGCAGATGTTTTCCAAAAAAATTGGTTTATTCATTAGCACTATTTTCGAATTCCAATAATCTGAAAATGCATATTCCGTTTCATTCTGAAGAACTATAATAGCATCAATCCAGAGGATTGTGGCAAATATTTCCATTTTCTTATTTCAAACGGCGTCTTATGCGCACGTATTATGAAAACATATTTCAAGCTCCCTATAGAATAATGATAATTTTCATATAAAATTTACACGGGAACAGCCTTTCTGAAATTTAACAAAACGTCAAAGTACATAACCTAACCTCTGAAATTAGGTATGCACACCACTGTATTTTGAAAGGTAGAAGTATCACATTCCTATTTCAGTACGTAGTATTGATATTAAGCAATCATTTACTTCAGCTTTTATTTCTAAGGAGTTAACAACTGCTGTCATTGCACTTATAGCAAAAACATGTTATCCCAATGTTTAGTACACCAGTCAGAGTTGTGAGACTCAGGCCCGCTCAACATTGATACGCTTGTGCATAGCGAGGAATCGATACCTACGATGATAGATCGCATTCAATATAAATCCTGAAGTAGTGTATGAATAGTTTCTACAGATAAAAACTATCATACCACCAATATAAATGGTCCGTTATTGGAAATTATAAATTTTCCAACCAATTCATTCCTGGTTACGAGCGTTTCGCCCCCGTGTGCTAGGCTGGGCTCATCAGTTGGTACCTAGCACACCCACCAAGACGCATCCTGTGGAAATCAAGTGTGTTTGATCTTCAGGTTTTCAGGTTTTGAAATTTAAAATTGCCAAGCATGAAAGAGTTGTTGGCTTACTGACAGTACTGTTTAAACCTCCATATGGGAGGAAGAAATCTCCAAAAACTGTTTATGATTTTAAATTTTCAGCGAGTTGTTTCTTCGTATTAATGTTATTTGTGTTTCAGATCAAGAAAGAGGTTTAAGTGTTGTGAACATTATTTTAATGATATGTTATTAATAAGGGATGACATAATATTGATAATGTGAAGTCATCCACTAAAAAGATTGAGACCACGAGATTTTATCCGGGAATTGGAATCCCTTTATTCCGTTAAATTTTCTTTCTCTGATATTTCTTTTCCGTAATGTAATTTTTTCTTCTTTTATGCTCTTGTAGCTCTTGTACATGTTGGCTCCATGGCAACTATCGCCCATGGGGATGACTGTTTGGATTATTGAAAAAATTCTTAGTTGACTTCGGCGTGCCCTTAAGTTTTGAGCTAATTTGCTCTTACTTCTTCTTGTTTATTAATTGATCTGAAGTGGGCGTGGCCCTTGTAATGGAGTGCATTTGCTCTGTATTATTGATATATAATTGATCTGAAGTGGGCGTGGCCTTTGTAATTGGAGTGCATTTGCTCTGTATTATTGATATATAATTGATCTGAAGTGGGCGTGGCCCTTGTAATTGGAGTGCATTTGCTCTGTATTACTGATATATAATTGATTTGAAGTGGGCGTGGCCCTTGTGTTTGAGTGGATTTACTCCTAAATCTTGGTGTTTGATGATTCATTTGTGTGGGCTTGTCCCCTATTATTTGAGCTGCTTGGTTCTTTTAGTGAAGTGTTGTGAATTTTTGGGTCGCCTTGGTGACCTATTTCATGTTAACCATATGTCCCATTTCTGCCCTTGGACTGGTCTTCGGTCTACGTTAAATTCCTGTAGTCGCCTCTGAGATCTGGTTCCTTCGAAAGAATCTCATGGCTTTTCATTACTAAATTTTGTAATAAACTAAAAGAAGGAAATCCTGCAAAAATTTTGCACTTAATTATCATTTCAGGTGTAACTATCTGCAGGAAGAACTGTTAATTATTGGGCCTTCAGCCAGTGGAAATTTATTAATTCATTAATTTTTATTGTCATTTTAATTTGGAGGATGTCCCTCATTTCAGTGGAAACTGTTTTTGACTTTATTTCAATCTTAATTTAATTAATTATTGTCTTAGTTAATTTAATTTTCCTTAAAAGGTGCACCATAGGTTTTTAAAAATAGTAGTTCTCCTCTCAATCAAATGTAACGTACTTTCAAATGAATTATTAATAAAATTATTATTGGTTTAAAGGAGATATACTTGTGTTGTTCATTCAAAACTTCTGTTTATTTCTTACCATGCCAAAACATTTCTTTCGATCCAAACATTTCTTTCGAACCAAGTTCTCTATGGATTGTGTCCAGTAGCTTCACAAGTTTGGTGAGTATTTTGCTGTTAATTTTTTCATGATTTTTAAGGGTATTTGCTATCTCTTGTTAATGTGTTACTTGTACCAGAAATCAATTGTATGGCTGGTACAGTAGAAAAAAATATACAACTAAGTAGTATTGTAGTGTAGTAGTAGCTTATATTAATTACCTTGTTGTTTTGTGATCTTTGTGAACTATCCTTGACAATATTCCTTTCCTTTCATTTTTATACACAATATTTTTCCCTTTCATTTTTATTTTGCACAGAATAAGTTATCTTATTTCTCCTCTTCTTCTCATTATTTTGTAAATAATGGATAAGGAGTGCAAGTGTAGGAACTGTGGGTATGGCCAGGCATTAAGGGGTATGAGGGAGGAGTTGGAGAATTTGAGGGAGATAATTAGGATTCTCTCAGAGGACAGGAAGGAAAGTAGGCCTCCCTCATAAAATGTACAGGATACAGTAGGTGTAAAAGAGGGACAGGAAGGAAAAGGGGGAATTGTAGAAGACAGGTGGACTAATGTTTTAAGGGAAAGGAGACTGCAGGCTAAGGGCTCTATTCAGGATCAGAATTCAGGACAGGTGTCTGTGAGAAATCGGTACAAGTCACTGCAGGTAGAACAACCGGGGGAAGATGAGGAACAGGAAACTGCTGCTGAGAAGTATGGCAGTAGCAGGAAGGAAAAAGATAGGAAAGGAAAATATGGAGCAGTGGATAGGAAAAGACAGGTGGAACAGGTTCATGGGAGAGAGAAAAGGGAGAAGGGAGTAGCTTCTGCAGCAGTGAGAGAAGATAGTGCTGACTAAGAGGAGAGGAGATCAAATGAGGTGGGTAGGGTTGAAGTTCTGGTCATGGGGGACACCATGGTTAGACATGTGGGGAAAGTGTGTGGAGGAAAGGAAACCAGGGTAGAGCATTATCCAGAAATTAGGTTGAGGCAGATGTTGAGGAAAGTAGAAGAGAAGGAAGAGGGAAAGCAGGTACTAACAACATAAGACAAGCAGGTATAAGTACCAACATAGTTGGGGATGTGTGGGATCTGGTAAATGCAGCATGGGTGAAGTTTAAGGAAGCGGAGATTGTTATCAGTGGAATACTGTGTAGGAAGGATACTGACTGAAAGGTGATTGGGGATTTAAATGAGACAATGGAGAAGGGTAAGTGGGAAATTGGGAGTGATATTTCTAGATCCTAATGGGTGGGTAGGAGATAGGGATCTGCACTCAGGTGGCCTTCACTTAAATTGCAGTGGTACATATAAGTTAGGAAATTTGTTTAGAAGTGCTATAGACAGGTACATTCAGGGAAACGGGGTGGCCTAGGGAGCGGTGATACGGATACAGGAAAAGGGATGTCCTATAGGGATGACAAAAAAATGTTAGTGATCAACTGTAGAAGTATTTAAACATAAAAATATTGTAATGTTCCATATTGAACTGCATCACAATGAAATTGAAAAAAGAAATGAAGTGGTTCAACCACACAGGAATGAACCCTGCAGCTCATACCCTTAATACCCATAGCCACAGAACATGAACGGCAGCAGATAGCCGGGTATCTGACTTGGTTAGCATATGTAATGAAATGGCCATATTTTTTTACTGAAGCATGCACTCTCAGATGAGAACTTTTGGATACGGCGACTGTCGACTCCAGAATTCATTGCAATGCCATGTACAATGGCACATCCACAGTATTCGATCGTCATTTACTCCGATGCAACACCCAACTCCACGGCAGCGGTAGCACCAGCCTACCAGATAGGGTGGGCCCAGGCCTTCGAACATCCAGCCCCAATCCACGCGGCGGAGACTTCAGCAGCAGTAATGGCAGCAACCTGGGCAGTGCACGACATCCCTCATGGACCCAACCATGTTGACATCTATACGGACAGCTCCGTGGTGTTATGGACATTAAGATCAGGCCGGGGCCCTGTGCTCCATCGCTTTTTGTATTTATTGACAATGTACATACAACTAATAAAGATAGCAACTGAGAGGCGTATTACCCTCTCGTGGTGCCCCATCTCCTCTGCAGCCAACCCTGCTGATGCCCCCTCCAGTGATGTGCTTCAATATATAAATACGCACCCGGACCTACTATAAAGGCTGGGGCGAAGAAGAGAGAGTATGAAGAGAGCAGCAGAGGTGATGGGACATCACAACTAACGAGATGTGTAGCTTTCATCCAACACACAGTCGCTGTTGCTGTCCGTGATTCAACCAATTCAATACAAGTAAATAAGAAAAGTAGTGTTACATTCTTATTTGGTTAAAAGCGGTACCGGTTTCGACCACCAATCTGGGTCACCATCAGCCGATTAAAAATACATAAACAATGCATAGGAAAACAAAAAATTAAAGGATAAGCCTTTCACAATAGCAGCTCAAGAAGCAATATAAGACAATAGGGATTAGCACTGCACGATTTTAAATAAAAAAAACAAGAAGAATTCAATGATCAGTCACTTATATGTAGCAAGGCGCATCTCCCTGAAGAGTAGCACAATGCAACAATGTCCAGCACTGTGCCTTAAAATGTTTACTAGAAGAGGTGAACAGTTCTTTGAACAAGCCCGCGAACACTGCCAGGCATGAAGTCACATGATTTAATAAATTTAAAGTCCCAAAATTGTGTAGAAGTCGAAGACAAGTTACTTAAATAAAGTAAGATGCTAGCTCCTGAAGATCAGCGCAACATATGCAATGTCCGGCACTGTGCTTATTAATGCCGATGAAACACAGCGAATTGCTTAAAGAACAAGCCTGTAAAAGCTTCAGTTGTGAAAATATATAATACACGTTAACATAATTGAAGTGTATATGAATGTTAGTAAGATCTTGTAGATTCATTAGGGATGCAGAAAAGTTGATGTAACAATTGTTTTTTACTTTGTAATTTAGGAAGAGACAAGGAATCTTCCAATCTACAGCAAATCAACCCCATTGCAAGTTCAGATTAATTAAATACTTGTCACGAAAGAAGCCCTACATGCTAATTTTCTTGACATATACATTTTATAGCAGTTATTATGCACTTTTATCACCTGTAATATGTTCAGGCAAAGTAGCTACATCCGTCATGTTCATATTTGCACAAAAACCACGTGGAACTCGAGGAGTGATTTAAAATTTTGTTTATGCCTATGTTACTCTTTTAATGCAAGGAATTTTAGTTCATTTCATTTTTTCAGAATGATTCTACCTAAAGTTAGGGTGCGGGGATTATTCGCGTAAATATGGTATTTACCTTACCTGACAATGGGTTATCAAATTATGCACATTACCTAAAGAGAGCTTTCCTGTGTTGGCCCGGGCTCTGTTAACTCTGATTTGGCTTCTTTCTTCAGAGCTATCACTCCTGATACATGTTCAATATTCTCCTGTGGAAAGATAGATATATTAGGTATGCACTTAAGAGACATCTACTAATCTCGTCACCAACAAATGAGTATGGTAAAGCATTACCTGACAGTTACATTCAAAATTTCAATAATCTTTAAGGAAGGTTTTTACCAGCAGAGGATTGTTAAAACCAAGGGCTGTACTGAAAATGGTGTTAATATCCTTGATCACTCCTTATGTCAGAAAAAAGGATGAGACTGAGAACCAAATATAAAATGTGAAACATTTCCTAGCATACCAGAAGATATCGTACTGGCTTATGGAATTGAGGCCATCTCGCATAGAATTTGGAAGTAAGCTGCCACAGACATAAACACTAAATCGTATGAACTGTTGTCATATGTCCAATCAGATCAATCAAATCTTAGAGGTTGTTTAAACCACTTCCAGGTGTTAAAACTGTTCTAAATCATTTTTTTCTTCTCAGCATTGAGTCCGTTTACATAGAGATTTAAAAAATTTGAAATTTTTGAATCTGTTTTTGCCGAACTCACAGAGGCTACATAAAGCATTGAGACAGTTCTGTTTCAAACAGCATATTTCAATGCTTCCAAGTGTAAAAAGAAAAAACGAACATTTAAGAAGCAGACTTTTTACAGTCATATACCAGGGAAAGATGTAGCCCAAACTCAATGCAACTACAAATAAAACATTGTACTACTAAGGGGATGTTATGTTGTGTTCTGTGAAGAACTGTGGGGATGAGAACACCATCAGTAGAGAGTCAGCAATGTTGGAGTGTACATCAGCAGTTTCAGGAGCTCTTTCATGATCTACAATGAGACCTTGAAATTTCTCACTTGGATTCAAAAAACCTCGTCGGCAATAAAGGTGTGGGCGAGGGGCGTTCTAATATACGTTCATTTACTAATAAAAATGAATTATAGTAAGTTACACAATTCTAGAATATACTGACTTAACCCATTCAATATAGAAGAAAGAGAACAGCACCTGAACTAAGGAAAGGAAGTGAAATAATGACAAAGAGGAAAGAAAAGTTAATTTTTTATGTGCCTTACATCCTCAAAGTGTTAGAACCCTCTAAGAAGAGTCATATTAAAGAAAATTTTCTTGAAAAATCATGTATTCTAGATTTATGCAGGGTTCTATAAGTAACATAGACACAGACCTGAATGTGAGAAATAAAATAAGCTAATCACTATTCTGCCTTTCTCAATGAATTCAAAGTCTGAGCAAAATACTTATTATGAGAGAAATTACATTCAGATTTTCAGCTATTTTATCTCTCATATGCCATAGGCAAATCTGCTCTTTCCTTAACACACATAGCTTCCAGCAGATTGTGGATGTGAGAGTAACCCAGAGTAATCACACCTGTGTTGACATTCTGTTTGATGATGCTTCTTGTTTTAAGGGGCCTAACATCAAAGGTCATCAGCCAACACTCTGTTTAGTAGACTGGTTTGATGATGATGATGATGATGCTTGTAGTTTAAAGGGCATAACATTTAGGTCATTGGCCCCTAATGGTACGAAATGAAATTACAATTTAAAAGTACAATAATCACCCACTGACCAGAATTCAAAATGTGATGAAGAACAAATGGATGAATATGAATTTAAAACAGTCAGTGGATCCGACCCGCAATGGCTCACCTTCCCAGAAACTATATTACCGACCAAGGAACTGCTTCCAAAGCACAATCCTGAATCAATGATGCTTGTTGTCTAAAGGGGTTCTATATCCAAGTCAACAGTCCCACATAATGGCATTTAATGCTAGTAAAGTAGAACGACAGCATTTCTCAAGTTGCAGTACTAATCAAAGGCAGTGTAAACTCATGGTGTTCCAAAGAATTATGGTACTACTTACAAGTAATGTACGTCGTACAGGTAAAATAGACCTACAGTGTTTCTCACATAATGGCGCCACTCATAGGCAAAGCAAACCCATGGTGCACCTAAGATAGGTGTACTAATAACAGGGACTAGTACTATTGCGTGGTGTTCCTCAACTAATGGGTACAAATCACAGGCAATGTTGACCAACAGTGATGTTCATGAAGTGGTACTAATCATAGACGATGCCCTGACCCGTGGTGTTTCCCACATAATGCTACAAATCACAGGCAACATAAGCCTGTTAAGTTCTGCATATAATGCTACTAATTACAGGCCCTGGAAACCCACAATGAACCACTCTCTGCTACTAATCACAAACCTATTTTGTACCTAACATATTGGTAGAACTTGCAAGTAAAGGAGACCAATGGCTTTCCCCAGGTGATGTTACTAATCACAAGTAGTTCATAGTTCTAACTCAATCATCCCTTGGTTGCCCCTTTTAGTCACCTCTTACGACAGGCAGGGGATACTATGAATGTATTCTTCACCTGCATCCCAACCCACAGGGGATAGAGAGGAAAAAGAAGAACTCAACAAGCACACATTTATTCCGAGAGCAACATGCATTAATTGCAGAATTTTAGCTTTAAGCAACTCTTGGGCAATATCTCATATATAAATTAGCAATTCACACCGTTTGCAATAGATTATTACTGTCAAGTCACAGTTATTCATTGAACATCTCTCTTCCAGCATTCAAGGTTTTCAAAGACTCTGAGGTGCCACAATGATGTGGAGGAATTCACTTTCATGCCAGTATAACTACATACATGTACTGGGATAATTCAGCTTCTTCAAATACATCTAGACTGAACGCGAATCACACTCACCAGCATGAAATTAGTATGCATCAGTTAACCCTCAGAGCTATCAGATGAAGAGCCACTGAACTGAAAGTCACACACTCAGAAGATTGCAATGGACTGAGATTAGAGTAGCAACAGACAGAGCAAGAAAAGATGATGAAAAATCATGCTTCTTCTCAAAAAATTTCACTGCATCTCCACCTTCATCAGGGTGTCTGCTTTAGACAAGCTATACTGACAGTAAACTGCCAAGGCAGAATTTTAATCCATGCTCACCCGACATTAGTGACAATATAAAAAAGTTTAAATGATGCAAATCTTACCTACCGGGCGAGTTGGCCGTGCGCATAGAGGCGCGCGGCTGTGAGCTTGCATCCGGGAGATAGTAGGTTCGAATCCCACTATCGGCAGCCCTGAAAATGGTTTTCCGTGGTTTCCCATTTTCACACCAGGCAAATGCTGGGGCTGTACCTTAATTAAGGCCATGGCCGCTTCCTTCCAACTCCTAGGCCTTTCCTATCCGATTGTCGCCATAAGACCTATCTGTGTTGGTGCGACGTAAAGCCCCTAGCAAAAAAAGAATCTTACCTGGAATTCGTATTGAAAGAAAAATATGTTCACCATGAGAGCAATGGACCTACTGGCCATAACCTAATCAATCTAGCACCCATCATTTTCCATCACTTCAGCAACTACTAGCGCTGCAAATAGCTAACATATGATAGGAAATTATGTCAACTGCACAAAGATTACATTACCAAACCAAGCAGAATAAAGACATTACCACACACCCTCCATAAATCCATTTAAATAACCAACAGAGATAATCAACTTACAACAGAGAGTCAGTCAAAGGGTACTTAACACATGAAATGCCCTGAAGCCTCAATCTTGAGACTCTGCCTATCATAACTTCATCACTAGATGCACCTAACCATGGTTCCTTCACTATCAAGCCTACAACATTAATTCAGCTTTATGCCACTATTAAACATAGAATGCACTGCCATCTCCCTAGTAAATGCTAGAGGCCAATTGTCCACTCGGCAGCCCTTATCTGGGAACTTATGCCACCAGGAGCCCTTTCCTTGTCCCACGAACAATGCTTTTGTTACTATCTAGACATATAGATGTACATCAATACTGTTGTTTCTAGTTCCAAAGAGTTGGCAGCATTGTGTAGCACACTGTGGCATAATCTCAGACAAAGAAACAAAACAGAGACATACCACGCTTAGATGCCCAAGAGGCAAAATGTGACCGCTGCTGTTAATATTGGGAAAGCACATAGTAAATTATGCCCCGGCCAAACTTATTCAGCTGGTAAGGGTTAAATTCTGACCACTATAAAGTTATGTGGAATGAGACTTACAAGTGTTGCATTTGTTGTTCCTTCAAGCCAGGCTGGTTCCTCCTTGATCTTTATTTGCAGGTCCATTTCACACTGCAAGTGACGTAGTTAGAAGGTACTGGGGTTTATGATTACTTCCGAAGTTGTTACACTGAAACACAGGCCAGAAAAATGTATTACCTTAATGTTACTTAGGTTATTTGTCAACAGACTAAGCAACAAGCTTGTAATTTTACATGACTGTCAATATTATGATCATACCGAAAAGTCCCAAAATTGAACATGCGTGTGGACTTCGTGAACATACCTATAGGACCTCAAGTTTTCTATAACTGATACTATGATCATAGCTAAGGACCTCCAGTTTTACATGACTTCAAATACAGTGATCACTTCCATAGGAAATATAAGTTAATATAGCTGTCAATATCGAGATCATAGTCAAAGGATCCCTAATTTTACATGACACCTTATATCATATTCATAGCTATATAACATACAGTTTTATATGGAACTGAAACCACAGCAAGATGGGTTTTCTTGTTAAAAACCGAAGTACATTGATTGTGATCAAAATGCACAAAACTTCTTCAAAATTCAGTGACTATTCCATTTGCATATCAGTATGATCACCTGGGTCCATATCTTGGAATCTTCCTAAAATTGTTATCTTCTGCACTTTGCTTCAAAACTAACTGAACAAAATCAGAGTGCCATGAGATCTGTTCTATCAAAATTTTCCTTCTTAGGATCCAATTCTTTCAAACTGTTGTCCTCTCATCAAGCTGATTCACTATCTCTTTAGTTCTAACATGTTCTATCCATTTGATTTTCAACACGGCATTTGAAAGGCTTCAACTCTTTTTTTTCCGGCACCAGTTATTATCCATGTTTCACTTCCATGCAGTGCCGTACTCCACACTAAGTGTAACATCAATTTTAAGTTCTTCAATGCATTGAATCTAAAGAACATGATGGAGAAATGATGGGATTTTAGGTAGGATTTAGTGATGACATTTATAGATATTGAGAAGGCATATGACAGTGTAACACGGCAAGCGGGCTTGGATAGACTGATAAAAAAGAAGGGAGGGAGGGAGAGGAGAAGAACCAATTATAAAAGCCATAAACGAAAAGTCAGTAAGTAGTATGAAGACTATGATAGGACAAACAAACTGGTTCAAAGTAGAAACAGGACTTCAACAAGGATGTGTATCATCCCCTCTACTCTACATTACAACCATGGATGAAATCCGCAAGAGTATAAAACAAAAAAATGGAAAGCAAAGAGACAAAGGCCTTACTCTTTGCATACAACATAGTAGTATGGAGAGAAGATGAAATGGAAGAAGAACAAGATATAGTACAGAATTAGGAGCTAGAAGTATATGGAATGCACATAATTGTGGAGTGGTATATGATAGCAGTGGTGATGAGAGGTAATAGAGAAGGAAGTGGGAATATTGAAGTAAATGGAAGACCATTAGAAGTTGTGGAAAGCTTCAAGTATTCGCAGAGAGTGATGGCAGATGATGGGAAAATAAATTAAGAAATTGGAAAGAGAATTGAACAAGCCAATGGATTCTATCAATATGTGAGATCTATAGTCTGGAACTGGGATGTCCAAAAGGAACGAAAGAAAATTTTGCACCCAATGTATTACACACCAGTTTTGACATATGCCGCATCATGCACATGGACAACATCAAACTATGATGAAAGCAGAATCCAAGAGGCCAAGATGAAATTCCTTAGAGGAATAATAGGGAGGATATGAAGGGATAAAGTCAGAAACATAGAAATCAGGGAAAGAATTGGATTCCCTAAAGTGCAAGACAAGATAGAGACCAATAAGCTGAAATGGTATGGACACATGATGAGAATGGGAGAGGGTAGAGTTTCAGATAGTGATTACAGAGAAAATAATAGGAGAAAGACATTGGGGAATGCCCAGAAAGAGGTGGAAGAATACGGAGAAGGAGAGTACAGAGAAGAGAGGAGTAAAAGCAGAAAAAAATATTGGAAGAAAGAATGGAGCTGTGGAGAGATAGAAAATTGAAGAGGTCCTTAATTCACAACTCTACCCAAAAGACTCGAATTGCAAAATGAAGAGGAATCTGTTGAACTGAAGATAAAAATTTATTCAACACTTCTACCAGCTCATTTCATTGAACCTTTACTTAAGTGCACTTTCTTTATTTGTCTGTGCATGTCGTGTCTAATGACACAACTGACAGTTGCTTAACACAGCACCTCATGAAGGGAGTTCTGTGTCAAACAACTGGTTTAAATGTTTGGCAGTTTTTTCCCCACATGGTACGAAACTAGTCTGTGTTGAATACCTCGAGTGGTGTCTCACTGAATTCTTTTCAGCCAATAACAGTGCTTGTTATTAACTTTGTGATATTTTACTGTAAAAGTAAACATAATGTACACATGTAACACGAGCTTTGTTCCTGTGGCCAATTGAGTCGATTCTTACTCATTGCTAGGAAACAGATTTCTATGGAAACACATATCTATTCAAGAGACTATGATCAATTGTATTTTGCAACATAGGGGACCCTACTTGTTCTGGCCTTCACTGGTTATTCTATGAATATATTCTTGATTTCACTTTCAAGTAACTACCTTTTACAGTTTCCAGAGCTAAAATATATTCCTGAAGATTTTTCTTTTATTCCTGCTACTGGTTTATTATTGCCCTAACAAGTCGAAGGGAAAGTAAGGTTAATTAACGAGAAAATGGGGAAACCACAGAAACGATTTTCAGGGCTGCCTATCTTGGGATTTGAACCCATGCAAACTTACCGCGCACGCCCATGAAGATCTTTTACACACCAATAAATCAGGAAATATCTTACGAAAGAGAGGCAGCCTATACTCTTAACTAAAACATCAGGAGTAAACACCGGATATAGCTGTTATGAGGTAAGGATGTGATACAGAAGAATCTCCATAACAACACTGATTTACCAAGAAATCTACATATGCAGATATTCTCACAGATATCCCACACGGAACAACTCTCAAGATTTCGAACACTACCTGTACTAAAATCTTTCGCAGCCTACAGTGTAAAGAACAACTAAATATTCATAGCGTCACTTTTAAATCGCACACAGAGGCAAATAACACATCAACATAATAATTAAAATTATAACGATACACTACATCTTGTAACTTCTTTCTGAAACTAATATCCGCAATTCTTCATCTGTGTAGCCCTTCAGAAAAAATCCTCATTCCAATAAATTTTGATATCCGATATATTGCTACAGCACATGATTTGCCGGTAGGCCTACTTGTAACGCAAAGGCCAGGAAGTTTCAACAGGAAAACTTATATATTGTTAATACGTAAGTAAAAATAAAATTAAGAAAATGATAAAATATGTAGAATGCTGAAACTGAGAAACATTAGCATTAACTTCTTACGGTTCTTAATTGAGATCTATAAGTTTGGCAAAAGTAAATGACCGAAACTTGAACATTACCGACAATATGTTAGAGGTTGGGCAAACAGTGTAAAGTGATAGAAATCACAATTCCTCAATGAAGAAAATCTGCAACACAATGAAAGCCATAAGCTGTACAACTGGTTAATACGCGTCTGATACAACAACATACCTCACACTTCGAGACAAAACCTGATATTTTAATGCAGTCTACATTAATCACTTAAAACAAACTATTGAAGAACGGATTTGATTTGTATCAGTCAGCAGAACAGGCTGAATTTAGGATAGGATGTATTACCAGTGACAACTCCAGAGTATACGACACTGATTTAAAAGGTGTTCTTGTTCTTGTTCTTGAAGTTGATTTGGGCTCGTTATTTCACCCAGACACTATACTTTAGTAGTATAATTGGATGGTTCGGCCGCCTCCTCCTCCTCCGCGGTGCAGGAAATTTGAATTCTGGCGGGAAATTTGAATTTTGGCGGGAAATTTGAATTTTGTCGCGAGATTTGAATTTGTAAACAAAGCCACGTGCTTCTTGACAGCTGTCATCGACAACAACGCATCGCTAACCTCACTGCTACCATCTTGACGGGCCTAAACCTCAGTGGTACCAACTTAACCTAACTAGAACGAGGTAAACAAAGCCACGTGTTTTTTGACAGCCACGTGCTTTTTGACAGACAACAACGCATCGCTAACCTCAGTACTGCCATCTTGACGGGCCTAAACCTCTGTAGTGCCAACTTAACCTAACTAGCGCGAGATAAACAAATCCACGTGCTTTTTGACAGCCACGTGCTTTTTGACAGATTTGTAAACAAAGCCACGTGCTTTTTGACAGCTGTCATCGACAACAACGCATCGCTAACCTCAGTACTGCCATCTTGACGGGCCTAAACCTCAGTGGTACCAACTTAACCTAACTAGCATGAGGTAAACAAAGCCACGTGTTTTTTGACAGCCACGTGCTTTTTGACAGACAACAACGCATCGCTAACCTCAGTACTGCCATCTTGACGGGCCTAAACCTCAGTGGTACCAACTTAACCTAACTAGCGCGTGGTAAACAAAGCCACGTACTTTTTGACAGCCACGTGCTTTTTTGACAGCTGTCATCCGCCATCTTTAAACCACAGAGCGCTGTGCTGCCCTCTTTATCGTAGTAGATGTAAAATTCGTCACCTGTCATCGGCAGTGCTGCCATCTTGGCGGGCCTAAACCTTAGTGCTACCAACTTAACCTCACTAGCTCGAGATAAAGAAATCCACGTGCTTTTTGACAGCTACGTGATTTTTTGACAGCTGTCGTCCGCCATCTTTAATCCATAGAGCACAGTGCTGCCCTCTTTAGCTATTTACCTTTGAAATGTGGTGGCGGATAATTTGAAAAATGCTTTTTGACAGCAGCCATCTTGCATCGCAAACCGCAGTGCTGCCATCTTTAGCTAGATACCTGTGGTGGCAGACAATTCCACGTGACAGCAGCCATCTTTGAGCACAGTGCTACCCCTCTTTGTGGCGGCGGGAAATTCCACGTGCTCTTGTTGGGAAACAAATTCACGTGCTATTTTCTGACAGCTGTCATCCGCCATCTTGCATCACAAACCTCAGTGCTACACTCTTTAGTTGAAATGTGGTGGCGGCAAATTCTAAATGCTCTTGTTTGGAAACAAACCTATGCGCTTTTTTGACAGCTATCATCCGCCATCTTTAATCCAGAGAGCACCGTGCTGCCCTCTATGTGGTGGCGGTAAATTCCACGTGCTTCACATATCCATGTCCTTTTCTGACAGCTGTCATCCGCCATCTTTAATCCAGAGAGCACCGTGCTGCCCTCTATGTGGTGGCGGTAAATTCGCCGTGCTTTACAATCCCATGTGCTTTTCTGACAGCTGTCATCCACCATCTTTAATCCAGAGAGAACAGTGCTGCACTCTATGTGGTGGCGGCAAATTCTACGTGCTCTTGCTTGGAAACAAACCTATGCGCTTTTCTGACAGCTGTCATCCGCCATCTTTAGTCTAGAGAGAAGAGTGCTGCACTCTATGTGGTGGCGGCAAATTCCACGTGCTCTTGTTTGGAAACAAATTCTACTCGCTCTTCAGCTGTCATCCACCATCTTTAATCAAGAGAGCACCGTGCTGTCCTCTTTGTGGTGGCGGATAATTTGAAAAAAAATTATTTTCGACAAGCAGCCATCTTTAATCCAGAGAGAACAGTGCTGCCCTCTTTAGCTACTTACCTTTGAGGCGGTTAATTTGAAAAATTCTTTTCGACAAGCAGCCATCTTTAATCCATAGAGAACAGTGCTGCCATCTTTAGCTACTTACCTTTGAGGCGGTTAATTTGAAAAATTCTATTTAACAAGCTGCCATCTTTAATGAAAAGAGCATCGTGGTGCTATCTTGCGGGTAATATTTTACGTCACAGCTGTCATCCACCATCTTGCATTGCTAACCTTAGTGGTGCCCTCTTTAGCTACTTACCTTTGAAACAAAAAATCTATTTGACAAGCTGTCACCCGCCATCTTGCATCGCAAACCTCAGTGCTGCACTCTATGTGGTGGCGGATAACTTGAAAAAATCTTTTTGACAAGCAGCCATCTTTAATCAACAGAGCACCGTGCTGACATCTTTAGCTACCGCCATCTTACACCGCTTACCTCGCTGCTGCACTCTTTAGTTGAAATGTGGTGGTGATAAATTCGAACAAGTTTAATCACGCATCGGGAAAGCTAGAGTAAGCACGTGCTGCAGTGATGACGTCATCATGCATGTTTAGACTTGTCCGTTTTCTTAAGAGTAAGTCGGTGTAAAGGAATGTGGTAGCGGTAAATTCGAACAAGTTTAAACATGCATCAGGGAAGCTAGAGTAAGCAAGTGCTGTTGTGATGACGTCATTGTGCATGTTTAAACCTGATCGTTTTTCTTAAGAGTAAGTCGGTGTAAAGCAATGCAATAAGTACAACATTTTTTGAATGCGATGAAATATATATTTACAAATGTACTACAACAGTGTTCGTTTTTGCTGCTGACAAGGTTGGTGTGCTTCTTAACAACGTATGCTTCTGAAATGCCTCCTGCAACATACAAATTAAACAAAGCATTTAGAAATATATTATACTAAGTATGTTATGCTTTACAGAGAAGATCATATACTTCTTACCTTGGTGTTATTCCTTTTCGGAATCATCATCATCATCATCATGAGGTACTAGAGAAAGTTCATTCATACATTGTGTACAGTGTTCAATCCTCGGATTTGGTCCATCCCAATCATCATCACCATTTTCTCCTCGATGCTTGTAATGTCGTTCACAAGTTCTGCATAAAGCTACTTCGATTGACATCTTACTGTGTAGAGGAAGGATGTCCCAAAAATTATGTACGTAAGAGGCAGCGTACGTATATAAAAATCCTGGTGGTAAGTATTGAATAAGATGTTTCGGCATCGACGATCTACGTTTATAGAACATCTTAATAGCCTCACTCACTCGTGAAACATAAATAAGATGTTGCGTATGAGCATGCAAACAGCATGCACATTTACAGTTTTGTTCCATAGCGTACGATGTCGAAGCACACACTAATGAAAATGATAAAGATCTATTCTTATTTATAGTCTCGTAACAATATTCGTTAGCGGATGGTAAGTAACATCACTCATATGAATAATAAGACAATAGGCTGCTGTGTTAGCAGGAATGTTTTCAGATGTTTCAAATTCTAAACGAATATCAACTGGAGATTCTTTTATAGATTCTTCATGATAAGGGCAGTCTATAACTACAATCGGTGCTTTATTTTTAAATTCTTGAGGTGTAAATAGCGGACGATCTTCTTTCTGATAATACGATGATTGAAATTTACAAAACATGTCATAGAGCATCCCAAACTTATTTTTCTCAAAGTTAATGTCTATGTTTTCCTAGGGATACGTAATTCCGTTGAGATATAGTCTAACGTGTCTTAATTTGCAGTGATCAAACAGTGAGCTATCTTTTTCGTGATTTAATTTACGATTAGTTTGAAATCCAAAAATAATGTACAAGGGCTTCTCAGTAAAACGTGATGTTTTAACAGCCCAGCTATGCTTGTTTGTAGGTGGTAACACAGGATATTCATGCAGCTCCCAACTTCTAAAACGTATAGATGATGGTGTATCATTTTCTACAATCTTGAGCAATCGAAGTTTTTCACGATCAGATAAGGTTACATGTGGAATCCGCCACAGTATACGATGCAGTGTTATTTTCGATTCTACATGTGTTTCTACTGCTTTAAGAGAATTGTAATCACTTCGATCACGGCTTAGGATAAGCTCTTGTTTTGCGTTGATTATAATACGTGTAAAGTCTTCTGCGAATCCAAAAATATGTTTCAGTGATAACATACCCGTAAAAGTACCATCCTCATTAATCATCCAGTTGTTAGTAGCTTTTGGACACCATCCAGCCATCCGCAAAAGATTACTTTCTTCATCACAGAAAGAAGGGTAGAGTTTCATTGCACTTGTAATACCAACATTCTTCGTTCGATCTATTTCAACATTATTTACTTCATATCGCGCTTCAGAAAAGAGAAAAGCTAGAGCATGGTTGTTTAGTTGTGAAGTGCTTGGTCCACTTCCATCAGACTTTTCTAATCGTCCTTCAATATAGAGGTAGCTTTCGTATGGTAAGGTGTAAACATCTTGTTGATAATAAAATGAATTTCATCATTGTTATTTAATCCAAACGAAAAGGTTGATAGGAATGAAGCTCACTTCGTACTACACCTTCACGACTTTCTACTGTATTCGTAATGTCTAGCATTTCTTCCATTCTGTTGTAGTAGTGTATATCCTAAATCTTGGAGTATCTGCTTATGGGTATCTGTTAACTCGATGAGTCTGTGCACACATGTAGTATGTCTTCGGAATGTACACCGTGTTTTATAGATGGTTTTCATACTGGTTTAAGATGTAGTTTGTAAGCTACGTACGCGTGGTGATCTAAATGAATAAGCTGATTATGTTTATTTACAAGTCTAAGAGTAATGTTGCTAATGTGTTTTACTGACACAGGATGATAAAGAACTACTGCTGGTTTCTCACAAATAGTATATCCACGTTCCTCTGTAACAATAAAGTCGTGCAGGACGTGCGAAGTTTGTAGATTACTATTCAAGTCTGTAATAATATTACAAGTAATGTTCACATTATAATCATCGAAGAGTTTTATAGGTTGATCAGACTCGTAACGTACGTTCGGTAGGAGCTCCCTCGATGAAAATCCAAGCAGTGGTCCAATCGAATCAGGTTGTGATTTGAAGTCAATCTTAAATGATGATTCAATAACACATTTATGTGTAATGTTGCTTATAGTGATTGAGAACTTGTAATTATGATTACTAAAACTATCTTCCCCAAACTGATCAATTAACGTACTTTCAATATAGTCGTGAATATCATCTACTGTATAAGTACCTGAGGGTAGTGTTAGCACATACTCGTCGTAATAGAACTTGTTTAAACCATCACGCACATTATAGATTTTATTGTAGCTTTCAAACGATACTAGTCCAAGACTATGCGGCTGATAACCAAGTTCGATTGGTGGATTAAAATAGACGGTTGTTTCAGGTCCTTCTCCACGTACAGCAAACGTTCTTTCACTGTTCGTCATCACGTAGACACTAATGCACTTTCTCTACTGTCTGGGTTTGATATAAGAACATAAGACATAATCGTCCGCACATGCGTGTGTTAAAGTTTTGCACACGGTTTTTATTGTAAACAATGTCTGCACTGCTTCCGAAATAACGTATGAGCTCAAAAGGAGGAGGTAAATCTCCATAGCTATCAAAATACCATACTTTAGATTTACGTTTTACATAAGCAACGTAATGAGTTCCTGGTCCACGACTGTCGTCCAAGTTAATTACGGCACTTTCACGTTCACGTGGGCGTACTGGTAGTTGATCGCGCATATACACTCCTCGAAAATAATGAATTCCTAGTTGTTTAGCAAACGTAAAAACTTCATCATGCGTTAGAGCTCGATATGGCAGTGCATTCAGTAGACGTTTTTTGGAGAAATGTAGATACCAAGCCCTTTCTTGTATGGCGCTAGCTTCATGTTCACACCTTTGCCTCGTAACGCAATTGCCTCCATCGTCTTGTTATGACGTTCACTCTCTTTCAACTGTTGTTTCGCTTCTTCTACAGATTTGACAGTTCTCGCTACAGCACTAGCACCACCTAGCAATGACCCTAAAGCTGCTAAGCCAGCAAACAGCGCAGGAAGAAATCCTCCTCGTTTTGGTACAGGAATAATTCGCGCACGTTTACTAAATATTGCTCTGCACTTTGGAGAAATTCTCGCTCTTGCTGCGCGTAACGCCTTAGTAATAGCTACACGAGGATTGTATTCCCCTCGAGTAGCTTTTTGCGCAGCCTTTATAACATCTTTCCATCCAACAGTTTTTACTTTCTTCTTCTTCTTCTTCATGTCGTTTGGATATCGTTGTTTCACCATGCTGGACACGACTTTACTAGTCAAGAGCAAATCATAAACTAACCGTTGCCTCTTGTTTCGTTTAATATATATATTACTATTACGTACTTTATGGTTCAGTTATCATGAAGATTATAAAGCAGCAAGACACGCTACCTGTTACCGACATGGTACCACATCTCTTACCTAGTTCTAGTACAACTACAAGAAAACGTCATGGAACGTTGTTTCCTTTTACTGTTCGATGTATTATATCAGGTCCGTCGGGATGCGGTAAAACAAATCTTTTGCTCACACTTATTACTTCTGTAAATGGTGTACGCTTCGAGAATATTTACGTTTTCGCAAAGTCGCTCTATCAGCCGCTATATACTATTCTACAAACTGTAATGCACGATCTAGTTAAAGATGGAATAAGATATTTTACATTTAATTCACATGAGCAAGTACCATCACCAGACGATGTGCTTCCTAATTCTCTTATGATCTTTGATGATGTCGCAACAGAACAGCAAAACGTTATTCGTGCATTCTTTAGTATGGGTCGGCATAAATATGTTGATTGCATCTATTTGTGCCAAACCTATTCTCGTGTGCCTAAGCAGTTGATACGCGACAACGCAAATGTTATTGTGCTTTTTCGGCAAGATGAGCGCAATATGCGACATGTGTATAACGATCATGTTAACACTGATATGACATTCGATGACTTTAAACGTATGTGTGCTAAATGTTGGTCATTACACCGTTACAGCTTTTTAGTTATTGATAAAGAAAGTGATGTACAGCATGGACGATATCGCATGGGTTTCGATCATTTTATATGCATTAACACAGAATTACAGTAACTACTTGATTAAAAACCATCATCATGTTAACATCTAGCAAGGAGATCACAAAACATATCATCCAAGCTCGAAACAATATTCGACGGAAATTTAAAGAGCTTAAACGTATTCAAGCAGACACGGATTTATTTTTAAAAACACAACTAAGTACACCACTCAAAGAAATTTTTAATTCTACTTCATTACCGCAGTCTACTTCGAGTTTTGCTTCTATGCAAACACCATATCATAAAGAGAAGCATGAGGAAGAAAAGCATAAGCAAGATAAGGAAGAGAAGAAGCAGGATGTAGATCAAGAAGAGGAAGATAAGGAAGAAGGAGAAGAAGAACTTAATGATACATCACCATCTAAGCGTGTTGAGTTTTTAACTACAGATGTTATTGCTGAAACACCTACTACATCGACGCAAAATCTACCATCTTTGTCTGAGGTTATGATTACACCAGAGTATCGCAATCAGTTTTGAACTTTTATTCAAGATACCTATGGATCTCTCTTTGCACCTTATATAGAAAATCTTTTTACAGGACAAACTGACACTACCTACGGTATTCGCTACGAAGATGACTGTTTCCGGATAGGAAATTCAAATGTTAAGATTAATAGCAACAAACTCATTGTAAAAGGTGTTACCTATAAACCTACGAAAGGACTCTTAGAACTTCTTTTCTCACGAATACCTGACAAGGATATAATTTTACAAGGTGATCTTAAAAAATATAAAGCAATACTTTTTGCTACTGACGCAACTCGACGTAATTACAAGAGAACAGAAGCTGTAAATGCGAATAAGAGTTACAAGTATCGTGAGTTTATTTCTAAGCTGTTTCCGACTGCTCGTAGTCTAGACGTTATCTACAAGCCTTTGTTGCCGTATGTGGTTGTAAGATACTGGAATGACCCAAACTTATTCGTTGAACGACTACAACTTTTAAGAGCATCGCAAGAGGCTGGTCACACTGGTCACGGATCAGAAATTCTAGAAATAGAAAGAGAACTACGTTATGCCGGTATTATTTTGTAATGGCTCGTCAAGAGAAGATCTCACCTGTAAAGGTAAACATCGCACATGAGTTACATAAACTAGCACGTCGCACCTACTGTCGCAGACGCGTTATTACACGAGGTAAAGACGATCTCTGGCAAGCAGACTTAGTAGAAATGATTCCATATGCTTCTAGTAATAAGGGGTATAAGTATCTACTTACTGTTATCGATGTGTACTCGAAGTTTGCTTTTGCACAACCCGTGCGTTCTAAAACAGCAGCTCAAGTTAAAGAAGCATTTAAACATATTGTTGAAGAATCGAAACGCTGCCCAAGGCTTCTTCAAACTGATCAAGGTAAAGAGTTTTACAACAAGGATTTTTCTTCTTACCTCAAGTTACTTGGCATTCAACACTACTCTACGTTCAGCAATCTCAAGGCAAGTGTTGTAGAACGCTTTAATCGTACACTCAAAACAATGATGTGGCGAGAATTTACAGCGCAATGTTCATATCGTTGGATTGATCTCCTACCTAGACTTTTATCTACCTACAACGATACACCTCATCGCACTATCGGAACAAAGCCACGTCTTGTTACAAAGAATACACCTCGTATAAATGCTATTCATCTTGTAATTAAAACAGCTGATCCACGTCGTCATCGCTTTAAAGAAGGTGATTTTGTTCGCATCAGCAAACACAAGTCTATCTTTGCAAAAGGATACACTGGAGCACTGACATTTTTCAAATCAGAAGTGTTAAGCTTACTAATCCAGTTACGTATTTACTTCGCGATCTCAGAGGACAGCCTATTGAAGGAGGATTCTACATCGAAGAACTGCAGAAAACAAAATATCCTGATCACTATTTAGTTGAACGTGTTATTCGACGTCGTGGCAATAAACTGTATGTTAAATGGCTTGGTTTTAATTACAGCTTTAATTCATGGATTAATAAAGAGGATGTACTTTAAATCTTATGTGTGTTTTCTTTTAATCCTCTACGTTTCCTTTCTTCTAAATCACTAGGACATGCTGTAGGATTAAACAACACCTGTAATATGTTTTGACAATTCATATTTATTTTAGAATATATACATTTTTATCCTTTGTTTATTTTACGGTCTTTGTCACTCAGTTTTCATTGCCTAACAACGACAAGTGCTGCTACATTTTTCTGAGCAGCTAAAGCACTAGGTAATAACACACACACACACACACACAGCATAACTTTACGAAGCAGATTATAACAGCTACACGATATACTCTATGCAGGCAGCATGTAACTACGTGTCAGGCGAACGTATTCTAGGGCCGCAGAGGAGATGAAGCACGAAGAAAAGAAGATCAATCACTCTATTGATGAGTCCACGCCCAACATGCTTCCTCATCTTTCTCCCAGCACGTTTCTTCACCTTTTCCTTGTTTACTCTCTCCACAGCCATGATAAGTGTTTATAAGCGAAGACAACTCATTAGTTTTAGGTCCGTGATACAGTTTAATTAGTTGACATGTACGGCACTGTCTCACAGAAGGTCTTCTAGCTAAACTCACGTGTTCATGATGTAAACTACACGTTTGAAGCTCTGACAAAACAGGATCTTGAGTCCACTCACGAGGCACCTTTTCCCAAATCTTCTTTACAGCATTCGCAGATACATTAACCAAAAATGCCTTTGGTAATGCATTTAACTCTTCTTCAGTAAAAGTGTTTAGTTTCTTTTTGCATGCATAAAACTTTACGATCGCCTTTTCAACTGCGTTACACTTAGTATCTGTTAGAAATGACATGATGTCTTTACTCTACAAATGTTTCTTTTACACTAAGGTTATTTCGACACTGCACTTTACATATGTTGTTCACTTCCCGGCATGCACTGCGACACAACCAATCAAAGAGCATGCATACATGTTGTAAAGACTGTTTACTTGTTTCTCTGCTATGCTCTTTCGGAAGAGTTTTAAATGATGGGCACCCCAATTCATGCATGTCGATAACTTCACATGATGATGGTAGAAACTCACGCAACCATTCTTTCTTTTCACAACCCTTTAAAAGAACAAGATCTGCTCTTGACAAATATGCATTCATCATTAAAGGTAGAAAACGATAAGGTATTCCTTTTTCTTTCCACTTCAAACCTAAATTGTTTTCAATCCACTGAGTCTGCTTTTTATCTTCATCTGTTTGCAAACAGTAAGGGAACGGTGGACTAAATACTAAACTAACAAGTTTTGGTGCCCACAACACACCGCAATCTAACACAGCCACCTCTTTAAACACAAATTTGTTTCCGTTTACTTTAAAGCCTTGCACATCAACAATTAATGTTTTCGTCATGTTTGTACTCCACACTCTATCACTGTTTCTCGAAGACTAAAGCTTTTAGTCAATGAACGGGTTTAAACATGCACAATGACGTCATCACAACAGCACGTGCTTACTCTAGCTTTCCCGATCCGTGATTAAACTTGTTCGAATTCACCGCCACCACATTTCAACTAAAGAGTGCAGCAGCGAGGTAAGCGATGTAAGATGGCGGTAGCTAAAGATGTCAGCACGGTGCTCTGTTGATTAAAGATGGCTGCTTGTCAAAAAGATTTTTTCAAGTTATCCGCCACCACATAGAGTGCAGCACTGAGGTTTGCGATGCAAGATGGCGGGTGACAGCTTGTCAAATAGATTTCTTGTTTCAAAGGTAAGTAGCTAAAGAGGGCAGCACTAAGGTTAGCAATGCAAGATGGTGGATGACAGCTGTGACGTAAAATATTACCCGCAAGATAGCACCACGATGCTCTTTTCATTAAAGATGGCAGCTTGTTAAATAGAATTTTTCAAATTAACCGCCTCAAAGGTAAGTAGCTAAAGAGGGCAGCACTGTTCTCTCTGGATTAAAGATGGCTGCCTGTCGAAAAGAATTTTTCAAATTAACCGCCTCAAAGGTAAGTAGCTAAAGAGGGCAGCACTGTTCTCTCTGGATTAAAGATGGCTGCTTGTCGAAAAGAATTTTTTCAAATTATCCGCCACCACAAAGAGGGCAGCACGGTGCTCTCTTGATTAAAGATGGTAGATGACAGCTGAAGAGCGAGTAGAATTTGTTTCCAAACAAGAGCACGTGGAATTTGCCGCCACCACATAGAGTGCAGCACTGTTCTCTCTAGATTAAAGATGGCGGATGACAGCTGTCAGAAAAGCGCATAGGTTTGTTTCCAAACAAGAGCACGTAGAATTTGCCGCCACCACATAGAGTGCAGCACTGTTCTCTCTGGATTAAAGATGGTGGATGACAGCTGTCAGAATAGCACATGGGTTTGTAAAGCACGTGGAATTTACCGCCACCACATAGAGTGCAGCACTGTTCTCTCTGGATTAAAGATGGCGGATGACAGCTGTCAGAAAAGCACATGGGTTTGTAAAGCACGTGGAATTTACCGCCACCACATAGAGGGCAGCAGGGTGCTCTCTGGATTAAAGATGGCGGATGACAGCTGTCAAAAAAGCGCATAGGTTTGTTTCCAAACAAGAGCATTTAGAATTTGCCGCCACCACATTTCAACTAAAGAGTGTAGCACTGAGGTTTGTGATGCAAGATGGCGGATGACAGCTGTCAGAAAATAGCACGTGAATTTGTTTCCAAACAAGAGCACGTGGAATTTCCCGCCGCCACAAAGAGGGGTAGCACTGTGCTCAAAGATGGCTGCTGTCACGTGGAATTGTCTGCCACCACAGGTATCTAGCTAAAGATGGCAGCACTGCGGTTTGCGATGCAAGATGGCTGCTGTCAAAAAGCATTTTTCAAATTATCCGCCACCACATTTCAAAGGTAAGTAGCTAAAGAGGGCAGCACTGTGCTCTATGGATTAAAGATGGCGAATGACAGCTGTCAAAAAATCACGTGGCTGTCAAAAAGCACGTGGATTTGTTTATCTCAAGCTAGTGATGTTAAGTTGGTAGCACTAAGGTTTAGGCCCGCCAAGATGGCAGCACTGCCGATGACAGGTGACGAATTTTACATCTACTATGATAAAGAGTGCAGCACAGCGCTCTGTGGTTTAAAGATGGCGGATGACAGCTGTCAAAAAAGCACGTGGCTGTCAAAAAGCACGTGGCTTTGTTTACCACGCGCTAGTTAGGTTAAGTTGGTACCACTGAGGTTTAGGCCCGTCAAGATGGCAGTACTGAGGTTAGCGATGCGTTGTTGTCTGTCAAAAAGCACGTGGCTGTCAAAAAACACGTGGCTTTGTTTACCTCATGCTAGTTAGGTTAAGTTGGTACCACTGAGGTTTAGGCCCGTCACGATGGCAGTACTGAGGTTAGCGATGCGTTGTTGTCGATGACAGCTGTCAAAAAGCACGTGGCTGTCAAAAAGCACGTGGATTTGTTTATCTCGCGCTAGTTAGGTTAAGTTGGCACTACTGAGGTTTAGGCCCGTCAAGATGGCAGTACTGAGGTTAGCGATGCGTTGTTGTCTGTCAAAAAGCACGTGGCTGTCAAAAAACACGTGGCTTTGTTTACCTCGCTCTAGTTAGGTTAAGTTGGTACCACTGAGGTTTAGGCCCGTCAAGTTGGCAGCAGTGAGGTTAGCGATGCATTGTTGTCGATGACAGCTGTCAAAAAGCACGTGGCTTTGTTTGCAAATTAAAATCTCGCGCCAAAATCAAATTTCCCGCCAAAATTCAAATTTCCCGCCAGAATTCAAATTTCCCGCGCCGCGGGAGGAGGCGGCCGAACCATCCAATTATACTACTCACTTTATTATATTCGTACTAGTTCTACACTCGCACACAATTCCGATAAAGTAAAACACCAATGCAGTTTGCAATTTTCTCTGATTGAGAAGTACTTGAAGATTGAGTAAAGTAGATCGTGCAGCGGACGCAGAAAATGGATTCAAAGTACTTGAAATAGTTCATTAGAAGACGTAGCACCTAAACAAATGAGAGGGAGTAAATTATGTATACAATACTAGGAGAGATAAGAAAATCACAGGGGCACAAGGTATACTAATCTTCACGCTAGAGTGGCCGATCTCAGCGACTTCTACAAAACACAACACCGGGCCAACATATAAGGGAAAAGTAGGAGAGGGCAGTGGAACTTCGGAGGGGTGAATATATGTAAGTGTGTGGGACTTTGGACAGAGGGAAATTAATATCAGATCAACGTATATGGGGGATTTAGAGAGCGGAAAGTGTTATTGAGATCGTAAACAAAAAATTAAGAGGGGTGACAGTGTGATGATATGACGTCAATGAAAATGTACACGCAATCGGTGGAGAGGGACAGATGACAATATACGGTAGCCATGTGGCCTGGTTTAAAAGCAGGCGGTAGAGAGGACGTGAGTCAAATGAGAATATTATGAAATAAGTGATGTTAATGTATTGTGGGAATGAGGGATTAGAGTGACCTAAGAACTAATTTAATATATTGATTATTGTGTGAGAGGGCTTGTATACCAGACATGCAATTGACGTGGCCAGAGGAAAATTGAAATGTGTTAAGCTTGAGTACAGGCAGCGTCTAGAGGAGTTATACAACGGACATTGAAAAAAAAAGAGATGATCGATATCGGCATCTATGGATCCACAATGACATAGGGGATGCTGTTGTAAACGAAAGCGAAATTTATATAGTGGTGTAAGAGCATGATTAAAGCGAAGGCGTAAGATATTGATAATATGCCGACGAGTGTAGGTTGCGTGTTGATACCAGAAAGTAGTAGGTAATAGATTTAAAAGTTCACTGTGCGCCAAAAAGAATGAGTAAGAGGCCACTCTGAACGCTAGTTTTCACTTCTGTACGCAACGGCCGCCGCAGAGACTGCCGGGAGCTGCCACAAAGATTGCCGGGAATTGCACGCTAGCGCTTCTGGCCGTCGGAGGCCTGAACTAAAATTACTGGGCGGGTGATTTAAATCGTTCAGTGTGTCAGGTCCCCAGGATCTCATTCTCCCTCCACTCTTAAATATATTCATATCTTTCATATCTTTTTCCTTTTCTTTCTTTCTCTTACCATTTTCTGAAATACTTCATTCGGAAGATTGATACACCTGGAGGTTTGCCTGTGCTTCATTATTATTTTTCTTTTAACGTAAGAAATTTCATTATTCCGTATTGAACTAAGAATTACAAATAAATGAAATTTTGGTATTTCTACCTATTGAATACAAATGTTAATGCTGTATCCAACTACAACATTTACATAATTATACAGAACTAGTTTCGACACATAATAGTGTCATCCTCAGCTGTAATCGAAAAATAGTCATACATTCAATTCATAATAAAACTTAAAGTAAAGGATGTGGAAAGATTATTTAAAACTGATTTGAAAATATTAACACATTAAAAACATTTCTAACAAGTGAAAACTTGCAAGTCAGTTATATGTTAAAACAGTTTATTAAGGTCTCTTTATAAACAGCCGGTTGCGATATACTTGAATTCGTGTTCTTGATAAAATGCTGGGCTTCATTCATGTGTATAATGCAGCAATATCTTAAGTTGTGAAGGCTTGCAATTTTTTGTTTATATCCTAGGCTTATGAGGTGGAAAACATTCAGATGGCTTCTTAAGATCATGTCGTCTCGCCGGTCATAGCGTGTGGCTAACATGAGGTTCGTCCTACGACAGTTTGAGATTCCATATTGAACTAAGCAACATACGCTCTATTCTCCGGACCACCTTTTGAGCAGACTAAAGCGGAAGTGACGTCATTGTCTCGTCACACTCGCCGTGGTTGCCAAATGACCCGGCGCGCGATTCAAAGTTGTACTCCACCACTATAATACAGCACAGCTCAAGGATTGAGCCTCGAATGAATTTAAAATAATTAATACATTAACGTATGCGTGTTAGAATCCCATACAGTTTTTTAACGGCTTACAACTTTAAACAATTAATTTACTGAATTAGATTTTAAATGTGAAAACCTACAATCTGTTTTCCAGTCAATGGCCGCGTCAGGGATGGAAAAAATGAAGCCCCATCTTGCGGCGATGACAGGAATTGTGCCGGCTGCCGAAGCCTGTTTCACTCCTTTGGGGCAATGATTAATGACTGACAGATGAAATTAAATGATACTGGAGAGTGATGCTGGAATGAAAGATGACAGGGAAAACCGGAGTACCCGGAGAAAAACCTGTCCCGCCTCCGTTTTGTCCAGCACAAATCTCAAATGGAGTGACCGGGATTTGAACCACGGAACCCAGCGTTGAGAGGCCGACGCGCTGCCACCTGAGCCACGGAGGCTTTCACAATTTTAATGTACTAACTACAATTTCACAGTACAATTTCAATAAATTAGCTATTACAAATATATTTTTATAAAAATACTTTTTCTTCTCCTTAATCTGTTTACCCTCCAGGGTTGGCTTTTCCCTCGGACTCAGCGAGGGATCTCACCTCTACCGCCTCAAGGACAGTGTTCTGGAGTTTCAGACTTTGGGTCGGGGATACAACTGGGGAGAATGACCAGTACCTGCCCAGGCGGCCTCTCCTGCTATGCTGAAAAGGGGCCTTGTGGAGAGATGGGAAGATTGGATGGGACAGACAAGGAAGAGGGAAGGAAGCGGCCGTGGTCTTAAGTGAGGTACCATCCCGGCATTTGCCTGGAGGAGAAGTGAGAAACCACGGAAAACCACTTCGAGGATGGCTGAGGTGGGAATCGAACCCACCTCTACTCAGTTGACCTCCCGAGGCTGGGTGGACCCCGTTACAGCCCTCGTACCATTTTTCAAATTTCGTGGCAGAGCCGGGAATCGAACCCGGACCTCCGGGGGTGGCAGCTAATCACGCTAACCACTACACCACCTTCAGGAAATTGAAATAATAGGGATAATGGTCGGAGCACGCGGTACCATACCTCGTCACTTCGTCGCCACATGGAAGCGCTTCCAACTCCCAATGAAGCTCATCCCGGAAATAGCGACCCTCGTCCTCCGAGCCTCCATCAAGATCATGAGGCACCACCTCTACAGCTAATTTTGAATGTTTTTTTATTAATACATATGTACATAAAATTGATATGTTTTACCTTGTTCTTAGCGGCAGCCTGTAAATACAGGAGGTCTTTCCAAAATAAATGGAAATAATAATATCTAAATATATGGCCTGATTTCTGATTGAAATGAGTTTCTACTCACGAGCGATTTATGAAAAAGGGAGAGAAGTGAGAATTATATATGGGCCCACTCGTACTGGAATTAACTTGGAACTGAATGATGAAGTTGGCGATCCAGGCAAAAACCTGTCCCAGCTCCGCTTTGTCCAGTAAAATTTCAATAAATTAGTCATTACAAATATATTTTTATAAAATTATTATTATTATTAATAATATTATTATTATCTTATCATGCAGGAGGTTTCAGCGTTAGCTTACCTTGTGCCGCAGTAATTAATCTGTGTCACTATCGAGTGGCTGCACACCCAAGTCAGAATCAGAACCGGGGTCAGCACACGAGGTAAACTAATCCCGCCGTCAATACTATTCGCTCGGAAATGCTTATAAACAAACAGAATCATATTTCTCTCGCCGGAAGTAAAAATCTTGCGTTTCTTCTTCAACTGATAACAGTCTGGTGAATTTTTGTTCGGATCCATCGCACAATAATATCCGATAACGAGTAAGAAGAAGTCTACAAACGTACAAGAGACTACAAGAATTATGAATTAGCACACAATACGCACATGCACTGTTTTTGTAAAAGCGAAGCACACGTGTTCAGGACATCCACTGAGTAAGTATGGCAGCTCCGCATTGACTGCACAATTGCCAAAACTCGCTCTGGGTAGCGCACCCCTCTTGCCCCCTCACCTACCGTGTGACAACACCGAAGGCGCTGCCCCTGTCGCCCGCGCCATCCCCTGGTCTATACACTCACTTCCGCTTTAGTCTGCTCAAAAGGTGGTCCGGAGAATAGTAAGATCTTAACATTTGTATTGAATAGGTGGAAATACCAAAACTTTATTTATTTGTACTTCAATATTTTGCTAGAGAAAAGAAGTTCACCAGCCTGTGCTGCTTATTATAATTTTATTTGTACAAATGTACAAAGCCATGAAGGAAGAAAGTGACCGGCCTGGCCTGTGCTGCTTTTTTTTGTGGTGAGGGAAAATGAAGCTAACTCACAAAAGGAGGAAGGAAGGAAAGACGTGACCAGAAGGTGAGTGGGATTGGCAATCCTTATCTCGGATTAAGAACTACAACAGAAATAGACACTAACATCACCTCGTACATCAGTCCTCTTAACACTATCGTAGCCAACCGCAACAGTCAATAGTATCAAGATATGCCACTTATGCAGGAAATGAAATATAAATACAATGTAAGAAAGAAAGCCATACACAGAAACCAAAATGATTAAAGGAAACTCATATGCTAAGGGGGATGTTTGTAGGATTCAAAGGTAAACAGAAATGGTACACGTTCGTTTGATTTATGGAGCTATATTCTACCTACTATCCACAGTATCACAGGTATGAGAATTGTGTAGAAATTTCCACAAAGGTTTTAGTGATCATGGTATATCATAATTTCATGACATTGCATTCAGTAGTGTTATTCATCAATTAACAATCATCAGCCAGAAAACAATACAATACAAATGCAAAATCATTCATTTTTGAAAGAAAGAGTGGAACTTACAAGTTACAACGTAATACTTTCCTCTCTTTTTTTCAGTCTAGTGTTGCACTGACACGTCAAAAGTTTTCAGCAACACCATTTGTATTTTCTCAAGAAACTTACTATATCTTTCAGTCTGTCAAATGAGGCACCTAGAGCTACGCACTGAGAAATATGGAGATTTATACATCTTTTGTACCTGCTAGAGGATGGCAAGTCTCTGGCAGAGTAGTGTTTGAAGAAACCAAGTCATGGTAGCACGTACCCTGGTCCTACATATTGCACCAAAACACAACATATCATTCAATCAATCATCTGCATTTAGATGATAAATAATGTCAAGCTATAAATTGTATGCATCCCTTCTATTTATTGTTCTGCACTATTTACAGTACTTAAAAATGTTTTATTTCATGTGACAGTAGGATATATCTAAATGTCTCTGCTACACGGAAAAAGATAGAATTATAAATATGTTTATGGGCTTAAAAGACAAGAGAGCAATTACAGATTCTGTGATTGTTCCCTGTTACAACATGCAGGATGTACAAATAATTCTTCCTTTCAGCCCATACGCAGGACAGGAGTCCCAATAGATGGAAAGGAATATGTAGAATCAGAATTTACGTACAACTACATGGCAGCTAATCCAGCACAAAAAATTCCCATGGCACGTCACAAGATAGCTGCGTCCAAGGAATTGGTCACTAATTTATGTACAGTATTATGGCGTGGAAATAAGACTCCCTAGGCCTCCATATGTAATACAGTCAGGGTTAGAAACGAACAGGTGGTGACCGAGGTAGACCGGATAGTATAGATGAAACCTAAATGCAGATCAGTATTGATTGATTGATTGTGTTGAAATTGAAAAAAGTTACCACCTGGTCACGAAGAGGGATGATGTATATGAAATGGGGCATTGTGCATGATGGGGACTCATTGTGCGAATGTGGAGAGGAACAGACTGCTAGGCATCCCTTGGACTGTCGTCTATGTTCAATAAGTTCCAATTTCTTTGAAATCATTTAGGAAAACACTAGGAAAACAACAGATAGGCAATCTGCCACCTGGGCGACTGCCCTAAACGCAGATCCCTGTTGATTGATTGAGGAGCCTGGCACAAGTACGCGGAAGCAATGCCAGGATTCACCCAAGCTCCCAAGTTCAGAGCCCCCATGGGACCCATTTTAGTCGCCTCTTTCTTCAGGCACGGTATGTCTTGGATGTTATTCTACCGCCCCCACCCACGGGGGGACAACTATTATAAGGAAAGTCTGTACAACTGTTACAATCACATCAAATGTATCAGTTACCAACAACACGAAATTCACAAATATTAACTTGGTTACTTGGACATTGAATACATACCAGTACATACTTCTGTAGAGGAGGATGTGCATACAAACTGCAAGTAAGAGAGGAGAGAGTAACGTATTTCCTGTGTTCTGATGAGAAATTGTTTCCAAAATACACAATTTTCAGTGAAACCTCTTTGGTAGAAATGGATGCTTAACCAAAACTATGACTTCTTTACAAAATTCATCCACCCAATATCACATGACACTTCCACTTCAATATTTGATTTTATCACACAATTCTACAGAAATGATAAGGTCATATAAAGGAACAGACTAAGAGGACACTAAACCATATGTTTGAAAGGTTCACTCTACTGGAAAATAACTCCTCATTTCAATTTTCACTTCCCATTCAGCAGATATGCTTAATTCTGTAATTAATCTCCTTATAATTATAATAATAATAATAATAATAATAATAATAATAATAATAATAATAATAATAATAATAATAATAATGCATCAACTGAACGGCAGGAATTTATAAAAGTCATTATGAATGCAATTAAGACAAATGGAGTCTGGAACATGCATATGTTTGGCATATTTTGAATTATAATACTGAACATGAACTGAACATACTTCTTTTCCACCTTTATGAGCAATTATAATGAAGCTATGGGCTTCATAAAGTCTCATTTTTTGGCTATGTGTTTTGTATAGCACCGATTCATGGCAACGATAGAATGGGCCTGAGAATGAAGCAACTGTGGCCTTAACTAAGGCACGGCCTCAGTATCTGCCTGCCTAATGCAAAGAAGTGAAACCATCTTCAAGGTTGCGGATATTGGGGTTCGAACTCACCACTACCCGAGCGCAATCCCACAGATACGTGACCACACTGTGTAGCCTACTTGCTGGGTGTTTTGTAATACAAAATCATATACGTTAATACCCAATCATTAGTGTTACCGTGTTTTGGTGGTAGGTAGAGGTGAAAGAAGGTGCGGGCGTGAACGGGTCTCAAACTACGGAATCAAAGTTAATGTAAAATTTAACCAGGTTATATTTTCTCTTCAAAACAAAGAAATAACAAGTATGGCAGGTACAAAGTAGCAAGTCAAAGGGTAGTCACAATATTTACAGGATTTGGGCTTCGAGCCCCGAAAACGCAATGCTTGGGCAATCAGCCCAGTTTTACCTCCAAACACAAGTTTCAACAGAGGGGCAGAAAACCCCATTCATACCTCGGAGCCCTTGCTCCAAATTACACTGAAAAGCCTCCACGAGGCATATAACACTCGATTTTCAAAAGAGCCACTCGCTCTCAAATTTAAGCCTTCTCCCAGGCCACACCAAACTCCACCTTCAAGTTGTCCTTAACGGACATAAATACAGGGGTAAAATACCCAATCTACTGAGGTCTAGTAAATGAAAAGAAGGTTAATACATGACCTCTAAAATACAATTTGAGAGGAGGCGAACTTGCACTCCTAATACACTTTGTTTAAGACCTACTTGGCCTTAGGCCGTTAGTGCAAGGGCTAATCCCATACTACAGAGGTGACTTAAGAAAATAACAATTTACATTACATTACGGAAGAATTGGTTGAGAAAATAAGTTCACCTCAAGACAATGTGAGTGGGAGCTCGAGAGGGTTAGCACTCTCTATCACAGAATGTAGCTTTACAAGAGAATAGAAGAAAAGAGTAGTTACATTTTAGGAAAAGGTTACATGGTAGAACGCTTCGCACCCGCCCCGAGAGTTAAACTGCTGAGCTAGCAAAGAAAGAATTTATTAATCGGCCATTACCTTATTGCTGACCGCTGCCGAAGAAAGAGGCGCTTTCCGCCTCCTGCTATGTACTTAACACACTGAAAGATGGAACAGAAATGGCCCGGAGACCCAAAAATTAGCAGTTTATATCCTCTCGCGGAAGGTTCTAGGCGTTAGGGGAATGAAAACACCCTCCCACAACGTTTTTATTGGCTAGGGTACAGAAACATATTCAAGTTGGGAGAAGATACCCATGATTGGTCAGAAATTAATAACAGAAATTCGGGATTGGTTAAATGCAAAACAAGGGGAAAGAGAGGGGTATACAGCCAACTTAAACAATAACAGAAAGAAATTTAGCAAAGAACAAACATTTGAAATAAAAATTTCTCCAACAAAATAGTTCTTTGACTCCGCACTAGGTTGCACTATTGTTGATCTTCAGTAGTGTCCTCTAGAAGAGAAAGTTCACACTTCTTACTTCAAGCTAAACAAAAACACATCAAAAATGACACAGTCCAAAAACTCAAAGTTTTCCACGTGGTGACATCTTCTGAGAAAGTAGAGAATTAATAGCGTAGATAAAGTTCAGGCTTCCTCCAGCAGAGGAGTTTCAACGGGCGCACATTTTAAATTAGCGGCGTGGAGGTGTACCGCCCGGTACAGACCTCCCCCCCCAAAAGTTCCACCAGGGGTGATATATGAAATTTGTTTGAAAACCAGGTCCAAGTTTTGATGTAGATATGGAGATTGATTGCCCAAAAAAAATTTATAAGATTTTCTTGATTTTGTTTGTTTCAGTTTCAAAATTTTGTTGTTGCAGGTGAAGTATAGTCTTTAAGTTTGTAGAAGTAGAATTCTGAAGATAAATTTTTAATACTTAAAAGTGATGAAGGATTTTGCAATGTCCACCAAATATTGCTGTAGAATCCCCAAGTGTAGTCATTACTTATAGTAACTGTTCATGTAGTTGAGGTTAATGAAGTTGGATGGCCAGACCGGCCGTTGCAGCTTGCGTCCAAAGGAGGCCGCTCGGACCCCTCAAGTACCCTGAGATACCGCTCGCCCGCACTATGAGGGGAGCAGAGGTGTTGAAGCACGCCGCGCCCGCGGTGAACATATACAGGCTGCGGGCAAGTAGCAGGTCGTGCGCCGCACATCAGCCTTGGCCGGGAGGAGAGCTCCGGCTCGCCGTGCACATGTCGTCCTCGCTGGGGCCGAGGGGGCCCGTCCTCGAACCCAGCCGCGGCACAGCGCCGCGCGGCTGCGGGGGCACTGAAACATAAAGCTAGGCGGCAGAATTGTGTTGGACCATCATCTTTTTTGAGGGCACAGGCATTATGGAGAGGTTGAGGGGCCAGCGGCGTGTAGATATCCATGGCATTTAATATTATGAAGCCACAGTGTGTATTGGAGCAGGAGACGGGAGCGTGGTAATGGCCGTGGCAAGGACAGGATGGCAGTTTAACAATCGGGGGAGGTTTACAAGAAATGCTTACATATAAAACAAAATATTATAGAAGGAGCAGAATGCCTTAAGCGTGGAACTCAAAAAAAATATAACCATCATATTCCAATCAAATTATATGAAGCAAGTTGACACAAAATTTACACCGGTTTCACCTGGGACAGGTGAACCCTAAATATCCTCTCGGTGGCTGGATTACTTAACAATAAGGTAACCGGTGTGAGAAAATCGAGAATGACACAAGGCCCATGAAATCTGGGGGCAAGCTTGCCCGCGGGAACAAAATTCTTGACCATAACCTGGTCACCTACCTTCAAAGGGGTGGGTCTCCGTCCACGATCATACCTTTCCCTAACCTTTTCATGAGACACTTTAAGATTGGCTTTAGCCTTCTTCCAAAGATCTTTAATGTTATCCGGATCTATTGTCTCGGGTAGAATGTCATTCAGAGACCAGAGGTTAGAGAGCGGCGAGTTGGGAACAAACTTGAACATCAAAGAAGCTGGAGTAAACTTGTGAGATTCATGAACCGCCGAATTCAAAGCAAAAGCTATCCAATGCAGGGACGTGTCCCACCTGGAATGATCTTCATGATGATAGGCAATAAGTGCGGACCTGAGATTACGGTTAACCCGTTCAGCCAGAGATGGTTGAGGGTAATAAGCAGAAGTAGTTACATGAGAGATTGATAAGTCAAAACAGAATTTACGAAATAAATTAGATGTAAAAGCCTTAGCATTATCAGATACAATATATTGACACGGACCAAAAGAAGCAAAAATAGAATTTAAGCAGTTAATGGTAGACTGAGCGGTAGCCAGCTTAGTCGGAAATAACCAAGAAAATCTGGTAAAACCATCTACGCACACAAAGATGAACTTCTTAGCATTACCCTTTGACTGGGGGAAGGGTCCTACATAATCGATATACAGGCGTTCCATGGGGCGCGACGCTTGATGCGAAGACAAAAGGCCTACCTTGGTGGACATGGTGGGTTTACTGAGCAAACAAGATTTACAAGCTTTTACAAGTTCACGGATTTCACCGTCCATACCTTTCCAGATGAACATTTCACGAATCTTTTCACGAGTTTTAAAGATACCCAGATGCCCTCCTAATGGGGTCTCATGATAATACTTGAAGATCATAGGTACCAGAACAGCTGGAACGACAACTTTCATCATCTTGTCATGCCTCGAAGGGCAACATAAAACACCATTCCTCAGAACATAAGGGACAACATGTTCCCCAGAAGAAAGGGTTTCCATTATCGGAGCCAGCGTCGGATCTTCACGTTGGTATTTCTCGATATCCCTAAAAAGCATGGGAGCATCTGTTAGGATGGCATTAACCTCAGATAGCATGGACTCGGGGGGTGATGAACTGTCGACCTGTTCATGGTTCTCAACGTCGTCTGAAAACATACGGCTGAGTCCATCAGCGACAACATTTTCGGTACCTCGGATATGCCTGACATTGAATTGGAAGGCAGAAATACGGATGGCGCAACGGGCTATACGACCAGTACGACGCGGCCTACCTAAGACCCAGCTTAATGCTTGATTATCTGTCTCCAGGTCGAATTTGACGTGTTCCAGATAGAGACGGAACTTTTCTAAGGCGAATAAGACTGCCAAACCTTCGAGCTCATAGATGGAATACTTGGCTTCTTGAGCCGACAATGTCCTAGACGCATAGACGATGGGTCGCCTCCCTAGTTCAGTCTCTTGAAGAAGGACTGCAGCTACTGCTGACGACGATGCGTCGGTTTGGACGATGAATTTCTTCGAGAAATCAGGCATAGCAAGGACAGGGGCATTACACAGAGCTAATTTAAGATCTTCAAAAGCGGCTTGTTGAGAAGGTCCCCACTCGAATTTGATGCCTTTCCTACGAAGAAGGTTTAAGGGCGCCGCTCTATTAGCAAAGTTAGGAATGAACTTTCTGAAGAAATTCACCATACCAATAAACCTGGCGATGCCTTTAATGTCCTTGGGAGGTTTAAAATCACGGATGGCCTGTGTTCTAGAATGATCGATCGCTACACCATCGGGTGACACAATATGCCGTAGGAATGACATAGAGGGCTTAGCAAAGGCAACCTTGGACAACTTAACAGTTAACCCAGCCTTACGAAGGCGATCGAGAACTTCTCGCAGATGATCTAGATGTTCTTCAAAAGTCTCTGAAAATACGACGACATCATCCAAGTAGTGATATACGTACTCAAATTTGATGTCGGAGAAGACGCTATCTAGTAGCCTAGTGAGCACAGCTGCCCCCGTGGGGAGCCCGAAAGGCACGCGGTTGTATTCGTATAAATTCCAGTCCGTGGCAAACGCTGTAAGGTGTTTAGACTCTTCGGCAAGGGGAATTTGATTATAGGCCTGATTCAAGTCCAAGATAGTGAAGAACTTGGCCTTACGAAACCATGAAAAACAAGAATGAAGGTCAGGAAGGGGCACAGATTGCAACACCACCTTCCGATTGAGAGCCCTGTAATCAATGACAGGCCTGAAGCCTCCTTGGGGTTTCGGGACTAGAAAAATAGGCGATGAATACGCCGACTTAGAGGGCCTAATAATACCATCCTTCAACATCTGATCGATAATTTCTTTCAGAGCCTTCATTTTAGGTGAAGATAGCCTATAAGGTGGAAAACGGACAGGAATCGAATCCGTGACCTCAATTTTGTATTCAATAAGGTCAGTAACACCAAGAGTATCAGAGAACACCTCTGGAAATGACTGACATAATTTACGAATACTATCAGCCTGCTCCTCAGGTAGATGTCTAAGGTCTAACAACATCTCATCCTGGGTAGGCGAAATAGATGAACATGACACAGAATTACACTTTAACAAGGGAATTTTACAATTGGACGCAAATTTGAATGTGCACGACTTACTCTGAAGATCGAGGACAAGACCAGTGTGAGAAATAAAGTCAGCTCCCAATATAATGGGGCAAGACAATTGCTTGGCCACAAACAATTTAACTTTCTATGTAAACTTAAAAACACGAATTTTGACCAGTAAGGAACCTAGAATTTCTAATGGAGATGAATTAGCCGAAACGTATTGAACAAGAGAAGAGACATAGTCAGGAAGTTTACAAACCGATTTCAATTTAGAATACCATTCAGCCGAAATAATCGAACAAACACTGCCTGAATCTAAGAGAGCTGTTATAGGCTCGTTATTTAACTCAATCTTAAGAAAAGGAACAGGTGCGGGGGTATCCGCCGCAATCCTAAGACATTCTTTAGGGCATTCAAAAGATTAATTTGAAGGCTGATCGTTCTCTGCATTTACAACCTGTTTACTAGGGGCTGAGTCTCGGGAAGATGGATTAGTCGACTCAGCCGAAGCCACTAGTCACTTTTTATTATTGGCATAGGTGGAATTTGCACCAGAAGTTGAGCAGGAGGGGGTGCTATTTGAGTTTGGGCAATTCTTGGCGATATGTGAGAAGGCCCCACACTTAAAACAGCCTTGTGATGACCCGGCTCCATTCCTTGTCCCACTTGATTTGATCAGTGGACACTTGTCGCGCAGATGGTCAGGCGACCCGCAAGCATAACATTTACGGGGATTGACTGGTCGGCGAGGTGGAGGCCGAGTGTTACTAAAGGAAGGCGGGGGTTCTTTCGCGACACGCAAAGAATCGGCGTATCTAACTCCTTCCGCTGAGACGGCCAATGCTTCAAGTTCCGAGAAAGTTTGCGGGCACGCCGCGAAACACAAATATGACCTATAGGGAGGTGAAATTCCCTCTACAATAGCCTGTACAATCTGATCTTCAGGAAAATGAAGGGCAAACACCCTAGTATAAAACTTAATGTCCTGTATGAAATCAGCCAAGTTTTCATCCAAGCACTGTACACGATAATAGTACTTCTGAATAAGGGAGGACCTGGCCCTAGCAGGGATGAAGTTAGCTAGCAAGTGGGCATGGAAATCCTCAATAGATGATTGCTCGGCAATGGCTCTTACGATTTTATCAGAGAGAATACCAATAGCATACGGATAGATAATTTGCAAGATTTGACATGGAGAAAGAGAAAAAACAAGGGCATGATCCTGAAATTCCACTAGAAATCTTAAAAATGAAATTACATCACTGGTGGTATTAACGGAAAACTTAGAGATACCTCTGAGCAACATTGCCAATGGATGAGGCAAGCTGCTAAACCCGGGTGACATAGTAGGTAAAGGTTTCAATGGTAAGGAAGTTAATTCAGAACGGATGTTACTCAATGATGCACGACGTTCAGATTCGTTGTCCAATGGGGCAGGGATAGTTTGAGCAGCAACGGTTATTCTATTAACTTCTCCCTTATGAGACTCGTCCTCGCTACCTACATTCATCGTGGCGGGTTGATCAGTTTTGGGAGGAACTTCCCCAGTTAACAATTGAGTGACCTTACTAGATAATTCGGAAATATTTTCCAGGAGCGTACTAGTTTCCTTCCTCTGAACGTCATTCAGTTTTAGAGACAACAGATCGTTAACCCTATTCGAAAAATGATATAGCCTGCCTTGCACACGCTTAATTTGATTAGGAGACGGATCATTTTCATCAAAAAAACTAACTACAGAAGCTAGCCCAGTAATATTCTCCGTGATCGTGGAAAGAGAGTCGTCAATTTCCTTCTCTCCCAAATTGGGGATGGAAATGGGCAAATCAAGGGACTCTCTAAGCTTGTTAGTGTCTATTGCAACCGTGCCTCCAGATTGCACATTTCTGATAGTTAATTCATATATCAACTCCTCCTTGCGCAAATAGTTAAGAAGGAGAACATCGCGAGGTCCGGGCATGATGACAGACCAATTTTGAAAAGGTCAAAAAATTCCAGCAACTGAGAAAATGGTTAGAGTTCGGATCAAAACAATGTCTAGCCGTCAAAAGGGGCTAAATTGAGACCCATTCAACCACGCTCTGCTACCACTTGTTACCGTGTTTTGGTGGTAGGTAGAGGTGAAAGAAGGTGCGGGCGTGAACGGGTCTCAAACTACGGAATCAAAGTTAATGTAAAATTTAACCAGGTTATATTTTCTCTTCAAAACAAAGAAATAACAAGTATGGCAGGTACAAAGTAGCAAGTCAAAGGGTAGTCACAATATTTACAGGATTTGGGCTTCGAGCCCCGAAAACGCAATGCTTGGGCAATCGGCCCAGTTTTACCTCCAAACACAAGTTTCAACAGAGGGGCAGAAAACCCCATTCATACCTCGGAGCCCTTGCTCCAAATTACACTGAAAAGCCTCCACGAGGCATATAACACTCGATTTTCAAAAGAGCCACTCGCTCTCAAATTTAAGCCTTCTCCCAGGCCACACCAAACTCCACCTTCAAGTTGTCCTTAACGGACATAAATACAGGGGTAAAATACCCAATCTACTGAGGTCTAGTAAATGAAAAGAAGGTTAATACATGACCTCTAAAATACAATTTGAGAGGAGGCGAACTTGCACTCCTAATACACTTTGTTTAAGACCTACTTGGCCTTAGGCCGTTAGTGCAAGGGCTAATCCCATACTACAGAGGTGACTTAAGAAAATAACAATTTACATTACATTACGGAAGAATTGGTTGAGAAAATAAGTTCACCTCAAGACAATGTAAGTGGGAGCTCGAGAGGGTTAGCTCTCTCTATCCCAGAATGTAGCTTTACAAGAGAATAGAAGAAAAGAGTAGTTACATTTTAGGAAAAGGTTACATGGTAGAACGCTTCGCACCCGCCCCGAGAGTTAAACTGCTGAGCTAGCAAAGAAAGAATTTATTAATCGGCCATTACCTTATTGCTGACCGCTGCCGAAGAAAGAGGCGCTTCCCGCCTCCTGCTATGTACTTAATACACTGAAAGATGGAACAGAAATGGCCCGGAGACCCAAAAATCAGCAGTTTATATCCTCTCGCGGAAGGTTCTAGGCGTTAGGGGAATGAAAACACCCTCCCACAACGTTTTTATTGGCTAGGGTACAGAAACATATTCAAGTTGGGAGAAGATACCCATGATTGGTCAGAAATTAATAACAGAAATTCGGGATTGGTTAAATGCAAAACAAGGGGAAAGAGAGGGGTATACAGCCAACTTAAACAATAACAGAAAGAAATTTAGCAAAGAACAAACATTTGAAATAAAAATTTCTCCAACAAAATAGTTCTTTGACTCCGCACTAGGTTGCACTATTGTTGATCTTCAGTAGTGTCCTCTAGAAGAGAAAGTTCACACTTCTTACTTCAAGCTAAACAAAAACACATCAAAAATGACACAGTCCAAAAACTCAAAGTTTTCCACGTGGTGACATCTTCTGAGAAAGTAGAGAATTAATAGCGTAGATAAAGTTCAGACTTCCTCCAGCAGAGGAGTTTCAACGGGCGCACATTTTAAATTAGCGGCGTGGAGGTGTACCGCCCGGTACAATTAGTAATGTACAAATTGAAAGTGTTGAATTTGAAGTCTTCAACAATATATAACCCATAAACAGTGTTCTCCCTAGGACCATTCACGCACCACCCGGCTATCATAACCTAGATATGTGCTGGTTACATAATATTTGCAATTTGCTTTACGTCGCACCGACACAGTTTGGTCCTATGGCGACTATGGGATAGGAAAGTGCTAGGAGTGGGAAGAAAGCGGCCATGACCTTAATTAAGGTACAGCCCCGGCATTTACCTGGTGTAAAAATGGGAAACCACGGAAATCACCTTCAGTGCTGCTGAGAGTGGGGTTCGAACACACTATTACCCGAATGCAAGCTCACAGCTGCGCGCTCCTAACACACTCGGCTTACGTATTATTAATATATATTTCCGTCATTGAAAACCTACAGACTGGTTTGCAGTAAGTGACCGGGTCAGGGATGAAATGAATGAGGCCCCATCTTGCGGCGAGGATAGGAATTTTGCCGACAGCCGAAGCCTGCCGCACTCCTCTGGGGCAATGACTAATGACTGACAGATGAAATGATAGTGGAGAGTGTTGCTGGAATGAAAGTTGACGGAGAAAACCGGAATACCCGGAGAAAAAACCTGTCCCGCCTCCGCTTTGTCTAGCACAAACCTAACATGGAGCGACAGCGATTTGAACCACGGAACCCAGTGGTGAGAGGCTGGCGCACTTCCGCCTGAGCTACGGAGACTACACATATTTCAGTCATTATGTGTCCCAAATTAAAATGTAAACACTGTAAAACTGTTCATTTAAATGAAAAATCTTCATCATAGTCAGCACAATTGCGCGAGTTACATCGGAGTTCATCTTATCACGTAGTGTCGTGCGCGAGCGGTGTCTGGATTAGCGTGCAATCGCATGCGAGCACTCGATTCCGCGGGACGTAACAAATCCGTCTGGCTCTCCGCAACAACCGAGTGATTATGAACGAGTAGTAGAACACTAGAAGTTCAAACTACTTTGTTACGTCTTCTTCGTGGTAACACTAAAATAGTTGATTTTTTTCAGTTAATGTTTACCTGTCTAGTATTATTGTTAATGGCCGGCTACTCATTCCTGCCACCCAGGTAACGAAACTTCTGCCGAAAACACTGCATACATCATGAATGAATTTGGACTTATGTAATTACTAGCTGATGTACACATGCTTCGCTACGGAATTATCAGAAAGACTGTTCTTTGTGGTTTTCTCAACTGCAGTCAACATAGGTCATTACAATGACATGAGTAGGAATGTAGCGATTAATATCAATGTTATCAAAAATAATACTCGATCAAATGAACAGCGCACTTTTTCTCACTTTGAATAAACAGTTCTACGGTGAACAGTCCATAGTTCCAGTACTGGAATGACCAGGCCGCAGGCAGCCGCGAACGTTACTCTGCCATTTTTCCGTTAAATGTGTACACTGCTCATTCCAATCAGTGCATCAGAGTAGGGATTAGTTAGCTGGAATGCTATGATGAACCAGTGTGTTACATACCAGTAGTATAAGAAAATATATGAACCAGAGGTATGGCATGTTAAAGTAGAGAAAGATCTGACTCCCGAGCTACTTGCCGCCAATATTCGGGCAGGCTGTTATACTCGGTACGCAGCAGTAGTGGCACCAAAATAGACGAAGAATATCACAACAAACAATGGTCAATGTAATGTTACTAGTAGTATAAGTGAAGAGTTCTGCCTCCTCCACCTCCACCGTCCCTCCACAGACGCCTCCGCCACCTCCACAGCCTCTTGGGAGAGGCCTCCTCCGCAAGCCACGTGCTCTTGTTTGTAAACAAAGCCACGTGCTTTTTTGAAAGCTGGCATCCGCCATCTTTAAACAACAACGCATCGCTAACCTCAGTGCCGCTATCTTGACGGGGCTAAACCTTATAAAGCCACGTGCTCTTTTGACAGCTGTCATCTTGCATCGCTAACCTCAGTGCTGCCATCTTGACGGGACTAAACCTTATAGTTACGCACGTAGGCACGTGGTGGCGGGCAATTTGAAAAATTCCACATGCTTTACGAAGCCACGTGCTTTTCATGACAGCTGTCATCCACCATCTTGCATCGCTAACCTTGGTGCTGCCATCTTTACGGCACTACCTTTGAAATGTGGTGGTGACAATTTCCACGTGCTTTTTCTGGCAGCTGATATCCGCCATCTTTAATTAACAGAGTAAACAAAGCCACGTGCTTATCTGAAAGCTGTCATCCGCCATCTTACATCGCTAACATTAGTGCTGCACTCTTTACGTCACTACCTTTGAAATGTGATGGCGGCAATTTCTACGTGCTTTTTCGACAGCTGCCATCTTTAAGGAACAAACATCGTGCTGCCATCTTTAGCTACTACCTTAGAAATGTGGTGGCGGCAATTTCTACATGCTTTTTGACAAGCTGCCATCTTTAATCAACAGAGCACCGTGCTGCTACCTTTATCGTAGTAGCGGGCAATTAAAAAATTTCGACGTTCAGCTGCGACCATCTTTAATCAACAAAGCATCGTGCTGCTATCTTTAGTTACATACCTTTGAAATGTAGTGGCGGCAATTTGAAAAATTCCACGTGTTTTACAAACCCACGTGCTTCTTAACAGCTGTCACCTTTAATCAACAGAGCATCGTGCGATTGCGCAAGACAGCGGTGGCTCTTATTGAGGAAGCTAACTTAGAGGTTACTGCACTAGATGGTGGTTATACATAGGCTAACACTGCATTGCAAGACTAGAATCAAACACTGTTCAGAAAAAAATCCTTCTCAACATACTTACTAAGCTGCTCTTCCTCCTCCTCTGTCAAGGCACATCTCTATCGAACATGTATTGCAAAACAAGTGTGTGCACGTGCTCCAGTAATAACATCATTGTGCATGTTTAGACTTGAACACATACTGCTGTTCAAAACATTTTACAACAAGTATTGAGAACACAAAATTGCATACTATAGTTCGATGTTGTAAAACACTGCGTTGCAAGACTAGAATTAAACACTGTTTAGAGAGATACCTTTTCCCTTCTCAACATACTTACTAAGCTGATCTAAGACGATGACATACTTACGAATCTGAACACCTTCTTTCTTAACATACTTACACTTCTTCTCCTTCTTCCAGTATTTAAGAAGAAGGAGCGGGAGGAGGAGAAGGTAATACCTAATCTAAAATGAAAGAATATGCCAATTCTACAATTATTTATTGCATCTTGTATGTACAAGTTTCATCTTAAATCATTTGCTGTAGTCATTGCCGCTTCATATATGTACATCTTACAATTCTGCAATTCTGCTAATTTTTATATGTTCAAGTTTAAACTTGAATCATTCGCTGTACTACACTCTTAGTGTACCTCTCCCTTCTTACTATCTTTATACAATATGTACAGTTATATGTGAAGTAAGACAGCTTAGCCTAAATATTACAATATACACAGCTATAGCATAATACTTACACACACACACATCTGCTTTATGTGAAGTAGTACCTATTAATTTTACTATGCCCCCAGGCTAGAGTGTTGGTAGAATTTGGAATGACAAACTGTTTGTAGTCTTGATTATTGAGGGCTACCTCATTAATTAAATGAGTGTACACCTAATGCTTCTTTCTTCTAATAACAGCCCTTTGCTTATGTAAAATAGGTGGATTTCTATTAATAAAATTTGTATAATTTTCTAAACTTAGCTCATTCTGAACTATATTCTTTTTAATTCAATTCAATCTCTTTATTTGTAGTTGATTTAAGAGCATTAAGCAATATGGTTTGGATTTAGTACCTACAAATGAGTCGATAATGTTTCCAGCACATTCGTCTTTCATTTTATCTAGAACTTTTTAGTTTACTAGTGGTAGATTATAATAATTATTTTCAGGATAGTTACTAGTATCAAACCTACCTAAGTCTGGCTTTATAGCATTGTAATAGTTATCAGTTTTGATTTGGTAAATAAACTAATCTGTATCTGTGTAGAGCAATTGTGCATTATGAGCGTAATTCTTTATCATAAATCATAATGGAATTCATACATCAGTGTTTTAGCAAATTCAAGTACAGCAAAGTCAATGTAGGTAGGTTTGTCGTAATTAACCTTTACACGATTTATCTGTATAATAACTAAATTTTCATGTATGATAGTACAGCTATGGAAATTCGGTTTACTTATTAAATAGTTAGCACCATACCTTTGCTTCACATTTTCCCAGTTTGTAATCAATTTTACATCAACGCGTTTGACAACATTTTCCATAGTCTTACCAAACACACTGTTACTCATGAGCTTATAGAAACATTTCTCAAACTCGTTAACTGCATTTTTTCTTAAATCATTGTTGAGGTCGATACATGGTTTTAGCCACGGTGACTTATTGAATTCTAGTACGCGATGAATTTTGGTTAATTCAAACCATGCTGCAAACAATGTTTTAAAATCTGATAATGAATCACATATTTAGATTTACATGTGCCCTACCGCCACCTCGACAACAGATAAGAACTCCCCACCACATGGTACGCCAATAGCAAACGCCCCGCCTAACATCTATCCCCCTCAACCCCATACTTGCCCCTCCACACGTACAACACAAGGAGTAGAACCACAACAGACATTAGTCACAGTAACGTAAGAAAGACCACAAGACTTTGTGGCAGCAGTCAAAGGGGTAAATGAAAAAAATATAACATCAAACTCACATTACAAGCACAACAACACATAACAGTATTCAAGTTAATCTCCATTTTTTCCAGATGCTTCAGTCATTCTATTACCTCCAAAGAAACCTAAACTGCTATTCAAGATTTGAATAGAAGCCCCTCCTTTTTACTACAACTACATTAATACATACAATCTGCTACCAATGATATTCAAATCGCAATAAACAAGACTAATTATTCTAATACTTCACTGATCAAGTCACCAAACTGCAGCAAGCCTCGAATATTCTAGAAGCTGGTCTCCAACGGTTCCAAGACTTTAATTTTTAGAATATCATTTAGACTCAAATTACACATGGAGTCAAATCACAGTTGTTTTTAAATAATTGCATTGGAGATTACAATTATTATCCAAATTCTCAATATCGGAAGTTACTGTGTTCCAGAAATCAATGGATTTTAGAGAAAATGGCTCCTATATATTTTAACTTTCAGTTTATATTTATGATTCAAATTTAAAGCCATATTACGGTTGATTCAATCAACCACAGCATTGTGAAAACAATTTTAGCCAAATTTTCAAATTGTAGTTACTATGTTTTGGACGTCAATGTATTTTAGAATTAAGGGTTACTCCATTTCAACATTGTAATTGTGAAAACAATTTTAACAAAAAAATTAAATTAGTTACTATGTTTTGGACGTCAATGTATTTTAGAATTAAGGATTACTTCAATTCAACATTGTAATTCATATTGTCATACTTTTAATGTGTACATAATTCCTATGTTTTTTACATATTTTTAATAAACATGGATTTATACTCAAGCAAAATAATTTGTAAAACAATCGAAATATGACAGGTCTTAACCTTGAGACATTTATGTAGGCTGAAGATGCTTCCAAATAAAGCGAAACAAGTCCCTGTAAATTCGTGTTGTAATATTATGAACTAGCAGCACAAAACCAATTTGTATTGTATAGGTGGATTAAAATAATAACTATATTGTAAGCATTTATACTTAGATTTGTTACACAAATTAGCGATTAGCATCTTTATTGTTGATGTGATGTACGGAGACTTCATATTTTCAAGGCAAAACGGTAAATTATTACTCTTTAGGATACAGTAAGTCAAATTCGAGCAAATACACTTTATTAGCTTCATCGTCTAGGATGTGCAGTTGAAAATTGTCAATTTCGCACTGAGTTAGCCAGTGGAAGCTATTTAATGGTAGATGCTTGCTCATCGCCCACCCATACTGATTATTAGCAACAAGATAAACAATATACTGAGATCCCTGACTAGAGTCAAAACTCGGCATGTACTTATTATTTGCCTTAGAATACCGTCAACTACACTGACTTAGGCCACCTCGAATAGGCGATTTTTAAAGTGCACCATATCGATATCTGTTAGCAGTTCCAAATTCACTTGCGTGTATTCTAATATAGCATCCCAACATCACCCGGGCGCTGTAAAATATGACATGGATCAAGGCTGTGGGTTTTCTTGCAAACATAGCGAAAATTTTCGAAAACATCAGCTAACAAAAGTACACCCGTCTTTAAATATAAGTCGGAGTATTCGCCTAACGTTTGAATGTAGAATTTTTGCCAGATACGTCGTGCATGTAAATAGCCATCATCAATAATATCACCTGAATTCACCGAGCTGTAGAATGATTGTTTTGATGGTAAGGTACGTTCTTCGAGGCGTTCTAAGCAGTCAATATATTCATAACATAAGACACCCTTGCGCTGAATTAAATTAAACTTCTCATCTTTAGGAAAAATGCGTCGAATTTCTGTGAATTGTTCTGGTTGCATATTACTCGAAAGTTTATCAAGCCTACTCGCCATAAAGCGAAACGAGTCAAGAAATCTCAATTTTATAGTATGCTCCTCATCTACTTTCACACACTTTGTAAATGCAATGTACCGCTCTTTGTTCTGAGGGATTATATCTATTTTTTCATCTGAAGCTCCAAATTGTGAAATAATAAAATGTGAGTCGTAACTAGATAAGTTATGAAAAATTACATGAATAAATTTTAGAACTCTGTACTTAATATTACAGCTATTATGAGCAGACCATCTGTACAAGCCAGTTAAATGGTCGTGATCGAAAAATTCGCCATCACAAATACTACATTTTGTAGCACGTTCATGGTCTTGTAACTGAATTTCGGTGAGTGGTTTCATGGGAATGCTAGTATTTAGAATATTGATAAGTCGTACTGCATCACTTTCAAGTCTTTCTAAAAATACTTTAGCATTATAAGGTCCTTGATACAGCTCTAACTTGTAAAACGTACTATTATAACTACACTTGATATAATACGCGAAGCTTTATGGGACATGCATGTGTGTAGTATTAGTAAATGATTTGTCTGGATTAGGCGCGCATGTGCTGAATGGTTTGTGGATGGCTTCAAAGTCTGCGTAAATAACAAAAGGCTCCCTCATATGCTTGTTACAATTCGTAAATTTCAAAATATTATTGCCTGTAGTAAGTATCTCTGTACATACAGGATTGCAGTTTTTTTTTTTTAGAATGGTTTGTTAACTGATCTTCAGTTCTAAAATACTGCAGCATCCGTCGCATAGCCACTTTTTACCATCACGTTTTGACAACTGACTACCAACAAGTCTACTCAAATTTTTAATCCAACAAAGATGACTATTTTCACTGTTTTCGATATAGAGTAATTTAACATGAGTAGCCTTCTTATTACATCTTTAATACAGAGGACCTACTACAGACTTTTTGTTTAGACCATACACATTACTGCTAATATTATTTAGTTGTTCAAAGGGGTTAATGTCCTTTAGCTGCATAGGAAATTCTATACCATCTAAATTTAGTTGTGTTGAATAGTGAGGATACGATGACGTTCTATTCGCTACATTCCGTTTCGCAGGATTTAAAGCCGACAAAGCCCATGCAGAAAAAGCCTCATCATCAATTTGGACGTTGACAACAGCTTTATTTTATCTGAATCCATGTCGGCAGCTCGATGTATGAAGATCCTCGCAAGGGATTGTACTTATTAATGTTAACTTCTAGATACAAAATTTCAACTAAAGCCCACCATGATTCTTTTTCCTGAAATTCCTCGCTCTTCGTTGAAATAACGTTCGAGATATCCCTAAATGCATCACTGAAATTAGTTGACTCATTCACTACACAATTCTTGGTATTAAATGATTTAATTTCAGTTATTTCACTTTCACCTGTCTCTTAATATACAACGCAAAAAGTTAAAAATTAACTTTAAATAAATTATGATCAGACAAAGTTTTGTTAAGAAGGTGTTGCACATCCGGTGTAACGCAATTTAAGAAGTTTTCGGTGCTTTGAAACTTCTGACTAGTACGAATTCTGCAACTGAAAATCCTGCCTCGAAATGCAGTATTAATTTCTTCGATGTTTGTATTACTGGCACTTCTACAGGCATTGTTTTTATGTGCATTACTTCGTAAGTGACCCTCAAAATGTGAAGATAGTACATTAGTGTTACAGTTTTCGCAGTGTATAGTATGAAGTTTTACATTAACATTATTTTTCCTTGGTTTTTGTTACTACAGCTTTCTACATCTACATCCGTATTTACACGCATGTTTTGCGTACCCTGAGGGTTCCTAGTCGCAAGTAGATACCAGATGTACGTCTACTAAGTGAGCCTGGTATTGTTCTACATTAGCAAAATATTTCCCACAAACTTCACATAAAGCAGATATTATGCTAGGGTGTTTTGTTTTAATATGGCGTGCGAGGCTATCCTGTCTTGTAAAAGTAGCCTCACACTGCCCGCAGGGGAACATAGTAGGGTTATAGTCGCAAGTAGATACCTGATGTACTTTTAGTAAATGAGCTTGGTACTGCTCTACATTAGCAAATTATTCTCTACAAACTTTACATAAAGCATATGTTATGTTAGAATGTTTTAATTTTAATATGACGTGCAAGGTTATCCCATCTTGTAAACGTAGCCTCACACTGCTCGCATGGGAACCTAGTGCCCTCTCTCCCTGCTAATAGTAGAATAAAGTGTTTAGGTGAACAGCGTATGCAACAAATTCTGAAAATAGAACAACCATTTATCAATAGAGATTAAGCGAAAGTTGCAAAGTTCAGAAGAAGCCAAGACCTCTAGAGGTCAGACATTGTCGCGAGTTTGAAGTTACAGGATTAAATGCAAAAGTAAGGGAGACGCACATAGTTGTAAAGTCCGGAAGAAACCAAGTTTTAACCCATAGAGGCTAGATATTATCGTAAGTTTAAAGTTAGAAGAAGTAAACAGAGATATGAATGTTCCATACCTAACAAAGTAAAAACACTCTTGCAGATAACGATCGATCGGGGTGTTGGCGCTGTTGTTAAAAAGTGTCAACTCAATGTCCTTCTCTCGAGTCGCAAGGTTAAAAACTAGAAAAAACGAAAACTCAATTAATAACGGTCAGATACAGTAACCAGCTTAAGGTTTGAAGAGAACAGCTAATTATTAATAGAGATATTACTGCCTGAAAGGAAAGGAAAGGAAAGGAAAGGAAAGGAAAGGAAAGGAAAGGAAAGGAAAAGAAAGGAAAGAGCATGAACGTTAGTTAGATTATTAACAGAACTGCCTAGCACTAATCAACAGTTTAGGCTTTCCTGAAGTTGAAGACTGCAAAATGAAGAATGGTTACTGGAATAATGTTGACAGCAGACTATGATTTTCTAAAAACAAAGAATAAAGTCGTAAAAATATCGAATACTAATAATAGTAATAACAATTATAATAATATTCAAAGATTTATTCTTACCTTTTCTTTTACTACTAGATGGAGGACGAAAATGAGCTTGAATCAAAGTACAGGTATTGAGTAAATTCCTTATATGCACACACTCAACACACACGGGGAACTGCAACTGCCATGCGTTTCACACAGACTATATCCGGTGGACTGCGACTTGTTACCAGGCAGCGAAGCAAACTGCATACGTACAATTCTAACAAAAGTCTATGCACTGACTTTCTAAGCGGTTGGGGGAAAAACACAGGCCTTCAAAGTAAGCGGTAGACAAAAGCCCTTCTTCCTTCCCGTGTTGGTATCCCAAGAAGGGTTGTTAACAAGAAGCGACTCTATGTTAACAACAACACGCCGTAAAGAAAGGGGGTATCGTCTACGGTATCACCTACCAGATCTAACCTGCTATGTTAACAACACAAGACGCCGAGGTGCCGGAATTTAGTCCCTCAAGAGTTCTTTGTAATTTAACCAAGCACCTTTAAATACTACCGCACTGAGCCACAGGATCGAACCTGCTGTTTTCGAAGACGCCGAGGTGCCGGAATTTAGTCCCTCAAGAGTTCTTTGTAAATTTACCAAGCACCTTTATATACCACCGGACTGAGCCACGGGATCGAACCTGGAGACGCCGAGGTCAGGAATTTTGTCCCTCAAGAGTTATTTGTAAATTAACCAAGCACTACCGGACTGAGCCACAGGACCGAACCTGGAGACGCCGAGGTGCGGAATTTAGTCCCTCAAGGGTTCTTTGGAAATCTACCGAGCACTACTGGGCTGAGCCAGGATCGAACGTGCTGTTTTCGAAGACTCCGAGGTGCCGGAATTTAGTCCCTCAAGAGTTATTTGTAAATGAACCAAGCACTAACGGACTGAGCCACAGGATCCAACCTGCGGTTTTCGAAGACGCCGAGGTGCCGGAATTTAGTCCCTCAAGAGTTCTTTGAAAATCTACCGAGCACTACCAGGCTGAGCCAGGATCGAACCTTCTGTTTTCGAAGACGCCGAGGTGCCGGAATTTAGTCCCTCAAGAGTTCTACCGACACGAAGCAAACGTATTTGAGCACTACCGGGCTGAACCAGGATCGAACCTGCTATGTTGACAACACGAGAAGCCGAGGTACCGGAATTTACCCCCTTAGGATTTCTGCCAGTTGATATTTAATGTTAATCATATATCACCCTGGCTCAGAATAGCCTTAGCCCAAGTATCTTGGGGCTATGAGCCCACTTAAGGTTTTAAAAGTCTTCGAGAAAAAGTGCAGGATTTCCACCTCCCTGCATTTTGTTTTTGGCCGATCATTATCAACCTTTCCCTTCTTAAATTGTGGCCATTTAGTATGGGCACTCATTGCCCCTCTTTATGTTTCCGGAAAGTAATGTAAAAATAATTGAGCAGAAGTGACTCATTTGAAGATTGCCATTGTATAACCTTGTGCGCCATAAGTAATGCATGCCTCTGAGGAACTGGACTGTATTAGAGTTTGGAGCTCAGACTTTTAGACTATGGAAGTTAATGGAGCAAACCATCTCTTATAAAACAGTCTACCTGTTTCAGAGCTGAAAATGCTCATCCCTCGTATAACATCATGCTGAGCTATCGTGTTCATTATTATATTGTTATTGTACATTCAGATCTTCTGTTTACCAAATTTTAAAGAAGAGAAACAAGAAGGAAGGAAACAATTTAAAAATTTAGTGCACCTTCTTACACCTCTGTGATCCACGATATTACAGGAATAATAATAGTAATAATAATAATAATAATAATAATAATAATAATAATAATAATAATAATAATAATAATAATAATAATAATAATAATAATAATAATAATAATAATAATAATAATAATAATAATAATAATAATAAGTGATGGTTCATGGTGTGGGTTACTGCAGTCACGTCCTAGTTCGTGAACCGTGGGCAACGGCTGAGTTACCTAGTAAGTGGTCCCGATGGTCGCGATATCAGTTGTTATGGAACGGGAATTGGTTCTCGGACATATTCTGTGTAATGGCCCTTCTTGTGCTTAGACGGCTAGGATTACACAATCCACCGTTGGTCCCTCACTCATTAGAGGAGAGATCCTCACTTGGAATAAGTGTAAGTAGGGTAGCATCCTGCTTCATGAATTTACCGAATTCAGATCCGTTTAAGCAAGCCTCGGACCTATGGGAACAATGGAGTCCCACTCTCGTGTGACAGGCAAGGGACTCCTTGGAAACAACTTGGCGAAAGAAATGGAATTCGATGTGGAGCCATCAATATCAATTTGGCTTTTGGAAGAAAGAAAGTAAAACTGGCTGATTCAGCAAAAAAGAATGCATTTGGATGTACTAGGGGTAAGTGATATTCGGATAAGAAGAGATAACGAGGAAGAGACAGGAGATAATAGAGGGTGCTTAACGGGTGTTAAAAAGGGAAAGGCAGATTATGAGGTTGGACTGTTTATCAGGAATACTGTTGTTCGCACCATAGTTTCTGTTAGGCACGTAAATGAGCGTATGGTGTGGGTAGATTTGGCTGTTGGAGGACTTAGGACGAGAATTGTCTCAGTGTATTCACCATGGGAGGGTGCAGATGAAGATGAAGTTGACAAATTTTATGAAACAATGAGTGACGTCGTAGTCAGGGTCAACAGCAAGGATAGAATAGTGCTAATGGGCGATATCAATACGAGAGTTGCAAATAGAACTGAAGTATTCGAAAGGGTGATTGGTGAATGTGGGGAAGACATGGAAGCTAATGGGAATGGAAAGCGTTTGCTGGACTTCTCTGCTAGTTTGTGTTTAGCAGTTACGAATACATTCTTCAAGCATAAGGCTATTCACATTTGGGGGTTGGGGTACCAGATCTATAAAATAGACCATATCTTAACCGGAAGTCTGGATGTCAGGAAGTCTGTTAGGAATGTATGATTTTTTCAGGGATTTTTAGGTGTTACAGACCACTATCTGATCTGTAGTGAACTAAGTATCTCTAGGCCTAGGATAGAGAAAGTGAAATCTTTCTGCAGACGAATAAGAATGGAAAATCTCCAGGAAGAGGAAATTAGACAGAAGTACTGTACATGGATATGATTAGTGAGAAGTTTCGAACAGTGGAGAGTAAGCAGGTTCGGGATATAGAAAGAGAATAGGTGGCATACAGGGATGCTGAGGTAGAAACAGCATGGGAATGCCTAGGAACGACTGTGTGTAAAGGTAGGGAAAGCGAATATCTTGGTGGAATGATGAAGTGACAGCAGCTTGTAAACGTAAAAAGAAGGCTTATCAGAAATGGCTCCAAACAAAGGCTGATGCAGCCAGGGAATTGTACGTAAATGAATGAAACAGAGCGAAACAAATAGTTTTTGAATCAAAAAAAAAAAAAAAGAAAGTCGTGGGAAGGTTGTGGTATTAACCTGGAAAAGCTAGGTCCACCAGCAGCGAAACCTTTCTGTCAGTAATAAAGAATCTCAGGAAGTAAAGGAAAAAGGAAATGAACAGTGTTTTGGGTAATTCAAGTGAACTCATAATAGATCCCAGGAAATATTGGACAGGTGGAGGGAATATTTTGAAAATCTTCTCAACGTAAAAAGGAAATCCTCCTGGTGGTGTCGCGAACATCAAGCTCATGGGCAGGAATAAAGTGATGTTGGTGAAATTACGCTCCAGGAAGTGGAAAGGGTGGTAAATAAACTCCATTATCATAAGGCAGCAGGAACAGATGAAATTAGACCTGAAACAATGAAGTATAGTTGGAAGGCAGGGATGAAATGGCTTCATAGAATAGTAAGATTAGAATGGAGTGTTGGTAAAGTACCTTCAGTTTGGACAAAAGCAGTAATCGCACCTATCTATAAGCAAGGGAACTGGAAGGATTGCATCAACTATAGAGGTATCTTATTGATTAGTACCGGTATACCAAGCAAAATATTCACTGGTATCTTGGAATTAGGGTGCGATCAGTGGTTGAGAGGAAGTTGGATGAAAACCAGTTTGGTCACAGATCATAGAGGGGCTGTCAGGATCCAATTTTCAGTATGCACCAGTAAATGAAATATGTTACGAGATGAATGGACAGTTGTGTTCATGTTTCGTAGATATTAGAGAAAGCATATGACAGGGTACCGTGGGATAAATTTCGCCATACTGGCGGACTATGGTATTAAGGGTAGATTATTAAAAGCAATCAAAGGCATTTATGTTGAAACTTGTGCTGCGGTGAGAATTGATGGTCGAATGAGTTCTTGGTTCGGGGTACTTACAGGGGTTAGACAAGGCTATAATCTTTCACCTTTGTTGTTCGGAGTTTATGTGGATCATGTGCTGAATGGTAAAAAGTGTTAGGGATGGATTCAGTTAGGTGGAATTGCAGTACGCAGTCTGGCCCATGCTGACAACTTAGTCTTAATGGCAGATTGTGCCGAAAACCTGCAGTCTACTGTAATATCTTGGAACTTGAAGATAGGTGCAATGTGTATGGTATGAAAATTAGCCTCTCGAAGACTAAATTGATGTCGGTAGGTAAGAAATTCAACAGAATTGAATGTCAGATTGGTGATACAAAGATGGAACAGGTAGATAAATTTAAGTATTTAGGTTGTGTGTTCTCCCAGGATGGTAATATAGTTAAGTGAGATTGATTCAAGGTGTAGTAAAGCTAATGCAGTGAGTTCGCAGTTGCAATCAACAGTGTTCTGTTAGAAGGAAGTCAACTCCGAGACGAAACTATCTTTACATCGACCTGTTTTCAGACCAACTTTGCTTTACGGGAGCGAAAGCTGCGTGGACTCAGGATATCTTATTCATAAGTTAGAAGTGACAGACATGAAAGTAGCGAGAATGATTGCTGGTACAAACAGGTGGGAAGAAAGGCAGGAGGGTTCTCGGAATGAGGAAATAAAGGCTAAGTTAGGAATTAACTCATTGGATGAAGCTGTACGCATGAACCGGCTTCGGTGATGGGGTCATGTGAGACGAATGGAGGAGGATAGGTTACTTAGGAGAAAAATGGACTCTGTTATGGAGGGTAAGAGTAGTTGAGGGAGACCAAGACGACGATGGTTAGACTCCATTTCTAACGATTTAAGGATAAGACGTATAGAACAAAATGAGGCCACAGCACTAGTTGCAAATAGAGGGGATTGTGGCGACGTGCCGTTATAGTAAATTCACAGAGGCTTGTAGATTGAACGCCGAAAGGCATAACGGACTATAATGGTAATGCATGTGTCCTATATATGTATAAAAACCGTACCTACGATTTTATTTCCTTTAGTATACGAAGAATTGGATCGTAAAGTTCAGTGAATTGATTCCTCCTTCCATGGTTATCCACATACGTTAAGACTCATGGACCTGCTCTCGTACTTTTCTTTTCCTCACCCGGGGAGTTTCCTTCTCTGTTATATATCCTTTAAGCCAGATATAGCGACACATTAGAACCAGTGCCGCCAGTGCTTTCTTCGGTAAGTGGCGTATACTCTGTAGTTGTCACTAGTAATTTATCCTTTCTTAAATTCAGTCTGTTCTACTGAATCCTACAAATGAAATTTATTCTTCAAGAGTTCAATAAGTGATTAAACAACATTCAAATGTACCGGTACAGTTTTGTTTCGAAGTGGCTGGTATATTGTAATATATAGCGCGTATTAGCCAGTTGTATATCTTATTCTTTTAAGTGCAGTTCGGATTTTCTTCATTGAGGAATAGTTATTTCTGTCATTTTACCGTGTGTCCGTAACCTCTACCCTATTGTCGGTAATTTTCCAGTTCAATAAATTACTTTTGCGAAATTTATAGATCTCAGTTGAGAACGGTAAGAAGTTAATACTAATCCTTCTCAGTTTCAGCATTCTATATATTTTTAATATTTAATGTTTTAATTTTCTTAAATTGTACTTTTAATGAAGCATAAAAGGTGTATACGCATATAACTAGCTTGCTTGTTTGAAATCTCCCAGCCTTTGCGTTCCAAGTGTTGGCAAGTCGTGTGTAGTAGCAATATATCGTGTATTTAAATTGAGTGGAATGAGGATTTTTTTCTGAAGAGCTACGCAGATGGTAATTTCAGAAAGAAATTAGAGTATGTAGTATATAATTTTAATTATTGTTTTGGTGTGTTATTTACCTCCGTGTGCAATTTTATAGTGACGCTGTGATTGTTGAGTTTTTCTTTACACTGTATGCTGCGACATATGGTAGTACGGTTCGAAATCATGAGAGGTTTCCGTTAAAGATATCTGTATCTTGTAATATCAGTCTTGTTATAGAGATTCTTCTGTATCACATCATAACCCCACAACAGATATATCCGATGTTTATTCGTGATGATTTAGGTAATTCTATGGTTTACTGGTGTATAAGATCTTCAGGGGTGAGTGGCGGTGAGTTAGCATGGTGTCGAATCCCAGGATCGGCAGCCCTGAGAAACATTTACGTGGTTTCCGCATTTTATCATTAATTAACCTTAATTAATGCCGCTGCATATCTAATCTTATGCCTTTCCCATGGACTTGATAGCGGACCGATGACCTTCGATGTTAGGCCCCTTTAAACAACAAGCATCAGCAAGAACTTGTTAGGCCTAGTGCAAAACTAAACTGCTAGCAGGAATAGAAAAGCAATCTTCAGGAATAAATTTTGGCTGTGGAAACTGTAAAAGGTAGTTACTTGAAAGTAAAACCAATGATATACCGGTACTAATAAAGTGACCTGTGATGGCCAGAATAAGACAGGTGGAACAGGGTCATGGGATGGAGGAAAGGGAGGTGGAAGTAGCTTCTGCAGCTGTCAGGAAAGATAGCACTGACCAGGAGGGGAGGGCATCAAATGAGGTGGGTAGGTTGAGGCTCTGGTCATGGGGGATTCTATCGTTAGACATGTCGGGAAAGTGTGTGGAGGAAAGGGTACCAGAGTAGAGTGTTATCCAGGAATTAGGTTAAGGCAGATGTTGAGGAAAGTAGAAGAGAGGGAGGAGGGAAAGTAGAAGGTGGTAGTGTTTCACGTTGGTACTAACAACGTAAGACAGGTAGGTATAAGTACCAACATATTTGGGGATGTGAGGGATCTGGTAAATGCAGCACGGATGAAATTTAAGAAAGCAGAGATTGTTATCAGTGGAATCCTGTGTAGGAGGGATACTGACTGGAGGGTGATTGGGGATTTAAATGAGACTATGGAGTGGGTATGTGGGAAACTGGGAGTGAAATTTCTAGATCCTAATGGGTGGGTAGGAGATAGGGATCTGCGCTCAGATGGCCTTCACTTAAACCACAGTGGTACATATAAGTTAGGAAATTTGTTTAGAAGGGTTATAGGGAGGTACATTCAGGGAAACAGAGTGGCCTAAGAGCGGTGTTAAAGGAACAGGGAACTGGAAATTGAGTGGGGATGACATAAAACTGTTAGTGCTCAACTGTAGAAGTATTGTAAAGAAAGGAATAGAATTAAGTAATTTAATAGATATATTCTTGCCAGATGTTGTAATAAGAGTTGAATCAAGGCTGAGAAATGATATAATGGATGCAGAAATTTTCTCACGGTTAGGAATGGTAGGAGGGGGATATTCATTCTCGTGAAAGAAGAATTTGTAAGCTACGAAAAAGTTAAGGATGACAAGCATGATATTCTAGGGGTAAGGCTCATTTCTAAAGATAATAGGCAACTTGATGTCTTTGGAGTGTAGAGACCAGGAAAGGGTAGCGCAGATGCTGATTCAGAATTATTTGATAAGATAATCAGCTATGTGGGAAACGATATGGAAAGAAACGTGATTGTAGCGGGTGATCTCAATTTACCAAATGTCAATTGGGAAGGTAATGCGAACGACAGGAAGCGTGACCAACAAATGGCAAGTAAGTTAATATGAGAAGGGCACCTGATTCAGAAAGTGATGGAACCAACTAGAAGGAAGAATATTCTGGATGTGGTGCTGGTAAAACCAGATGAGCTCTATAGAGAAACCGAAGTAATAGATGGTATTAGTGATCACGAAGCAGTTTTTGTCATAGTTAAAAATAAATATGATAGAAAGGAAGAGATTAATATTAGGATTGTTAGGCAGTTCCATATGGCTGATAAAACAGGCATGAGGGAGTTTTTAATAAGTAATTATGATCGGTGGAAAACGGTAAATAAAAATGTAAACAGTCACTGGGATGGGTTTAAAGCAATTGTTGAGGAATGTGAAAATAGGTTTGTACCTTTAAAGGTGTTAAGGAATGGTAAAGACCCACTATATTATAACACGGAAGTAAACAAACTAAGAAGGAGGTGCAGGTTGGAAAGAAATAGAGTTAGAAATGGCTGTGGAAGTAAGGAGAAATTGAAGGAACTTACTAGGAAATTGAATCTAGCAAAGAAGTCAGCTAAGGATAACATGACCGAGCTCGATAGCTGCAGTTGCTTAATTGCGGTCAGTATCCAGTATTCGGGAGATCGTGGGTTCGAACCCCACTGTCGGCAGCCCTGAAGATGGTTTTCCGTGGTTTCCCATTTTCACACCAGGCAAATGCTGCGGCTGTACCTTAATTAAGGCCACGGCCGCTTCCTTCCCACTCCTAGCCCTTCCCTGTGCCATCGTCGCCATAAGACCTATCTGTGTCGGTGCGACATAAAGCAAATAACATAAAAAAAAGGATAACATGATGGCAAGCATAATTGGTGGCCATACTAATTTTAGTGAAAAATGGAAGAGTATGTATATGAACTTTAAGGCAGAAACAGGTTCCAAGAAGGAAATTCCAGGAATCATTAATGAACAAGGGGAGTGTGTATGCAAGGATCTTCAAAAGGCAGAAGTATTCAGTCAGCAGTATGTAAAGATTGTTGGTTACAAGGATAATGTCCAGATAGAGGAGGTTACTAATACTAAAGAAGTATTAAAATTTACCTATGACAGCAATGACATTTACAGTAAGATACAAAAGTTGAAAACTAGAAAAGCAGCTGGATTTGATAAGGTTTCGGGGATATACTAAAGACAATGGGTTGGGATTTAGTACCATATCTGGAGTACTTGTTTGATTATTGTTTGCATGAAGGAACTTTACCAAATGAATGGAGAGTTGCAATAGTAGCCCCTGTATATAAAGGAAAGGGTGATAGACATAAAGCTGAAAATTACAGGTCAGTCAGTTTGACATGCATTGTATGTAAGTTTTGGGAAAGCATTCTTTCTGATTATATAAGACATGTTTGCAAAATTAATAACTGGTTTGATAGAAGGCAGTTTGGGTTTAGGAAAGGTTATTCTACTGAAGCCCAACTTGTAGGATTCCAGCAAGGTATAGCAGATATCCTGGATTCAGGACGTCAATTGGACTGTATCACAATTGATCTGTCTAACCATTTGATAGGGTAGATCATGGGAGACTATTGGCAAAAATGAGTGCAATTGGACTTGACAAAAGAATGACTGAATGGGTGGCTCTGTTTCTAGAAAACAGAACTCAGAGAATTAGAGTAGGTGAAGCTTTATCTGTCCCTGTGAAATTTAAGAGGGGAATTCCTCAAGGCAGTATGATTGGACCTTTATGTTTTCTTATATATATCAATGATATGTGTAAAGGATTGGAATCAGAGATAATGATTTTGCAGATGATATTATTCTGTACAGAGTAATAAATAAGTTACAAGATTGTGAGCAACTGCACAATGACCTCGATAATGTTGTGAGATGGACGGTAGGCAATGGTATGATAAAAAACGGGGATAAATGTCAGGCTGTGAGTTTCACAAATAGGAAAAGTCCTCTGAGTTTTAATTACTGCATTCACAGGGTGAAAGTTCCTTTTGGGGATCATTGTAAATACCTAGGTATTAATATAAGGAAAGATTTTCATTGGGCTAATCACATAAATATGATTGTAAATAAAGGGTACAGATCTCTGCACATGGTTATGAGAGTATTTAGGGGTTGTAGTAAGGATGTAAAGGAGAGAGCTTTATTTGTCCCTGGTGAGATCCCAACTAGAGTATGGTTCCAGTGTATTTGGACCCTTACCAGGATTACTTGATTCAGGAACTGGAAAGAATCCAAAGAAAAGCAGCTCGATTTGTTCCGGGCGATTTCCGACAAAAGAGTGGCGTTGCAAAAATGTTGCAAAGTTTGGGCTGGGAAGACTTGGGAGAAAGGAGACGAGCTGCTCGACTAAGTGGTATGTTCCGAACTATCAGTGGAGAGATGGCGTGGGAGGACATCAGTAGATGAATAAGTTTGGCTGGTGTCTTTAAAATTAGGAAAGATCACAATATGAAGATAAAGTTGGAGTTCAAGAGGACAAATTGGGGCAAATATTCGTTTATAGGGAGAGGAGTTAGGGATTGGTATAACTTGCCAAAGGAGATGTTCAATAAATTTCCAATTTCTTTGCAATCATTTAAGAAAAGGCTAGGAAAACAACAGTAGGAAATCTGCCATGGCTGACTTCAATATTGTCCCCTACGTTTCAATATACAAAATACAATTGAGTATAGTTTCCTGAATTGATATATGTTTAGATAGAAATCTGTTCCCTGGCAATGCATACGAGTCGACTCAATTAGCCACAGGAACGAAGCTTGTATAACCTGTAGGAAAAATTGTAGTATTCATTGTTAGTGCAGTATAATTACATTTACAGTAAAATATCACAAAGTGACTAACGAACACTGCTATTGGCTGAAATGAATTCACTGAGGCACTACTCGAGGTATTCAACACAGACAATTTTCGTACCACCTGGGGAACAATAAAAACTGCATAATAATTAATTTAATTGTTTGACACAGAACTCCCTTCAAGGGGCGCTCTGGTAAACACCACTCGGTTGTGTCATTAGATATGACATGCGCGGAAAAATAAAGAAAGGACACTGAAGTCAAGGTTGGTGGCATTGTTCGATGAAATGAGCTGGTAGCAGTATTGTGAAAATTTTTGTTTCCAGTTCAACAGATTCTTCTCCCTGTCTTCTGAGTTCAAAAGTGAGTCAAGACCCCCTCCATACCTGCCATGTATTCCGGTTGTTTCGTGAAATGTACGGATTTTGAGTGTGTTTTATGGCTGTACGGATGAACAACGTTATTGTACGGATTTTGAATATCCGCGCTTGGTTTCGCTTTCTGTGGTCAAATCGGATTTGTGTGACTTTCGATAGTAGCTGGTAATACGAGATGCAGTGTTTGAAATTCGACCGGTACATGAATCGATAATCACATTATCGATTTTCACCGTGCTTTTGTCAAATACAGCAGAGACAATAGGCGACACTCTGCGGGATATCCAAGGACAGCCATTAGAGCTCTATCTAGCGGAGTGACCTGAGAGTTACTGATTCTGTCATAAGGGCACGTGTGTTTGTTTTTGAAGTTTTTGCGTTATTTATGCGTTTGCATTAAGTTGACATAAGTAAATTGGAGCGTGTGTCTTTCCTTCATATCTCCTCTCAATATGAGTGGGAAGATACATGCTGTGTTTGGCTGCAATAACTATGTAGTGCAGAAGGATTCGAGGTCTTTCTTCCGTTTCCCTCGTGATAAGAGAATATAAGTAAATATTGTGTTTGCATATATATTCTTCCAGTTACAAAGATATTTTATAGTACTTCCTAAACTTCTGAACTGCGCGACCCACATTTTAACTGGCTTAAAATACAATAAGCTTATTTTATTGTATAATGCAGCAGTTAACCTTCAGTTCTGATGTGTTGTTGTACGTGTGATCTGTAGGTTTGATTTAATTAAGGGAAATATATATACATATGTGTGTGGCTGGTTGTGTTCCAAGTTACCCCATTTGAAATGCCGTAATGCATTGTCAAGCACTGAAGAAAATATGGGTGATATAAAAATGTACATATTTTGTTGAAACAATATGATGATGCAAATTTGCTTTACCCTAATGTAATGTAATTATTGTAAGTATTGCTTATAGGGAAAGTTTGAATGTTTTTGCTAAATTTATAGAGTTTCTTTCTGTTAGTAGGCCTCAGGTTAATAGGAAAATTGTCCAGCTCTTAAATATACATTCATTGAATCATGTGTTTAAGGAATGTGCTGATATTTTTGTTGTTAAGTGTTTTAATGTGATGATACAATGCTTTCAAATGAGAAAAAACAAATCTAACCGTGAAGGTTCATGCAGGAATGCTAAAGCTAACAAGGTAATGCGTAAATGAAATATCAAACCCTTTCACTGCAGTCCATTTCACATCTTGATTATATGTCTAATTTCAGTCTTTAAAATAACCTGTTAAATTAATCTTCATTCATTTATCCTGAATTGCTTTAGCAACTTTGAAATTAATATCTTAGTAACACTTTCTTTCTAGACGTAATTTATTTATCCATTTCTGTATATACATTTCAATTGATATTTGAAATTAGCGGGAATTTTCAGGTCACGCCACTAGGAGCGCTTGCAACTTGTCTCCCAGTTTAACAAGGCTAAATCCGGAAGTGTCGCGTATTGTCTCTACTGTATTTGATTTTGTCACCTGTTCGACCTCAACTGCTACTTCATTCAATGAGATGTTCTCAAACAAGTAGCAGGCTGCTATTTTGAAGAAAAGAGATCCGTGAAAAGTAGCAGACTGTGAATTTATAAAAAACAACTTTAGTAACTGCGTCGTGCTTCGTGGCAGCTGAAAGGCTTTGTTCGTGTGCGTGTGTAATATTAGCGGTAGATCTGAAACTCGTGGAATTTCTAAGCGAGGTAGTAATGTTCTTAATGAGTTCAACTAAGAAACGATATTATCACTCTTTTCGGGAGGCATATTCTGCTTAATGTCCTTGTTTTATACGATCACGGAAATTGTTCCCTTGAAAAGAGATGAGCACTCGTCAAGATGGAACTTTGTGCAAATATTTAATTTCAGGGGTAAAAGTAAAAAAGTAAACTCGTGTCCTCATCCTGAGGTGGTGCAGCTCTTTTTAGGCACACCCCCATTGGAGGTGAGCTGCATGTACCATTTCAACCACATACCAGCCCTCCTGCCAGTTTTAAATTCCTGGCAGTACCGGGAATCGAACCCGGGCCCCCGAGGACGGCAGCTAATAACACTAACCGTTACGCTACGGAGGCGGACATTTCAGGGGTGATTATAACATACTGTATACAGTAAAACCTCGATGCTTCGTTCTTCAGGGGGCAGGGGTAAATGACGACGGATGCGAGAAGATTATAAATGCGGGCAACATAAATAATAGGGGGAAAGCAAAATAATAAAATACGGGTACTCTTTTGGGGCACTCTTCACTATGCAAACATATTTTTATTATAAAACAGCAACAATAACGGCGCGTGGCCTCCGAAGCCAGGTGCAGGTCTTTTGAGTTGTAGCGTGATCTACGCGCATATGAAAATGCGGCCCTACCTAAGATGAATTCTAATGTTTAATTCGGCTAACAGACAGCCCCCGAACCGTTAGAATTAATCAAGGAAAGTTAAAATCCTCGACTCAATCCAGACCCCTTCAACCAAAGACCAACACGTGCTAACCATTTGGCTCATACCGGTATGAAAATATTGCAAACATGATATAAGCCTACGAGATAAAAAAAAAGCGTGACTTTTGCGCCGTTTCGTTTCACATTTGCTTACACATTTCGTAATAGTGGAAAAGCTTTAGGTTTAGTTCTCTTATTGCAAATTAAAGATATACGTGGGTATTACAGCGATAACATACATTTAGGAATAGATTCCGTAGACTCTTTGCGAACCATAGGTTGGATACCCAACACGGCGCGGCTCCCGCAGCTCAGCTCAGACGATTGCACAGAGGTTAGAAATTCAACGCGGCGCGTCTCGAATGATGTCACAGCAGCTTGTGCGAAGTTGCCAACTTAGGAACTAGTTACAAGACTAGGCTATGAGAAAAGATTATTGATCTGGCTTGGTTAGGTCTGGTTTTCAGGACTGTTGGGCAAAGGGCAACAAAGCGGTCAACAGGCCTCTTGCATCCCATACACTCCACAAGGTACGACGCGATTAATCACCCCGTGACTAATTAAAACCTATCTGGCGCACTGCGCGGTTTTATCTTTTTTTAGACGACGTTGGCAGCCCTAGCCAGCCTATACCAACGGATAAAATGGTGACAAATTTGAGTTTTACGCTGCCTACGTTTTAATTCTTGTAAACAAGAATACTTCTAGGGGTCGGTTAGTGGGCCGAGGAGAAGCGTTGGCACCAGGAGTCTCGTAGTGAGGTTGCTCGTGAATGACCTGTACACAGCTCTCCAGCCTACAATAACCTTGTTCAAGACTACCAACTCCGAATCGCACGTACGTTTTCGCGTAACAGGTTGCCGCTTTTATACGGTATGCTAAGAGTATTGAACAGTCCTCCTAAATTTAAAAAACCTTTGCGTATTGTTTTTCCTTACGTATGATCGATCAATGCGGGAAAATTGTGACAGAGGACAAATATTTTTCGACGATCATTGCGATAAAACGATAGTTCGAGAAACGATAGATGTGGGGAAATTTAACATAGGTTTATACGGAACATTTTTGGGACCGAATAAATTCAACGATTAATACGGGAAAACGACAGTTCCGGGAACGATGCATCGAGGTTCGATTTATTTGACTTGTATTAGTATTGTTTATAATCTCTCCCCCTCCTTGCTGTCCTTTTTCATTATGTCTCAATACTTACGCATACGCGTGTTAAAGATTTTCCGCTTAAGAATCCTTCAGATTTCTCGTTTTCAAAGTTGGCTGGTATGCTCCTCAGCTTTTCTGTCTCCACCACTCCCTTCCTTCCTCGAATATTTTTTCTACTTTTACTCCACTCTTCTCTGTACTCTCTTTCACCATATCCATTCACCCCTTTCTGGGCATTCTCCGATCTCTTTCTCTGTAAATACTTACTTGGGAAGTCCATCCTCTTCCATTCTCATCATGTGTCCATACCATTTCAGCTTACTGGTCTCCATATTGCCTTTCAGTTCAGGTAATCCAATTCACTCCCGGATTTCTGCGTTTCTGATTTTATCCCTTCATGGCCTCCCTACTACTTCTCTAAGGAATTTCTTCTTGGCCTCTTGCATTCTGCTTTCATCATGTTTTGTTGTTGTCCATATGCCTGAAGCATATGTGAAAATTGGTGTGTAATACATTGGATTTTCTTGCATTCTTTTGGGACGTCCCAGTTACAGACTATAGGCCTACTTCTCACATATTGGTAAAACCCATTGGCTTGTTCAATTCTCTTTCTAATTTCTTAATTTATTTTCTCATCTTCTGCAATTATTCTCCCCGAATACTTGAAGCATTCCACAACTTCTAATGGTCTTGCATTTCCTTCAATATTCCCACTTCCTTCTCTATTGTCTCTCGTTACCACTACTATCATATACTTTTCCACATTTATTTTCATTCCATATTCCTCTATCTCGTGATTCCATACAGTATCTTGTTCTTGTACTTCCATTTCATCTTCTCCCCATATTACTGTGTCATCGGCAAATATTAAGGCCTTTGCCTCCTTGGTTCCCATTGTTTGTTGTATACTCTTGTGGATTTCATCCATGTTTGTAATGAAGTGTGGAGGGGATAATACACATACTTGTTGAAGTACTGTTTCTATTTGAACCGGTTTGTTTGTCCTATCATAATCTTCATGCTACTTACCATTCATTTGTGGTTTTTATAACTGGTTCTGCTCTCCCTGCCTTCTCTTTTATCAATGCATCCAAGACTACTTGCTGTGGTACACTGGCATATGCCTTCTCAATATCGATATATATCATTACTAAATCCTGCTTAAACTCCCATCTGTTCTCCATCATGTTATTTAGATTCAACAGATTGAAAAACTTAAAAGTTATGTCTATACTGAGTATGGAGTACGACATCATATTGGAAGTAAAACATAGATAATAACTAGTACCGAGAAAAATAGAGTTCAAGCCTTTGAGATGCCATATTATCAGAAGTTGATGAAGATCAGATGGATAGAACATGTCTCAAATAAAGAGATGGTGAATCATCTTGATGAGAGGAGAATGGCTGGAGAGAATTTGACCCTGAGAAGGAAAATTTTGATAGAAAAAATCACAAAGCACTGTGAACTTCTTCAGTTAGTTTTGAAGCTTATTGCAAAGGATAAAAATGGTAGAAAGATTCCAAGATATGGAGTGATATGCAAACAGAATGGTCACTGAATTTTCAAGAAGTTTTGTGCTTTCTGATCGCAAGTGAGGTACGTTGGATTTTTAACATGAAAGGTCTTCTTGTTGCAGTTTCAGTTCCATATAAAACTGTATGTTATATAGCTATTCATCCGATATAAGGTGTCATTTAAAACTAGGGGACTTTGATATTGACAGATATGTTAAGTTATGTTTTCCTATGGAAATGATCACTGTATTAGAAGTCATGTAAAACTGGAGGTCCTTAGTTATGATCGTTGTATCAGTCATAGAAAACTTGAGGTCCTATACGTATGAGCACAATATCAACAGACATGTAACATTTTGAGTTTCTTTGTATGATCATAATATTGACGGTCATGTAAAATTACATGCTTGTTGCTTAGTCTGTTGATAAATAACATAAGTAGCAATGACATCAATAAGGTAATGTATTTTTCTGGCTTATGTTTCAGTGTAAGGTCATTGGAAGTAATCAACAACCCCAGTGCCTTCTAACAACTTCAGTTGCTGTGTGAAATGGACCTGGAAGTAAAGATAAAAGAGGAACCAGCCTGGTTTGAAGGAACAACAAGTGCATCACTTGTAAGCTCATTCCAGATAACTTTATAGAGGTCAATAATTAGCCCTTAGTAGCTGAATAAGTTTGGCAGGGGCATAATTTTCTATGTGCTTCCTCAATAGTAACACCAGCAATTACCTTTTACTGCATGAGCTTCTATGCGTAGTATGACTCGGTTTTGTTTCTTTGTCTGGGAATGTGCCACAGCGCACTACACAAAGCTGCCAACCCATGGGAACTACAAACCACACTATTGATGTACATGTATGGGTCAAACTAGTGAGAAAAACATCATTCATGGGACAAGGAAAGGGGTTCTGGTGGTATATGCCACCGGATAATGACCGCCCGGTGGACAGTTGGCCTCTGGCATTTACTAGGGAGATGGCAATGCATTCTATGTTTGATGGTGTCATAAATTAGGATCAATGTTGGAGGCTTGATGTTGAAGGAGCCTTGGTTAGGTCCAGCTAGTGACAAAGTTGTGATTAGCAGTGTCTCAAGATTGAGGCTTCAGGGCATTTCAAGTGATAAATACCTATTGACTGACTGATGTTTATTGATTAGCTCTGTTGGTTATTGAAATGGATTTCTGGAGGGTGTGTGGTCATTTCTTTATTCTGCATTTGTGGTAATGGTATCTTTGTGGTATTGACGTCATTTCCTATAATATTAGTCAATTGCAGTGCTAGAAGTTGCCGAGGTGCTGGAAAATGGTGGGTTCTAGATATAATTAGGTTATGGCCAGTAGCTCCCTGGCTCTCATGGAGATCATTTTTCCTCCAAAAGAAATTCCAAGTCAGATTTGCATCATTTAAACTTCTTTACAGTGACATGGATGTTGGGTGAGCACGTAGAAAAATTCTGCCTTGGAAGTTTACTGTGAGCATAGTTCATCTAAAGCAAACACCCTGATGAATGTGGAGATGCAGTGGAAAATTTTGGAGAAGATGCAAGATATTTTTATCATCTTTCCTTGCTCTGCCTGTTGCTACTCTAATCACAGTCCATTGCAATCTTCTGTTAGTGTGGCTTTCAGTTCAATGGGTTTTCATCTGATAGCTCAGGGGGTAAACTGATGACATGCTAATTTCATGTCAGCGGGTATGATTCAGGTTAGGTCTAGAGGTATTTGAGGAAGCTGAATTACAGCATATGTCTGTAGTTTTAGTCCGTTGAATGTGAATTCCTGTGCATCATTTTGGCACCTCACAGTCTTTGAAAACCTTGACAGTTTGAAGAGAGATGTTCAATGAATAACTGTGACCTGACAGTAATAATCTAATGCAAACACTGTGAAGTGCTAATTTACATATGAGATATTGCCCAATAGTTGCTTAAAGATAAAATTCTGCAATTAGTGAGTGCTATTCTGAGAATAAATGTGTGCTTTTTGAGTTCTGAGTTACAGGCACTACAGAAGAGAATGGTGTCTGAACATATTCAAGATGTGAGTGTACTGCTGTTCAGGATCTCTACCTTTGGTATTTCTTGTTATGTCAGACTTGAACCCGGCATATGAGCACACTCCCGATCAAAAACACTAGGTTTAATATTTCTTATAATGCTACTGCTTCAAACTTGTACAGATATGAGAATTATGTTAAAGAAATGTGTGACAATATCGGAAACTGTTAGCACGTATATTAAGGTTGGGGTTGGATAAGTCTGTACTTTTTACTGTCAGTATCGAAATTACTTTGGTTTAGGGGTTGCACCTCTTCTATTTTTCCCCTCTGATTATACTGGAGGATGGTTGGCCCATTGTACTTTTTTTAAACTAATATCTTTCAACACTACTGCATCACCATTAGAACCACATGTTAAAAATTATTACCCATATCGTACATAGTGTAGAATAAGTTAACCGGGCGAGTTGGATGTGCGGTCTGGGGCACGCGGCTGTGAGCTTGCATCCAGGAGGTAGTGGGTTCGAAACCCACTGTCGGCAGCCCTGAAGATGGTTTTCCGAGGTTTCCCATTTTCACACCAGGCAAATGCTGGGGCTGTACCTTAATTAAGGCCACGGCCGCTTCCTTCCAACTCCTAGGCATTTCCTATCACATCGTCGCCATAAGACCTATCTGTGTTGGTATGATGTAAGCAACTAGCGAAAAAGGAGAAGAAGTTATGTCACAAATCTTTCGTCAGTGATATTGAGACTGGATACACCAGTCTGCTAAACAAAATGTCAACACAGGTGATTACTCTGGGTTATCCTCACATCCACAATGTGCTGGAAAATATGTGTGTTAAGGAAAGAGTAGATGTGCCTGTGGCATATGAGAGATAAAATAGCTTAAAATCTGAATGTACATTCTCTCAAAATAAGTATTTTGTTCAGACATTGAATCCATTTAGAAAAGGAGATTAGTGATTAGCTCATTTTATTCCTCGAATATAGGTCAGACTGTATGTTATATAGAGAATAATGTCTAAGGGCTCTAGAATACATGATTTCTGAGAAAATTTTCTTTAATATGCCCCTCCTGACACCTTGAGGACTTAAGGCACATTAAAAAAATTTGTCTCCTCTTTGTCATTATTGACCTCTCCTTTTTGTGCATCCTTTTCATCCATTCCTTAGTTTAAATACTGTTCTCTTCTATATTGAATGGTTAAGCCTGTACTATATTAAATGGGTTAAGTCAGTATAATCCAGAACTTTATATTTTAATTCAATTTTATTGGTAGATTAAGTTCTATTAGAACATAAGTTTTTGATCACAGTCCCTTTAGTGGCAACAAGGTTTTTATGAATTCAAGTGAGAAATTTAAAGGTCTCGTAGTAGATCATAAAAGATCTTCTGAAACTGCAGATGTACACTCTGACACTGCTGACTCTCCACTGAGAGTGTCCTTATACACACAGTTCTTCACAGAACACTACATTATTGTAGTAGTAAAATATTTCATTTGTGGTTGCCTTGAGTTTGGGCTACATCACATCTTTCACTCACATATGACTGTGGTAAGCCTGCTTCCTGTTTAATTTTTTTAAATTTTACACTTGGAAGCATTGAAATATGCTGTTTGAAACAGAACTGTCTTAATACTTTATGTAGCCCCTGTGAGGTCGGTGAAACCAGAGTAGAGAATGTTATTCCAATATTTCAAGGTATTTTAATCTCATTTGTAATTGGTTCAAACAACTTTTAAGATTTGATTGATATGACTGTACATATATGAAAACATATCATATAATTTAGTGTTTATGCCTATGGCTGCTTCCCTCCAAATTCTGTGCAAGATGGTGCCAATTCCATCCCTGGTAGTATATATTTTGGTATGGCTAGGAAATGTTTCACATGTTATATTTTGTTCTCAGTCTCATGCTTTATCTCACATAAGGAGTGAGGAGGAACAGTAACACCATTCTCAGTACAGCCTTTAGTTAGAATAATCCTCTGCTGGTAGTAATCTTCCTTAAATAGTGAAATTTTGAAAGTAACTGTAATACTGGCAATTAATGTATTAACATGCTTATTTGTTCGTGACTATATTTGTAGATATGTGTTACGAGCATACCTAATATATCTTACTTTCCACAGGAACATATTGAACATGTGTCAGAAGTGATAAATGTGAAAGAGGAAATTAAATCAGAGTTAACCGAGCCGTGGTCAACACAGGAAAACTCTCTTGAGGTAATGTACATAATTTGATAAGCCATCGTCAGGTATTAAAAATGGTTAGAAAATGGCTCAGCAGATATCAGTGTTTGACCCTTTATTTCAGCGGACACTATTAATAGTCCTACGGAAAACATACTTTTTTATGAGATTGTTTACTTACCTAATTTTCATTTTTCCTTCAAGTTTTTCCACGACCTTGCATTATGAATTGTGCAGCAGGTAGGATTGCTCCAAACACCTCTACTCTATATCATTTGGGAGCTCTTATAATTACTACTAATACTTTTGACTTTTTAAATATTTTCCAATGCAAAGTAGCTGTAAGATACATTCTTTTGTTACTACGAGTATTACAGGGTATTTTTTCTAGTTGCTTCCAAATGAAACAACTTTGTAGTATTATTGATTATATTAATTATTGATTTCTAGATAATAAAATTATTTGTAGATACAAGTTGCAGGTGATATGCCTGTTTACTGTGAGTGTTCACTTATATACCTACTACACACATTGTAGCCATCTCATGGCAAGTGAAAAACATTCTTAATCTTCCGAATGTGTTCGTGGTATTACTAGTCCATTGTGACTTAGAATATGACTTAAACATGCAATGAATAAATAAGCCATTGAAGAGTTATCTTGCCTTTCTGCTTCATACTTCTTAAGGGATAGGATTATTGAATAGGCCTTGTAAGTTCACCGTTACTCACCTGAACAGTTGTTACATGAATGAATTTGTCACTACCAGGATCCACATTTGATCACTGTTATCGTCTACTTCATGGCGTGTGTGTCGTCTTCTTTCAGTATGATTATGTTGCTATGGGGTATTTCATTGCCCGTTTATTGAGATATTCATTTGACCATCGCTTCCAGCAGTTCTGGGTTAGGTGCTGAATATATAGCCATGCGGGCAGGGTTATGATGGGAGAGGAAGTATAATCATGGTCAAGGAGTATAGTAATTGGCTCTCCTATAAGGAAATGGGATGTAGTTAGGTAAGAAGTGTCAAAAGGCTCGTCACTTAGCTTTGGCGAGAGGATGTGGTATGTGTTGTAAGAGTGGTCAATTCATTGTTGCTGAAGCGATAAGAATCCATCACTCATCTGAGGTGATATACCAGACTCTTAACAGCTGCATCCCACATTCCACCGAATTGTGGTGCTACAGGAGGGATGAAATGCCATGTCTGTCCCATGACTGCAGTTGTGTGAAGAGTTGGTTTTCTGGGGGTTGTTTTGCAGAAAGAAGTTTGTGCCATTATCGCTGTACATGTTCAGGGGTTGACCTCTATGAGAACTAAGTCAATACAGTGCGGAGGGATGTGTTGTTGTGATGAGATCAGATATAATGTCTGTGTAGGCAGTCTGGTCTTGTTCGATCTCACACCATTTTTGATGAGAATTGGAATGGGAATAGGTACGTTGAGGTTACATGGACCGTTTGTGTATTTTGCATTAATTGTTCTGAGATATCTGCATTAAACTTAGAACACTTCTTTCCGTCCCCCTTGCTGTTGAGATCCTAAACTTGTATTTCAGAGAGTTGAGTGCCAGGATGAAGTACTCGAGGTGTCCTGCCATCACAATTATATTTTTGAGATGATATGATACAGAATATCTAATGTTTCCACTCCACTTGTGTTGGACTACTGTGCAGACTTCTGCCAACATGAAGATTGCCTTCTTGATCTATGATTGGATTTATAGTCTTAATATGAGATAATAGTTTCCTACACAACATTGATCTATTATTTGTGTAAAGGGTTCAACTCCAATATGAACAGCTGACTTAAATTTCACTCTGTGGGCTGTTTACAACAATCTCAGATAATTATATGCTACAAATTTCATGACTGGTCCATATTGAAATGTACATTAATTTAAAAAAGTTACAAAAGTTCATTGAAATCCTCCTATTCAGTACACATTGGGTTTTTAAAATTAAGATTTACATCTTGTCATACTTATTTAGGGGGACATGTTTCACCCATTGCATGGGCATCATCAGCTGTCATCTCATGCCTAGAGGATAAAAATCTGCATCCTGATTATTCTAGTCGAAGTGTTACACTGATTATTCTAGTCGAAGTGTTACATAGAGAAGCATGTGTGTTATAAAAATGAGGAAACTTGTTGTAAGTTCACAAACGACAATTTACACAATTAAAACACATCTAAAAGTATTTGGGAGAGGATATGAGTACATGTTTTAGGAGTGGTCCATTCTTCGTTGGTGAAGCGATAAGAATCCATCATTCCTGAGAGGTGATTCTCATATTCCACCTAAGTGTGGTGCTACAGGAGGGATGAAATGCCATGTCTGTCCCATGCCTGCAGGTGTGTGAAGAGTTGGTTTTCTGAGGGTTGTTTTGCAGAAAGGCCTTGATTTCTTTAGCTGCTCCAAAGAAGTTTGTGCCATTATCGCTGTAAATGTTAAGTCTACAGCGAATAGTGCATAAGCCCAATGCTTCACTCATCTCCTCACCTCCGCCACATCCTGTTCCCTCAATTCCACACAGATACAATACTAGAAGTGTAAGTGTCATTCAGTCTGACTTTGCAAATGCAACTAGTACACACCTGAAAGGTTGATTGTTTAAGTAAATGAATACACAAATTTAACCTTTGTTTCTCTAATCGTAAAAATCCTTCTACCCTCCTCTCATTACAGATTCTTCACCACACATCCCTCAATAGTCGATTCCAACATTCAAGCTTTAGCCAACTGTGAGCACTAGCGTCCGTATTTGACTAATAGTACAAGAGTAGGCTATCACATCAGCTAGTAAAGACATACACGCCACACACAGTTGTGAACCTTTTTTCACTTCTTCAACAAAAATGAGGAGACTGTGGACGCACCGTACAAATACGGGTTTAATAACAATAACAACTCCATCAGTCACACAGCTGTACAATGTATGATAACACTACAAGCCTCCTACAAGAATATTCAGTGTCATCTTTCAATGATTAAACTACGTAAGGTTCATAGTAACCATTATGCGACTTTAAATTGAGTTGCCTTAAACCACATTCCATTCATACTTTGAACTTGCAACTTTAGACAATAATTTTAGCCATAGACATTCTTATTGTTCATGTATATAGATTGATTGGCTATTTTTAAAAATGTTTTAAGGGTATCAATGTAAGTTTGCACCAAAATTAACCATTATTCTCACACATATTTTTAGACATGTTTTAATTGTGTATATTGTCGTTTGTGAACTTACAACAAGTTTCCTCATTTTTATAACACACGTTTCTCTATGTAACACTTTACCAGAGGAATCAGGATCCTGATTTTTATAAATTTTTGAATCAATCTCAGATAATTCGCAAACAATATGTAGCGACACTCTATACCGTGCTTTATCTTGCAACTTTTTTATGAACAGATCACCGTGCATGGATCTAAGGAGAATTAGTGGCATTTTTTGTAGTGGGAGATTAATTTGAGTTTCATGTATTCATTTTGGGCTACTCTAGGAGTATTGATTCAATCATGTAGGACCATGACAACAAACTGTATTGTTGATGATTATGTTCATTTGCAGTCGTCTTCACCCTAAGTCAGCGGTTTTCTGCTATTATTTTTTTCTGATATCCTTGCTAATGTTCCTTATTTCTCATTGTACAGTTGGTTAGGAATTTTGTGTTTGTTAATGAATCTAATTGTAAATGTTAATGTCACTATCACTGATCTTTGTAATATTTCCTTTGTGATTTGTTGTGAAATATTTTTTGATATTTCTTATGCTCTACTGTTTGTAACTTGTTGTGTCCTTTGTTTCAATACCTCCAAAGTAGCCAGTTGTTGTTCATACACTTGTGTCTTTGTATTTTCGTGACTCCTTGTATATTATTTACATCTTCCCCCATGTACCATCCATGTTATACCACTTGTTGGCCGGCACTTGCGTATGTCTCTTCGATGATCATCTTTTATCTTTTGTAAGCAATTATACTAAACTATCCATCATAGATTCACGTCAATTTTGTGTAGTGGAGAACTGGTTAAGTCTTATGAGTTTTCTGATCCATTATTAAATGCTGCATGAAAACTTGAGTTCCTGGGAATAGGTCTGTTCAAGGAGTACGGAGCATGGGATCAGCAAGTCTTAAGTCTCTAGGAATGTCCCAGTCATTTTAAAAAGACCACAGCAGTCATTGCTGAAATTGTGATTCTTTTTCAGAAGCTCGCTAGCAAGGGTGAATTCGGTGAAGAAGTTGTATGTAGTAACGTTTCCCCCTGTTCCCTCAATATCCTTGACAAGTTTCAATACCACATTCCTTCCCTGGTTCACTTCTCTCTGTCCGTTTACTGGTTTACATTCCAAACTTCAGCAACGCACAAATTAGCCGTGTCCAAATCCGAGATGAGCCATACATTTATTCAGTATTTTACTCTTGGTTAGGGGGTATTTTCCCCTAAAGCAAACCTTCTGTTCGCCCACAGTAGTATTTTCGTATGAAACAAACACTTTAGGTAGCTGTGAAATGAACATGTTAAAGCCATCCCTTATTGCCGCTAACTTGCCATTACGTCTAAGGGCTAGTCTGTCTCCCTTATTATCGAACCTCAAAACTGGGTTATCATTTGGAACAATTGAGAGACATTGCAGCTCGAAGGATAAAGACGACCCTCTGCTTCCTTCCATAATTCTTGAAGTGATTCACCCGCTCATTTTTTTAGACTCCGGCTTGCAAAACCGGCCCTGTCAATATAGATAACTGCATGTCATTGTTGGTTGTGATTATTAACAGTCAACGATATAGACAGAAACTGCTAGTGTTACTAAATGGTGTAAATTGCACACACTGGGGCCGGTGACACTAGCTTGAAGAGCATGGAATATTTTTAAGGATGTGGCACATAAACATTGGAGTTGGTACAGAGAGGGATATTAGTTCATTGAACTTATATTTCTTTGAAAATTTTGTTTTATTCAATGGAAACAAATTCATATCACCTTTCATACAAGTTGAGTTGAAGCGTTGTAACAGGCTGGAATCTCCGGACTCCGGAATGGTTACTGGACACGATCTCGATAGGAACCACGCCCGTCCTGGATGTGAAGTTCTCGACGTTCTAGAATTTCTCGAAGTTCTGGAGGATCTAGGAGTTCACGAATTTCTATGTGCACACGTTGCGGGGTTCGATCTCAGACGATAATACTGAGAGGTGAGGCGTAACGCGCATACAAGTCCCCCGTATGGCATTCAACTCACTTGTAGCACTGTTATTTAAATCAACATCGACTTTTAAATATTACATTCATTCATTCATATTCATTGCAAGTTATATAAGTCAAATGTTAATGAAATTGACAATCGAATTTTGATTCAAACAGCTAGTTGAATCACAATGGTTCATAAATTATCACTTGAAAGTAAAACAATTAAACTGAATGTTTGACCACAAGTTGTAAGTCAGCCGAATTAATACTTTGGAAAATTATGTACAATTTATAATGTCAGGTTCACGACATGAATCCGCTAATATTGGCATGGCAGGCTGGGATGTTGTACTAGGTCACAAATCTTTATCGCCACAGTTCCAAACTTTCTGATTTCGTCAGTTTATCATCAGAACACAATATTGAGCGCAATATGCACAGTCCGTGTAAGTTCAAGACATTTTAGCATGTTCATGATAAATTAAGCAAACTTAATGGCACTCGGAAATGTCCTATTCCGTCCTTAAACAAAAATTACGTGTACTTGAATACTGTTGAGCAATGTTATTAAATGATCATTAAAGTTAAACTGCACTTGCAAAGAGTCTGCCACTGTCTGTGAAAAATGATAATGACGCCGAAATTATAAGTTCAAATATGGCAATGAAAAATTCTATGTTCTCTCGGAACTTCACTAGAGGAAAACACAAATTCTAATATGGCACTCGAGATTAAACACAAGTTCAAATGTGGCAGTCAGAAATATTCTTTCCCACAATTTGTTATGAAACACAAGTTCAAACGTAATACACGGAAATACTCTAATTGTCACAGTTTGTCGCGAAACACAAGTTCAGTGTGGTACTTGGAAAATTACAACACTCACAAGAAAAGTTATATGTTCCCACAGCTTGTCGCAAAACACAACTTCTAATGAGACACTCGGAAATATTCCATATTCCAAAGTTTGTTACGAAGCACAAGTTCGAACGCAAGTTCAAATGTAGCTCTTGGAAGGGTTACAACACTCACGAGAAAAATTCTATGTTCCTTCAGTTTATCACTGAAACACAAGTCCTAACATGGCACTTGAAGAAAATTATAAAGTTCTGCCTCCGCTGGAACCGAGCACTCGAGATGCGAAGTCTCGTCCGACCTTAGGTTTGCTCTGACGCACATGTAGACCTCCACCCATCGCCCGTATCGCAGCGACAGTGGAGTATTATTGACCCTGTAGCTTTTTTGTTTTATATCGGGGCAGGGGGGCGAAGCCTGCTTCCCCCGTGTGACCATCGACTCAATCTACATGGCCTCCGACATGCTATTATTTCTAAGAAGAAAGAGATAGCAGGGAAGAGTGGGAAGTGATACAAGGAGTATCTGCCTGTTTCCATGTCAGACACGCTACCAGGGAAGGTTTGTGTTGGTTGGATAGTGTTAAAGTATGGTATTGTAGGGTCAGGGAAAAAACACATAGGCAGAAAAGAGAAATAGCCTACATGTAAAACCTGACATCTTGTGATAGCACATGCAAGGACGTGGGCTGGAAATGTCCAGAGGTAGTGTTAGTTAGAAAGAGGTAACATGAACAAGTCATAAACCCATTCCTCGCCATTCCGTCCGCCAGGGGATCAGTTCATCTGGGCACTGCTGTGACTAGCGCGGGCCTTGCCGGCTGCAGAGCCATTCGCCGAGTACCATTAGGGCCTGCCGAGCAGCGCCACCTCCTTGGGGTCCCTCGTACCCAGTCTTCGATCCCGGAGAATGAGGCCAAGCCCGCCGAAGAGGGGGCCTCCTGGAAGGGGGTGGGTCGTGGCGCCGGGCCTCCTTCCTCTCTGCCCGCGCCATGGCCCGGTAGACAGGGCAACTGCGATGGGAGGCCGGGTGGACCCCGAGCAGTTGGCGCACACCGGTGCCTCCTTAAGTGTTGCGCGTGACGTGTAGTGGTGATCACCACCACAGCGGTTGCACCTCACTTGGAGCCCACAGCTGACCTGACTGTGGCCTCACCTCAGACAGCGGAAACACTGCAAGAGCTGCTGAGGGGGACGTTTTAGTCTCACCTGACTGCCGCTACCCGTTGAGGTCCTCTCCTGTTTGGCTCCTCGCTCGGCTGCTGTCCTGGGAGCTGTCCTGGATTGCAGCAGAGCGGCACTCTCCTGTTGGGCCGGCAGCGCCTTCTGCTTCCTGGTCCGGCGTCTTCTTCTTCTTCCCGGAGGTTTCTTCTCAGCAGGGGAGGAGGCCTCGTCCTGGTGGCCCTCCTCCCGGCCTGGTGACCCCGGGGTAGCTGGTGTCTTCACTGCGTTGCCCTCTTCTTCCATCTCCTGGCTGGCGTCGGCGGCGTCAGTCGGTGCTAACACTGTCCTGGGGGGCGCACATCGAGGTGTGCAACTCGACAGACATGCAGGCAGGCTGGGGCTGGGCAGCAGGGGGCGTCCCTCTCCACTGCTGTGCTGCTCTCCACCATCACGGGCGCTTTCCTGGTTTGCACCCGGCTAACAGGCCCTTCCTGGTAGGCCTCCGTCTGCGACCACGTCGCACTGATAGGTGGTCGACGATCCTGGTTGGCGGCCTTGTTGGTCTGCGTGTACTATGTAAAGTACAGCTTTCCAACTGGGGTCACGGCGCTCGGGAGCGCCGCCGTCATTATCCATCCCTGGCTCCGTCTGCGTGGCTGCCTCCTGGTAATCTGAGACGTCCAGGTGCCCCCTGAGTCCTGGTAGCCGGGCGACCTGGAACTGCTGGAACGCGCGCTCCTCGTAGACCTTGAAGCTAGCTGCGTCATTAGGGCGAATGATGATCGCCCAGGCAGGGACCATATGGCCGATGATCTGCAGGAGTGGCTCCCCAATGGGCTCCGCGGTCGCATTGAGGTGGTCGAATACTCGGAGCGTCCCCTGATGGTTGTCCTCCCCCCACCGGTTGAACACCACCAGCCCCGGGCGTTCGTAAGGGGGGGCTTCCATCATGTAGAGCGCGTCTTGTAGCTTCTCGAAGGCTCCCTCATGGTCGTGGTCGACCAGTCTCACTGGTAGGGTCGGCGTCGGCTTCTCCATCATGGTCCTCCTGAAAATAAATTCCTGAAAGAGAAAAGCGAGCACTTAGAAGTGCTCAGCTCAGACGAAAGCTGTTTCGAAGTCGTACTAATAAGTGCAGCAGCCTGGTTAGCACTTAAGAAGTACTGTGCGCCTGGCAAGGAGAGAGAAAACGGAGCGGGAGGCACGTACATCCTTCCGCTACGACAGTCAGCTCGTCCTTCGACCCTGTAGCCTCGATCACCTTCCTTTTACCTGGAGCCGACAAAGCATCTAGAAACGTGGATATTATCCACCTGTATAACTCCCAAAGTACGTGGTGGATTCTCTCGAGAATTTGATAGATTGTATCTGTTATGATGGCCTCCACGTTGGCGGTGTAAAAATAACATCATCTTAACTCTAAGTAGACTTTTACACATGGGTCGAAACATTAACATGTATTGTCACCCCTGGCTGCTTGAAGCTATCTCGAAGCAGCTACTTCACTGCTGTGCACGTCAGGGAGTTCGGTGGGCTGCCTATCCTCCACCTCGCGCGAAGTTTAACACACATACTTCGAACTTGTTTCCACGTTGCGGTGTTTCCGGTACAGGATAAAGAAAATTCGATCAGGATTTTCTTTATGCGTCTCTTTCGAAGTATGTCATCAAGCTGGAAGTATTATATATTCCCTCGATGGTTCCATTTGGTTAATTAGCATGCTTGCTTCTGCTCTGTATTCCTGTGGTAGGGAATTGGGTCGTTTCTTGTATGTGGAAGTATCCTTAACATCCAGATGGTATCTAAAATCTCAGATCTCTCCGTGGTGATCATTGAATAAGTCTGGATAAGTTTTAAAGATTTCCTCGCCTGTATCTGCAACGTCTTTTTTGGCCGCTGGGTCTTTAATTACACCGACTATGGAGCTGATATTGTCAGAACTGTCGTCGAGTATCTCTTCTATAAGAGGCACATCTTCGACGGGTCCCATTTCATTGGGATTACCCCCATCATTTTCGACTGGCGCAGCATAGCTATTCCCAAAATCGAGGTCTTCCCGTGAGGTATCTATCCCTTGTATTCGACCATCATCTCCTTCAGTCAGCTGTAATTCTACAAGGTCAACATTGTAAACTTTAGTGACGTTTGCAGCATAATCAATCACTCCTCAATGTTTAATAAGGAAATCAGAACTGGTATTAGAATTAGTAATATATTCTGTAGAAATCCTATGTGTGGTGTGATAATTGCATTTTCAGAATAAATTGTTGTGTAGAACTTTAAGGTGTACAGTGCTTACACTCTGTCATTCTACATTATTAACAGTTAACTTTTCTTTTAGCTGTTAATGTTAATGCTATAATTGGTTTAACAGTAAAATAATGATAATCATTACATTTACTTTTTGTTAATTTTTAATTCACCCAAGTGTCATTGAAATGTGTTTGATACAACCTGATCTCTTCCCTTTGGAGATAAATTGACTCATGAGCGTTACTCTGTGCCCAGATTCCTTTGATCCATGATTCCCGTTTACAGCGTATACCCTGCAATTTACTAGTGTTTCTTACACTTCCCTGAGTATTAGCTTCCAAATATTCCATGGGATAATTCTGGACATCGGTTTATCTTCAATAAGTGGATACTTTGTTTCTTAATATGTATAGATCTGTGTATATATAGGACAGTCAAAGTTCATAGAACTATTGTGTTAAACCTATTTCTTGATTGTTGTCTCTTTTTCTCCGTACCTCAGTAGGAGAATTTGTTTGTTGTATCGTGTTGTACTGTATGTTCACATTGTCAACAAATGTTAGCTGAAGTGAATTGCTTTTGAGTGTTTAACTCTAACTGAAGTTCTGTTGCGAGGTCCACTCAGCCTACGTGATTAGAATTGAGGAGCTATCTGACGGTGCGACAGCGGCCCCGGTCTAGAAAGCTAAGAATAACGGCCGAGAGAATTCGTCGTGCTGACCACACGCCACCTCGTAATCTGCAGGCCTTCGGGCTCAGCAGCGGTCGCTTGGTAGGCCAAGGTCCTTCAAGGGTTGTAGTGCCATAGGGTTTGGTTTGGTTTGGAAGTTCTGTTGGGTTCAACATGCGTTGGCTTGATCAGCTCAAGAATAATGGTTGGCATTTTTTCTGAGTAGGGTTCTTGTGTGAGGTTCCTTCGGATTTTGATGGAAGAATATAAGCATAAACTTGGAAGCATGGTCTATCGTAATTGAAATGCCGATATGCTTGATAAGTCTCCTAAAGGGATTCTTGGTGAAAGGCATACAGAGAAGCTGCGAAGAAGTAAGTGCTAACCTTGATCCTAGAACCGAAGAGCATTGGTAGGCAGCCCATCTTGACTTCAAGGGAGGAAAGCATGCTCTGCATAGAATTTTGAAAGATGTGCATTGGGGGTTCTACTTTACTCTTTACTTTTTCAAAGTAACCCCATGTATCGCAGAATGTTGCACATGTATATGAAAACTTATGTCCGAATGTGCATGTAAATCTGGCGAACTGTGAACACCGAATTTTTAAAATAAAGACTTACTTTTAACCCTTCAGTGCTGAACTCTTTACGTGGTATAGACCCATACATGGTTTCGCATTTACGGCTATAGCGTGAAGAGTTTTCGTGTTACGGATATGCAAATTGTTTTGTTTCCAAGAAGACATTTTCGTGTTTATCAGTGTCGTAAATAAGAATTGAAAATCTTTAAAATGAAGTTGTTTTTGCAAGGATAAGTATTTGTCAAGTAAGTCTGAGCACTAATCACTGCTTTAAAAGAAGTCTGTGTGCCTCATTCTTTCCCACATAATAAAATAAAGAAATTATATTCTGAGAAGTTTGTCTTTTCGCGTGATGTTCTTTGCTCTAATTTTACATTAAGAGTGCGGTTTATTTATTATATTTGTCTTTATTTCTCAGCTTGTAATATTTTCGTAACTCTCCACGAGCGCACTGTGCAGGCAAGAGTTAGTGCTGCTTTCTGTCATACGATACGAGAACCAGTTGTTCATGGTATATATCTCGTTTGAAAGGCGATGTCTCGAACTTTTATCTGAAATATGTATCGAGTTGGTTTTTTCGTCATAAATGTTATTCCCCTCATTCAGTTTCATCCTGCTCTTTTTGGTCTCGCTGCAGCTTGATCAGTCCGTGTGACGCGCCGCGCTCAATGGCTAGCTTCAGCCGTGGTTTGACTGACAGTAACGTGCTTCAAATATTGTATAATTCAGATGAAAGTTTATTCGGAAGTAGTAGTGACAGTATTATCAGCAGTGATAATGAAATAGATGATGTGGCTGTAACGGATGCAGTGGTAAATGATGAGAGTGACGATGAGGAGGAACCAGTACTTGGAAATTTCGTGTGGGAGGCTATGGATAATTATACAATTCCAATGGAAGTTTTCAACAGTGAATTCTGATTCCTGAATTCTCTAATAATATTCAGACAAGTCACAGGGACAAACATTGAGCAGTTATCTTATCGGGTTTAGCTGATGGGAGGTTTGTTTACAAAATACGCTCGCTCGGGCGGGGAACGAAATATTCAAAGCCGGCGCGCATCAGATAATACAGTTCCAAGGTTGCAGGAAAGAAATTTTATCAGGAAATTATCAGCCAAGAGTGAGGAATCCAAACCTCAGAGACGTTGTATGGTATGTTCAAAACACGGCGAAAAGAAGACGTCGGTCTACTGATGCCAGGAGTGTGACTTGGGCCTCTGCCTCGAAGAGTGCTTCGATCTCTATCAAATGAAACTAAATTACTAAGGAAATGTGAAACAATTATGTAATTATCTGCATGTTTTATCATAAGGAATTCCAACTTTCGTGAATATCGGGCTTCTCTTATACTTGTAGTAACGCTTGAAGTGAATCAATGTATTTCAGTCGCGCGTAGTTGAAATCTCATCCGGATGCGGGATAGGAAGCTCTTTAAATGGCCGTGACGCTGAGGGGTTAACGTATTGTTTGAAATTAACTATTAAGATTCTCTCACAATAAGTATTGGAGGAGAAGGAATTCAAGCAATTGCTTCTTTGTGTTACTGAGCAACTGGCCGTATAGCTATCGGCCTGCATTTGGGGAATGCTGGGTTCGGACCAACTGCCGACAGCCCTCAAGTGCATGTTTTCCATGGTTTCACATTTTCACAGCAAACAAATGGTGCGACTGTTCCTTAATTAAGGCCACATTTGGTTCCTTCCCACTCCTAACCTTTTTTAGCTCATCATCGCCATACGACCTATATCTGTCGGTGTGAAAGGGAAATGGTAGAAACCATCAAATAAACAAAATGCCATAGGTTATGTTTATTTAACTTTCACTTGTAAGGCTTCCGTTTATGATTATAACTGGTCACTGTTCTTTGATTGATAATTACATTTTAACTTTCCACCTTTTTGACTCTTTAATAAACCAAGGAAACTAAAATGTTATATACATAGTCAATGAAAATTTACATTTACAGTTTAGGAATAGTTTTTGCTTCAGTTTTGTAATTAGGATACATCTAAATGTGGCTTAGAATTATTGTAGAATAGTTATTTTATTAGTAAATATCATTCTTACTTTAATGTTACTTAATATTTTCATTGTAGGGGAGACATCTGCTTAGAAATGTAGTTAATTCTATTGTTTCTCTTAACCTGTTGTAATTAGGGTAATGTAAGTCCGGTTTAGAATTGAAGAGTAGCTATGTTAATTAGATAGTAAGTTGCTTGGTTTGGAAACGCCAGAAATCTCACGACATCTGCCAGGTTACATCCAGCAGGAATGGTGTTGACTTCATTATGTGCACACGCCTGAAAGATTGAGTTGCTGAGGTTCAGCGCTATTCAGACAGTCTTTTGTCAATTAAACTCGACATTTCATCTTCTCGAACTTGTGTTTTCTTTGTCACAATCAGGCTGTGATAACCTGGATAAGGAACAGCATTGGCAGGAGCTACCAGATCATATTGTAGCGTGTCCTGAAGATGAGTTTCCACTTCTCTGTGGTGACCTTAATGCGCATGTTGGTCACACTAAGAATTGTTATAGCTGCCATGGTGGTAATACCTTCGGTATGTGATATGATGATGGAACTCTTATTTTAGGTTTCATTTGTGACTGCAGCAAGCAAATTGACCTTATCGTTGTTCAGCACCGTGATCTCCAACTAACAAAGGATGTGAATGTCATATCATTTGACTGTGGACCACCTCTGCATAAGGTAGGCATAGCGGATTTAATGCATCGTAGAGGTAGAGGGAAAAATGCCCCCGAGAAGGTCAAGTGATGGAAGCTTAAATACTAGAAGGAGACCCTAGCAGGCAGCATAAATTTTCCTCTCATTGACCTGAATGCAATTGACAACATGTGGATACAGTCTACAGATAATTCACTGCAACCGTCACTGTAAACTTGGGTACGACATAACGTTGTTCCTACTGTATTGAAAATCAAACGTTCTTATGGATGATTCCAATCTAAGAAGAGGTGTAGGAAAAGACAAAGGCATACTGTATTTAAATTGGCTTTCACAAAAGACTCCAGAACACAGAGAAAGAATTTTCTTTGCCGAACGTGTGGCTAAGAAATCTGTCGCTGAATCGAGGCGCACTCACTGTAAATACCTGTGTACAAGGTGTATTAGAACTGTACTGACAAGGAAATCAGGGAAGCTCTTCGTGTAATGTTGAGGATGATGGTGCAGTTGGACTGCCGGGGAAGTGTTTCTTTTTTGAGGAAATGAAGTACACTGACTGACAGTGACAATGCAACACCAAGGAGGAGTGGTTCGAAAGGGATGAAAGTTGGGGAAAAAACAGAGACGGCACGGACGAATAATTGATGTTTATTTCAAACCGATATGCAGGTTACACAATGCGCACGGTATCGACTCAGTAGGATGTAGGACCACCGCGAGCGGCGATGCACGCAGAAACACGTCGAGGTACAGAGTCAATAAGAGTGCGGATGGTGTCCTGAGGGATGGTTCTCCATTCTCTGTCAACCATTTGCCACAGTTGGTCGTCCGTACGAGGCTGGGGCAGAGTTTGCAAACGGCGTCCAATGAGATCCCACACGTGTTCGATTGGTGAGAGATCCGGAGAGTACGCTGGCCACGGAAGCATCTGTACACCTCGTAGAGCCTGTTGGGAGATGCGAGCAGTGTGTGGGCGGGCATTATCCTGCTGAAACAGAGCATTGGGCAGCCCCTGAAGGTACGGGAGTGCCACCGGCCGCAGCACATGCTGCATGTAGCGGTGGGCATTTAACGTGCCTTGAATACGCACTAGAGGTGACGTGGAATCATACGCAATAGCGCCCCAAACCATGATGCCGCGTTGTCTAGCGGTAGGGCGCTCCACAGTTACTGCCGGATTTGACCTTTCTCCACGCCGACGCCACACTCGTCTGCGGTGACTATCACTGACAGAACAGAAGCGTGACTCATCGGAGAACACGACGTTCCGCCATTCCCTCATCCAAGTCGCTCTAGCCCGGCACCATGCCAGGCGTGCACGTCTATGCTGTGGAGTCAATGGTAGTCTTCTGAGCGGACGCCGGGAGTGCAGGCCTCCTTCAACCAATCGACGGGAAATTGTTCTGGTCGATATTGGAACAGCCAGGGTGTCTTGCACATGCTGAAGAATGGCGGCTGACGTGGCGTGCGGGGCTGCCACCGCTTGGCGGCGGATGCGCCGATCCTCGCGTGCTGACGTCACTCGGGCTGCGCCTGGACCCCTCGCACGTGCCACATGTCCCTGCGCCAACCATCTTCGCCACAGGCGCTGCACCGTGGACACATCCCTATGGGTATCGGCTGCGATTTGACGAAGCGACCAACCTGCCCTTCTCAGCCCTATCACCATACCCCTCGTAAAGTCGTCTGTCTGCTGGAAATGCCTCCGTTGACGGCGGCCTGGCATTCTTAGCTATACACGTGTCCTGTGGCACACGACAACACGTTCTACAATGACTGTCGGCTGAGAAATCACGGTACGAAGTGGGCCATTCACCAACGCCGTGTCCCATTTATCGTTCGCTACGTGCGCAGCACAGCGGCGCATTTCACATCATGAGCATACCTCAGTGACGTCAGTCTACCCTGCAATTGGCATAAAGTTCTGACCACTCCTTCTTGGTGTTGCATTTGCTCTGTCAGTCAGTGTATTTACTGTATTTGCTATACCAGAGAGTCAGCCGCTGCCCCTTGCTGTGCGTAAGAGTAGGCAAAGGATGGGAAGTGAAAAGTGGGAGGCAAAGATAATGCTCGGTGCGAATGCATAAGTTTCTCGTTCATTTCGCATAGTAGCTTCCAAGCTCCAGTAGGCAGTGTACAATTTGTTCTCCACAAATTGACTACAATGTGATCCCCATAGAAGGAGAAGCCGTACTTGTACCAAGAATACAGGCAGCTTTCCAAGTCGTTCGCCACTCACTACACATCCTGGACAGACTCCAAAAGTCACTCACTACTACATTGTGAACTATGCACCAAAATACGAGGGGGCCATATTGAACATCTACTGTAATTAAACCGTTGGGCGTATTGATTCCTTCGTTTAGTATTTCATTGAATTTACAATGTTGTGGGTGAAGGAATGTTAATGTTAATTAATATAGAATATTATTGTGACATACAGACGAGAGGAGAAATAATCTGGTGCTCTCCTTGACTGACAAGTGTGTCATAAATACAGTGTGTTCTTCAACTGTGTGTGCTGTTACGGCTATTTAATAAATGGATATTGCATGTTACAGACGATCCTATTCAAGTCGTATGAGGAATTTTTGCATATGCGCGAAGCGCTATCTCTGTCTGCAGCATACAATCCACAACCCCTCCCTACCCTTGTGTTACGATTGTGAGTGTATATCGAATCAAACATGTTTCAGTATGCAGCAATTCATAGAAGACAGCAAATCATATGACGTAATAATTAATAAAGATTCATGGGCAGGCTATCCAGTAAGAAAGAGGCTGGGACCAATGAGAGGTCAATGGAAGGAATAAGAATAATAATACATTTTAACGAAGACCATATATTCTTTCCGCTTAAAAGATAACCCAAAACACAACGTAGCATTCCGTAACATGGCACATTAATAAAACAATCATCATGAATAACGTATTTACAAGAAATCCCTAGACAATTTACAGAATGTATTAAATGAGGCAATTCAGAAGGCCGTAGCAAACTGCAACCCTCAGCGTAACAGAATAAATTAACACAGTTTCCAAAATAAACAAGAGGAGGAGGAAGGCAGTAGGGAGGGGCAAGTACGGGATCACAAAAGTGTGAGTCGCCAAGCACTTTGAGATGCAGAGTACAGAGTCAGTTCATAGTAAATGTTGTTGAGTCCAGGCCTCGTGTTCAATCATTCAAAAACTCTTGAGTCTATTGATTAATTGGAGGTCATATTTTGTTGGAAAGAAACACTCATGTAAAACTGAAAACCGGCCATAGATACGAAGGTAAGTTTAAGGCCCTGACTGCCAAAGTCCATTAGGCGAACAATAATGATAATAGTAAGTAAAGCACTCTGTTGCTCGCCCAATGTGTTAAAAAAGCAGAGTTTCCCGGCAGAATACTGGGAACGCCTTCTACGACCCTCCAACCTCACTCGGTATCAGCGCTGGTCTCAAGACCGAGGAATCGGGGAACGAATTTATTACATCACAGAAAGTGCGTGATAGAAGCGCACATGGGTTCTAGAAACATCAGATTGTGACGGAGTGGGTGACGTAACCCAGTGGTAGATCAGTGTGCGATGAGCTGTCCAGCAGGTCGGGCGCTAAGCGAGGCCAAAGCGAAAGTACAAGGCCGATTACATGAGTGTTGATAGCGGCGAGTAGGGCAAGACATGTGGAGTTCTTGATAATGGCAGCAGTAATTAGGTGGATGGTCGTTCCACTTGTCTTCCCTGAAGCACGGCAGCAGCTCATCAATTTAATCACGCACCCGTAAGTAACAATTTAAAACCATTTTCTCAAAAAGAATAATTTTCCCCGTCAGTCTGATTCAACCATTATTCTTAACATAACACGAAGAGCATCCTTGAATTTTTGTCGGTATAGTTCTGATAATCACTGTACACCACTGAACTCAAAGGAAGGAGAAAATAACTATTTTCCAGCTGACAAAAATTGACACAGGTATTGAGCGCTCTGTGTGCATTAGAGGCGAAGATGATCAGTGAACACAGGACAAACAAGAAATCCTCAAACATTGGCAACAACATTTTGTAGAGATTCCCTGCACAGAATTACCACATCGCCCTATTCCTTATGATAAGTCACATCTTATGCATCACATCAAAGGTACTGATCAGTGCCATTAGGAGTATGAAGAACCAACAAGCGCCAGGACCAGATGACATTCCAGCAAACTTCTGGAAATTGTAGCAATTTAAGGAACTCATTATCAACTGGCTGACAAGCTTGTTCAGTGCCAGAGTTGCCTATGGACTCTCTCATATGCAGATGATGTTGCACGTGCTGATAGATCGAGAATGGGACTGCGGCATCGAAGTGAAGATTGAATACCTTTTTTCATAATACAACCTTAGAATGAACAGCAGGAAGAATGAATACCTGGAGTTATCTGAACCATCTAATGGCTCCATCCAACTTGACTCAGGTACCTAGGATCTTGCCTACAGACTGTTAGTTGGGTAGATGTTGAAGTTCGAATTATGAAAAAGGCAGCATGGATGAGATGAAGGGAAGTCACTGGCACACTCTGTGACTGAAGGATAACACTACGTCTGAAGTCCAGAATATACTGCATGTTATTATGTCTTGTTGCTGTGTACGGTTTTGAATGTCGACAGGCTGAGTAAGGTAAGGAGTAGCAATTACACAACGTGTGAATGTGTATACACTATTAGTCGATGGGCATCACAGTCCTGCATTATGTAAAAAAATACATCGTTCACCAGCAAACTGGCATCGCACCCGTCACTTGTGGCATAGGATATGTCACCAATGGTATGGTCGTGTCCTTTTCCAGTACCTGATGCAGTTGGCAATTCTATCCAATCCTTTGATACTACTTTGCAATGTCCATATGGCCCTACTATAAAAAAGACGTTGAAAATAATATGCAAAAATTTTAAACTAGAAATGCTGCTGGGATTGGTAAAATTTCTGGGCATGTACGAAAGTAAATTCTATGAGATATTGATAGTGTATGTATGAAGCAGCTATACCAGATGAGTGAATAATTAGTGTAGAAGTGCCCGGTGTATAAAGAAAATGTGCTAATCATAAAGCCAATAATTACGCACTAATCATTTTGACTGGTGTTGTGTGCACGCTCTTGGAATGCATTCTTTCTGATTATATTATACACATTTACGAAATTACCAACTGGTTCGATAGAAGATAGTTCAAGCTTCGGAAACATGATTCCACTGAAGCTCATCTTGTAGATTACAGCAGGATATGGCAGATATATTGGATTCAGGTGGTCAAATGTATCACGACTTACATATCTAAGGATGTTGATAGGGCAGATATCGGGAAACTACTGACAAAAATTAGTGCGGTTAGGATAGGTAAAATACTGGCTGAATTGGTGACTATAAAGATGTGGCCAAATTACACTTAAGAAAATGGAAATTGCTTCACCATGAAGGCATTTGTCGTTTGTGCTGATTTTCAAGATATGGAACGATGCCATGTAGGTATGCAAGCGATCAAAGTTTCAGACCCATTGGATTGTTGCTACAGGTCTCCCCACGTGATTGGTCGCGGAGGAATCAACTCCAGTATACAGACTCTGGTGTAGCGTAGTTGACTTGTAGTCTCTGCAGTGATGTGTTCCCCGTCAAACATGCCTCGACAACAGAGAAGAGCACGCTGTCAACAACTGTCGCCGTTTGAGAGGGCTCGGATAATTGGGCTGTGTGAGGCTGGATTATCGATAAGTACTGTAGCTGCACGTGTTGGCTGACAGGTATCTACGGTACAACGTGTATGGCAGCAGTGGTCGAATGAAGGTACCCACACTCGTAGACTTGGCACAATCCCAGCGAGACAGACAACTGTGAGAGAGGATCGCCGCATCATTCGGATGGCCTGGATGGAACCCCATGCAACAGCAGCGCAAATTCGAGTAGCTGTAGCACCCTACGTTAGACAACAAACAGTTGGTAATCGCCTGCCTGCAGCTGGCTTACGAGCCCGTGTCCCTGCAGAAGGTGTTCCATTGACCCCACAACAGCGACGTGTAAGGCCGGCCTGGTGTCGAGAAAGATCGACGTGGGTCGGCGAATGGCATAGGGTCGTCTTTAGTGATGAATCGCGCTTCTGTCTTGCCTGCAGTGATCGCCAGAATCGTGTGCGCCGACGTACCGGGGAGAGGGGCCACCCGGATCTTATTGTCGAGAGGCACACAGGGCCAACACCAAGCATTATGGTCTGGGGAGCTATTGGCTTTAATGTGAAATCACAATTAGTGCTTGTTGATAGGGTACTCAATCCAGTGGTTGTCCCTATGATGGCGAACATTGTTAATGGGATGTTTCAGCCGGACAGTGCCCGGGTTCACACTGCACGCATCCCCAGAGAAGCTCTCCATGACATCACAACCTTAGAATGGCCCGCCAGATCCCCAGACCTCAGTCCTATTGAGCATGTGTGGGACGTGATGGGTCGACAACTGGCCAACCGTCCTCATCCACCCACAACTCTGGAAAAACTGCCCCGTGCAGTGCAGCAAGCATGGGCCACAATTCCTCAGGACGCGATCCAGGGCCTTATTGACTCCATGCCACGACGAATTCATCAATGTATTGCAGCTTGTGGTGGGCACATCCTGTATTGATTGTTGTCCAAACTTGCGGTCAGAGGGACCTGAAAGTGTAATCATCGAATCACAACTGAACACTCGTCCTGCATGTTCAATTGCAGCAACGTAGCACCGCTCCTTCTGGGTGGTGCAATTTCCATTTTCATCAGTGTATTAAACATTAAAAAATTGGCAATTGAACACATAAGATGTTACCAATTTTTAAGTTGATGACTTTAGTACTTGATATGCATCCCCTTAGCTTTCATGAGTGACTTGATTTGGCTGGGCATACCCTCAGTCAGTATTTTACGCTGACTCTTTAAATCGTCATCATGACACCAGATTTGAACGATCTTCCCAATCAAGCTTTTTTGTCGTTATATTTGTTTTTCTGATTTTCCTTTGCTACCGTCCAAGGATGTTCTATGGGGTTCATGCCTGAACTGTTTCTAAGCTTTGTGGCAAGGAGGCCCATCCTGCATAAAAATAAATTCACTTTGACCAAACCACTCTTGCACCTGAGCTACCAAACTGGTTCTTAATACTATACTGTTCACGTCTCATAGTTCCTTCTACAACATATAATCATCCACAGCCGTACCAAGAGAACACACTCCAGACCATCACTGAAGTTGGATGCTTCACTCTCTGCTTCACTCATCCTGGATGGAATGCTTCCCCTTTACTTCTGACATATTGACTTGTCTCTTCTTCGACAGGAAATACCGATTCGTCACTAAAACAAACCTGAAATAATAAAACACATAAACCTAGCAAAATTTCATACATATACTATACTATACGGTTACATCACTTAGATTGGGTAAAAAATGGAATAGTGAGTGATAATTTAGGAATTACAGTAATTGTCATGGACTTGCCTGTTTTCATTCATCAGATGACCACTTCTCAAGAGTCTTGGCCCACTGAAACCTCTTTGCAGCCATAGCAGGAGTAATCTTCCCCTTTCCTTGAAGTCGTCTTGCTTTCATTCCAGCATTAAACAACTCTCACCTCACAGTCCTGGCTGGTACCAATGAACCATACTCTTCTAATTTCTTACGTAAATCTGAACTAGTAACATTGCGGTTGTTTACTGACAAATTAATCAGTTTTTCTTCCTCCTTGGGGTTAGTTTCTTCTTTCGCCCGCAGTATCCAACATGTTGTTGACATTTTTTCTCCCCTTATCTTCACATTTTAAAATTATACCTACAGATTGCTGTGATATTTGCAATCTAGAATCTATCTCTTGCTGTGAATAACGTTTCTCCAAAGTAGCTCTCTGACAGTGCCTTTCTTGGCGAACGGTCCTTTTGTCTCCCCAAACCTCAAAATTTTACAATTCTCTAGAACCACTCTGAAGAAATGTGAAATGAACTCATGAACAGTATCAATAATGCGTGTAACTTACAGAATGCACAGTCTTAACAATAGGTCACATTGTTTACTTCCATACAGCAACAATATGCAGATATGGACAATAACCAACAGGACATGTTCACTAACAAAATTGACACAAAACCATATGAATAATGAAATTACATTGTGGTTCCCACTGTACCCACTATATGAAAAAATCCAGTAGTGTAGACAGGGATATCCCAAGTGGTAACTCCACCAAACAAGTTCAAGGATTAGGCTATAAAGGTTGATCATTTACATAAAGATAGAAATATACATTTGACCATTAGAATTTGGCCACGTCTGGTGTATTAAAATATAGAACTCAGAGCATTAGAATAGGTGAAGCTTTATTTGATCCTGTAACTATTATTGGATTGGCTCCCACAGGGCAGTATTATGAGACCTTTATTATCTGGTATATATAAACAATATGAATAATGAACTGAAATAAGTTATGAGGCTCTTTGTAATAAGTAAGTTTCAGTATTGTGTGTAACTGCAAAAATACCTTAACAATATTGTAAGATAAGATGGACATTTGGCAATGTTATATTGGTAAACAGTGTGAAAAGTCAGGTTCTCTGTTTCACAAATAGAAAGGGTCCTCATTCATTTAATTATTGTGTTGATGGGGTGAACGTTCTTTAAGGGGATCTCTGTAAGTACCTGGGTATTCATAATAAGAATAGATCTTCATTGTGGTAATCATATAAACATATTGAAAAGGATACTTACAGATCTCTTAATATGATTATGAGGTTATTTAGCAGTTGTAATGGAGAGGGCATATAAATCTCCAGCAAAGCCACAATGAGAGTATGAGACCATCACCAGTATTACTTGAATAAAGAACAGGAAATAATCCACAGAAATATCTCCAGTTCCTCCGGGTGATTTCTAACAAAAGAGTGTGTTTACAGAGATGTTGCAAAGTTTCAGCTGGGAAGACTTGGAGAAAGGAGACAAGTTGTTTGATTAAAGAGTACGGTATATTCTGAGATATCATTGGAGAGATGGCTTGGAATGACATTAGTTGATGAATACATTTAAGTCATGTTCTTTAAGTTTAGGAAAGGTCACAACATGAAGATAAGTTTGAATTCATGGGGACAAATTTTGGTAAATGTTCACTTATAGGAAGATGATTTAGTGATTGAAATAATTTACCGAGGACGTTGTTTCATATATTTCCACAATCTTTTTCTATATAAACAACCAACACCCGAAACGCTGCTGTTTGATTGATTCGTTGATTGATTGGGACATTGACTGATTTTTTTGGTCTTAATGTGATGTACAGAGAGGGATGATGGATATTTCTATGCTTATGATTTAAACATTGTCCACTTGTTGGGAAAGTGGTGGGAGTACTGTAGGATTATTTGATATTACAGTGAAGTGTTTTCGGAAAGAAAGTATATAGGAACATGGAAATGAACAAAGAAGTTACAAGTCAAGTTGGTATAGAAAGATGGGAATAGGGGAATGTGAACATGAAAGGATGAAGAAAATAGCTATTCAGTGTGGAAATAGGGATCAACAGAAATAGATACACAAGCACGCAATGTTATTGCGTAATGATTTGGAGATAGTGTTTATTATTATTATTATTTATTTTCCTTAAATTGTACATATACACATACACGGAAGTGCCTCCACCCACACATGTATGTGTACACATACTCTGGTGAATATTCACAAATATGTAGGTAATTTTATATTTACATATTTGCAAATGATCCTCCTTTTCTATGCTACCTTGTCTACTGATATCCTACACTGTGTTCCTTTTCATGTTCTTATCTCTCTTATCATTTGTCTGGAAAGCAGTGGCAAAGGGACCGGGTTAAAATGCAAAAGGTCATTATGCGGGTTAGGTTCCAAAAAGGATAAAAAATAAAATAAATAAATGCAATGTCAATTTTAATCTAATAGAAGTTGTATAGCATTATTTGAAGTAGTTGAACAAGTTGTACATGTGTTGATTATGTTTGTAATACAGAAGGTATTATGAGTAAAATTTTATAAATTATATACATGCTTAATAGAAAAGAAAGTGTAAATTTTAAAATACTGTATTTTATGAAATTGTCTTTTTCTCTGTTCTTTTAAAAATTAGTGCTTGATATTAATGTATTTTTGTGTACCATTTGCCACCAAGGTCGACTCCTCTCTTGTATTTAGATTGATTTTGAATTGATTGTTCCTTTCCATTCTTATATTTTTAAAATGAGAGATATATTAATTTTAATCTTTATTGTGCCACTGTGAAATTTATTTTCTCAGCTGTTTCTTGTTTAGGCCTATATATATTCCTTTACTTCTTTACTCTACTTTTCTTATTTCTTACTTATAGCCTTCCGAAGATACTAAGGAGGAAATATTCATAGAAGAACATACCGATGATCAGCTGTTGCCATACATCAAAGAAGAAACAAAGTAAGTACATTACAAATCCTATATAATATAGAATATGTTGTACGTATTCACAGTTGTGTTCAGTGTTGGTTGATTTATCTCCAAAAACTGGCCATTTTCATCAGTTGAATCCTTTCTTTACAAGGTTTCATTTAAATGCAAATATCTTAAAATTCTATTGTTTAAAATCATCTTAAATATTCAAGAACTTTGAGATCATATTTTATGTGCCATCATGTAGTTTTATTGAATACCGGTATATATCTACAAAAAGAATCTCTGGTGAAGCTAGATATTTTGAAGTGTATTTGTTTACAATACCTTTAAGCAACTATGAAGAAAGTGTTCTTTCTTTCACTGTCTCTGCATCATTTGTTCATCACATTCTTATCATCTGAAATGCTATCTGAAATTATTGCCTCGAGATATTCTGAGTAAGTTTTTGTACGTTCACACCAACAGTGACACACAGAAAAAGCGATGTTTGTAGATTATAAATTAAATCTTCAAATTCAAAATTGTTAAGTTTTATGTACATTGTAATATTTTGAACTATCATTATCAGTCTCATTAATCAATATAATTATGGCTTGAGTTCAATAATGTTATAACTCAAAGAATGTAATTTTAAACTATTTCGTTAGATTCCTTTCTTTATGATCATTTCTGGTCTCTTGTGTGTTAAGTCAGATTCCTCCAATTGTGGACGCCAGAGCTGATAATGTGTTGTAGAAATGAAACGTTCAGGTCAGTAGTGCTACATCTTCGATATCATAGTTTTCAAATAAAACTTGTGCATTCTTGTAAGCATAAAATTATGTGGTCTTGAATTTATGTTCATTCCAGTGTTGTGGTCACACTTGCTGATTCATTTTAGTGTTCATTTTCAGTCAGGGGCTTGTAGTGTGTTGATTGCAAACATACGTACACAATTAGTATAAAGTAATAACATGGACAGGTACTGGTACAAGTGGAGTTTTAAATTTGTTTAGCTTGCCTAAAAAATTCAGACTTCTTTAAGTAAGTGAATTTATTATCTCATAAAATTAGATAAATAGGGCGTACATTATTGCTTCATGTCCTTAGGTTTAACCTCAAAGTGCCCTAGACGTGACCCCCTGCTGCTACTAAGAAAGCAATAACTTTGGCTGCTGGACCTGTCTTTTTAAAGATCTCTGAACAATGACAAAGTTATTTCATGGAAATGGCTCTTCTCATAGCTACCAGACAAGAAACATTGGACCTTTCATCCATGTCTTCCAGCTTAACGTAGAGAGCAACAGCAGAGCAAAATGTGACTACCTATCCAAGATTATCCTGGATAATAATATAGATGTTGTGTCTATACAGCAAACCCATACAGCCAATGAAGAAGAGTTTCGGAAAAGGGGCCGCATTAATGTTTACACAGCTCTTGGTGCAACACATCACAGTGCACATGGTATAGCCACTTATGTTCGTAATAATATCCAAGATGCATCACTGCTCTTTCAAAACGAAGACGAAGACATCCATTGTGTTGCTGTGTGAGTGGCAGATGTTACTATTTTTAACATTTATAAACCCCCAAGCGCACAGTGGCCAAGTACAGTACTACCTAATGCTCAACACCCTGCAGTTTATATAGGTGACTTCAACAGCCATCACGAACTATGGAAGTACTCGAATAACAGTGAATGTGGAACGAAACTCGTAGAATGGACAGAGATGAACAATCTCCATCTGATGATTGACCCAAAAGATCTTGGTACTTTCCAATCAGCTGCATGGAATAGGGATTCTAATCTTGACCTGTGTTTTGTTAGCTGCAATGAGGGAGGACAGCCCTTACATACCAGTCGTAAAGTGTTAAGACATTTTCCCCACAGTCAACATGGCCCCATTATAGTGGATATTGGCATCAACATTCCTGTTGTACGGTCAATACCACATGCTCGGTGGAACTTCAGAAAAGCAAATTGGTCAACATTCACCACTGAACTGGATATATGCGTTCGGTGGATTGCTCCCAAGCACAACAATTACTAGCGTTTCGTAGGTGCAGTTATGATGGCGGCTAAGAGGAATATGCTTGGAGGCCATAAAAAATAATACATCCCTGGCTGGAATGTTGTGACTGGTGCGCTCTGTAACGAATATCTGCAGACTGGTGATGAAGACATAGCTGATGAACTTCTTTCCAGCATGGATACTACCTGGGGAGAACGGTGAATTGAAACAGTGGAGAATATCGACTTAACTCATTCCAGTAGAAGAACTTAGGCTCTCCTCAGAAAACTTGGAGGAAAGACACCTTTGGTGAAGCAAGAGCCTGGAGTTATTCTGGATGAAGTAGCATCTCACATCGTCACAACTTCCCAAACTCCATCAGATAAGAAACATACCAAACACATACGGCGCCAGCTCCAAACTCTGAAATAAAGAACATCACGCACACCAAGGTATTCACTACCGCTTACGGTGCAAGACATCAATGCTGCTCTCAAAGACGTTAAACCAAGTACAGCTCCAGATTTTGATGGCATTCATCCAGAATTTCGCATTCATTTAGGAAAGAATGCTAGAAGTTGGCTGGCAAGGTCTTGTACCGACCTTCTACAGAACAGACAATTCTCGGCAGTATTCAAACGAACGGAAGTGATTTCCATCTTGAAACCAGGTAAGCTTGCCAATGACCGAAGCAGTTATAGACCAATTGCGCTTCTTTTAGGGAGGCTAATCTACAACGGAATCAGCGCAACAGTTTTCCAGCATATTGAAGTTGATCAAGCCGGATTCAGGCCCAATCGCAGCTGCTGCGATCAAGTTCTTTCACTGACATTCCACATGGAAGGAGGTTTCCTGAAACAACTCAAGACCTCAGCTGTATTCATTGATCTTACAGCATCATTTGACGAGTCTGGAGGGAAGGATTAATTTACAAGCTTCTCCGAATTGTACCCTGTAGGACCATCATGCAGGTTATAAGCAATATGCTCAATGACAGAAGATTTCAAGTGTGTATGGGAAATAGTATAAGTAGAGAAAGAAGCTCAAGGATCGGTACTGTCTCCCCTACTGTTCAATTTGTATATCTCCGATCTCCCAGAAACATCATCACAAACATTTTGTTATGCTGAATATCATAACACTAGCCACTCAATATCGAGACTTTAGTGTGACAGAAGAAGTGCTACAAAGAAACCTGATTTCACTTTAAACGTACTTCAAGAAATGGCAACTGTGTCCTAACTCTAACAAAACAGAAGTGTCATGTTTTCACCTGAATAATCGCCAAGCTGGCATTAAACTTCACATACGTTTTTGTCACCAAGAACTTTGGCACAGCAGCTATCCCAAATATTTGGGGATTACACTTGATCGCACACTCTCTTACAAACAACATCTTATGAATCTGTCCAAGAAGCTCAAAACATGTAATATTATCTTTCAGAAATTGTATGGCTTAAGTTGGGGTTCATCAGCAAAGACTTTATGATCTGCTTTGGGACTGGTTTTCTCGTGTGCTGAGTACTGTGCACCAGTTTGGCTGGATAGCCCATATACAAGACTAATTAATACTCAACTGAATGCTAGCATGCGGTTAATATCTGGTACTGTCCAGTCCACACCCCTTTATTGGCTCCCAATTCTGTCAGGTATAATGCCGCATGATGTAAGAAGATCAAATGCTCCCATTCGAGAGTTCAAGAAGATAGAAATGAACCCTCAACTGTATGTTTTGGATGATATTCCTATTCTCAAGGTAACAAGGTTCAAGTCACGACATCCATCTTTGCATGATGCTGTCGCATTGGCTGATGGGAATTTTCACCCTTTAGAAGAATGGAGAAGTCGCTGGAAAATTGCCACAGACAGTTCCTTACACAGCATCTTTTCTGGTGAACATCATCTTCCGCATAAGATTTGGACCACTCTGAATCGGGTGAGAACAAATCATGGACGATGCAGGGATGCCCTTTATAAGTGGAAATATATCTCATCACCAGAGTGCGGCTGTGCATCTCGGCAGATGATCCCCATATTGTAAGTGAATGTACACGACGTTCCTACACAGGTAGCCCGTGTGATGTTTTGGAACCAACAGAGAAAACCATACAGTAGATCACCCAAGTGGACATCCTGCTATAAAACATGTTTCTTGTCTGTGTATATTTGTAAATACTATATATTTGTGTATATGTATCTAACTTGTTGCACTATGCTAATAATAATAATAATAATAATAATAATAATAATGATAATAATAATAATAATAATAATAATAATAATAGTAATAATAATAATAATAATAATAGGTAAATCACGTTGTGATATAATATTCTTTAAAAATTGTAATTATTGTCACTGACCTCACAAAGTCCTGTTTTAAAACATTTAATGCAGGTCATGCGATGGCTAGTCATAGCCTAAGGTTTGACTTCAAACAAGATTTGTGATGGAAACTACGAATTCTGTATGGTTTATTTGATTTTGTGAGTGGTTATAGCCTTCTCGACTCTTATGTGATGCACTGACTTGTTCCTACTGTACTATCACACTAGTGGCAAGAAATATTCATGTCGGTCCTCAGAACTACCCAGTACCAGCTCACACTCTCTGATTACTCAGAGTAGAACCATGCACACAACCGAAGATCGCCCAAATAGTCTATTCTTCGAGGTTTAAATCCTGCAGTTTCTTTGTAATTCATGTATAACAAGACACAATAGGCTACATTAGAGAACAATTTTGTATTATGACCACCAGTAAAAATGTTGCTTATGAATCCTTTTCATACACAGAATCATATTTCTATTTTTGATGGAGTCTAAATTAGCTTTCTACTTTCTAAACATATTTTGTGCAGAGGCACTCTCGGACCAGCAAAGCGACATGCATTTTATGTGTCTTCTTTTTTCTTGGCATATATGTCAGAGGACTGTCCATTGTCTACGTAGCTTAGTCCATTTTACACCATAGATTCTAGTTGCTTCTGAAGGATTCAGTCGACCGGATCTTATCTGCTACTTCCCACTTTGTTTTATATCTCACCTCAGGCGCTATTGTTTCCTCACTCTCATTTCAGCAGTCTTCAAATATCATGCCGCAACTTAAATGACTTCCTTTAAAATGTCTAAAATATTTGCCATGCCAGTTTGGTATTGATTTTAAGATTCATAAAATTTCCTAATTGCTGACTTGTGGAAATACACGTATTTCTGAGATTACCAATTAGTGATGAGGCTTACTTCCGTTTGTGTAGAGACACATGGTCCTGAACTAACCACTTAGTTATGTGGTTTCCTTCCAGCTTTAGAGCGTTGAGTGTCACATGGCCCTGAGCTGACCACTTTGTGCCACTCCTCCAGGGTCTTCATATTTATAGGCATGAGCGGAGTGAAAATAACAAACTGATTAATATCATCGTCTGCTGTCTATGACGAATGTAAGCAGAAATATGAATTGCAAAATTCTATTCAGGCTAGAATACACTGATGGACTCCCCTCTTGTAGGTACTCATAGAATTTCACCGGATATTGAAACTGTCCTTCCCATTTAACACAGATATACCCATTTTTTTATTTTTTGAGTTAAAAGTTTTTCTTCACAATGCATTTATAGGAGTCACTTAAACACAAAATCCAGAAGCGTTCAGCCATTCAAACACTCTTTTGTGAAAATAAGTTATTATAGATATCGGACATAGGCTTTAGGGGAGAAAATTTGAACATGCAATAAACTTATTTGAATGTTAGGATGTGTAAAATATCCATTGCATTCCATTTTTGTATCAGAATATTCATCAGTCTTCTTCTGGTGGCAGGGTCCGGTGTTGTGATTCATTGACTCCAGTTAGTTCGGTCTCGGGCCATGTCTGCATGTAGTCTTCCAACTTTCAGGTCGTTGTGCACTTTACCAGTCTATGCTGTCTGGTTCGTACCTCGCGCCTTTTTTCACCGACTTTCTGTGTATACTCTGATTTTCCCAATATATCGTCCGCTACACGCAACACATGCCCAAACCAGCGCACACGCCTTTCCCCAATTTTCTTCTGGGTCGGTGCAATGCCAAAACGTTTTCTAATAACATCATTTGAAATGTGATCTAGTCTAGTTATGCCAGGCTTCCACCTAAGCAACTTCGTATCCATGATGCTTAGTTGGCGTTCTACCTCTAGAGCTGGGCAGCATTCGTTGCCGTAGAAAACGACAGGATGGATAACAATAGGACAAGTATCAGTTCGGTAGAACTTAGTTTAGAGATGGCCCTTTGTCCTAAGTTCGGAAGGGCGCCTGTTGTCATTCTCCACTTCAGTCAGGCGTTGTATATCCTTAAGTTGACTTCATCAGTAAATCGGCCATCATCATAGATTGTGGAGCCAATATTCTTAAATATCCCTACTCGTGCTATATCTTCAGCGTCAACATGCATGGTTCCAACTTCTCGACGATGTAATGCAATGTATTCTGTCACCATAGAATCACTCCATAGCGTTGCCTTCGTGATATCATATCATGTAGACTGACAGAAATACTTGAGAAGTCTTATACGCACTAGAGCTGAAATTTGTTCAAGTCTAGGAGGGTCACTCGCTTGATAGGTGACAGTTTGTTCTTGCTGCAAACCAAGTGTACCGAGACTGTATCACTCTCCACTACTCTGAGATAAAGTACGCCACCATAAACCCCTCTCCGAAGCGTCACAGAATACACGCACTTGATAGCTCTCTGGCGTTGTAGAAGAAGATCCTATCCATCGAGGGATTTGAATTGCTGACAAGTGAATGAGGCTGGAAGCCCAGAGTTGCCACCTTCTTGCTAGGTCTATGGGTAGGAGATCGTCCCATTCTATCCCTCTACACCAAGTATATTGGAACATGATTTTACCTGTAATCGATATTGGCGACAGGAGACCAAACGGATCGTAAAATCTTGCTGTAGCTTGTAGTACCTGTCTCTTCGTTGCCGGCTCTTCTGGTAGCGTTCCAATGATGTCGTTAGGGTCGAAAAAAAGACAGTCTGTGTGCGTGTTCCAGTTAACACCCAAAACTCGTGTATCTCTCGTTTCCTCGCGCCCTTCGGCTCTCCATATATCCTTTAACAGTACTGAAATGGTCGCCCACTTTGACATCGGCATTTGTATCTCTCGGAGAAGCCCTGTTATCTCGTAGTACACAGCAATGATTTCATTTTCGTCTTCTGTACTGGCTGTGAAATTATCCATGCAGGTCCATTGATCTAGCAGTTTTGTAGCCAAGGGATACTTGTCAGAAAATCTGGAAGCCAATTCACGTAATGTAGCTGATTAAAGGAATGGGCTGCATGTATGTCCAAACGGCAAACGGGCGAATCTGTATACTGCAGTGTTGTCAGTTGTCTTCCAATCTCCTTTTTCCCCTCTCTCCACTTCAAACCTTGAAATCTCGTTAAGTCTCTGTCATTTTTATCCAGACACAACTGCAAAAAGGCTTGGGTTCCGTGCCCAATTAAAGCTAGTCGGTAGAGTCGGAAGCGGAGTAGTGTTGCCAGAATTTCTGGTAGGAGATTAGGCCCTACCTCCAGGGCATCATTGGGTGATAGGGTACCCTTTTCGTGAGATGAAGCATCAAAAACTATTTTCCACTTCGTCGTGCCGTCTCTTTGCTTGTTTATAGCATGGTGAGGCAAATAGAAGGTGTCGGTAACCGATTCAGCCTCGGGCGCTATCTCTACTTGTCCCTTCGCAAAGTAGTCGGTCATTAAAGCGTGGTATGCCTCTCGGAACTGTTTGTTTCCATTAAGTTTGTTCGTCAGGGAATCAAAACGTTTCTCAGCGTTCTTGCGATTCGAGTGCAGTATTACTCCTTCCTTCCTTGGTAGGGAGACAACCCTCCTCCCGTCTTCCATTTTGAATGATTCATGAGAGCCTTTCAAGATTGCAAACTCTCTCGCAGTGAGTGCTCGTTGCTGATCTTCCTTTATCCCTAGTGTCTCTAGATCCCAAAACTTGCGTAGATTGTTCTCGGAAGATAGTAATTCTGCATTGATACTGACGTGGTTTATGGACACATGATTCACTGTAGTACCAGACTTATTCCCACTAAGAATCCAACCAAACCTAGAGGGAAGAAGTACCATGGAACTCGAGATGCGTATTGGCTGTTCGTCCTTCACCACCTCACCTGCCAGTACTGGTCTCCTCCTATCAGGACCTCAATCATCAGATCGTCTGCATCATCTTGAGGATCTGCTAGTTGCAATTTGTGAAGGCGTGATAGACTCTGTATGTCACGTGGGACGGTTGGGTGCGGTGAGTACGTGTTCCTGCTCTCGAATGCCGAGATTCGCACGGAATCTTTCGTCCACATTCCACTTATACTGAAGTTGGCCAATCTGCGAGTCACCGATGTACTTAATGGTGCTTCAAATGCTGTACCTGACAGATCTCTCCTGTCAATGACTTTCAGCTTCAAATCGTCTACCAGTTCCGAGCTGATGAATATTGACTGACTTCCGGCGTTCAGAATTTAACGTGTTCTTTTCCAAAGTCCGGTTGGTCCGATTACCCAAATTCGAGCTGTTTGGAGGTATATCAAGTTCGGCATGCTAACATCTATTTTTCCTACAGTTACTCCCACTTGTCCTTCACAGATAGAGATGTGATGTGGTCCCTTACATTTAGTGCAGGATACTTTGTTCTTCTTGGTGCAGTTTTTCAAGGTGTGACTTCTGTTTAGGGATAAAAAGCATCGTTGAGTAGACTTCAGTTGGTCTATGCGTTGCTTGACATCTGTCATCTTGGTACAGTTTTGAGCCCAATGGTCTTTCCCTTCGCAAAAAGCACAAAAAGGTGACGTCTTCTTCTTCCTGGACGTCTGGCCCGTCCTAGTAGTGACTTGCAAGGCAGCAGCAGTTGGGTAATATGAGTTTGAGATGGCGTTGTCTCCTTTGATTTTCTGCGCCGTCATTGCGCCCTCCACTTCTTCATTGAGGAATTCCATAAGCCTTGTTATGTGCGCTTCGGAAATCTTCTCTCTCTTTGCGTAGATGATACACCTTCTAGACATATCATCCGGAAATGCACGTAACAGTTTGGGGGCTAACATTCTACCGTAGTGGTCGACATTTTCCCCTAATGCCCCTAAAGCCTGAATACGTCTATTATATTCTATATATGTATGATTGAGGGCGTCGGGCGTAGCATCACGAACTGGTCTCATGGTCTCCAGGTAATCCAGATGCGCCTGGATGATGCGTCCAATAAGATTCACCTTTATTTCCTCGTTTGCGTCTGCAGTCACCGCTATGCCATCGATTAGCTTCTTAGGTTCTCCCTCCAGGTATCCACGAAGGAAGACGTGTTTGTCGATAGTGTTGATGGTCGGGTTGTTGTCTACTGCTGACTGGAATTTCTCCCAAAACCGGGAACATTTTTCTACATCTCCTGCGAATGGTTCTAGTTTGATAGTGGGTAATTTAACAGAGTGGGTGATGGAAAAGTGTGATGGCTCTGGTACTACGGATAAAGGTCTGGAAGGGTCAAGATTCATATATCCGAGCGACTCAGATAATTTGTCACGAAAGACGCGTGTCGAATTAAATATCGCGCGCTTCGCGACCTCGATGTATTTCTCACACTCTATGACGTCTGCGTCATATTCGGCGTCTGATAGAAGATCGTGAATGCCATTATCGAGGGAAATGAGTTGATCTAAAGGTCCCTGGTTCGATCCCGGGTATCGGCACCAAATTATGTCGTATATGTAAACAAGTTTTCTTTATTGTACTTCACTTCGTACCAAGAGAAAAACATAGTGACGTCAAAGAAGATACAAAGAATTCACACACAGAGATAATAAAGGCATTGTTAATCCTCCACATTTCAGGCTGACTGGGTCCTGCCAATGCGCGTCCCTTCCAGAGGCTGCACTAACCTTGGTTCCGATACCATGAGAGATATTTCTGTAATGGTGTGATGGTATTATTTTACGGCCGACTTGTCTTGAAGCATTTTAGAGCTCATGACAGAAGGTAGTAACGCTGCTCCGGACATGGGGAACAGATGCCTTTTGCAGCCACTCCTCCAGAGAAGAAGCGCTACGCTCTTTTCTGCATTAACTTCCAGAAATTTAGTGTACCTCTCCCGCCATCTGCTCCGTACTGAACGTCTCCATCTTCTGATCAATATCTTGTGAGATGATCAAGAGGTTTAGTCTGTCATATCTGGAATCAATGTCCCCCGTTTATTTGTCCACTTATTTTCTCCAAAGAGAGCAGTAACAATACGTGGTCGAGCTTCCCATTACTTTGCTCGTGAGCCAGTCATACATTCGACTGCGCCATGTGAATTGAGTTCATACAGCACGAATTGGAAAGTAATAGATCATGTTACGATATATTTTAGCCTGCGTGATCGATTTTCCCATGTGCCAGTTGCAAGCGGATCTCACCTTTAACCAAGAAATTTGCATTTACCGCCCTTCTTTCGTAGAATATGTAGAACTACTGTGCGGTGGGGAGACAGGCGCAGAATTGGACGCTACCTGACTATCTTATCAATCCACTAAAAATAATCACGTTGCCCGTGATCTTTTGAAATAAATAGAATATCATTCCTTTACATAGCAGTAATATCCACTACGATGCAATTCAACGTCTTTTCTTCTCGAATTTTGTCTCAAACCTTGATTTTCATGCTACTTCTATCCCTATTGTTAAAGTAATACTTGCAAGAATATTCAAGGGCATAATAGGTTGCGTTTGGTTTCAAAATCTGGATATTAGAACATTGTAATAAAACGCTACCACCAAAGCCATATTCTGTGTGGCCTTCCTAATGTCTATAACAGCAGTATCTGGGGGAGAAAAGACAATATCAATGCTGGGGAGAGAGCTGTCGTATACTTGTTATATTTCAGCTTTTAAAGGATTTCATCAGGATTAGTGGTTTTTCGTGTTGCATGCGGCTTGTGTTAAATACAGCAATTAAGACGTAGACTGATGTAGTACATGGTAGTAAGTATGAACGTCCTTGTGTAAACCTACCGTCCTATATGTTGGTTGGGTCTGTTTGATTGCACATCAAAGCTACATATTTCGGAAAAGCGACACAGTGACATTATAAAATGCTATAGTGATATGATAACAATGTACAAATTCAATATGTATATTTGTGTGACAATATAACATTCATAAAAGATTAGCCATGGTTCAGCAGATCTTGCTGACTGTCGGCAAACGATGATCTCAACTTTATTAATATCTACAACACTGACATTCTCTCAAACAACCTCAAGAACAAGGTCCTTTACAAAAATTATTACTTGCCTGCGACGAAGCGCAGAGTGGTTCAACAAGATCAAAATTCCAAAGCATATGTCGTCCTTTATGTAGGAGAACAGACTACGGATTTCATAGAATAATATGTGCTGCATTAAAGAGCTTCTATTTCTCCTTTTAGGCTGGATCACTTCTCATGCATTCTTTAAATGAGGTTTTCTATTAACTCGTACATTTCTAAACTGTGACAAGCTTCTTGCGCGTGATATCGTGATTAAGAAAAGACGCAACACATTCTCGTTACAAGTGAGAGCTTTTGAAATTTAACAGTATACTCTGAATTTGACCTCAGATGATGTTTACTCTCAGGAATGTTATGTTTATGAGTAACGAGCTCTCTGCACTGGATATCAGTGAATGGAATGTCTAGTAGCAAATCCCCTGTGTGAGAGTTGTAGTGGAGTTGGCTGTTGAACTATTGGTCACATGGTTTTAATTTGTCATTGTAGATCGAGACCCGAGGTGAGCTATAGAGATCATCAACCTCCGGATGGCAGATCACATCTGAAGAGACATAAGGATGGTCGACCCTTCAAGTGCGATCACTGCGGAATGGTGTTCGGTAGCCAAAACAACTTGTCAGAACACCTCAGGATCCACCCGCTCCAAGTGTGTGGATTTTCAGATAAATCCTTTACAAAGAGGAAAATGCTGACAGGAGACACGCGATTGCATACAGGTGGGATTAAAAATGATTGCTCAGTATGTCATAAAAATTTCAGGAAAAGTCCAGAACTGATTTGGTCCCACACGGGCGAGGAGCCATACAGCTGCAATGTCTGGGGCAAATCATTCGTACAGAAAGGCAGTCTAAACGACCATATGCGGACCCATACAGGCGAGAAGCCATTCAATTGCAATGTCTGTGGTAAGTCCTTCAGCCGGAAAGCCTACCGAACTATTCACATGCAGTCTCACACGGGCAATAGGCAATACCAGTGCAATGTCTGTGGCAAGTCATTCATCAAAAAAGGTACTCTAACTGTTCATTTGCATAAACATACAGGCGAGAAGCCATACAGGTGCAATGTCTGTGGCAAGTCATTCACCGAGAAAGGAACTCTAACTGTTCATTTGCGGAAACATACAGGCGATAAGCCATACAGTTGCACTGTATGTTACAAATCATTTGTCCGCAGAAGTGATTTATTTTATCACACGATGTCTCACTCAGGCGAGAAGCCATACAGTTGGAATGTCTGTGGCAAATCATTCACCATGAAAGGTACTCTAACTATTCATCTGCGGACACATACATGCGAGAAGCCATACAGTTGCAATGTCTGTGGCAAGTCATTCATCGAGAAAGGTACTCTAACTGTTCATTTGCGGACACATGCAGGCGATAAGCCATACAGGTGCAATGTCTGTGAGATGTCATTCATCGAGAAAGGTTCTCTAACTGTTCATCTGCGAAAACATACAGGCGAGAAGCCATACAGTTGCAATGTCTGTGGCAAATCATTTACCAAGAAAGGTACTCTAATTGTTCATTTGCGGACACATACAGGCGAGAAGCCATACAACTGCAATGTCTGTGGTAAGTCCTTCAGCCGGAAAGCCTACCGTAGTATTCATATGCATTCTCACACGGGCAATAGACAATACCAGTGCAATGTCTGTGGCAAGTCATTCATCAAAAAAGGTACTCTAACTGTTCATTTGCATAAACATACAGGCGAGAAGCCATACAGGTGCAATGTCTGTGGCAAGTCATTCATCGAGAAAGGAACTCTAACTGTTCATTTGCGGAAACATACAGGCGATAAGCCATATAGCTGCACTGTATGTTGCAAATCATTCGTCCGCAGAAGTGATTTATCTTATCACACGACGTCTCACTCAGGCGAGAAGCCATACAGTTGCAATGTCTGTGGTAAATCATTCACCATGAAAGGTACTCTAACTGTTCATTTGCGGACACATACAGGCGAGAAGCCATACAGTTGCAATGTCTGTGGCAAGTCATTCATCGAGAAAAGTACTCTAACTGTTCATTTGCGGACACATGCAGGCGAGAAGCCATACAGTTGCAATGTCTGTGGCAAATCATTCATCGAGAAAGGTTCTCTAACTGTTCATATGCAGAAACATACAGGCGTGAAGCCATAGAGGTGCACTGTATGTTGCAAATCATTTGTCTAGAAAATAGATTTATCTTATCACACGTTAATTCACACAGGCACATCATTCATCACGAAAGCCAAACTAATTGTTCAAGCCATACAGTTGTAAGTCTGGTGAAACCTTCAGCAGGACAGACAATCATGCTATTCACATGCGTTCTCTCACGGGCGAATAGCCAAACTGTTCTAATGTCTGTTGCTAGTTATTCAGCAGTTAATCCGTCCAAGCCGTACTGCTCTTAACTTCTGTGGGAGATCTTTTAGCCACGGAGTTACTTTAACACACCATAATCGTACTCATACATGCGATGAGCAACACATCATTCATCCAGAAACGCGTCTTAGCAGTTCATATGCGCAAACAAAGACGAGAAGCCATAAAGCTGCAACGTCTGTGGGAAAATCTTTCAGCCAGAAGGTCCATCCAACAAATCACATGCGTATCCTCACAGGCGATAAGCTACACTGCAGCAGAAACGCGACTTAGGAGATCACATGCCGACACTCTTAGGCGAGAAGCCATTCTGATGCAATATCTGTGGCATATTCTTTAGCCACAAAGTCAGCCTAGTAGTTCACATGCCGACTGGCACAGGCAAGAAGCCAATCTCATTCAATGTCTGATGCAGGGTATTCAGCAGGAGAACCCACCTGGCACGTCGTATGCGGACTCACACGGGTCTAAGGCGCACTGCCGCAATATCTGTTGCAAATCCCTCATCCAGAAAAGTGACCTACCAGTTCACATGTGGACTCACACATGAGAGAAGCTATACTGGTGTAATGTCTGTGACAAATATTCAGCAAAGAATGTGACTAACAGTTCAGATCAGAACACTCACGAGTTCTCAGTAGTGCGATAAAATGTTCAGAGAATCATGTAAGTTAACCATGCACATGTAAACCAAACTGGAGAGGTGCCGCACTCCTCCGTGTTTCTTGGCAAATCGTTCGAACGCAGCACCACGCTGTCGGTTCACACGGGCGAGATGGCTTACGATCGTTACGTCACGTGATTGAGCCGCACGTGATTTAACAATGTTATTTTGCTTAACGTCCCACTAACTACTACACAAGTGTCCGGAGTTCCACAAGACCTTATCCAATTCCGGAGATGTAGCGAGGCACGTGCGATCGCACACAGCAGAGAAGTAATAAGTTCTCCACCTACAACGGCACCTTTTCTGCACACTTCATAATATACACCGGAGAGCGGTCCATCCCTTTGTGCCATTTTCTCTCAGAGAAAATCTTCAGGTAACATAATGCTAGGTCCGTGTGCGAAAAGAGCAAAGGACATTTCATGAATTATCTCCTCATCAACCACAGATATACACAACCGCTCGTTCTCAACCATGGACGACCCATTTTATGTTTTCGGAGCAAAGTAGAAGTGTGCTCATTAACAATCGTTTGGGAGCCGTCCAAAGGCGAGGATAAGAAGTAATTCGGATGAAAACAGAAATATCATATGGCAAAGAAAACTTGTAAAAGACTGGAAGCGCAGGAAAGAAGTATTCAAACTTATGAATAAACAATTCAAGGGAATAAGTAAGTGCCGAATCAAGACCTAATATGACGCAATTGAAGAAATTGTTGCTGAAACCTGAGCACACTTGTGCTCCCGTTCCTACATGTCGTGTTTTCTTTTAATTATGAGTAGACCAGTAGCTCAAAACTGTACATTCTCCCCCGGCACTTGTACGATAATATTGTATCTCTTAGCCGGTTCTGAATGCAAATTGAAAGTTCTACTTCAGTGCCCGTAGTTATTCATGAATATCACGTAATTCTCGAGGGGCGTCTTTAAGTAGGGAGTCGTATGTCAACAGCTGCAATGTACTTTCTCCATTTTTGTTTACCTGGTGGCAGTGAATTGGCCTCTCTCTTTTCTCTAATGGAGCCACAAGGAAGTCACTAAAAATCTCATATATCTCAACGTTGCAAGTATTGAAGAGATAGTGAGTAATGAACCCTTTCGTCTTGTCAAAATGATGTTTGCCTATTCCAGGTCTTCAGCATGAATTTTTAACTCTTATGTCTCAGGGGGTGTTAATGGCTCTTCGTCACTTCCAGACATGACTATTTGGGTATCAAGGAAGGCCTACATAAATTAAAAGCCTACATACAACTATTTTTATTCAATAAAAGACAATGAAATATGATCGCGGGTGTGTATACAAATATGGCTATATACAGTGGTCTGCGGTCATTGACATTAATATAACGCTGCGGCTGGACGATTTCGAGTTGAAATTAATATCCACCCCAAAATATCTGACGGGCCATTCACAGAAAACCAGTTTATGGTTAACTAGAAAACAACATGAGATTCAATCTGCTCAGCTCCATAAACAACTGTGCATTATGCATCCGATTTCTCGATCAACTAAATATCAGGAAGTGTTTTCGATACCTTTTTAATTTAGGCCATCCACTAAATGTCCATCAGTATAGGACGAGATACCTGGACCCTCAATGGAATCTGAGTAACATCGAATTCACATCACTGAGCTATTGTGGTCACCCATTATATTAATGTTTAAGGTTGAGCACCAAAGTGACCTCGTTGAAGTTAATTGAACGTGCGTGATGACCCCAGTGACCCTCCAAAACAAGTGGACTTCAAGTGCCGGTGAATAATAGCGCAAAATTACACAACATAAAATAGTGTTATTTGTATTGACTGAATGGTGTTTCATGAACCGAAACAACAGGTTGAAGTCAGTGATTGGAATAAATTCATGAAAACCTGTGAAAAGAAATCCGGTTACCATTTAGTTATAACTTTCAGTCAAACCCCAGAATAAACTCGACTCATATGTAACCCTTACATATTGTAGGTCACGGAGTTCAACTGCATCCACTTATATAGTCCTGCTAAAATATACACACACACAATATTAAAACTCCTTTATGAACAACATGGCCAAAAATCATGGGTATCCCATGGACTAATGGCAGGGTGCTACTACATCCTACGGAATAGCATGTGGTACCGACTCTGTGTAAAACAAGAATACTTACCTCTCATCTAGGTGCAGTTGGCTAGCTACATAATTTCACGATCCTAACATGGGCGAGCAATCCCAAGTATCCCTTCCATGCACTTCAACCACCATCCTGCTTTCCACTGAAGGACACGCCATCGGCAGTCCTTAACACCTAGCTGCACTACGAATATATCAAGAAATGGAAATCTTAATATCTAAGGGCAACCTTCTGACACCAAAGTAATTATTTAAATGCTCAGTGGCAATACGAACTATGACTGTGTTTAGGAAACATCGAAAGTAGCATACTTAGTCTAGTGTTCGGGAATGTTACTGAGAATCCACTCTGTCATTTGCCTATGCAGTCGAATTGAAATTCAAATTACTCCCCATTTATTTTAACATCAATAATGTTGTAACACGGCCCTCTATTTCCAAAGAGGTTCCACCTCATATAAATGTGAACACCTGTTATCTCGTCAAACAGGTTTATACCTGCCGCTCTCCACTGTCTTACATGTGAGCAAACAAATCTCGCCACGGACGGCCTTTTACTGCAGCACAAATCTTCGTCCGAATCCTTGTATTATCACAATTTATCGGTCAACATTATTGCCATCACGAATTATTTCAAGTCTAATGGGATCTGTGGAATTTGATATGCAATTCACTGGTACTAATGGAGTTATTGGATGAACAAAGAATCCCTGTGGATATAGGATCCTGTTCAGTGTTCAAACCGTGGACCTTACCATATTTTAAAACACTCTGTCCTGATTTTTTCCCTCGAGCATTTTTACAAAGAAACCTCAGCATTATCTACACCATTACCTCTGGAGTATCTACTAGGAGCATGTTTCACAAACTTAGTCGCATGGTTTCATAACTACATGGACAAATAGAAGTTATCTACCACCGACAGTTATGGACAGTTACGAAGTTTCTCACTTCACTTGGAAATACAATACTCCAGACGCATATGACACCCAACATAGACCCTAAACCTCAATAGACCGAACCCCGAACTATCACGTCCTGACAAATGTATCAAAGACTGACCCTTCACAAAAAGCATACCACGTGGATAGTACCTATTACTCATTACTTATTATTATTTCAAAATGTTTTGCCCCACTAAGGAGCGCGATTGTACTTATTTTGCAGATGGTTGTGCTTTCTTCTCCTGCCAGAGTTTCTTCCCTCTTTGTGTTTATCATCTGTTCTTCCTTCTGTGTAACTGTGTTCTCATCTTGGGTTTTCAGCAAAATGATATTTGTTCACCAACGTTCTAAAGCTAGGCGTGTCCCGTATAATTTCATCTGGAATGTTGATTTCTTGAAGGTCCTTTCAATTTCGATTATCCAGTTATTATGACTTTTAGCGAGGAGGCATTATTAAATATCTTTTTAGTGAGTCTTTCATCATCTATTCTTTGAATATGGCAATCAAACTTCAATCACCTTTTACAAAGATTGTATCTGATATTTCCTCAATATGTTGATATAATTTCGCAGACCTCCTATTCATCCACACTTCTATGCATACTGGGCCATGGTTTCCCTGAGGACTTCCCTTTCTTGTTTTTCGATCATTTAGGTAATGATCATTCTCGACTGATCAAGGTTTCTGACGTGTGTAATGTTTGAGGCTTAATTACGGTGTTATAATGCTTTAATTTAGCGTTGCTTGATACTGATATTTTGTCGTACCTTTTCCATGTGATTCTATGGCCTACTTGTAATGTAGAAATCTCTCTCTGCTTGCCTCATGATTTAATGCAGATTGTTGGATGATTTCCCCAAGTATTTGAAATTATTTACCTGAGTAATTTTGCGAAAATGAGTTACCGGATTTTGTTTGTGTAATTATCGAGTACATCCTTCCATGTATTGGGTTTTCTTATATGAGTCTTAGATTCGTTTTAGATGCAATTGCACGAAGTTTTCCAGGGACTTAATTCGTTCCTCCCTATTGTTGGATAAAATAATGAGACCTTTTGTGAAGGTCGAAGATTGGATATGAATTTTATGATTAACGGGCTTCACAGAAAATGTCTTGAGGCAACCTCAGATGCTAAATATTTTAGTTATACTGCTAAGATTGATTAAAATCGAACTCTCCCCTGTCTTCAACTTATTAGCGTTATGAAATCAATTATTGTTATTAGTATGAGATAACATTTGTAAATATTATTTGTTTTAGTGATGTAGCCACACGCCAAATAAATAAATAAATAAATAAATAAATATTGTAATTACTGACATTTACAAATTAGAAGTTGACCAGAACTTTCCAATTTGCATCCACAACTGATTCTGCGTCTGTGGACATAAAATCTCACAAATTAACATACTTAAAATTCCTCTAAATTTCACTGCTATACTGCAAACGTGTTCCTCATTACGTCTGAACAAATTTTATGAGGAAGGCACTCAATCTAACGTCCCATCCTTAAGAAAAATATGACTAAATGTCTGTTATAACACAGTGACACTTCAACCATACGCAAGCATCGTGAATTTCTACTTGTGTCTTTTCAGCACAAGAATTAATAGCTGAAACTGTGATAAACTTCCACTAAAATATTAGAAGGTCAAATCAGACCTACACATAGCAAAATACACCGGACTACGTTGTAGAAGTTACTATAACAATAATTTCGTGTGGCTATTTCTAGCCGAATGCAGCCCTTGTAAGGCAGACCTTCCGATGAGGGTGGGCGGCATCTTCCACGTCTAGGGAACTGCGTTTTATTGTGGTGGAGAATAGTGTTATGTGTGGTGTTTGAGATGCAGGGATATTGAGGACAGCACAAACACCCAACCCCCGGGTCATTGGAATTAACCAATGAAGGTTAAAATTCCCGACCCGGCCGGGAATCGATCCTGGGACGACCCTCTGAACCGAAGGCCAGTACGCTGACCATTCAGCCAACGAGTCGGACGGTAGAATTTACAGGAATACACAGACTATATTTAACTATTGTCAGCTCCCATTTTCTGCTCAACGTCGTCCTCTGTATGTACGGGTTTACTGGTTTATTTTATGCAAGTTTTCATATTAATATTTTGCACTTTGATTATTTTATTTCTATTATTCACTTAATTTTAAGAATCTGAAAGACAACACAACATATATAGCCTTGCAATTTACTGGACACTAATAATATGCATTCAGGAAATTCGCCGAGACTAGAATCTTCGCCGTCCAAAAATCAAGGTCATGCGTTTAGTGGTTGAACACCCTCAGTGCTATCCAACATCCAGATCATCTCCCGTGATGACATTGAGACACTCACAGTAGAGCTCAATCAATAAGCCACCAGGTACTGTATTTAGACTTGTGGAGCCTTCCAGCATCAACATGTGAAATTTGTAGTTAGTGACATCAAGAGTCATAATACAACATGGGGCTACCCAGGTACCGACGAAAGAGGAGAAGCTGGCGTAGAATGGACAGATTCGTGCAATCTATTTCTACAGCATGATAACAAACTTTCAGTATCATTCAAGAGTGCGAGATGGAGGATGGATATTATCCAGATATTAAATTACAGTATCTGCGTAACCAAACACATATCTCGGTTTTCAGCGAAATCAGTGGGGCAAACAATCCCTCATCGTCCTGTTATATGCCAGATATATGCTGCAATCTGACCGCAGACAGTTCCTTTTCATACATACATCTTCATTACAGTCTTTTATGCCTTTCAGCGTTCAGTCTGCGACCGTATGTGAATTTACTAAACGCCACTAGTTCTGCAACTAGTTCTGTGGCCTCGTCTTAGTTCAATACATCTTACCTTTAAATCGTTAGAATCTTGAGTTCCTTTTCGAAGATGATGTCATTTTAAGAAGGCTGATTGTGTTTCACATCAGGAGAACGTTCAGAATATAGAGCCTTTTCCTTAATCATGTGATGATTATGTAAATATCGTGAAGTTTTCTCTCGTATCTCAATTCGCTGACGGTGAACACTATATACAAAAACTATTCAAATATTGAGAAACTCTCGTGATCTCTTTGACAACGATTTTTTGAGATCCGCTACCGTCCAAGCTGGGGAAGATTTCTTAAAAGCGATATCTAATAACAGGAGCTATGGGGGAGACTGATCTAAGGAAGGGTAGCCATAAAGGCTGGGGGTTTGTTAAACGTCTGAGTTGTAACCCAGCAGCTAGAGAGGGTCATGCGAATGTAACAGCTAAACAGATTGCCCATCAGCTTGTGGAAAATGGTAAACCTCAACAACAGATTCAAAATTTTACGGTCAGAAGAATTAGAGTCTAGTCATCTTATGCGGCTTTTCTGTATGGCAGCCATTGGCAGTTGTAAGAGTGGTAAGGCAGGGGGGATACACGACATCAGGTAACGGCAGATTATCCACGAACCTACTACGCTGTCGTAGCATGGGGAGAGGTGTTACTCCCACGTGCTGCGTCCCAGGTGGCGTGTAGGGGGGTCTTACCTGGCATTGAGGTCGACATGAGCGAAATAATAGAGCTCTCGCGGACCAAACACACAGATCTCTGTGGGTTGAGGACGAGACCAACGGGTGCTAATTTTGAACCAAATTAAATATGTTTAGTTACATTATCCTTGTGATTAACCACCACAAACTGAGGAATACCATGGGTCTGTTGGAGAATCGCTGTGGATTTACAGTAACAATGTATAGTACCCACCACTATGACGGAGGCTAATCCTTTGCCAAGACTCAGAGGATCCCAGGGAGATAAAAGAAGCTAACCTCGCTCGGTTGCTTCAGCATCTGGTTGTGGAAACCATGGGTGTGCGTTCCGAGGAACACCACGGGATAGTACGAGTCCCAGAGATTTGTACAACTATGTGAGGAACACCACGGGATAGTACGGGTTCCAGAGATTTGTACAACTATGTGAGGAACACCACACGATAGTACGGGTCCCTGTGATTAGTACCACCATATGAGGAACACCACGGTTTGAGTTCCGAGAAACACCACAAGGCTAGGTTTTACCTGCCATTACTACAAGTATATGAGGAACACCAGGGAATTGCGTTCTGAGAAACACCACGGGTCAGTTTTACCTGTCATTAGTACCCACTATGTGAGGAAAACCACGAGATAGTACGGTTCCATGAGGCTTGCACAACTATTTGACGAACACAATGTGATTCTGTTGCATGGAACACCACTGGTCTAGGATATACCTGTGGTTAGTACCCACTATGTGAGGGGCACCACGGTATAGTTCGTGTCAATGTGGGGAACACCATTGGTTTGCATTCTGAGGGACACCACGGGATAGTACGGGTCCCTGACATTTGTACAACTATATGACGAACACTATGGGTTCGCGTTCTCAGGAACACCACGGGTCTGAGGTTTACCTGCCGTTAGTGCCCACTATATGAGGAACGCCAGGGGATAGTACAGGTCCCTGTTATTAGTACCGCAATGTGAGGACGCCACGGGATAGCACGGGACCGTTACTCTTGTACAACTATGTGATGAACACCATGGCTTCACGTTCTCAGGAACACCACAGGTCTGGGATTTACCTGTCGCTAGTATCCACTATGTGAGGAACACCACGGGGTAGTACGGGTCGATGACACTTGTACAATTATGTCATGAACACTATGGATTCACGTTCTCAGGAACACCACGGGATAGTACGGGTCCCTGACACTTGTACAACTATATGACGTACAACACGGGTTTGCGTCACGCAGGACAGCATGAGTTTGGGTTGTACCTGTGATAAGTACACACTGTCAGGAACACCGCAGTATCGTACGGGTACCTGTGATTAGTTCCCACTCTGTGGGGAATACCACGCGATAGTACGGGTCCCTGTGGTTATTACCACTATGTGATGAATTCCATGGTTTGCATTTTGAGGAACGGGTCTTTTTACCTGTCATTAATACCACAATGTGAGGAACACTATGGGTTTGCGTTCCCAGGACATCATGGGTCTGGGATTTACCTGTCATTATTACCCACTATGTGAGGAACACAACGGGATAGTACGGGTACCTGTGATTAGTACCACTAATGAGGAACACCATGGGTTTGCGTTCCGTGGAACATCACGTGTCTGTGATTTACCTGTTATTAGTACCCACTATGTGAGGAACACAACGGGATAGTACGGGTACCTGTGATTAGTACCACTAATGAGGAACACCATGGGTTTGCGTTCCGTGGAACATCACGTGTCTGTGATTTACCTGTTATTAGTACCCGCTATGTGAGGAACACAACGGGATAGTACGGGTACCTGTGATTAGTACCACTAATGAGGAACACCATGGGTTTGCGTTCCGTGGAACATCACGTGTTTGTGATTTACCTGTTATTAGTACCCACTATGTGAGGAACACAACGGGATAGTACGGGTACCTGTGATTAATACCACAGTGTGAGGAACACTATGGGTTTGCGTTCCCAGGACATCATGGGTCTGTGATTTACCTGTTATTAGTACCCACTATGTGAGGAACACAACGGGATAGTACGGGTCCCTGTACAACTACGCGACGAGCATCATGGGTTTCGTTCCGAGGAACACCACGGTATAGTATGTGTCCCTGTGATTAGTACCACTATGTGATGATCACAATGGGTTTGCGTTCCGAGGAACACCACGGTATAGTACGGGTCCCTGTGATTAGTACCACTATGTGATGATCACAATGGGTTTGCTTTCCGAGGAACACCACGAGTCTGGGCTTTACCTGTCATTAGTACCACTATGTGATGATCACAATGGGTTTGCGTTCCGAGGAACACCACGGTACAGTACGGGTACCTGTGATTAGTACCACTATGTGATGATCACAATGGGTTTGCGTTCCGAGGAACACCACGAGTCTGGGCTTTACCTGTCATTACTACCACTATGCGATGATCACAATGGGTTTGCTTTCCGAGAAACACCACGAGTCTGGGCTTTACCTGTCATTCGTACAACTATGTGAACAACACCACGGACAATACTGTTCCCTGAGATTTGTACAACTATGTGAGGAACAACTTGGGTTTGCCTCCGAGGAACACTACGGGTCTGGGTTTTACTTCTCATTAATGCCCATTATGAGCGGAACACCACGTGTGTCGGTTTTACCGCGCATTAGTACGACAGTGTGAGGAACACTGCGGATAATACGGGTCCCGGTGATTAGTACCAACTATGTGGGGAACACCATGGTATAGTACGGGTCGCTGTGATTACTATTCACTATGTCAGGAATACCGCGAGTTAGAAGGGGTCCCAGTGAATAGTACCCACTATGTGGGGAACACCATGGGTTTGAGTTGCCTATGGGTTACGTCCTTATGTGTTGAGCACCGAAAGTTTACGTTATTTTTGAGAAACACCATGGTTCTTCTTTACTAGCGGTAGGTACCTTTATGTGGGTCCGTTCACCTAGATTTTCGACCTCTTTATACAAAAAGCATCATCGATTCAGGGATGTGCTTTGGAATAAGCTCCTTGGTCATTATATACCATTGTTATAAGTTAGCTTCTGGGAAGGTGGGCCATTGCGGTCCGGATCCGCTGATTGTTTTAAGTTCATAATAATTGTTCATCGTCATGTTTATAATTGTATTCGGAGGTTTGATTATTGGAATTCGATTTAATATTCAATATCGTAAGTTGGATCCGCTGATTATCCTGCTTTCGTGTTCGTCCATTCATTATTCACAATCAAGATATGAATTCTGGTCAGAGGTTGAATATTTGGACCTTTAAATTGTTCTTACATTTCGTATCATTAGGGGCCGAATAGCTGGATGCTAGGCCTCTTTAAATAACAATCATCATCATAATCAAATCACGAAGAGATGGCGTAGACTTGGCTAATTGTTACACACGTTGCAGTTCCGTCATGAGGAATGTAATCACTATATAGCTCGGGAGATTTCTGGGTGTGAGGGTGTGGCTGTTTTATGTTGAGTTCAGTTTCAAATATGTACACATGGCCGAGTAGTAAACAGTCCTCCCTCTGTTATACATAACAGAAAGGCGAGGTAAGCTGAGCCACAGCTTGTAGGAACACGTCATTCCAATCGACGGCCACAAGCGTTGCCAGATTCCCACTTTCACGGCAGTTTCATTTTGCTACATCTTCCGAGCTACACCAACATAGTGCTTTATGTTTACTTTCAGAGAAATTTCTTGCCGCTTCGGGTTGCTCTTCTATTTACTGGATGCCACACCTTCAGTACACTACTGAACTTCATACGGAGCGGATTCCTGGGAATGCCTCGCTCAGTTTCCGGTGGGACATTGGCAACTACTAACGCAATTCGACCACGGCATACAGCCAAGACAACGGCCGTGAAAGACAAAACTGACAATCTCGAAGAATTCAGGAAGCCCTCGAGCTTAAGGAGAGGGCAGTGGTGAAATGACTACCCGCACCACCAAGGACATCTTAAAATATCTTCCTTCCAACACATTTACACAAAACTCTAAATTCTTTTGGTCTCTTCCTGTAGATCCACATCTCCCTTGCTAGTGTTCTATCAGTGGACCATCCAAATGGTGCCTGAAATGAAGACATCCAACTTTGACACAAAGTAAAGGCCCGTTTCAACCAGCACCGATGTTCCTATCATAAGGGTATTGCTGACTTAATCTGACGATATAAATCAGGGGGCATGATAGCCTAGTATCATTGTCGCTGAGCTGGCTGCGGTTCGAGTTCTGGCCACGAATTTTGGGAGTTATGAAATGAAGGCATCCTCTGGTTCGGATTCCGCATTACACTAGAAACCTTTGGTCATGATCAAGGTATATATGTTCATGAAAGGCAGGAAGTTTCCTTGCAGAAGAGACTAATTCATCTTGGTGTTGCTTTATTCCCAGTTGTCCAGAGACTTCTTTGGTTATATGGTAAATTGACTCTACAATATGGTATTGGTCTGGATGGAAAAGATATACGAACCATTGCTAATCTACTGTATATTAAAATCAGTCCGCATCTGTTAAGGTTGATAACACCAACGCCTGTGCTATTGAAATAAAGCAAGGGATGAGGCAAGGCTCTGTTATAACTCCACTCCTCTTCAATAACTTCTATGAAAGGGTGCTTTTCTGATATCAGTATTGTTGAAGGATTCGCAATAAATAATCGGCCATATGCGGATGATACCCTTCGGTTTGCAATAAGTGCTGAAAGTCCACAGATATTAGCGAACTGTGTGGTCAAACAGAGTTGTGCGTTTAAACACGAAAACACTAACTTCATGATCGTAAGAAAACATGTCAGTCAACCTATAAAGTTGAGTGTAGCTGGCACATCACTAAAGCAAGTCCAGTACATTAGGTCTCTCACCTGCGTACTTGATCACAGCTTGAGCTGTCCTGTTGAAACTGGGTCCCAAGGACTGCCTTCAAGAGAATTATTTAAAGCCTCTGTAATAGGGACTTCATATTCTCCGTCCATGTTTAGTTCGGTGTTGTGTATTTCGTGTCTTACTTAATGTTGTTGAGACTAGTACACCATCCTTTGAGATGTGGGGCTATTGTACTCCGAGCTGGAGGTCACGTACAATATCAGAATCAGTATCATTCGAAATTATGAGGTAGTGCAGTAGTTTATACGTTTGGAGAATAATACGTTAAAACCAAATTCATCAAAAAACCAGATCCATGCTTTTCACGTGAGGAATAAAGAAGCATCTTGAAACTTACAGGTCAAGTGGATGGGAGAAGTCCTGGAACACTGTGATACACCTATGTACCTGTGGCCACACATTGCAAGTATCACTGCGCCAACACCGAGGGAAAACTCCTCTCTCACGATGCTTTGACATGATCACGTAGGGCTGCTTATCCAGATCGCCTGGAACTTGTGAAACTTGAATAGAATTTGCCCCGTAACTACGAAGAGTCCTGGACGATGTGGAAGTCTTTAAACAGACAAAGTAAAGAATAATATCCACCTGATACTAATGCTTGTATCTGACACTAGGCAGCACCACTGTAATATGTATCATCTCTCTTGTAATTTTACTATATTTTGCGACTGACGCAAATAAATAAACGACCTCCTTCAGTTTATCTCGAAGATACACTTTAAGGAAAGAGGTGTAGGGGAAGAAGGAGAAAATCTTGGCTACGGACTGTGCGAGAATGGTATGGACTCGGTACCCCAACTTGCTTAGGACAAGGGTCAGATCGCCCCGATGACAGCCGACATACGATGAGGATATTGTAGAAGAGAAGAAGATGAGACATTGCTAGTTTTATATTGTCAGTATATCTGTACAACTTAGAATGCAATAAGCCTGAATTATTCCGCCTCGTGTGGCTTAAATACTGTTTTAATAATAGACATGTCACTGCTGAATGTTTCATACGGCAGCGCATTTCGACACACGGCGCACTTCCGTCTCGGAATGCAAGAGAAACAGTGCTTCGCGATGGCGTGGTGGAACATGAACCACGTTTCATAGCTAACTCTAATTCACTGACTAAAATGTTCGACGTTCTGATACAGATAAAATATGAGGTTCATGAAATATTTAATGAGCAAATGTACAACGTACAGTATGATAAATATATGATGCCCAGTATTTAGTAGCAGTATACAGTACCGGTAATAAAGAGCGTTTCCTTCCTCATTACGCGCTTACAGTGGTAATAAGAGCCGTTAAGTGCACATTAAACAGCAACTAATGTGAATAACTATAAAATGATTAACGATACTTAAATACAGTTTAAAATAGTTATTATATGTACACCTCTTTGGACTAAAGAGAATCATAGAACACAGATACAGGAAAGGAAAAGACACAATAGTTACATTTGTAGACTTCGCAAAAGCCTACGATTCAATAGACAGGAACACACTACTGAACATCCTACGCGACAGAGGATTGGATTCTACGACACATGGATTGGTGGGAGAAACATTGAAGGATACAACTGCTAGAGTAAGATACCGGAGTATGTTGTCAGACAGCTTTGAAATTAAGACAGGAGTCCGACAAGGGGATGGGCTTTCGCCAATATTATTTAACCTAGTTTTGGATGAAGTGGTGAAGCAGTGGAGACAGTTGAATAGAACCATGGGAATTGAAGGTGTACATATTGGATATAAGATCAAAAACAATGTCATAGTGGATTGCCTTGTCTTCGCATATGATATGGTGTTGTTACATGAGAAGGAAGAAGAAGCAAAGTTGGCACTAGCAAATCTAGTTGAGACTGCAGCAAACGTTGGTCTGAAAATAGCCTACAACAAGACGAAGGTACTGAATACGAAGACCGATTGGAATGTAAAAGGCCAAGTGGTAGAGAGAGTCGACAGCCTCCGGTACCTAGGTGAGAACATCACGGGTAAAGTACAAGCAACAAAAGTACCACAGACAGAGCTCAACTGCTGCTGAAACTACGATATGCAGCCATGACTACGTATGGAGGAACGCCGATCTGCGACACTACATGATAACCATCAGGAATGCTGCATTATATGCAACTGAAACGCTGACATTAGGCAAGAGAGCTTGCATACAATTGGAGAAGGAGGAAAGAAGAATCTTGAGACATATACGGGGCACCAAAAAGCAAGGTGAAATTTGGGTACACAGATCAAGGCAGGAACTATATGCGAGTATAGAACCAATCTCGAGTGTGATAAGAAAGAGAAGGTTAGGATTTGTTGGACATCTCATGAGGATGGATGACAGTAGGCTGACGAAGAAGATATGGAATGCAACCTGCTTAACTGGAAATAAGTGGATGAAGGAAGTCAGAGAAGATTGGGAGACTATTGGCATAAAGGAAAAATATCCACTGATGACAGTACAGGATAGGTCCAAATACAACAAGCTCGTGGAAGGTCACAGATGGACGGACACCAGGATCCAGATTCAGATCACGGAAGCCGAGAGAAAGAGGAGGAGTGAAAGAATGAAGAGGTATTGGGAAGAAAGAAGACGTACCGAACAAGTCACTCGTGATCCTCAGGGGCCGTAACGAACCTAATAATAATAATAATATATGTATACCTAAAGCATGCGGCAGCTGAGTGGCTCAGACGGTTAAGGCGCTGGTCTTCTAACCCCACCTCGGCAGGTTCGATCCTGGCTCAGTCCGGTGGTATTTGAAGGTGCGCAAATACGACAGCCTCGTGTCGGTAGATTTACTGGCACGTAAAAGAACTCCTGCGGGACTAAATTCCGGCACCTCGGCGTCTCCGAAGACCGTGAAAGTAGTTAGTTGGACGTAAAGCAAATAACATTTTATTATTAATTCAACTTGAATAATTATAAAATGAGTAATAAAATCTCAGAAGTACCCAAGATCGGTATTATGTGAATAGTAACAGACTTGGTCTATTCCAGTTTAAAATTTTACTTCAATTTTAAGTTTAAAAACATAATTTTAGAAACTTTGCCCTTCTTTCTGTTATAATATGACCCTCCTTTGAGAACAATAATGTCATTTTTCCGTGTGAAAGACCTTACATTGTGGAGTGCATTGTTATTTTAATCATTTGACTCGCGATTCGGAATATAAAGAGTCTCGGCTTATCTTCAGGGCAATGTCACGCGGAGTGTTTCTATTGTGGCGAGGAGATGAACAAAGCACCGTCACTGTTTCAAAGCTGTGCTGTTCCGAAGCATCGATGTAGCTGACGTGTGCTGGTTCCTGTTCACGCGACATGACACACGAAGTGATCTCAGTGCTTCGAAACAGTGGAGCCTTGATGTGTTGATTGCGCCGGCACAGTGTTTCGAAGCCTACTGGGCCTACGGTATAAATGTAAGGTGATCTAGGGACGTCTCCTCTGAAATATAAATGCAAGTTTTTCGCTTATGAACATTCAGAGTGGATAGCATATGTTCACACATCCCTGTAGCTTGTACCGTCACGCAGGAGTATAATTTTTTCTCAAATTTTGGCAGATATCCACCTCGTTAATAGCTCGGAACACGGGGCGCATGACTGTACCTCGAAGTGTTTCGTCGTAGATACGTACAGAAGTAATGCGGCAATCACCTCACAACACGATGGGTCCCGCGGAGTGATGACAGCTGCTTTAAAATTTGAGCCAAATTGCTTTCCCTTCTACTTTTCCTTTTCAAATTTTAAATTTTACACTTTGCTAAACAAATAACGATTCAGGTACAGCACTAGCTCGTTATCTTTGGTACAATGTTGGAAAAATCAGATACTAGTAAATTAACAATATGAGCATGAAACTCCCTAATTACAATTTTTACATGAGCGCTACTGATCCTTTCAATCAACAGTCAAGGAGGCGGATCTCCCAATTTCTACATCAGTGAAGAGCTTTTTGTTCTACAAATTCACATTTTAGTGGACTATTCTCGAAAGTTACAAGTTCCAGGCCTATTCAGGCATAACCTACATTTAACAAAAGTAAACAGTAGTCACTGCCCTAACAGCTCAACAGTCTAATTGCCTAAAAATGAAATGAATGATGTTAACTGTAACAAGTACCCATCATACCTGACCTTTGGTAAGATGGCGAACACTTGCACTACTTGGGATTACGTCCCGACGTTACAGAGGCTACGGAGGTGACTACATGGAGAAAACATTAAGTTTCAGACATGCCAGGTGGATTTTAACGGTTATAAAATCATAGCCACCTCAATATCAAGTTGAGAGGGAATACAAGAGAGTTTTAATGACCCTCTATTCCCTGATTTCGGTTAAGTTCTCATGACTTGTTTGAAATTTACATTTAAAGTTTGAAATTAACATTTGAGAAAATAAAAGTTTCGGTACTAAATATTTGAAACGTTCCCCTCGAGCTATCACGTAGTTACGCCGAGACTGCCATTACCTTGAGCTGGTGGACATCCAGAAGATGGACGAGGGAGCCTTTCCCCTGCGTCCGTTACGTACACATTCTAGACTGGAGTGGTCACCAGGCATCGGCTTTTATAGCGGAGAGGAAAGATCCAGGAAACTCTGGACACACCCCCATTCTTATTGGTTAATTTATTAAATGTGAGAAATTTTTGATTGGTCGATGAATAAATGTACAAAAATTTTCGCTGGCCAACGTCTTCAGTTGGTGGGAAGAGATGGAAGTGTTGATAACTTTTGAACATCGAAAACAAACAATAAATATTCTAGTTCAGGAAAACTTAACACACAAAATTTATTCGAAACTAGCTGTAGTACCCGGCGTTATCCGGGTAACTTTTGAATGCTTACCTTTGGTATTTGTATTACCAGTTAGTTATGTGCGAAGTGGATGCTTATTGATTTATTTTTGAGATGTTGACATTACGACCTATTATATAGTTTTAGAGTTATTTAGACGTATCTGATTTCAAGTTTTAGATTATTTAATTTTCGAGTAAAGCCTTGTCCTTGTGAAAGCTAGAATTCACTGGAAGTATTTGATTCCTTCCAAAAATTTAAAGTAATAATTATATATATTTACCCGTCACACTATACATATGATATACACGATTTCGGCAGTCTTTAAGACTGTCACAATCAGTCTAGTGACCCCAAAAGCAGTGAATTCAACACTAATCTCGGTCATTTTATACTGTATACTTTTAAGCCCTTCTCAGCTCCTGTCTCAATGGAGACCAAACGTGGACTTAAACAGTATCAAGAGCGTCACAGTTCGTATAAGAGACACATAAACAATGGATTTCGACATTAATGTCGGTTATTTTCCATCACTTTTGCACGTCAGCCCCTCTCATTCCCTAGCCCCAGCTGAGGCTGTGATTTTTCATCTCCATAGTATTATTTCTAAGATGGTAAGTCATATGTGTACCAAGTTTCTTTGAGAACAATTCTGGAACATACCCACATACAGTACATCCATAATATCCGATATATTTACATTCATTTTCACAACCTCTACACCTCCATACTGATTGCGGCTGAAGTATGACATAACCATCCAGAGTGTCACAGATCAACTCTGTGACGTCGTAAAGAACGTATTTGACATTTATATCAGTAAAAAATCGTTTATTTTTATATTTCACCATCTCCCCTATGTGTGCCAGGGGTGTTTTACCCCAACAGTATTTTCTTTGATAGTAAGTCATACGTGTACCAATTTTATATGAGTGCTATGCTGGATGAAGAATATATCCGTATTTTTGGTCATTTTGAACAGTTTTCTTTCCACCCCTTCTAATATCCCTGCCGACAGGGGCTGAACAACGACAACCGGAGTGTAATTATTCACCTCAGCGACCTCCAAAAGTATGGACTGTACACGAATGCTTGTCGTTATCTATAATTTCTTATATTTCACCCGTCTTTCTGTGTTTTTTTATAATTCACCCTTGCCCCTATGGGTGCTAGGTGTATCTGACCCCCACAGTAATGTATCCTATATAGCAAGTCATGTGTATACCAAGTTTGCCCCTAAAGTGAACCTGGGATGTCTCAACCCTACGTGGTTTGTCTCATTACACTAATAATCTGAAGTGCCGCTATTCATCTCAGCGACCCCGAAAACTGTGGATTCGACACTATTTTCGATTATTTTTATATCGCTCCCCCATCGCCCCCCTCCCCGAAGAGGGATAGACTTGGACGTTAAAAAATTCTGGAGTGTCACTATTCATCTCAACGACCCCGAAAAGGATGGATTCGACATTATTTTCTATTATTTTGATATATCACTCCCCCCTTGCCCCCAAACAAAAGGGGCTGATTTTGGACGTTAAAAAATTCCGGAGTATCACTATTCATCACAGCGACCCCGAAAAGTATGGATTCGACACCATTTTCGAATATTTTTAAATGTGACCTCCTCGCCTCCCCGCCCCAAAGGGTACTTGGGGGGTCTTACCCCCACGCGGTTTGTCTCCTGATACTAATTCGTAAGTGTACCAAGTTTGGTGTAAATCGCTCCAGTGGTTTAGGAGGAGATGCAATACATACATACATACATACAAACATACATACAAACATACAATGACATTTATATATATATACTAGCTGTAGTACCCGGCGTTGTCCGGGTAGCTTTTCAATGTTTACCTTTAGTATTAGTATTATCAGTTAGTTAAGTGTGAAGTAGATGCTTATTGATTTATTTTTGAGATATTACTTTTACGAACTATTATGTAGTTTTAGAGTTATTTAGATGTATCTGATTTCAAGTTTAGATTATTTTATCCTTGCGTAAATCCTCGTCCCCGTTGAAGCTAGAAATGACTGGGAAGTATTTGATTCTTTCCAGAAAAAAAAGTAATAATTATATGTATTTGCCAGTCGCACCGTACACAATGATGTACACGATTTCAGCAGTCATTGAGACCGTCACAATCAGCCTAGTGACCCGAAAAGCAGTGTATTCAACACTAATCTCGGTCATTTTATACTATATACTTTTAAGCCCTTCTCAGCTCCTGTCTCAATGAATACTGAACGTGGACTTAAACGGTATCAAGAGCTTTCGACATTAATATCGTTTATTTTCCATCATTTTTGCACGTGAGTCCCTCTCATTCCCCGCCCTCAGCGGAGGCTTTGAATCTTCATCTCCATAGTATTTTTTCTAAGATGGTAAGTCATATGTGTACCAAGTTTCGTTGAGAGCAATTCTGGAACATACCCACATACAGTACCTCCATAATATCCGTTATATTTACATTCATTCCTCCCCCCCCCCCCGACTCAACCAACATATTGATTGCTGCTGAAGTATGACTTAACCATCCAGAGTGTCACAGATCAAATCTGTGACCTCGTAAAGAATGTATTCGACATTCATATCAGTAAAAAATCGTTTTTTTCAATATTTCACTATTTCTCGTAGGTGTGCTAGGCGTGTTTTACCCCAACAGCATTTTTTCAGATAGTAAGTCATACGTGTACCAATTTTATATGAGGGCTATGCTGGATAAAAAATACATCCGTATTTTTGGTCATTTTGAACATTTTCCTTTCCACCCCTTCTAATATCCATGCCGATAGGGGCTGAACAACGACAAGCGGCGTGTGATTATTCATCTCAACGACCTGAAAGAGTATAGCTGTATCTTAATTAAGGCCATGGCCGCTTCCTTAAAATTCATAGGCCTTTCTTATCCCTTCGTCGCCGTAAGCCATATCTGTGTCGGTACGACGTAAACAAATTAGCCAAAAAGAAAAGAAAATAGATATGTATGGATTCGACTCAATTTTCGATTATTTTTATATATCATTCCCCCACCCCGAAGGAGGCTAAAATTGGACATAAAAAATTTCCGGCGTGTCACTATTCATTTCAGCGACAACGAAAAGTATGGATTCAACACTTCTTTTAATGATTTTTATATCTCACCCCCTCGCTCCCTACCCCTAAGGGTTGTCTCATGATGCTAAAAATTCGGAGTGCCGCTATTCATCTCAGTGACCCAGAAAAATGTGGATTCGACATTATTTTCGACAATTTTTATGTATCACTACCCCCTCGCCCGAACCCCGGAGGAGCTGAATTTGGACTTATAAAAAATCCGGAGTCTCACTATTCATCTTAATAACCACGAAACGTATGGATTCGACACTATTTTCGGTCATTAATATATATCACTCCCCCATCGCCCCCACCCCAGAGGGGGCTGAACTTGATTTTAAACAATTCCGGAGTGCCAAAATTCGCCTTGGCGACCCCGAAAACTATGTATTCGATACTATTTTCGATTAATTTTATATAACACTCCCCCGTCTCCACCCCAATGGGGGATGACCATGGACTTTACAAATATTCGGATTGTCACTATTCATCTCAGAGACAACGAAAAGTATGGATTGGACACTATTTTCGAATATTTTATATATAACCCCCTCGCCCCCGCTCCCCAATGGGTACAGGGGGCCTCCTACCCCTAAGTGATTTGTCAAAACAAATCCGGAGTGTAAACATTCACTTCAGCGACACCGAAAATGGTGGATTCGACGCTATTTTCGGTCATTTTGATACATCACTCCACCCTTGCCCCCACCCCAAAGGGGGCTGAACATGTACTTTAAACAATCCGCAGTGACACTATTAATCTTGGCGACCCCGAAAAGTATGGATTCGACACTATTTTCGATAAATTTCTTATACCACTCCTACCACCGCGCCCCTTCCCCAAGGGTGCTGAACTTGGACTTCAAAATCTTCCAGAGTGTCACTATTCATCTCAGCGACCACGAAAGGTATGGATTCGACATTTTTTAAAAATATTTTAAATGTCAACCCCTAGCCCCCCGCCTCAATGGTTACGTGGTGATGTCTTAGCCCCACGCGGTTTGTCAAAAGAAATCCGGAGTGCCAATATTAATTTCAGCAACCCCGAAAAGGGTGGATTCGACCCCATTTTCGGTTATTTTGATTTATCACTCACCCTCGTCCCCCAAGGGGGCAGAACTTCGAGTATAAAAATTTCGGAATGTCACTATTCATCTCAGTGAACGTAAAAAGTATGGATTCGACACTATTTTCGAATATTTTATATGTCACCCCCCTTGCGCCCCCCCCCCGTCCCTATGGGTACATGGGGTGACTTACCCCCACGCGGTTTGTCAAAAGAAATCCGGAGTGTCGATATTCATCTCAGCGACCCCGAAAACGATGGATTCGACACTATTTCCTGTTATTTTGATATACCACTTCCTCCTCGCCCCCCACCTAAAAGGGGCTGAATTTGGACTCGAAAATATTCCGGAGTATCACTATTCATCTCAGCGAATCCGAAAACGACGATTCGGCACTATTTTCGTATATTTTTATATGTGACCCCCTCGCCCCAACCCCAAAGGGGGCAGAAGTTGGACTTTAAAAAATTCCGGAATATCACTATTTATCTCAGCGACCATAAAAAGTATGGATTCGACACTATTTTTGAATATTTTATTTGTCACCCCCTTGCGCCCCCCGCCCCTCAGGGTACATGGGGTGTCTTACCTCCACGCGGTTTGTCAAAAGAAATCCGGAGTTTGACTATTCGTCTCAGCGATCCCGAAAAGGATGGATTCGACACAATTTCCTATTACTGTGATATATGGACTTGGAAAAATTCGGGAGTATCACTGTTTATCTCGGTGAATCCAAAAATGATGGATTCGACAGTATTTTTGTATATTTTTTATGTGACCCCCTCTCCCCCCATCCCCAAGGGTACTTTGGGTGTCTTACCCCCACGCGGTTTGTCTCTTGATACTAAGTGGTAAGTGTACCAAGTTTTGTGTAAATCGCTCCAGTGGTTTAGGAGGAGATGTCATACATACATACATACATACAATGACATTTATATATATAGATATATAGATATAGTAGTTCATCTCTACCTCAGAAGCGAAACACGATAGTAGTGACATCTGTCGAGAAATGTTCCACACTATTTCCAAAATGAGTTTCAGATTTCATGATCTAGATGGCCCTCTACAAGGCGCTGGTGCGGGTGTACCTCCGGTACAGTAACCACGGCATGGATCTGTTGTGTTCTACCTCACCAGTGGGTGCGATATGTGTCGCACATGTGGATTTGACTCTGTTTTACGACCTGATGCTCTTCCCGGCGTCAAGCCTACGTGATGGGATGTAATCTCTATTGCGTGTTGATAGTGTTGCGTAAATATTAAGATAAATATTCTGGGACAAACACAAATACCCAGTCCCCGAGCGTGAACCAAGACCAATTACAATATTATCAGACCTGAATGCATACAGTGGCGGCTCGTGATCAATTCCGCCAGTAGGGCCCGATATAGACTTTTCGGCCATGGAAACGGGATTGCGGCAGGTAGTTTTGAAACATGGGTATGTACACCGTACCACAAAAACTCCAAAGGTGAGTACGTATTGTAACAGTAAATGTGGTACTTCGGTAGACATGAGACGCAGGGCGTGTACCATTCGTTGAAGTGCGTACAGAGGGAGAGGGTTTGTTTAGAAATAAATCTTAAAATTTCCTCTGAGTTTATTAATAAATTCAAAGTAATTTCACCTCTGTACAGCAGATACAGTAGAAAATGTTCCTCGTACTAGGGCTGGCGATGTCCTTGGATTCCGGTAGCTCCTCCTTTTCCCATACCAGTGAACCACCATTCCTCCCCCGATGGAAGTTCTAGAAGATCCATTCGACGTCTTGAAGATCCATACGGTGCTGATGAAGGGCGTTGAGTTAGTCCTCGTAGACGATGAACGTGAATGAACATCGTTAAGCCTTGGGGCGAGTTAATGCAAAGACTGCTTCTGCACAGATGAGAGGAAAGTTTATCAATGGTTTTAACAAGGTTCAAACACGAAAAAAAGGTATCTTTGAGAGTTTATCATACGGTGAAATGTCACTAAATTTTGTCCCGTGTTAAATGAAAATAAGGCCACTAGACTCGAATGAGCATGTAAGTTTAATACTCATAAAAATAAAAGTCCACTCGAAACTTATCGTCGAATTTTAACAGAGTCACTTGAAGTTTGTGGCACTTGGCATAATGTAAAGTAATGCCGCACGACTTAGTTCTTAGTTTGAAACATTGTTCAACAAAATTTAATTGGATACGAAAATAAAGATGTTTCACTCGTGAATTCGAACTCATTCACGTATTGATAATAACATGAAATTAAAAGACGAAATTAATCATGTATTGACAGTCCTCGGTTCGACTGTTCGTAAAATCGAAACGCACAACTGAATGTTCATAGAATTGAAATGTGCTGTTTAGTAGAATTGAAATGCACAGTTCACACATGCACAGTTTTCAGTTCATGACGTACAAATATTTACACAGTTCATGAAATGGTAAATTAGTGACGTAGTCATGCTTGCAATCGAGTAAATCTGGATTAAAACACAGTCTCATAAACTTGAAGTATTTAGTACTCTGTAAGGAGCAAACTGTCCTAAGTCCTGTCCATAACATTAAACTACAAATTACGAGCACTCGAAAACATTCGCAAGTCTTAGACACTCGTGTAGAATAAACAGTCACTTGACAATGTTCAGACGAAGCAAAATTTATATCACGTCCCGTCGGAGTAAAGGTTTATCACTCACAGTATAAAGAAATCCGTACAAGTCCATATTCGACGCGATTGGGTTAAAGCCCACGGACTCGAAGATTGATAGCTGCTTCACGCTAGATCACGGTCCTCGCGAACCGACTGTATGAACTCCACTGCCTAGCGTGCACATACACACTCTGGCCACATATTCAGGCCACACACTGCTCTGCTGAGGGAAGCAGTACTGTATTTATATCTGATCCGGGCCTTCACATCTCGTTCCATAACTTCATCGCCTCATGTCAGATTTACGTGAAACTCTGCAGGAACGTAGATAAGGGATCGGGTTACACGATGATATTGTTAAATTTGTTTAATTATTATTGTGGGGAAAGTTATTACCCATAGAAACTCGAAGAACATTCCACATCAGTCTAGGCTCTGTGTTGTGGTGAGGCATGCTGTGACGTCACCCGCTCTCTACGTCACACGCACACAGCTGTTGCTCGCCGTCCAGTCAGTCTTTCTTAGCCGGCCCGGAGCGTAACGCGTAAGTTTTTTTCAAGATTTCTATTACGGGGACATAGTTTTGTACCGCCGTTACTGGTACAGTATATCAAAATATATCGGCCTAAATATATACACTAAGTAGTTAATAATGAAGGAATGGTATTTATTTCACCAAATGGCACATTACTTATACAGCGGTTGAGCACGCCTGTTCTTCTGAACAATGACTCTATTGTTAAAGTTGGGCATCCACCAGATTCCTCCTTATGAATTGAACAAGCAGTGAGTGAATTCAGTCTGTTTTGACCAATATTATTCAAATATAATCATTGACTCTTTTTAATGTGCTGTAACTTCGCTCTTCTTTCGCTGTTGAAACTGGCGTAGTTAGTTCAATTTGTAGAGTTTTGTGTACCTCAGAGAACGATTCTTCGGAGGAATGCTTCATGAAGAATGTGAACAAATCACAGGCAGAAGGAATATCCTTAAAGTATCATTCCGATAAATCACTGAAAGTTCATTCTTAGTTTATCTTCGTAGATAAATGGATTGCAAATTAATGAGAAAGTATTGGCTAAATTCGCTGGGAAAGTTTCTCTGACCGTAGCAAACTTTTCGGAACAATATTTCGAAACTACTTAATATATGAGACTCTTGGAATTGGTCTTTCATTTGGTTGATCACTATATCCAACACTTCGTTGGCATCTACAATCAGATTTAAACCAGAACTCTATTTAGAGCTTTTTGTTGCTGTGGTACAACATTCATCATCATCTTCTTCCTGATACCATTCATTATTCTCTCTTATTCCAGAAACAGCTGATTCAAAACGTTCTAATGCATTGAATATGGTAACTGCATTGGCACTCTGCGTCGGAATTATGTTATACAAATTATCAATATGTTTCATCGTCTCATAGAAGAATTCCAGAAGAAAGCAAAAATTCTGAATTGTTAAGTAATTTTTAGCCTGGCTGAGTGGCTGAGACGGTTGAGGCGCTGGCCTTCTGACCCCAACTTGGCAGGTTCGATTCTGGCTCAGTCCGGTGATATTTGAAGGTGCTCAAATATGTCAGCCTCGTGTCGGTAGATTTACTGGCACGTAAAAGAACTCCTGTGGGACAAAATTCCGGCACCTCGGCGTCTCCGAAAACCGTAAAAGTAGTTAGTGGGACGTTAAGCAAGTAGCATTATTATATTATAAGTAATTTTTAAAACCAAAATACTCCCTTATTGTTACATCATCCTAACCATCTTCGATCTCAATCTTCTCAAAACATTCCAATAAATGTGATTTCTTTTAAGCCCATACGGCATGTAGTTGAATTGAAATAGTCCAACAGGGGTGATTAGGGCTAAGTTTTCTTTATCTTCATCTACTAAGCATACCTGGCAGAAGGCTTGTCACATGTCTAATTTAAGGAACACTGTTTTACCTTGAAGAAAGTGTGAGGTATAGTACACTCTTTGAGACTGCGATAGTTACCACACACACACACACACACACACACACACACACACACACACACACACACACACACACACACACACACCGTGTTAACCCTTCAAGGCCCAAATACAATGTACGAAATAGATCTATGTATTTCATTTTAGATTACATTTCTTGCCGACCGGCCGTTTATAATTTAATTTCGTTTATTTAAAGTGTTCTGTTCAACGTGATGGTATGATTTTATTTCCTTTAATTTATTTCTTGCCGACCGGCGGTTTTAAAAATAATTCCGTTATTTTACCCTTGGTGTTCAACTTGAATTTAATCGGAGTTTTTCTGTGGATTTAGTGAGGTCAGGTTACTTTGATTTCATCTAATTTGATGTTATTTTAAAGACCATTTTATTCCTATTCGATTTAAAAATGATTTTATTTTGTTCAGTTAACCTATTATTTTATCATGGTAAAACAAAACTGCGAGGATGACCTGTAATTTGATCTGTTAACTTCTTTTTGAGTTTATGAATTATATTTTTCTTAAAAAAGGAAAGATTTGTCTTGTTTTCTGCTCTATAACTATTTCACACACTGACAGTTGGTAGCTTGATCCACCGGTTTGTCCTTGTTTTCTGCCACCTGGAGGTAAGTTTACTCTGTTTCTATGTTCTTTTCATATTGTTCTGGGTGTGTAGTGTATGTGACGCTTCCTGTTTGTTTCTCTTGCACTGGACCTTTTATCCTGAGTGGTGCAGTTTTACTGCCGATCAGCTAGGTTGGTATGTGTTACCTAGCTGGTGGGGCAGTACAATACAATCTGTACCTCAAATGTCCATAAAGAATGACCGAAACGTGCCTGTTCCTTTAAGTAAACTTGACATGAATTTGTAACCCCATACGGAGGTTGAATAAGGTTTTGAATAGGAGGAAAAAACAAAGACTTATATTTGCACAGTTCAGCACTGACAATACAGATCATGAAGTTTATACAGTTTAGTCCAGATTATTTTCAGACGTTTACAGAAGAGACTGAAAATAATGTAGTTTACATTAACTTTGTATTTACCTTGATAGTTTAGTAATAGAGAAGGGACCTTCCGCATTTGTACAGAATGAAAGTGACGTTCTTGTATTTGCCTGGGATATTTCGCAATGCAGTGAAACTACGGTAATCGTTGTCTGAGTAACTGAGTGGAAGATCTGAGAACAATAGTTCGAAGATTTATTTGGCACCAATCCCAGGTTAATGGGTCGAATAGTTCATGAGAAAGAGGTCGTATACTTTTGCGTGTTTCGTCGTCCGTTACTTTGCTGCGCGCACCATGCACTCCCATTTCTTTTGTTAATACGCCCATTCTCGCTTCGCTCAGTTTAGTCTGGTGCAGTGCTGATATCGTCCGATTTATTAAACCTGTATTACTTCCCTTGCATTCAAATTGCACCTTGCCATCCTTCTGCTCCAAGCAATGTCATTTCAAATTGACAGCAGGTCAATTAATTATGATAATCAGCTCATATTGGCCGTACTGACTCTGTAATTAATTAGGCGGTTTATCTCTATATCATTTTTCTCAACTAATAAGGTGTCATAGGAGATTTCAAGGCTCTGAGAGAATTACGGTATATGAATTCACCAGATGATGTCAACATTCATATCACTGAAGAGATTGCGATTTCTACTATCAATATACGTGAGGGAACATCCCGTAATGAAACGTACATCTGCTAGATTCGACTTCGTGCTCTCAAGCGGATAGGGATCAGACTATTTCAAACACTTCAGAGAGAAAGACAGAGACACTGATTAGGTATGATTCATACATACAAGCAAGGTAGAGATCTTTACCGTCAAAGGTATACCATTTCTATCTCTACAACATTTATTACTTAAAGAGCAACAACAAAATGATGTTTGGCCTGCAGGTGTCTATACCTCGTATGGATGTCGGCGTCAAAGGGTTAATGTGGGGCTGTTGTCAGTTGCCTCAATGAGGGAGATTAAGGTACAGTAATTAAGGTAAAAGTCTGCAGGAAGTATGACTTACCTTCTGTTCTAATTCATGTAATGAATTGATTACAGTTTTCACTTAATTTACTGTAACTATTAAATATCACCTTTCCTGAAGTATCACAAATGTAATTAAAATAAGGAAAATTCCAGTAATTCTTTGTGACGTACATGGTCAGTTTTTATAATTCAACTCAATGAACTCGAATAAAATATAAAATAATTCATTATGTTTATTAACTTACTCTTGTCACCCTCTCGTCTGTAAATTCACTGCCACAACCAAGACAAGTCACGAAATTATTTAATGTTTATGTTACATATATCACTCAAATATTCTCCTTGTCCATATCGTATTAATGTTATGTATTATTTACTTGTAATCATAGTTAGTAATGTACGCGAATTTTTAAAAACAAACTAAAACATTACTCTCATACTATCCCCCAGTCTTTCCTTAATCCCACCTTATACAATAAGTACTGGTTATTAATATTTTAGGACCTTTTACAGCCCTAATCTTAAATATCTGCAGAACTCTGCCACGCCCCTTTACATTTCAAATGTATTTAAACTTCATAATATTTCCTGAACAAGTCACTTTGTTGCAGTAAATGTAATATCTGTGCAAAAATAGTAAATTTCACTTTCAAAAGTTGGCGAACCTGCACGATGTTCATCTTACTCCACATCAGTAATAAATAAACTATAGTGTTGATCACAACAGTTTTTCTTAAAATATAAGTAGCAAATATTTCCATAGATATGCCGAGGACAAGGAAATTTGGTGCTGGCAGGCGCAAGTTCTACGGAAATAGATTTATATCTAAGGAGCAAGAAACACAAATCAATACCAGTAATGGTTCTGGTGAGAGTGAGGTTAAGGTGCAATGAAGTGCTTCAAAAAAGAAACTGAAATATTTGGACGACTCATACAGCAGTAACTTTAGAGAAGAAAAGATTCCAAACATAAATCCTGGGTCTGTGATAATTGAACTGAGTGTTGTGTGCAGTTTACTGAACAAATGTTTAAAGTGTAAATGTTGTGAAAGTGAAAGTAGTATTGAACTGCTTGAAAATGTTAATACTAGGAAGAGTTTAGTCTCAAAACTTATCATTATGTGCAGTGTCTGTGGTCATGAGGAACTGTATATACCTCAGGGGTAAATAATAAGAGGCTTTATAATATGAACACAAGACTAGCCTATGGTATGCGCTGTATAGGCAAAGGATATAAAGCAACACAAACTTTCTGTGCAATTATGGATTTTCTTCTACATCCTCACTGCTATTGACAGAATAGTTGCCGAGGCAAAGAGAATGTTCAAGGTGACTTCCAAGGAGGCAAGAACCAGAAAAAGGAATATAAGGAGGAAGAAAGAGGATGAAGAACTTCCGAAACGAGATGATTATGGGACTGGAATGCATTAAACACATCAGGTTACGCCACAACTTTCATTAAAAGCAAAGTTAAACTTTAAGTCCAATTTCCAGAAAGTTTAGTTTTCCGACATATTTTATTTAATAGACCAAAAGTACTCAAGCTAGAAGGCTGAAACTTCGTGCATAGAATCAGTACGATAATTGAAGAATAGTAGACTACAATCATGGACCTATCTTAAAAAGTTAGGACTTGACTTCAGCTACACCCAACAAAAAAATTGCTGTACTTTTATGTACCAAGTTTTAATTAATGTTGCTAATTCATTTCTTTCTGTATGTTCTCCGTAATAGACTACTTTATGCACACATTCTCTGTATACAGTTAAAAATGGTGGATTTTATTGATAATTTTCAGAGATAAAGGTACCTAAAAACTGTCTACACTCCCAAAAAGTAAATTACACTGACTGACAGTGACAATGCAACACCAAGGAGGAGTGGTTCGAAAGGGATGAAAGTTGGGGAAAAAACAGAGACGGCACGGACGAATAATTGATGTTTATTTCAAACCGATATGCAGGTTACACAATGCGCACGGCATCGACTCAGTAGGATGTAGGACCACCGCGAGCGGCGATGCACGCAGAAATACGTCGAGGTACAGAGTCAATAAGAGTGCGGATGGTGTCCGGAGGGATGGTTCTCCACTCTCTGTCAACCATTTGCCACAGTTGGTCGTGCGTGCGAGGCTGGGGCAGAGTTTGCAAACGGCGTCCAATGAGATCCCACACGTGTTCGATTGGTGAGAGATCCGGAGAGTACGCTGGCCACGGAAGCATCTGTACACCTCGTAGAGCCTGTTGGGAGATGCGAGCAGTGTGTGGGCGGGCATTATCCTGCTGAAACAGAGCATTGGGCAGCCCCTGAAGGTACGGGAGTGCCACCGGCCGCAGCACATGCTGCACGTAGCGGTGGGCATTTAACGTGCCGTGAATACGCTCTAGAGGTGACGTGGAATCATACGCAATAGCGCCCCAAACCATGATGCCGCGTTGTCTAGCGGTAGGGCGCTCCACAGTTACTGCCGGATTTGACCTTTCTCCACGCCGACGCCACACTCGTCTGCGGTGACTATCACTGACAGAACATAAGCGTGACTCATCGGAGAACACGACGTTCCGCCATTCCCTCATCCAAGTCGCTCTAGCCCGGCACCATGCCAGGCGTGCACGTCTATGCTGTGGAGTCAATGGTAGTCTTCTGAGCGGACGCCGGGAGTGCAGGCCTCCTTCAACCAATCGACGGGAAATTGTTCTGGTCGATATTGGAACAGCCAGGGTGTCTTGCACATGCTGAAGAATGGCGGTTGACGTGGCGTGCGGGGCTGCCACCGCTTGGCGGCGGATGCGCCGATCCTCGCGTGCTGACGTCACTCGGGCTGCGCCTGGACCCCTCGCACGTGCCACATGTCCCTGCGCCAACCATCTTCGCCACAGGCGCTGCACCGTGGACACATCCCTATGGGTATCGGCTGCGATTTGACGAAGCGACCAACCTGCCCTTCTCAGCCCGATCACCATACCCCTCGTAAAGTCGTCTGTCTGCTGGAAATGCCTCCGTTGACGGCGGCCTGGCATTTTTAGCTATACACGTGTCCTGCGGCACACGACAACACGTTCTACAATGACTGTCGGCTGAGAAATCACGGTACGAAGTGGGCCATTCGCCAACGCCGTGTCCCATTTATCGTTCGCTACGTGCGCAGCACAGCGGCGCATTTCACATCATGAGCATACCTCAGTGACGTCAGTCTACCCTGCAATTGGCATAAAGTTCTGACCACTCCTTCTTGGTGTTGAATTTGCTCTGTCTGTCAGTGTACATACAAAGGATAAAGTAGGCTAATTATTAAAATACTAGACTAACTAATTTTTCTTTTTTTGTTTTATGGTTCTAAAAGGTTAATTTCACTTGTACAGTGAATTTCGGGTGTATATAAAGCAAACTACTGGTGATATCTTGTGTGTGATTTTTAATTAAAATTATGGTCCTTCACAGACATGTACCCTTAAGTTCAGGTTTATATGCAAATACTCTCCCTTAAGCATGACTGGTACCAGTGTTCATCCTTCATAATGATAATTGTAGAGATTATGTTGTGAAGTGAAGTGAGTCTCCCCAATACCTGGAAATAGTTGTCATATACAAGACAGCTTACATGACAAAGGGAGCACATTGGATCACGGATATCCAGGAGCAATTGTCTCTACATGCCTCAAATTCTCCCGTAGGAATCACATGATTTCATTGGTACAAATTGAAGCTTACAATGCTCAGCCTTCCCTGGCATGAAGTAGCCGGTCTGAGTGCAATCGCTGTTGCTGTATGAAGATTGACAGGAACACTGAGAAGCATAATAATTAGCTAAATGGAGTTGAGATCCTGGCTATGGGAGCTTCCCATTAAAGACATGTAGAGAATTGTAAAAACGCCCGTAAATGTTCGTTGGATAAATGGCCGATGTCTCCTTCGCTTATTCCGTTTCCTCATATGTTTGCGTAGGCCGTGCGCAGTGTGTCAATTTTGAAGCACTAGCACGAACTGGTATGCACTTTGCCGTGCAAGTCTCTCAAAAGTGTGGCCTAATGCGTCATGCATTGATCATAAGATTCCTGTAGATCGTCGAACATATTTGTAAATACTGGTTGCAGCAGAGAGTTTTCTCTTGTAATTCATGTTCATTCATGTTCATTTCTAGATAGTCGTCTTGACTGGAAAACATTCTTTCAGTATGCCCATATGTGGCCATCTACAGGTGTGACATCCGGGGAACTGAACAATCTCCAAAGGACCATTGTGAAGTGAACATGTGCTGTACCAGAGAACGCAGATATGTGTTCTGGTTGTTATGCGTTAGATTAGGTATCAAATGTTTAATAGACCTTAACTCAAGCGAGTTGGCTATAATGATAATAATACTCACGAACATCAATACAGAAACTAATGTCCAACCGACAAAGAGCAATGATAATAGGAATTAACTAGGTTCGTGGAAGTATTTCGGCAACCAGAGATTTTCGCAGGAAAGTACATTATTGACAAAAGATAGTACAAAAATATTTCAAACAACTCAACGTACAACACGTATTAATGCTAAGAATTAAATACACAATTCAGAGGACCAAGTTAAGAGAGCAACACGGAATAACATTCATAAAACGAATCACTGACCAAGACGCAGTGTACCAGCCGCATATTGCTTGAATGGTCGCAAAGAGAACAACAGTGAAAGTTATCCGAAGAAAATAATCCTGACAAGAAATCTCAGATAAACAATAAGAAGAAGTGGCGAACATTAAAAAGGAAGAACCCCATTATTGGAAAAAGGAAAAGGGGAACTCGGGGAGGTACATGAATCGAAGCAACCGTCCCGCGTAGTTGAAAATGGCATAAGTAAAGAAAAATACTTCACATGGCCACACCCAGTTACGTAACCAAAATAATGCAAAGGATCGTTAACCACCTGCAATCACTGTGCTTCTATGGGAACTTCATAAATTTCGAGATAGCATTATAAACACTCGTAGATGATTGGCTAACGGAGCTGCTGAAATGAATGTAAATAACCCATACTGTGAGGACTTAATGCTCACAACAAAATATAAATGTCAAGCCTTTTCTCACCCATGCCGTGCTGAACAAGAGTCCAGATAGCAAAGATGTTAAGTCAACTTAAATACACCGAAAGCATAACCACACCGCTGTCAGAATTGAACTGATTTGTAGAAGCGGAGGGCTGATCTTTTATAGGGCGAGTGTAGAAAGTTCAAAAACACATTTATCATGAGATGATTCCAGACGGCTGATGTTGTAGTGATATAGAGGTTCCCAGGTTGCAGAAGTGAGGAGAATCAGCGAAGGTAGCAGCTGTACGGCGAGGCAGTATAAAGTCAGTAGCGTAGTAGCAAGCGAAGTGACGTTAGCAGCAATGCAGCCAGCGAACTAAAGGTAATTTTTTGAAATCTTGAGAGTTACGTGTTATAATGAATCGTTTTGACGTTAACAAGTTGTTTGTAATTTCAGTGTCGTTTGTTTTATCTCAAAATCTACTTGTTAATTCTTCGCCACTCGCCAAACATGACCCCACCACCAAAGTCAAATTAAATCAGCAGCTGTACTGTACGAATTGGAATTGAACTACCCTCATTCCGAATATCCTCCTGCCATTGTTTCCACCTGATTGTACCATCAGTCATTCTCACTACTTTCAGGTCTGTTACTTGTATCTCATAAATAATGTACCCCTATATCCACCCAGCTTTCACTCCCATGCAGCAAAGTTGATGTGAAAACAGACTGATGAAAATATAGTGTGGTCTGGGAATTCATTCTCACAGAATGCCGTTGATCAAACTCTGAACTCACTGCAGTGGCTTTTCACAGGGAGGGCTACAACTCAGAATGTTCTTGAGGTGGCCACACCTATTCTGTAGCAACTTGTATCTCGAACTCATCTGTTGAAGTACGTGACTACAGTAACCTGCACCATGAAATATTAAAATTGAACTTATAATATGGTAATAAGTTTAAGACTTATCGGGGTAACCGCGAGGACTCTGTAGAATATAGGCCTAATTGTCACAAATCCAGAATTCAGTACAAGTGTTTGCTACCACATTGAAGCACATTGCCTGTGATATATTTCCAGCTGAAAGTAGGAGTTTTTATACCTAGGTTTGGCTCGTCCCTTGGATACAATACTACAGCTGTGGAAGGGATTTCTGGAGATTATGATACTAGACACGCGTTACGTCCTCTGACACCTTCAGACAATACGATGCCGTTATCTTATGGAATACTGTCGAAAGAGGCTACTAAAAGAGATGCCTGATTTGAGAAAGCATGGGTTAGCGAACTGGGGGCTTTAGCTGAGTCTAGGCATGATGTATTCTAAGTTGTTGTGTATCTAACCCCCCTTGGCCAACTCTTGCAGGGCACTTTATTCTGATGCTGTGGGGTTCTAAAAGAGTAAATCTACTCCAGGGGCACCCTTGCCTTTAATAAGAGCCGAGCAACCTGTGCCGTTGTTGTGTCTGTATTGGTGAACTAGGGGTATTTAGTTGAATCTAGACATGTTGTGTGCTAAGCTGTTGTCTATCTAACCTCCTGAGCCAACTCTTGTGGGACATTTCTTTCTGATATGGTGGGGTTCTATAAGAGTAAAGCTCCTCCAGGGGCACCCTTGCCTTAGGTAGGAGCCGAGCAACCTGTGCTGTTGTTGTGTCTGCATTGGCGAAATCGCGGGGGTCTGTATCTGAGTCTAGGCATGTTGTGTGTTAAGCTGTCGTCTATCTAACCTCCTTGGCTAACACTTGTTGGGGGCACTTAAGCCCTAGGTGAGCAGAGTAAATGCCACTCCTAAGAATTCGAACGTGGAGTTGACATAAACTCAGAAACCAAAAGAGCTTAAGTGCATTTCAAATATCCTCACCCTGATTGAAATATGTGTACGATGAAGATGTACTGACTACAGTAAATGTGGAGACGTGTACATGTCAGCAGAAAAAAGAAAAGAATGACTTTGCGAGCTAAGTTGTATTTTTCCTATCTGGCGTTGTAAAGGAATGCGACAGTGTGTTATGACCCAAGACACCCGACTTGAGAGAACTTGGAGTCTTCAGCTACAGGTCAAAGCTTGTTCGCGGTGACGTCACTACAGCTCTTGCTTCTATGATGACGTCACTGCACACAGATCCTCATTTTTATGAGGTGAGGTGGAGGGGTAGAATTGCATCAATGGTGTACTGCCAGTCGTAAGGGTGACTAATAGGGAGGGCTAACTCAGGGGAAAGCTCTGCTAGGACACAGGGGTAAATAGACAAACACAGAGCCTTATAGAGGCAATTCCTTAATTATTCCTTCTTCTTCTTCTGCTTCTTTATCCGTTTACTCTCCAGGGTCGGTTTTTCCATTGGACTTACCGAGGGATCCTACCTCTAATGCCTCAAGGGCAGTGTCCTGGAGTTACAGACTCTGGGGTCGGGAGATACAACTGAGGAGGATGACCATTACATCAGCCCGCCTCACCCACACGTTAACATCTCAAGATCTAATTGCTGACGTGATTATGGTCAAAAGTGCTAGGTTAACGCATGCGTTTGACGCCAGGCTTAACTTTACAAGGGCGTTACAGTCTCAAGTTTGAGATTCGACTTTGATGTTGAGATTTGTGGGAGCTTATGGCTACACATAGGACTAGGGATATGGTGTAATACAAATGTTTTATTCATACGGGGCGTAATATTGGGAAGCATCTTGGAAATTGTAGAAACGGTGAACCTAGGATACACATATCAGCAAAAAAATAACTGCTCGTGCAATTTGACTAGTTTCGATGTATTTGTTGACACATGGAATACAAAGTTCATTTTTTCTACAAGTTCGCAACTTAGGTACAATCACGCAGGAAGACCTAAACTATATTTGTACTGAATACCCAATATAATAGGTAAAAATTAATGTAGTGCCGGAATTTAGCTCTGCAGGATTTCGCGTATTATCAGAATCCCCGAATATGGAATGAAATCCCTACCTACACTACACATTCGATGCTCCTGCAGGCCTAACGTCGCGTTGACCACGCCAACCTTCCAGGACTTGATACTGTACCAGGGAGATGGTGTAAGTCTTAATACACAATGTGCATTATTCATTGAGGCTTAACGCTGAAAAGCGACATTAGGTCTTGGAGAGTGGAGCGACCGCGCAAGGTATCAGCCAAAGAAAGACAAGAGCTACGAAAGGCGTGGAAATTAAAGACTCTTTAGCCCTCGTAAACGTAATAGCGTGGGGGTCGGAAAAGAACAAGTGTCAACCGAGGAAGGTCGGATAGGAGAGATAAAAGTGAGTGGCCTAGCACAAGTAAGTAGAAGCACGCGCATACTGCACCCATGGAATTAAGCTTAGTTGCATTATATTAATAAATTGTAGTCAATATCATAGGTGGAATATTTCCACACAGTGGAAACTCTGTTTCTAACAATACTACAGGAAGCAAGACCACACACAATAGAAGCTTAAGCTGCTGAAGCCTCTCTAAGTCACGTTTTGTTGCCACCCCAATACAGTAATTACCTCCGAACATTACAGCGATAGGACGCGTAGCTACCTAGGAATTTAGGTCATCCCGATGTACTTTTCCGCTGTTTGTAAGATAGAAAACACCTACCAGACACCCCTCAAAATTCAAATGGGAACAGTCCAACGTCCCCTGCTTAAACCCTCTTAACCAATCAGAAACCTGTATTTGAAATATTTCGAATGGGGCGCTCTTGAATATTCAGTCGTTTGACAGAAACGGAAAGTAATTTATAACTTTTCGACGGCAGTAATACTCCAATTTGTGTATCGTAAAGAGTGAGTGAGGTATGTCGTGTTAATATGCAGCAATATTGAATTAAGTGAAAACGTGTCTGTGAACGAGAGTGAAGAAATATTCGCGCCATTACCGTCTTACATGCAGTAGTACGACAGAAAAAATATTCCCACCGAAGCCATCTAAATTATTTGAATTTGTGTGATAAATTCCGTGATCACAGTGTATTAATGCAACCACCAGGGGTTTATTTATAAATTAGGACAATAATGAAATTACAGATAGGGATGCATGAATTAAAAGTCGCTCCCGAAATCAGTTAGTATTACTCCGCAGACGCACCGAAGGAGGCACAAGCCGTCAGACAAGAAGATCACTCGTTCGTCAACAGTTGTGAAGTTTAGACGTGTAATCTAAATTCTCTGACTTGAACAATGTAAGATATCTGCTAACAGTTAAACTCCTGAGGAACTTATAGGTTTACTGAAAGACATTACAGTACACTTTACTACATTATTACATCGAGAACTTTATACTAAAATTTGGTGAAAATAAGCTATTCACACTTGATATTTGCGATCCAGAACACTTAGTAACATTTTAACATTACATGGGTGACCGAATGAACTTCCTTCAATGAAAGACAGGCTGTTCTGGAAGTACTTCTATTTTGATTCATTCATAAATACCAGGTAAAGGGAGAGAATATGGATGAGTAATTCCACTACAAACAGGTCATTAACACCACTACAAGGGTAAGAAACTCGTAAGGGGATTTAAGCAGCCCGGAGATGTCAGTCCAGGTGCGGGGAAGTACTTTCACTGAGAAGAAGCGAGCCCAGCGCGCACATAATTAGCTTGTAGAAAGCTCCAAGCCCGCGTGTGCCGTGAGAAGAGAAATAGTGTATAATAATTGTCTTCATTTTGTGTATATATCTTTAAGTGTCATTGCGTTAGAATTAAGGCAGCAAGAATATTAAATGCGTGTGCACAGTGTAACAAATACTATGGAGGGATACATCGATTTTGTGAAGATGTATAGTATCTATACGATAATGTTCTAATTCCAACACGACGGGCGCCCGATGGCGGGCGAAGCTTCATTGCAACATGTGAGTAAATTCCAATCAGATATATGACTCTAACATGGAATGTACTACCTAATTAGTTAGTTACGTGAACTACCAATTAGATGTTTAAGTATTGTATTTTCATCCCAGGGTGTAGCACAGAGGAGATTTAATAAAGATGATTTATTCACGCATGATGTGTTCAATTTCATTTATTTTTTTCTTCTTCTTCTTATTAATATTAATATTTCTTTCATTGTTGTTATCAATTTCGATTGATTTGTTTAAATGAATAGGCCTACATTTAAACGATATCAGGGATCATTATTGTACCGGGTGGTACACCTCCACGCCGCTAATTTAAAATGTGCGCCAGTTGAAACTCCTCTGCTGGAGGAAGTCTGAACTTTAATGACGGTATTAATTTTCAAGTTTCTCAGAAGATGTCACTACCTGGAAATTTTAGAGTTTTTGAACTGTGTCATTTTCGACGTATTTTTGTTTTGCTTGTAGTAAGAAGTGTGAACTTTCTCTTCTAGAGGACACTACTGAAGATCAACAATAGTGCACCCTAGTGCGGAGTGAAAGAACTGGTTTTTTTTTTTTTGGAGAAATTTTTATTTCAAAAGTTTGTTTCTTGTTAAATTTCTTTCCGTTATTGTTTAAGTTGGCTGTATACCCCTCTCTTTCCCCTTGTTTTGTATTCTGCCAATCCCGAATTTCTTTTATTAATTTCTGACCAATCAGGTGTATCTTCCCCGAACTTGAATATGTTGCTGTATCCTACCCAATGAAGTGTTTGTGGGAGGGTGTTCTCATTCCCCTAACGCCTCGAACTTTCCGCGAGAGCATATAAACTGCTGATTTTAAGGTCTCCGGGCCACTTCTGTTCCATCTTTCAGTGTGTAAAGTACATAGCAGGGGCGGGAAGCGCCTCTTTCTCCGGCAGCGTTCAACAACCAGGTAATGGCCGATTAATTACTTCTTTTCTTGCTTGCTCAGCAGTTTAACTCTCGGGGCGGGTCCGAAGTTTTTCCATTATGTAACCTTCCTTAAAATGTAAAGGAACTTGTATCTATTCCATCTTTTAAACTGCATATCGGGATAGAGAGTGCTTAACCCTCTCGAGCTCCCAATCATATTGTTTTGAGGTGAACTTATTTTTCTCAACCTATTCTTCGTTAACGTAAAACAAATTATTCTTTCCTAAAGTCACCTCTGTAGTATGGGATTAGCCCTTGCATTAGTGGCCTAGAGCCAGATTAGGTTTTAAAAACAAGTGTATTAGGAGTGCAGATCGCTTCCTCTCAAATTGTTATTTTAGAGGTCATGTAATTACCCCTTTTCATTTAATAGACCTCAGTAGGTTGGGTATTTTACCCCTATGTCTATGTCCAGTGAGGACAACTTGAAGGTGGAGTTTGGTGTGGCCTTTGAGAGGCTTAAAGTTGAGAGCGAGTGGCTCTTTTTCGAAAATTGAGTGTTGTATGCCTCGTGGAGGCTTTTCGGTGTAATTTGGAGCAAGTGCTCCTGAGCATGAATGGGGTTTTCTGCCCCTCTGTTAATACTTATTTTGAAGTAAGGTTGGGCTGATTGCCCAAGCATTGTGAAGTCAGGGCGCGAAGCCCAAATCCTGTAAATATTGTAACTACCCTTTTGACTTGCTACTTTGTACCTGCCATGCTTGTTATTTCTTTATTTTGAAAAGAAAATATAACCTTGTTAAATTTTAAATTAATTTTACTTTCGTAGCTTGAGACCTGTTCACCACCCCGCACCTTCTTTCACCCATAACTACCACAAAAACACAGTAACAAGTGGTAGCAGAGCGTGGTTGAATGGGTCTCATTTTAGCCCCTTTTGACGGCTAAACATTGTTTTGATCCGAACTCTAACCATTTTCTCAGTTGCTGGAATTTTTTGAGTTTTTCTAAATTGTTCTGTCATTATGCCCGGCCCTCGCGATGTTCTCCATCTTAACTATTTGCGCAAGGAGGAGTTGATCTATGAATTGACTATTAGAAATGTGCAATCTGGAGGCACGGTTGCGGTAGACACAAACAAGCTTAGAGAGTCCCTTGATTTACCCATTTCCATCCCCACCTTGGGAGAGAAAGAAATTGACGACTCTCTTTCCACGATCGTCGGGAATATTACTGGGCTAGCATCTGTAGTTAGTTTTTTTGATAAAAATGATCCTTCTCCTAATCAAATTAAGCGTGTGCAAGCCAGGCTGTTTCATTTCTCAAATATAGTTAACGATCTGTTGTCTCTAAAGCTGAATGACGTTCAGAAGAAGGAAGCTAGTACGCAGTTTGAAAATATTTCTGAATTATCTAGCAAGGTCACTCAATTGTTAACTGGGGAGGTTCCTCCCAAAAGCGATCTACCCACCACAGTGAATGTAGGTAGCGAGGAAGAGCCTCCTAAGGGAGAAGTAAATAGGAAAACCATCGCTGCTCAAACAACCTCTGCCCCATTGGACGAGTCTGAACGCCGTGCATCATTGAATAATATACGTTCGGAATTAACTTCCTTGCCATTGAAACCTTTACCTACTACGTCACCCGGGTTTAGCAGGTTGCCTCATCCATTGGCAATGTTGCTCAGAGGTATCTCTAAGTTTTCCGTTAATACCACCAGTGACGTAATTTCATTTTTAAGATTTCTAGTTGAATTTCAGGATCATGCCCTTGTGTTTTCTCTTTCTCCATGTCAAATTTTGCAAATCATCTATCCTTATGCAGTTGGTATTCTCTCTGACAAAATAGTAAGAGCCATAGCCGAACAGTCATCTATTGAAGATTTTCATGCACACTTGCTTGCAAATTTTATTCCCGCCCGCGCGAGGTCATCTCTGATTCAGAAGTACTATTATCGAGTACAGAGATTGGATGAAAATCTGGCTGATTTTATACAAGACATTAAGTTTTATACTAGGGTGTTTGCCCTTCATTTTCCTGAAGATCAGATTGTACAGGCTATTGTAGAAGGAATTTCACCACCCTATAGGTCATATTTGTGTTTCGCGGCGTGCCCGCAAACTTTCTCTGAACTTGAAGCGTTGGCCGTCTCAGCGGAAGGAGTGAGATACGCCGATTCCTTGCGTGTCGCGAAAGAACCCCCGCCTTCTTTTAGTAATACTCGGCCTCCACCTCGCCGATCAGTCACACCTCATAAATGTTATGCTTGCGGGTCGCCTGACCATCTTCGCAATAAATGTCCACGGATGAAGTCTAGTAGGGCAAATAATGGAGCTGGTTCATTACAAGGCTGTTTTAAATGTGGGGCTTTCTCACATATCGCCAAGAATTGCCCAAACTCAAATAGCACCCCCTCCTGCTCAACTTCTCGTGCAAATTCCACCAATGCCAATAATAAAATGTGACTAGCGGCTTCGGCTGAGTCGACTAATTCTGCTTTCCAAGGCTCAGCCCCTGGCAAAAAGGTCGTGAATTCAGGGAACGTTCAATTTGCAAATCCATCTTTCGAATGCCCCAAAGAATGTCTTAGGATTGCGGCGGATACACCCGCACCTGTTCCTTTTCTTAAGATTGAGTTAAATAACGAGCCTATAACCGCTCTATTAGATTCAGGCAGTGTTTGTTCAATTATTTCGGACCAATGGTATTCAAAATTGAAGTCTGTTTGTAAACTACCTGATTATGACTCATCTCCTGTTCAATATGTTTCGGCTAATTCTTCTCCATTAGAAATTCTAGGTTCTGTACAGGTCAAAATTCGTATTTTTAAATTTACATGGAAAACCAAACTGTTTGTGGCTAAGCACTTGTCTTGCCCCATCATACCGGGAGCGGACTTCATTTCTCACAGTGGTCTTGTGCTCGATCTCCAGAGTAGGTCGTGCACATTCAAATTTGCGTCCAATTGTAAAATTCCCTTGTTAAAGTGTAATTCTGTATCATGTTCATCTATTTCGCCTACCCAGGATGAGATGTTGTTAGACCTTAGACATCTACCTGAGGAGCAGGCTGATAGTATTCGTAAGTTGTGTCAGTCGTTTCCAGAGGTGTTCTCTGATACTCTTGGTGTTACTGACCTTATTGAATACAAAATTGAGGTCACGGATTCGATTGCTGTCCGTTTTCCACCATATAGGCTATCTCCACCTAAAATGAAGGCTCTGAAAGAAATCATCGATCAGATGTTGAAGGACGGTATTATTAGGCCCTCTAAGTCGGCGTATTCGTCACCTATTTTTCTAGTCCCGAAACCCCAAGGAGGCTTCAGGCCTGTCATTGATTATAGGGCTCTCAATCGGAAGGTGGTGTTGCAATCTGTGCCCCTTCCTGACCTTCATTCTTGTTTTCCATGGTTTCGTAAGGCCAAGTTCTTTACTATCTTGGACTTGAATCAGGCCTATAATCAAATTCCCCTTGCCGAAGAGTCTAAACATCTTACAGCGTTTGCCACGGACTGGAACTTATACGAATACAACCGCGTGCCTTTCGGGCTCCCCACGGGAGCAGCTGTACTCACTAGGCTACTAGATAGGGTCTTCTCCGACATCAAATTTGAATACTTATATCACTACTTGGATGATGTCGTCGTATTTTCAGAGACTTTTGAAGAACATCTAAATCATCTGCGAGAAGTTCTCGATCGCCTTCGTAAGGCTGGGTTAACTGTCAAGTTGTCCAAGGTTGCCTTTGCTAAGCCCTCTATGTCATTCCTAGGGCATATTGTGTCACCTGATGGTGTAGCAGTCGATCATTCTAGAACACAGGCCATCCGTGATTTTAAACCTCCCAAGGACATTAAAGGTATCGCCAGGTTCATTGGTATGGTGAATTTCTTCAGAAAGTTTATTCCTAACTTCGCTAATAGAGCGGCGCCCTTAAGCCTTCTTCGAAGGAAAGGCATTAAATTCGAGTGGGGACCTTCTCAACAAGCCGCTTTTGAAGACCTTAAATTAGCTCTCTGTAATGCCCCTGTACTGGCTATGCCTGATTTCTCGAAGAAATTCATCATCCAAACCGACGCGTCGTCGTCAGCAGTAGCTGCAGTCCTTCTTCAAGAGACTGAACTAGGGAGGCGACCCATCGCCTATGCATCTAGGACCTTGTCGGCTCAAGACGCCAAGTATTCCATCTATGAGCTCGAAGGTTTGGCAGTCTTATTTGCATTAGAAAAGTTCCGTCTCTATCTGGAACATATCAAATTTGACCTGGAGACAGATAATCAAGCTCTAAGCTGGGTCTTAGGTAGGCCGCGTCGTACTGGTCGCATAGCCCGTTGGGCCATCCGTATTTCTGCCTTCCAATTCGATGTCAGGCATATCAGAGGTACCGAAAATGTTGTTGCTGATGGACTCAGCCGTATGTTTTCCAACGACGTCGAGACCCATGAACCGGTCGACAGTTCATCACCTTCCGAGTCTATACTATCTGATGTTAATGCCATCTTAACAGATGCTCCCAAGCTCTTTGGGGATATCGAGAAATACCAACGTGAAGATCCGACGCTGGCTCCGATAATGGAAACCCTTTCTTCTGGGTAACATGTTGTCCCTTATGTTCTGAGGAATGGTGTTTTATGTTTCCCATCGAGGCATGATAAGATGATGAAAGTTGTCGTTCCAGCTGTTCTTGTACCTATGATCTTCAAGTATTATCATGAGACCCCATTAGGAGGGCATCTTGGTATCTTTAAAACTCGTGAAAAGATTCGTGAAATGTTCATCTGGAAAGGTATGGACGGCGAAATCCGTGAACTAGTGAAGGCTTGTAAATCCTGTTTGCTTAGTAAACCAACCATGTCCACCAAGGTAGGCCTTTTGTCTTCTCATCAAGCGTCGCGCCCCATGGAACGCCTGTATATTGATTATGTAGGACCCTTCCCCCAGTCAAAGGGAAATGCCAACAAGTTCATCTTTGTATGCGTAGATGGTTTTACAAGATTTTCCTGGTTATTTCCGACTAAGCTGGCTACCGCTCAGTCCACCATTACTTGCCTAAATTCTATTTTTGCTTCTTTTGGTCCGAGCCAATATATTGTATCTGATAATGCTAAGGCTTTTACATCTAATTTATTTCGTAAATTCTGCTTTGACCTGTCCATCGCTCATGTGACAACTTCTGCTTATTACCCTCAACCATCTCTGGCTGAACGGGTTAATCGTAATCTCAGGTCCGCGCTTATTGCCTATCATCATGAAGATCATTCCAGGTGGGACACGTCCCTGCATTGGTTAGCTTTTGCTTTGAATTCGGCGGTTCATGAATCTCACAAGTTTACTCCAGCTTCTTTGATGTTCAAGTTCGTTCCCAACACGCCGCTCTCTAACCTCTGGTCTCTGAGTGACATTCTACCCGAGACAATAGATCCGGACAATATGAAAGATCTTTGGAAGAAGGCTAAAGCCAATCTTAAAGTCTCTCATGAAAAGGTTAGGGAAAGATATGATCGTGGACGGAGACCCACCCCTTTGAAGGTAGGTGACCAAGTAATGGTCAAGAATTTTGTTCCCGCGGGCAAGCTTGCCCCCAGATTCCATGGGCCGTGTGTCATTCTCGATTTCCTTACGCCGGTTACGTTGTTATTAAGCAATCCAGCCACCGAGAGGATATTTAGGGTTCACCTGTCCCAGGTGAAACCGGTGTAATTTCTGTGTTAACTTGCTTCATATTATCTTGAAAGGAATATGAAGGTTATAATTTTTTTGAGTTTTCACTTTTAAGGCATTCTGCCCCTTCTATAATATTTTTCTATATTTAAGCATTTTTTGTAAACCTCCCCCGATTCGTTACACTGCCATCCTATCCTTGCCACGGCCATTACCACGCTCCCGTCTCCTGCTCCACTCTACACAGTGGCTTAACTTATGCCATGGATATTTGCACGCCGCTGGCCCCTCAACCTCTCCACAAGCCTGTGCCCTCAAAAAAAGATGATGGTCCAACACATTCTGCCGCCTAGCTTTAATGTTTCAGTGCCCCCGCAGCCGCGCGGCGCCGTGCTGCGACTGGGTTAGAGGATGGGCCCCCTCTTCCCCAGCGAGGACCACATGTGCACGGCGAGCCGGAGCTCTCCTCCCGGCCAAGGCTGATGTGCGGCGCACGACCTGCTACTTGCCCGCAGCCTGTAGATGTTCACCGCGGGCGCGGCGTGCTTCAACACCACTGCTCCCCTCATTGTGCGGGCGAGCGGTATCTCAGGGTACTTGAGGGGTCCGAGCGGCCTCCTCTGGACGCAAGCTGCAACGGCCGGTCTGACCATCCAACTTAATCAACATCAACTACATGGACAGTTACTACCAGCAATTACTATACCTGAGAATTCAACAACAAAATCTGGTGGACTTAGAAAATTTTTCCTCAACTTTAAAACTAAAGTTTTCCTTCTCAATTCAACCTTCTACAAACATTAAGACAGTACTTCCGCTGTTACTACAAGATTTTTTGAAACTGAATCAAACCAAATTAAGAAAATCTTATAAATGCTTCTGCAATCAATCTTCATATCCACATCATAACTTGGACCTTGTTTCAAACAGATTTCATGTGTCACCCCTAGAGGAACTTTTGGGGGGGGGGGAGGTCTGTACCGGGTGGTACACCTCCACGCCGCTAATTTAAAATGTGCGCCAGTTGAAACTCCTCTGCTGGAGGAAGTCTGAACTTTAATGACGGTATTAATTTTCAAGTTTCTCAGAAGATGTCACTACCTGGAAATTTTAGAGTTTTTGAACTGTGTCATTTTCGACGTATTTTTGTTTTGCTTGTAGTAAGAAGTGTGAACTTTCTCTTCTAGAGGACACTACTGAAGATCAACAATAGTGCACCCTAGTGCGGAGTGAAAGAACTGGTTTTTTTTTTTGGAGAAATTTTTATTTCAAAAGTTTGTTTCTTGTTAAATTTCTTTCCGTTATTGTTTAAGTTGGCTGTATACCCCTCTCTTTCCCCTTGTTTTGTATTCTGCCAATCCCGAATTTCTTTTATTAATTTCTGACCAATCAGGTGTATCTTCCCCGAACTTGAATATGTTGCTGTATCCTACCCAATAAAGTGTTTGTGGGAGGGTGTTCTCATTCCCCTAACGCCTCGAACTTTCCGCGAGAGCACATAAACTGCTGATTTTAAGGTCTCCGGGCCACTTCTGTTCCATCTTTCAGTGTGTAAAGTACATAGCAGGGGCGGGAAGCGCCTCTTTCTCCGGCAGCGTTCAACAACCAGGTAATGGCCGATTAATTACTTCTTTTCTTGCTTGCTCAGCAGTTTAACTCTCGGGGCGGGTCCGAAGTTTTTCCATTATGTAACCTTCCTTAAAATGTAAAGGAACTTGTATCTATTCCATCTTTTAAACTGCATATCGGGATAGAGAGTGCTTAACCCTCTCGAGCTCCCAATCATATTGTTTTGAGGTGAACTTATTTTTCTCAACCTATTCTTCGTTAACGTAGAACAAATTATTCTTTCCTAAAGTCACCTCTGCAGTATGGGATTAGCCCTTGCATTAGTGGCCTAGAGCCAGATTAGGTTTTAAAAACAAGTGTATTAGGAGTGCAGATCGCCTCCTCTCAAATTGTTATTTTAGAGGTCATGTAATTACCCCTTTTCATTTAATAGACCTCAGTAGGTTGGGTATTTTACCCCTGTGTCTATGTCCAGTGAGGACAACTTGAAGGTGGAGTTTGGTGTGGCCTTTGAGAGGCTTAAAGTTGAGAGCGAGTGGCTCTTTTTCGAAAATTGAGTGTTGTATGCCTCGTGGGGGCTTTTCGGTGTAATTTGGAGCAAGTGCTCCTGAGCATGAATGGGGTTTTCTGCCCCTCTGTTAATACTTATTTTGAAGTAATGTTGGGCTGATTGCCCAAGCATTGTGAAGTCAGGGCGCGAAGCCCAAATCCTGTAAATATTGTAACTACCCTTTTGACTTGCTACTTTGTACCTGCCATGCTTGTTATTTCTTTATTTTGAAAAGAAAATATAACCTTGTTAAATTTTAAATTAATTTTAATTTCGTAGCTTGAGACCTGTTCACCACCCCGCACCTTCTTTCGCGCATAACTACCACAAAAACACGGTAAAATTTTATTATTTGTTTTTGTAAGATTGCACATTATGACGGTTCGATTCGCTTAGTCACATGACAGAATTTTAATGGAGTGTAAATTTATTTTATTCATGGTTATTTTGAAATAGTTTATATTAGTTTCAAATACAGTTCGCCTGAATAACGATTATATGGACAGGTGAAAATCGATTTTATTTGTCAACTGATCATAATGGATTTTGGTGAAATAATTTAATATTGTTGTGATATGATAGAGGCATTAAATTGGGAGATAATAATTGAATATTTCGATAATGGGGAATTTGTACCCCAGTAAGAAATGATGTTATGTCATTATGCTCACACGACAATAGAGGTTAATGTTATGTGATGATTGAATATGCACTACTGGCAATTATCTCAAAATATGAGAAGTTATTGATATATCATCAGCCGGGGAGCTGAGGATGAATGAACAAGCCGTTGGGGCTAAATAAATGAGATTATATTCAAGCTGTGAAAGCTCGTATCGCGATGTTGGAAATATGTCCTGGCAATGAGGAGCCGAGGAATGAAAGTGAGCGGGAGGACCAGTCTCGCAATGAAATTGAAGTGCATTAAAAATGGCGATTATCACGATGAATGCATGAGAAGGCAACATGACATACCATCTTATACTAAAAATTATATGTAAGCATAGCAGATTGACCCATTGTGAATGACTCATGAGAATAGCCAAAAATCCCACTTAACATGCCAAGATCGTATTGCAATGGGTATTCTGGTAACTGTTTTGATGTGAGTCAGTGTTTTATCACATTTTACTTAATTTTATCGCCACCTGATTATGAATTATTTTACTCTAAATTCTTCCTCGGTATATACACTGACTGACAGAGAAAATGCAACACCAAGAAGGAGTGGTCAGAACTTTATGCCAATTGCAGGGTAGACTGACGTCACTGAGGTATGCTCATGATGTGAAATGCGCCGCTGTGCTGCGCACGTAGCGAATGATAAATGGGACACGGCGTTGGCGAATGGCCCACTTCGTACCGTGATTTCTCAGCCGACAGTCATTGTAGAACGTGTTGTCGTGTGCCACAGGACACGTGTATAGCTAAGAATGCCAGGCCGCCGTCAACGGAGGCATTTCCAGCAGACAGACGACTTTACGAGGGGTATGGTGATCGGGCTGAGAAGGGCAGGTTGGTCGCTTCGTCAAATCGCAGCCGATACCCATAGGGATGTGTCCACGGTGCAGCGCCTGTGGCGAAGATGGTTGGCGCAGGGACATGTGGCACGTGCGAGGGGTCCAGGCGCAGCCCGAGTGACGTCAGCACGCGAGGATCGGCGCATCCGTCGCCAAGCGTTGGCAGCCCCGCACGCCATGTCAACCGCCATTCTTCAGCATGTGCAAGACACCCTGGCTGTTCCAATATCGACCAGAACAATTTCCCGTCGATTGGTTGAAGGAGGCCTGCACTCCCGGCGTCCGCTCAGAAGACTACCATTGACTCCACAGCATAGACGTGCACGCCTGGCATGGTGCCGGGCTAGAGCGACTTGGATGAGGGAATGGCGGAACGTCGTGTTCTCCGATGAGTCACGCTTCTGTTCTGTCAGTGATAGTCACCGCAGACGAGTGTGGCGTCGGCGTGGAGAAAGGTCAAATCCGGTAGTAACTGTGGAGCGCCCTACCGCTAGACAACGCGGCATCATGGTTTGGGGCGCTATTGCGTATGATTCCACGTCACCTCTAGTGCGTATTCAAGGCAAATTAAATGCCCACCGCTACGTGCAGCATGTGCTGCGGCCGGTGGCACTCCCGTACCTTCAGGGGCTGCCCAATGCTCTGTTTCAGCAGGATAATGCCCGCCCACACACTGCTCGCATCTCCCAACAGGCTCTACGAGGTGTACAGATGCTTCCGTGGCCAGCGTACTCTCCGGATCTCTCACCAATCGAACACGTGTGGGATCTCATTGGACGCCGTTTGCAAACTCTGCCCCAGCCCCGTACGGACGACCAACTGTGGCAAATGGTTGACATAGAATGGAGAACCACCCCTCAGGACACCATCCGCACTCTTATTGACTCTGTACCTCGACGTGTTTCTGCGTGCATCGCCCCTCGCGGTGGTCCTACATCCTACTGAGTCGATGCCGTGCGCATTGTGTAACCTGCATATCGGTTTGAAATAAACATCAATTATTCGTCCGTGCCGTCTCTGTTATTTTCCCAACTTTCATCCCTTTCGAACCACTCCTTCTTGGTGTTGCATTTGCTCTGTCAGTCAGTGTATATTAAAGAATAACATTAGGGAAGCCATGAGAAGCTAATATGGTCATGGTAGAACGATATCCTTAATCAGAGATTTGGATTTACTGGACTCTGAGTTGGAAAATATATTATCCATAATGTTGCAATCTAAATAATATTATGTTTGATTTATATACGGCTAATTGCGTGAATGAATTATTGTTATATAAATAGTGTAAATATGACATCAGTTCGTGCGTTAGAGAGCATTCAACCCTGACGGGTATATTTTAATCATGTTATGAGTAGAATTAGGTAATTCCTCTGTGACTACGATGTAATATAGCTATTTTCCGTAGTTCTAAGCCTATTTGTGTGATAATTAATGTGTTCATTTAACTGTAAATAGAACAGTAGCTCACGTAAAATAAGTACATGAAGTGGTAGATTTGATTATACGCTCACATAACATCGCACAACCAAAATTTGTAGAAATTACTGAACGATTAATTTGGTTACTAAATTGTATTTCAACAGTAAATAATACGATGATATTGATGTTTAATAGTCATGAGAATGTTATGAAAGAATGTCAAATGAGGGTTTACGTATTTTGAGTGTTGTTTAAAAGTAAAACTTGGTTTAATTTTGGTTCAGTAATATCCAGAGTCAACTATTATATTTGCAGACTTATTGAGTCGAATTACATCACGTTACACAGTGATTTATGTTGAAGATTGCATCGATCCTCAGTATTTAAATGAGGAGATTTAAATGTCAAATAATTTATATAGAATGTGGAGATTATGCTCCCAAAAAGAAAGAACATGATGGAAAGTTCTAAATGTTATAAAAGGTTGGTTTAAATTGATAATAACATTGTAAGTTCTTTGTTTGCTATAGTGTGATTTTCTAATTCAGACACACACAACTTAATTGGTTTTATAATAAAACAGGTGATTGTACTGGAGATCATTGTGGTATAAATACTTAATTCAACCAATTTGAGTACTTGACGATGAAATATGATCAGACAATTATACTAAGATTTATAATGGATAAATTTATCATAATTATTTTGTTAGTTATTTAATTAGTCAATTAATCAATTAATCTTTTTTAAGTTAATTACAATTAATTGTGGTTATCTACGATGGTGAATTTGCAGATATATATAAATTTGGACATTCAACTGTTGGTCGAAACCTGATCCAGGATTATTGATTTTACGCATTTGGTAATAAAATTTATTTTGTTTAAATTCAGTCTGTGTCATGACAGTTATTTAGTGAGTAGTCATATAGCAACCTATAGCTAGGCAATCCCTCAGCGGCACCCTCCAGGCGACCAATGACTGAGCACACCTGAGACAGAATCTCAAAAATGCGGTGAGTATTTTATTTACAGCAGCCGAGGCAAGATAGAAGAAGATGTTCCGCAACTCTACCGACTAAAGGGTGCAATATATTGACTCTTATGACACTAACCCGGTGGAGGCTGTGCTAGGGCTTTTTTCACGTTTTACCCCAATTCGAGGTTCTATCCTTCTAACCGGATGCCCTTCCTAACTTGCGACTCTCGGTGGAGTGTTGTAACATAGGTAGGAGGGTGGTGGAATACTTCTGTAAGAAACGACTAAAAAGGGGTGTTATGAGCTCTTAGCTTCCGAGCGTGGTATTAGTGGCTAGAGGACCTCAAGCTGAGTCTGGCATTAATTGTAGTTGTTTACATTTCTTTGAATAGGGAATCGAGGTTGCTATTACTTTGAAAGTATGAACTATTCCGTAGACAAACTGAGCTGCCAAGAAACCTAAGACAGAATAATAGAATTTTTAATTAAATATACCCGTATATTAACTTTAAAACTAAAATTAAAAAGTGAAGAATATAAATTCCTCTCACAGCAAAGACATCTCCAAAATTCATATCATAGGTAATTGACAGGTCGTAACAATCCTAGAAGTAAACATTCAACCGTGAACATTGAGAAATACAGGTAGTTCAATATAAAACGTGGGGCATTCAAAATGACAGGTGAGGGATCTACATTGAAAATAAATTCAGTGTTTAAATCAACCTTTTAGTGTGCAATTTTTTCTTTCATTTCTTCTTTGTTGGCAACCTGACTATAGTGCCACTCAGCTGACGAAGTAGGTTTCTTGAACATTATAATAGCGTTGCCATGTCTGCCGCACTTCGTAATTTAATCAATTTCCTTTCCGGTAATTTTCATGGTGGCCAGTTTCATTAACATGATCCCATGTAAACCAGCTCTAAGGAGGACTATCTGTTAATTTGTGGTGTTATTGTGCCTTGCAGACTCGGTGCGACTGTGTGCGGCACTCCATGGGTCACTGCGGAACATGTGGAGATGAGGGAATTGCAGCTGGAAGATGACACCAGAGTGGTGGAAGAATTGGTGAGAACCCCTACGGAGACAGAGAACAGCGCGAGTTCATGGGAAGATGTGCTGAAAAAGAGGGAGATGGTGATAGAACAGAGGGAGGAGGCATTTGAGAAGAAAGCAAAGGATGTGGAGAAAGCGCGTAAGGAGAGAGAAGAGGAGTTGGGGAGAGAATGTAAGAAGAGAGAGGAGGAAAACGAAAGAGCATATAAGGACAGAGAGAAGGTTGTTAAGAAGAGAGAGCTTGCTTGCGAGATGAGAGAGAAACCTCCTCTCCCGAGAGAGAGGATTGGCGGAAAAGAGAGGAAGGTCCACGGTGGCGGGAACTGCTCGTCCAGTACGAACCAGGTCACGAAATCCTTCAGCAAATTCTATATTGGTCCGCTGATCAGGGATATATCAATGTGGTGAATTTCCTTCTTGAAAGAAATCCCTGTGTGGACTGGAAACGTACCGATTTGAACCATGCTGCAGAAGGGGACAGCTGCATGTTGTGGCGGCTCTGGTAGGAAAGAAGAAAATCGAGGTCGAGAGGACTGTCTCTCCTTTGGAAGGAGTGTCATTGATGTGAACATTGGTACCCACAGACAAGGAGTGCCTGCACTTTCCTTGTCAGCCGTACAGGGCCACGTGGAGGTGGTGATGTACCTGGTGGAGGAGGGAGGTGTTACTGGGGAGTTGCTGGGTACTACTCGTGTACAAGCTGCTCAGTGGGGTCACCTAGATATAGTGAGATACCTCACCACACAAGACCCACTAGTTTCAATGCAAAGACTAATAGTTGCACAGCTCTGACCCTTGCCAAACGGAGGGGGGAAGGCACCATGAGGTGGTACGCTTACTAGAGCAGTGCTCATTGAATAAGTAAGTTACTTGGACACACAACAGTAATCTAGTGTGTCTCCCTCTATCCGTAGTACGATCCTTACCTGCGCCTTGGAGGTGAGGAAGAGCCCTTCCTCCTCTCAGGAGGTTCAGTGCTATAACAGTGAGGGATTCTGCCGGTAACAAAGAACTCTGTGTTGTGCCGTTGCCTGGAAGCGAATGGTATTCTATGCTAAGTCTTGTACCAATGTAAATAAATTGTTTCAAGGTAATGAAACTGTTAAATATGAGTTAGTGTTGGCCCCATCTTCCTTGTGATTAAATTATCAGCTCTCTGCCTCGTTTGTTCCCGAGGGGTGTAGACCATATGCCGCTCTCTAATTGGGAGTTGAGTAGAGTAATAAACAGTATCGTCGAATTAAGTGGTTGAAGCCGCTCTACAGGCTGAGGACAGTGTGGATAGTCAGCACCACAGATCATCCAGGTATGTGACCTCGAGGAACGTTACCGTCGAGGACGCTGGCATGAAATATGTAGCTTGATCTCACTTAGGTAGGTAGCCTCCAGATATGGCACAGATGGGAAACTTGAAGTTATGTACGTAATTTTCCCATCACAAATGACGAGCACATCAGTCATAATTTTCATGTTTTCACTCCTCACCATTACGCTTACGCTTTCAGTAGTTCCTGCATTGATCCCTGCAGAAGCATTTGAATTACTTTTTAAACAGGGGTGAAAGTGAGAATCGATGCAAGTGGCTGTGTCAGCGGAGAATAAGGCAGACTAATGATCCACGTCCCAGTGCTTGAAATGCGATTTTACTAGGGTATAAAATCAGGCTTGAAATTAGAAACCATATTTTGATATTAATTACATAGTATTTATCAAAATAATAATGAATGATCTCAATTAACTTATGACGATAAAAATATATTTTGCATTGAATATTTGGTTTGAAAATCTGTTGGCTCAGTAAACTCGCGTCCTCACCCTGAATTAGTGCAGCTAATTTCAGGTGCACACCCCAATAGAGCCGCATATAACTTTTTAACCACTTAACTGGAATCGAACTCAAACAGTGGCGTATGCTGCCATCAAGACATGGGCTATCACTAGAGTTAGGTTACCCATTTTTGATAGTTGGTTTAGTGAACGTCAAGCCTTAAGGGTTTTGAGCTGCAGCTAATAGCCATCGGAGTAGCCTGCTGTGTTAAGGATGGTTCACAAGCCCTAGCCTCTGCTACTGTAGCATCAGCCTCCTCGTATTCGTAATTCCCCTAGCTCGGGGACTGGGTACTTATGACGTCTTCAGCATTCATTTCATCAGGTCACCATTAAGCCTTTTCAAAGGCTATGCATTATTATTATTATTATTATTATTATTATTATTATTATTATTATTATTATTATTATTATTATTATTATTATTATTATTATTTCTTAATTCGTTTGTCCTCCAGGGTTAGTTTTCCCCTCGTACGCAGCGGGATATCCCACCTCTACACTCAAGGCCAGTGTCCTGGAACGTGAGACTTTGGGTCGGGGGGATAAAGCTGGGAAGGAGGACCAGTACCTCGTCCAGGCGGCCTTGCCTGCTATGCTGAATAGGGACCTTGTGGGGGATGGGAAGATTGTAAGGGATAGACAAGGAAGAGGGAAGGAAGTGGCCGCGGCCTTAAGTTAAGTACCATCGCGGCATTTGCTTGGAGGAGAAGTGGGAAACCACGGAAAACCATTTCGAGGATGGCTGAGGTAGGAATCCAACCCTCCTCTACTTAGCTGACCTCCTGAGGCTGAGTGGACCCCGTCCCAGCCCTCGTACCACTTTTAAAATTTCGTGGCAGAGTCGGGATTCGAACCCGGGTCTCGGGGGGTGGCAGCTAAACACACTAACCACTACACCGCAGAGGCGGACATTATTATTATCATCATCATCATCATCATCATCTCAGTTGCAAACAATAAGCATGGCCAACAATGAAGTTTGTGAAGTTCGCATGAGCCACATAACCACAAATACTTTTCATACTTATTTACGTTAAAATACCCTTTGTATGGATTCTTGTGTTTCTTCTCCTGTTCACACTGTAACCGAGTAAGAGGTGCGGTAGGCTTATTCTTAATTATCAGCAATTTAACTTCATATTTCAGTTGCGAGAATGGTTTATCCAACAGCTTACACACGGTTCAGCCATTTCACAGAAGTAACATCACAAGGTCACTGTCACATTAAACATTATAACTTCAGATAAACTAAAATTGTTCTGAGATCAACTGAAATATAAGGTAAATCCGGGACAGATGCCGCCCCGGTAGAGATGCCGCATACACTGTAGCTAAAGGTTCCCATCATTACAGCTAGATGGCAATATGTGTGGTTTTTCAGTTTCTAAGGAAGAACTACTGTCTGCGAGTGTGACGAAATTTGCTCGTATATTACGCCAATTATAGCCGATATCATGAGGCGAGTACATGTTTCCTCCTGACAAAGTTTTTGCGTGTGTTCATTTATTGTATATTAAGTTGGCTTCAAATGCTTAAATCAGACGTTTTTAGTACAGTAGACGTCAGAAACATAACTGTAGTTGAGAGTAAGCTAATTTTGGGCCATGATAGCCTTGAGGTATGAAAACAGGAGGGTGCGGCGTCTCTCCCTGATAGTTGGCCTTCGGGCTGAGCAGCGGTCGCTGTGCAGGCCAGAGCCATTTCAAGGGTGTTAAGTGCCGTGGGGTTTTATATAACACAGTGAAGAATCCGTTGCACATGCACATTTATAGTAAATCGAAATTAAAATATGATTTTAATGTTGCAAATTATCAGATAGATTTTTTCCATTGAATGATTATATTATGTGGATATAATTGTCTTGTAGTACCTTCTAGTGTTTGGTTATATTAAAGTTGAAGAAATTGGCTTAAATTTGATTTTTTCATTAATTATTTTACTCGCGGCATCCCTCCCGAGCGAAGTCGGCATCTATACCGGGATCCAGGGAGAGACGCCGCAGATGCAACAATTCCTTTGTTCACTCCTTTCTCCAATTTACTTTCAATTGCCAATATTTTGTTCATCCCTGATCAAATGTACATGTTTTCAAATTATGCTCGATGAATTTGCAACAATTTTTAAAGTAAATATACCGAGATATAACAAAAGACATAAAAAGTGCGGCAACTCTCCCGGAATTACCCTACCAATAATTTCCAACTATAAGCAACCCGTAAGATGTCCTGCACATTCAAAAGCAAATCGTGATACAGTAGCACATGGGTGAATCCCATCAATTCGGACACTTCCGGAGAACTTGGAGTCTTTGGGCCTTCTCTTCCCACCGCTGTCTCTCGTTAGCGGCGGCGATTTGACGGACCGAAGCCTAGCACAGCTCAAGGTTAGTATCCCCTCGTTCCCCGCACCTTTCCGACATTCGCCAGCAAGCCTCGCGCGGCGAGTCGAGGGGAGTGAGCAGAAGGCCTGGGCTGCGATGTTAGTCTCCGATGCCTTGCTCTCAGAAATACGAGCGACGTTCTTTCTCAATGGTTTCACGTTGTGTAAATGGAAAAATGTGTCAGATGCTTACATTATAATATTTACATTTCCATCGTTCTCATTTGAGGCTTGGACTTCACTGATAGCCTTGGTAGCCCTCAGTATAAGCCACTGAACCCAAGCTAAATTTTATGCTGCCGTAGTTTCAATGAAATGGCAGAATGGGTTTGAACATAACACAGGTTGAAAGGAGGGAGCTGACGGCTGTCATACTGAGCTATGCTCAGGGGGAGAACGGCCAATGACATAAGAGGCCTGTCGCTACAAAAAATATTGATCCCATACGAAACATGAGTGGGTCACTAGTTGCACTATGCGATATTATGCATTTCAATCTAAACATTTTAACTCTTACTTCCAACAAATCCTTTGCGAATATTCCCCCAAGAAATTCCGCATTTGATTCCTTGATGCGTTTACGAATAACCGTGGTATCGGAAAAGGAGGGTGCAACTTTCAGTCAGTCGCCACTGATCTGCATTTAGGGCAGTCACCAGGTGGCAGGTTCACTACTAGATGTTCACCCAGTATTTTCTCAAACCGACGTGCACAGGTCTTACGGTGACAATGAGACAGGGAAGGAAGTTTCACTGGCCTTAGTTTGCCTGGTGTGCAATTTGGAAACCACAGAAATCAATATTGAAGTTTGCTGAGTTGGGGTTCGATCCCATTTTGTCCCGACAGTGATGTGGTCACTCGCTCTGTGGAAACATTTAGTTATGATGTAACTAAGCTGTGATGGGAAAAGTGCAAAATAAAAGTGATCAGAAATTAATTTCTGAATGTAATCAGTAAAACTACAATAATCGTAGGACGCGAGTCTTCAGAGAACCACTGAGTTTTTTTACATGGGTATGCCAGAAGGAACTTTATTTGTCTGTTTTGTACCTTTTAGTACAAGGACATTAAGTGGCTATCATTGTCGCGTTAGACTAAACAGACATTCAAAATGATAGCTCCCGAGCGAAAATAGAATGTCACTTTCGAGTTTTCAGGGTAACTTACTCAAATAGGGGAGTGGAAATGCCTTACCCCGTTCACCGTCACGTGTTTATTCCGGCTCCATTCTCCACGACGTGGGGGCTGTATGAGGCGACTTTAAGGGAGACCAAGGACTGTCAACTTGGGAGTGTCGTTGGGTGACCACGGTTCCGCTAGCTGAGTCTGGTATGAGGCTCCTCCACGGTTTGCGAGTCATCCCTCTATTTTGCCAATACCTTCACTTCTCCTCCATTTTCCCTCTGATTTTTGTTAATAGAGGATGGTTGCCCAGTTGTACTTCCTCTTAGAACAATAATCATCACCACCACCGTCTCACGATTACCTAAATCTCAAAAAGTTGTGAGTAAATGAACGGGTGCTGATGCTCCAAAGTTACCAAGCTCTCGATGCGATGTACATCGATTACTACAATGTATCGATTACAATTTTATTTTCAGAAGTAAATCACAAGTAAAAGTTACTAAGAAGATATTCGTTACCAGTAATTCAATTACTTGCCAACGCTCTAAGTAAGATATTCGTGCTCTTGACACAAGCTCGTATTACTACGTGATAACGGTACTGATGTCGGACCAGAGTACAGCTTACTGTATTGTTACATCCTGATTGTTACAGAGCACTTCATAGGCAAGTAATACCTGTTAGCGCTTGTCCTGCAGTTGAGCAGGGTCTGCTGTCTCTTGTACGCCAATCTTCACTTGGTTCTATAAGAGCATCATTTGAAACAAGATGAACGTCCCTCACGTCTTCTTGAAGGTGTTTCTAGGACCGACCACGTGGCCTGTTTACAGACGGTGTGATGTGAAGTGCCCTCTGTACGCATTACATGGCCATACCAAGTAGGTTATAAAGATAATAGCAGAAACACTCTCGAAGGTGCGAACACTACCACTATCTAGCGGCTCGCTGTCGACTGCTCCTTGTGGCTGCTATGACATAATACCTGAACCAGACGTCTCGAAATTTCACCTGCACACGAAAATATATTGGTTTTAAGTTTTAGACAAATTATGGAAAAGTTCTCTAAGTACAAAATGTTTGATCTGCGGTTATAACATTTTATTAGTCACGAAATACCCTGAGGCATGAAAAGTAACATCCGTTTTAGGCCTACACCTAGACCAAAACTACTGGATTTTACATGTGATAGTCCACTGTCTACAATTTTTAAATACCATGTCATATTCTTTCAAAAATAAATTATCCTCCCGTTCTCAAGCTATTTTCTACAAATTGAAGATTAGTCATGACAAATTTCTGTAACAATTTGCATAAACTACAGGCCAGGCAGCTATATATACTGACAACCATGCACATACCATAATTATATATATGCTATCTTATGTACATCCCAATGCACATGGATATGAAATTACGTATGCGTTACTTTCTGTAATTTGGCATTTTTCTTTATCTAGTGAGATGTGTAGAAACCATTCGTTTTATTTACAAAAGCTTTATTGAGAACTGTAAAGTATTTATGGGCCAACAAGGAATAACAGTTGTCACAAACACCTTCTACACTAACATATTAATTCACTAGCTGATGTACCCGTGCTTCGCTACGGGATTCTCAGAAAGACTGACTTTGTGGTTTTCTTAACCTGAAATCAACATAGGTCATTACAAAAACGTAAGTATGAATGTAGCGATTAAGAGCAATGCTATCATATAAAATACTCGATCAAATGGAAAGCCGCACGTTTTATCTTTTTTAACGAACAGTGCTGCGGTTAGATTGCGGTGCCAATCTAATAGTCCAAAGTTCCAAAGCTGGGATGACCAGGCCGCAGATTGCCATGAACACTCATCTGCCATTATTCCGCTAAATATACACACTGTTCATTCCAATCAGTGCCTCAGAGTAGGGATTAAATAGCCCGAATGCTATGATGATCCAGTGTGTTACGTACCAGTAGAATCAGAAAATTTATAAACCAGGGGAATGTCATGCTAAAGAAGAAAGTTATCTAACTCCCCAGCTACTTCCCATCAATATTCAGGCAGGCTGTTACACTCGGTACGACTGGGCGTGTTGGCCGTGTGGTTAGCGTTGCGCAGCTGTGAGCTTAGTGGATTCGAACCCCATTGTCGGCAGCGCTGATGGTATTCCGTTGTTTCCCACTTTCACACCAGTCAAATGCTGGGCCTGTACCTTAATTTAGGCCTAAGGCACTCCTAACCCTTTCCTATCCCATAGTCGCCATAAAACCCATCTATGTCGGTGCGACGTAAATCAAATAAATACTCTGTACGCAGCAGTAATCCTATCTACCGGAGATGAAGGGCAACAGATGACACAAAGCACATCACGACAAACAATGGTCAATGTAATGTTATTGTTGATCAATGTTATGAGCTTTCTATATTGTAGGCCTTCACATTTAGTTTTCTTTCGACTCTGTGATTTGTAAAATATACAATAAACTGTAGTTTCTTATTCTCCGACTTTACATACCGATTTTCATTAAATACTGTTTACCCATTTCTGGTTACTCGGCGCTGATATGGACTTAGTAACAAAAATCCAAAATCATTAATATCTTTGTGATCATAGCCAGTACGGTAACAATGTATAAGACATGAATAATAGAAAATTTAATACTATATAACCCTATTTATGTAGCATTCATCGATTATACCTCTAATAAGAAATATGTGAGAATTACATTTTAAGCCTTCCCCTAAATTACCATTTCACTCAGCGTGAATAAAATAATTTACAGCCTAAGACTATAGCGACTTATTTCCTGACTTTGCATACCGATTTTCATCAAGATAGGACTACTAATAACAATATTTGAGAATTATATTTTAGGCCTTCCCCTAAACCACCATTTTTCTCAGCGTGAATACAATTATTGATAGCCTAGATTGTAGCAACTTATTCCCCAACTTTGCATACCCATTTTCTTTAAAATACGACCACTAATAACATAAATAGTTGAGAATTCAATTTTAGGCCTTCCCCTAAACTACCATTTCACTCAGCGTGAGTAAAATGATTTATAGCCTATATTGTAGAGGCTCATCCCCCGACTTCACATACCGATTTTCATTAGAGCACTAATAACAAAAATAGTTGAGAATTCAATTTTAAGCCTTCCCCTAAACTACCATTTCACTCTGCGTGAGTAAAATTATTTATAGCCTAGATTGTAGAGGCTCATCCCCGGACTTCACATACCGATTTTCATTAAATTCTCTTCAACCGTTTTCTCGTGATGCGTGTACATACATACATACAGACAGACAGACAGACAGACAGACAGACAGACAGACAGACAGACAGACAGACAGACAGACAGACAGACAGACAGACAGACAGACAGACAGACAGACAGACAGAAATTACAGAAAAGTAAAAAGTGCATTTTCTTGTTACTGTGGACATGACCGATACAGAATTACCATTATTTTCAAATTCTGAGCAATGTACAGACAAAACTCTTATTTTATATATATAGATGAAGGTCTTCACTAACTTGTCTTTGATATCTTGAGTGTCCAACCAATGACATAATTGTCTGCATTTGCCTGTGTGGTTTGCACATTACTGTCGACGATCTCAGTTTCTTCATTACAATTAGGTCTCTTATCACTAATATTTAATCTTACATTCACAGTGTAACTTAGTTTAAATTATTGTGTTTGGTTAGGGATACTGCGACATCAGCCTCACAATTGCTATCTTGTGAAGGGGATAGTAAGTTATTTATCTAACAGTTCTTAATGCACTGTAAAAATTAGATGCATCTGGAGCAATATTATTGCCCTCTTTATCCCTGACAATGGGAAATTAATTTTCCAGACAATCCTGTGCCTGTCTTCTAGTGAATAGAAATTGAAAATCTATTGCTCCAATAATTCTGACCACAAAATCTTAAGAGCAGTGACATTATCTACCCGACATTGATACCACCTCTGTTTAACACAGTGATCTGCCTTAGATATTTTCAATTTCTACCAATTTTCCTAAATTATTATAATTACTGCAAAGGTGTTTCCAATACTGCTTAGGGCCTGTGGTACTACATTTTGAGGAATTGAAGATGTCAAATAGTATGTCACATATTTCAATTAAATCAGCTCTAATAGCTGCAGAGGGTGACAGTGAATTACACTGAACACGCACCTTTATGCCACAAGCAACAGATTGACTCACAATCTGAACAGCTAAACACACTCTCATTGGTGAAAAGGAGGGAAGAGAAATACATTGTCTTGTTAAGTTTGGGGCTAGTCTGGGAACAATGGTTGAATCTTTGTTATAAAATTCTTCAGTATGAGACTAGGTAAAAATTTCCACTCCTACATTTAAATCATACTTCTTTAGATTGTTTTTGAGTGATATAATCAAGGGAGGGGCATCATGGATAAAGTATATTTTTTCACCATTTATTCCTGTTACTGGGATACCATGGTAGACAGAGGGGGAACAAGGTCGCTCAGCAACGGAGCAAGGTTTCAGGTACAGAAGTAGCTTGGTAGCTTAGATATGTGCAATCTTCCGAGAGCACCTTTTGCTCTACAACGTTACCGCCTTCCAAAAGGCACCATTCAATATTTACACTAACACCTCTACAAGAATAGAAAGAGCATCTATGCTCTATGAATATATCTAGGAGGCTGCGCTCCGAACCTTATACCCTTACTGCCTCCTCAAGGCAACCTTCAACTTTTACATTTACAACCAGAGCATCTTTGCCCAATAAAATTAACACTTTCCAGGCCTCTCGAGGCACAACCGACATTTTACAATTCAAACCGTATTCACTGTCTTAAACACTCAACAGTCTAACATCTTAACATAAATAATCTATTTTACAGAAGTATAGAATACCCATTCCACCGGAACTTGGTGGGAGAAGACACACAGATTAAAATTACTGGCCCAATAATCAAAATGATGCGAAGGCGGACACTTGCACTCCTTGAAATTTGCACCCAAAACATCAAAACCCTATTTGGACTTCGGCCCGAAGTTACAGAGGCTAAGCCTATACTACTGAGGCAACTAAATGGAGAAAATGTAAGTTACGAAAGCTACAGACAGAAAACGGTTACAAAGTCATAGTCACCTCGAAGTCAAGTCGATAGGGAACTCAAGAGGTGTCACTCTCTCTAGTCCCGAATTTTAACTAAGTGCTTTTCGGCTCGTTTAAAATTTACATTATACGTAGATATTTACATTTTAGAAGACTGAAAATTTAATGTTACATTATTAAAGATAGGAAACTCTCCCCTCGAAAGAGCTTTCAGAGCTATCACATAGTTATTAAAGGGCTGCCATTACCATAATCTGCTGGAATACTCGATGAAGGGCGAGACTTCCCTCCTCATCTAATCACACACAGTCAGTAGACTGGACGATCAATAAGGCAAGGTAGCTCGAAAAGGTACCAGATTTTATATCCGAGAGAAAGGTTCTAGAGAGCTCTGGGCTAAGGCTCAACACACCTCCAAAGTTTATTGGATAATCAAAAAGGTACAAGACGGATCCTATTTGCTAAATAGAAAAAATACAAAATTTTATATTGGTCGATATTTGAAGTTAGTGGACAGAGATAGAAGTGTTGCAAGCTGTAATACACCCAAAACAAAGCATAATCAACCCAGTTTAAGAAACCTCAAAATAAACATTTCTTTAGGATTTGAATAGTTCCTCTTCACACTAGAGTGCATAACATAAGTTTTTGGGCAGAGATATCTGTAGAGAAATGTCCAAACTTCTTGCGCTAGTAGCTGCGACATTCATATATCAGATGGCATTCTTCAAGATGCTTCATTCCATTAAAGTCTCTCCTCAAAGTTAAAGTTTGACATTTCGCTGGTTGTTTCGCTGTTCGCAAGTTGTATTTTACAGAGAGAGATATTTTCTTGAAAAAGTTCATTTTTAAGAAATTACGTTAAAAACAAGTCTTGAAGTCTTCTTCCAGCCGTACCAGTGTAAGATATACAGTTCAAGTTTTGACGGCAAAAGCAGCCGCCGTAGCCGGTGCCAAAGTTGGGTCACCCGGATCCCCCAAGTACTCTCAGATACATCTCTCCCGCTACCTTGAGAGGGGTAGCCATGGTGATGGTCGCCACAGACCAAATATAGTGATAATGCTGCAAGATGGGCAGGCACCACAGCGCTCGCCGGAAAGGATGATGTTCCAGTACGCCGTTATGCAGGAGACCGGGCCAGATCAGAGTGGGCCGTTACCACACGCCGGCATCAATCGCCAGATGTCGAGACACGGCCGCAGATGAAAGACAGGGCACTGAAACAGTCATTTATTTGGCGACAAAAATTGTTTTTGTGGGGAGCGAGAGTTGTGTATTTTTCTAAGTTGCAGTTTCTGATCAGGCCGGCTGCATGTGTGACTAGCAGGCTTGGGCTTAGAGGCGCGCAACTGGATAAAATAAACCTAACTAGAGGGGAAGGTTGTACAGGATTAAGTATATGCAAAAGATACTGCCGTCAGGTGGATATGTGAGGGGCAGAAGGCCTCCCCATATACCTTACACGCTGATATTTTTTAAGCATTTACAGAACTGACGCCGAATAAATATAGCTGATTCCTTACTGCCATGACTTGGTGGCCTATACTGCAAAACAAAATATTATGCCGGTTTAATCTGCGAAAGTGTTCTCTAAATATCCTCTCAGTGGCTAGGTAACTGACCAAAAGAATAACAGGAGTAAAGAAGTCCAAAAACTATATATGGCCCATGAAATCTGGGGGGAAAGATTTCCTGCAGGTACGAAATTCTTAACCATAACTTGATCTCCAACCTTTAAATTGGTGGGCCTACGTCCACGATCATATCTCTCTCTAACCTTTTCATGAGAAGCCTTCAGATTACTTTCAGCCTTCTTCCATAGGTCTCTGATATTATCAGGACCTATTGCCTCTGGTAATCTGTCATTGAGTGACCAAAGATTAGACAGCGGCGTGTTGGGAATAAATTTAAACACGAGAGAGGCGGGAGTGAACTTGTGGGACTAATGAACAGCCGAATTTAAAGTAAAACCTAAACAATGCAGAGAAGTATCCCACTTGGAATGATCTCCATGATGAAAAGTGATCGACACGGATCGAAGATTACGATTGATCCCCTCAGCCGGAGATGATTCAGTGTAATAAGCGGAAGTTGTTACATGGGATATGGACAGATTGAAACAGAATTTCCGGAATGAGTTAGATATGAAAGACTTTGCATTATCAGAAACTATATATTGACAGGGGCCAAAAGAAGCAAAGATAGTATTAAGACAAGAAATGGTAGACTGAGCGGTAGTCAGCTTAGTGGGAAACAACCATGAAAATCTAGTGAAGCCGTCTACACATACAATAATAATAAATTTATTCCCGTTCCTGTTTGATCCCTAATGGGGTCTCATGATAATATTTGAAGATCATTGACACAACAAATGTTGGAACCACAAACTTCATTTTCTGATCATGTCTCGAAGGGCAACACAAAACCCCGTTCCTCAATACATAAGGGACAACATGTTCCCCAGAAGAAATAGTTTCCGTTATCGGATCCAGCACGGGATCTTCTGGTTGATAATTCTCAGTGTCACGAAACAGAGTCAAAATAGCATTAATACTAGGAGGTGTGGGCATAGAAAGAGAAGAACTAACTTCCTGTTCACTGGTCTCAATATCACTAGAAAACATGTGGCTTAGTCCACCAGCAACTACATTTTCTGATCCCCTAATGTATCGTACATCACATAGGAAAGCTGAGATCCTGATAGCCCGACGGGCGTTACGTCCGTTACTACGAGGCCACCTTAAGGCTGCTTGTGTCTTTCCAATTCAAATTTGACATGTTCCAGATAAAGGCGGAACTTCTCCGGGGCAAACAAGACTGTCAAAGCCTCTAATTCATAGCTAGAATACTTTACTTCTCGAACCGATAAGGTCCTAGACGCATAGAAGGTATGCCGCCTTCCGAGTTCCGGTTCCTTAAAAAGGACAGCAGCCACAGCAGATGAACTGGCATCACTTTGGACAGTGAATTTCTTAGAGAAATCGGGCATGACTTGTACAGGGACGTTACAAAGAGCTAAATTAAGGTTTTCAAAAGCGGCTGGCTGCGACGGCCCCCATTCAAATTTTACACCTTTCTTGCGAAGTAAGTTCAAAGGGCGCCGCCCTAATAGCAAAGTTAGGAATACATTTCCTGAAAAAATCACCATGCCTATGAATCTAGCCATTCCCGTTATGTCCTTCGGAGGCTTGAAGTCACGAATAGCCTGTGTTCTGGAATGGTCAATATAAACACCATCGGGCGACACAGTATGCCCTAAGAACAACATAGAAGGATTAGAAAAGGCTACCTTAGATAATTTAATGGTCAACCCAGGCTTCCGAAGGTGATTGAGGACTTCCGTCAGATGATCTAAGTGCTCTTCGGAGGTCACTGAAACACGACGACATCATCGAGGTAATGTGTCAGATATTCGAATTTGATATCGGAGAAGACCCTCTCCAGCTGTCTAGTAAGGGCAGCTGCATACGTGTGGATCCCGAAGGGGCGCGGTAGTATTGATACAGATTCCAATCCGTGGCGAAAGCTGTCAGGTGTTTGGATTCTTCTGCCAGAGGTATTTTATTATATGCCTGGTTAAGATCTAATATGGTAAAGAACTTAGCCTTGCGAAACCATGAAAACAAGAATGAACATTCAGAAGGGGTACAGATTGTAACAAAACCGATATATAAGGCCCTCAGGCCTCCTCTTCCATCTATCCAGGAAGTGAAATAAACATTTTTTTTGCTAGGGGCTTTACGTCGCACCGACACAGATAGGTCTTATGGCGACGATGTGAAATATACATATATTACATTGTGTTACTCACAATAAGTAGATCCCATATAAATTAAATTAATAAAAATTCAAGGATGGTGGGATTACATTAAGATCAAATAAATGAAGATTAAATTAAGATGAAATAAATCAGATATAATGAAAGGATAAGTTCTTCAAACTAATATTCTACATGTAAAAGAAAGAGGCAGTACATAAAACTTGATTTTAAAAACAAATTGGATAAGAATTTTGGACTCTCTACCAGGACATCCATAAAAAGAGAATGGTTGTAAGTAGCAGCATCAAGTTTACAGATGATCCTTACTACTGTAGTGCGTAAAATGTCTCCAAAGTGCTTCCTTGAAAGTGCGAATAGCGCTTAACCCCCTGATACTTTCGGGAAGGAGGTTCCACTCACGGCAGGCAATTACTGTGATTGATTTATCGTAGATGGCAGTTCTATGGGTAGGTAAAGCAAGGATGGAATTATTAGCAGATCTGGTGTTAAGAGTATGATAAGAGGATAGGTATTTGAAATATGAAGTAAGGTAAAATGGCTTTGAAGAATTAAGGATTTTATGGAGATGGCATAAGGTATGCACAGTGCGACGGATTTCTAGTCGGGGTCAAGATAGGTGGTTAGATGAAGGAGTTACGTGGTCATAGTACCGTAGGTTACAGACGTATCTCACACATGCATTTTTACCACGTTGTAATCTGCTCAATAACATGTTCCGAGTGTCTCTATAAATCGCGTCACAATAGTCGAAATGAGGGAAAACCAGAGCTTCTACCAGTATTTTTTGAGTTTTTTAGGAAAATAAGTATTTATACCCGCGCGGCATGTGCAATGCAGAGAATGTTTTCTGGGTGATGTTTGTAATATGCGTTTTCCGTGACATGTCATCATCGAAAGTAACACCTAGGACTTTTACTGATGACATGAATGGTATGTCAGTATTACACAACCTTATAGATGGAATCTCTGGTGGATTGACTTTCGCGAGTATTTTCGGGTATCCAAAAATGTTGGCCTGCGTTTTTGCAGAGTTTAACCTAAGAACACATCTCAAAGACCAAGAAGAAAACGATATTAAATCCTGATTGATTTTTCTAGGGCCAAAAATATTAGATTTGGAGATGTATGGAGGTACATTTGTACACCATCAGCATAAATATGGTATTTGCAGTGTATTAGGATTTGGGAGACGTCATTAATGTAAATAGAAAAAGGAAGGGGTCCTAACACCGACCCTTGGGGTACACAACACTGCACAGACCGCCAAATTGATTTTTTTCTATCTGTAACACACTGCCGACGGCCTTATAAGTAGGAATGCAACCAAAGAAGGGCGCTGTCCGAGAAATGGAGGGAATACATTTTCGAGAGCAAAATGTCAATGTCAACAGAGTCAAAACCTTTGCTCAAGTCTAGGAGTATTAAAACTGTCACTTCCTTGTTGTCCATAGCTTCTCGGATGTCCTCTGTGACCTTCAGTAGTGCCGTTGTAGTACTGTGTGCTTGACGAAAACCAGATTGTAGTGGATGAAGTATGTTGTAAGTCGTCATGTAGTCTGTTATTTGTCTATGAGCGATGAACTCTAGCGCGTTGGATAAAGCAGAAAGTATGCAGATGGCTCTGTAGTCAGATGGTTCAGAAGGGGATGCTACTTTTTATAGGACGTATAATGCCCACTTTCCATATTTCGGGAAATGTGCTCTCTACAAGGGAAGAGTTAAATTTGTTAATTAGTGCAGGTAATATCACATCCAGAATAATTTTTATCATCTCTATTCCTATACTGTCATTTCCTTTTGCCGCTGATGTTATCCGATTTGTAGCAAACCTGACTTGTGAGTGGGTTGTTGGACGGAAGTAGAAGTTTTCTCTATCTGTTCGCGTCTTTGCATAATTCCCGTCTAGAACTTCCTGTTTCAGGGCTGCATTTAATGTGCAGTTAGATGAAAAATAATCGTTCAGTTCTTCCAAGGGTATATTTTTTCGTCGTCGTCTCGTCCTTTGGTAATTCCAAAGCTCTTTATGGATTTCCACAATACAGCTGTTGAAGCATTTGTTTGAATTAAACTGTGGGCGTGTCGTAGTTTAGCGTTTCTAATCTGTTGGGTCGTAGCGTTTTTAGTCTCTTATAGTTCAGTAGATTGTCAGGAGTGCAATGTTTCTTAACTCGTTTATAAGCAGCATCGCGTTCAGCCATTAGTGCTCTAATCTCATCTGAGAGCCAGGGAGCTGGCTTTCGCGTAAATCGAGCCTTTTTTTCAGGGGCATGTCTATCGTACAGTTCAGTCATATGTTGATTGAAGAGAGTCACTTTGTCATTTATGTATTTAAGTTTAAATATGTCATGCCATGGCACTGCAATTGTGTCTTGTAAAAGTTTATTCTTATCAATTCTTCGTAGATCTCTATATGAAATTATTTTCGGTTTGAACTTGGGACATTTAATAGAATAGGCCATAAATATAGCATCATGTCGCGATATGCCTGGGGCACTAATTTGACCACGATGAGGAACTAATTCAGGTTGGTTAGTGGTAATGAGATCTATTAAAGTGTGTGATGTGTCTGTGTGATGTGTAGCGTTGAGACGGAGAAACGTTAAATCGCAAGCTTTTAAAGAAGTTAGTAGTTATCTGAGGATAGTAAAGTTCAAGAAGGTTTATGTTGAAGTCAACGGTTATAATTATATTTGAGTAATCAGGGACTTAATCTTGTATTTGAGTCTCTAGATCGCATAAAAAACCCGCTTTCGGTGGTTTATATGTACTACACCCAGAAGACATTTTACTTCACTCACAGTTATTTCCGGGAACATGAACTCAAGTTTTCGCTCGTACGGACCTGGAGACCTACAGATTATTTTAGGGCGTAAGCTGGTCGTAACATATGCGGCAGTTCCCCCGGAGGGATTACTTAATCTGTCGGATCTGAGAAATATATAACCCGCCAGCTGCAGTCTTTCTATTGCGTGGTGTGGTTTTAACCAAGATTCAGTGATTAATATTGCGTGGAAACTGGGAGGCGTAAATAGGGCTTTTATTTCATCCATTCGCGCCTCCGCAAGGAAGCTTTGAGCGTTTATATTGCAGAAATTTAGAGCATTACTGTACGGAGAAAGCTGGTGGTTAATGATGTCCCTTGTCGACTGGGATTGGCAAGAAAGCTCAGATGACAATAGATGTGTGTTGCCTGCAAAGCTGGTTCCAGCGACAGTGGGGGAGGGTGGAGTAAATGAAAGGTTTTGAGGACTGTTTGCAAGGAATAGGGGAGCCTGCTCGTTTGTCTCAAGTTCATCAGGGGGACTGTAACTTACGTTGTTCTCAGTTACGTTGGAGAAGATTATGACAATAATGGGAATGGAAATAACAATTTACAGCGATCAATACGATAATGGCAATGTGTCAATAATGGAAGTGGAAATAAACACGACAAAAATAAGGCACTGAACGAAGTCTGCTGCTACTAACACCAATCTACCACTACGGCAAGCAAAAGTAAACTATATTACTAATTACGTTCTAATAGAGAGTTAAAGTTAAAAATTACGATATACTACAAGGATAACTCTAAAATTAAACTACAATAGAAAGTTACAAAATGTTGTTACCATTTCTCCCGCATATCATTTTGGTTCATTTAACTGTTCCATAGTGCACACTTTATACTTATTTGATCCTATTTTTATATTAATTAGTCCATCAATGGTCCATACCTGGCACAGAATAACGCGAAACACAAACAGACAGTTCTTGAATTAAAATAGAACAGAGTGTTTTAGGCAAGTAGAAATAACAAGTTAGGAGTATGGCCCCCAGTAACTTAGAAGTAGTCGTAGAAAACCAGTTTGAAAGATGAGCATGATGTGACACTAATTTCTACAGCGATAGCCAGTCCAAAACATAAAAGGGGAAGGCTAAAAAAGTTACCTCGGTAACGGTGTGAGACACCTCCACGGTTCTGCTAGCTCAGTCTTGTGTGAGACTCTTCCACGAATCCGCTAGCTCAGTCTTGTGTGAGGATCCTCCACGGTTCCGCTAGCTCAGTCTTGTGTGAGGCTCTTCCACTGTTCCGCTATCTGAGTCTTGTGTGAGGTTCCTCCACGATTCCGCTAACTCAGTCTTGTGTGAGGCTCCTCCACGGTTCCGCTGGCTGGCTCTTGTGTGAGGCTCCTCCACGATTCCTCTAGCTGGCTCTTGTGTGAGGCTCCTCCACTATTCCGCTAGCTGAGTCTTGTGTGAGGCTCCTCCACTGTTCCGCTAGCTGACTCTTGTGTGAGGCTCCTCCACTGTTCCGCTAGCTGAGTCCTTTGTGAGGCCCCTCCACTGTTCCGCTAGCTGGCTCTTGTGTGAGGCTCCTCCACGATTCCTCTAGCTGGCTCTTGTGTGAGGCTCCTCCACTATTCCGCTAGCTGAGTCTTGTGTGAGGCTCCTCCACTGTTCCGCTAGCTGACTCTTGTGTGAGGCTCCTCCACGGTTCCGCTAGCTTGCTCTTGTGTGAGGCTCCTCCACGATTCCGCTAGCTGAGTCTTGTGTGAGGCTCCTCCACTATTCCGCTAGCTGAGTCTTGTGTGAGGCTCCTCCACTGTTCCGCTAGCTGAGTCTTGTGTGAGGCCCCTCCACTGTTCCGCTAGCTTGCTCTTGTGTAAGGCTCCTCCACGGTTCCGCTAGCTGAGTCTTGTGTGAGTCTCTTCCACGGTTTTTTGAGGTGATCGAGTCCTATGGAGTCCACTCTTTCTTTTGCCGATACCTTTAATTGTCATATCTCCTCCATTTTCCCTCTGCTTAGTGTTAATAGAGGATGGTTGTCCAGTTGTACTTCCTCGTAGATCAATAATCACCACCACGGTCTCACGATTACCTAAATCTCAACAAGCTGCGAGTAAATGAACGAGTGCTGGGGCTCCAAGGTTACCAAGCTTTTGTTGCGATGTATCTCGATTACTACAATGTAACGATTGCAATTTTAATTTCAGAAGTGAATTACGAGTAAAAATTACAAATAAAGTAATTTTTACATGTAATTCAATAACTTGCCAATTTTGGAAGCGAGCTCTTCATAAATGTAGTGTTCGTGCTCCTTACAAAGTATGGATTGTGACCAGGACGGTACAGCGCGCAGGTAAAACAAAAGAGAAAATAGAATGCAATGAAGACATGTCCACAGAAAATGAGGGATTCACTGTGCGTCAGAAGAGACCAGGACTTTACCAAGAGATATCGGACAGGGAGAGGGGAAACATTGTCTTACCCAGCTCGTGATTCCACGGTCGCCACTCTGACCTAACACCCCTTCTCTGGCTACAAAACGAAGCTCATCATTTTTAAATGTAGTATACAAACAACCAGACTGAACAGAATCACCCTGAGCGCGGTCGTAAGAAAGGGCTTAAAGGGGTGCCTAACTCTATGTAACCACCAAGTTATCTGATTAGTGATGCGACATGTTGAACTGATAGGGGACAGCTGTAGAAAAGATCGTCCGTCTCTGAATCACATAATCCTAAGTAGGAGAAAGAAGAGGTAACCTCTCCTTGACTCTACGCTTGGTGACCACGAAACTCGTAGCTGAGTCTAACACACTATCTAGTTATTTTGTGAGCCTCCTAACTTTCGTATTCACTGTTCGATCTTCCTTGGTCAACTCCTAATCTTTTCCGACTCTGACGCTATTAGGTTTGTGTCTTCCCTTCCTTTTATCGATAGCTTCATTGTCCTCTGATTGGTGTTAACAGAGGAAGGTTGTCATCAGTTCTGTAACAATCTGTTCCCGATCTCCTGGTGCTCTGCCATGAGCATAACTCTCTCTTCCTATCGTTCAATTACTTGACTGATACTGGCAATCTTGTGCTCTCAGCCCACACACTGCCTGTGATTGATCAACGAAATATCTTCCCTCCATCTTCCTTGCTCATGGATTGGTGTTCGCTAGAGGATCTCTTTCCAAATGCCCAATACAAAGTGCACTAGGAAAGTTTTGCAATGTGAGTGAACGGTTTAGACTTTTTCAAAATAATTTCCACCCCACTCAATTTACTTCAACATACGTCGAAACCAGTCACTGAACCAACTCGGCCACTTTTCTTTGATTACATTTTCACACTCTTGATCCCATGCTGCCAGAAGCTCCTCGTCGGATGCAAAACGCCGCCCTTTCAGCTTCATCTTCACTTCTGGGAAGAGTGCGAAGTCACAAGGGCAAGATCAGGACTGTATGGAGGGCGATCAAGCACAGTCAACCCTGATCTGGCAAGAAAATCCCTCTTGCTGCAACATTTTCCTCACAGCTTCAATGTTTTCCCCAGTCACTGATTCAGACGGTCGTCCAGAATGAGGATCGTCTTCAACCCCAAAATTTTCCCTCTGGAACTCCTTATACCAGCGGAAAATTGTATGTGCTGGAGCATTGTCGTGATGCAAGACCCAAGTGTTGAGCCGTGACCTTGGACAGAGCTGCTTCAGAGCCTGGGTGACCTGAGGCAGACAAGTCTCACTGTACCACTTCGCAGTTACTGCCCTTTGTGTTTCTAGCAAAACCCGAGTCAGGATGACCCCTTTAGTGAAGAATACTGCAATCATCCTTTTCTTCACTGACGTTGACTTTCGCTCAGTCACAGGAGTACCCTCATCTTCAAACAGGCACACCTTGTTCTGGGATTTTGTTGGGACATCGTAATAATAGAGTCAAGTTTCGTCACCTGTAACGATGCTATTGGCGTTACGCGAAGTCTCATTTTCAGACTGTTTTAGCATTTTTCGGTACCATTTCACTCGATGTGCCCTTTGCTCTGAAAGTGAATGGGGCATCCTTAGGGAACAAACCTTTCTAACATGGAGATGGTCGTGTAGAATTGAATGAATAGCTGGTGCAGGGATGTGGAAGGTCTCTTCTACCTGCCGATATGTCATCCGCCCCTCTTGCTGCAACATTTTCCTCAGAGCTTCAATGTTTTCCTCAGTCACTGATTCAAAGGGTCGCCCAGAATGAGGATCGTCTTGAACCCTAAAATTTCCCCTCTGGAATTCCTTATACCAGCGGAAAATTGTTGTCCGATGTGGACAACAATTCCCCAGCACGGAGTCATTTCCTCTAGGCACTGGTCAACAGTTAATCCACGAGCAAAATTGTAGCGGATATTTGCGCGATATTCACCCTTAGACCACACTGACATCTTAACATGCTATCAATCCCACTGCTTGGTAACAAATGGTGTGAAGGTCGCGCCTTGCTGTCTTCTAGACCGGTTTTCACCCCTCCTTTCATCCCACACCATAAATGCGGTGTCCAGCCAACTGGTTCTGCGTATTGCAAAACTTTCCTAGTGCCCACTATTAAGTTCATGATCCGAGTGAGTGTTTCTATTATTCGTATCAGAAGTGCTTACAATCGAGTAATCTATATAAATAAAATCGTAACGACCGTGTGTCTGTACATTGATTATTTTGGCGAAATTTCCGTACAGTTATCCGTTTCAGGTGTAATAATGACCATCTGCATAATTTTTAGCTTTGGTGTCTGTTTGTCTGTTTGTTTGTCTGTTTGTCTGTTTGTCTGTCCTTCTATAACTTGAAAACTACTGGATGTATTTCCACCAAACTTCATATTTAGTTTCCACCTGTCCTTGGGTAGGTTTTAGCGCAAATATCGTTTCTAAATCTCTGAATTGAGTGGGGAGTTTTACGAAACCGAAACCGTGATTTTGCCCTCCCTCAAAGTATACACAAATGAACTTAATGGAAATCTACCTGCCTTAATGAAAATTAATGTCTAAACCTTTTTTTCTCATGTGCATCATTTCGATAACAGGATTTAATAAGGGTGATATCATTAACGGACGGTTTTTCTGTACAAATCCCAGCGGACTTAACGCAAGAGCGGGTGCGTGTAAAGCGTATTTCTTACAACTTGAAAACTACTGAAGATATTTGAACCAAACTTTATATATAGCATCCATCTATCCAAGGGTAGGTTTCCTTGATGTCTGTTAGTTAGTTAGTTAGTTAGTTAGTTAGTTAGTTAGTTAGTTAGTTAGTTAGTTAGTTAGTTAGTTAGTTAGTTAGTTAGTTAGTTAGTTAGTTAGTTAGTTAGTTAGTTAGTTAGTCTGTTTGTCTGTTTGTCTTTCTATAACTTGTAAACTACTGGATATTTTTCCACCAAACTTCATATTTAGAATCCACTTGTCCTTGGGTAGGTTTTAAGGCAAATATTGTTTCTAAATCCCTGAACTAATTGGGGATTTATACGAAACCGGAACCGTGATTTTGCATTCCCTCAAAATATACACAACCAAACTTAATGGAAATCTACCTGCCTTAATGGAAATTAATTTCTAAACCTTTTTTCTTCTCATGTGCATCATTTCGATACCAGGAATAATAACGGAGATATCATTAACGGACCGTTTTTCGGTACAAGTCCCACCGGACTTGACGCAAGAGCGGGCGCGCGTAAAGCGTATTTCTTACAACTTGAAAACTGCTGAGATATTTGAACCAAACTTTATATTTAGCATCCACCCCTCCAAGGGTAGGTTTTAAGGTTTATACCATTTCAAATTCCCGGAATGGACTGGGATTTTATAGGGGACCGAAATGGTGATTTTTACTCTCCCACAATATATAAAGTACAAGACCAACCTGACTGGAAATCGATCAAACTGTTTGGAAATCCAATTCTAATTTCTTTTTGCCATGTGCATTTTTCAACGGGAGGATTAATAAGGGAGATAACATGAAAGGTCGGTTTTCAGGCTAAGTCTAGCGGACATAGCCCAAAAGGTGTTATACGTGGAGCAGATTCCTTATCTATCTAGATAAATCATATCGTAACGACCGTGTGTCTGTGCATTTACTATTTTGGCGAAATTTGCGTACAGCTCTCCGTTTAAGGGGTAATAATGACCACCTGCATATTTTTTAGCTATAGTTTCCTGGAAGTCCTAAATTTTACCCCGCCCCCCCCCCCCCGCCCAAAATCAAGATTGCCTCACAATCTGCCACACGAGCTGAAAAATTGAAATTAAGCAAATTTATACGTTTTAGCCAGTAACCTACGGAAAAACATCCACGATCTTTAAATATTTCACTTTTTATGCCGAATAATAACGAAATATAGGCAATTTAATGACGGTGCAGACCTTCGTTTCGAGGTATTTCGCGACTAAACGGTAAGTCCTATCACAAAACGGATGGCACGATCTCCGTTCAATTTCGAGTCATCTACAACTTTGGTCCTGTGATATTTTGTCGTCTCTCTCTCTCTCTCTCCCTTATAGGGTAGATTTGGCTGTATATTTCGATGGTTCGTAAATTTTGTGCTTTTTACACGTGTATTGGTTAGTTTGACACACTTATAGGAAAGGTAGAGTCATCGAATTTGGCATGCACATTGACACGACCAATGGCTATATGCGAACCCAATTTCATGATTCTAGCTTCCACATAAGTATGTGAAAAATAATGTAAAATGATGAAAATGTTCCCAAATTTCACCCCATTCAAATATCGCAGCTCAATCGAACCCATAAATATGTGAGATACGAGAAAATGTTTTAACACCAAACATGTAGAGCGATAAAAGCGACGTCCGAGGGTGCAAACCGTTTGTTGGTATGATGTACCGTTTAGGAGCAGTAAATATCGAAATGAAGTTTTGCACTTTCAAACGTGCCCATGCTGTCATCTATATAAATATAATCGCAACGACCGTCTGTCTATACATTGGCTATTTCGGCGGAATTTCCGTACTGTTATCCGTTTCAGTTGTAGTAATGACCATCTGCATATTTCTTAACTTTGGTGTCTGTTTGTCGGTTTGATTTATGAGTTTTTATAACTTGAAAACTACTGAATATATTTCTACCAAACTTGATATTTAGAATCCACCTGTCCTTGTATAGGTTTTAGGGCCAATATTATTTCTGAATACATAAATTTACTGGGGGTTTATCCGAAACCGGAACCATGATTTTGCACTTCCTCAAAATACTCACATCCGAAATTAATCGAAATCTACAATCCTTAATGGAAATCCATTTCTAAAACTTTTGTTCTCGTGTGAATTTTTCGACAAGATTAATAAGTGAGATATCATGAACGGTTGAATTTGCAGGTTAAGTCCAGCGGACGTAGCCAAAATGTGTTGTACGTGGAGCAGATTCCTTATCTATCTATATAAATAAAATCGTAGCGACTGTGTGTGCCTGTACATTGACTATTTTGGTGAAATTTTCGTACAGATACCCATTTGAGGGGTTATAATGATCGTCTGCATATTCTTTGGTTTAATTTCCTGAAAGTCATAATTTTTACCCCCTTACCCAAAATCCAGATTGCAGCATAATCTGCCAGACAAGGAAGAAAATTGAAATTTGGCAAAATTATACGTTTCAGTCTGGAACGAACGAAAAACTTCACAGATCTTTATTTTTTCATTTTTTATCCCCGAAGAATATCGAAATATGGAAGCAATTTTAATGATGGTGCAGACCGTTTCGAGGTATTTCGTGGGATAAACGGGAAGTCCTATCACATAACGGATGGCACAATCTTCGTTGAATTAGGAGTGATCTTCAACCTTAGTCTTATGACTTTTATCGTATCTGTATCGCTTATACGTTAGATCCGTCTCTATTTCTCGATTTTAAGTAAATTTGGATTCTTTACCTATATAATTCATACTTTCAATCACTTACAGGAAAGATAGTATGATCAATCTCTACACGAACATTGGTCCACCCAGTACCCATATGTGAGCCAAATGCTATGTCACATAATTATCGAAAAGTAATGCAATCTTGCCGTACACAAATTTCAACCTATTCAACGTTTCTGACTCAATCTGACCCATGAATAGATGAGATGCGAGAAAATATCATGGGACCAGCCATTTAGATCACTCAATACTGCGCCTTACGGTACAATCCTTTGTCAATATGACGTACCGTTTAGCAGCAGTTAATCTGTAAATCAAGGTCTGCAATATTGTAAACATGCATATACTTTCGTATGTCCATCTATATATATCCATTGATGTCGATTTGTAGCGATCGAGAAAAGGTGTGTCTGCTATTGTAATCAGTACTCCCTACACCGACTTTGACTGCTGGCAGTAGGAATGGGGTCCTTCTCCAACTCCTGTGTATCTGGCATTAGTAAGGAGGGCCTACCATTTTAATGAATAATTCGCTTCTCGATTTGTCTTGCAGAAGGCAAGGGATCATGCAGTTTTGTTCGAAAGTCCCCTACCCTATTGTGTTTGACTCTAGGCCAGGGTGCCCGCCATTATAAACAAATGTTCCAATCTAAAATTTGACTAGCATTAGGCATAGTGCCCGCTATTTTCATGGAAACTCACTAATTCTGTGTGACTGGCAGTAAGCTGGCTGGCAGCAGTAAAAAGGGCCTGTCATTATAATGATAACTGCACAACTCAATTTTGACTGGTGGTAGGGAAGTTGCCTGCTATTATAATAAAACCTCCTCAACTGTAATCTGTCTGAAAGTAGGAAATGGGTCTGCCATTGTAACTAAAACTCCCCAAATCGATTGTGGCCGCGCAGTAAGCAATGGGGCCTGCAATTATAATGTAAACTTGCCAACTCGATTGTGAATGTCAGTAGGCAAGTGAGCCTGGCGTTATCATCACAACTCCGCAACCCTCACTTTACATTGGAAACAACGTATGGGGACCTCCCCATGCTATTTCTGGGATAAGGCTAAAGGACCTGCAATTTTACAACAATCTCATTTACTGCACGCACAGTCTTTACGTCGAGATCCATATACAATGTAGAATACCGTAGCGAAGCACGGGTACATTTGCTAGTATAACTAATATAACACGAAAATAAACAATGTGGACCATTACGGGATTTAGAAGTAGTTAATTATATTCTAAGTGGTTAAAACAAGCAATTGTCGTACCTGCTCAATGTCCGCTGTGCTATGAATATCTTGTTATTGTTTTCATTGTGATGTATGATGATATGAGTAGCTCGTGCGGTAAAATGTACCTGAGTTGCAGTTTCTTCAACGTTTGTTACATGAATATATCTGGATATACTTGGTAGTTCTCATTCCTCTCACGATAAAAACAGATCTACACATTTTCTCATTACAGATACAGTAATGTGAGCTACTTTAAGAAGTACAATCACACCCGCGGTGTACAACTGTTTATTACCAACGCCTTTCTTACGACCAATCTGAGGTTATTTTCTAAAACACCTGTTTGTTCTTGTAACTGCTAAACGCGTAGAGTAAACATTCTTTCAATGTCAAATTACGACGAATAAAATGCAGTTTTATTGTCTATGAACACTTGTGTTGCCCGTTAGGCACGCGTATTAAATCGCCTAACACTTGGATGTAACTCATTGGTCGTCCGAGAGAGGGAGAAATATCCTGAATTTACACAAGTCACCTGTCTTCACAGAATTGAGACTCACCCTTACAGTAAGAACTCTATTTAACAAGGGCTGCATAGCCGAGGTTGCCAACACGTCCTTGATTCTCCTGGGAGGGTGTGAGTTCGAGAAACGTGATGAAATAAATTTCATTTTCTGGAGCAGCACATGACCCAGAGGTTCACTCAGCCTGCTACAGAAATGAGTATCAGGTTAATTGATGGGCCCAAAGTGATTTCGTTCTTCCTCGTAGCTGTACTAGGGAATGCACCATGCGTTTTGTTCACTTGTAGCCAAATTTCTCTCACTGGTGATGGAGGACATTTATACTCGTATCTCAGCGAACAGGAAACATCTAAAAGCAATTGGATTCTCATTCAAAGAGAACTGAGGCGTTGTAATTGGCATTGTTCATTTCATAGCGCGACGATGTTTACCTTTCCATGGAACTTCCGGTAAGTTGTACGTTCCTAGTAACGGCTAGACTTGATAACGATACTGAGAGTTCCACGTTCTACTGCTAACGAACTGAGTTCTCTCACCTCTGGAATCTTTTCTGTGGTACACAGCAATGTTCTACTGCTAGTAGTTAGCAGTACGAACTGAGTTCTCTCATGTCTGGAGTCAGTTCTTGTGGTACACAGCAAAGTTCTACTGCTAGTAGTTATCAGAACGAACTGAGTTCTCTCAACTCTGGAGTCAGTTCTTGTGGTACACAGCAAAGTTGTACTGCTAGTAGTTATCAGAACGAATTGAGTTCTCTCATCTCTGGAGTCAGTTCCTGTGGTACACAGCAAAGTTCTACTGCAAGTAGTTATCAGAACGAACTGAGTTCTCTCATCTCTGGAGTCAGTTCCTGTGGTACACAGCAAAGTTCTACTGCTAGTAGTTATCAGAACGAACTGAGTTCTCTAATCTCTGGAGCCTGTTTCTGTTGTGTACAGCAAAGTTCTACTGCTAGTAGTTATCAGAACGAACTGAGTTCTCTCATCTCTGGAGTCAGTTCCTGTGGTACACAACAAAGTTCTACTGCTAGTAGTTATCAGAAAGAACTGAGTTCTCTCATCTCTGGAGTCAGTTCCTGTGGTGAACAGCAACTTTCTCCTGGCGTAAGTCAAGCTGAGCGATTGGCACTGACTGAGTTGGTCATCTGGAAAAGGGGACACATCCAAAATATTGCATTTAACAGGAGAGATACAAAATGGAATTAACCAACGAAATTTTTTAATTTGCATATAACTAGTAAAAGGCCATTTATTCCTATAATCCGGATTTCAGATCCCATCCTTGAAGGTAAGAAAAATCAAATTTTGTTTTCTGGATGCGTACAGTTTTCCAAGTGAACTGACTCTTCTTAGAAAATATAAACGAAATTTCCATCCCTGTCCTTTAGTTTTGATTTTAATTTGAGTTTCCGTCACAATGTCGCTTTTCAATCAACCTATAACATTTAAAAATCAGAGAATTATGAAGTGATCCTAAACAACGGACATACAGTATTATAGTTTTAACAAAAAAATCAGCAAACATATTCATTCCGTCTTATAGGACATTACATTTTTCAATACGGTTCATGTTCTCTCATCGAGAACTGACCGTGTAACCATTGTAATGAACATATTGTAGTCCCTGACCGTAGGTTAAGAATATGAAACAAGAACTGCAAGTAGCTTCTCTTTAAGGGGATCAGAATTCTTCTTCATGCAGAGCTTCCTGCTCAGGCATTGGCCAGTTGTTGACAGTGTCATGGTAGACTTAGTACACCGTATACTGAGAGAACGAATGGAGAAGAACGTAAAATAATTGAAGTATTATAAGAAAATTAAGTTTCACACTTGACAACTGTTTTGACAACACAAAGTATGTCGTACTTTTCATAAGAATGCAAGTGTATTTTGCACAACTACATCTTCTGACAGGGCACACTTACATTCAGTGAATCCATCTAGGCCCTATATCAGGAAGTGTATTTTCAGCTTCCGCAGTGGACTTCAACTTCGAAGACTGTGTCAATCAGCGGTAAAGAACTAACAGATCCTTGTACTTTTGCTTGGAAATCGGAAGTGCAGTGATGAAAAAATATTCGGCTGTAGCTTATTCGATACAAACAGGTTTGTGTCATCATTCAGTGTGCATTCTGATTTCAGTCGAACTGAAGGATTCACCTGATGAAAAGAAATTTCATTTTTGATCTCTTGTTCTTCTTAATCCTTGGCTAGCTTCAATTTCATTTGTAGAGTTCCACACTTGTGACATGTTTGAAAGATATTCCCTAGAATATAGAGTGCGACCGACACGGAGTACATAGTGAGATTCATACGAACGAACCTCAGCCACACATCGCATCACCAGGTGACTTTAACATAGAAAACATTTCTCAGCTGACAATGTAGGGTCCCCATACTGCGAAAACCATAAAAGTGGGGAATTTCCTCAATTGTGCCGAGAGTTGAGGGGCTAACGTGTTATGTTGTGAGCACTGGAGAGCTCTATCAAACTAAAAAAGCAAATTTCGAAAATCACTTCGAGCCTAAAACCACTTGGTCATTACTCGTTTTCTTATTCAAATCCTGGCTGAAATATTCTTTCTGTAATGCGTTCCTTGGCTAAGCACTCTCAGGGATCTTAGATTTTTTTTAAAAATGGATCACGCCCAACGCAGGTTTTTCTATACCGGGACACCGATCCTGTACTACGCACTAACCAACGGGTGGAGGTTGGCTGTTCAGGTGGACAACGCCACCGCTGATGACCTGGTCAACTTGCTGCCCGGTTTCCAGTTTCAGAACCCCACCAGGCTACCCGCGGTCAGTCGCGGCGCTCGCGGGGCCCGTGGGGCGCCATCCGGTGGGACAAACTAGTGACGACGTCTGGGAATTGCCTGCCGCCCAGCACGCCGTACATCAGCCATCACCAGTTCTGTCATGGACTTGTGGAGTGATTCTGTGTATTGTTTTTTTCATTACAGCCTATGCAGCCTTGATCTTATTATTTTGTTAATGGTATTCTCATGCATAATTTGTTTGTACTAGGTCTTCGGACCGCCCTCCTGTATTCTTTCATGTTAATAAAGCACTTGAGGGTTCCAGCTTGACGCCACAATCGACGTGCCGACTAAGCGAGTTTGGGGAGTACCCTCTGGTCGGACGCCCGATTGTAGGTCTCCAGCGGAGCCTCTCGCCACCGTCGCCCGGACGCGCGCGGCTGCACCGAATGCTGCCCGGCCGTGGGAATGTGACGCCCCATCGCCCCGAACCGACAGCCGACTGACGTCCCTCCCGGGGAGAACCTCCTTATATAGAATTGAGGCTCGCGTGTACTGAGGACAGCACTTCCCGGGAGGGAGCGTCAGCAGGATTATCGGCCGACGCGATGGGTCGCCACGAGAGGCGAACGCCTCTCTGTGCTGCTTTATTGAGAACTTGTACATACAAATCAAGAAGAAATACATTAGAATGGAGGGCAGGTCCGCGGCCCGACTACAAAGTGTATCGGGCCACGGAACTGTCCGTATACACAAGAACAAGTGGGCAAAGTCCTGTACGAAGTGATGCACTGCCACGACCGCGGCCACATTGATCCGATGAGGCTGGTGGAATGCCTGTGCTCAGGCCTGGTTCACTGCAGGGCAGACTGCTGCAACGCTTTGTGGGGTGGCGTCGCTGTAGAGAGCCACCGGACATCTGGCGGGACGTCGACAGGAACTGAGGGGTGAAGAGTCCTCGTACCCAGAAGAACTCGCCTGAAAGGATGTGTTTAGCAGGGAATACCGGCCACCCCATGACCCAGCAGAGCCAAGAAAAGTAGTCGGCAGCCTGTTGGAGTAGATGTGGGGACAGGTCGGGCAGCTCGCGCACAAGGGAGAGGGTGCGCAGCTGGGTGACATGATGCATGGTCACCTCTTGGCTGGGGATGTCAATGGTGACGCCAGGATACGTCAGTATGGGAGTCCGGTGCAGCACCGACTTGGAATAGTTGAGGGTGATGCCCAGAATCTGGGTAAAATAGACATCGATCCCGCGCATGAGAGCGTCCGTGAGATCGGGGCTATGGATGAGCCAGTCGTCGAGAAAAGGGATCATCTGAACACCGAACTCAAGGGACAGAAGTTGCTGCACTGCAACGGCCCAGCGTTGCATGACGGATGGGGCCAGGCTATGTCCCATCGGCTGGCGGGTCCAGCGATACCGAACCCCGCGGTAGACTATACCGTAGCGGTGTCGGGTGTCGTGGGAGATCGGCATCCATGTGGGGCCATATGGACGAAGGCTTAAGTGAAACTCTGCATAGACTCATATTAGCGCTCGTAGTGGTGCGTAAGTGACACAATGCATTGGCTCACACTAGCGCTCGTAGTGGTTGACAAAGGCAAACTGCTAAACTAATCGACCGGGTAGCGATGATTAAACAAATGGTTGCAGTTTTGGGAATCAATATAGAATATATTCTCATAGTTTATTATATTTTATTTACTTAAGATTCGTAGCTCATATCCCTAGGATATTTTCAGCATTGAGTTGCTTGTCAGAGGTCTAGAACTGTGGATTTTCCCCCCTTTTCTTCTTGCGTTATGCCAGATGTGGAAGCATCTTTGTTCATTACTGCCGATGTGTTTATAAAACATCCTCCGCACACTTTTACTCATACTACATCTGTCTTAAGATATGAAACATATGACACAATTCTAAATGTCCCCTCATCAGGATCACCTGTTCTGTATCAACATGTGGTGTTCTCCCATGCGCACTTTTACTCATACTACATCTGTCTTAAGATATGAAACATATGACACAATTCTGAATGTCCCCTCATCAGGATCTCCTGTTCTGTATCAACATGTGGTGTTCTCTCCTGCGCACTTTTACTCATACTACATCTGTGTTAAGATATGAAACATATGACACAACTCTAAATGTCCCCTCATCAGGATCTCCTGTTCAGTATCAATATGTGGTGTTCTCCCCTGCGCACTTTTACTCATACTACATCTGTCTTAAGATATGAAACATATGACACAATTCTAAATGTCCCCTCATCAGGATCTCCTGTTCTGTATCAATATGTGGTGTTCTCCCCTGCGCACTTTTACTTATACTACATCTGTCTTAAGATATGAAACATATGACACAACTCTAAATGTCCCCTCATCAGGATCTCCTGTTCAGTATCAACATGTGGTGTTCTCCCCTGCGCACTTTTACTCATACTACATCTGTCTTAAGATATGAAACATATGACACAATTCTAAATGTCCCCTCATCAGGATCTCCTGTTCTGTATCAATATGTGGTGTTCTCCCCTGCGCACATTTACTCATACTACATCTGTCTTAAGATATGAAATACATGACACAATTGTAAATGTCCCCTCATCAGGATCACCTGTTCTGTATCAATATGTGGTGTTCTCCCCTGCGCACTTTTACTTATACTACATCTGTCTTAAGATATGAAACATATGACACAACTCTAAATGTCCCCTCATCAGGATCTCCTGTTCAGTATCAACATGTGGTGTTCTCCCCTGCGCACTTTTACTCATACTACATCTGTCTTAAGATATGAAACATATGACACAATTCTAAATGTCCCCTCATCAGGATCTCCTGTTCTGTATCAATATGTGGTGTTCTCCCCTGCGCACATTTACTCATACTACATCTGTCTTAAGGTATGAAATACATGACACAATTGTAAATGTCCCCTCATCAGGATCACCTGTTCTGTATCAATATGTGGTGTTCTCCCCTGCGCACTTTTACTTATACTACATCTGTCTTAAGATATGAAACACATGACACAATTCTAAATATCTCCGTATCAGTATCAACATGTGGTGTTCTCTTACCTCTGCTGCCAAGAGACCAATATTCTTTCAATAATCTTTCTCGTACGTCTTCACGAAGTCTCTCTACACTTTGATCGATAGTCGCTAAGTGGTTCCATTACTCTGGCTCTAAAGTGGTATAAGATTTTCCCTTTCCGCTGTTTTCAACCTGCGAACAGCATTCTTCTCGCGAAAAACCTGATGGAAAATATTAACATTTTCTCCACTTGAGCTTTCAAGGGCAGAGAATACGGATCGTTTCCCTGTTGTCATTCACTTCTTCACTTTCATCTCTGGCCATTGGCTGCAACACTCAAATGACCATTGTTGTACTCCTGAGCACGTAAGCCCGTACACCAAGGGTGCAACCTTACTCTTTCTCCCCTGTAATGTAAAGATAGTGATTTATAGTTACTTTTCTAACTGTTGGGTTTCTATTCAGTGTCGCTCACCATACAGTTTAGGGACCCCACTTTCCGATACGACGTCTGCCACGTTGGCACTATACAGTCAGGATTTATCTCGTGAATTGCCTGAATTACGTATCGCCACTGCAGTCACTAGTCTTACATTTGCGGGTATAATTGTAAATCTGTTTGGCTAATGCCAGGTGGCATTTGATAACGTAGCTTGTGTGAACGCAGCATTTTATTAATTTGGTTTTATTTCGTCCAATACTTACGTACAGAAATCAGTTAGGATGTCTAACGAGCACGAAATGTCATCAAGGACTCCCACGAAATGAAAGCAACGTTACCTCGTTCACAGAACACTTCAGACCGTGCTACGGGGTATTGAAAAAGGAAGGCGATGAGTTGTCACTCTTAGTGATATGGACCTTATGGCAAGAGTTTTACAATTAATTAGGGCAAGTGTTAATTTTATCTTTATTCCTGTGATAAGTTTCTGACAATGAGAATCAGTTGAACTGGAAAAATTCTTCGTTATGAACCTATCCTAACCAAACCTAAGCTAAACATCTCTTGTCTCGAATTTTAATGCGGTTTGCAGACCTAGCCTTTGTGTATTCTTATTGATTTACGGGATATGTGTATGCAATATATCTGCTCATGTGTATATTACAGCGTGGTATCATATATATTTCTATTCTGTTTACTGGGTAACATCTGCCGCCTGGGCGACTGTCCTAAATGCTTCCAGTAATGCTGGGTGGTTTGCACACCATTTCTAGAGGTAAATCCTCCACTGACTAGTAAATTAATAGTTTCCGACTGCAACTGAAGAGCATCAGTAGTATAATAGGGGGGTTCTGCCGCCTCCTCCTCCTCCCGCGGGAAATTTGAATTTTGGCGGGAAATTTGAATTCTGGCGGGAAATTTGAATTTTTGGCGGGAGATTTGAATTTTAGCGCGAGATTTGAATTTGTAAACAAAGCCACGTGCTTTTTGACAGCTGTCATCGACAACAACGCATCGCTAACCTCACTGCTGCCATCTTGACGGGCCTAAACCTCAGTGGTACCAACTTAACCTAACTAGCGCGAGATAAACAAATCCACGTGCTTTTTGACAGCCACGTGCTTTTTGACAGATTTGTAAACAAAGCCACGTGCTTTTTGCCAGCTGTCATCGACAACAACGCATCGCTAACCTCAGTACTGCCATCTTGACGGGCCTAAACCTCAGTGGTACCAACTTAACCTAACTAGCGTGAGGTAAACAAAGCCACGTGTTTTTTGACAGCCACGTGCTTTTTGACAGACAACAACGCATCGCTAACCTCAGTACTGCCATCTTGACGGGCCTAAACCTCAGTGGTACCAACTTAACCTAATTGACGCGTGGTAAACAAAGCCACGTGCTTTTTGACAGCCACGTGCTTTTTTGACAGCTGTCATCCGCCATCTTTAAACCACAGAGCGCTGTGCTGCCCTCTTTAGATGTAAAATTCGTCACCTGTCATCGGCAGTGCTGCCATCTTGGCGGGCCTAAACCTTAGTGCTACCAACTTAACCTCACTAGCTCGAGATAAACAAATCCACGTGCTTTTTGACAGCCACGTGCTTCTTTTATAGCTGTCATCCGCCATCTTTAATCCATAGAGCACAGTGCTGCCCTCTTTAGCTACTTACCTTTGAAATGTGCTGGCGGATAATTTGAAAAATGCTTTTCGACAAGCAGCCATCTTTAATCCAGAGAGAACAGTGCTGCCCTCTATGTGGTGGCGGCAAATTCCACGTGCCCTTGTTTAGAAACAAACCCACGTGCTTTTTTGACAGCTGTCATCTGCCATCTTTAATCTATAGAGCACAGTGCTGCCCTCTATGTGGTGGCGGCAAATTCCACGTGCTCTTGTTTGGAAACAAAGCCATGTGCTTTTTTGACAGCTGTCATCCGCCATCTTTAATCAACAGAGCACCGTGCTGCTATCATGCGGGCAATTTCATCACCTGTCATCCGCCATCTTTAATCCACAGAACACCGTGCTGCCCTCTTTATGGATACCACCTTAAGCACGTAGTAGCGGGCAATTTGAAAAGTTCTGTTAGCTATCATCCACCATCTTTAATCAAGAGAGCACGGTGCTGCCATCTTTAGCTAGATACCTTTGAAATGTTTTGGCGGCAAATTGAAAAATTCCACGTGCTCTTGTTTGGAAACATACTCACGTGCTTTTTTGACAGCTACCATCCGCCATCTTTAATCAACAGAGCATAGTGCTGCCCTCTTTAGTTTGAAATGTGGTGGCGGCAAATTCCCCGTGCTCTTGTTTGGTAAACATAGCTACGTGCATTTTGACAGCTGTCATCCGCCATCTTTAATCCAGAGAGCACCGTGCTGCCCTCTTTATCGCAGTAGATGTAAATTCGTCACCTGTCATACGCAGTGCTGCTATCTTTAGCTAGATACCTTTGAAATGTGGTGGTGGATAATTTAAAAAGAAAAATTCTACAGCAGTCCTCTCTCGACGCTAATTGCATAAGATGGCGGCTATACATGACTCCTTAAGGGTGCTTACGCAAGATGGCTGCTATACACAGGTTCTTATGAGACTCCCTCGGGATGCTTGCGCAAGATGGCGGTTATACAAGGCTCCTTATGAGACGCCCTAGTGATGCTTGCGCAAGATGGCGGTTGCTCTTATGAGGCGGCTTAAGGGTCCTTGCACAAGATGGATAGAGACGCCCTAAGGATGCTTGCGCAAGATGGCGGACACAAGATGGCGGCTATACACGTCTCCTTATGAGACGCCTTAAGGGTGCTTGCGCAAGATGGTTGCTGCTCTTAGCTTAGAGGCTAACGCGTCGTGCTAGTTCGATTCATTAAATTTGGGGCTTAAATGCAAAATGTTAAATATCTCGAAAGCGATGCATCGTAGAGCAAAACGGACAAAAAATGTTCTGCCCAGTACCTCGGTTCGCAGTACGAGGAACAAGAAAAACATAGTCTAATGATGAGATCAACGGTTCGGTTCCTACTTAGGCCCTTTAGCATTCGCTCTGTTTTAGCTTGTATTGAAGCAAGTCTTCGTAACATGATCAGGTTTAGCTATGGTAGAGAGTATAACGTGCCGTGCAGGTTCGATTCATTACATTTGGGGGTTAAATGCTAAATGTTAAATATCTCGAAAACGGACAAAATTTTTCTACCTGATACCTAGGTTTGCAGTATCAGGAACATGATAGCATAAGAAAAACATAGTCTAATGATGAGATCGACGGTTCGATTCCTACTTAGGCCCTTTGGCATTGGCAGCTATCTATTTCTACAAGATGGTGGCTATACATAGCTTCTTATGAGACAGCTTAAGAGCGCTTGCACAAGATGGCTGCTGCTCTTATGAGACGCCCTAGGGGTGCTTGCGGGAGGTAGCAGCGACAAGACGATGACTATACACAGCTGCTTATGATACGGTCTAGGGGTGCTTACACAAGATGGTGGCTGCTCTGATGAAGAAAGCTAGCTTTGCATCTTGCAGGTATCTTTACAGCACTAAACCTCATACCTTTGAAATGTGGTGGCGGGCAATTTGAAAAATTCGACGTGCTTTTCCTTCACAGCAGCTATCTTTAAACAATAGCGGCTATACATAAGCTGTTAAGGCCTCCTCTTATGTCAAGGCATAGCTCTATCGAACAAGTTTAAACCTGCATCGGGATAGCTGGAGTAAGCATGTGCTGTAGTGATGACGCCATTATGCATGTTTAGACTTGCAAATCACTAAAGAAACATAACAAGACTAGAATCGAACACCGCACTCTATGCCGTTAACTTTATCGTGTGATCGGAACATTGATTGAAGTGTTTAGAACACTCAATAAGTGATCAAGACTATAATAGAACACTGTACTCGATACAACATGTGTTTAGAACATGTCAGGGGGGTACCTTTGTTCTAAGAAGATTAGATTACCGCACATTACTTGTAGGGCTAATAGGCTAAAGGGCTAATGGGCTAAAGGGCTAATGGGCTAAAGGGCTAAAGGGCTAATGGGCTAATGGGCTAAAGGGCTAGGGCGCCTCTCCTCTCTTTATCCGGGCATGAGACCGGCTCTACAAGTAGAGGCGGAGTTAACACCCTAAGGAAAGGAGAATGTTGGGAAATAATCTATACGAATATAGCTACTCGATCGGCTATATACTACAGATGGATGACTTAGGTGAGGGTAAGCGCTTACTTAATAATACCTACACGACGTAATTCATACTCTATTTCAAAAATATCTTCTTTGTACTGTGTGTAACCAGCATCATGATAGGCTCTTAGCAGTTGTAAACGTTTTACGAGTACGTTGGGGTCTTTACAGTAGCTTATATCTACATAGGGTAACAGAGGTTTGTTGTGAACTTTGAGTCTATATGCAGACAGTTGATGTGCAGGGACTTGTTTTGATGTAATACCTGCTTCAGCAGTAGCGTTTCTAGGTACAAACATAACTTGTTTCGATAGCGATGAAGCGTTGAAATTTCCTTCTGCTTTACCTTGCATCTCTTCTTGAGATGTTTGCACTTCGACAGAACGTGTAGTAGGCTTAGGAAATGAAGTAAAATCATCAAGCTGTAATGGCAATGAATTTTCTTCTTCTTCTACTTTCCCTTTACTACTGTTTTGATCAACATAATTATCCTTATTATCATAATCATGATCTTGCCTCTCTTTATCTTGAAGTTTGTGCTCAGTAACAGAACTTGCAGCAGGCCTAGACAACAAGGGAGAATTAAAAATCTCTCGCAGAGGTGTACTTTTTAAACATAAATCAGTGTTCGCTGGAATATGGTTGAGCTCTTTGTATTTTGTTCCCGATGAAGCTACATTACACGCGGCTTCATGACGTTGAGCGTTGTATGCGTTCTTGAACTCTCTTCTACAATGTTTGCATTGAAAAATCGTCCTACATGATATCTCATGACGTCTCCTGTGATAGCTTCGGGAAAATGCTTTTCCACACTCTTCGCAAATATACCTAGAAATAGGTTTTTCCATGACGGACTTTCATCTTCTGCTAACAGATTCTTCTTTAAATCTACTCGACATTTATTACTCTCTACTTCGATGATGCGAACAGCTTAGCGATTAACAGTAAACTAACACAAAAGCGTATAACCAAGGTAGCAACAGTAAGGTTTAAGCCCATCAAGATGGCAAGAGTGAGGTTAGCGACGTTCTGCTGTTGGATTTTAAATTCCGCGCTATAACATGCATAAGGTGGCAGCCTTGAAGTTTACTGCCGTAAAGATGGCAGCAGTGAGGTTAGCGACGCTCTATTGTCCTTCAAAGTGAGGTTAGGGTTCGTCAAGAAGACAGCTGTCAAAAAAAGCACGTGGCTATGTTTACCAAACAAGAGCACGTGGTCGTGACGTCACGGTCACGTAATCAATCCTTAGCTCTACGTCGTTAAGAGCAGCATTAGGATTAGCTATGTTTAAAAATCTTAGGACAGAGCAGCAGTATGAATAGCCATGTTTTAAAGCGTGTAGACATCACCTATCGATTTTACATGCATCGACTCTCGTACTAAACTTCTTCCGCTAGATCGTGCTGCTATCTTAGCATAACCTATACGCATGACCTTAAAGTACAATGAATAGTCATGTTTCAAAGCGTGTACACATCACCTATCGATTTTGCATTCATCGAGTGTCGTACTAAACTTCTTGCGCTAGATTGCGCTGCTATCTTAGCATAACCTATACCCATGAACTTAAAGTACAAAGAATAGCCATCTTTCAAAGCGTGTACATATTACTTATCGATTTTGCAAGCATCGACTCTCGTACTAAACTTCTTACTCTAGATTGTGCTGCTATCTCAGCATAACCTATGTGCATGAACTTAAAGTACAAAGAATAATCATGTTTCAAAGCGTGTACAGATCACCCTGAACTTCTTCCGCTAGATTGTACTCCTATCTTAGCATAGCCTATACGCACGAACTTAAAGCACAAAAAATAACGATGTTTAACAGCGTGTACACATCACCTATTGATTTTGCATGCATCGACTATTTTTTTACCGCCAGAGTGTACAACGATCGCATATGTGTATTGCTAACGTATGTGTATAAAGTTAAAGCACAAAGAATAGCTATGCTCCAAAGCGTGTACACATCACCTATCGATTTTGCATGCATCGACTATCGTACTAAACTTCTACCGCTAGAGTGTACAACGTTCGCAATTGTGTGCTGCTACCTATGTGCGTGAATTTAAAGCACAAAGAATAGCGTGTACACAACACCAGTCAATTTTGCACGCATTAACTCTTGTACTAAACTTCTGCCACAACAGCGTGCGATCATCGCTTGCGTGTGCTGCAATCTTAACATAACCTATGTGCACGAAGTTAAAGCACAAATAATACCCAAGTTCAAAGTGTGTACACATCACCTATCGATTTTGAATGCATCGTCTTTCTTACTAAACTTCTTCCACTAGAGTGTGCGACAACCTTATAAGTATGCTGCTAACTTAGTATAACTTATACACTTGAACTTTAAGCATAAAGAATAGTGATGTATAAAAATCTTGCGAACATAGCAGCAGCAGTAAGAATAACAATGTTTTAAAAGCGTGTACGCATTGCCTATCGATTGTACATGCATCAACAAGAGTACAAAACTTCTCCCGCTAGAGTGTGCTGCTATCTTAGCATAACCTATGTGCACGGATTTAAAGCACGAAGAATAGTTAAGTTTCAAAGTGTGTACACAACACCTATCGATTTTGCATGCATCAACTATCGTACTAAACACATCCCGCTAGAATTTACAACGTTCACATGTGTTTGCGCTGCTACTTTAGCATGACCTAAGCGAACGAACTTAAAGCACAAAGAATAGCGATGTTTGAAAATCTTGCGAACATAGTAGCAGTAAGAATAGCAAGGTTTAAAAGCGTGTACATATCACCTTTTGATAATGCATACATCAAGTATCGTACTAAACAACCTCTACGCGAGCGTGCGACCATCGCTTGTACTTATGCTGCTATCTTAACATAACCTATGTGCACGAACTTAAAGCATAAAGAATAGTTATGTGTAAAAATCTTGTGAGCATAGCAGAGTGTTAACTACGTAGGTGTAGACATTGAACTTTGCACGCTCAAGCATCATACTACGTGACCGTGACGTCAGGACCACGTGCTCTTGTTTGGTAAACATAGCCACGTGCTTTTTTGACAGCTGTCATCGACAACAACGCATCGCTAACCTCACTGCTGCCATCTTTACGGCGGTTAACCTCAAGGCTGCCACCTTATACATGTTATAGCGCGGAATTTAAAATCCAACAACGGAACATTGTTAACCTCACTCTTGTCATCTTTACGGCAGTAAACCTCAAGGCTGCCACCTTATGCATGTTGTAGCGCGGAATTCATAATCCAACGACAGAACATTGCTAAACTCTCTGCTATCATCTTGAAAAGTTCAGTGTTCCAAACACTAGTTCGAGAAACGTAACTCATCGCACCTCGGGGATTTTATTAGGTAAGACGTAACCCCAAGGTTCCATTCCTTGTTCTGAACATGAAACCATTTACAAATAAAGATTAATTTTCTACACTTAACAAAGTACAAGCGTTCTTGCTGATAGCGATCGATGAGGTTGTTGCTCCTTTAGCCCTTTAGCCCATTAGCCCTTTAGCCCTTTTGCCCATTAGCCCTTTTGCCCATTAGCCCTACAAGGAATGTGCGGTAAACTAATCTTCTTAGAACAAAGGTATCCCCTGACATGTTCTAAACACTTCAATCAATGTTCCGATCACATGATAAAGTTAACGGCATAGAGTGCAGTTTTCGATTCCAGCCTTGTTACGTTTCTTCTGTCATTTGCAAGTCTAAACATGCATAATGACGTCATCACTGCAGCACGTGCTTACTCTAGCTATTCCGATAGAGCTATGCCTTGACATAAGAGGAGGCCTTTAACAGCTTATGAAAAACACGTCGAATTTTTCAAATTACTCGCCACCACATTTCAAAGGTATGAGGTTTAGTGCTGTAAAAATACCTGCACGATGCAAAGCTAGCTTTCCTCATCAGAGCAGCCACCATCTTGTGTAAGCACCTCTAGGCCGTATCATAAGCAGCTGTGTATAGTCATCGTCTTGTCGCTGCTACCTCCCGCAAGCACCCATAGGGCGTCTCATAAGAGCAGCAGTCATCTTGTGCAAGCGCTCTTAAGCTGTCTCATAAGAAGCTATGTATAGCCGCCATCTTGTAGAAATAGATAGCTGCCAATGCCAAAGGGCCTAAGTAGGAATCGAACCGTCGATCTCATCATTAGACTATGTTTTTCTTATGCTATCATGTTCCTGATACTGCAAACCTAGGTATCAGGTAGAAAAATTTTGTCCGTTTTCGAGATATTTAACATTTAGCATTTAACCCCCAAATGTAATGAATCGAACCTGCACGGTACGTTATACTCTCTACCATAGCTAGACCTGATCATGTTACGAAGACTTGCTTCATTACAAGCTGAAACAGAGCTAATGCCAAAGGGCCTAAGTTAGAACCGAACTGTTGATCTCATCATTAGACTATGTTTTTCTTATGATATCATGTTCCCTATACTGCGAACCGAGGTATTGGGCAGAAAAATTTTGTCCGTTTTGCTCTACGATGCACCGTTTTCGAGATATTTAACATTTAAGCCCCAAATTTAATGAATCGAACTAGCATGAGACGTTAGCCTCTAAGCTAGCTTTCTTCATAAGAGCAGCAGCCATCTTGCGCAAGCACCCTTAAGGCGTCTCATAAGGAGTCGTGTATAGCTGCCATCTTGCGTACGCCATCTTGCGCAAGCATCCTTAGGGCATCTCTAGCCATCTTGTGCAAGGACCCTTAAGCCGCCTCATAAGAGCAACCGCCATCTTGCGCAAGCATCTCTAGGGCGTCTCATAAGGAGCCTTGTGTAACCGCCATCTTGCGCAAGCATCCCAAGGGCATCTCATAAGAACCTGTGTATAGCGGCCATCCTGCATAAGCACCTTTAAGGAGTCATGTATAGCCACCATCTTGTGCAATTAGCGCCGAGAGATGGCTGATGTAGAATTTTTCTTTTTAAATTATCCGCCACCATATTTCAAAGGTATGTACCTAAAGAGTGTAGCACTGAGCTCTATAGATTAAAGATGGCGGATGACAGCTGACAGAAAGCGCGTGAGTTTGTTTACTAAACAAGAGCACGTGGAATTTTTCAATTTGCCGCCACCACATTTCAAAGGTATCTAGCTAAAGATGGCAGCACGGTGCTCTCTTGATTAAAGATAGCGGATGACAGCTAACAGAACTTTTCAAATTGCCCGCTACTACAGAGAGCAGCACGGTGCCCTGTAGATTAAAGATGGCGGATGACAGCTGACGAAATTGCCCGCAGCACAGTGCTCTATTGATTAAAGATGGTGGATGACAGCTGTCAAAAAAGCACGTGGCTTTGTTTACTAAGCAAGAGCACACAGAATTTTTCAAATTGCCGCCACCACATTTCAAAGGTATCTAATAAAGAGTGCAGCACTGAGGTTTGTGATGCAAGATGGTGGATGACAGCTGTCAGAAAAAAGCACGTGAGTTTGTTTCCAAACAAGAGCACGTGGAATTTGCCACCGCCACAAAGAGGGCAGCACGGTGCTCTCTTGATTAAAGATGGTTGCTGTCACGTGAAATTCAAAGGTATCTAGCTAAAGAGGGCAGCACGGTGCTCAAAGATGGCTGCTGTCAAAAAGCATTTTTCAAATTATCCGCCACCACATTTCAGCTAAAGAGGGCAGCATTCTGCTCTATATATTAAAGATGGCGGATGACAGCTGTCAAATAAGCATGTGGCATTGTTTCCAAACGAGAGCACGTGGAATTTTTCAAATTGCCGCCACCACATTTCAATTAGAGAGTGCAGCACAGTGCTCTCTTGATTAAACATTGCGAATGGTAGCTGTCAAATAAGCATGTAGCATTGTTTCCAAACAAGAGCACGTGGAATTTTTCAAATTGCCGCCACCACATTTCAACTAGAGAGTGCAGTACGATGCTCTCTTGATTAAAGATGGAGGATGGTAGCTGTCAAAAAAGCACTTGAGTTTGTTTCCAAAGAAGAGCACGTGAATTTTTTCAATTTGCCGCCACCACATTTCAAAGGTATCTAGCTAAAGATGGCAGCACGGTGTTCTCTTGATTAAAGATGGCGGATGATAGCTAACAGAACTTTTCAAATTGCCCGCTACTACAGAGGGCAGCACGGTGTTCTGTGGATTAAAGATGGCGGATGACAGCTGACGAAATTGCCCGCATGATAGCAGCACGGTGCTCTGTTGATTAAAGATGGCGGATGACAGCTGTCAAAAAAGCACATGGCTTTATTTCCAAACAAGAGCACGTGGAATTTGCCGCCACCACATTTCAAACTAAAGAGGGCAGCACTGTGCTCTGTTGATTAAAGATGGCGGATGACGGCTGTCAAAAAAGCGCGTGACTTTGTTTCCAAACAAGAGAATGTAGAATTTGCCGCCACCACACATAGGGCAACATGGTGCTCAAAGATGGCTGCTGTCATGTGGAATTGCCTGCCACCACAGGTATCTAGCTAAAGAGGGCAGCACGGTACTCAAAGATGGCTGCTGTCAAAAAGCATTTTTCAAATTTTCCGCCACCACATTTCAAAGGTAAGTAGCTAAAGAGGGCAGCACTGTGCTCTATAGATTAAAGATGGCGGATGACAGCTGTCAAAAAAGCACGTGGCTATGTTTACCTCGCGCTAGTTAGGTTAAGTTGGTAGCACTAAGGTTTAGGCCCGTTAAGATGGCAGCACTGCGGATGACAGGTGACGAATTTGCAGCTACTGCGATAAAGAGGGCAGCACAGTGCTCTGTGGCGGATGGCAGCTGTCAAAAAAGCACGTGGCTTTGTTTATCTCACGCTAGTGAGGTTAAGTTGGTAGCACTAAGGTTTAGGCCCGTCAGGATGGCAGCACTGCCGATGACAGGTGACGAATTTTACATCTACTACGATAATGAGGGCAGCACAGTGCTCTGTGGTTTAAAGATGGCGGATGACATCTGTCAAAAAAGCACGTGGCTTTGTTTACCACGCGCTAGTGAGGTTAAGTTGGTACCACTAAGGTTTAGGCCCGTCAAGATGGCAGTACTGAGGTTAGCGATGCGTTGTTGTCTGTCAAAAAGCACGTGGCTGTCAAAAAAACACGTGGCTTTGTTTACCTCATGCTATTTAGGTTAAGTTGGTACCACTGAGGTTTAGGCCCGTCAAGATGGCAGTACTGAGGTTAGCGATGCGTTGTTGTTGATGACAGCTGTCAAAAAGCACGTGGCTGTCAAAAAACATGTGGCTTTGTTTACCTCATGCTAGTTAGGTTAAGTTGGCACTACTGAGGTTTAGGCCCGTCAAGATGGCAGCAGTGAGGTTAGCGATGCGTTGTTGTCGATGACAGCTGTCAAAAAGCACGTGGCTTTGTTTACAAATTCAAATCTCACGCCAAAATTCAAATTTCCCGCCAGAATTCAAATTTCCCGCGGGAGGAGGCCGCAGAACCACCCTATTATACTACTAGCATCCTCTATATTTTCACAGCCGCTTACTTGGTCATCAGCATAAAAATCTCTGCGAACAACTTGTGCGTCTCTGGGAAAACCTTGATTCTTCATCTTCAGCAAGTTGCTTCTTTGATCTGGTAGCTAGGAAGGCTGCTGCTGCTGTACCATATGCTACAGTTGTCAGTCCATAATGACCGGGTGGGTTCCTAGGAGATTCACTCCAAATAATACGCTGAGCGTTCCTATCATCTGCATGAACCATGACTTGCCGATACATTTCAGCAATATCTGCAGTGAAGGCAAAGATATGAATTCTAAATCTTAGAAGAATGGAGTAATGATCATCCTGTATTGTCGTTCCAGCCATTAATATATCATTAAATGAAATATTGTTAGAAGTCTTAGCAGGTAAATCAAACACAACCCTCGTTTTTGTAGTTGAGCTACTAAGCTTAAAAACTGGATGATGGGGTAGATAATAGTTTCCACCTTCATTCCCTGACCTTAGCCATATACCACATGGCCTCATACTAGTGAAGAAGGTTACAGAACTCGTGCTTAAGTGAAGGCTGCCTACTGAAATGCAGTTCTAGTTGTGCTAGTCTTGACATGGCATGACTGAAGGAGTTTCCCAGAATCTCAGGTTTGTGCTTGAGGGGTAACTAAACTATAAATCTACCTGTAGCTTCCCTAGTGGTACTGTAAAGTGCCTTTCTGTTGCTCTCTCTTCTCTTGTCATGACGGGGGACGTAATCTCTTCTAATTCCCAGGACTGCTGTAGCTGCGTGTCTAAACTGTCCTCTGACTTCGAGAAACATGTGATTAATGTAAGATATTATTCTCTTTCCCTGATGGTAGTGTCCCGCAATAAACCATCCTAGTTCAGTGTCTTGAGGAATAGGATAATCTGGTGATCGAGTTCTGTGACCAAGTTTCAATAATGAAAAGAAATGTTCTGTACCCATTAACAAATCAATGTCAATTGGCGGGAAGAAATGCGGTCAGTGAGCAAGTTCCAATGTTCATGCTGAATGTAGAGCTAACACTCTACCCCACCAAGTACCAAAGTTATGAACAGTGGAAGACTTTACCTTTCACCATTCCAATGGCCCCCATTGCTTGTACGGAGATGACTTTGTTTTTTTCCTTTTTAAATACAAATACTCATATTTATTATGTTTGTTTATTCACACTCCCTGCTCTGTAGGTAATTCAGTGTCCATGGAATGGCTCTTGATGTTGTAAATTACCGTTCATTTATTTTGTATTGCATACTTTTGTTATTATTATTATTATTATTATTATTATTATTATTATTATTATTAATATTACATACGATATCTGTTAAAATGTAAATAAACTAATATTTAATAAAGTAAATTATGCTTACCTCTTTGGATTCATTTATTTTATTGCATATTGTTATCGCTATGGCAACATGACTTCTTTATGATGTAGACACAGTATAAAAGTATTTCTTCCCAAATATATTTGTTATACACCCCGTGTGGGTGGAGGACGAAGATGAAGAATACACCCACGATGTACTCTGTCTGTTATAGGAGGCGACTATAAGGGGCGACACAGGGATGATAGTGTCAGAGCCATGAAAATAATTGTGATTAGTACCATCATGCGGAGAACTCCATGGGTCACCTTTACTTGCGAGTGGTACCACTATGTTAGGTACACAGTAGGTTTGTGATTAGTAGCGACGTAAGGTGAGTCTGTATGGGTTTTCCAGTACCCGTGATTGGTACCATTGTGCGAAACACCACGGGTCTGGGCGTTGTCTGCGATTAGCACCACTATATCAGCGACACCGTGGGTGTGCGTTGCCTGTAATTAGTACCCACTATATGAAGAACACCAAGGGAATATTGGAACTTGTGATTAGTACACCTAGGTGAGGAACACTATGGGTTTGCGTTGCCTATAAGTAGCGTCATAATGTGAGAAACACCATTGGTCTCCGTTACATGTGCGAAGTAAAATACTTTTGAGTCATACCATAATGTATGGAACACTATGAGTCTACACTATTGTTTATTAGTACAGCAACATGACAAATACTATGATTTTACTTTACTAGCGATACGTGTCATTATGACGGGCCATTGACCAGCATTTTGGACCCATTTAGAAAACAAGCATCCTCGATTCAGGATTATGCTTTAGAAGTAGTCCCTTGGTCAGTAATACTATCGTATATGATAGTTTCTGGGTCGGATCCACCGATTGTTTTAAATTCATATCCACCCATTTATTCTTCATCATCACGTTTTTTTTCTGCTCTGTGGACGATTTTGAATTTTCAATTGTAATTCTATTTCGTCTCATTTCATACTATTCGGGACTGATGACCTAGATGTTAGGCCCCTTCAAGCAAAAAAGCACCATCATCATCACTAGGTTAATTATACCCGCACCAATTAGACTACAGACTAGGGAAATGCCTTTTGTTGCAGTACATAACGTTCTTACTTATTTGTATAATTAAAGATCTGAAGATCCATATACGGTTATAACTGGTATAAATCGAAACTGTGTAATTTGGGAGAGAGTAAGCCCATGTGGTATTGCGCGTCACAAGAAACTGAGTGATTTGGCTGTGCAGTTCGATTACACTGCTGTGAGCTTGCTTTCAGGAGGTGGTGGATTCCAACCCCTCAGTCGGTAGATCTGAAGTTATATTTGTTTTTTCCTTGGTTCCCTCGTTTCCACTTTAGGCTAATTCTGTGGCTGTACCTTTATTAAGGCAAAGACCGCTTCCTTTCATTTTAGTATTAGCCCTCTTTCCTATCCCATTCTTGCCTTACAACCTGTCCTCTATCAGTGTGACTTAGGCCAATATATTAAAAAATCTGGTAATTTTGTTTGACTCATTAGTGCCCCTGGAGAATTCCTGGGCTTCCCTAATGTGGTAAGCTTGAGATACACCAAAGTGTAAGTTCAAAACATGTTTAAAATGACCCTCCTTTCCCCTACTGCTTATTGAAGACAGACGAAGAATAAAACAACACCCAAGCCAAAGGAAGGATGAATAGGTCCTACGTGGTAAGTCCTTGAACTTATGGAAATTGCAATAAAATATACAATCTAGATCTCTCTCGCTCCCCCCTCCCGTTGACAATACGGTTATACTAATGCCTAAATCAAAATAAAGGCAGGAAATATTTACATTTAGTTTAAGCTGATGAAGGAGGTAACGTATGACTAGCTCGGGTTGGCGGGTTCGAGACTGGCAGTATTTGAGGGTGTTCAAATACGCCAGTCTCATGTCTGCAGACATACCGGTACGTAAAAGAATTCTTGTGGGACGAAATTCTGGCTCCTCGTCCTTTATAAGAACCATAGATTTAGTTAGTAGAAATATTAACATTATTATTCTCAATTCAGAAATGAGCTTGAAAGCTGACCTAATTTCCGTTCACATAGCTTAGCACATTAGTTGTCCTCTATGTTTCCTGGATAAGCTTGAAGACATAACCAGCCTGTAAACTGAAAATATGACGAATAATCTCTCTTACAGGTTATTGATGAGAGAAAGAAACTGAGAAAATCGAAAAGAAAGCAGTTTGATTTGTTCTGGGTGATATGTGAAAAAAGAATAGCGTTACAAAAATGTTGCAAAGTTTGTGCTGGGAAAATTGGAATAAAAGAGACGAGCTGCTCGACTAAGTGGTATGTGGAGAGATAGCGTGGAATGACATCAGTATACGAATAAGTTTGAGTGGTGTCTTTATAAGGATATTAAAATACGAAGATAAGGCTGGAATTCGAGAGGAAAAATTGGGGCAAATGTTCGTTCATAGGATGTGGAGTTAGGGATTGGAATAGCTTACTAAGGAAAACGTTCAATAAATTTCCAATTTCTTAATAATCATTTGAGAAAAAGCTAGGAGAAAAACAGATAGGGAATTTGCCACGTGGCCGACTGTTGTAAATGCAGATCAGTATTGATTGATTGACTGATTGGTTTAATGATTGATTGATTGATTAAATGATTGATTGATTGATTGATTGATTGATTGATTGATTGATTGATTGATTGATTGATTGATTGATTGATTGATTGATTGATTGATTGATTGATTGATTGATTGATTGATTGATTGATTGATTGATTGATTGATTGATTGATTGATTGATTGATTGATTGATTGACGCTCGTACAAAAGAAAGTAAAGGCACTAAGTAATTTCTGGAACTTTCGAAAATCACACTGCAAAGACTTCACGCAGAATCCCAAGGAATGTAATGCTATTCTTCAGAAGATGCTCAGCGAGCGGTTAGCTACAGAAGTAGTAGTAGCTGGTCAAGTTTCTAAGTAAGGATGCGTATATTTTATATTATGACAAAAGTTTTATAATATGTACTTATTTGTATTAGACAGTAATAATTTTATGGTTAATGTCGTTGAAAACACCTATTTACAAAGCAATCCACAAAACAAAATAATAATAACATACACTTACATTGTCACCAAGTGCTGAGCAGACAGCCGCCGATCTGACACCTATGAACTTAGAAGACACACAGGGCGCCTCCTTGTCGTGGAGACTTCTGGAAACCGTGCCGCCTAATGGGGAAGGGTGTAAATTAGGAATACTGGCTCCTTCGATTACACTGTGATGCGCCGAGACGAAACGGCGAGTTGGTTTCACATTTTGCGGCCAACAGCCGCATACGTTAGCCGATTGGGCGATATCAATGCGAGAGTTGGAAACAGAACTGAAGTATTCGAAAGGGTAATTGGTAAATGTGGGGAATGCATGGAAGCTAATGGGAACGGGAAACGTTTGTTGGACTTCTATGCTAGTTTGTGTTTAGCTGTTACGAATATATTCTTCAAGCATAAGGCTATTCAGGTGGGGAGCTAAGGGTAACAGATCCACAAAATATACTATATCTTAACCGATTTTAAATTCTGGAAGTCTGGTAGGAATGTATGAGTTTTACGTGGATTTTTCGGTGATACAGACCACTATCCGATCTGTAGTGAACTGAGTATCTCTAAGCCTAGGATACAGAAAATGAAATCTATCTGCAAACGAACAAGAGTAGAAAATCTCCAGGACGAGGAGATTAGACAGAAGTACATGGATATGATTAGTGAGAAGCTTCGAACAGTGGACAGTAAGCAGGTTCAGGATATAGAAAGAGAATAGGTGGCATACAGGGATGCTGTAGCAGGAAGAGTAAGGGAATGCCTAGGAACGCGTATGTGTAAAGGCGGGGAAAAGCGAACATCTTGGTGGATTGATGAAGTGACGGTAGCTTGTAAACGTAAAAAGAAGGCTTATCAGAAATGGCTCCATACAAGCGCTGATGCAGACAAGGAATTGTACGCAAATGAATGAAACAGAGCGAAACAAGTAGTTGTTGAATCCGAAAAGAAGTCGTGGGAAGATTTTGGTAATAACCTGGAAAGACTATGTCAAGCAGCAGCGAAACCTTTCTGGACAGTAATAAAGAATCTTAGGAAGTAAAGGAAAAAGGAAATGAGCAGTGTTTTGGGTAATTCAGGTGAACTCATAATAGATCCCAGGGAATTACTGGAGAGTTGGAGGGAATATTTTGAACATCTTCTCAATGTAAAAGGAAATCTTCCTGGTGGTGTGGCGAACAACCTAGCTAATGGGCAGGAAGAAAGTTATGTTGGTGAAATTACGCTTGATGAAGTGGAAAGGATGGTAAATAAACTCCGTTGTCATAACGCAGCAGGAATAAATGAAATTAGACCCAAAATGGTGAAGTATACTGGGAAGGCAGGAATGAAATGGCTTTGTAGAGTAGTAGGATTAGAATGGAGTGTTGGTAAGGTACCTTAAGATTGGACAAAAGCAGTAATTGCACCTATCTATAAGCAATGGAACAGGAAGGATTCCAACAACTATCGAGGTATCTCATTGATTACGCAGGGAACGGATTTATATGTAATTGCATATCTCTTTAGGCAGATAAATTTAATTATATTTTTCATTATCTTTACGAATCATGACGCGTGGAGTTGAAAAATGGAGTATTTATTTTCCATATTTTTCCATATTTTTGAGTTTAGTACATATGTTCTATATTCTTCTTCATTAAAATCAATATAGTCCATATTTCGGTTAAAAAGTATTAAATCATATTAAATTAGCAGTCATCTCAAAAATGAAGAAATAAATTAAAAATCAATATTCGAAAAATCATTATTTTAAGTGGTGTGCAAGTCATTATCACGCCTGCCCAGGTCTGGGCTGATAAAATAAGCTGATAAGCGGTGCGAAGAAAGAGAGAGGTCTGGATCACACTTACAGCACTGATAAGCTGCATTACATAACATCGACTGTGTCTGTGCCATCATTTCGTAACTAGGACCGGGCGAGTTGACCGTGCGTGTAGAGGCGCGTGGCTGTGAACTTGCACCCGGGAGATAGTAGGTTCGAATCCCACTATCGGCAGCCCTGAAAATGGTTTTCCGTTGTTTCCCATTTTCAAACCAGGCAAATGCTGGGGCTGTACCTTAATTAAGGCCACGGCCGCTTCCTTCCAATTCCTAGGCCTTTCCTGTCCCATCGTCGCCATAAGACCTATCTGTGTCGGTGCGACGTAAAGCACCTAGCAAAAAAAGTCGTAACTAGGGAAATCTCATTCATCGACGATGTGCTAGTTGTTTCCGGATTAGTTCGTAATTCGGGCATTCCCTTTGATTGCTTCATAACTCCATCTAGTTCACTACCAGTCTTCACAGTTTGAATTAGCAGTGAGACGGATCATAGTGTTCTAGTACGTTCAGTGTGTGTAGTTGTATATTGATATTCATTGAAGACATAACATTGTTACAATATGCCTAAAGTAGCTCAGTCAACCAGTTTAAAATAGAAATGTTACGTATCAGAATTTAGAGAAGATGGTTTATCAACTGACAGTAAGATAATATTTTGTAATTTGTGTCATTGTGCAGTGACATCTACTCAAATGTTCCTAGTGCAACAGCACGTTTCAACCAGTAAACACCAGGCTAATAAACAAGGATATTCCAAGCAGAGACAGTTGTTTCTGACACAACCAGCAACTTCCAGTGTAACGTTCGAGTTCAACACCGATCTCTGCCGTGCTCTCATCTCTGCTGACATACCTCTCTTATAATCAGCGCTTCAGGGAATTCCTCAAGAAATAAACCAAACGATCCATCCCGGATGAGTCAACGTTCAGGAAAACGTACTGTTCAGCCATATACGATGAAACTGTTCGGAAGATAAGGCAAGAGATTAAAGACGGTCCAATTTCGGTTTCCAATGATGAAACAACAGACAAAGAAGGCAGGCTAATTGGCAACGTAATCATTGGCTTGTTAAGCGAAGATTATTGTAAACGGATTCTCTTACACTGTGATGTTCTAGAAAAGTGCGATAACAAAACTATAGCAAAACTGTTCAGTGAGGCTATGAGTAACCTCTGGCCACAGGGCGTTAAGTAAAATAAAGTTTTACTTTTTATTAGCGAGTCTGCACCTTGTATGATGAACGCCGGAGAAGCATTATGTGCTGTATATCCTAAGATGACTCATTTAAATGTGTAGCACATGCCTTTCATCGTGTGGCTGAAGTGGTAAAAGGCAATTACCCCAAGGTAAATTTATTGATTTCCTCAGTGAAAACAGTTTTTCTCGAAGCCCACAGAAGAGTTCATCTTTTGAAATAAATGTACCCAGAGATTCCAGTGCCGCCTAAGCCGATTCTAACTAGGTGGGGTACGTGGCTGCAAGCGATTGAATATTATGTTGAATATATATAGGCTGTATTAAGAACGTTCTGCATACCATGGACTCTGAAGATGCAGCCTCAATTGAAGCCGCGAAAACAGTTGTTTGCGACATATATGTGAAAAATGACTTATGTTACATTCAGCATAATTTTATATGCATCAAACAAACACTGAAAAGGCTCCAAAACTCGCATCTCCCACTTTCTGAAAGTTGTGAAATTGTGAATAAAACTGTGGAACAACTAAATCCTGCAAATGAAGCAAACTGTGCTTTCAAATAACCCCGGACAAAGGTTGCTGCAATGCTGTGTGGAGATTTAACTGTAAAATTAACACTGGATTTAACGCCAGTAGGTATTGTGAAGTTGAATTATGCCCCCATTACGTCTTCCGATGTTGAACGCAGTTTCAGTCAATATAAAACTGTCCTTACAGATAATAGATGGAGATTCACTTTGCAGCACTTAAAAGAACATTTTGTAATCCATTCTTTTGGTAACAGAGAATAAAATATTGTGTGTTCTTCAAATATATTAAAATGAGAAGTGCAACATAATGTTGCATATAGATCTACTTTGTTTAGCTCCTTTGACTTTGATAAAATAGAAATGAATGTTATACGTGCAATTTTAAGTCCTTATATAATTCAATATTTGAATAAAAATAACTAAATATATACTGTATGTACATATTTCAATAAATATTAGTACATATAAATCCGTTCCCTGTATGATTACTATACCAAGCAAAGTATTCACCGGCATCTCGGAAGAGAAGGTGCGATCAGAGAGGAAGTTGCATGAGATCCAGTGCGGTTACAGAGCACGGAGGGTCTGTCAAGACCCGATGTTCAGTACGCACCAGGTGAATGTAAAATGTTAGGAAATGAATAGACAGCTGTGTTTTGGGTTAGTAGATCTAGAGAAAGCACATGACAGGGTACCGAATGAAATGATGGACACAATACTGGGGATGAAATTAAGGGTAGATTATTAAAATCAATGAAAGGCATTCGTGATGACAATTGGGCTCCAGTAAGAATTGATGGTAGAACGGGTTCTTGGTTCAGGATACTTACAGGGGTTAGGCAGGGCTGTAATCTTTCTCATTTGCTCTTCGTAGTTTACGTGGATCATCTGATGAAAGGTATAAATTGGCAAGGAGTGATTCAGGCGGGTGGAAATTTAGTATGCAGTCTGGCCTCTGCTGACGACTTCGTCTTAATGGCAGATTGTGCCGAAAGCCTGCAGTCTAATGTCCAGGAACTTGAAAATAGGTGCAGTGAGTATGGGATAACAATTAGCCTCTCCAAGATAAATTGATGTCAGTAGGTAAGAAAGTCAACAGAAGTGAATGTCAGATTGGTGATACAAACATGGAACAGGTAGATAATTTTAAGTATTTTTGTTGGTTGTTCCCCCAGGATGGTAATATAGTAAGTGAGATTAAATCAAGGTCTAGTAAAGCCAATGTAGTGAGTTGGCAGTTGCGATCAACATTGTTCTGTAAGAAGGAAGTCATCTCCCGGACGAAACTATATTTACATCGGTGTGTTTCCAGACCATCTTTGCTTTACGAGAAAGAAAGCTGGGTGGACTCGGGATATATTATTCATACGTTTGAAGTAACAGACATGAAAGTAGCGAGAATTGTTGCTTTAAAACAGGTGGGAACAATAGCAGGAGAGTAGGCCTACACGGAGCTAGCAGATAAAGGCTAAGTTAGGAATGAACTCGAAGGATGAAGCTACACGCGTAAACCGTCTTCGGTGGTGGGGACATGTGCGACGAATGGAGGAGGATAGGTTACCTAGAAAAATAATAGTCTCTATTATGGTGGGTAAGAGGAGTAGAGGGAGACCAAGATGACAATGGTTTGATTCAGTTTCTAACGATTTAATGATAAGAGGTATAGAACTAAATGAGGCCACGGCACTGGTTGCAAATAGAGGATTGTTCCGACGTGCCGTTTTGGTAAGTTCACAGAGGCTTGCAGACTGAACGCTGAATGGCATAACGGACTATAATGATAATGCATGTATATATGTATTAAAACCGTACGATTTTATTTCCGTTAGTGTACGAAGAATTGGATCGTAAAGTTCAGGCAGTTGATCCTCCTTCCATGGCTGTCCACATACGTTTAGACTTACGGACCTGCTTTCGTATTCTCTTTCTTTCACCCGGAGAGGTTCCTTCTCACTTATATATCCTCTTTGAGCCAGACATAGCGGGACACAAGGTTCTTAAACACATTGCACTTAGTACCGCCGGTGCCCTTTTCAGTAGCGCTGTTAACGGAGCGGTTGTTTACGGAGCGGAGGCTCCAGGCGCTTTCAATCGGTGCCTCCGGAGAACCTCCGATTGAATTACAAGCGCGTTGTTTAAACTTGGTACGGGATAAATGAACGAGCATTTGTACAGGGATTTATAACTTGTCGCTGTTAATGTGAGAAACTACGCCCCTCCGTTAATGCTTAAGTTATTTGGCGTTATTACAGATAGCATTCTTACGTACAAACATAATAATTATGTAACAGAACCTCCGATTGAATTACAAGCGCGTAGTGTGAACTTGGTACGGGAGAAATGAACGAGCATTTTCACAGGAATTTATAACTTGTCACTATTATCGTGAGAAAATAGGCCCCTCAGTTTATACCGGTACCCTTATTATTGGACGATATTACAGATAGCATTCTTACGTACAAACATTGAATGACCGAACTCGACAGCTGCAGTCGCTTAAGTGCTGCCAGTGTCCAGTATTCGGGAGATAGTAGGTTCGAACCCCACTGTCGGCAGCCCTGAAAATGGTTTTCCGTGGTTTCCTATTTTCACACCAGGGAAATGCTGAGGCTGTACCTAAATTAAGGCCACGGCCGCTTCCTTCCCACTCCTAGCCCTTCCCTGTCCCGTCGTCGCCATAAGACCTATCTGTGTCGGTGCGACGTAAAACATCTAGCAAAAAAAAAAAAAAAAAAAAAAACCACCCTTGAATGACAAGCGCGTTGTGTGAACTTCATACGGCAGGAATTAACGAGCATTTTCACAGAAATGTATAACTTGTCGCTATTATTGCGCGAAACTGCACTCCTTATTTAACTTTTTAATGCTATATGTTCGGGGCGTCGACCTTTGAAGATCTTTTGCGTCTACTTGCACCATATGTGAGGAAACCTGCGTGTATTATGTAAATGGCGGTAGTGTACAGTATTGAATATGAGGAACGGAACGTTAAGGATGACACAAACACCCATTCCCCAGGCGAGGGATATTAATAAATTAAATTAAAAAATCCCTGACCCTGCTGGAAATCGAACCAGGGGCCGCCGGGTTACAGGCGGACGCGTTGCCACCGACACCGCGAGGCCGGTGTTTACGAGTAATTTGTGTCATGTTTTACAGCGCAGCACTTACAGACTTGAACCGCTTGAACTCCTCCCTCCGCTCGTAAATAATCATCCATCACTTCTGCACGTCTTTCGCGTTTTTATGTCCAGAAATTAAAAAGCGAATTCAAACTTGAAACTACTGTATGCTAGCGTCGATATAATGGGAATATTTCCATAATAATGATAATAATAATGAACGAAGTGTACTGTGTAAGCTCTGCACAGGTAGGGCCTGCACTTTTCTGAGAAACAACTGAACCTATTTAGATATATTGTTTGTTGTATCTACAGGGTTTATACCTACAGGTATATGGGGTATGTATTATATGTCGATATAATTGCATTTTCTTGATAACAAATGAGAGGATGCATTAATTATTCTGAATGACTATACGTCCTATGCCCGCCTCTGTGGTGTAGTGGTTAGTGTGATTAGCTTCCACCCCCGGAGGCCCGGGTTCGATTCCCGGCTCTGCCACGAAATTTGAAAAGTGGTACGAGGGCTGGAACGGGGTCCACTGAGGTCAACTGAGTAGAGTAGAGGTGGGTTCGATTCCCACCTCAGCCATCCAGGATGTGGTTTTCCGTGGTTTCCCACTTCTCCTCCAGGCAAATGCCGGGATGGCACCTAACTTAAGGCCACGGCCGCTTCCTTCCCTCTTCCTTGTCTATCCCTTCCAATCTTCCCATCCCCCACCAAGGCCCCTGTTCAGTATAGCAGGTGAGGCCGCCTGGGCGATGTACTGATCATTCTCCCCAGTTGTATCCCCCGATCCGATGTCTGAAGCTCCAGGACACTGCCCTTGAGGCGGTAGAGGTGGGATCCCTCGCTAAGTCCGAGGGAAAAGCCAACCCTGGACAATAAACAGATTATACGTTCTTTGTTAAGGGGTATTGTATGAAATATCGGTGATATAGATTTATGTGTATGTAGGTAACGATTTTTATAGGGCGCCTACATTCATGGACGTAAGTTTGAAATTACAGCCTACTACGTCCTTACACTCGGAGCTACTGTTGCGAATAGGAGGCGGCCCTCCGATTAACCTCCGGAGCTCCGTAACTGCTTTGCCTCCGTCGGTAGTACCGGAGATAACCGGAGGAGCGCTGTAATCGTATTATCCGATTCAATCAACAGGAGGTCCGCCTCCTCTTCACAGCGCTACTTTTCAATAAGTGTCTCATACTACAATTGTAGACATTACGGATGTGTTCAACTACAACTCTCCCCACAGTTGTGTATTTTAGTATACATGAGTGTTACAGTTTGATTTATTACAAGTATTGGAACTGGGTAATATAACAAGCCTATTCACATATCAAGTAGTGGAAGAAGTGTCTCATACTCTGTAGTTGTCACAAGTACTATCTGCGCACTTTTTAGTGATAGATTTACACCCTAGTGCTGAAGTGGTCGACTTCGGTTATCTTCGAGATTCGTATTGGCAACCTTTGAAACACAAACTAAGAAACGCTTATCATCGCTCTGCGACATCTGGCGTACACTTTAAGTACTCGTACTGTTGTTGTTTACACAGCAAAGCCAAACTATAGAATTCATGCTAGGAACACGCTTCGCAACGGGAAATTTTATATAGTATTATATATTGTGTGTGTGACACAGTTGTTTGCTTAAAATAATTAAGGTTTATAAAATTCATATCGATCGATCATATTATCGATTCAGTTCAGATTTCATTTCCATTCAGTTGGCAGTATTAACGGAACCCTTCTTACTTCTCCAACGAGTACAAAAATCTATCACTAAAAAGTGCGCATACTATAATACGTCCTTTCCTAAATTCAGCCTGTTCTACTGACAGTTACAAATCAAATTTGTTCTTCAAGAGTTTGTTTTAAGTGATTAAACGACATTCAAATATCCGGTTTTGTTTCTAAGTGGCTGGTATGTTGTTGTATAAGGCCAGTTCTACAGCTTATTCCGTTAAGGAAGCTACGGATTTTCTTCATTGAGGAATTGTGGTTTATGTCTTTGTACACTGCTTCCACAAGCTCTAACATTATTGTCGGTAATGTTCTAGTTCAATAATGTACATTTGCTAAATGTATAGATCTCCAGTGAGAATATTAGAAGTTAATATTAATCCTTCTCAGTTTCAGCATTCTACATATTTTTAATATTTAAAGTTATTAGTTTTCTTAAATTTTACCTTTAATTAAGCATTAAAAATGAATACGCATATAACTAGCTCGCATTTTAGAAAACTCCCAGCCTTTGCGTTGCAAGTGCCTGCAAGTTGTGTGTAGTAGCAATATATCATGTACCCTAAATTTTGTGGAATGAGGATTTTTTTTTTTTCTTCAGAGCATCGCAGATGAAGAAATGCGGATGGTAGTTAGACAAAAAATTGCAATATTTACTGTGTAATTTTAATTACTGGTATTGTTTTGCTGTGTTATTTACCTCTGTGTGCAATTTTATAGTGAGGCTGTGAATGTTGAGTTGTTCATTACGGTACCTACTCTGTATGATGCAAGATATGGAAGTAGGGTTCAAATTCTTGAGAGGTTTCCATTTACGATATCTGTATCTTGTTATATCAGTGTTGTTATGGAGATTCTTCTGTATCACATCAATACCCCGCAGCAGCTATTTCTGGTATTTTTTTGTGATGATTTAGGTTACTGCCGGCTGTCTTTCTGATTTATTGCTGTGTAAAAGATTTTCAGGAGTGAGTGGTGGTGAGATTGCATGGGGTCGAATACTAGTATCTGCAGCCCTGAAAAACGTTTCCGTGGTTTCCCCATTTTAACATTAATTAACCTTAATTAATGCCACTGCATACCTAATCTTAACCCTTTACCTTGGAGTTGTTAGTGCAACATTAAACTGCTTTCAGGAATGGAAGAACAATCTTCAGGAAAAGTTCTGGCTATAGAAACTGTAAATGGTAATCAGAACAAGTAAACACGGCACATTTCAGTATTGTCCCCTACATTAAAATGTATAAAATACAAATGAGCATAGTTTCCTGAATAGATATGTGTTTACATAGAAATATATTCCCTGGCAATGTGTAAGAATCTACAAAATTAGCCACAGGAACGAAGCTTGTATTACCTGTAGGAGAAATTGTAGTATTCATTGTTTGTGCAGTATGTTTACATTTACAGTAAAATATCACTAAGTGACTAATGAACACTGCAATTGGGTGAAATGAATTCTCTGGGGCACTACTCGAGGTATTCAACATATAAAGTTAAAAATTTCATGATTTTTCTGTATTGAATAGAGAAACACACAATATTAAACAGAAGGAAGGATCCACCTTTCAATACTCCGTTGTTAAGTTGTGATCACTGTGTTAGTTGTTTTTAGACATTTATGACTTAATTTTTGCACTGCTTTGCCAATTGGCTGATGATGACACTTCAAATGTGTTGAAACCGGTCCCAAACGAACAAGTTGTAACCTCTATTTGGTTCAACTTAAAACGGAGTATTGAAAGGTGGATCCTTCCTTCTGTTTAATATTGTGTGTATTCAACATAGACAATTTTCGTACCACCTGCGAAGCAATAAAAACTGCTTAACATTTAAACCACTCATTCAACATGGAACTCCCTACAAGGGGCTCTCTGTTAAACACCACTTGGTTGTGTCATTAGACATGACATGCATAGAAAAATAAAGAAAAGGCACTTAAGTAAAATTTGCTGGCATTGTTCGATGAAATGAGCTGATAGCAGTATTGTATAAACTTTTGTCTTCGTTTCAACAGAATTTTCTTCATTTTCCATTTCCAGTCTTCTGGGTAGAAATGTGAATCAAAAACCTCCTCAGTTTTTCTCTCTCCACCACTCCTTTCCTTCCTCAAATATTTTTTCTAATTTTACTCCACTCTTCTCTGTACTCTCCTTACCGTATCCATTCACCCCTTTCTGGGCATTCTCCGATGTCATTCTCCTATGACTTTCTCTGTAAATACTTACTGTGGAACTCTATCCTCTTACATTCTCATCATGTGTCCATACCATTTCAGCTTATGTGTCTCTATCTTGACTCTCAGTTCAGGGAATCCAATTCACTCCCTCATTTCTATGTTTCTGACTTTATCCCTTTATGCCCTCCCTATTATTTTTCTAAATAATTTCATCTTGGCCTCTAGCATTCTGCGTTCATCATGTATTTTTGTTGTCCATGGTGTGTAATACATTGGATGCAAAATTTTCTTGCATTCTGTTGGATGTCCCAGTTACAGACTATACATCTCACACATTGGTAAAACTCATTGGCTTGTTCAAGTCTCTATCCAGTTTCTTAATTTATTTTCCCATCTTCTTCAATTATTCTCCCTGAATACTTGAAGCTTTTTCACAACTTCTAATGGTCTTCCATTTACTTCAATATTCCCAATTCCTTCTCTATTACCTCTCATCACCACTACTATCGTACTCTTATCCACACTGATTTTTGTTCCATATTCCTCCATCTCCTGATTCCTTACATTATCTTGTTCTTGTCCTTCCATTTCATCTTCTCCACTTATTACTGTCTTATCTGCAAAGAGTGAGGCCTTTGCCTCCTTGGTTCCCATTTTTTTGTCGTATACTCTTATGGATTTCATCAATGATTGTAATTAAGATTGGAGGGGATAAAACACATCCATTTTGAAGTTCTGTTTCTACTTTGAACCAGTTTGTTTGTCCTATCTTAGTATTCATACTACTTACTCACTTTTCGTTCATGGCTTTTATAATATGTTCTTCACTTCTCCCTGCCTTCTTTTTTATCAATGCATCTGAGACCACTTGCCATGGTACCCTGACATATGCCTTCTCAATATCGATAAATATCATCACTGAATCCAGCCTAAATTCCCATCTGTTCTCCGTCACGTTCTTTAGGTTGAACAGATTAAAAAATTTTAAAATTATGTTTACACTGAGTAAGGAGTATTACACCATATGTAAGTGAAACACAGATAATAACTGGTGCCAAGAAAAACAGAGTTTGAAGCCTTTTAAATGCCGTGTTATCAGAAGTTCTTGAAGATCATTTTGATAGAACATGTCTCAAATAAAGAGATAGTGAATAAGCTTAATGAGAGGAGAATGGTTTGAGAGAATTTGATCCTGGGAAGGAAAATTTTGATAGAACACTTCTCATAGAACTGTGATCTTGTTCAGTTAGTTTTGAAGCCGATTGCAAAGGATAAAAATGGTAGGAAGATTCCAGTATATGGACCCCAGTGTCTGGTAACTTCAGGCAGAAATTGGTCGCGATCATGGACACAGGAGGAACTGCTGAGGATGGAAAAATGTGAGGAGGAAATGAGTTGCAGAAATCGAGAGCAGGGCGACATCAATACGGAGAAGGAAGAAAGAAGAGGGGACTGCGGTGTCAGCGGGCAGGTAGTGAAGACAGCAGAGTCCTTGGTGAGTCAGAACAGCCCAAGAAGGAGTGAATCAACAAGTAGGACACTAGACCGTAGTGAAGTAGATACAGGTAGTGAAGAGGTGATGGGAAGGGAAAGGAGTCAGGGTAGTGACTCAACCTCCCCGAATAGGAGTAATGCAGAAATAAACCTGGAGAGAAAGCAGGCGTTAAATAAGGCGAGATCCTTAAGTTTAAAAGATCTATGGTGTGGGAAAAAAGGCTCTGGCACGGAAAATGGGAAGGATGGGGGGTGAGAGGAAAGAGAGGGATGGGGTGGAGCCAAAAGGAAGAATCACGAGAAGTAAGGGGGGAAGTGGTGAAATGCAGAAGTATAGGGAGGGAGGGGGAGGAAATAAATAACTAGATATGGTGATAGGGATGCTGAATATTGAGGGGTTGATGGGGAAGTTAGGGAATAAGGAAATTGTGTATTTAGTGAAAGATTTTGAGATTATTGCTCTAGTAGAGACGTGGTTAGGGAAGGGGGTTGAAATTACATGGGACGGTTATAGAGTAGTTAACGTGTTAAGGAAAAAATAGGGAAGAGGGGCCGAAACCCTGGGGGCATAGTAGTTTTAATAAGAAATGAGATAGCTGAATGGGTGGAGATGTTACAGTCTAGGGTAGAAGGGGTGGTGTGGTTGAGAGTAAAAATGGGGAAGGGGGCAGCGGAAGCAATTTGTCTGGCACTGCTTTATAACCATCCGAGCGATTCAGTGTATGCAAATAAACATTTTTTTGACAAATTGATTGAAGAAATAAACACAATTAAAGGAATGAATGTAGATGGGATGATTTTATTGGGGGATTGGAATGCGAGAGTGAGCAATAGAGTACCGGTATACGGCAAAGAAGTAAAAGTAGATGGGGTACTGCAAAGGAAGAGTAAGGATAATGTTGTAAATAGTTATGGAGAAAGGTTATTACAGTTATGTGCTCCAGAACATTTATTTATTTTAAATGGGTGGATGAAGGGGGATAGTGTGGGAGATTTGACGTATATTACAACAAATGGAGTGAGTGTGGTGGACATAGGAATAAGCTCAGAGATAGCGTTAAGGAGAATAATAAGTTTTGAGGTTTCAGAATATGGGTTGACAGAACATATGCCTATCAAAATAAAATTGAGAACTTTGGTTGCTGATGATAAGGGAAAGATGGAGGAAAGTAAGGAGAGGTATAGGAATGGAGGATGGAAGTATGTATGGGATGATAATACTAAAGAGAAATTAAGACGGCATTTGAAAGAGGAGGGAGATATAATAACGGTAGGAATTGAAAGGGCGGTAGAAGGGAATGATATGGATAACGTGCTAAAATTAATTGCACTCCCTGTATGGAGGGTGGGGAAGAAAGTGAGGAGAAGGGTAGAGGGAAGAAAGAATAAAATGAATGGATGGTTTGATGAAGACTGTAGGAGAAAACGTGAGGTTGTAATGAGAGCCCTAGCGGAGTTTAGGAAGGAGGGTGTGCAAGAAAAAAGGAAGGAATATTGTAAATTGAGAAGGGAATATAAGGAGGTATTGAATGAGAAGAAAAGAGGATGGAAGGAGGCGGAAGCTGAAAAAATAAATATATATTGTAGAGAGAAGAAATTTGAGAGGATTTGGGAGTCAATAAACAAGATCAGAAGAACGAAACCGGAGGGGAAGGGGGATAAAATAGGAGAAAACGAGTGGGTTAGGCATTTTAAAAGGCTTTTAGAAGGGGAGAGGAAATTGGATAGAGAAATAGACAAGTCACAAATTGGAAGGGAACTGGGAGTAGGCATTACAATATTGGATGGGGAGATAACAAGGCAGGAGGTAATTACAGTATAAAAAATGCTAGACCCAAGGCTGCAGGAGGTGTGAATGGTATTTCCAATAGTGTATGGAAAGAGGTAGGGGCAAATGAACCGATGTTGAGAGGGATTGTGAAATTCTTTAATAGGTTGCTGGAAACGGGGAAATTTCCTAGAGAATGGAGGAAGGGGGTATTATGCCCTATTTATAAGAATAAAGGAGCTAGTAGTGATCCAAACAACTATAGAGGAATTACACTCCTAGACTCGCTGTCAAAGGTGTACACAGGGGTTTTGGCGAATAGGATAACAAATTGGGCGGAACAGTACGGTAGGATATCTGAGTTCCAAAATGGATTTAGGAAAGGATGTAATACAGTTGATAATGTTTGGATTCTGGACACTTTGATTACAAAGTATGTGAGGATAGCAGGGCGTAAATTATTTATAGCAGCGATTGACTTAGAAAAAGCCTTTGATACGGTCAGTAGGGAGGAGCTATTTTTGAGATTAGGAGAGGTTGGAATGTCGAAAAAAATGAGGGTGGCAATTGAAACTATTTATGAAGAAGTGTTTGTGATGATTAAATTGCAGGATGGAAGGTTGAGTAAGTGTTTTGAATCGAAAAGCGGGGTGAGACAGGGATGTGAGCTATCCCCGATATTATTTATATTATTTATAAATAATATTTTAGAGGGTCATGGTGGTGACGCATGGCAGTGCCCTTGGGTAGGGAAAATGGAGGTTCCGGGGTTGCTATTCGCGGATGACCTATTGATTTTGGCTTTGACGGCAAATGGGTTGCAAAAAGGGTTGGACAAGGTAGTTGAATATACTAGGAAATGGTCTCTCAGAGCAAATGTAAGAAAGACTCAGATAATGGTGTGTAGGAAAAGGGGTGGGAGAAAGAATAAGGAAGTCTGGAGGCTAGAGCAGGAAGAAATTAAACTAGGGGGAAAAATTGAGTACCTAGGTGTAATAATTAGTAAGAATGCTTCTTGGAAAAATCAGTGTAAGAAGGCAAAACTTAAAGGAAGAGGAGCGCTTGCGGTAGTAGGGGTATTAGAAAAGAAATTTCCAGACGTTAAATACAAAATTCAGAAAACAGTGTTTAAATCACTGGTAATGGGCAAAATGCTATTTGGGGTTGAAGTATGGGGAATGGAGGAAGACAGGAGTGAACTAAACCAGGTGGTGGCGAAATTTAGCAAGATCATGATGGACCTACCGAATTGTACAGCCAGTGCCGGGGCCAGATTAGTCTGTAAAGAATCGATAGAGGTTGAAATAGCTAAGAGGGTGTTCAAGTACTGGATTAGATTGGAGGAAGGGAATGGTGGGGCATTAGTACAGGAAACGTTTAATTTTCAGAAAGGTATGACGAATGAAGGTTACTGGGTGAATAAGTGCAAAAAATGGTTACAAAAGATTGGATTGGGGGTATATGGAGAGGTCTGGGGGATGGTAGGAATAAATGGGTATGGGGAAGGATAAAGGGAAGACTACTAGATATTGAAAGACAGAGCTTAATAGGGGAATGTAGAGAGAGAGTCTCTTTATCAGTATTAAATAAATTGGTGGAAGTAATAAACCCGAAAACGGAGTTTGAGGGTAGAAGGGATAAGAGAGGTTTGTATTGGTGGCTATTGGGTGTTCCGAGGAATAGGGGATGGGTAGGTAGTGAGAATAGGGATAGATGTGTGTTATGTGGAGAGAAGTGGGAGGACATGCATATTTTTAATCAATGCCGACCTTTGGCGGAGATAAAGATCAAACTACCAAGTAAGAAGGAGCTGAATATGGTAGGGGAAAGCTATAAGATAACATCTTGGTTATGTAGAGAGTGGGAGAAAGGAACGAATATAGCGAAATTCTTAAATGTGGCCAGAGCTATATTTATAAAGAAATTGAGGGAGTAACAGGGGTTGTGCAGATAATGTGGTTCGTGCTGAGGGAGAAAGGTGGAAGGCATTCTGCTCAGAGGAATGGATATCCGCCCTGAGCAGATGCAGGAAGGGTATCATGGTAATCATGATATCAGAAGAGGGGGCTGTAGTGTTAGGGGAAAAGGGGAGAGCACCTTGCCCTGTGGAAAGGTGATCTGCCTGGGGCAAAGGGAAAGCCTGAGAAAATTAGGTAAGCATTGAGAAAAGGGGAGGTTGAGTAGGTTTGAGGGTAGTGTAAAGCTTAGGTGGAAGTAAAAAAAAGAAAAAAATAATAAATAAATAAAACAAAAAAAGCGAGTTGACTGAGTGAACTAATGGACTTGGAATGGAGTGCTGTCTGTTGGTGTGTAAATGAGGAGTGAAAAAAATGGATTGTTTAAGTGTATTTGTGTGAGGAGGGAGTATAAAGAAGGTATATGTGATAGAATTGAGATAGATTAAGTGTGAATGTAGTTAAGGAGAAAATGTTGGCAGTATGGAAATTTTGAAAGTAGGTCATTAAAAAAAATTTAAATGGTGTAGATGCCTTGATGAGGGGTGTAAAATTGAGGGATTCTTGATGTTTATGTATTAAGTTTAATAGGATGGAAGAAATGGGATCTAACATTTTGATGTAATTGAGGTGTTGTAGACTGAGAAGATGGAGTGAACTAATGGTTTGGAATGGAAACTGTTTGTGTGTAAGTGAAATGTTAAAAAAAAAGTCAAATTGTTTTAAGTGCGATGTAAAATGATTGTTAGTTGATGTTTAAGTCTGAAGCTTAATAAGGTGAGACGGTTTGATATGTGAAGTGTGGTGCGGTAGGTGGAGAAGACTGAGTGAACAAATGGACTTCGAATGAAAAAAAAATTGTCTGTGTAAAAAAAGTATTAATTGTTTTTAGGTGCGTTGATGAGGGATGTTAAATGGTTGTTAGCTGATGTTTAAGTCTTCAGTTTTATAAGGTGAGATGTAGAGAGCGGGAGTAGTGCGTGAGAGGTGAGGGTGACGTATCAAGGGAAGAGGGAGGGGTGGGGACTTGACCCACTCCAAAGAAGTTAGACTTGAGCATTTCTGCACGGAAAGGAAAAGGATAGCGAAGGTAGTGTGCTGAAAATGGACAAGAGTATGTGTGACGTACATAGCGGAAGTGTGTTGCAGGCCACCTGTTGGGTCTGGTTTCAGCCAGGGTGGCTTGTAACACATGATAAGGAAAGGAACACAGTGTTTGTCAGCGAGGGTCGGTGAGATACGATACCAGTTCTCACGTGGCAAGGCTGGTGGCTGCTGTAGATGGGTTGGTGGGCGTGTGTTCCATGCCAGGGCTGTTGCAGCGACCAGTCCAATTAATTTTTTAAATTATTTTTTTAGGTGGTAGTCAGGGGTCGGGCTTTGGGTAGTAAGTAGTGCGGTATCGTCCTGCATGTGTGCTGGCTATCCGCGTACGTGTGGGATGATACTGAGTAGATGTAGAGGTAGTAAATGTAGTTAAGTAGTTTTAAGAGAGATGTAGTTGCTATTATTGCTTGTTTTCCTTTGTTTCGCTCTGCCTGTCTTTATTGCCTGTAAGCCGATGGTGTACACTAGGGTGGGCAATAAAGATATGTATTATTATTATTATTATTATTATTATTATTATTATTATTATTAATACGATATAAGGTGTCATGTAATACTTTTATTTTTTTGCTATTGGCTTTACGTTGCACCAACACAGATATGTCTTATGGCGACGATGGGACAGAAAAGGGCTGGGATTGGGAAGGAAGCAGCCGTGGCCTTAATAAAGGTACAGCCCCAACATTTGCCTGGTGTGAAAATGGGAAACCACGGAAAACCATCTTCAGGACTGCCAGCAGTGGGGTTCGAACCCACTATCTCCTGAATACTGGATACTGTCCGCACTTAAGCGACTGCAGCTATCAAGCATGGTCATGTAATACCAGGGGTCCTTTGACTATGATCTTGATATCGACAGATAAGTTAAATTATATTTCCTATGGAAGTGATCACTGTTTTAGAAATCTTATAAAACTGCAGGTCCTTAGCTTTGATTGAAGTATCAGTCATAGAAAACTTGAGGTCCTATAGGTACGATCATAATATCAACTGTAATGTAAAATTTCGGGTTTTTTGGTATGATCATAATATTGATGGTCATATAAAATGACACGATTGTTGCTTAGTTTGTTGACAAACACCATAAGTATCAATGACATCAATAAGGTAATATATTTTTCTGGCTTATGTTTCAGTCTAAGGTCAGTGGAAGTAATCAACCATACCTGTACCTTCTAACTACTTCAGTTTGAAGTGCAAAATGGACCTGGAAGCAAAGATCAAAGAGGAACCAGCCTGGCTTGAAGGAAAAACAACTGCATCACTTGTAAGTCTCATTCCAGATAACTTTATAGAGGTCAGAAATTAACCCTTAATAGCTGAATAAGTTTGGCAGGGGCATAATTTTCAATGTGCTTCCTCAGTATTAACACCAGCAGTCACCAATTGCTGAATGAGCATCTACGTGTAGTACAACTCTGTTTTGCTTATTTGTCTGGGAATACACCACAACGCATTACACAAAGCTGCCAACTCGTAGGAACTTAAGGTTGGGCTTGGATTAGTCTGTACTTTTTACTGTCAGTATCGAAATTACTTTGGTTTAGGGGTTGCACTTTTTTATTTTTCCCCTCTGATTAAATTAGAGGATGGTTGGCCAATTGTACTTTAAAAAACTAATATCCTCCTACACTACTGCACCAGTATTAGCACCACATGTTAAAAATTATTACTCCTGCCATAATTAGTGTAGAAGAAGTTAAATCACAAATCTTTCATTAGTGTTTTTGAGCCTGGATACACCAGTCTGCTAAACGAAATGTCAACACAGGTGTGATTATTCTGGGTTACCCTCACATCCACAATGTGCTGGAAGATGATATGTGTTTTAAGGAATGAGCAGATTTGCCTATGACATACAAGGAATGAAATAGCTCAAAATCTGAATGTACGTTCTCTCAAAATAAGTATTTTGCTCAGATGTTGAATTCTTCTAGAAAGACAGAATAGTGATTAGTTCATTTTATTCCTCAAATACAGGTCAGATTCTATGTTATATAGAGAACCAATATCTGAGAATGATTTCTTTTATATGCCCCTTCTTAGTGGGCTCTGACACTTTAAGGACTTAAGGCACATTAAACAGATTTTTTTCTTTCCTCTTTGTCATTATTTCCCTGTCCTTTTTGTGCATCCTTTTCATCCATTCCTTAGTTCGGCTACTCTTCTCTTCTGTATTGAATGTGTTAAGTTGGCATTTTCTAGAACTTGTTACTTTAATTCAATTTTATTAGTTACTTAATTTACATGAGAACATAAGCTTTTAATTACAGTCCCTTCCCCCTGTAGTGCTGACAAGGTTTTTATGAATCTAAGAGTGAAATTTAAATGTCTCGTAGTAGATCATAAAAGATCTTCTGAAACTGCAGATATTAACTCCAACACTGCTGATTCTCCACTGACGGTGTCCTCATCTCCTCAGCTCCTCACAGAACATTAGATAACATGCTTATGGTAGTGCAATATTTCATTTCCAGCTGCTTTGACTTTGGGTTACATCACATCTTTCACTGTTACATGACTGTGATAAGTCTGCTTCTTTCATGTTTATGTTTTTTATTTTACACTTGGAAGCATTGAAATATGCTGTTTCAAACAGAACTGTATTAATGTTTTATGTAGCCCCTGTGATCTCAGCAAAACCATAGTAGAGAATGTGATTCCATTATTTCAAGTAATCTTAATCTGTCTATAAACAAACTCTTTGCTGAGAACAAAAAATCATATAGAAATGTAACGCTTCTAATTGGTTCAGACAACTTTTATCATTTGATTGATATGATTGAACATATGAAAACATTTCATACAATTTAGTGTTTATGCCTATGGCTGCGTCCTTCCAAATTATGTGTGAGATAGCCCCCATTCCATCTCTGGTATTATATCTTCTGGTATGGCTAGAAAACGTTTGGCATTTTATATTTTGTTCTCAGTCTCATCCTTTCTCTGACATAAGGAGTGAGCAAGAATAGTAAAACCATTCTCAGTACAGCCTTTGGTTATAACAATCCTCTGCTGGTAGAAATCTTCCTTAAACATTAGTGAAATTGTGAAAGAAACTGTAATACTGGAAATGAATGAATTAACATGCTCATTTGTTGGTGACTGTATTTGTAGATGTGTGTTATGAGCATACCTGATATATCTTATTTTCCACAGGAAAATTTTGAACATGTATCAGAAGTGATAGCTCTGAAAGAAGAAGTTAAATCACAGTTAACCGAGCCAGAGTCATCGCAGGAAGACTCTGTTGAGGTAATGTATATAATTTGATAATCCATCGTCAGATAATGGAAATGGGTAGAAAATAGCTCAACAGATACCAGGGTTTGATCCATCTTTTTAGTGCACATGATTGATAGTCCTACCGATAATATATTTTTTTATGAGATTGACTGTTTACATATCTAGTTTTCACTTTTCCTTCAAGTTGTTCCACGATCTTGCGTTATGAATTGTGCAGCAGTTAGGATTATTCCAAAGAACTCTACTGTATGTCATTTGGTAGCTGGTATCATTCCTACTAATACTTTTGAATTCGTTAATTAGTTTTGAACACAAAGTAGCTGAAAGGTACATTCTTTTGTTACTGTTACAGAATATTTTACTAGTCGTTTCCAAATTAAACACCTTTGTTATCTTATTGATTATATTAATTATTGTTTTCAAAATAATAATTTATTGATACAAGTTGCAGGTGATATGCTTGTTTACTGTGATTGTTCGCTTGTATACTACACACATTGCAGCCATCTCTTGGCAAGTGAAAAATATTCTTTTTCTCCCTAATGTGGTCTGTGATGGTACTAGTCCATTGTGACTTATAATATTTGTACCGGGAGGTGCACCTCAACCCTGCACATTGAAAAGAAGCGCCTTAGGGAACACTATCTATCGAACAAAACTTGAAACCACTAATGCATTAAGTAGGGACATTGATCAGAAGATGTCACTACTGAATAACTGAGTATGTTATTTTAACATTTCCTAAACTGACTGGATTTCTTTGTTTTGTTTTGGTGTACATCAAAAAGTTTGGATTTTTCTCCATAGATGTCCCCACAAAAAGCTACGGTCATGCACTCTGGTGCAAGGTGGAATAATTACTGATTTAAAGAAGTTTTGGGTTTATGAGTTTTTTCAACTGAATTTACATTCATTTATTTTGATACTTCATTGTTTTGCAACACTTCCTTCTCATCTCGCCAGCTTTGAAGTCTGGCCAATCACAAAGTTTCTGTATTTATTTTTCAGCCAATCATAAGCTTCTTGAAACTTTTTGAGTATCAAATAAAATGAGAGGGTGAGGTCAGATTTTGCCCAGAGCCTTCTCGAACCCTCCTGTCGGGTATAAAAACCACGACTTTTTCTAGTTATCTTGTCTTATTCTCGTCAAATTTCTGAGTGTGTGTTAAGACAGGAGGCCTAATTCTTTGGCAGGCAGAACGTCAGCCCAGGTAATGGCCACCAGTTTTCTATATCTGTAGCTGTCTCCTTAAACTCACAGGAGGGGAAGCTTCTAATGTTTAACTATGTAACCATCTGTTTTCAAAAATGTAAGCTTTCATTCTGCTAATGTAAAATTTCATACAGACTTAAACTGTAAATTGGGGATAGAGAGTGTGTTACCCTCTCAAATTCCCCTTCAGTTTATCTTGAGGTGACTACGATTTTGTAACCTTTTTCTTCTGTAAATCACTCATTAACTTCTCTTTCGATTCACCTCAGTTGTGTAGAATTAGCCTCTGCATCATCGGGCCACAAGCCCAAGTAGGGTTTCAAAAGTTGGTTTTCAAGGAGTGCAAGTTTACGACTGCATACATTTTGAGTTTGGACCAGTAATATAACCTGTTGTTCTCTTCCATGAAGGCCCAGTAGTATGGGTAATAGATACCGCTGTGTAAAGGAATTGTAGGTTGTGCCTAGAGATGCCAGAAATTGTATAGTTTTGTGTAATGTTTCCTTGAGTAGGCTGTAAGGAATTGGGAGCACAGCATCCTTGGTTGAATTTAAAGAGCATGTAAACTCTTGTCTTATATTGGTGCAATTTTCAGTCGGACCTTTGGAAGGCCGTATGTGTAACGCATGGAGCAAGGTGCTCTGGAACTGTGTCTTGGGAGATATCTCTCGTTATCTAACCAAACACAACATTTGTGACATTGTAAACTTGTAAATTGGAGCTGGAAGCTCAAAACTTGTAATTTCCAACCCTTGGATTTCTATTCTTGTTTGCTATTTTGTTCCTTGACCTAGTGAAGAATTTTGTTAAATTTGATATCTGAAAAGAAATATAACCTTTGTTTTAAAGTTTAAATTAATCGTTGATATCGTAGATAGACCCATTAATGCTGACACCTTCTTTCACCTCTCTGCTTTCCACAGATAATCTCGGAACAATATTACTTAAACATGCACTGAATAAATAAGCCATTGAAGTGTTATCTTGCCTTTCTGTTTTATACTTCATAAGGGATAGTGTTTGTGAATAGACCTTGTTAGTTCACCATTACTCACCTGAACATTCGTTACATGAATAATTCATCACTACCAGGATGCACATTTGATCACTGTCATCGTCCACTTCATAGCATGCGTGTCATCTTCTTTTACTATGACTATGTTGCTAAGGGGTATTTCATTGCCCATTTATTGGGATATTCATTTCACCATCTCATCCAGGAGTTCTGGGTTAGCTGCTGAAAATATAGCCATGTGGGCAAGGTTGTGATGAGAGAGGAGGTATAATCATGACCAGAGAGTGTAGTAATTGGCTCTCCTATAAGAAAATTGGTTGTAGTTAGGTAAGAAGTGTCAAAATGTTCATCATTTAGTTTTGGTGAGAGGATGTATGTGTTTCAAGAATGGTACATTCTTTGTTGGTGAAGCGATAAGAATCCATCACTTGTCTGGGGTGTTAAATCAGACTCATGACAGCTGCTTCCTAGATTCCACCAAAGTGTGGTGTTGCAGGAGGGATGAAATGCCACATCAGTCCCATGCCTGCAGTTGTGCGAAGAGTTGGTTTTCTGAGGGTTATTTTGCAGGAAGGCCTTGATTTCTGTAGCTGCTCCATTGAAGTTTGTGCCATTATTGCTGTAAATGTTTAGGGGTTGACCTCTATGAGAACTAAGTTGATAAAGTGCGGAGGGAAATGTTGTTGTGGTGAGATCGGGTATCATGTCTAAGTAGAGAGCCTTATTAGCTAGCAGTCTGGTCTTGTTCGATTTCACACAATTTTTTTATTAGATTTGGGCCAGCATAGTCTGTTCTAGTTTTAAGGAATGGGTATGTCGGGGTTAAAGGCACCATTTGTGTATTTCTCATTAATTATTCCTCTATGTAACACTTTGCATAGAGTAATCAGGATCCTGATTTTTATTCCCCCAGGCGTGAGATCACGGCTGATGATGCGTATGCAATGGGCGAAACATAAATTAGTATGACACGATGTAACATGTGAGATGTGTATGAGTGTGGCTTCTTTCTGTTCCCCTTTCTGAAGGGATCCTAAACTTGTCTCTCAGAGTGTTGAGTGCCAGGATGAAGTAGTCCAAGGTGTTCTGCCATCATAATTATATTTGTGAGGTGATACAGAATTTCTAATGTTTCCAGTCCGCTAGTATTGGAGTATTGTGCAGTCATCCACTAACAAGAAGATGGCCTTCTTGATCTATGATTGGATTAATAGTCTTTATATGAGTTGTTAGTTTCCTGCACAACATTAATATAATATTTGTGTAAAGGGTTCAACTCCGATACAAACAATGGACTTTAATTTCACTCCGTGGGTTGTTTACAACAATCTCAGATAATTATGTGTTGCAAATCTCATGACTGGTCCATATTGAAATGTACATTAATTCAACGAGGTTACAAAAGTTTATTGAAATCCTCGTATTCAAAACACATTGGCTTCTTAAAATTAAGAATTTCATCTTATTATACTAATTTAATGGGACATGTTTCGCCCATTGCATGTGCATCATCAGCTGTGATCTCATGCCTAAGGGATTAAAATCACGATCCTGATTACTCTAGTCAAAGTGTTACGGAGGAAACTTAGTCCCATGCCTGCAGTTGTGTGAAGAGTTGGTTTTCTGAAGGTTGTTTTACAGAAAGGTCTTGATTTCTTTAGCTACTCTGAAGAAGTTTGTACCATTATCGCTGTAAATGTTCAGCCTACAGCCAACAGCGCATAAGCTCAATGCTCTGCCCATCTCCTCTCCTCCGCCACACCCCCTTCCAAGAAGTAAGTATAAATAACCACCTAATCGATACTTTATGAATGCCTCAGGGAAAATTGAATAAAATTAAAACTTACAGGACATGTTTCGACCACTTAGTGGTCCTCTTCAGCTGTATAAATAAAGAACTGAAAAGAAAAACATTGACGATAAGCACAAATAAAAGTTCTTTGGAGACTCCTTTGATAAAAATGGAGGTCATCAGAATAGGTCATCTTGCCTCTCGTTCTTGTTTGGAAAAGATGTTTATTCTGCGCTGTCTAGAGGGTCTGTCTTTGAGCGTGACCTGGTGAAATAACGATGTGATACAGTTTGACAGTTCATGGAAAGCTCTGGAGAGAAGGGAAGTAGGGTTTTATCGTCATCTAAAATAACATGTGAGGGAGGAGATTGGGCTGTGCTTCTGCGATGTTGTGTTTGATTATATCTCTTGTTCGTCTAGTCTGTTTCATGTCTACCCATTCAAAGTATTTGCTAATATTCTCATATAATATGTTTTTATGCTCGTTGTTTTCGTTGAGATTCTCTTCACCATTTTCCAATTTATCGAGAACGATGTGGATGTTTTCCAGGTTGTTCATAAGATTACCTTTATTAATCATACAGATAATTTGAAGGTCCTGTTTTATATTGGTGAATTTGTGGTTGGACTCTTTCACATGGGATCCCATGGCAGAGAATCTTTTGTATCTTTCAGCATTGACGTGTTCTTGATATCTAATTGAGAAGTTCCTTCCAGATTGTCCCACGTAAGTTTTTTTACATTGAGCACAAGTCAGCTTATAAATACCCGATTCCTGGAATTCGTCATCTTTAAGTTTATTAGCTTTATTATGACTAATTTTTTCAAGGAAGCTGTCCATGTTGAGTTTCTAACCTATCTGATAAAATGGTTCGTCACGGACGTGGGTGAGTGAGTCTCCTCAGTAATCAAGTGATTTGAAGGTGTTATACAGCAGTGGAAGTGAAAAAACTTGCGGCAGTGTTACGTTTGTATTTATGAATCGTACCAACACATTTTTGTTGGTATTGTTCTTCTTCTTCTTCTTCCAAATTTGCATTGTAAACAAAATGGGCCGCCAAAACAACAGACTTAGAAGCCCAGCCACTACCAATGATGCCAACGTAGACCACCTCATGAAGTGCACGCTGGACGACTTTATTAACTCGGACAGCTTCCTTAAAAAAATTGTGCAGGCCATTTTGACCTGCATAACAGAAATGGTTATAAGAGAACTTGAAAAAAGTTTAATATTTAATGTCGAAGCATTTTCAGAGTTAATCAGAGAAAATCTTAATGAAAAGGAGGTGGAAATCCACAAAATGAAGGAGGATATGGACTCCAAATGTTATTCATTGGAGCAATACAGCAGGAGGAATAATGTAAGATTTTCTTCATCCCCGAATGTTTGAACGAAAAATGAGATGAACTAGTGCTCAGCATGTGCAAAGCAGTAGGTGCATATGTTACACTTAATGATATTGATAGGTGTCACAGACTAGGTCCTTGATCACCATGGAAAACAAGACCTATCCTATTCAAATTTGTATCTTATCACTCATGGCAGAATGTCTTCACTAGGAAAAGGAAACTGAAAGGCTCATCCACAACAATCTGTGAAGATTTTACAGCTACCAGAATGTCGATCATGACGACAGCAATCCAGTGTTTTGGTCTTAGAAACACTTGGACTGACTCAGGAGACATCATAATCAAGAAGGCTGACGGATTGAAATTAAAAGTGTGCCAGTTAAAGGAACTTCCTATGGCATAAGCTTCTCTTGCAGTGCTATTTGATTACTTGACTACGTGAGTCCAAACCCATCGTTTACCATAAGTCACAGCTGAGGAGCTAGCTTTTTTATTTTTTCAAGTAAATTTGTCTATCTATCTATCTATCCATTTACTGTATTTATCTATCTGTCCAAATATCTATTCACTTAATCTGTCTTCTTATCCTACCACCTGTCGATCTACATACTCTTTAATAAAATTTTCCTAACTTGTTCTCTTTTAAGTCAGGCCTCCATATTACGTGTACATAGCTCTAACGTCAACACTACGTAGAAAAAGCTCCTACCTGGGTATTCTCTATGCCTAATCTGCTGTTGCACATTTTCCCTCTTATTATTACTGACAATTTAATTACCTAAAATATGTTAATTGCTGACCATTAATAGGGTGTAGTCACATGCTGTGTTTTAGTTTCATTTTAGCAATTGGCAATGCATACCACAAACAGCCATAATCCCTCTGACCATAGCAATATTTTCCCTTGCCACACTTCCCCTTCCTCACCTATCCCATCAACCTGTCTACCTGCTAGTCCATTCACCCTAATCTCCCCCTCCTTGAAGTTACAACTCACATTGTCCAGTCAGCTCTAAATAGACATAAAAGCACACTTCACTTATGTCACCTTAGTGCCAAGAGTTTAGTTTCTCAACTCATATAGATGAACAAAATATGTCATAGAAAGAAAGAGAGCCACCTAATCAATACTAATTTATTAAAATTTTTCTTCTTAATAACAGGACCTGTTTCTACTCTTCACAAGTCATCCTCAGCTGTCATGTACATTCACATTAGAATACATTTTTTTAATAGTTGTACCTTGCCCATAAACATTTCATATTTGACTGACATTAGGTAATATGTTTGAGAGTGAATAATACTGTGTTTTATGTCTAAGTTTAGAAAACTATTATATATTAAAGAGATACCACTTTTTGAACACATTAAATGGATTACAACGTATGATAAAACTTTGCTATGTACATATGACCTTGAATTACACTGACTGACAGAGCAAATGCAACACCAAGAAGGAGTGGTCAGAACTTTATGCCAATTGCAGGGTAGACTGACGTCACTGAGGTATGCTCATGATGTGAAATGCGCCGCTGTGCTGCGCACGTAGCGAACGATAAATGGCACACGGCGTTGGCGAATGGCCCACTTCGTACCGTGATTTCTCAGACGACAGTCATTGTAGAACTTGTTGTCGTGTGCCACAGGACACGTGTATAGCTAAGAATGCCAGGCCGCCGTCAACGGAGGCATTTCCAGCAGACAGACGACTTTACGAGGGGTATGGTGATCGGGCTGAGAAGGGCAGGTTGGTCGCTTCGTCAAATCGCAGCCGATACCCATAGGGATGTGTCCACGGTGCAGCGCCTGTGGCGAAGATGGTTGGCGCAGGGACATGTGGCACGTGCGAGGGGTCCAGGCGCAGCCCGAGTGACGTCAGCACGCGAGGATCGGCGCATCCGCCGCCAAGCGGTGGCAGCCCCGCATGCCACGTCAACCGCCATTCTTCAGCATGTGCAAGACACCCTGGCTGTTCCAATATCGACCAGAACAATTTCCCGTCGATTGGTTGAAGGCGGCCTGCACTCCCGGCGTCCGCTCAGAAGACTACCATTGACTCCACAGCATAGACGTGCACGCCTGGCGTGGTGCCGGGCTAGAGCGACTTGGATGAGGGAATGGCGGAACGTCGTATTCTCCGATGAGTCGCGCTTCTGTTCTGTCAGTGATAGTCACCACAGACGAGTGTGGCGTCGGCGTGGAGAAAGGTCAAATCCGGCAGTAACTGTGGAGCGCCCTACCGCTAGACAACGCGGCATCATGGTTTGGGGCGCTATTGCGTATGATTCCACGTCACCTCTAGTGCGTATTCAAGGCACGTTAAATGCCCACCGCTACGTGCAGCATGTGTTGCGTCCGGTGGCACTCCCGTACCTTCAGGGGCTGCCCAATGCTCTGTTTCAGCAGGATAATACCCGCCTACACTCTGCTCGCATCTCCCAACAGGCTCTACGAGGTGTACAGATGCTTCCGTGGCCAGCGTACTCTCCGGATCTCTCACCAATCGAACACGTGTGGGATCTCGTTGGACGCCGTTTGCAAACTCTGCCCCAGCCTCGTACGGACGACCAACTGTGGCAAATGGTTGACAGAGAATGGAGAACCATCCCTCAGGACACCTTCCGCACTCTTATTGACTCTGTACCTCGACGTGTTTCTGCGTGCATCGCCGCTCGCGGTGGTCCTACATCCTACTGAGTCGATGCCGTGCGCATTGTGTAACCTGCATATCGGTTTGAAATAAACATCAATTATTCGTCCGTGCCGTCTCTGTTTTTTCCCCAACTTTCATCCCTATCGAACCACTCCTTCTTGGTGTTGCATTTGCTCTGTCAGTCGGTGTATATCATTAACGTTCAAGTTTTACGAGTAAAACAAGTTCCTAGAAAGACTTTGTCATATTACTTTGTTTTTAGTCTTAAGGTCTATATTACTTAATTTGACAAGGTATAAGCCTAATATAAAGTATATGATAAAAGCATACGCAACTACATTTAAGCACATTTTATAGACCTTAAGACTAAAAACACAGCAGGCACAATTTACCAGTCGGTGTTGCACAGAGATATCGATGTTGTCCTGTCTTCAGAACATACTAATGCACAAGTCGTATGAGTATAGATTTCCTATCTCTAGTCTTTCAAGGTGTTCTGGATTTTATGGACATGAGTGTATTTCAATCATTCACAAAATTTACCAACATCAATAAGTAGATCAGAAGCGATAAGAATCTGCAACAGCAGAAAGTAATAGAAAATATAATTTCAAGAATGAAGTCCCTCTGGAAATGAAATTAACATTTAAAAGAGTTACTTAAAATTTTATGATGGAAGTTGATTTATTCATGGCTGGCAACGTCTCATGATTGGTCCCTTTACCACCCTTTAGGGTTTGGTGGGATCTCTCCTTTAAGTTAGACATTCCGGAAGGAATATCCCTTGCAAGGTGCACCATGATGAAAGTAAAGATACCTCTTGCAAGCAGCATGATGATTCCCCTTCTTCCTTGTCTTGCAGGCTTCTCGTAACAGTAGGCTTCCTCTCTCTCTCTCTCTCTCTCACACACACACACAAACACACACACACTCTCACTCTCTCTCTCTCTAACTGAAGTGGCACATTGATATGTGTTTCAACCATGCCTATTTGAATGTCAATCGACACTTAACTTGCGGGTTCAGATGATTTATGGATACCACACGTGTTCTGGAATTAATATAGTCGTGGTTATGTCTTGTAGAAGACAAAATAAAGTGTTCCCTTTATGAGACATCACGACTAATGAACGTCTCTTGGCGAAGAATATCTTGTAGGATTGTAGTGGGAAAGCGAAGTGAAGTTGTGCTCTAACGTAGAGCAGTATGAAATCAGTAGTGTAGGAGCTGAGTAAGTAGAGCGTCGATTACACACTGCTTTTATCAGTTCTTGGCCTAGAAAGTGTGATTAGCTGGAAACCAATCATAATTTTTTTCACGTCTTCTTAAAGTATCATTGTTCGAAACTGTTCTTCTGAAGAGTTCTGAAAACTTGCCGGGCGGTGTTAGCCTTGAAAATGTTAACTGTTCATATCTGTCGCATGCTAACCTCCTGACCAATAAGAGAAAAGGAGTAAATCGCCACACGGCCATGCAGCAATGAGCCTAAAGGCGAATTTCTCCAATGTTATCAGATCCTGTCCTTCACCAGAGCTGTTGTAAATGACCCACTGACCGAATTAAATTAGGCTTTTGCAGCAATCTCAATTTTAACTCCAGTTATGCCATTTTTGGTTACAATATGTTGTAGGTGAAAGATTTCTTACCGGGCGAGTTGGCCGTGCGCGTAGAGGTGCGCGGCTGTGAGCTTGCATCCGGGAGATAGTAGGTTCGAATCCCACTATCGGCAGCCCTGAAGATGGTTTCCGTGGTTTCCCATTTTCACACTAGGCAAATGCTGCGGCTGTACCTTAATTAAGGCCACGGCCGCTTCCTTCCAACTCCTAGGCCTTTCCTATCCCATCGTCGCCATAAGACCTATCTGTGTCGGTGCGACGTAAAAGCGCTAGCAAAAAAAAAGATTTCTTTCCACAGTATACACTGCTGTATAAATGATGCAGAATTATTAAAAGTGTATTATTTCGATATATTGATGCAGAATTAGTAAAATTGGTTTGTTGAAATCCTGTGTGTGGTATGGAAACTGCATTTGCACTATAAAGTGTTGTGTAGAACTTTAAGGTGAAACTATCTGTAGACTTGTACAGTGCTTATGTAGTGTCATTCTACATTGTTAACAGTTAACTTCTCTGACATGCCCAGCTATCTTTTAGCTGTTAATGTTAATACTATAATTGGTTTTACAGTAAAATAATGATAATCATTACATTTACTATTTCTTAATTGATATTTCACCCAAGTGTCATTGAAATGTGTTTGATCCAACCCTGTCTCCTCACTTTTTGCGATAAATTGACCTGTGAGTATTTCTCTATGCCCAGATACCTTTGATCCATGATTCCCGTTTACAGCATATACCCTGCAATTCATTAGTATTTTCGTACACTTCTCTTCCAAATATTCCATGCGATAATTCTGGACGTCGGTTTATCTTCACGTGTATGTGTACTTTGTTTCTTAATATGGATAGATCTGTGTTGATGTAGGACAGTCAAAGTTCATAGAACTATTGTGATAAACCTTTTTCTTGATTGTTGTCTCTTTTTCTTTGTCCCTCAGTGAGAGACGTTGCTTGTTGTATCGTGTGGTACCAAATGTTCACATTGTCAAGAAATGTTAGTTGAAGTGAATTGTTTTACTCTAACTGAAGTGCTGTTAGGTTCAACTTGCATTAGCTTGATCACCTCAAGAATCATGTCTTTGGCTGTTCTTCTGAGTAAGGTTCTTTCATGGGGTTACTTCGGAATGTGTTGCAAGAATATAAGCATAAATTTGGAAGCATTGTCTAACATAATTACAATGCCGATAAGCTTGATAAGTCTCTTAAAGGGATTCTTGGTAAAGGGCATGCAGAGAAGCTGCGAAGAAGTAAGGGCCACCTCGATCCTAGATCCGAAGAGCATACGTAGGCAGCCCATCTTGACTTCAAGGGAGGAAGGCATGCTCTGCATAGAATTTTGGGAATCTACTTTACTCTTTACTTTTCCAAAGTAACCCCATGTATCGTAAAATTTTGGACATGTATATGAAAACTTATGTCCAAATGTGCATGTACATCTGGGGAACTGTGAAAGCTGAATTTCTAAAATAAAAACTTACTTTTTAACGTATTGTTTGAAATTACATATTAATATACTCTCACAGTAAGTATTGGAAGAGAAGGAATTCAAGCAATTGCTTCCTTGTTGTAATGAATAACTGGCCATGTAGCTCTTGGCCTGCATTTATAAGATGCTGGGCTCGAACACACTGTCGACCGCCCTGAAGTGCATGTTTCACATTTTCACAGCAAACAAATGGTGCGAATGTACCTTAATTAAGGCCACAATGCTTCCTTCTCATTCATAGCCATTTTTAGCTCATCATCGCCATATGACCTATCTGTGTCGGTGTGAAAGAGAAATGGTAGAAACCATCAAATAAACAATATGCCATAGGTTATGTTCAGTTAACTTTCATTAATACGGCTTAAATTTATGATTATAACTGGCCACTGTTCTTTGACTGATAATTACATTCAAACTATTCACCTTTTTGTCTCTTTGATGTATCAAGGAAACTAAATTTTATGTACATAGTCAAGGAATATTTACGTTCTCATAAGTTCCATAAATTCATACTTTAGGATTATTTGTTGCTTCAGTTAAACTATTGTAGTTAGGATGCATCTAAATGTGGCTTAGAATTATTGTAGAATAATTATTTTATTAGTAAATATCATTCTTGCTTTATTATTGCTTAATCTCTTCATTCTATTGTTTCTGTTAACCTGTTGCAATTTGGATAATGTAAGTCCGGTTTAGAATTGAAGTGTAGCTATGTAATTAGATTTTAAGTTGCTCGCTTTGGAAAGGCCAGAAATCTCATGACATCAAAGATGTCTGTGAACTTATCTGCCAGGTTACATCCAGCAGGAATGGTGTTGATTTCATTGTGTGCGCAAGCATGCAAGATTAAGTTGCTGAGGTTCAGTGCTATTCCGACAGCCTTATGTGAATTACATTCGACGTTGCATCCTCTCGAACTTGTGTTTTCTATGTCACAATCTGGCTGTGATGACCTGGATAAGGAAGAGCATTGGCAGGAACTACGAGGTCATGTTGCAGCGTATCCTGGAGATGAGTTTCCACTTCTCTGTGATGACCTTAATACGCATGATGGTCACTAAGAATTTTTATAGCTGCCATGGTGGTAATACTTTCGGTACCTGATATGATGATGGAGCTCATATTTGAGGTTTCACTTGTGGTGACTGCAGCAAGCAAATTGACCTTATCGTTGTTCAGCACCGTGATCTACGACGAAGAAAGGATGTGAATGTCATATCATCTGATTGTATTACACCTCTGCATAAGGTAGGCATAGCGGATTTAAGGACCTCTATGCCCCTGAAACATCAAGTGGTGGAAGCTTAAAACTAGAAGGACACCCTAGCAACAACATAAATTTTCCTCTTGTTGATCTTAATGCATTTGACAACATGTAGACACATTCTACAGATCTTTCACTGCAACCGTCACAGTAAACTTGGGTATGATATAACCTAGTTCCTCTTGTATTGAATATCTAACGTTCCTATGGATGATTGCAGTCCAAGAAGAGTTGTAGTATAAGACGAAGGCAAACTGTATATAAATCTCAATCGAGACGCACTCACTGTAATGACCTGTGTACAAGGTGTATCAGAACTATACTGACAAAGAAATCAGGGATGCTCTTCGTGGAATGTTGAGAATGATGGTGCAGTCAGATTCTCGGGGAAATGTTTCCTTTTGAGGAAATGAAAGTGACCCTGTTAGTTCCGGTCATGCAGTTCAGATTGATGAACTTGCTCTATTTGCTGTGTCAGAGAGTCAGCCGCTGTGCATCAGAAAAGAGAAGGGAGGGGAAGTGAAATTTGGAGAAATAGGTAATTCTCGATGCGAATGCACAAGTTTCTCGTTCTTCTCGCATAGTCACTTCCACACTCCGGTAGGCACTGTACAGTTTGTTCTACACGAATTGACTACTATGTGATCCCTATAGAAAGAGAAGACATCTTGTAACAAGAATACAGGCAGCTTTCCAAACTGTTCGCCACACACTACACATCCTGGACATAGTCCATAGTCACTCACTACTATGCCATAGTGAACTATACACCAAAGTAGGAGGGGGCCTTATTGAACATACACTGTAATCAAATCATTCGGCGTGTTGATTCCTTCATTCAGTATTTCATTGAGTTTACAATATTATGAGGGAAGGAATACACAATCTTCGAGCATGTTAATTAATATAGAATATTACTGTGACAAACAGACGAGAGGAGAGACAATCTGTGCTTTCCTTGACTAACATGTGTGTCTTAAATACAGTGTGTTCTTTAACTGTGAGTGCAGTTACGGCTATTAGATAAATGGACTGTGGATATTGCCTGTTAGAGACAATAATATTGAAGTCCTATGAGGAAGCATTATCTCTGTTTGCGCATACATTCCACAATGCCTCCCCTACCCTTATCTTCCCTGAAAGGCGGCAGCAGCTCTTCAATTTCAATAGCGCACCAGGAAGTAACAATTTAACCTCATTTTCTCAAAAATATAATTTTTCCCGCCAGTCTGATTGAACCATTATTCTTAACATAATAAGAAGAGCATTCTTGAATTTTTGTCGGTGTAATTCTGATAAGCACTGTACACCACTGAGCTCAAGGGATGAAGAAGAGAACTGTTTTCCATCTGACGAAAATTGACACTAGTACTGAGCACACTGTCTGCATTAGAGACAAAGATGACCAGTGATTAGAGGACAAACAATGAATCCTCAATCATTGGCAACAACCTTTGTAGATATTTTCTGCATAGAATTACCACATCACCCTATTCCTGATGGTAAGTCCCATCTTATGCATCACATCAAAGGAAGTGGAGAGTGCCATTAGGAGTATGAAGGACCAAAAAGCGCCAGGACCGGATGACCATCCAGCACACTTCTGGAAGATGAGGCAGTTCAAAGAGCTCATTATCAACTGGCTGAGAAGCTTATTCAGTGCCAGAGTTGACTCTGGCTCTGTTCCCAGTCATTGGGCTGTAAACATCCTTGTGCCTATTTTTGACCAAAATGATGATTCAGCAGAATGTGCAAATTACCATCCAAATTGCACCCAATTGTACATGAGAAGATCTTTTAGAGTAGCCTTCATTATTGACTGGGTGAAATCGCTGACATTATTGCTATACAATGCATCTTCATTAAGGGTGTTGGAACAACTCATGCAATTTTCACTGCCAGAATGCTAATTGAAAACCACTGAGAGCACCAGCAGGCAGTGTACATTGTCTTCCTTGATACTGGAATTACTGTCAGCCGTGTTACTACGGCTTGTTGCTGTGCACGGTGTTGAATGTTGACAGATTTAGAGAGGTATGAAGTAGCAATTACACAACATGTGAATGTGCATACTTCATTAGTCGATGGGCATCGCAGCCGTCATTCGTGACGCATACGATATGTTACCAATGGTTTGGTCATGTCCTTTTGCAGTACCTGACACAGTTGACAATTTCACCTAATCCTTTGAAATTACTTTACAATATCCACTATAAGGAACATTGAATGTAATATACAAAAATTTAAAACTAGAAATGCTTCTGGGATGGGTGAAATTTCTGGGCATATACGAAAGTCAGTTCTTTGATTAGAGTATGTATGAAACAGCTATACCAGATGAATGAATACTTAGTGTAGTAGCACTCTGTGTATAGAGAAAATGTGCTAAACTTAAGGCTAGTAATTACACAATAGTCGTCTTGACTTGTGTTGCATGCAAGCTCTTGGAATGCGTTCTTTCTGATTATGTTATACACATTTAAGAAATTACCAACTGGCTCGATAGAAGGTAGTTCAGATTTAGGAAACATTATTCCACTGAAGCTCATCTTATGGATTCCAGCAGGATATAGCAGATATATTAGATTCAGGAAGTCAAATGTATCACGATTGACATATCCAAGGATTTTCTTAGGGTAGATCTCGGGAAACTACTGACAAAAAATTAGTGCGTTTGGGACAGATAAAACAGTGGCTAAATGGGTGACTATAAAGATATGGCCAAATTATTAAACATTAAAAATTCGAGAATTGAACAGATAAGATGTTACCAATTTTTAAGTTGATGACATTAGTACTTGGTATGCACCCCCTTAGCTTTCATGAGCGACTTGCTTAGACTAGGCATACCCTCAAACAGTATTTTACACTGACCCCTTAAATCGTCATCATGACACCAGATCTGAACGATCTTCTCAATAAAGCCAATTTTTGTCGTTATAATTTTTTGGAGTTTTCTTTGCTATTTTCAAAGGATTTTCTATGGGGTTCATGTCTGGACTGTTTCTAGGCTTTGTTCTTGCATAAAAATCTTATCTTGCATAAAAATAAATTCACTTTGGCCAAACTACTCTTGCACCTGAGCTACCAAACGGGTTCTTAATACTATTCTGGTCACGTCTCATAGTTCCTTCTACAATATATAATCGTCCACAGCCATACCAAGAAAACACACTCCAGACCATCACTGAAGTTGGATGCTTCACTCAATCTGGATGGAATGCTTCTCCTTATCTTCTGACATATTGACTTGTCTCTTCTTCGACAGGAAATACCGATTCGTCACTAAAGCAAACCTGAAATAAATAAAACAAATCAGCGTAGCATTAAATGCAATAAGCTGTATGGTTTAAAAGAAGAATTTCATACATTTACTGTGCTGTACGGTTACATCACTTAGATTGGGTTATAATGGAATAATGAATGATAATTTAGGAATTACAGTAATTGTCATGGACTTGCCTGTTTCCATTCATCAGATGACCAATTCTGGAGAGTCTTAGCACACTGGAACCTCTTTACAGCCATAGCAGGAGTAAACTTCGCTTTGCCTTGAGGTCATCTTGCTTCCATTCCAGCATTAAACAGCTCTCGCTTCAGAGTCCTGGCTAATACAAATGACCCATACTCTTCTAATTTCTTACGTAAATCCAAACTAGTAACCTTGCAGTTGTTTACTGACAAATTAATCAGTTTTGCTTCCTCCTTGGGGTTGGTTTCTTCTTCTGGCCACAGTTTCCAACACGTTGTTGACATTTTGTCTTGGGCCGATGACCTTCGATGTTAGCCCCTTAAAACAACAAGCATCATCATCATCACATTTTGTCTTCCCGTTATCTTCACATTTTAAAATTCTACTTACAGATTGCTGTGGTATTTGCAATCTAGAATCTACTTCTTGTTGTGAATGACGTTTCTCAAGAAGTAGCTCTCTGTCAGTGCCTTTCTTGGCGAAAGGTCTCTTCGTCTCCCCATAACCTCAAAATTTGAGAGTTCTCTAGAACCTCTCTTAGGAAATATCAGTTGAACTCCTGAAGAGTATCAATAATACATGTAATTTACAGAATGCACAGTCTTAACAATAGGTCACATTATTTACTTCCAAACAGCAACAATATTCAGCTAATAAAGATAAACAACAGAATATGCTCACTAACAAAAATGACACAAAACCATGTGATAATGAAATTACATTGTGGTTCTCACTTTAGCCACTGTATGAAAAAATACAATAGTGTGGACCAGGATATCCCAAGTGGAAACTTTGCCTCCAAACAAGTTCAAGGATTAGGCTATAAAGGTCGATAGTTTACATAAAGGTAGAAATATACCTTTTACCATTAAAATTTGGCCTCGTCTGGTGTATTTCTAGAAAATAGAACTCAGAGCATAAGAGTAGGTGAAGCTTTATTTGATCCTGTAACAATTATGGGATTGGGTCCCACAGGGCAGTATTATGAGACCTTTATTTTCTGATATATGTAAACAATATGAATAATGAACTGAAATAAGTGATGAGGCTCTTTGTAATAAATAAGTTTCAGGATTTTGAGTAACTGAAAAAGACCTTGACAATATTGTAAGTTGGACATCGTGCAATGCTATATTTGTAAACGTGGTGAAAAGTCAGTTTCTTTGTTTCACAAATAGAAAGAGTCCTCTCCGGTTTCATTATTGTATTGATGGGTGAAATTTCTTCATGGGGATCTCTGTAAGTGCCTAGCTATTCATAATAAGGATATAGCTTCATTATTGTAATCATTTAAACATATTGAAAATAAAATTTACAGATCCCTTAATATGATTATGAGGTTATTTATTGGTTGGAAAGGAGAGGGCATATATCTCCAGCAAAGCCACAATGAGAGTGTGAGACCATCACCAGTATTACTTGATTAGAGAACAGGAAATAATCTACAGAAATAGCTCCATTTCTTGCAGGTGATTTCTAACAAAAGAGTTGTGTTAGAGAGATGTTGCAAAGTTTCAGCTGGGGAGACTTGGAGAAAGGAAACAAGTTGTTTGATTAAGCAGTATATTCTGAGATGTCATTGGAGAGATGGCTTGGAATGACATTAGTTGATGAATACATTTAAGTCATGTTCTTTAAGTGTAGGAAAGGTCACAACATGAAGATAAGTTTGAATTCAAGGGGACAAATTTTGGCAAATGTTCACTTATAGGAAGATGATTTAGTGATTGAAATAATATGTTTCATATATTTCCACAATCTTTTTTCTATATAAACAACCAACAGCCCTAATTGCTGTGGTTTGATTGATTCATTGATTCATTCATTCATTCATTGATTGGGACATTAACTGATTTATGCTTTTGGTCTTAATGTGATGTACAGAGGGGGGATAATGGATATTTCTATGCTTATGATTTAAGCATTGTCCACTTGTTGGGAAAGTGGTGGGAGTACTGTGGGATTATTTGATATTATAGTGAAGTGTTTTTGGAAAGAAAGTATATAGGAACATGGAAATGAAAAAAGAGGTGACAAGTTAAGTCATATGTAGGAAGATGGGAACAGGGGAATATGAATATAAGTGGATGAAGAATATGGCTAATCATTGTGGAATTAGGGATCAACAGAAAGAGAAACAGAAGCAAGGAATGGTATTGGGTAATGATTTGGAGATACTGCTTACTATTATTTATTTCCCTAAAATTGTACATGTTCACATACATGGAAGTACATGTATGTGTACATATACTCTGCTGAATATTCACAAATATGTAGGTGATTTTAAATTTACAAATTTGCAATGTTCCTCCCTTTCTGAGCTACTGTGTCTACTGCTCTCCAACAGTGTGTTCCTTTTCATGTTCTTATATCTCATCAATTGTTTGAGAAGCATTGGCAAAAGAGACTCAGATTAAAACACAGCAGGTCATTGTGCAAGTTAGGTTCCAAAAAGGGTAAAAAATAAAATAAGTAAATGCAATGTAATTTTTAACCTAATAGAATTTGTATAGTATTATTTGAACTAGTTGCACAAGTGGTATGTGTGTTGTTTATGTTTGTAAGACAGAAAATATTATGAGTAAGAGTTTGTAAATTCTATACATTTATTAAGGATGAGCTGTGTGCTTAATAGAAAAAAATAGCAAAAATTGTAGAATACTGTTTTTAGGAAATTGTCTTCTTCTCTGTTCTTTTAAAATTTAGTGCTTGATAATAATATATTTTTGTGTACCATTAGCCACCAAGGTAGACACCTCTCTTGCATTTAATGGGATTATCATTTGATTGTTCCTTTCCATTATATATTTTTTAAATGGGAGATTAATTAATTATACTCTTCTTGTGCCACTATGAAATTTATTTGCTCAGCTGTTTCTATTTTAGGCCTATATATTTTTATTCCTTACTTCTTTATTCTACTTTTCTTATTTCTTACTGACAGCCTTCCAAAGATACTAAGGAGGAAGTATTCATAGAGGAACAAACTGATGATCAGCTGTTGCCATACATCAAAGAAGAAACAAAGTACGTACACTACAAGTCCTATACAATATGGAATATGTTGTACCTATTCATAGTTGTGTTCAGTAGTGGTTGGTTTATATCCAAAAGTGGCAATTTTCATCAGTTCAATCCTGTCTTTACAAGGTTACTTTTAAAACTAATATCTGAAAATTCTATTGGTTAAAATTATCTAAAATATTCAGGAACTTTAAGGTCATATTTAATTTTCCATCATGTACTCGTAGTTTTATTCAATATATATCTACAAAAAGAATCTCTGGTAAAGCTAGATATTTTTGAAGTGTATTTGTTTACAATACCTTTAAGCAACCATGAAAAAATGTTCTTTCTTTCACTTTCTCTGCATCATTTGTTCATCACATTCTTATAATTTGAAATGCTATCTGAAACTCTTGCTTCCAGATATTCTGAGTAATATTTTTGTACGTTCATGCCAACAGCGACACACAGAAAAAGCGATATTTGTAGATTAAAAATTAAATCTACTAATTCGAAATTGTTAAGTTTTATGTACATTGTAAATAATAAATATTTCAAACTAACATAATCAGTTTCATTAATCAACATAATGATGGCTGAGTTCAATAATGTGGTAACTCGAAGAATATCATATTGAAATTATTTGGTTAGATTCCTTTTTTCTGATCATTTCTTTTCTCTTGTGTGTTAAGTCAGATTCCTCCATGTGTGGATGCCAAAGCAGATAATGTGTTGTAGAAATGAAACTTTGAGGTCAGGTATGCTACGTCTTCGGTATCATAGTTTTCAAATAAAACTTGTGCATTGTTGTAAGCACAAAAAATTGTGCTATTGAATTTATGTTCATTCCAGTGATGTGGTCACACTTTCTGATTCATTTTAGTGTTCATTGTCAGTCAGGTGCTTCTAGTGTGTTGATTGCAAACATACTTACACAATTAGTATTAACTAATAAAATGGACAGGTACAAGTGGAGTTTTAAATTTGTGCAGGTTGCCTAAATAAACTCTGAATTCTTCAAGTAAATGAATTTATTTTCTCATAAAAGTAGATAAATAGGCGGTACATTATTGCTTCACGTCCGTAGGTTTACCCTCAAAGTGCCCTACACGTGACCCTCGGGTGGTGCTAAGAAAGCAATAACTGTGGCTGCTGGACCTATCTTTTTAAAGATCCTCCAGCAATAGCAGAAGTATTTCATGGAAATGGCTCTTCTCAGAGCTACCAGACAAGAAACATCGGACCTTTCATCCATGTTTTCGAGCTTAACATAGAAAGCATCAGCAGAGCAAAATGTGACTACCTATCCAAAGTTATCCTGAATAATAATATAGATGTTGTGGTTATACATGAAATCCATACAGCCAATGAAGAAGAGTTTTGGAAAAGGGGCCTCATTGATGGTTTCACAGCTCTTCGTGCAACATATCACAGTGCACATGGTATAGCTACTTATGTTCGTAATAATATCCAAGATGCCTCACTGCTCTTTCAAAACGAAGACAAAGACGAAGACATCCATTGTGTTGCTGTGCGAGTGACACATTTTACTATGTTTAACATTTATAAACCCCCAAACGCACAGTGGTCAGGTACCGTACTCCCGACTGCTCAACACCCTGCAGTTTATATAGGCGACTTCAACAGCCATCAGGAACTATGGATGTACTCGAATAACAATGAATGTGGAAAGAAACTCGTAGAATGGACAGAAATGAACAATCTCCATCTGATTTTTTACCCAAAAGATCTTGGTACTGTCCAATGAGCTGCATGAAATAGGGATTTCAATCCTGACTTGTGATTTGTTAGCTGCAATGAGGCAGGATAGCCCTTACATACCAGTCGTAAAGTGTTAAGACATATTCCCCACAGTCAACATGGCCCCATTGTAGTGGACATTGGCATCAAAATTCCTGTTGTACGGTCAATACCACATGCTCGGAGGAACTTCAGAAAACAAATTCGTCAACACTCACCACTGAACTGGATAAATGTGTTTGGTGGATTGCTCCCAAGCACAATTACAAGCGTTTCGTAGATGCAGTTATGATGGAGGCTAAGAAGAGTATGCCATAGAAAAGAATACATCCCTGTTGGAATGCAGAGACTGATGTACTCTATAACGAATATCTGCATACTGGTGATGAAGACATAGCTGATGAACTTCTTTCCAGCATGGATACTACACGGAGAGAACGGTGGATTGAAACAGTGGAGAATATCGACCTAACTCATTCCAGTAGAAGATCTTGGGGGCACTGCAGAAAACTTGGAGGAAGGACACCTTTGGTGAAGCAACAGCCTGGAGTTACTCCGGATCAAGTAGCATCTCACATCGTCACAACTTCCCAAAGTCCATCAGATAAGAAACATACCAAATACATACTACGCCAGCTCCAAACTCTGGAATCAAGAACACCACGCACCTCAAGGTATTCACAACCGCTTAAGGTGCAAGACATCAGTGCTGCTCTCAAAGATGTTAAACCAAGTACAGCTCCAGATTTTGACGACATTCATCCAGAATTTGGCATTCATTTAGGAAAGAATGCAAGAAGTTGGCTGTTAAGGTTTTTTACCGACCTTCTACAGAACAGACAACTCCCGGCAGAATTCAAAGGAACGAAAGTGATTTCCATCTTGAAACCAGGTAAGCCTGCCAATGACCCAAGCAGTTATAGACCAGTTGCCCTTCTTTTTGAGAGGCTATTCCACAACAGAATCAGCGCAACTATTTTTCAGCATATTACAGTTGATCAAGCTGGATTCAGGCCAAATCGCAGCTGCTGCGATCAAGTGCTTTCACTGACATTCCACATGGAAGCAGGTTTCCAGAAACAACTCAAGACCTCAGCTGTATTCATTGATCTTACAGCAGCATTTGACGCAGTCTGCAGGGAAGGATTAATTTACAAGCTTCTCCGAATTGTACCCTGTAGGACCATCGTGCAGGTTATAAGCAATATGCTCAATGACAGAAGATTTCGAGTGTGTATGGGAAATAGTATAAGTAGAGAAAGGAAGCCCAGAAATGGGTTACCCCAAGGATCGGTACTGTCTCTCCATCTGTTCAATTTGTACATCTCCGATCTCCCAGACACATCATCACAAACATTTTGTAATGCTGATATCATAACACTAGCCACTCAACATCGAGACCTTAGTGTGACAGAAGAAGTGCTACAAAGAGACATGATTTCACTTGAAACATACTTCAAGAAATGGCAACTGTGTCCTAACCCTAACAAAACAGAAGTGTCATGTTTTCACCTGAATAATCGCCAAGCTGGCATTAAACTTCACATACGTTTTTGTCACCAAGAACTTCGGCATAGCAGCTATCCCAAATATTTGGGGATTACACTTGATCGCACTCTATCTTGCAAACAACATCTTAAGAATCTGTCCAGAAAGCTCAAAACACGTAATATTATCCTTCAGGAATTGTATGGCTCAAGTTGGTGTTCATCAGCAAAGACTTCATGATCTTCTGCTTTGGGACTGGTTTTCTCGTGTCCTGAGTACTGTGCACCAGTTTGGCTGGATAGCCCATATACAAGACTAATTGATACTCAACTGAATGCTAGCTTGCGGTTAATATCTGGTACTGTCCAATCCACATCCCTTTATTGGCTCCCAATTCTGTCAGGTATAATGCCATCTCTTTTAAAAAGATCAAATGCTCCTATCCGAGAGTTCAAGAAGATAGAAATGAACCCTCAACTGTATGTTTTGGATGATTTTCCTGTTCTCAAGGTAACGAGGTTCTGGTCACGACATCCATCTTTGCATGATGCTGTCGCATTGGCTTTATGGGAATTTTCACCCTTTAGAAGAATGGAGAAGTCGCTGGAAAGTTGCCACAGACAGTTCCTTACACATCTTTTCTGGTGAATATCATCTACCGCGTAAGATTGGGACCAGTCTGAATCGGGTGAGAACAAATCATGGATGATGCAGGGATGCTCTCTATAAGTGGAAATATATCTCATCACCAGAGTGCGACTGTGGTGCATCTCGGCAGATGAACCCCATATTGTAAGTGAATGTACACGATATTCCTACACAGGTAGCCCAAGTGACTTTTTGGAACCAACACAGGAAGCCATACAGTGGATCACTCAACTGGACATTCTGCTATAGAACATGTTTCTTGTCTGTGTATATTTATAAATACTATATATTTGTATATATGTATCTAACTTGTTGCCCTATGCTAATAATAATAATAATAATAATAATAGGTAAATAACGTAGTGATATAATACTTTCAAAATTGTAATTATTGTCACTGACCTTACACAGTATCACAAGTGTATGTCCTTTTTTAAAACATTTAATGCAGTAGTGTTTTTGAACTGTAGTTGTGACATTGCTAATTAATTTTTTGCTGTCACACCTTTGTTGGTTACTGTGTGAAGTGATCTTTGATAATCCCTGGGAAATGGTTGTAAAGTCTCGGATTGGTGCTCTTAACTAAGCCCTTGTATCAGCACGTTATGCGATGGCTAGTCATAGCCTAAGGTTTGACTTCAAACCAGATTTGTGATGGAAACTACGAATTCTGAATGGTTTATTTGATTTTGTGAGTGGTTAGAGTCTTCTCGGCTCTTATGTGATGCATTGAATTGTTCGTACTGTACATTCACAACTAGTGGCAAGAAATATTCATGTCGGTCCTCAGAACTACCCAGTACCAGCTCACACTCTCTGTTTCTTTGTAATTCATGTGTAACAGGACACAATAGGCTACGTTAGAGAACAATCTTGTATTATGACCACCAGTAAAAATGTTGCTTATGAATCCTTTTCACACACAAAATCATATTTCTATTTTTGATGGAGTCTAAATTTGCTTTCTACTTTCTAAACATATTTTGTGCAGAGACCAGCAAAGCGACATGCATTTTATGTGTCTTCTTTTTTCTTGGCATATATGGCAGAGGACAGTCCATTGTCTACGTAGCTTAGTCCATTTTACATCATAGATTTTAGATGCTTCTGAAGGATTTAGTCGACCGGACCTGATCTGCTACTTCCCACTTTGTTTTATATCTCACCTCAGGCGCTATTGTTTCCTCACTCTCATTCCAGCAGTCTACAGATATCATGCCGCAACTTAAATGACTTCCTTTAAAATGTCTAAAATATTTGCCATGCCAGTTTGGTATTGATTTTAAGATTCATAAAATTTCCTAATTGCTGACTTGTGGAAATACACGTATTTCTGAGATTACCAATTAGTGATGAGATTACCTTCCATTTGTGGAGAGACACATCGTCCTGAGCTAAATAGTGATGAGGCTTACTTCCGTTTGTGTAGGACACATGGTCCTGAACTAACCACTTAGTTATGTGGCTTCCTTCCAGCTTTAGAGCGTCGAGTGTCACATGGCCCTGAGCTGACCACTTTGTGCCACTCCTCCATGGTCTTCATATTTATTGGCGTGATCGGAGTGAAAATAACAAACTGATTAATATGATCGTCTGCTGTCTATGACGTATGTAAGCTGAAATATGAATTGTAAAATTCTATTCAGGCTAGAATACACTGACGGACTCCCCTCTTTTAGGTACTCATAGAATTTCACCGGATATTCAAACTGTCCTTCCCATTTAACACATATATACCCATTTTTTTTTTTGAGTTATAAGTTTTTCTTCACAATGCATTTATAGGAGTCACTTAAACACGAAATCCAGAAGCGTTCAGCCATTCAAACACTATTTTTTGAAAATAAATATTTATAGATATCGGACATAGGCTTTAGGGGAGAAAATTTGAACATACAATAAACTAATTTGAATGTTAGGATGTGTAAAATATCCTTTGCATTCCATTTTTGTAACAGAATATTCATCAGTCTGCATCTGGTGGCAGGGTCCGGTGTTGTGGTTCATTGACTCCAGTTAGTTCGGTCTCGGGCCATGTCTGCATGTAGTCTTCCAACTTTCAGGCCGTTGTGCACTTTATCAGTCTCTTCTGTCTGGTTCGTCCCTAGTGCCTCTTTTCACCGACTTTCTGTGTAATACTCTGACTTTCCCAATGTATCGTCCTCTACACGCAACACTTGCCCAAACCAGCGCACACGCCTTTCCCCAATTTTCTTCTGGATCGGTGCAATGCCAAAACATTTTCTAATAACATCATTTGAAATGTGATCTAGTCTAGTTATGCCAGCCTTCCACCTATGCAACTTCGTATCCATGATGCCTATTTTGCGTTCTACCTCTAGAGCTGGGCAGCATTCGTTGCCGTAGAAAACGACAGGATGGATATCGATAGGACAGATATCAGTTCGGTAGAACTTAGTTTAGAGATGGCCCTTCGTCCGAAGTTCGAAAGGGTGCCTGTTGTCATTCTCCACTTCAATCAGGCTTTGTATATCCTTAAGTTGACTTCATCAGTAAGTCGGCCATAATCATAGATTGTGGAGCCAATATACTTAAATATCTCTACTCGTGCAATATCTTCAACGTCAACATGCATGGTTCCAACTTCTCGACAATGTAATGCAATGTATTCTGTCTTGTTATTGTTGAGGCGCGGGGCTTATTGCGCTAGTCGATTGTTCCAGTCTTCTGTTTGACGCTGCAGGTCTAGCTTATTCCCTTCAGCCAAATGATATCATTTGCTTAGAGAAGTGTTCATGGTATTGGACTGCGCAGGTTTGTGGTAATTGTGTCCATCACATGAATGAGCTGCAGTGGTGATAAGCCGGGGCCTTGATGGACTCCTACAGTTATGCGAAAGTCATCAGACGCTCCTGCGGCAGCTTGAACACAGCTAATTTTTTCTTTGTAGAGCAATTATACCCTCTCAGCAAGGTGCTCTGGAATGCCATCTACTCGTAGGGCTGACTGACTAGGTCATGAAGTACCCGATGGAAGGGCTTCTAAGGGTCCAGAAATTTGTGATGAAGCCTCTTATTCTTTTCACAGTGTTTCTCAAGTAACAGTCCGGCAGCATGGGTTTCTCCTATTGCGCCACAATTTTACACAAATCCAGCTTGGCTTGTTGTATGTTTGTCTAAATCGCTAATCCGTTTGTCGAAGATTTGTTCTAAGTCTCTCATTGCGAGGCTCAGAAGTATGTTCGGGCCGTAATTAGAAAAATCGCCAGGGCTTCCCTTATTTCTGAATTGATACTCCGTCGCTAGTCTATTTGTTTTTGACCTTCATTGATGATATGGTTGAAAAGCTTGCTTTAGCCACACTGCTGCATCCCCCCATTGAGAGAAACAAAACTCTGCTGGAAGATAATCGGGACAGAGGGCTTTCCCTCATTTCATTTCCTTCAGCATAGCCTGGACTTTAGTGACGTCATTTTCCTACGTTGTACCTTCAACAGCGGAGGTGATTAGGATTGGTAGATGCGGAAATTCCATGATTGAAATGATGTTAAAATAGTTCCGCCAGTGTACTCGCGCTTCCCGCCTGTCCAGTAGCAAATCGTCTGTTTCCTCATTGATGCCGTAAAAACGTTGGACTTCTGACGTTTTGCGATGGCTCGATTGGACTACCCGTTAAAAAAATTCCGCTAGAATTCGCGCATGTCATGTTTCACATATAGTCCTGCCTACCGGTTTGATTTTGTTACGGCAAATACCTCCTTCATTTTACGAGTGGCTGCCTTGTAGGCATTCCAACGAGCAAGAAACTTGTGGTACAGCTGCTTTTTCAACCGTACTGCATATTTAACATCTTCATTCCTTGGCCATATATCATGTTTAATCCTTCGTTGTCGTCGCCCTGACTTAATTGTTCCAGGAATAGAGCGAAAGGCGTCTTTCAGTTAAGTCCGGCTCACTTCAACTATGGTGATTTGTGACTCTGTAACTTTTGCAACGACGTTAGTCTCCTTCTTCAGGAGCAACCATTTGATCCCAATTTGTCTATATCCTGTGAAGTATTGGGCTCTTTGTTACTTTATCCACAGCTTAGAAGACTGGTCGTTGTTGCATCGCAAGGATTTAATAAGGGACAACTGTTATCTCTAGAACATCTTCGAGATTTCACCCTCTCACAAGGATGTAGTCAATGCGAATTGGATGGGAGCCACTGTAGTACTGAATAGATGAATATCACTTTGTTTGAACCGTGTGTTTGCGATGATCAATTTCTACATAATCGCGAATTTGTTGGGCATCGTCGTTCTTTTCTCCATGTCCATGAACGCCATGGACTGTTTGTTCTTTTTTCCTCGGTCCGACACGTCCATTCAGATCAGCGGCAGCGGTCTTCTTGTCAGGCGGTGCCCAGAACGCATCTTTGGTTTCCATGCGCACGTCAGTTTGTGGAGCGTTGCGCTGAATAATTGGAATTTCCTTCTCTCCCCAATGCGGACGAGTTACATCAAGCGATTGTCAAGCATTTGCACCTCGGAGACTGAACCGTCAAATTTAGCTGATATGACAATGTCAACACCATGAACTGTCCTTCGGTTTCTCTTGTACACCAGTTAGTAACCACACCTCTTTTCACATGACTTTTCTACATTCCATCTTTTTTCCGCACCTCTCAGATGTATACAAGCCTTCTTTAAATTGCAGTGGCGTATTCGCTACTTCACCCAAGCATAATTCAATGATGTGATACAAAATGGGGGTACTAGCATGGTTAGCCGTCACAGCCCGTGCGACGGTAACCCTAGCATACTTTTCATGCTGACTGGGCACTGCCAATGCGCGTCCCTTCCAGGGGCTGCACTAACCTTGGCTCCGATACCATGAGACATATTTCTGTAATGATGTAACGGCATTATTTTACGGCCGGCTTGTCTTGAAGCATTTAGGTGCTCATGACGGAAGGTAGTAACGCAGCTGCGGACATGGAGAACAGATGCCTTTTGCAGCCACTCCTCTAGAGAAGAAACGCTACCCTCTTTTCTGCATTAACTTCCAGAAATTTAGTGTACCTCTTCCGCCATCTGGTCCCTAGTGAATGTCTCCATCTCCGCCAAAGTTGCCATTAAAGACTTTGTACATGTTTGGTACGCGAGAGCTTTTATATTTTACTCAAGTTCATCGGCAGGCCAGCGGGAAACCCGTATCCGTCACCTGGGAAGCGCCACATGTTACAGCAATATAGTTGGTTGGTGTAGAATATTTATCAATGCTTAATTAAACATTATTTTACTGAAAACTAATTGTGAACCTGATAAATTACTTGTCACAAGAATCACGTATTCACGTAAAGAAGAAGGGTTACTGACTTTTGCACCTTTGCTTGGTGTGATATGCCACAGAATGCATGACATACCATCCAGTGTCGTATTTCCTGCCCCCTGTTGTCTAGTGGTGTCAACATCAATATCTTGTTTGATGATCAAGAGATTTAGTCTGTCATATCTGGAATCAATGTCCCCCTTTCATTTGTCCACTTATTTTCTCCAAAGAGGGCAGTAACAATACATGGTCCAGCCTCCCATTACTTTGCTTGTGAGCCAGTCATGCATTCGACTGGGCTATGTGAATTCAGTTCATACAGCATGAATTGGAATGTACCAGTCCATGTTACGATATGTTTTAGCCTGCGTGATCGATTTTCCCATGTGGCAGTTGTAAGCGGATCTCACCTTTAACCAAGAAATTTGCATTTCCCGCCCTTCTTCCGTAGAATATGTAGAACTACTCTGTGGTGGGGAGACAGGCTCAGAATTGGATGCTATCCAACTATGTTATGAATCCACTAAAAATAATCACGTTGCCAGTGATCTTTTGAAATAAATAGAATAATATTCCTTCTTTTACATAGCAGCAATATCCACTACGGTGCAATTCAACATCTTGTCATCTCGAATTTTGGCTCAAGCCTTGATTTTTTGCTCCTTCTATCCGTATTGTTAAAGTTATACTTGTAAGAATATTCAAGAGCATGATAGGTTGCGTTTGGTTTCAAAATTAGGATATTAGGACATTGTAATAAGACGCTACCACCAATGCCATATTCTGTGATGCCTTCATAATGTCTTTAACAGCAGTGTCTTGAGGAGAAAAGAGAGTATCAATGCTAGCGAGAGAGCCGTCGTATACTTGTTATATTTCAGCTTTGCCAGGATTTCATCAGGATTAGTGGCTACCGTGTTAAATACAGGAATTAAGATGCAGACTGATGGAGTACATGGTAGTAAGTATGAACGTCCTTGTATAAACCTACCGTCCTATATATAGGTTGGCTATGTTTGATTGCACATCAAAGATACATATTTCGGAAAAACGACACAGTGACATAATAAAATGCTATAGGGATATAACAATGTACATTTGTGGGACAAAATAACATTCATAAAATATTAGCCGTGTTTCAACAGATCTTGCTGAATGTCGGCAAACGTTCTCAACTTTATTAATATCTACAGCACAGACATTATCTCAAACAACCTCAAGAACAAGGTCCTTTACAAAAATTATTACTTCCCTGCAACAAAGCGCAGAGTGCTTCAACAAGATCAAAACTCCAAAGCATATGCCGTTCTTTATGTAGAACAGACTACGGATTTCGATAGAATAATATGTGCTGGATTAAAGAGCTTGTATGAGTATTTACCCTTTTAGGCTGGACAACTTCTCATGCTTTCTTCAAATGCGGTTGTCTATTAACTCGTACATTTCTAAACCGTGACAAGTTTCTTGCGCCTGATATCGTGATTAAGAAAAAACGCAACATATTCTCGTAAGAAGTGAGAGCTTTTCAAATTTAACCTCGGATGATGTTTACTCTCAGGAATGTAATGTTTATGAGTATCGAGCTCTCTGCACTGGATATCAGTGATTGGAATGTCCAGTAGCAAATCCCCTATGTGAGAGTTGTAGTGGATTTGGCTGTTGAACTATTGGTCACATGGTTTTAATTTGTCACTGTAGATCGAGACCCGAGGTGAGCTATAGAGATCATCAACCTCCGGACGGCGGATCATCTAGTTTTAGGTGTAGTGTGTGCAGTGAAGTCCTGGCTAGGAAGTTGGACCTCTTGCGACATCTGAAGAGACACAAGGAAGATCGACCCTTCAAGTGCGATCACTGCGGAAAAGTGTTATGTAGCCGAAGCAGCTTGTCGAAGCACCTCAGGATCCACCCGCTCCAAGTGTGCGGATTTTCTGATAATAGCTTTACAAAGAGGAAAATGCTGACTGGTGACACGCGATTGCATAAAGGTGGGATTATAAACGAATGCTCAGTACCTCATAAAAATTGTAGGAAAATGCCGGACAATATGCGGTCTCACTCGGGCGAGAACCGATGCTGCTGCAACGTCTGTGGTAGATCCTTCAGCTGGAAAAAACTAGCAGGTCACATGGGTATTCACACAGGCAACAAGCCTCACTTTTGCACTGTATGTTGCAAATCATATGTCAAGAAAAGCAGTTTATCTTATCACAAGCTGACTCAAACAAGAGATAAGCCAAACAGGTGCAATGTCTGTAGCAAGTCATTCATTCAGAAAGGCAGTATAACCGGTCATATGCGGACCCATACACGCGAGAAGCCATACAACTGCAGTGTCTGTGGCAAGTCATTCATACGGAGAGGTAAACTAACGGAACATATGCGTACCCATACAGGCGAGAAGCCTTTCAGGTGCAATGTCTGTGGCAAATCATTCATACAGAGAGTTCATCTAACCGAACATATGCGGACCCATACAGGCGAGAAGCCATTCAGTTGCAATGTCTGTGGCAAGTCATTCATACGGAGAGGTAAACTAACGGAACATATGCTTACCCATACAGGTGAGAAGCCTTACAGGTGCAATGTCTGTGGCAAATCATTCATACAGAGTGTTCATCTAACCGAACATATGCGGACCCATACAGGCGAGAAGCCAAACAGGTGCAATGTATGTGGCAAATCATTCATACAGGGAGGTAAACTAAGCTTACATATGCGAACCCATACAGGCGAGAAGCCATACAGGTGCAATGTCTGTGGCAAATCATTCTCAACGAAAGGAAGTATAAATGATCATATGCTTACCCATACAGGCGAGAAGCCATACAGATGTAATGTCTGTGGCAAGTCATTCGTGCAGAGAGGTAAACTAACCGAACATATGCGGAACCATACAGGCGAGAAGCCGTACAGTTGTAATGTCTGTGGCAAATCATTCACAACGAAAGGAAGTTTAAATGGTCATATGCTCTCCCATACAGGCGAGAAGCCATACAGCTGCAATGTCTGTAGAAAATTATTCATGCAGAGGTGTAAACTAACCGAACATATGCGGACCCATACAGGACAGAAGCCTTACAAATGCAATGTCTGTGCCAAATCATTCACAAGGAAAGGCAGTCTGACCGATCATATGCTTACTCATACAGGCGAGAAGCCTAACAGCTGCAATATCTGTGGCAAATCATTCAGAAAGAAAGGCCATCTGACCGAACATATGCGAACCCATACAGGCGATGAGCATTACAGTTGCAATGTCTGTGGCAAATCATTCATACAGAGAGGTAAACTTACCGAACATATGCGGAGACATACAGGCGAGTCATAAAGGGAGGCAAACTAACCGAGCATATGGGGTCCCATACTGGCGTGAAGCCGTACAGATGCAATGTCTGTGGCGAATCATTCATAAAGAGAAGCTAACTAACCGAAGATGTGCTTACCCATACAGGCGAGTCATAAAGAGAAGCAAACTAACCGATCATATACGGACCCATACAAGCGAGAAGCCTTACTGGTGCAATGTCTGTGGCAAATCATTCACTAGGAAAGGCAGTCTGACCGATCATATGCGGACCCATACAGGCGAGAAGCCAAACAGCTGCAATGTCTGTGGCAAATCATTCATACAGAAAATCTTTCTAACCGGTCACATGGGGACCCATACAGGCGGGAAGCCATACAGCTACAATGTCTGTGGCAAATCATTCATAAAGAGAGGCAAACTAACCGAAGATATGCGGACCCATACAGGCGAGAAGCCTTACAGGTGCAATGTCTGTGGCAAATCATTCACAAGGAAAGGCAGTCTGACCGATCATATGCTGACCCTTACAGGCGAGAAGCCAAACAGGTGCAATGTCTGTGGCAAATCATTCACAAAGAAAGGCAGTCTGACCTAACTGTTCATATGCGGACACACACATAAGAGAAGCCATACTGTTACAAAGTTTATTCCACTGAAGCACAACTTGTAGTATTCCAGCAAGATATAGCAGATATCCTGGATTCAGGAGGTCAATTGAACTGTATCGCGACTGACCTGTCTAAGGCATTTGATAGGGTAGATCATGGGAGACTACTGGCAAAAATGAGTGCAATTGGACTAGATAAAAGAGTGACTGAATGGGTGGCTCTGTTTTTAGAAAATAGTACTCAGAGAATTATAGTAGGTGAAGCTTTATCTGGCCCTGTAAAAATTAAGAGGCGAATTCTTCATCGCAGTATTATTGGACCTTTATATTTTCTTATATATATCAATGATATGTGTAAAGAAGTGGAATCAAAGATAAGGCTTTTCGCAGATGATGTTATTCTGTACAGAGTAATAAATAAGTTACAAGACTGTGAGCAACTGCAAAATGATCTCGATAATGTTGTCGGGTTGTTGCATTTTCAGATTAAAGCTCGCAAATGAGCTGTTTTCATTCAGCAATGGCTACTATACCCCACCCATATCCAATCCCTCCTTCAACGATAACGTCCCTTCCTCCCCAACATCAATAACCGAACCACCGCCGTCTCAATCTATGTATGTAGGATTGGGACGGCAGTGAACCGTACTGCCGAACCTTACCCCCACCACTACCACGTGAAAGGGTTTGACAGCGGCATAGGTCCTACCCTTCCGAGGGCCCGGCTCAGACTGAATACTTTTGCCCTCCACTCGCGTGGGCACGCTGTTGTACATCACGTCACTCACCCTAAGCCCACGTGACGAATACGGCAGCTCCTATTGGTAGAAACATCTCCCGATTGCTATTGGTCGATTTGAGTTTGACAACTTGGACCACGTGGGACGACCACGTTTTTGACGTTTGTGACATTTTGCTTTACTTTGATTTGTATGCGTATATCTGTTATCTTCGTTTGCGTGTTTGAATAAAAAGTACAAGATATTTGATGTAAGCATCCTTACTGTTCTTGTTTTACTAATCTCCTGAGGCCAGAACATGAAAACATACCACAGCAAGGCAAATGAATTTCGGATAATTTGAAACATAAGTGCGGCCAGTATCCAGTATTCGGGAGGTAGTAAGCTCGAACCCCACTATCGGCAGCCCGGAAAATGGTTTTCTGTGGTTTCCCATTTTCACACCAGGCAAATGCTGGGACTGTACCTTAATTAAGGCCACGGCTGCTTCCTTCCCATTCCTAGGCCTTTCCTGTCCCATCATCGTCATAAGACCTATCTGTGTCGGTGCAACGTAAAGCAACTAGCCTTATCATAGTTGTCCCCCTGTGGGTAGGGGCAGTAGAATAACAGCCACAGCATCCTCTGCCTGCTGTAAGAGACGACTAAAAGGGGTCCCATGTGGGCTCTGTACTTGGGAGCTTGGGTAGGCGACCACGGAGCCCTTAATTGAATTTTGGCACTGCTTCCGCTTATTTGTGCAAGGCTCCCCACTTTCATCTATCCTATCTGATCTTCCTCGATCACGACCTGTTCTTTTCTGCCCCCGATTGTATTATGTATGGAGGCCTAGGGAGTCTTATTTTCCTCAAACGGCATGGGCCTTCTTAGCTGATACCATCATTTTTCCTAGTGTCAGCCCCCTTCCATTTCTTCTCTCCGATTACTAATATATATAGGGGATAGTTGCCTAGTTGTACTTTCCCTTAAAACAATGAACTAGATTTTAGGCCCTTTTAATCAACAGGCATCATCATCTTAAGCAAGGAGATTTGTGGTGAGGGCAAGATATTTGGTGGCCATGACATATACTAGGAACTGTCCCATCATTCGCCTTACTGCAGGCGAAAGGTAAAACCAATCTCAGGACAGCCAGTGGTAGGGGAACAGCCCGTTTCTGTGTTCCAAATGCAGAGGTGTAGAAACACGGTGCAACCATAGCCACCCCTCCTCTGCTTGGTTGGCCGGTTGGAGTGCATGCTGTCAGACCACAGATCAGCCTACTCTGCAACCATCAACATAGATTTCTGCCTTCGATATACAGCAGGCACAAATGGCACTGTCTGAAGTGAGTTTCCACTGTCTTCAACTGGCATTTCGTCTAGGTCACAGCAAAGTCCCTTGCACACCGTAATGTTGTGGAAGTAGCAGCATATTGTTCATAATACTGTACTAAATTAGCAAGCAATTCCTTGGACATAGCTCTTAATAGGTGGAGCTATGTTGTGACTTGGCATGGGAATGTTTTGTGCTGGATCAGCTGCCATATTATTGTATGTAGATCCTGATGCTACATATTTCTGTAAATTTATTAGAACTCCTCTCCTGCAGATGGACTGAAAGGAAGCATTATTTGTACCTCCTGCATGTTGTAAGAGCGAGCAATCACAGAATCTGTAAGCTCTCTCTTGTCTTTTAAACCCTCAAATATATTCATGATTCCATCCTTTTCCATGTAGCAGAAAATTTTTGATATATCCTACTGTCACATAAAATAGAACATTTTTATTGTAAATAGTGTAGATCAATGAATACAAGGGATGCATACAATTTTGTAGCTTGACATTCTTTTATCATCTAAATGCAGATGACTGATTGAATGATATGTTGTGTTTTGGTGCAGTATGTAGGAACAGAGTATGTGCTATCATGTCTTGGTTTCTTCAAACACTACTCTGCAAGAGATTTGTCATCCTCTAGTAGATGCAAAAGAAGTACACATCTCAATATTTTTCAGTGTGTGTCCCAAGGTGCCTCTTTTGACAGACTGAAAGATGTATCATATAGTAAGTTCCTTGGGAAAATACAAATGGTGTTGCTGAAAACTTTTGCTGTGTCGTTGCAACGTTAAACTGCAATAAGAGAGAAAAGTATTATGTTGTACCTTATCAGTTCCAGTCTTTCTTTCATAAATGAATGATCTTGTATTTATGTTGTATTGAATAGTTTTCTGGCTGATGAATATTAATTGATGATTAACACTGCTGAATATAATTTCTACACAATTTTGTACCTGTAACACTGTGGATAGTAGGTAGAATATAGCTCCATAAATCAAAAGATCATGTTTCACTTCAATTTACCTTTGAATCCTACAAACTCCCTCCTTAACATATGAGTTTCCTTTCATCATTTTGGTTCCTGTATATGGTTTTCTTTCTTACATTGTATTTATATTTTATTTCCTGCATAAGTGGCATATCTTGATACTATTGAATGTTACAGTTGGCTTAAGTAGTGTTAAAGAGGACTGATGTACGAGGGGATATTAGTGTCTATTTCTGTCATAGGTCTTAATCTGAGATAAGGATTGCCAATCCCACTCACCTTCAGGTCACTTCCTTCCTCCCTTTGTGAGTTAGCTTCCTTTTTCCTCAGCAGAAACAAGCAAAAGGAGCACAGGCAAGGCCAGTCACTCCGATCCTTGAAGGCTTTGTGAATTAGTAAAAATAAAATATAGCTCCATAATAGAAATAATTATAATAAGCAGCACAAGCTTGTAAGCTTCTTTTCTCCAGCAAAAAAATTATTAATAATAATAATAAAGCACAGCCCAACCTCCAGGTGTATTGTTGTTCAGAATGCAGTATTTCAGAAAAAGGTAACAGAAAGAAGGAAAGAAAGAAAAGTAAATGAAAGAAAAATAGAAGAGAAAAAAAAAGAAAAAATATACTTAATATAATATTTAAGAGTGGAGGGGGACGAGAACCTGGGGACCCTCCGCGCGCTAAACGATTTAAATCACCCGCCCGGTAATTTTATTTCAGCCCTGTTTACACTAGAGGCGCTGGTGTGCAATTCCTGGCGATCTTTTCGCTGCCGTTGCGTTCAGAAGTGAAAAATAACGTTGAGAGTTATCTCTTACTCATTCTCTTTAACCACGTGTAAAGCCCACTAGAGCAGGACTGTATTGATAGTTGATAGTTAGAAATATAACGGGACATTGCACCCAGTGCTGTTTTCAAGAAGTGTCGTGTACACTGGAGTTCTCACTGGTAATTCATCCTTTCCTAAATTCAGCCCGTTCTACTGACTGATACAAATCAAATCCGTTCTTTAAGTGTTTGTTTTAAGTGATTACACCGAATTAAAATATCAGGTTTTGTCTCGAGGTGTGAGGTATGTGTTACATAAGACGCGTATTAGGCATTTGTACAGCCTATTCCGTTAATTTATTGTGCTACAGATTTTCTTCATTGAGAAATTGTGACTTTTATCATTTACACTGTGTCCACAATCACTATTGTCGGTAAGGTTCAAGTTCTATAATTTACTTTTGCGAAAATTATAGATCTCAATTGGGAACAGTAAGAATTTAATACTAATCTTTCTCAGTTTCAGCATTCTACATATTTTTAACATTTAATATTTTTCATTTTCTTAAATTTTGTTTCTACTTAAGCATTAAAACTGTATACACATATAACTGGCATTCTTTTTGAAAACTCCTGGCCTTTGTGTCACTAGTGCCGCAAATCTGTTCCTCGTGTGTTGTAGCAATATAACGTAACTTACCTTACCTATCAAAATTTTTTTGGAGTGAAGAATTTTTCTGAAGGGCTACGCAGGTGAAGAATTGCGGATATTAGTTTCAGAAAGAAATTACAATATGTAGTGCATAATTTTAATTATTGTGTTGCTGTGTTATTTACCTATGTTTGCAATTTAATAGTGACGCTGTGAATGTTGAGTTGTTCTTTACATTGTAGGCTGCGACATATGGTAGTAGGGTTCGAAATTTTGAGAAGTTTCCGTTTAGGATATCATATGTAGAATTCTTGTTATGGTTATCAGTGTTGTTATGGAGATTGTTCTGCATAGTATCAGTCATAGAAAACTTGAGGTCCAATAGGTATGATCACAATATTAACAGTCATGTAAAATTTTTGGTATGTTCATAATATTGACGGTCATGTAAAATTTCAAGCATAATGCTTAGTCTGTTGACATATAACCTAAGTAGCAATGACTGCAATAAGGTAATATATTTCTCTGGGCTATGTTTCAGTGTAAAATCATTGGAAGTAATCAAGAACCCCAGTAGCTTCTAACTACTTCAGTTGCAGTGTGAAATGGATCTGCAAGTAAAAATCAAAGAGGAACCAGCCTGGCTTGAAAGAACAACAAATGCATCACTTGTGAGTTTCATGGCAAATAACTTTATAGAGATCAGAATTTAACGCTTAGTAGCTGAATAAGTTTGGCAGGGGCATTATTTACTATGTGCTTCCCCAATATTAACCCCAGCAGTCGCCATTTGCTACATGGGCATCTAGGAAAAGTATGTCTCTCTTTTGTTTCTTTGTCTGGGAGTATGTGATAATGTGGTACGCAAGGCAGCCAACTCTTAGGAAGTACAAACAACAGTATTTATATACATCTATAGGTCCAACTAGTGACAGAAACTTTGTTCATGGGGCAAGGAAAGGGGTTCTGGTGGCACATGCCCCCAGATTATGGTCGCCAAGTGGACAATTGGCCTCTAGCATTTACTAGGGAGATGGCAGTGCATGCTATGTTTGATAGTGGCAAAAAGCTGAATTAAAGTTGTGGACTTGATAGTGAAGGAACCTTGGTTAGGTCCAGCTACCAATGAAGTTCTGACAGGCAGCGTTTCAAGATCGAGGCATCAGGATATTTCATGAGCTAAGTACCCATCAAATGACTGTTTATTGTTTATTGATTACCTCTGGCATTTATTGAAATGGATTTCTGTAGGTTGTATGGTTATGTTTTTATTCTCCATGGTTTGGTAATGGTATCGTTGTGGCATTGACATCATCTCCTATCATACATTATCCAATTTTAGTGCTAGTAGCTGCTGAACTGAAGGACAATAGTGGGTGCTGGATTTAATTCGGTTATGACCAGTAGGTCTTTGAATCTCATAGTGAACATATTTTGCCTCCAAGAGAAATTCCAGGTAAGATTTGCATCATTTAAACTTCTTTACAATGTTACTAATGTTGGGTGATCTCATAGTAAAACTCTGCCTTGGCGGAGAAGCTGTGAAATAATTTTGGAGAAGAAGCGACTTATTGTCATCATCTTTCCTTGCTCTGTCTGTTGCTACTGTAAACACAGTAAATTGTAATCTTCTGAATGTGTGGCTTACAGTTCAGTCTCTCTTCATCTGATAGTTTACATGGTGATGTGATACCGTTCTACTTTCATGTTGGCGAGTGTAATTTGGGTCCATTCTAGAGGTATTTGTTGAAGCTGAATATCCCAGCACACGTCTGTAATTATACTGGCATAAAAGTCAATTCCTGCACATCATTCTATACTCTTGACACTTCTTGTTATGTTCTGTTCTTGGGTATATAGAAAAAAAACAATAGCTGTCATCAACAACAACGGAATTCAAAAACTACAATGTGATCCTGCAAATAAATTTCAAAACAAAATAAAACAAGCTATCCAGCAAACAGACTTCATTCTCACAGAACAAGAAAAAGAAAGCCTCACCATCAAAAAATCCCAAACTCCCCACAGTAAGAGCCATCCCCAAAATACACAAAAGCTCATGTCCCATTAGACCAATAGTAAATTATGATGTGCTAAGTTACAATTTAAGCTAACAACTGAAAAAATCCTAAAAGAGAAAGTCGCACATAAGGAAGACAGATAAATTAAAACCAGCCTAGAACTAATCAAGCCTGAAAGCGCCCGACTGTTCACTTTGCCTTACGGTCCTTATTGCCCGAAAACACCCAGCTGCATTATCTGCATACGTGTTCAATCTATGCAATAGTTTTGTATTTTTTGGTGGTGAATTATTTATTAGGCATTGATGAACATGCAGTACAATATACTAGCCTTAGGAAATAAAAGAAGAGTGAGAATTTGTCTTGAAGTTGTCTAGGCAACGGTCTTGAACTTCCGCGAGTGCTGGTCAGCTGTTTCGTTCTTAAACATGACGGGATTGAATACTGCGGATATTGAGACTGAGCTGAATAACGGCATAAGAAATGACACAGAATTGTTGAGCAGGTTGGAGGAAAATTATTTAGTGAGTAAATAACATATCAACAAAAATAATTTTACTGATTACTGCGATATAAGTGAAAACGGATATCTAGAAATCGGACCTGATGATGATGCGGCTGCAATTCAGATAACACAAACATTTTGTTTCATTATTCAATGATTATACGGATGATGTTGAACCTATCAATAATTTCAAAAGAGTATTATGAGAAATAGGTTATATTTTTACATATGTTAGGCGGAGAGAATCTATTCATTGATATTACCAATTGCGTATATATTAATGCAGCAATCAAACAGGCATTTCAGTAAAATAGAAACAGAATGGGAAGACACTTGCTAGAGGAAATGAAAGTTGATATACAAGGTCACCATTACACTTCCAGAATCTCATCTTTATTGGCTTAGGGGCATTTACACAACATGAGAATTTGACAAATACAGCCTACCTCAGTGTTGAGTATCTCCAGCACGGGTGGGGGTTTGAACCGACAAACTTATGACTCAATGAATAGAGAAATGGACATGATGGTATGTTAAATGTTGTAAAGGATGGCATATTTTCTAATATTATTGAAAATGTGAATACATTGTGATCAATATTTTTTAATGATATTTAACCTTTTCTGAAACGGTGTGCTCTGTTTGAATGTTTCCTAATTAATAGGTTGAAACCTGGGGATAAGCGGAGAAAAAATGTGGGTGGTAAAGGCTTAAAGATACCCTTTGACATCACTAACATGTACACCAACGTATCAATAGATGAATCCATTAAAATTATCGAAAATCTTCATAAAGAAAATACTTCACTGCAGGAAACCAAAGAAATAATTAGCCTTATGAGAACAATGCTACACCAAAATAGCTTTGCATTCACTGACAAGATGTATTGCCACAAAGAAGGGTTAGCCATGGGCTCACCATTATAAGGTATAATAGCAAACATTCTTTTGAATAACTTTGAAAACATCTTCTGAACGTATTAGCATTCCAAAGGAATATTATACTGGAGCAGGTATGTAGGTGACATCATGTGCATATGATAATGACTTCACTAATGTACACCAGTTATTAAACACACTAAATTATTTACAAAATTCCACCAGCTTCACAATGGAGCAAGAATCTAATAAAGAAAATAACACCACAATCAGCAGGAATAATGGCCACCTGTCTTACAAAGTGTACAGCAAGCCCACTCAGGTGTTGCATGCTATTGACGAGTCAAACCATGCATACACACTAAAAATAGCAGGATTGAATACAATGTTACACAGAGCTGTTTCCGTACCAATGAGCACAATGAATTTCAATGAAGAGGCACGAATTGTTGAACAAATCATGAAAGAAGACAACCACCCTCCAGGCACAGTAGATAAAATATTAAACAAACAAAAGAAAAGTCCCTGGAAAACCACCACACTTGGTTCTCAACTACATTAATAATAACACATAAAAAGTAGGTTATATCTTTAGGAAACAGGGTTTTAATTAACCTTTGATACCTCAAATTATCAGTCAGTCTCCTCAACCGTATGAGCGAAAACCTGAGCACATGTTCATAGAGATACAGGTCTCTACTGTGAAATGCTTAGTAGGTGCTGTATACAAGCCACCTAAAGCTCACCGTCTGAATGACTTAGAGACAGATCTTAACAGAACCTATGTACAAACATGTTATAATGATGGGAGACTTCAATACAAACCTTCTAGATTCAGATCCTTCCAAAACCACCCATCTATTGAACATGTTTCTGGCATGCGGTATGGCGATCCTCCTACTTTCTCCCACTCACCACACTAAAACTTCACACACACTACTGAACGTAATAGTAATGAACAGCCCTGACAGAGTATTACATCATGGCCAGATATCTCCTCCCGGACTGACAGCCCATGACATTATCTTTATGTCTTACGCACTGCAATACCCCAAACATAAACCTAAATATGTGACTTACAGAGACTATAGCCATATTGACATCGAAAAATTATTGAAAGACGCTATTTCGTTGCTGTGGCAGGAGATAACTCATACAACTAACATTGACAACATGGTCAACCCTTTCAATAACATGATGTTTCACATTTTTGACAAACACGCCCCTCTATGAACAGCACGCATCTTTAAAAGACTCCTCCGTGGATAAAAAATGTTAGAAGTAATGATGGCCAAGCGGGATGCAGCTCATAGGAAATATAAACATTACCCGACAGAGGAAAACTTTACTACAAATGACTATGTATTAAAACGGCTGATACAGTAAGAAACGCTCGACTATCGTACGCCCATGACCTTATAAAACCTCACCTTATGGAAGTCAATCCGACAATTCGGACTAAATAAACCGAACATGGTAGACGATTTGGAGTTTTCTGTTGATGAATTCAATAATCACTTAATGTCTTCCTATGTTCAGTTAAACGAAGAAGCAAACGAAAATCTTTTGAGTGCAAATTACAACCCACTACGCATAGGCAGAGACAAATTTTATTGTAGTTATGTCTCACCTCTGCAAGTGAAAGCGCTTTTCTTGCAAATTGAAACTAAATCCACAGGGGTGGACAACATATGCATTTTAATGATAAAGAAAATTATCGACACCATTATTCCAGTATTGACATTCATATACAATTTCTTCCTTCAAAACAGTGTATTTCCAACTGTCTGTAAAATGACCCTGGTACATCCTTTACAAAAAAAAATCTCCTAGACTAAACAGTGACTACAGACCTAATAATATACTGTCTATAACAGCCAAAGGACTCGAACACATTGTGCATAATCAAATCACGAACTATCTCAACGACCACGACATACTAGACCCACACTAGTCAGCTTTCCGACGAAATCGCAGTACATGTACTACCTTACTAAGCGTGAGTGATGAGGCTACTGATGAGCAAAAGCTGACAATTCTAGTATTGTTGGACTTCAGCAAAGCATTTGACTCTGTAGACCATGAGTTGCTCCTATCCAAACTTTATCGCCTAGGGTTCTCCTACAGTACTCTGAAATGGATGGGAGCCTATTTACGCGAACGTCACCAAAGTATCGTCAATCAGGGTACCTTTTCTTCGTGGCAATATGTAAAAACAGGTGTAACACAAGGGTCAACCCTAGCTCCCTTGCTACTTTCTGTCTATATCAGTGACTTAGGTAAACAGCTGACTCATTGTAATTGTCACATTTTTGCTGGCAACGTACAATTGTATATCCATGCAAAACCAACGGACGTTTCGGAAGCAATCGACGAAATTAGCATGGATCTAGTACGCCCTCCTCGTGGCATTGCCCCATAGGTTAGCATTGGGAGCACTCTACACCCAGGGTCTTGACGGGTTCTTTTATTGTTGTGGGGCTGTTTCATAGGATCACAGGACTTTGTATGTGCCTCAGCTAGCTAATATGTTCCGGTGAATAGAAATCGCATCAACGGTGGAAAATTGGATTCGGAATCCTATCAGGCGGCTTATTATCAAATTTCTATATTAAAGTTTCTAAGCCAATCGCCGTTATGTTTGCATCACCTATTTTCATAATTTATGACATGCTTGTAACAATCGAGACCTTGTCTTGAATTAAAATAGATTATACCAAATATGATCTTGGAATTTGAATTAATTTCATAAGTAAGGACATGTATATCTTTTTTATAATGAAAAAATGGAGATATTCTGGATCGGATTATATTTATTAATATAAATGATCCCACTAGTTAAGACGAAACCAAAGTATAACCCAGATTTCAAATATTACCGAAAAACAAATTGGTAATCACATAAAACGGCTGTCGTAATTTAATTAATTTATACCCGATTCAACATAATGCAGTGATTTCAAATTGATCATTCCTCATTTTATAATAGGTATTTGAAATTCCAAACCTAAATCTATATTTATTCAATAACATGCCTAAACCTGGAAAATTACCATTATGACCGTGTTCTTTCTTTTACTCCACAAGTTTTAGGTATTCTTATTCCTTCAGTTTTGATTTGATGTCTGATTTTCAATAGAAGAATCTCGTTCATGTCAAATTCAGCTGATAATGTCTTTTTATATGTGATGCCTAACCTAATTAAAATAAAAAATCATCACCACCTTAACTAACTCGTACGTCCTGATGAGGTTCGCCTCAACGCGACAATAATTACACGTCCATCCTCGCGCATACCTTCGAGGATCATGTTACCTTAATGCTAATGCATAAAATAAATAATCAAAGATAATATACGTAAGGACAAGAATGTATACACTCAAATGTTCATAAAACCTCATACGACATCTCTACTACATCTGCTAAACTACCATGTCCATGAAGTAAACATCTAACTTATTAATATCACGTCATATATCCTCGAAGCTGTACGCGTGGTAAGCCTTATGCACGCCTCAAACACGTCGCCGTCATACCTACTAAAAACCCTAATGATTGACATAAATTTTGAATATGACATCCGAAACGTAACGATAATCGATAGGACAATTGTGACCGACATCTCATCGCAATTAATAATTATCTGCCTTACCAACTTACCCTACACTTACATATCAACATTACGATCCCAGCATTCAATCATATAAGAGTATAACCTTAACATCATCTTATACCAAGGCATTACAATTTCAGCATTAGCTTATATACGAGTGTTACACCTCCTTTTGCTTTATCTAACTTCACACTGGCATAACGCAATTAAACAATACGTTCTATGTAGCGACATCAAGATAAATCTTCATTGTCACCTCCCATCTTATTAAATAATCCACACAGCACAGCACTTTTCATTATTTCAACCACTAAATTTTATGTAAGCTAACCCACACATCAGTGGCATATCGCGATATCATCCCCTTGTTTTATTATTCATCATCATAATAACTATTACCACCACAAGCACTTAATACACTTGAATTATTCATCAACACAATGACCACCATCATCGCAGGTACTTAATATATTTGACACTCACACCATCATCATTGTCATTATTATTATTATCTCACGTTGATTCACACTAGTGTAATTACTCACAACATTACTACATTTGTGTCACTTACCTGCATTACCAAGGTTAGCTTCGCGATAAATATGCTGATTCTATGTTAATGTTGTTACATATGTATACATAGGCTCGTGTCTTCCAGTAATCACGGCACTGCAACATAATATAAGCGATGTCGAAGTCATCCACTAACATAACCGTTCATTCACTCGCATGGTATCGTATCATTTCGAATGCCGAGTCGCCAAACGCATATGACAATTCCTATATACCAAATAACATAATATCACGCCGCTCGAGGTGTAATTACTATTACGTTTTGGCGAACTACTTCAGAACATGTACTACATATACATTACTACCTACATTAAAGAAACTAGTAACTAAAATAAAATACAGATGCATGTTGCATCAAATAAAGTGCACACAGTAAAAAGACATCATTATAATGGAAAGCAGTTACTGACTTGAATGGCCAGGGTTATATGAATCACTGGCTTAGGTTATCCATCCCGGTAACCACTCCATCATCTCAGCTGGACCTACTCGTACATGATTTAGCACTCCATATTCTCCTGTGAATTAGTACTTCTTGAATACATTTCTGACATCATTTTAGACTCATGCAGATTACACCTGAAAAAGGTTAATATTAGTTCTATGACAACACACAGCCACTAGTAAATCAATTACGCATACACTTCTGACTATATGAAGTTATTTACGATGCGGACAATCTCTATTATATATCGTATTGCTCCTTCTGTAATGGCTTGGCCTTTATACAATCATAAGCATATCACCGTTATTTTAGGCCAGGTGCATTCGCTTAACTGCATATACATATCCCCTATTAACTTCCTTTTGCATACAATTTCTAATTTTTACGTATCATTTCCATACTACCGTCACATTGACATTAACAATGAACAAGAATACTTTTAACGTTTTACACAAGTGATAGAATAACAAAATTAGATACTAGATGTGGAACTCTATCTTAGGTGTTTACTTACATCAAGTGACACCTAGATGTCGCTACCGTTCTTATTAACAAATATCGATATTTTATACTCCGTAACATTACCCTATGTGTTCAATCTTTGGTGTCGTCTTGTTTTCATACATTCTACATTTTACATTTGATTTAATTCTAACAATACTTTTTTTACACATATATACACGTTTTCTCCGCTTAGAGATGAAAGTAAAGTCCTTTCTTCACAATCATTTCATTGCGTATTTGACATTTATAAACCAGTCCTCGTCTAAACTGCTCCGGCGCCATGTTTCCGGACCTCGTGCTAGTTGGTTTTTGTTTGCGCTGTAGCATGTCACACATGAATACGGCACACTATAAGCCATAAGCTAATGATCTTCCCAGCATGGACTTATTTTAAACCCAAAACATCCCAAACCATAGCAGTTGCCCACTCAAGACTTATTTCCACTAATTACTGCATGCCCACTCCTCAGGTATGACTTCAAAAGCAAGCTTTACTCTAAAAAGTCTTGGAGTGGTCATTGAACAGGACTTCTCGTGGACGGATCAGAGAATATCTGTGAGTAGACGATTTTTCGCGATGCTGCGCCTATTGAACAATTTCAAATTTACTTTCCCCATTCAGTTTAAGGAAGAAACTAGTTGAAACCCTCGTTCTTCCAATATTCGATTATTGTGACGTAGTTTACAAAGGCATGAAAACCGAGCTTCGGGATAAACTACGATGTGCACAGAATGCCTGTGTAAGATTTATATTTAATCTGAAATTTTCAGATCATTTTACCCAGTCTTATGTCGACCTCGGATGGCTACGCCTTGAAGACATACGCAAGCTGCATACCCTAACTTCACTGCATCAAATCCTTAGGTTACAATCCCCATCTTACTTGCATGAACAATTTCAAAACCTTTCTGAACACCATGATAAAGATACCAGAGCGCTGAGCTCGACATTGCTCGCTATTCCTAAGCAAAAATCATTTACCTACAATAATTCCTTCACTGTTGTGGCCAGCCGTGAATGGAAATTCCTTCTGCAGGAGGTCAGAGGGATATCAAACCGAGGAAGATTTAAAAGTATGTGCTAAAAATATCTCTATGAAACGAGCTTGTAGAGCGACATATTTCTTCTTAATCACCTTCTTCTCCTATCCTGGCCTTTCCTCCTCCTCTTCTTCTTCTTCTCCTTATATCATTCATCAGTAGTGTTAGAGAATACTCAGCTGTGGCTCCCTGCATAGTTAACCTTATCCCGATCCCCATCTTGTAATGTTTTTCGCCAACAATAAAAACACGAAAACTGTAACGTTTGTTTGTGGGTTGGATTCTCCAAATTATTATTATTATTATTATTATTATTATTATTATTATTATTATTATTATTATTATTATTATTATCATCATCATCATTATTAGTGTGTGGTTTTTATGGTACTTAATAATTGAATAGCCGAGCTGAGTAGCTCAAACGGTTAAGGCGCTAGCCTTCTAACCCCAACTTGGCAGGTTTTATTCTAGCTCAGCCCAGTGGTATTTGAAAGTGTTCAAATACGTCCGCCTTGTTTCGTTAGATTTACTGGCACATGAAGGAAAGCTTGCAGGACTAAATTCTGGCACATTGGCATCTTGAAAAATTGTTTAAAGCGGGGATTGAAATTTCTGCACATAGCAAATTCATTGCGGAGCTGAGTAGCTCAAGAGTTTAAAGTTTCTTATTGTGCGTGAACGTTGACTATTCAGCATGAAAGCAGTTTTGAGCTTCAAAAGTATTATTGCAAACTTTTCAAACTTTCGAGTGTAGTTAGTAAGACGTAAAGAGAATATTATTATTGTCCCCCCCCCCCCGTGAAAGGAACTCGAATTTGATGTGTTTCAATTAAACAAACAAGCTTTTAATGTACAGTCCTTTAGTTAGCATTCTTGTTTCTTGCCAATGTAAAGAAGCCACTGGTTCGATTCCTAGTTTGGTCGGTGATTTTTAATTTATTTTAGCTCGATGGTTGTGTGTATTGAATCCTTTAGCTATTATGATAGTCAACAGTCCAAGGGAAAGTGTGCTGAATTTGATTACCAGGTGGCCTGGGGATTTTTTAATTGCTCCCTGCTCTAATGTAAGGTGCCATGTGATGTAAACATTTCAGCAGGAAATTACACATCTCCAGGTTTCAAATCTGCAGCCCACAGTTCGATGCGCGAACAATAAACTTTGTGTTCCCTGTCTTAGCAATTAAGTTACCTCCAAGTCTGGTCAACTTGCTCGTACCGCCAATGTTCTTTTTCTAAGATGTGCATACTAGGCTAATTGCAAAAACAATGAACTTTGTATTTCATGTCACAGCAAATATTTCCAAGTCTAATCAGTATATTCCTACAATCAATTTCATTTTTGCTGAGACGTACATGTGTCACGACCTTACTTGATAAAAAATTTGTTGCATTCTCTTTCCACATTCAGTTAACATAGTTTGTGCCAATCGTTCACACTTAGTCTTCAGTGAAAGAAAAGCTTGTCATCCACTCCGGGTCAGGTTGAGGTCTTTCAACATTTTTTCTTCTTATGAACTTAAGACCTTTAGTTCTGAGTCGAAGTTAGCTCCAGGTTTGAGAACCCAAATCAGCGATTGTTTTCTTTGCTCATAATTAGAAGTTTGAATTTTTGGAGTTAGATATTTGAATAGCACTTCAGCTTTGGGTCCAAGCGTGCTCCATGTTCAAATCCTAGTATTGCTAGTGATTTTTCCTTTGAATCTTGTAACGCTAAACTAGGTGTTTCAGTGAGACACATAAGCTGTTAATGTACAGTCATTTAGTTAGCATGGTTGTTTATTTCCCAAGTAAATGAGTCCCGGTTCAGATCGTAGTCGGGTCGGCAAAATTTTCATTTCTTGTAGCTCAAAAGTTGGGTGTTTCTGTACTTAACGCACAATAATTTAGTTACTATGGTAGACAGCAGTCCAACGGAAAGATTGCTGAGTTAGATTTCCAGTCGGTGTGGGGAATTTTTTAATTTGACGCAGCTCAAATGTTAGGTGTTTAGAATTAAATAGAAACTTTCAGCGTGCAGTCATTTACTTAGCATGATACTCAGCAGTCCCAGTCACATGTAGTGAACATTTTTATGATGTTCTGAACGCTTAAGTTTTAATCTCTTAAGTGATATCAACAGTATTATATTTCTAGAATTCTAGAAAATGGTTTTCCGTGGTTTCCCAGTTTCACACCAGGCAAATGCTGGGGCTGTACCTTAATGAAGGCCACGGCCGCTTCCTTCCCACTCCTAGCTCTTTCCTGTCCCATTGTCGCCATAAGACCTATCTGTGTCGGTGCGACGTAAAACAACTAGCAAAAAAAAAAAGGAATTCTAGAATAATTCTAAAATTCAAATATCTGAGCTCGAATTGTTACAATAAACATTTAGAGTTCCAAACACTAAAAACCAGCAGTACATTACGCAACAACATCTGTGACTCTGCAGCCGCTCAGCTTGAGGACCTTGAAATAGCTTTATAGAGGTATGTCCCTATGAATAGTGCACATGTGTTAAACCTTTCACCATCTCCACAGTCCCATACCATCATCTTGTTCCACATTCAGATCTGAGCCCTAGACCATACCTCATTCCCTTTTGCCCTTTAGTTTGTTGCCCTTTTGGCCTTTTGCAGTCACTCAGCTCCATGACCTGATGTCAACTTTCCGCGTTATGCCCCCATGAATAAAGCACATGTATTAAGCTTTACACCATCTCTCTTGTCTTATTAAAATAATGTGAATGGCCGCCATGCACTACGAAGCTCAGCTCCTAAAGCCCATGCACCATGTCTCATCTTGTCTAGTTACGTTAAGCCTGGGGTTGAATGTCAAACTCGAGTCTGTAACGCCCTTGTAAGGTTAAGCCGGGCAGAAAATCCGTGCTTGATAGCTTAAGCCAGCACTCTTGGACATCAAACTTGAGTCTGTAAAGCTAATGACCTTGTAAGGTTAAGCCTAGGGTTGAGTCCATGGCCTGTGATGTTAGGCCTCGAGTCGAATCCATGCATGTTAGGTTATGTTTGCATTCTTGGCTAAGCCCTACTTTTCAAATACCCCAACCCTCCAAAAGTTAGGTCATGTGAGGTTAATCATTTTAGTTAGGCATGATTATTACATTACGTGTGTTCTTCATCATTTATGGAACATTCGAGAACTTATGTCTCTCTCGCTATAAGAATTATGATCGAATAACTAGAAGAATGATCACTTTAGCACATTAAGATGATTTGTCAATCTATCTTCCCACATTATAGAAGATAGCCTAATAATGGTTTAATATTTGCATTAATTAGATACGTTTCCTTAATTAGACAAGCTTGGTGTTGTTGGGTGAGCACAGAGAGTGATTTATTACCTTAAACTGTGCTGTTCGCTTCATATGTTCAATAATATACTCTCCATAATGCAATATTGGTTGCTACTTCCTCACTGTTCATAAATATGAGCTATCATTCCATTCTGTCACTTAAGAAGGCTAGGCTATTTCCATTGAGCACTAACCGCCTTCTTAAATAGAGCATTGTATGTTATTAAAGCCTATTATTAACACTCCTTCATTTACATCCACGTTCATTACTTTTAACATAACTTACCTTTATATCATAAGTTTAGTTGCTAATGTACATAAGTGACATTTGAGTGACAATTTATACTTCATTGATGAAATTATGCAAGATGAGGTGTAATATTATGTAAAAATTCACAAAAGAATGCACCGTATCCATCCCTGTTAGTGTTTTAGGTTCTAAGTTAAACAAATTGGTCTGTGATTTTTAACACTTAATTGTTAATGCACTACGTTGTTAATGAAATTCAAATAATAGAACTATTACAATGTCAACACATTTCAACTCTTAGAAGTACACTCATCTTCATAAACAACAGAATACCTTGAAAGACTAGAGGTAGGGAGTTCATATTCACAGGACATGTTCGTTAGTATTTTCTGCAGATACGATTAGCATTTCAGTACCCCAGGTTCGGCATGTGCCCCGTTGCCTAGTAGGCGCTGAGTCCTCCAGGGGCACTGATAACTTATTCCATGTGTGATGGCATCAACACGTATAAGGCACAGATGGGGTCCTGGGTTATAGTCATCCATGCTGCATTCACCTGGCTCCACAGTTCATCTTTGGTGGTTGGCATTGGGTCAGAGCTCCATACCCGTCGTTTCACCATATCTCACACATTTTCAATTAGCGCCAAGTCCGATGATCAGGTGGGCCAGGGCAACCGTCTGACATTCTGTGACAACAAGAAAGCACGTGTTCATGCAGCGACATGTGGTCGCGCATTGACCTGCTGAAATAAGGCGTCTGGGGTGTTGTGCAGAAAGGGTGTGGCTAAGTTCGCAGGATGCCATTCACGTAGGTCAAACTGGTAACATTGACCTGGACACACACCAACTCTGATTTGTGGTTGTACCCAATAGCACCCCACACCATAACGCCTTTAGTTGGCGCTGTATGTCTTGTGTGAAAGCAGTCAGTGTGATGCCTCTCCCCCTGTCTGCGGCGACCCAAAATGCGGCCATCATTTTCAAACAAAAAGGACCTGGATTCGTCCGAAAACACTATCTGCTGCCATTCCTGTCCCCAGTGACGTCGTTTCATACACCATTGCAGTCTAGCATGTTTATGCACATTGGTCAAAGTTAGGCGGAGAAGTGGAAGACGCGCTGGTAACCCGTATCGTAATCAACGGGGACGGATTGTCACTCCTGGTAGTGAACGATGTGTTCCACTGTTGCGCCAGAGCCGAGGAAGACGCAAATCTGTTCTGCAATGCCATCCGGATGAGGTGTCGATCTTCTCTGGTTGGTGTGACCGGACCCATCTCGTTGTGATCTACGGCCTTCTATGAACGTTCTGTACACAACCACTGCACTGCCGACACACTTCGCACACAAGCTGCAGTTTACCAGATAGATGTATCACGTTCTCTCATGCCAATAATTCGCCTTCTTTCAAACTCACTAACTTGACAATACTTTTCTTGCATACGTCTGCGAGGCATCAGGCACGTCTGCTCAAGTCACGCTGATCCATTACCTTTGGTTTATAGTGACAACGAGAGCCGCAGGCACAATTTACGAGTCCGTGGTTGTGCGCACGGATATCGATGTGGACCTTGAACCTGAGGATCGGCATGTTCAAATGCTAATCGTTTCTTCAGAACATACTAATGCATATGTCCTGTGAATATGAACTTCCTATTCCTAGTCTTTCAAGGTGCTCTGGATTTTATGGACATGAGTGTATTTCAATCATTCACAAAATTTACCAACACCAATAAGTAGATGAGAAGCGGTAAGAATCTGTAACAACACAAAATAATAGAAGATATTATTTCAAGAATGAAGTCCTTCTGAAAAGGAAATTAATATTAAAAAGGTTCTCTACCTTTTATGATGGAAGTTGATTAAGTCCTGGCTGGCAACGTCTCACGAATGGTCCCTTTAGCACCCTTTAGTGTGTTGTGGGATCTCCCCTTTTAGTGGCACATTCCGGAAGTAATATCCCTTGCAAAGTGCACCATGATGAAAGTAGAGATTCCTCTTGCAAGCGGCATGATGATTCCCCTTGTTCATTGTCTTGCAGGCTTCTTGTAACAGTAGGCTTCCACTCACACACATACACACATACTGACACATACTGAAACTAAAATGGCACATTAATATGTGTTCCAACCATGCCTATTTAAATGTCAGTCGACAGGTAACTTGCGGGTTCAGATGATTTGCACACCACATGTGTTCTGGAATTAATTTTGTAGTGGTTATGTCGCGCAGAAGGCGAAATAATGTGTTCCCTTTGTAAGACATCACGGCTAATAAACGACGTTTGGCATTGAATATCTTGTCGAATTATAGTGGGAAAGCGAAGTGAAGTTGTGCTTTAAAGTAGAGCAGTATGAAAACAGTAGAGTAAAATCTGAGTAAGTTGAGCGTCGGTTTCACACTGATTTTATCAGTCCTCAGTCTAGAAGGTTTGATTAGTAGGAAACCAATCATACATTTCTTCACGTCTTCTTATAGTATCATGGTTCAAAACTGTTCTTGTGAAGAATTCTGAAAACTTGCCGGGCGGTGTTAGCCTTGAAAATTTTAACTGTTCATATCTGTCGCATGTTAACCTCCTGACCAATAATAAAATAGGGACGGGTCGCCACACGACCATGCAGCTATGAGCTTAAAGGCGAATTTCTCCAAGGTTATCAGATCTTGGCCTTCACCAGAGCTGTTATAAATGACCCATTGACCGAATTAAATTAAGCTTTTGCGGCAATCTCTATTTTAACTCCAATTATGCCATTTTCGGGTGCAGTGTGTTGTAGATGAAAGATTTATTTCCACAGTATATACTGCTGTATTAATTATACAGAAGTATTAAAAGTGCATTATTTTGATTTATTGATACTTTGTTGAATTAGTAAAATTGGTTTGCAGAAATCCTGTGTGTGGTGTGAAAATCGCATTTTCAGTATAGATTGTTGTGTAGAACTTTAAGGTGAAATTATCTGTAGACTTGTACAGTGCTTATGCAGTGTCATTCTACATTATTAACAGTTAACTTCTCTGAGATGGCCAGCTATCGTTTAGCTGTTAATGTTAATACTATAATTGGTTTTACAGTAAAATAATGATAATCATTACATTTACTATTTCTTAATTGATATTTCACCCATGTGTCATTGAAATGTGTTTGATCAAACCCAGTCTCCTCATTTTGGAGATAAATTGACCCGTGAGTATTTCTCTATGCCCAGATACCTTTCATGCATGATTCCCGTTTACAGCATATACCCTGCAATTACTAGTATTTTCGTACACTTCTCTGAGTATTAGCTTCCAAATATTCCATGCGATAATTCTGGACGTCGGTTTATCTTCACATAAATTTGTACCTTGTTTCTTAATATGGATAGATCTGTGTTGATGTAGGACAGTCAAAGTTCATAGAACTATTGTGATAAACCTTTTTCTTGATTGTTGTCTCTTTTCCTTTGTCCCTCAGTGAGAGACTTTGCTTGTTGTATCGTTGGAAGATGAGGCAGTTTAAAGAACTCATTATCAACTGGCTGACAAGCTTATTCAGTGCCAGAGTTGACTCTGGCTCTGTTCCCGGTCATTGGGCTGTAAACATCCTTGTGCAAAATGACGATTCAGCAGAATGTGCAAATTACCATCCAAATTGCACCCAATTGTACATGAGAAGATCTTTTAGAGTAGCCTTCATTATTGACTGGGTGAAATCGCCGGCATTATTGCTATACAATGCATCTTCAATAAGGGTGTTGGAACAACTCATGCAATTTTCACTGCCAAAATGCTAATTGAAAAGCACTGAGAGCACCAGCCGGCAGTGTACATTGTCTTCCTTGATACTGGAATTACTTTCAGCCGTGTTACTACGGCTTGTTGCTGTGTACGATGTTGAATGTTGACAGATTTAGAAAGGTATGAAGTAGCAATTACACAGCATGAGAATGTGTATACTTCATTAGTCGGTGGGAATCGCAGTCGTCATTCGTGACGCATAGGATATGTCACCAATGGTTTGGTCATGTCCTTTTGCAGTACCTGACGCAGTTGACAATTTCACTTAATCCTTTGAAATTACTTTACAATATCCACTATACGGAACATTGAATGTAATACACAAAAATTTTAAACTAGAAATGCTGCTGGGATGGGTAAAATTTCTGGGCATATACGAAAGTCAGTTCTTTGATTAGAGTATGTATGAAACAGCTATACCAGATGAATGAATACTTAGTATAGTAGCACTCTGTGTATAGAGAAAATGTGCTAAACTTAGGCTAGTAATTGCACAATAGTCGTCTTGACTTGTGTTGCATGCAAGCTCTTGGAATGCATTCTTTCTGATTATGTTATACACATTTAAGAAATTACCAACTGGCTCGATAGAAGGTAGTTCAGATTTAGGAAACATTATTCCACTGAAGCTCATCTTGTGGATTCCAGCATGATATAGCAGATATATTAGATTCAGGAAGTCAAATGTATCACGATTGACATACCAAGGATTTTCTTAGGGTAGATCTCGGGAAACTACTGACAAAAAATTAGTGCGTTCGGGATAGATAAAGATATGGCCAAATTATTAAACATTAAAAATTCGAGAATTGAACAGATAAGATGTTACCAATTTTAAAGTTGATGACATTAGTACTTTTTATGCACCCCCTTAGCTGTCATGAGCGACTTGATTAGACTGGGCATAGCCTCAAACAGTATTTTACACTGACTCTTTAAATCGTCATCATGACACCAGATCTGACCGAGCTTCTCAATCAAGCCAATTTCTGTCGTTATACTTTTTTGGACTTTTCTTTGCTATTTTCTAAGAATATTCTATGGGGTTCATGTCTGGACTGTTTCTAGGCTTTGTTCTTGCATAAAAATCTTATCTTGCATAAAAATAAATTCACTTTGGCCGAATTACTCTTGCACCTGAGCTACCAAACGGGTTCTTAATACTATACTGTTCACGTCTCATAGTTCCTTCTACAATATATGATCGTCCACAGCCATACCAAGAAAACACACTGCAGACCATCACTAAAGTTGGATGCTTCACTCAATCTGGATGGAATGCTTCTCCTTATCTTCTGACATATTGACTTGTCTCTTCTATGACAGGAAATACCGATTCGTCACTAAAGCAAACCTGAAATAAATAAAACAAATAAGCCTAGCATTAAATGCAATAAGCTGTATGGTTTAAAAGAAGAATTTCATACAATTACTGTGCCTTAGGGTTACATCACTTAGATTGGGTTATAATGGAATAATGAATGGTAGTTTAGGAATTACAGTAATTGTCATGGACTTGCCTGTTTCCATTCATCAGATGACCAATTCTGGAAGGTCGTGGCACACTGGAACCTCTTTACAGCCATAGCAGGAGTAAACTTCGCTTTGCCTTGAGGTCATCTTGCTTTCATTCCAGCATTAAACAGCTCTTGCCCCAGAGTCCTGGCTAATACAAATGACCCATACTCTTCTAATTTCTTACGTAAATCCAAACTAGTAACCTTGCGGTTGTTTACTGACAAATTAATCAGTTTTGCTTCCTCCTTGGGGTTGGTTTCTTCTTCTGCACACAGTTTCCAACACGTTGTTGACATTTTGTCTTGGGCCGATGACCTTCGATGTTAGGCCCCTTAAAACAACAAGCATCATCATCATCACATTTTGTCTTCCCGTTATCTTCACATTTTAAAATTCTACTTACAGATTGCTGTGGTATTTGCAATCTAGAATCTATTTCTTGTTGTGATTGACGTTTCTCAAGAAGTAGCCCTGTGACAATGCCTTTCTTGGCGAAAGGTCTCTTCGTCTCCCCATAACCTCAAAATTTGACAGTTCTCTAGAACCACTCTTAAGAAATATCAACTGAACTCCTGAATAGTATCAATAATACATGTAATTTACAGAATGCACAGTCTTAACAATAGGTCACATTATTTACTTCCAAACAGCAACAATATGCAGGTAATACAGATAAACAACAGAACATGCTAACTAACAAAAATGACACAAAACCATGTGAATAATGAAATTACATTGTGGTTCTCACTGTAGCCACTGTATGAAAAAAATACAATAGTGTGGACCAGGACATCCCAAGTGGAAACTTTGCCTCCAAACAAGTTCAAGGATTAGGCTATAAACGTCGATAGTTTACATAAAGGTAGAAATATAACTTTTACCATTAAAATTTGGCCTCGTCTGGTGTATTTCTACAAAATAGGACTCAGAGCATTAGAGTAGGTGAAGCTTTATTTGATCCTGTAACAATTATGAGATTGGGTCCCACAGGGCAGTATTATGAGACCTTTATTTTCAGATATATTAAACAATATGAATAATGAACTGAAAAAAGTGATGAGGCTCTGTGTAATAAATAAGTTTCAGGATTATGAGTAACTAAAAAAGACCTTGACAATATTGTAAGATGGACATCGGGCTATATTTGTAAACATGGTGAAAAGTCAGTTTCTTTGTTTCACATATAGAAAGAGTCCTCTCCGGTTTTATTATTGTATTGATGGGTGAAATTTCTTCATGGGGATCTCTGTAAGTACCTAGCTATTCATAATAAGGATATAGCTTCATTATGGAAATCATTTAAATATATTGAAAATAAAATTTACAGATCTCTTAACATGATTATGAGGTTATTTAGGGGTTGTAAAGGAGAGGGCATATAAATCTCCAGCAAAGCCACAATGACAGTGTGAGACCATCACCAGGATTACTTGAGTAGAGAACAGGAAATGATCCACAGAAATATCTCCATTTCTTGCAGGTGATTTCTAACAAAAGAGTTGTGTTACAGAGATGTTGCAAAGTTTCAGCTGGGCAGACTTGGAGAAAGGAGACAAGTTGTTTGATTAAGCAGTATATTCTGAGATGTCATTGGAGAGATGGCTTGGAATGACATTAGTTGATGAATACATTTAAGTCATGTTCTTTAACTGTAGGAAAGGTCACAACATGAAGATAAGTTTGAATTCAAGGGGACAAATTTTGGCAAATGTTCACTTATAGGAAAATGAATTAGTGATTGAAATAATATGTTTCATATATTTCCACAATCTTTTTTCTATATAAACAACCAACAGCCCTAATTGCTGTTGTTTGATTGATTCATTGATTGATTCATTCATTGATTGGGACATTAACTGATTTATGCTTTTGGTCTTAATGTGATGTACAGATGGGGGATGATGGATATTTCTATGCTTATGATTTAAGCATTGTCCACTTGTTGGGAAAGTGGTAGGAGTACTGTGGGATTATTTGATATGACAGTGAAGTGTGAGCCACACCCTCCCTCAATCAAAAATAAATACGTAGACAACAACGAGGATAAAAGAGGAAACTACACGTGAATCGCGATCAAGAAAGGGCGTATAAATCTGCCCTGAACTGGAAATGTTATTCACCTAATTAGTACCAGCATAAACTAACACTACTAAGAGTCGAAACCCGAATAAGTGATAAATGAGTGTTTATTGAAAAGCAACGTTAATTAAAGAATTAATTGAAAAGGAAAACATAAGATATAATAGGGTAATACATACGTATATGGGTTAGCACCAATGACAATTAATCATGATATCCATCTCTCATCAATACGTACATGCACAGTTGCAGAATTACGTAAGGGATCTTAGCATTTTTACTCATGAAGATTTCGCATATAACAATTGCGAAAAGAATAACTATTGAGGGTCAACACATGATTACAAATCGGGAGTACCTTATTCATTCCCCCCTACTTCTTATCCGTTATATTTTTTTTTAAACAATACTATGATCTCCTTTCATTAGGATCCCCCACACACCAAGGAGCGCACACACCCAAAAAAGGGTAGACCAGGTAAAGAATAACCCCAGCGGGCAAAGAGAAAAAGATACATAGGATGAATCAATCAGATAAACACGGGCCATCGTGCGGCCAAGGAACAAAATAAATCAACATGGCGACGCCCAGGTCGAAAAAGATCAGGGCGCGCACCAAATAAGGAGAAAAATAGAACCCGGGATAAAAGGGGCAAATAACGAAAAGTTAAACATAAATTAGATAGGCCGACACTTCTTCATCTAAATACTCGACTCATTCATTAAATCATTCATCAGCCATACGAACAAATCGCCTCGAGGGCAGATAACAGTGACAACTGGTGCGAATAGATCAATCAAGCCAACTCGTAGAGTGCAATATTACCTAACATCAATGAGGCCAAACGTCAATAGTGGTTGAATGACAACAGCACATGTCGTGGCTTCAAGGCCACGCGTAGATCTGCCACAAACATCGCTGTGTACGGCCATAATAATTCGACGGTCGACACACAGATCATAATTCCAAACGAGAGCAAAGACGTCTCATTGAGAAGTTCATTATAATGCACAGAGACTCAGATTATGAATGCACCACTATTATATCAACAACACACTCTCACACACGCCTTCCTCTCTCCGAGTATCAAGACGGGTTACGGTCGGCCAAAAAAGGGAGAAATACAAATTCTAAATGGTACATTACCCACAATATCAAGCATCAGAACACGTTAATCGTGCAGCGATCTAGCACAGTTTTAAACTTACGATACATCCATTTGAAAAGCACTAACATAGCTCCTGTGTGTGAGGGTCCCATATTATTATAAGCCACCATCCTCAGAACAGAATATAAACCAAGGAGAAGATAGTTAAAGACCTAGTCGAGAAAAGATCATTAATGTTCTCGACAGAGGGGGCTGTCCTCTATCGATTAAAACCGGAAACACATATAGTAACAGGTCGAAACCAATTCAGTGAAACATTGGTAATAAATTATGGAAACCATGCTGGAGCAGCATGTTTCATCATCACACCCATGCGTCTTTAAAATGTGTCCGATTTTGACGAAGGGTCAAAGGGACACATTTTAAAGTGAGGTGTAAAGTTTATAATAAGAATACATACATGAAGAAATTATATATATATATATATATATAGTGCGCACTATATAACTAAAATTAACTAACCTAATTACTAACCTAATTAATTAGAGTAACAACAAATAACACTGAAAATCACCAACAGCCACAAGGGAGCATAGATTGGTGGATTACACATTGCTTTAAAGTTCAGTACATTAAAAGAAGGAAAGGCGCTGAATTTAATCAGTCTTTTTCCTATCATTAATACGACACTTTCACGAATCGGTTGCAGGCAGGTAGAGGATAAAAGTAGTCATACAATTTTCGTGTCCTATCAATAGGTCTGTTGTTTATTTTATATTATCCTTGTCATTCGGTACTGAAATACCTTTGACTCTTCTTTTCTTTCCCTTTCCTTTTTCATTTTTCCCTGAAAAGAAAAAGACTTTAGAACAACGAGTCTAAGAGTGATAAATTGATCAAATCATGTTACCACCAGATACTAATAGCTACTAGATCAATTATTTTTGGCCCCGTGAATGGTAGGGCTTCAACAGACTCACGTGAGCTCTTGATACCCTTTTATTTATTTCATCCTCCAACAACACGGTAACAGGTCCCAAGAATTTCACAATACGGTTGGGACCAGACCATTTTAGGCAGAGTTTCGCTCCAATTTGGTCTGCTGCCGAGCTTGTCGGGAACCTTTTAATCATAACTAAGTCTCCAACCTTTAGGGTGACTTCTCTCCTTCCCTTGTTGAACCTTTTGGCTACACGATCTCTGGCTTTGATCAGTTGCTCGACTGCTTCCTTCCATTTTTCTTCGACGTTCTTGGTCCTTAACGGTTCGGACAAATATCCAAAATTCCATTTTAATTGTAATGGGTCAGTAACATTCCTGCCCAAGAACAACTCTGCCGGTGTGTGCCGATGCGATTCATGTTGAGCACTGTTGAAAGCTAGAACAAAGAAATGTAAGTTTTCGTCCCAACTGCGCTGGTCAGCGCTGTGGAACGCGGTTAGGCAGGCCTTAAGATTACGATGAAACCTCTCAACATGAGACGGTTTAGGGTAGTGAGGGTTGAGAAATATCTGGTTCACTCCCCACTCAAAACACAATTGACGAAAATTACTACCGCTGAAAGTGGATGCATTGTCAGTTACCAACTTTTTGGGGCGGCCATAAATTGCAAAGATGTGACGAGACAAGATGTGAACGGCGTTATTAGAATTGATTTTGCGCACTGGGAACAACCAGACGAATTTTGAGAAACCATCAATGACAGATAGGATACCAACGTTGCCTTTACGGGACTTGACGAGAGGGCCAAAATAATCTACGAATAACCTTTCTCCGGGGTACGTTGCCACATCAGCGGAATGCAACCCAACTTGAGAGGATTTGGCAGGTTTAGACCGTTGACACACGTCGCAGCTTTTCACGTAGTCAAGCACTTCTTTTTTCATATTTGGCCAGTAGAAGTCGCGAGAAACGCGATGTAATGTCTTGTACTGACCCAAATGCGCCCCTAAATAAGAGTCATGGTAATAATGTAATACCATGCGCCTTTTGCTATCTGGAATGCAAATCTTGTCCTTTCCCTTATTACCACAACGACGAACTAACAATCCACGCTTAATACAAAATGATTTATCATGAAGTGACCCATCGGTGACACCTTTCATCAGTTTTTGACACTCGTCATCAGTATTCTGGTGCTCTGAAATATCAGAAAATGACCAAGGATATTTCTGCATAATATTAACACATCCAGCACCATCAGATCTATGGTATTTCTCCGCGTCATCGGCTTCACTCATGTTTATTCCGTCAAACATGCGTGACAGACAGTCAGCCACGACATTTTCCTTTCCGCGAACATGTACAATGGTGAACTTATACGCAGACAGTCGAAGAATCCACCTGGCTGTTCTTCCAAGTCGTTTGACGTTGGCACTCATCCACGACAGGGCCTGATTATCAGTGTGGACAAAGAAGTGACGGTGTTCGAGGTAAGTTCTAAATTTTTCTACACCCAACACAACGGCCAAACATTCCTTTTCGTAAATGGAGTAACGTAACTCGGCCCCGTGTAGTTGCTTGCTAAAATAAGCGATCGGGACTAGTTTTCCGTCCTCATCGGCTTGGTTTAGCACGGCGGAAATCGCAATTTCACTGGAATCGCATTGGAGCACGAAATCGCGGGAGAAATCGGGGCTGTGGAGAACAGGGGCTCGACAAAGGGCATCTTTCAGCTGACCGAAGGCAAGGATTTGGGCTTCACCCCAGACGAAACGACAATTCATCCTTTTTAGAAGATTCAAAGGGGCCGAAATTTGAGAAAAATTCTCGATGAACCGACTGTAAAAACCCACCATACCCAAGAACCTTCTTACGCCGCGGACGTTCTTGGGCTGAGGAAACTCTTTAATACATTTAACCCTCTCAGGGTTTACAGCTATACCGGAATCCGAGATGACATGCCCCAAGAAATTCAATCGTTTGGAACAGAGAGAGACTTTTTTTGGGGTTGATAGTGAACCCGTGTTTGCGCAGACGACTAAGTACCTCACGTAGGTGAGCCAGGTGTTCGTCAAAGCTTGCAGAGTATATGAGGAGATCATCCAGAAAATTAAATACATAGGAGAACTTTAGATCGCCAAAGATCGAATCCATGACCCGGCTAAGCGCTTGTCCCCCTATCGAGATGCCCATGGGTACTTTATTGAAATGAAAGAGGCCAAAGGGGGTGACAAAGGCTGTACAAGGGCGACTTTTTGGGTCCAAAGGAATCTGGTAATACGCCGAGTTAAAGTCGAAGACAGTGAAAAACCTAGCACCATGAAAATGCTGAAAGGCGCTTTCGATGGTGGGCAATGGGAAGCTGTCAAACACAATGTTCCTAATTACCTTGCGGTAATCCACAATGAAACGAAAACTCCCGTCTTTTTTAGGGATTAGGAAGGCGGGGCTACCATAAGGTGACTTGGATGGACTGATGACCTTCTTTTCTAAAAGTTCATCTACACATTCTCTCATGGCGGACAACTTCGGAGGCGAACATCCGAAAGGAGGGGACCTAACAGGAGTTTTATCTTTGAGCTCAATTGAATAAGAAAAGTTTTTCGCACAACCTAACTCAGGCGTCAAAACATCAGAAAATTCCTCTATTAAACTGTTTAGCATCAAATTCTGTCCGTCGGTTAGGTCACACGACGCACTTGGAGTCACAAAAGTAGAAAGAGGGCACACAATATTACGCAGAAAGGGGGTTTCGAAAGGATAATTTACGTCAGACCGGAAGCGGAAGGCGAAACTTCGAGTAATGAAATCAATGGATAGACCCGTCGCTTGCATAAAGTCAGTCCCTAAAATGATCGGGACAGACAGATCTGCAACAACATAAAATTTCCAATTCCACGAAAGATTATGAATTTTGATGTGGCATACGACGCGGCCCACCGGACACACTTGACGGCCTTCAGCAGACATAAACTTATCTATCTTCCCGCTGTCCGAGAGATACTCTAAATGTACGGAAGACACAAGGCTCAGATTCAAGAAGGAAACGCTGGAACCGGTATCCAGCAGGGCGTATAGCGTGCGGGACCCTATACAAACTTTGGCCCAGGGTGTCGACGAAGGAAGGCCCCAGATCCTTTTGTTAACACCGACATTTTGCGCCAACGAAGGGCCATTTCGCCGGCGCGCGTTCAGTTTCCCTGCCCGGAACTACATCTAGGACATACACGCGCAGTGACACCAACGAGGCCACATTTAAAACACTTCAGTCGCGATTTAGACCAACAATTATTAGAAATATGTCCCGCCTTACCGCAATTCCAGCACTTTCTTGTAGCGGAACCACGTTCAACAGGCGACTCGGAGGGTTGGATGGCGTTAATATAGCGTCGGGCCGGAGACACAACGCTGGTCCTTCGCTCGGGACTACTCGAGGGGCGCGACGCCGAAGGGGGGGCATCAAAGGATACTGACTTGAAGGACGTGTGGCAGGCGACGTCGGGGAAAGAGCATTCAGACGGAGTCGGAGGGGGACGATACTGTTTATTTTGACATACGATTGATTCAAACTCGCGACCCAAGTTAATAACATCATCGACGGTCTGAACCTCGGATCTCTTACTGAATAATTTGTATTGAGGGGACAGGTTTCGGTAAAACTGGTCGAAAATTTCACACTCAGGAACCTTCACACTTAATCGGTTATACAGGGTCAAAATACCAGTTGCATAGTCGTCAACACCTTCCCCAACACCTTGGGTTCTTCTAAAGATCTCTTGTTTCAGACGATAATCCATATCGGACAACCCGAAACGTTTTTTAATGCGATCAACGAAATCCTCCCACGACCGGACATTTGCTTTAACCAACCTAAACCACCTTAATGCCGGCCCTTCGAGCATCCCCGGAATTACAGGAACAAAAAGGTTAAGGGGTATCGAGCTGCATTCAGCGATGTCCTCGACTCTCTCAAGAAATTCAACCACATTAGAATTTTCCCCTTCCCCGGGGAAATTGAGCTTCCATTTCCTAACTATATCGAAAACGGGGTTAATATGAGGACTACGTTCACTACTGGGTCCATAACAGGGGAAAACCAAACCGACACGATTCTCATCGAGGCCACAATTTCTGTCAACAACAGCATTGTTATTTCCTAAGCACACATTACTCTCACTACCTGACAGGGCAGAAGCACTATCCCGATTAATACGTTCACGCCTTTCTCTTTCGACATCGGTGACCTCTCCAGCAAATACATCACTCTCACCACTCATGTCAACAACTTTATCACTTTCCATGTCTCAACCGAGGTTTTATCCGCAATGAAAAACCCACACATACACAATGGTCATCGAAAGAGTTAATTGATAAACGACACACAAGATCAGAATTAATATAACAAGTTTCAAAAGGTTAAATCGAAAAGAAATAATGGTTTTCCTTAACGTATCCGAAACAGAATACCATTCCCAGTTCTATCTCACCCGTGCTTTTTCCAGATGAGATATCTTGATCGAGCACGTCTCTGCTACCATTAACTGAGCCACACCCTCCCTCAATCAAAAATAAATACGTAGACAACAACGAGGATAAAAGAGGAAACTGCACGTGAATCGCGATCAAGAAAGGGCGTATAAATCTGCCCTGAACTGGAAATGTTATTCACCTAATTAGTACCAGCATAAACTAACACTACTAAGAGTCGAAACCCGAATAAGTGATAAATGAGTGTTTATTGAAAAGCAACGTTAATTAAAGAATTAATTGAAAAGGAAAACATAAGATATAATAGGGTAATACATACGTATATGGGTTAGCACCAATGACAATTAATCATGATATCCATATCTCATCAATACGTACATGCACAGTTGCAGAATTACGTAAGGGATCTTAGCATTTTTACTCATGAAGATTTCGCATATAACAATTGCGAAAAGAATAACTATTGAGGGTCAACACATGATTACAAATCGGGAGTACCTTATTCATTCCCCCCTACTTCTTATCCGTTATATTTTTTTTTAAACAATACTATGATCTCCTTTCATTAGGATCCCCCACACACCAAGGAGCGCACACACCCAAAAAAGGGTAGACCAGGTAAAGAATAACCCCAGCGGGCAAAGAGAAAAAGATACATAGGATGAATCAATCAGATAAACACGGGCCATCGTGCGGCCAAGGAACAAAATAAATCAACATGGCGACGCCCAGGTCGAAAAAGATCAGGGCGCGCACCAAATAAGGAGAAAAATAGAACCCGGGATAAAAGGGGCAAATAACGAAAAGTTAAACATAAATTAGATAGGCCGACACTTCTTCATCTAAATACTCGACTCATTCATTAATTGATTCATTCAGCCATACGAACAAATCGCCTCGAGGGCAGATAACAGTGACAACTGGTGCGAATAGATCAATCAAGCCAACTCGTAGAGTGCAATATTACCTAACATCAATGAGGCCAAACGTCAATAGTGGTTGAATGACAACAGCACATGTCGTGGCTTCAGGGCCACGCGTAGATCTGCCACAAACATCGCTGTGTACGGCCATAATAATTCGACGGTCGACACACAGATCATAATTCCAAACGAGAGCAAAGACGTCTCATTGAGAAGTTCATTATAATGCACAGAGACTCAGATTATGAATGCACCACTATTATATCAACAACACACTCTCACACACGCCTTCCTCTCTCCGAGTATCAAGACGGGTTACGGTCGGCCAAAAAAGGGAGAAATACAAATTCTAAATGGTACATTACCCACAATATCAAGCATCAGAACACGTTAATCGTGCAGCGATCTAGCACGGTTTTAAACTTACGATACATCCATTTGAAAAGCACTAACATAGCTCCTGTGTGTGAGGGTCCCATATTATTATAAGCCACCATCCTCAGAACAGAATATAAACCAAGGAGAAGATAGTTAAAGACCTAGTCGAGAAAAGATCATTAATGTTCTCGACAGAGGGGGCTGTCCTCTATCGATTAAAACCGGAAACACATATAGTAACAGGTCGAAACCAATTCAGTGAAACATTGGTAATAAATTATGGAAACCATGCTGGAGCAGGATGTTTCAAGTGTTTTTGGAAAGAAGGTATATAGTGCACCCGCCCCCCTACCTAACTGGCACCGGCACGGAATCTACAGGGTCGCAGACGGGTCAAGAAGTATGAAATAAATAGGGGCTGAACTAAAGTCAACTTAAAGGCGTACAAGGCAGGAGAAGCGCGGCATATATCTAAAATGAGAACACATTCGAATTAAAATATTTAACTCACAAACCGGTTTATTGAACCTTAATGATAATGGGAAATGACGCATGAAATAACCCTAATGAATTGCATTAAAATTTACAAATGTTTGTTATAGTTTGTTTGGTGGACGTCTGTCCGTTATACGTGATAGAAACGAGTACGTTTATCGCGAAGCGATGTATCGTGACATATAGCGAATGGTAATTTTATCATAACACTGAGGCTATATTATCGCTAACACATAAAACTAACATGCGTCCGACAACACATCTGAGCAATTCCTATTCTAATAAAGTCCTAGATTTCCCAATGAAATGACGTAAAATAAAATACACACATATGATACAACACCTGGGTTCGAACCCGACCCTCGCTATCCTGGACATTGCCAAGCTGATGGACAGAACCACCACTGACCTTATGTACAACCACACATGACATAAAGAAAAACACATAAAGGGTACATGGTATGCAAGAAAAATACACAAAAGGCACTTGATCTTTCTTCTGACGCTGTAGGCCTCCAATGCCTACGTTGAGCATCGAACTTACAACCTCTTGCGATGAAGGCAGGGTCCTGTAATCCCTGTCTAATTATACTCGCACAATTAACAACGATTCATTGGCAAACATTACCATTTTCGGCGGGTCGCTTGTTAATCATTACACTGCTCTGCTGTGTAGGTAAATCACATTATTTTTGCCGTTGAAAGAAACCAACTTCCTTTTCACAGCCAAGTCCCTCCTTCCTCCGCTTACGGGACATTAAAAAAAAAAAAGAAACACACTGGGCCAAGGCCAGACGGCGGTTGACCACCCTCAAGGGGTCAACACCCACACAACATTCCCTTTCCAAAGGGAACCGTAACATTTCACTCGGAACTACATCTCCAATATTCTTCGGCCTTAACAGACTCGCGCAAATCACTTTGAATTAAACACATGTCTACCCAGCAGTATCATATCATTTTTACAACGCGACTCCCGTATCATAATGGTAATCTTTGCCCGATTGTTGTTATTATTATTATTATTATTGTTATTATTCTTGTTATTATTATTCTTGTTATTATTATTATTATTATTATTATTGCCGTCCTACATAGCTTACCCGCTACCTTACTTATACATGGTCATCGCGCGGAATCTGTACAGCAATTACAACACAATTAAGCACTCGCGCGGCAATTAACATCTGATTACTGACTGCTAATTAATCGATGGTCGGCACATGGCTACTTTATCGTCACACGGCAATACATGCATTAATTAATATTCACACGAATCGATGTTTGACACACTTATTATGATCACTTGCTGGTAAATTTAATCCCATAATCAATTTAATCTTATCACTCCCTATCTAAGTATTTCAAAGGGTGGAGTTCTTGTTGTGGCTTGTCAGTTCGGCCGTCGGATCTCGTGGCTGCGGGCCTTACGTACTATAGTACTTACCGTTTTACATACCATACACTTATCAAATTAATGAATACTCTAATAACTACTCTCACTGCACTCCCATAAACTAATTATTCCTGGTCTTCTGACGCAAATAAACAAACAGAATTTCCCAAGAAAGAAATAATCGAATGAATCTCTATCCCATGCAAAGCTAGAGTATTATATCCCTAAATTATTTACACGCAATTACTCAGACCTGTTGTCGGTTTCCTAAACTAAGGATTAATAACTACGCGCCCATTCCGGCGCTCTATTTCAACAGGACTACATCTTTAATCTCTTATAGCGTCAGTTTACAACAAATATTCCCATCCCTTCTATGCATGCCAGATATTAGAATTTTGTACTCATCTCTATCACATGATGATGACACCTTCGCCAACTCAGGAGGTCCACCCTGAGCTTACTCCTCCTCCATGGGCACCACGGTGATCACATCATTTTCCATGCCATCTTGGAGTTGAAGTTCCATTGTTCGATGCTGGTGGAGTCCTTGGCAGCTAATCCTGTATACACACAACGTCACTGTTTAATTCACACTTCGGGTAACGGCGTTCACTGTGAACGTCCGATCACGATCTCGTAAGCTATTACGTAGCCCGCGGTTCAGTACCGAATCTCGTCTATCTCTCGGTTTTCCTATTCAGTCTGCTGCTACGTCAGATTATTATACTATCGTAATGATAATAATATTACTTTACACATCACGGTTTTCTAAAAAGTTAACACAGCCGTCACAGAGATCAAACTATACACTGTTTATGCGAACTGTATTATTTCACTAAAAATAGGAGTTAACTTCACTTGAACAAAGAACTAACGAGGGCTTAACCGAGCGTAGCTTCGCCGCCGATAAGAGTAGTATAATAAGCGGGTTCTGCGGCACCTCCTCCTCCTCCCGCCTCCTCCTCCTCCTCCCGCGGGAAATTTGAATTTTGGCGGGAAATTTGAATTTTGGCGGGAGATTTGAATTTGTAAACAAAGCCACGTGCTTTTTGACAGCTGTCATCGACAACAACGCATCGCTAACCTCACTGCTGCCATCTTGACGGGCCTAAACCTCACTAGTGCCAACTTAACCTAACTAGCATGAGGTAAACAAAGCCACGTGTTTTTTGACAGCCACGTGCTTTTTGACAGACAACAACGCATCGCAAACCTCAGTACTGTCATCTTGACGGGCCTAAACCTCAGTAGTGCCAACTTAACCTAACTAGCATGAGGTAAACAAAGCCACGTGCTTTTTGACAGCCACGTGCTTTTTGACAGATTTGTAAACAAAGCCACGTGCTTTTTGACAGACAACAACGCATCGCTAATCTCAGTACTGCCATCTTGACAGGCCTAAACCTTAGTGGTACCAACTTAACGTCACTAGCGCGAGGTAAACAAAGCCACGTGCTTTTTGACAGCCACATGCTTTTTGACAGCTGTCATCCACCATCTTTAAACCACAAAGCACTGTGCTGCCCTCTTTATCGCAGTAGCTGCAAAATTCGTCACTTGTCATCCGCAGTGCTGCCATCTTGACGGGTCTAAACCTTAATGCTACCAATTTAACCTAACTAGCGTGAGGTAAACAAAGCCATGTGTTTTGTGACAGCTGTCATCCGCCATCTTTAATCTATAGAGCACAGTGCTGCCCTCTTTAGCTACTTACCTTTGAAATGTGGTGGCGGATAATTTGAAAAATGCTTTTTGACAGCAGCCATCTTTGTACACCGTGCTGCCCTCTTTAGCTAGATACCTGTGGTGGCAGACAATTTCACGTGACAGCAGCCATCTTTAATCAAGAGAGCACCGTGCTGCCCTCTATGTGGTGGCGGCAATTTGAAAAATTCTACATTCTCTTGTTTGGAAACAAACCCATGCGCTTTTTTTGACAGCTGTCATCCGCCATCTTTAATCCAGAGAGCACCGTGCTGCCCTCTTTAGCTACTTACCTTTGAAATGTGGTGGCGGCAAAATCCACGTGCTCTTGTTTGGAAACAAAGCCATGTGCTTTCTTGACAGCTGACATCCGCCATCTTTAATCTATAGAGCACAGTGCTGCCCTCTTTATCGTAGTAGATGTAAATTCGTCACAGCTGTCATCCGCAGTGCTGCCATCTTAACGGGCCTAAACCTTAGTGCTACCAACTTAACCTCACTAGCGTGAGATAAACAAATCCACGTGCTTTTTTGACAGCTGTCATCCACCATCTTTAATCTATAGAGCACAGTGCTGCCCTCTTTAGCTACTTACCTTTGAAATGTGGTGGCGGATAATTTGAAAAATGCTTTTTGATAGCAGCCATCTTTGAGCACCGTGCTGCCCTCTTTAGCTAGATACCTGTGGTGGCAGGCAATTCCACGTGACAGCAGTCATCTTTAATCATGCGAGCACCGTGCTGCCCTCTACGTGGTGGCAGCAATTTGAAAAATTCTACATGCTCTTGTTTGGAAACAAACTCACGTGCTTTTTTCTGACAGCTGTCATCCGCCATCTTGCATCACAAAACTCTGTGCTGCGCTATTTAGCTAGATACCTTTGAAATGTGGTGGCGGCAATTTGAAAAAATCTATGTGCTCTTGTTTAGTAAACAAAGCCACATGCTTTTTTTGACAGCTGTCATCCACCATCTTTAATCAATAGAGCACTGTGCTGCTATCATGCGGGTAATTTCATCACCTGTCATCCGTCATCTTTAATCCACAGAGCACCGTGCTGCTCTCTGTAGTAGCGGGCAATTTGAAAAGTTCTGTTAGCTGTCATCCGCCATCTTTAATCAAGAGAGCACCGTGCTGCCATCTATGTGGTGGCGGCAAATTCCACATGCTCTTGTTTAGTAAACAAACTCACGCGCTTTTTTGTCAGCTGTCATCCGCCATCTTACATCGCAAACCTCAGTGCTACACTCTTTAGTTGAAATATGGTGGCGGATAATTTAAAAAGAAAAATTCTACAGCAGCCATCTCTCGGCGCTAATTGCACAAGATGGTGGCTATACATGACTCCTTAAAGGTGCTTATGCAAGATGGTCGCTATGCATAGACTCCCTTGGGATGCTTGCGCAAGATGGCGGTTATACATGGCTCCTTTTGAAATATGGTGGCGGATAATTTAAAAAGAAAAATTCTACATCAGCTATCTCTCGACGCTAATTGCACAAGATGGTGGCTATACATGACTCCTTAAAGGTGCTTATGCAAGATAACCGCTATACATAGACTCCCTTGGGATGCTTGCGCAAGATGGCGGTTATACATGGCTCCTTATGAGACGCCCTAGAGATGCTTGCGCAAGATGGCGGTTGCTCTTATGAGGTGGCTTAAGGGTCCTTGCACAAGATGACTGGAGACGCCCTAAGGATGCTTGCGCAAGATGGCGGACACAAGATGGCGGCTATACACAACTCCTTATGAGACGCTTTAAGGGTGCTTGCGCAAGATGGCTGTTGCTCTTAGCTTAGAGGCTAACGTGTCGTGCTAGTTCGATTCATTAAATTTGGGGCTTAAATGCAAAATGTTAAATATCTCGAAAGCAGTGCATCGTAGAGCAAAACGGACAAAATTTTTCTGACCAATGATTTTACAGCTGCTGTTATGCATGCGGTGGAGGGCAATTTGAAATTCTATGTGCTTAATCAACAGAGCACTCTGCTGCCCTCTTTAGCTGAAATGTGGTGGTGGATAATTTGAAAAATTCTTTTGACAGCTATCATCCTTAAACAATGGCGACTATACATAGGCTGTTAAGGCCTTATCATGCTCCTCCTCCTCCTCCTCCTCCTCCTCCTCCTCCTCCTCCTCCTCCTCCTCCTCCTCTACCTCCTCCTCCGCCGCTTATGTCAAGGCATAGCTTTATATCGAACAAGTTTAAACCTGCATCGCGAAGGCAAGCGTGTGCAGCGATAACATTATTGTGCATGTTTAGACTTTCGAAACATAAGAAGAGTAGAATCAAACGCTGTACTCGATACATGTGATCAGAACATTGATTGATGCGTTCAGAAAACAAAATAAGTGATCAAGACTAGAATCGAACACTGTACTCAATACATCATGTGTTTAGAATATGTCATGGGATACCCTTGTTCTAAGAAGATCAGATTGAAACATAACAAGACTAGAATAGAACACTGTAATCGATGTTGTTAACTTCAACATGTGATCAGAACATTGATTGATGTGTTCAGAACACAAAATAAGTGATCATGACTAGAATCGAACACTGTACTCGATACAACATGTGATCAGAACATTGATTGATGTGTTCAGAACACAAAATAAGTGATCAAGACTAGAATCGAACACTGTACTCAATACAACATGTGTTTAGAACATGTTAGGGGGTACCACAACCTCATCGATCGCTATCAGCAAGAACGCTTGTACTTTGTTAAGTGTAGAAAATTAATCTTTATTGGTAAATGGTTTTATGTTCAGAACAAGGAATGGAACCTAGGGGTTACGTCTTACCTAATAAAATCCCTGAGGTGCGATGAGTTACGTTTTTCGAACTAGTGTTTGGAACACTGAACTTTTCAAGATGGCAAGAGTGAGGTTAGCAATGTTCTGTTGTTGGATTTTAAATTCTACGCTATAACATGCATAAGGTGGCAGCCTTGAGGTTTACCGCCGTAAAGATGGTAAGAGTGAGGTTAGCAATGTTCCGTTGTTGGATTTTAAATTCCTCCGCTCTAACATGCATAAGGTGGCAGCCTTGAGGTTTACCGCCGTAAAGATGGCAGCAGTGAGGTTAGCGACGCTCTATTGTCCTCCAAAGTGAGGTTAGGGTTCGTCAAGAAGACAGCTGTCAGAAAAAAGCACGTGGCTATGTTTACCAAACAAGAGCACGTGGCCGTGACGTCACGGTCACGTAGTATGTTGCCTCAGCATGCAAAGTTCAATGTCTACACCTACGTAGTAAACATTCTGCTATGTTCACAAGATTTTTTACACATAACTATTCTTTATTCTTTAAGTTCATGCACATAGGCTATGCTAAGATAGCAGCACAAACACATGCGAACTTTGTACATTCTAATGGAATAAGTTTAGTACTGTGAGCACCATGGATACATGATGTGTGCACGCATTTAAACTTGATTATACGTAATGCTGCTGCTTTGTTTACAAGATTTTTATACATTGCTATTCTTTATGCTTTAAGTTCATGCACACACAAGCGATAGTCGTTCGCTCTGGCAGGAGAAGTTTAGTACGATAGTCGATGTATACATTATCGATAGGTGATGTGTACACGCTTTAGAACTTAGCTCTTCTTTGTGCATTAAGTTCGTGCACATGGGTTAGGGGTACACAAAAGCGATTGCTACATGCTCTAGCGGAAGAAGTCTAGTACGATAGTCGATGCATGTAAAATCGATAGGTTATGCTATGATAGCAGCACACTAACACGATTTTAGCACAATCTAGTGGAAAAAGTTTAGTATGATAGTCGTTTCATGCAAAATCATTAGGTAATGTGTACACGCTTTGAAACAAGGCTATTCTTTGTACTTTAAGTTAATGCGTCTTAGTTATGCTAAGATAGCAGCACAATTTACCTGAAGAAGTTTTGTACGAGAGTCGATACATGCAAATCGATAGTTGATGCGTACACGCTTTGAAACATGACTATTCATTGTACTTTAAGTTCATGGGTATAGGTTATGCTAAGATAGCACCACAATCTAGCGGAAGAAATTTAGTACGAGAGTCAATGCATGCAAAATCGATAGGTAATGTGTACATGCTTTGAAACATGGCTATTCTTTGTACTTTTAAGTTCATGTGTATAAGTTATGCTAAGATAGCAGCACAATCTAGCGGAAGAAGTTTAGTACGATATTTGTTGCATGCAAAATCAATAGGTGATGTGTACACACTTTGAAACATGGCTATTCTTTTTACTTTAAGGTCATGCGTATAGGTTATGCTAAGATAGCAGCACAATCTAGTGGAAGGAGTTTAGTACGAGAGTCAATGCATGCAAAATCGATAGGTAATGTGTACATGCTTTGAAACATGGCTATTCTTTGTACTTTTAAGTTCATGTGTATAAGTTATGCTAAGATGCCAGCACAATCTAGCGAAGAAGTTCAGTACGATATTTGTTGCATGCAAAGTCGATAGGTAATGTGTACACGCTTTGAAACATGGCTATTCCTTGTACTTTAAGTTCATGTGTATAAGTTATGCTAAGATAGCAGCACGACCTAGCGGAAGAAGTTTAGTACGAGAGTCAATGCTTGCAAAATCGATAGGTAATGTGTACACGCTTTGAAACATGGCTATTCTTTGTACCTTAAGGTCATGCGTATAGGTTATGCTAAGATAGCAGCACAATCTAGTGGAAGAAGTTTAGTACGAGAGTCAATGCTTGCAAAATCGATAGGTAATGTGTACACGCTTTGAGACATAGCTATTCTTTGTACTTTAAGTTCATGCGTCTTAGTTATGCTAAGATAGCAGCACAATCTACCTGCAGAAGTTTAGTACGAGAGTCGATACATGCAAATTCGATAGTTGATGTGTACACGCTTTGAAACATGACTATTCATTGTACTTTAAGTTCATTGGTATAGGTTATGCTAAGATAGCAGCACAATCTAGCGGCATAAATTTAGTACGAGATTCGATGAATGCAGAATCAATAAGTAATGTGTACACGCTTTGAAACATAGCTATTCTTTGTACTTTAAGTTCATGTGTATAAGTTATGCTAAGATAGCAGCACAACCTAGCGGAAGAAGTTTAGTACGATATTTGTTGCATGCAAAGTCGATAGTTAATGTGTACACGCTTTGAAACATGGCTATTCTTTGTACCTTAAGGTCATGCGTATAGGTTATGCTAAGATAGCAGCACAATCTAGCGGAAGAAGTTTAGTACGAGAGTCGATGCATGCAAAAACGATAGGTAACGTGTACACGCTTTGAAACATGGCTATTCTTTGTACCTTAAGGTCATGCGTATAGGTTATGCTAAGATAGCAGCACAATCTAGTGGAAGAAGTTTAGTACGAGAGTCAATGCTTGCAAAATCGATAGGTAATGTGTACACGCTTTGAGACATAGCTATTCTTTGTACTTTAAGTTCATGCGTCTTAGTTATGCTAAGATAGCAGCACAATCTACCTGCAGAAGTTTAGTACGAGAGTCGATACATGCAAATTCGATAGTTGATGTGTACACGCTTTGAAACATGACTATTCATTGTACTTTAAGTTCATTGGTATAGGTTATGCTAAGATAGCAGCACAATCTAGCGGCATAAATTTTGTACGAGATTCGATGAATGCAGAATCAATAAGTAATGTGTACACGCTTTGAAACATAGCTATTCTTTGTACTTTAAGTTCATGTGTATAAGTTATGCTAAGATAGCAGCACAACCTAGCGAAGAAGTTCAGTACGATATTTGTTGCATGCAAAGTCGATAGTTAATGTGTACACGCTTTGAAACATGGCTATTCCTTGTACCTTAAGGTCATGCGTATAGGTTATGCTAAGATAGCAGCACAATCTAGCGGAAGAAGTTTAGTACAAGAGTCGATGCATGCAAAAACGATAGGTAATGTGTACACGCTTTGAAACATGGCTATTCTTTGTACCTTAAGGTCATGCGTATAGGTTATGCTAAGATAGCAGCACAATCTAGTGGAAGAAGTTTAGTACGAGAGTCAATGCTTGCAAAATCGATAGGTAATGTGTACACGCTTTGAGACATAGCTATTCTTTGTACTTTAAGTTCATGCGTCTTAGTTATGCTAAGATAGCAGCACAATCTACCTGCAGAAGTTTAGTACGAGAGTCGATACATGCAAATTCGATAGTTGATGTGTACACGCTTTGAAACATGACTATTCATTGTACTTTAAGTTCATTGGTATAGGTTATGCTAAGATAGCAGCACAATCTAGCGGCATAAATTTAGTACGAGATTCGATGAATGCAGAATCAATAAGTAATGTGTACACGCTTTGAAACATAGCTATTCTTTGTACTTTAAGTTCATGTGTATAAGTTATGCTAAGATAGCAGCACTTCCTAGCGGAAGAAGTTTAGTACGATATTTGTTGCATGCAAAGTCGATAGTTAATGTGTACACGCTTTGAAACATGACTATTCCTTGTACCTTAAGGTCATGCGTATAGGTTATGCTAAGGTAGCAGCACAATCTAGCGGAAGAAGTTTAGTACGAGAGTCGATGCATGCAAAGTCGATAGGTAATGTGTACACGCTTTGAAACATGGCTATTCTTTGTACCTTAAGGTCATGCGTATAGGTTATGCTAAGATAGCAGCACAATCTAGCGGAAGAAGTTTAGTACGAGAGTCGATGCATGCAAAAACGATAGGTAATGTGTACACGCTTTGAAACATGGCTATTCATTGTACTTTTAGGTTATGCTAAGATAGCAGCACGATCTAGCGGATGAAGTTTAGTTCGATGGTCGATGCATGTAAAATCGATAGGTGATGTGTACACGCTTTGAAACATGGCAATTCATACTGCTGCTCTGTTCCCAAGACTTTTAAGCATAGCTCATCCTTTTGCTGCTCTTAACGACGTCGAGCTAAGGATTGATTACGTGACCGTGACGTCACGGCCACGTGCTCTTCTTTGGTGAACATAGCCACGTGCTTTTTTCTGACAGCTGTCTTCTTGACGAACCCTAACCTCACTTTGGAGGACAATAGAGCGTCGCTAACCTCACTGCTGCCATCTTTACGGCGGTAAACCTCAAGGCTGCCACCTTATGCATGTTAGAGCGGAGGAATTTAAAATCCAACAACGGAACATTGCTAACCTCACTCTTACCATCTTTACGGCGGTAAACCTCAAGGCTGCCACCTTATGCATGTTATAGCGTAGAATTTAAAATCCAACAACAGAACATTGCTAACCTCACTCTTGCCATCTTGAAAAGTTCAGTGTTCCAAACACTAGTTCGAAAAACGTAACTCATCGCACCTCAGGGATTTTATTAGGTAAGACGTAACCCCTAGGTTCCATTCCTTGTTCTGAACATAAAACCATTTACCAATAAAGATTAATTTTCTACACTTAACAAAGTACAAGCGTTCTTGCTGATAGCGATCGATGAGGTTGTGGTACCCCCTAACATGTTCTAAACACATGTTGTATTGAGTACAGTGTTCGATTCTAGTCTTGATCACTTATTTTGTGTTCTGAACACATCGATCAATGTTCTGATCACATGTTGTATCGAGTACAGTGTTCGATTCTAGTCATGATCACTTATTTTGTGTTCTGAACACATCGATCAATGTTCTGATCACATGTTGTATTGAGTACAGTGTTCGATTCTAGTCTTGATCACTTATTTTGTGTTCTGAACACATCGATCAATGTTCTGATCACATGTTGTATCGAGTACAGTGTTCGATTCTAGTCTGGATCACTTATTTTGTTTTCTGAACGCATCAATCAATGTTCTGATCACATGTATCGAGTACAGCGTTTGATTCTACTCTTCTTATGTTTCGAAAGTCTAAACATGCACAATAATGTTATCGCTGCACACGCTTGCCTTCGCGATGCAGGTTTAAACTTGTTCGATATAAAGCTATGCCTTGACATAAGCGGCGGAGGAGGAGGTAGAGGAGGAGGAGGAGGAGGAGGAGGAGGAGCATGATAAGGCCTTAACAGCCTATGTATAGTCGCCATTGTTTAAGGATGATAGCTGTCAAAAGAATTTTTCAAATTATCCACCACCACATTTCAGCTAAAGAGGGCAGCAGGGTGCTCTGTTGATTAAGCACATAGAATTTCAAATTGCCCTCCACCGCATGCATAACAGCAGCTGTAAAATCATTGGTCAGAAAAATTTTGTCCGTTTTGTTCTACGATGCACTGCTTTCGAGATATTTAACATTTTGCATTTAAGCCCCAAATTTAATGAATCGAACTAGCACGACACGTTAGCCTCTAAGCTAAGAGCAACAGCCATCTTGCGCAAGCACCCTTAAAGCGTCTCATAAGGAGTTGTGTATAGCCGCCATCTTGTGTCCGCCATCTTGCGCAAGCATCCTTAGGGCGTCTCCAGTCATCTTGTGCAAGGACCCTTAAGCCACCTCATAAGAGCAACCGCCATCTTGCGCAAGCATCTCTAGGGCGTCTCATAAGGAGCCATGTATAACCGCCATCTTGCGCAAGCATCCCAAGGGAGTCTATGTATAGCGGTTATCTTGCATAAGCACCTTTAAGGAGTCATGTATAGCCACCATCTTGTGCAATTAGCGTCGAGAGATAGCTGATGTAGAATTTTTCTTTTTAAATTATCCGCCACCATATTTCAAAATGAGCCATGTATAACCGCCATCTTGCGCAAGCATCCCAAGGGAGTCTATGCATAGCGGCCATCTTGCATAAGCACCTTTAAGGAGTCATGTATAGCCACCATCTTGTGCAATTAGCGCCGAGAGATGGCTGCTGTAGAATTTTTCTTTTTAAATTATCCGCCACCATATTTCAACTAAAGAGTGTAGCACTGAGGTTTGCGATGTAAGATGGCGGATGACAGCTGACAAAAAAGCGCGTGAGTTTGTTTACTAAACAAGAGCATGTGGAATTTGCCGCCACCACATAGATGGCAGCACGGTGCTCTCTTGATTAAAGATGGCGGATGACAGCTAACAGAACTTTTCAAATTGCCCGCTACTACAGAGAGCAGCACGGTGCTCTGTGGATTAAAGATGACGGATGACAGGTGATGAAATTACCCGCATGATAGCAGCACAGTGCTCTATTGATTAAAGATGGTGGATGACAGCTGTCAAAAAAAGCATGTGGCTTTGTTTGCTAAACAAGAGCACATAGATTTTTTTCAAATTGCCGCCACCACATTTCAAAGGTATCTAGCTAAAGAGCGCAGCACAGAGGTTTGTGATGCAAGATGGCGGATGACAGCTGTCAGAAAAAAGCACGTGAGTTTGTTTCCAAACAAGAGCATGTAGTATTTTTCAAATTGCTGCCACCACGTAGAGGGCAGCACGGTGCTCGCATGATTAAAGATGACTGCTGTCACGTGGAATTGCCTGCCACCACAGGTATCTAGCTAAAGAGGGCAGCTCGGTGCTCAAAGATGGCTGCTATCAAAAAGCATTTTTCAAATTATCCGCCACCACATTTCAAAGGTAAGTAGCTAAAGAGGGCAGCACTGTGCTCTATAGATTAAAGATGGTGGATGACAGCTGTCAAAAAAGCACGTGGATTTGTTTATCTCACGCTAGTGAGGTTAAGTTGGTAGCACTAAGGTTTAGGCCCGTTAAGATGGCAGCACTGCGGATGACAGCTGTGACGAATTTACATCTACTACGATAAAGAGGGCAGCACTGTGCTCTATAGATTAAAGATGGCGGATGTCAGCTGTCAAGAAAGCACATGGCTTTGTTTCCAAACAAGAGCACGTGGATTTTGCCGCCACCACATTTCAAAGGTAAGTAGCTAAAGAGGGCAGCACGGTGCTCTCTGGATTAAAGATTACGGATGACAGCTGTCAAAAAAAGCGCATGGGTTTGTTTCCAAGCAAGAGAATGTAGAATTTTTCAAATTGCCGCCACCACATAGAGGGCAGCACGGTGCTCTCTTGATTAAAGATGGCTGCTGTCACGTGAAATTGTCTGCCACCACAGGTATCTAGGTAAAGAGGGCAGCACGGTGTACAAAGATGGCTGCTGTCAAAAAGCATTTTTCAAATTATCCGCCACCACATTTCAAAGGTAAGTAGCTAAAGAGGGCAGCACTGTGCTCTATAGATTAAAGATGGCGGATGACAGCTGTCACAAAACACGTGGCTTTGTTTACCTCACGCTAGTTAGGTTAAGTTGGTAGCATTAAGGTTTAGACCCGTCAAGATGGCAGCACTGCGGATGACAGCTGACGAATTTTGCAGCTACTGCGATAAAGAGGGCAGCACAGTGCTTTGTGGTTTAAAGATGGTGGATGACAGCTGTCAAAAGCATGTGGCTGTCAAAAAGCACGTGGCTTTGTTTACCTCGCGCTAGTGAGGTTAAGTTGGTACCACTAAGGTTTAGGCCCGTCAAGATGGCAGTACTGAGATTAGCGATGCGTTGTTGTCTGTCAAAAAGCACGTGGCTTTGTTTACAAATCTGTCAAAAAGCACGTGGCTGTCAAAAAGCACGTGGCTTTGTTTACCTCATGCTAGTTAGGTTAAGTTGGCACTACTGAGGTTTAGGCCCGTCAAGATGACAGTACTGAGGTTTGCGATGCGTTGTTGTCTGTCAAAAAGCACGTGGCTGTCAAAAAACACGTGGCTTTGTTTACCTCATGCTAGTTAGGTTAAGTTGGCACTAGTGAGGTTTAGGCCCGTCAAGATGGCAGCAGTGAGGTTAGCGATGCGTTGTTGTCGATGACAGCTGTCAAAAAGCACGTGGCTTTGTTTACAAATTCAAATCTCCCGCCAAAATTCAAATTTCCCGCCAAAATTCAAATTTCCCGCGGGAGGAGGAGGAGGTGCCGCAGAACCCGCTTATTATACTACTGATAAGCCTCTAACCCCGACTGACGCTTGTCCCTTACTGCAGTAGTTTTTACAAGGGAGCAATACCCCTTCCACTAATTTGCGTAGCGCCTATTCCCGGCGTACTCGAGGTATAATAGTACGGTTAGTCGGTGACCAATATTTAGTTGATGCGATTGAGACATAACCACTCAATTATCCTTCGGTGAATCTCTTTAAATTAATTAAAATATGTTCTGCTTCCCCCTCCATACGTGGTAAACTCCCTTTCTCGAGGAGGTGTCGTGAGAATAAACAGATGGCACAGTACTTTTCCACGCAGAAACCACACAGTATTCTTTCTTCTTCTGAAAGTTATCACGGAAGAGGACATTAAACACTCTAAATAAATGTCCCGGTGACATTTATCCCTTTTAAATCGGGAGATGAGCCCCTAATTCGAGTTTCATTAATTTTCTAGATCGTAGGTAATTAAGTTGGCCAGTCCGAGTCCAAGATGGCTCCTATATTTCGTTTCGAAAAAGTTAGTTTCCCCTCATTCTGTGAGTCTTGAGGAGGGATGTCTTCTCTCGAGTGATGTCATAGGGAATCCCCATTCATAACCCCTCCCGGGTCTAAGTTGGCTTGGCTTCATCTGCGGGGCCCCCGCTACACAAAGGATAATACTGCGCAATAAGACGCAGACAAAGAAATCTCGTAGAATAATTTTAAAAGACACAATTTATCTATCTCAATGGTATGAATATTAATTAGTTTCGGTATGACCTCTATTAATGATAAGAATATTAATCATTTTCAGCATTCTTTCCCTTTAATAGCATTGCGTGCGTAATTACGGAGATCGATATCAACCAAAGGTCCTTGGATCATGCCCCTGTCGGGTTCAATAGGAACATGGAAATGAACAAAGAGGTGACAAGTCAACTCATATGTAGGAAGATGGGAACAGGGCAGTATGAATATAAGAGGATGAAGAAAATTGCTAGTCATTGTGGAATTAGGGATCAACAGAAAGAGAAACAGAAGCAAGGAATGGTATTGGGTAATGATTCGGAGATACTGCTTACTATTATTTATTTTCCTAAAATTGTACATGTTCACATACGTGGAAGTACCTCCACCCATACATGTATGTGTACATATACTCTGCTGAATATTCACAAATATGTAGGTGATTTTAAATTTACAAATTTGCAATGTTCCTCCCTTTCTATGCTACTGTGTTTACTGCTGTCCAACAGTGTGTTCCTTTTCATGTTCTTATATCTCATCAATTGTTTGAAGAGCAGTGCCAAAGGGACTCAGGTTAAAACACAGCAGGTCATTGTGCAAGTTAGGTTCCAAAAAGGGTAAAAAATTAAATAAGTAAATGCAATGTAAATTTTAACCTAATAGAATTTGTATAGTATTGTTTGAAGTAGTTGCACAAGTGGTATGTGTGTTGATTATGTTTGTAAAACAGAAAATATTATGAGTAAGAGTTTGTAAATTCTATACATTTATTAAGGATGAGCTGTGTGCTTAATATAAAAAATAGCAAAAATTATAGAATACTGTTTTTAGGAAATTGTCTTCTTCTCTGTACTTTTAAAATTTAGTGCTTGATAATAATGTATTTTTGTGTACCATTTACCAACAAGGTAGACACCTCTCTTGCACTGAATGGGATTTTCATTTGATTGTTCCTTTCCATTATATATTTTTAAATGGGGGATAAATTAATTATACTCTTCTTGTGCCACTATAAGATTTATTTTCTCTGCTGTTTCTATTTTAGGCCTATATATTTTTATTCCTTACTTTTTTATTCTACTTGTCTTATTTCTTACTGACAGCCTTCCGAAGATACTAAGGAGGAAATATTCATAGAGGAACAAACTGATGAAAAGCTGTTGCCATACATCAAAGAGGAAACAAAGTACGTACACTACAAGTTTTATACAATATGGAATATGTTGTACCTATTCACAGTTGTGTTCAGTAGTGGTTGGTTTATCTCCAAAAGTGGCCATGTTCATCAGTTCAATCCTGTCTTTACAAGGTTATATTTCAACACTAATATCTGAAAATTCTATTGGTTAAAATTATCTAAAATATTCAGGAACTTTAAGGTCATATTTTATGTTCCATCATGTACTCGTAGTTTTATTCAATATATATCTACAAAAAGAATCTCTGGTTAAGCTAGATATTTTTGAAGTGTATTTGTTTACAATACCTTTAAGCAACCATGAAAAAATGTTCTTTCTTTCACTTCCTCTGCATCATTTGTTCATCACATTCTTATCATCTGAAATGCTATCTGAAACTATTGCTTCCAGATAATCTGAGTAATATTTTTATACGTTCATGCCAACAGTGACACACAGAAAAAGCTATACTTGTAGATTAGAAATTAAATATTCTAATTCGAAATTGTTAAGTTTTATGTACATTGTAAATAAATATTTCAAACTACCATAATCAGTTTCATTAATCAATATAATGATGGCTCAGTTCAATAATGTGATAACTCGAAGAATGTCATTTTGAAATTATTTGGTTAGATTACTTTTTTCTGATCATTTCTGTTCTCTTGTGTGTTAAGTCAGATTCCTCCATTTGTGGACGCCAAAGCAGATAATGTGTTGTAGAAATGAAACTTTGAGGTCAGTTATGCTACATCTTCGGTATCATAGTTCTCAAATAAATCTTGTGCATTGTTATAAGCATAAAAAATTGTGCTATTGATTTATGTTCATTCCAGTGATGTGGTCACACTTTCTGATTCATTTTAGTGTTCATTGTCAGTCAGGTGCTTCTAGTGTTTTGAATGAAAACATACTTACACAATTAGTATTAAGTAATAAAATGGACAGGTACAAGTGGAATTTTAAATTTGTTCAGGTTGCCTAAAAAAATTCAGAATTCTTCAAGTAAGTGAATTTATTATCTCATAAAAGTAGATAAATAGGCGGTACGTTATTACATCACGTCCGTAGGTTTACCCTCACGCGCTATTGTTTCCTCACTCTCATTTCAGCAGTCTACAAATATCATGCCGCAACTTAAATGACTTCCTTTAAAATGTCTAAAATATTTGCCATGCCAGTTGGGTATTGAATTACATAAGAAAAGATTTTAAGATTCATAAAATTTCCTAATTGCTTACTTGTGGAAATACACGTATTTCTGAGGTTACCAATTAGTGTTGAGATTACCTTCCATTTGTGGAGAGACACATCGTTCTGAGCTAACTAGTGATGAGGCTTACTTCCGTTTGTGTAGAGACACATGGTCCTGAACTAACCACTTAGTTATGTGGCTTCCTTCCAGCTTTAGAGCGTTGAGTGTCACATGGCCCTGAGCTGACCACTTTGTGGCACACCTCCATGGTCTTCATATTTATAGGCGTGATCGGAGTGAAAATAACAAACTGATTAATATAATCGTCTGCTGTCTATGACGTATGTAAGCAGAAATATGAATTGCAAAATTCTATTCAGGCTAGAATACACTGACGGACTCCCCTCTTGTAGGTAATGAGACAGTATTACGGATTTAAAACTGCTTTCCCAAGGAACGGTATTGATTTGGCCAATTAGCCGTAGAAAACAGTGTCACGTTTATATTCTCAACTTGGATTTCTCCTACTTGTAAACCATCATATTTCTTAAGTAATTAATTTATTCTCTGGGACTTGCTCTCGATACTTAACTCTCATTCTGCTGTGTGCTGCCATCTGTTATGGTGTGGTCGAAACGTGACCTCGCCTCCGACCAATCAGGGAGCTCCTCGCCATCTTTTTGAACTGCTCTCTTCCAGCGGGAGTAATCGGCCATTATGAAATGAGAAGAAGCTTGACCATGATGGAGGAAGGACATGCTACTCACTCGCTCCGGCTTTTGGCCTTAGCGCACATTATGGATCCGACATACTATATTAGTGCGATGGCTTTCAGCCATTCTAAAGGTTTAATTTTTAAATTTTGAAGACCGTCCTCCTTTCTGCAGTAAATACAATATTTTGTGATATCATTACTTGAGTATAAAGCAACTGACGCTTTGATGTCACTACAAGCCTGATTCTGCAACTGTAAGTTTCTTCTTCATTTAAATTGAACTTAGTCGCCGGAGACCGGAATGATGTTTTGGAAAACATGCCCTCTTCTAGAACTTTCGTGCGTTTAAGACCTTTGAAAAAGCCATAATGCTAGTTGTCGGTTCAAAAATTTTAAAGGCAGTAACTGTTCAAGTTTTTCGGGTTTCCTCTCTCTCTCTCTCTCTCTCTCTCTCTCTCTCTCTCTCTCTCTCTATATATATATATATATATATATATATATATATATATACATATCCTAATGATCTGGATATGTGTGGTATGAAGGTGTATTACGTTTCATCTAGTTTGGGAAATTATGAAAAGTTATGATTATTATTAATGTGGAGTTTTGGGAGATAAGGTGCATCTCCTCTATATGTACTTCAAAGGAACTCTACCTCTTGGAAAGTTTTTAGGACCATGTGAGTTTTCTCCAGGGTATCAGAAATTTAGTTTGGGTCTCTTTTAATTTTATTCCTGCTTTTACTTTTATTTTTTTCTTGTAAAATGTAAATGAATGAGTTTTGGAATTTCCGGGTTCCTTATGTTTCGACCATTGTTATGCTTATGCTTTGTGATTGGTCATTGCCAACTCTTGATGGCGAATGTTGGTTACTATAGCTACTCTGTAGTGATGGTAGTGGTTGTTTTTGGGATTCTGTCGCTTTTGTAAATATTTTATTTTGGTGTCTGTGTGACTTTAACACTTTATCCAAACTTTCTTGACTTGGTATTTTCCCGGTTTGTGTTTGTTCGGCTGTCTGAACGTCTGTTTATTCTACTTGTGTTTATGTCACTCGAGACGTAATTACCCTGATCCCCTTGCGAAAGCTCCATGATCACACTATCCGGACGAATATAATAAGTTAAATGAAAGTAAGAGTAAATGAAGAGAAAACTTGTACTTTGAAGGTCACCCTTTGTAAAGCACCCCAAAGGCACTACTCACTTAAAGTAATTATCATGTAGTCATGTACCTTTTACACTTATTTCTGGTTGGCCGACCTCAGTTTTTCAGGAGTTTTCCTCAGTTGTTAATTACCTTATATTATTGTTTGTTTTTCTCTTCTATGGACGGTTTTATTTAATTTTATTTTTATATTTAAAAAAAGGTTGTTCTACTTTGGGTATCAATATTAAATTATTTTACCTTCTTAAATGTATGTTGTGGTTCTTTCTTTCACTTTTTGGTGTTGTGATGTCCAGTACAGGGGTTAAATTAAATTATCCACGGTTTGTTGTGACACTTCTCCACTTGTTAAGGTAAGTTTTTCTTGTTCTCTTGTTGTTGGAAGGAGTGTATAGTGTCTGATTAAGCTTCCACTTATTTCTTACGAACTGGTGCAGTTGTGTAACTGCTAGTGCATACCTTGGGCTGGCCGTTATGGTTGTTGTTGTGGTGTTTGGCAATGTAACGGCACAGTACTCATAGAATTTCACCGGATATTCAAACTGTCCTTCCCATTTAACACAGATATACCCATTTTTTTATTTTGTTGAGTTATACATTTTTCTTCACAATGAATTTATAGGAGTCACTTAAACACGAAATCCAGAAGCTTTCAGCCATTCAAACACTATTTTGTGAAAATAAGTTTTTATAGATATCGGACATAGGCTTTAGGGGAGAAAATTTGAACATACAATAAACTAATTTGAATGTTAGGATGTGTAAAATATCCTTTGCACTCCATTTTTGTAACAGAATATTCATCAGTCTGCATCTGGTGGCAGGGTCCGGTGTTGTGGTTCATTGACTCCAGTTAGTTCGGTCTCGGGCCATGTCTGCATGTAGTCTTCCAACTTTCAGGCCGTTGTGCACTTTATCAGTCTATGCTGTTTGGTTCGTCCCTAGCGCCTCTTTTCACCGACTTTCTGTGTAATACTCTGACTTTCCCAATGTATCGTCCTCTACACGCAACACTTGCCCAAACCAGCACACACGCCTTTCCTCAATTTTCTTCTGGATCGCTGCAATGCCAAAACGTTTTCTAATAACATCATTTGAAATGTGATCTAGTCTAGTTATGCCAGCCTTCCACCTAAGCAACTTCGTATCCATGATGCTTATTTGGCGTTCTACCTCTAGAGCTGGGCAGCATTCGTTGGCGCAGAAAACGACAGGATGGATATCGATAGGACAGATATCAGTTCGGTAGAACTTAGTTTAGAGATGGCCCTTCGTCCAAAGTTCGGAAGGGCGCCTGTTGTCATTCTCCACTTCAGTCAGGCTTTGTATATCCTTAAGTTGACTTCATCAGTAAGTTGGCCATAATCATAGATTGTGGAGCCAATATACTTAAATATCTCTACTCGTGCTATATCTTCAACGTCAACATGCATGGTTCCAACTTCTCGACGATTTAATGCAATGTATTCTGTCTTGTTCTTGTTGAGGCGCGGGGCTTATTGCGCTAGTCGATTGTTCCAGTCTTCTGTTTGACGCTGCAGGTCTAGCTTATTCTCTTCAGCCAAATGATATCATTTGCTTAGAGAAGTGTCCATGGTATTGGACTGCGCAGGTTTGTGGTAATTATGTCCATCACAAGAATAAGCTGCAGTGGTGATAAGCCGGGGCCTTGATGGACTCCTACAGTTATGCGGAAGTCATCAGACGCTCCTGCGGCAGCTTGAACACAACTCATTTGTTCTTTGTAGAGCAATTATACCCTCTCAGCAAGGTGCTCTGGAATGCCATGTACTTGTAGGGCTGACTGATTAGGTCATGAAGTACCCGATGGAAGGCCTTCTAAGGGTCCAGAAATTTGTGATGAAGCCTCTTATTCTTTTCACAGTGTTTCTCAAGTAATAGTCCGGCAGCATGGGTTTCTCCTATTGCGCCAAAATTTTGCACAAATCCAGCTTGGCTTGTTGTATGTTTGGCTAAATCGCTAATCCTTTTGTCGAAGATTTGTTCTAAGTCTCTCGTTGCGAGGCTCAGAAGTATGTTCGGGCCGTGATTAGAAAAATCGCCAGGGCTTCCCTTATTTCTGAATTGATACTCCGTCGCCAGTCTGTTTGTTTATGACCTTTGATGATATGGCTGAAAAGCTTGCTTTAGTCACACTGGTGCATCCCCCCATTGAGAGAAGCAAAACTCTGCTGGAAGATAATCGGGGCAGATGGCTTTCCCTGATTTCATTTCCTTCAGCATAGCCTGGACTTTAGTGACGTCATTTTCCTACGTTGGACCTTCAACAGCGGAGGTGATTAGGATTGGTAGATACGGAAATTCCATGATTGAAATGTTGTCAAAATAGTTCCGCCAGTGTACTCGCGCTTTCCGCCTGTCCAGTAGCAAATCGTCTGTTTCCTCATTGATGCCGTAAAAACGTTGGACTTCTGACGTTTTGCGATGGCTCGATTGGACTAGCCGTTAAAAATTCCGCTCGAATTCGCGCATGTCATGTTTCACATATAGTCCTGCCTACCGGTTTGATTATGTTACGGCAAATACCTCCTTCATTTTACGAGTGGCAGCCTCGTAGGCATTCCAACGAGCAAGAAACTTGTGGTACAGCTGCTTCTTCAACCGTACTGCATATTTAACATCTTCATTCCTTAGCCATATGTCATGTTTAATCCTTCGTTGTCGTCGCCCTGACTTAATTGTTCCAGAATAGAGCGAACGGCGTCTTTCAGTTAAGTCCGGCTCACTTCAACTATGGTGATTTGTGACTCTGTAACTTTTGCAACGACGTTAGTCTCCTTCTTCAGGGGCAACCAGTTGATCCCAATTTGTCTATTTCCTGCGAAATATTGGGCTCTTGGTGACTTTATCCGCAGCTTAGATGACTGGTCTTTGTTGCATCGCAAGGATTTAATAAGGGAAAACTGTTATCTCTAGAACATCTTCGAGATTTCACTCTCTCACAAGGATGTAGTCAATGCGAATTGGATGGGAGCCACTGTAGTACTGAGTAGATGAATATCACTCTTTTTGAACCGTGTGTTTGCGGTGATCAGTTTCTGCATAATCGCGAATTTGTTGGGCATCGTCGTTCTTTTCACTAGTCCATGAACGGCATGGACTGTACGTTCTTCTTTCCTCTGTCCGACACGTCCATTCAGATCAGCGGCAGCGATAAGATAGTCAGCGGTCTTCTTGTCAGGCAGTGCGCAGAACGCATCTTTGGTTTCCATGAGCACGTTAGTTTGTGGAGCGTTGCTGTGATAAATTGGAATTTCCTTCTTTCCCCAGTGCGGACGAGTTACATCAAGCGATTGTCAAACTTTTGTACCTCGGAGACTGAACCGTCAAATTTAGCTGATATGACAATGTCAACACCATGAACTGTCCTTCGGTTTCTGTTGTACACCAGTTAGTAATCACACCTCTTTTCCCATGAGTTTTCTCCATTCCATCTTTTTTCCGCACCTCTCAGATGCCTACAAGCCTTCTCTCAAGTGCAGAGGCTTATTCGCTACTTCATCCAGGCATAATTCAATGATGTGATACAAAATGGGTGTACTAGCGTGGTTAGCCGTCACAGCCCGTGCGACGGTAACCCTAGCATACTTTTCATGCTGACTGGGCCCTGCCAATGCGCGTCCCTTCCAGGGGCGGCACTAACCTTGGCTCCGATACCATGAGAAATATTTCTGTAATGATATAACGGTATTATTTTACGGCTGGCTTGTCTTGAGCATTTTAGAGCTCATGATAGAAGGGAGTAACGCAGCTCTGGACATGGAGAACAGATGCCTTTTGCAGCCACTCCTCTAGAGAAGAAACGCTACCCTCTTTTCTGCATTAACTTCCAGAAATTTAGTGTACCTCTTCCGCCACCTGGTCCCTACTGAACGTCTCCATCTCCGCCAAAGTTGCCATTAAAGACTTTGTACATGTTTGGTACGCGAGAGCTTTTATATTTTGCTCAAGTTCATCGGCAGGCCAGCGGGGAACCCGTATCCGTCACCTGGGACGCGCCACGAGTTACAGCCATATAGCTGGTTCGTATAGAATATTTATCAATGCAAAATGAAACATGATTTTACAGAAAACTAATTGTGAACCTGATAAATTACTTGTCACAAGAATCACGTATTCGCGTAAAGAAGAAGAGTTACAGACGTTTGCACCTTTGCTTGGCGTGATATGCCACAGAACGCATGACATACAATCCAGTGTCGTATTTTCTGCCCCCTGTTGTCTAGCGGTGTCAACATCAATATCTTATTTGATGATCAAGAGGTTTAGTCTGTCATATCTGGAATCAATGTCCCCCTTTGATTTGTCCACTTATTTTTTCCAAAGAGTGCAGTAACAATACATGGTCGAGCCTCCCATTACTTTGCTTGTGAGCCAGTCATGCATTCGACTGGGCCATGTGAATTCATTTCATACAGCATGAATTGGAAAGTACCTGTTCATGTTACGATATATTTTAGCCTGCGTGATCGATTTTCCCATGTGGCAGTTGTAAGCGGATCTCACCTATAACCGTTCTTCCGTAGAATATGTAGAACTACTCTGTGGTGGGGAGACAGGCACAGAATTGGATGCTATCCAACTATGTTATCAATCCACTAAAAATAATCACGTTGCCCGTGATCTTTTGAAATAAATAGAATAACATTCCTTCCTTTACATAGCAGCAATATCCACTACAGTGCAATTCAACGTCTTGTCGTCTCGAATTTTGGCTCAAGCCTTGATTTTCATGCTCCTTCTATCCGTATTGTTAAAGTAATACTTGTAAGAATATTCAAGGGCATGATAGGTTGCGTTTGGATTCAAAATCAGGATATTAGAGAACATTGGAATAAAACGCTACCACCAAAGCCATATTCTGTGTTGCCTTCATAATGTCTATAACAGCAGTGTCAATGCTAGGGAGAGAGCCGTCGTATACTTGTTATATTTCAGCTTTTCCAGGATTTCATCAGTATTAGTGGTTTCCGTGTTAAATACAGCAATTAAGACGTAGAGTGATGTAGTACATGGTAGTAATTATGAACGTCCTTGTATAAACCTACCGTCCTATATATAGGTTGGCTATGTTTGATTGCACATCAAAGATACATATTTCGGAAAAACGACACAGTGACATAATAAAATGCTATAGTGATTTGATAACAATGTACAAATACAATATGTATATTTTTGTGACAAAATAACATTCATAAAAGATTAGCCATGTTTCAACAGATCTTGCTGAATGTCGGCAAGCGTTCTCAACTTTATTAATATCTACAACACAGACATTCTCTCAAACAACCTCAAGAACAAGGTCCTTTACAAAAATTATTACTTGTCTGCGACAAAGCGCAGAGTGGTTCAACAAGATCAAAACTCCAAAGCATATGCCGTTCTTTATGTAGGAGAACAGACTACGGATTTCGGTAGAATAATATGTGCTGGATTAAAGAGCTTGTATGAGTATTTACACTTTTAGGCGGGACCACTTCTCATGCTTTCTTCATATGTGGTCTATTAACTTGTACATTTCTAAACCGTGACAAGTTTCTTGCGCGTGATATCGTGATTAAGAAAGGACGCAACACATTCTCGTTACAAGTGAGATGTTTTGAATTTTAACCTCAGATAATGTTTACTCTCAGGAATGTAATGTTTATGAGTAACGAGCTCTCTGCACTGGATATCAGTGATTGGAATGTCCAGTAGCAAATCCCCTGTATGAGAGTTGTAGTGGAGTTGGCTGTTGAACTATTGGTCACATGGTTTTAATTTGTCACTGTAGATCGAGACCCGAGGTGAGCTATAGAGATCATCAATCTCCGGAAGGCGGATCAGCTAGTTTTAGGTGTAGTGTGTGCAGGGACATCCTGGCTGGGAAGTGGGACCTCTTGCGACATCTGAAGAGACACAAGGAAGATCGACCCTTCAAGTGCGATCACTGCGGAAAGGTGTTATGTAGCCGAAGCAGCTTGTCGGAAAACTTCAGGATCCACCCGCTCCAAGTGTGCGTATTTTCTGATAAATGCTTTACAAAGAGGAAAATGCTGACAGAGGACACGCGATTGCATACAGGTGCGATTATAAACGAATGCTCAGTATCTCATAAAAATTTAAGGAAAAGTCCGTTCGTAATGCGGTCTCACACAGGCGAGAAGCCAAACCGCTGCAATGTCTGTAGCAAATCATTCACACAGAAAGGCAATCTAACCAAACATATGCGGACCCATACAGGTGAGAGGTCATACAGTTGCGGTGTCTGTGGCAAATCCTTCATAAAGGAAGGCAAACTAACGGATCATTTGCGGACCCATACAGGCGAGAAGCCTTATAGTTGCAATGTCTGTAGCAAATCATTCATACAGAAAGGCAGTCTTTCCGGTCATATGCGGACCCATACATGTGAGAGGCCATACAATTGCGGTGTCTGTGGCAAATCCTTCATACTAAAAGGCAAACTAACCGAACATATGTGGACCCATACGGGCGAGAAGCCTTACAGTTGCAATGTCTGTGGCAAATCATTCATTAAGAAAGGCATTCTAATCGGTCATGTGCGGACCCATACAGGCGAGAAGCCATTCAGTTGCAATGTCTGTGGCAAATCATTCATTGTGAAAGTCAATCTAACGGGTCATATGCGGACCCATACAGGCGAGAAGCCTTACAGTTGCAATGTCTGTGGCAAATCATTCATTAAGAAAGGCATTCTAATCGGTCATGTGCGGACCCATACAGGCGAGAAGCCATTCAGTTGCAATGTCTGTGGCAAATCATTCATTGTGAAAGTCAATCTAACGGGTCATATGCGGACCCATACAGGCGAGTAGCCTTACAACTGCAATGTCTGTGGCAAATCATACATTCTGAAAGGCCATCTAACCGGTCATATGCGTACCCATACGGGCCAGAAGCCTTACAGCTGCAATGTCTGTGGCAAATCATTCATTCAGAAAGGCCATGTAACCGGTCATATGCGGACCCATACAGGCGGGAAGCCATACAACTGCCGTGTCTGTGGCAAATCGTTCAGAAAAAAAAAAGGCAGTCTCACCGATCATATGCGGACTCATACAGGGGAGAAGCCATACAGCTGCAATATCTGTGGCAAATCATTCATTCAGAAAGGCCATCTAACCGGTCATATGCGGACCCATGCAGGTGTTAAGCCAAACATTTGCAATGTCTGTGGTAAATCATTCATGAAGAAAGGCAGTCTGACCGATCATATGCGTACCCATACAGGCGAAAAGCCTTAGAGCTGCAATATGTGTGGCAAATCATACATAAAGAAAGGCAGTCTGACCGATCATATGCGGACTCATACAGGCGTGATGCTAAACAGGTGCAATGTTTGTGGCAAATCATTCATCCTGAACAGCACACTCGCTGTTCATATGCGGACACACACAGAAAGGAAGTCATACTGGTGCAAAGTCTGTGGCAAATCATTCAGCCGGAAAGACACTCTATGTCATCATATCTGGACCCATACAGACGAGACTTTCTGTGGCGAATCCTTTAGCAGGGAAGACAACCATGCTATTCACATGCGTTCTGACACGGACGAAAAGCTTTACTCTTGCAATGTCTGTGGCAAGTTATTCGGCAGTAAATCCGTTCATGCTATTCAGGTGCGGACACACATAGATGAGAAGCAATAATGCTGCAATGTCTGTGGCACGTAATTCAGCAGTAAATCCGTCCAAGCAAGTCACAGACGGACACACACAGTTGAGAGGCCATACTCGTGCAATGTCTGTGGGAATTTCTTCAGCCAGAAACTCCATCTATGCAGGTCACATGCGTACCCTCACAGGCGATATACCACACTGCTGCAATGTGTTCGGCAAATCATTCATCCAGAAACGCGAGTTAGGAGATCACATGCGGACACACTTAGGCGAGAAGCCATATTGCTGCAATATCTGTGGCATATTCTTCAGCATCAAAGTCAGCCTAGTAGTTCATATGCTGACTGGCACAGGCAAGAAGCCAATCTCATGCAATGTTTGAATCAGGGTATTCAGCAGGAGATCCCACCTAGCACGTCGTATGCGGACTCACACGGGTGTAAGGCGCACTGCCGCAATATCTGTTGCAAATCCCTCATCCAGAAAACCGACCTACCAGTTCACATGCGGACTCACACAGGCCAGAAGCTATACTGGTGTTATGTCTGTGACAAATATACAGCCAAGAAGGTCCCTTTAACATTTCAGATCAGAACACACACGAGTGCTCTGTTTTGCGATAAAATGTTAAGAGAATCATTTAAGTTAACCACGCACATGTAAACCACACTGGTGAGATGCCGCACTCCACCGTGTTTCTTGGCAAATCGTTCGCACGCAGCACCACGCTGTCGGTTCACACGGGCGATACGGCGCACGAGTGTCACGTCACGTCGTGATTAAACCGCACGTGATTTAATAACAATGTTATTTTGCTTAACGTCCCACTAACTACTACACAAGTGTCCGGAGTTCCACAAGACCTCCAATTCCGGAGATGTAGCAAGGCGCATGCGATCGCACACAGCAGAGAAGTAGTAAGCTCTTCAGCTAGAACAGCACCTTTTCTGCGACCTCATAACATACATCGGGGAGGGGTCCATCCTTTTGTACCATTTTGTCTGAGAGAAAATCTTCAGGTAACATAATGCTAGGACAGTGTACGAAAAGAGCAAAGGTCATTTTTTGAATTATCTCCTCATCAACCACGGATATATACAACCGCTTGTTCTCAACCATGGACGACCCTTTTTATGTTTTCGGACCAAAGTAGAAGTATGCTCATCAACAATCGTTTGGGAGCCGACCAGGAATTAATTCGGATGAACACGGAAGGATCCTATGACAAAGAAATCTGGTAAAAGACTAGAAGCGCATGAAAGAAGTATTCAGACTTATGAATAAACAATTCAAGGGAATTAGCAAGTGCCGAATCAAGTCATAATACGACGCAATTTAAGAAATTGTTGCTGAAACCTGAGCATATCTGTGCTCCCGTTTCCTACATGCCGTGTTTTCTTTTAATTATGAGTAGACCAGTAGCTCAAAACTGTGCATGCTCCCTCGGCACTTGTACGATAATATTGCGTCTGTTAGCCGGTTCTGAATGCAAATTGAAAGTTCTACTTCAGTGCCCATAGCTATTCATGAATGTCACGTAATTCTCGAGGGGCGTCTTTAAGCAGGGACTCGTATGTTGACAGCTGCACTATACTTTTCTCCATTTTAGTTTACCTGGGGGCAGTTAATTGGCCTCTCTCTTTTCTCTAACGGGGCCACAAGGAAGTTACTAAATATCTCTTATATCTCAACGTTGCAAGTGTTGAAGAGACATAGTGAGTAATGAACCCTTTTCGTCATGTCAAACTGGTGTTTGCCTGTTCCAGGTCTTCAGCATGAATTGTTAACTCTTGTATCTCAGGGGGTGTTAATGGCTCTTCGTCACTTCCAGACATGACTACTGGGGTATCAAGGAAGGCCTACATAAATTAAAAGCCTACATAATCTAACTATTTTATTCAATAAAATACAATGAAAAATGATGGCGGGTTTGTTTACAAATATGGCCATAAACAGTGTTCTGCGGTCAGTGATATTAATATAACGCTGCGGCTGGACGATTTCGAGTTGAAATTAATATCCACCACAAAAAAGTCTGAAGGGCTATTCACAGAAAACCAGTTTATGGTTAACTAGAAAACAACATGAGATTCAATCTGCTCAGCTCCATAAACAACTGTGCGTTATGCATCCGATTTCTCGATCGTCTAAATATGAGGAAGTGTTTTCGATACCTTTTTAATTTAGGCCATCCACTGACTGTCCATCAGCATAGGACGAGATACCTGGACCCTCAATGGAATCTGAGAAACGTCGAAATGTACATCACTGAGCTATCATGGTCACCCACTATATTAATGTTTAAGGTTGAGGACCAAAGTGACCTATCGTTGAAGTTAATTGAATGTGCGTGATGACCACAGTGACCCTACAAAACAAGTGGACTTCAAGTGCCAGTGAATAATAGCGTAAAATTATACAACATAAAATAGTGTTCTTTGTATTGACTGAATGATGTTTCGTGAACCGAAATAACAGGTTGAAGTCAGCGATTGGAATAAATTCATGAAAACCTGTGAAAAGAAATTCTGTTAACATTTAGTTATAACCTTCAGTCAAACCCCAAAATAAACTCGACTCATGTGTAACCCTTACATATTTTAGGTCACGGAGTTCAACTGCATCCACTTATAGTCCTGCTAAAATATAAACACACAAAATATTACAACTCCTTTATAAACAACATGGCAAAAATCATGGGTATCCCATGGACTAATGGCAGGGTGCTACTACACCCTATGGAATACTATGTGGTACTGACTCATTGTGTCAAACAAACCTGTCATCTAGGAGCAGTTAGCTAGCTACTTAATTTCCCGATCCTAGCATGGGCGAGCAATCCCAAGAATCCCTTCCATGCACTTCAACCACCATCCTGCTTTCCACTGAAGGACACGCCATCGGCAGTCATAATACCTAGCTGCACTATGAATATATCAAGAAATGGAAATCTTAATATCTAAGGACAACCTTCTGACACCAAAGTAATTATTTAAACGCTCAGTGGCAATACGAACTATGCCTGTGTTATGGAAACATCGAAACTAGAATACATAGTCAAGTGTTCGGGAATGTTACTGAGAATCCACTCTTGTCATTTGCCTATGCAGTAGAATTGAAATTCAAATTACTCCCCATTTATTGTAACATCAATAATGTTGTAACACGGGCCTCTATTTCCTAAGAGGTTCCGCCGCATATAAATGTGAACACCAGTCATCTCGTCAAACAGGTTTATACCTGCCGTTCTCCACTGGCTTACACAAGTGAGCAAACCGATCTCGCCACGGATGGCCTTTTACTACAGCACAAATCTTCGTCCAAATCCTTCTATTATCACAATATATCGGTCAACATTATTGCCATCACGAATAATTTCAAGTCTAATGGGATCTGTAGAATTTGATATGCATTTCACTGGTACTAATGGAGTAATTGGATGAACAAAGAATCCCTCTGGATATACGAACCTGTTCTGTGTTCAAACCATGGACCTTACCATATTTCAAAACACTCTGTCCTGATTTTTCCCTCGAGCATTTTTACAAAGAAACCTCGGCATTATCTACACCATTACCTCTGGAGAATCTACTAGGAGCATGTCTCACAAACTGAGTCGCATGGTTTCATAACTACATGGACAAATAGAACTTATCTACCACCGACAGTTATGGACAGTTACGAAGTTTCTCACTTCACTTGGAAATACAATAGTCCAGACGCATATGACACTGACTTCAACATAGACCTCAAACCTCAATACACCGAACCCCAAGCTATCACCTCCTGACAAATGTATCGCAGACTGACACTTCACAAAAAAGCATACCACATGGATGATAACTATTACTCATTCCATTACTTATTATTATTATTATTATTATTATTATTATTATCATTATTATTTCAAAATGTTTTGCCCCACTAAGGAGCGCGATTGTACTTATTTTGCAGATGGTTGTGCTTTCTTCTCTTGCCAGAGTTTCTTTCCTCGTTGTGTTTATCATCTGTTCTTCCTTCTGTGTAACTGTGTACTCACCTTGGGTTCCAGCAAAATGATGTTTGTTCACCAACGTTCTAAAGCTAGGCGTGTCCCATATAATTTCATCTGGGATGTTGATTTCTTGAAGGTCCTTTTCAATTTCGATTATCCAGTTATTCTGACTTTAAGCGAGGAGGCATTATTAAATTTTTAGTGAGTCTTTCATCATCTATTCTTTGAATATGGCAATCAAACTTCAATCACCTTTTCCAAAGATGGTATCTGATATTTCCTCAATATGTTGATATAATTCCGGAGACCTCCTATTCATCCACACTCCTATGCATACTGGGCCATGGTTTCCCTGAGGACTTCCCTATCTTGTTTTTCGATCATTTTAGATAATGATCTTTCTCGGCTGATTAAGGTTTCTGACGTGTGTAATGTTTGAGGCTTAATTACGGTGTTATAATGCTTTAATATAGCGTTGCTTGATACTGATATTTTGTCGTACTTTTCCATGTGGTTCTATGGCCTACTTGTAATATAGAAATCTCTCTCTGTTTTCCTCATGATTTAATGCAGATTGTTGGATGATTTCCCCAAGTATTTGAAATTATTTACCTGAGTAATTTTGCGAAAATGAGTTACCAGATTTTGTTTGTGTAATTATCGAGTAGATCCTCCCATGTATTGGGTTTTCTTATATGAGTTTTAGATTCGTTTTAGATGCAATTGCACGAAGTTTTCCAGGGACTGAATTCGTTCCTGCCTATTGTTGGATAAAATAATGAGACCTTTTGTGAAGGCCGAACATTTGATATGAATTTTATGATTAACTAGCTTCACGGAAAGTGTCTTGAGGCAACCTCAGATGCTAAATATCTTAGTTATACTGGTGAGATACATTAAAATCGAACTCTCCCCTGTCTTCAACTTATTAGCATTGAGAAATCAATTATTGTTATTAGTATGAGATAATATTTGTAAATATTATTTGTTTTAGTGATGTAGCCACACGCCAAATAAATAAATAAATAAATAAATAAATAAATATTGGAATTACTGACATGTACAAATTAGAAGTTGACCAGAACTTTCCAATTTGCATACTCAACTGATCCTACGTCTGTGGACATAAAATCTCACAAATTAACATACTTAAAATTCCTCTAAATTTCACTGCTATACTGCAAACATGTTCCTCATTACGTCTGAACAAATTTTATGAGAAATGCACTCAATCTAACGTCCCATCCTTAAAAAAATATGAATAAATGAGGCGTATAGTATCAAAACCGGCCAAGTCACAAAATTTACGAAAATGAGTTAAGGTTATCAATTCGAAGTAGAAGTATAGCACTATCAGGTGAAACAATAATATGCTTTAAAATCGTCCATGTCTTCATGTTATAGACCACTGAATTCTCGGTCGTGCAACAGAATCGGCCAAGTCATGCAGCCAGTGAATTCAAAACCGGCCAAGTCAAGGAACGAGCGACAATCTTTATGATGCAGCATTATTGTCTGGAATCTTGTGTTGTTACATTAAGCAACAATGTGATAATACCAGTAGAAAAATCGTTCCTTGTAATGTATATTCTTTGAAGTCATTATATTTTGTTTTTTGTTCGTTTGCAACACTGATTTACGTATTCGCGGGCTTCTTGCCGTCATTGGCGCCAAAGCAATCCTATTTCCGGTGTGCTCGTATTTTGTCATTATTGTGTGCTGTAATGTGGATATTGTTCCGAGTGGAGAACTGAAAGATTTACTTTCATACCTTGTGAAATTGTACAAAACTGCAACAAAAACGGCCAAGTCAAAATTTAAATTAACAAAAAAGATGGGTTAATTATGAGTAGAGCTGGGATTTTTATGTAGTATCAAGTGGCATAATATGTACATAAATATGTAACAAAAAGCACCAAAATATGTAGCAAAATATGTAGAATGGGCAAAATATGTAATATCACATAATTAATATAAACTTACAATTTTGTCAGTTACAACACACTAAACACTCTTTATATTGCATTGTTCAGCACAGTGAACAATTAAGTATTTTTCAATGTTCTTTGGAGTCATATTATATGAATATATCACACACATATTCAATAGAAACTTATTATTTTCAACACTCAAAGCACGTTTATTCCTTAAATTTTGTAGCACAGTGAACTATTAAGTATTTTTCGATGTTCTCTCGGGTCATGGAAAGGCGTTTGTCACTTAAGATGTTAGTATATGCAGAGAAAGAGCTGTCAACATCACATGATGTGACTGGGGCAAATTTTAGGAGAGGAATTTTCGCTGGAGAAATGTTCTCGGGAGGATCAACGTCATCTCCATTTAGAATTCGGCACACACTGTGAAATGTTGAATAACCAGGATTTCTCTTCTACACTTTTTGCAATTTACTCAATACACTTGCACCAGTTTCCCCAAGCACATCACTTAGTTTTTCAATAGCATCCTCTATGATGGCAATAGAATCTTGCAGTGCCAGTCCTGATGTTTGATGGTTTCTGGAAGCCAGCAGAAGTTGCCCCTGATGTAGGTGATTGAGGAGACCACTTTGGAGTTAGTAAAGGCAGTTTGTGATTCACTAATGGACATAGCATTTTCAGGATCAAAAGAATCTACCACAGTCTTTATAGCATCTAGATGCTCACTATAGAATTTAACTGCTTCTATCCATGTCCCCCACCTCGTTAACACTGGTTCTGGCGGCAGTGGTATCTCTGGAAATTTCCGTTTGTAAGATAGCACTCGTTATGGAGCTTTTAGGAAAACCTTTTTTTGTTGCTGAAATTAATCTATTCACTTGTGGAAACTTAGCTCTAATATCTTCGGCAACACGTTGCAGTCCATGCGCCAAGCATGTAAAATGGAGCATATTGGGATAAAACACCTTCAAAGCAGTTGCAGCCTTAAGCATACATGCTGCAGCATCAGAATACATCACTAATACCTTTTCCTCTTTCATCTCAGTCAGCCACAGAGCTCTTAATCCATCATTCACAAATCTCGCAATAGTTGAGTGATTTGTATAGTCTAGCTCTTTACAGTAGATCAAACATGGTTTTGAGGCGCTGTCAGGTTATAGCTTCCCCACCACAAGATTTGCAATAAATCTACCCTTAGCATCTGTTGTTTCATAAACAGCAACCCATATGAAATAATTTCCTACATGCTGTCCTATGTTGTGCATTACCTCGTCGTAGCAGACTTGAAGATAATTCTTGCATAGTGTTGATTGGTTAGGAACATGCTGCTTGCAGTATTTTTCCAGAAAAGATGTGAATTCAGGCACTTCAAGTTTATACCATGGAATATTGGCTGCAATCATTGCACTGCATAAGTATTTATAAAAAGGGTTACTTGAAGGTGAAGGCTGCATCCGTGTTAAAAGGATTTGTTTCTTTTGTAGACCTAACTGTTGTTTTTCTCTACGCAGAGCACTTCGTGCATGTTGCTCGAGCTGGGATGTCATGGAACATGCGATATGTTTGTTGCATGCTTGGCAAATCACTACTTTGCCATCAGTTGCAAAGGACTCATCAACTGCAATCCATGATTTTAACTTTGAAGCCATCGAGGACACTACTGGTGCCATATTGACTCTAGAGGAAACTGATGTTCATGAACTATGTTCTTCAGCTGTTCAAAAGAAACTAAAACCTAATTCAGACATTTCAAAGGAAGACAGCTCTAACAACAGATTTGGAAATTCCTAAGTACATACAGAGAGGTCACAGAAATGCGCTTAGAAAAATATTCCTGGAAACTCCAACATGAAAGTGGCTAGTTGTAAAGCAATTAACTCTAAAAGGGGTGAAAGATTTAAGACTGGCACATGTAAAGTAATAGTTTTCCTGCAGCTAATTGGAACATTTAGAATGACCTATTTCGCAAGGGTCTCTACCTGCACCTATCATCCTCTCAAATACCTGTCACTCATAATTACCTTAATCCCCCAGTTGAGAGAACAGACAACAGTCCCACATTAAGTGTGAAACTTCAATTCAGCAATTTATTATATACGAAAACAGGAAAATGCTAAAATATGTAATTTTATGTAATATCACTAAGAATATGTAGAATACCCACAAATATAAAAAAATATGTAAAATGAAACTCGGTAATAATAACCCTAATATAGTGTTTTGTGAACATATGACTTTTCCCAGCACCTAAATAGCAAGGAACAAAATATGTAATTACATAGAAATCCCAGCTCTAATTATGAGTTAGATTTCTCAAAACAGCGGAACTTAAATATTAAACCATTAAGGATATAACTGTGAAAAAGAATCTTTTCTGACCATCATTGCTTTGTCTCTACAGGTTTTTCGTCCATATTGAAAAATATGCCTTGAGTGACTTGGCCGGTTTTGATACTAGACGCCTCAAATGTCGGTTATAACACAGTGACACTTCTACCATACGCAAGCATCGTAAATTTCTACTTGTGTCTTTTCAGCACAAAAATTAATAGCTGAAACTGTGATAAACATCCACTAAAATATTACAAGGTCAAATCAGACCTACACATAGCAAAATACACCATGCTACGTTGTAGAAGTTACTATAAAAATAATTTCGTGTGGCTATTTCTACCCGAGTGCAGCCCTTGTAAGGCAGACCCTCCGATGAGGGTGGGCGGCATCTGCCACGTGTAGGGAACTGCGTGTTATTGTGTTATGTGTGGTGTGTGAGATGCAGGGATATTGGGGACAGCACAGACACCCAGCCCCGGGCCATTGGAATTAACTAATGAAGGTTTAAATCCCCGACCCGGCCTGGAATCGAACCCGGGGCCCTCTGAACCGAAGGCCAGTACGCTGACCATTCAGCCAACGAGTCGGACTGTAGAATTTACTGGAATACACAGACTATATTTAACTCTTATCAGCTCCCATTTTCTGCTCAACTTCTTCCTCTGTATGTACAGGTTTACTGGTTTATGTTACGCAAGTTTTCATAATAATATTTTGCACTTTGATTATTTTTTTTCTATTATTCACTTAATTTTAAGAATCTGAAAGACAACACAAAATATATAGCCTTGCAATTTACTGGACTCTCTAATAATATGCATTCAGGAAAGTCGCCGAGACTAGAATCTTCGCCGTCCAAAAATCAAGGTCATGTGTTTAGTGGTTGAACACCCTCAGTGCTATCCAACATCCAGATCATCTCCCGTGATGACATTGAGACTCTCACAGTAGAGCTCAATCAATAAGCCACCAGTTACTGTATTTAGATTTGTGGAGCCTTCCAGCATCAACATGTGAATTTTTTGGTTGGTGACATCAAGAGTCATAATACAACATGGGGCTACCCAGGTACCGAAGAAAGAGGAGAAGCTGGCGTAGAATGGACAGATTCGTGCAATCTATTTCTACAGCATGATAACAAACTTCCAGTATCATTGAACAGTGCGAGATGGAGGATGGATATTATCCAGATATTAAATTACAGTATCTGCGTAAGCAAACACATATCTCGGTTTTCAGCGAAATCAGTGGGGCAAACAATCCCTCATCGTCCAGTTATATGCCAGATATATGCTGCAATCAGACCGAAGACAGTTCCTTTTCATACATACATCTTCATTACAGACTTGTATGCCTTTCATCGTTCAGTCTGCGACTCTCTGTGAATTTACAAAACGCCACCACAAAATTCTGTTTGCAACTAGTTCTGTGGCCTCGTCTTAGTTCAATACATCTTACCTTTAAATCATTAGAATCTGAGTGTCATTTCGAAGATGATGTCATTTAAGAAGGCTCATTGGGGGAAATGTATTATTTCACTGCACGAGAACATTTTGAATATGGAACATTTTCCTTAATGTGATGATTATGTAAATATCGTGAAATTTTTCTCGTATCTCAATTCGCTGACGGTGAACACTATATACAAAAACTATTGAAATATTGAGAAAATATCGTGATCTCTTTGACAACGATCATTTGAGATCCGCTACCGTCCAAGCTGGGGAAGATTTCTTAAAAGCGATATCTAATAACAGGAGCGATGGGGACACTGATCTAAGGAAGGATAGCCAGAAAGGCTGGAGGTTTCTTAAACGTCTGAGTTGTAACCAACCAGTTACAGAGGGTCATGCGAATGTTACAGCTAAACAGATTGCCCATCAGCTCGTGGAAAATGGTAAACCTCACCAACAGACTTCAATATGTTACGGTCAGAAGAATTAGAGTCTAGTCATCTTATGTGGCTTTTCTGTGTGGCAGCCATTGGCAGTTGTAAGAGCGCTAAGAGAGTGGGGACACACGACATCAAGTAACAGCAGATTATCCACGAACCTACTACGCTGCCGTAGCATGGGGAGAGGTGTTACTCCCACGTGCTGCGTCCCAGGTGGCGTTTAGGGGGTTCTTACCTGGCTTTCCAGTCGACGTGAGCGAAATAATATAGCTCTCGCGGACCAAACACACAGATCTCTGTGCGTGGAAGACGAGACCAAGGGATGCTGAATTTTGAACCAAATTACTTGTGCTTATTTCCACTATCCTTGTGATTAGTACCACAAACTGAGGAATACCATGGGTCTGTTAGAGGATCACTGTGTATTTACAGTACCCATCACTATGACGGAGGATAACCCTTTGCCTAGATTCGGTTAGAGGATCCCAGGGAGATAAAAGAAGCTAACGTCGCTCGGGTGTTTCAGCATCTGGTTGTGGAAACATGGGTGTGCGTTCCGAGGAACAGCACGGGTCTGGGATTTTCCTGACATTCTTACCCACTATGTGGGGAAGACCACGGGATAGAACGGGTCCCTGAGACTTCTGAAACTATGTGACGAACAGCATGGGTCTGGGATGTACCTGTGATAAGTACGCAATGTCAGGAACACCACAGTATAGTACGGCTCCCTGTGATTAGTTCTAACTCTGTGAGGAACACCATGAGATAGGACGGGTCCCTGTGATTAGTTCCCACTCTGTGAGGAACACCACGGGATAGTACGGGTCCCTGACACTTGTACAACTATGTGACGAACACCATGGGCTCGCGTTCTCAGGATCACCACTGGTCTGTGTTTTACTTGTCATTAGTACGCACTATATGAGGAACACCAGTACAGGTCCCTGTGATTAGTACCAATACGTGATGAACACCATGGGATAGTACGGTCCCTCTGATTAGCAACACAATGTGAGGAATACCATGGGATGGTACGGGTCCCCGTAATTAGTTCGCACTCTGTGATGAACATTACGGGATAATACGGATCCCTGTGAATAGTACAAATGTGTGAGGAGCACCACGGTATAATACGGCTCCCTATTATTAGTACCGCTATATGAGGAACACCAGGGTATAGTACGGGTCCCTGTGATTAGTACCACTATGAGAGGAACACCACGGGATAGTACGGGTCCCTGAGATTTGAACAACTATGTGAGGAAGACCATGTGCTTCGTTCCGAGGAGCACCACGGTATAGTACGGGTTCCTGTGATTAGTTGCGCTATGTGATGAACATCATGGGTCCGCGTTGCATGGAACACCACTGGTCTAGGATTCACCTGAAATTAGTACCCACTATGTGAGGAACACCACCGGATAATACGGGTCCGTGTGATTAGTACCACTATGTGATGAATTCCAGGGGTTTGCGTTTTGAGGAAAACCACAGGTCTGCCGTTTACCTGTCATTAGTACCACAATATGAGGAACACCATGGGTCCGCGTTGCATATAACACCACTAGTCTAGGATTTACCTGAAATTAGTACCCACTATGTGAGGGACACCATGTGCTTCGTTCCGAGGAGCACGACGGTATAGTACGGGTCCCTGTGATTAGTTACATTTTGTGAGGAACATCATGGGTCCGCGTTGCATGTAACACCACTAGTCTAGGATTTACCTGTGATTAGTACCCACTTTGTGAGGAACACCCCTGTATAGTTCGTGTCACTGAGATTTGTACAACTATGTGATGAATACCATGGGTTTGCGTTCCTAGGAAAACCACGGGTCTCGTGTTCACCTGTCATTAGTACCACAATGTGAGGAACACCATGGAGAATCACGGGTCTGGGATTTACCTGGCATTAGTACCCACTATGTGACGAACACTACGCGATAGTACGAGTCCCTGAGATTTGTACAACTATGTGACGATCACCGTGGGTTCGCGTTCCCGGGAACACCATGGGTCTGGGGGTCACCTGTCATTAGTACCCACTATATGAGGAACACCACGGGATTGTACGGGACCCTGTGATTAGTACCACTATGTGATGAACACAATGGGTTTGTGTTTCGAGGAACACCACGGGTCTGGGGTTTACCTGTCATTCGTACAACTATGTGAACAACACGACGGATAGTACTGTTCCCTGAGATTTGTACAACTGTGTGAGGTACATTTTGGGTTTGCCTCCGAGGAACACTACGGGTCTGGGTTTTACTTCTCATTAATGCCCATTATGTGAGGAACACCAAGTGTGTGGGTTTTACCTCTCATTAATACCACAGTGTGAGGAACACCGCGGGATAATACGGGTGCCGGTGATTAGTACCAACTATGTGGGTAACACCACGGTATAGTACGGGTCACAGTGATTACTATTCAATATGTCAAGGAATACCACGGGGTAGAACGGGTCCCTGTGAATAGTACCCACTATGTGGGGAACACTATGGGTTTGAGTTGCCTATGGGTTGCGCCCTTTTGTGTGGAACACCGAATGTTTACGTTATTTTCTAGAAATACCGTTCTCACAACATAAGGTAAATGTCAAGAGTGTTAGCACTACCAGGGATAAAACAAGCAAAAGGACGACTTACGAATTATCCCAACAGAAGGCCGTCGCTGATTGAGGAAGCTCTGGACACAAGAGGCCTAGCGAATGAACTAAAATAAGCTTAATTAACTAATTGGCTGAAATAATATCTCAAATTAAATTGATCAAACAAAATTTAATTAGGTAAATAATTTTAAGAATTTTCGACCTCAAAACTAATTTTTAAACAAAAATCAATTACCACTGCACAATGAACGTGAACACCTTTCAGAATAATTAATCAGGGATATCAATTGAAAATAAATTATGTTAACACTAACTCAAATTGCCAGGTGGCAGAAAATATTTTTGAACAATAAACAAACGTAGATCAATAGAAGATTAAAATCTTAAGACAACTATTACTGAAAGAAAGCTGAAATTTCCCTAATGAATTTCTCGGTTACTCCAGGGCTGCATTAAAATTAAATTAAATCCACCAAAAAGCATAACTTCAGTTAACACCATGAAATCATTCGAAACATGGACATAAATCCATAAATAGGATAAATAACCCTAATATTCTCCAAGGTACGGTAGCTTAAACCAAATGAGTTAATCAAACTCATCAGAAAAACCTTCCATATGCACGAAGATCCACACCAAAAATCAGCTGAAAATCAAGTTACCAACAATAATTCGATACTCAAATGTCAAATTCAACACAGCATGGCCACGGTATGTTTTCATTCTGTTACACAGAACACAACTTAGCTACCTCGCTGCTTAAATTCCAAGTCGACCGCTAGATAGCACACCATCACCAATTAGAGAAAGTCCATGGAATCCTGAAGTTTGAATACACGGTGGGCCAGACAAGAAAATGGACACATAATCAATATGCATCGTATCATCGCGAAGATTAATTTTAAATCCATTACACCGTGGTTCTTCTTTACTACGAAAGGTACCTTTATTAGGGGCCATTCACCTAGATTTTCGACCTCTTTAGACACAAAGCATAATCGATTCAAGGATGTGCTTTGGAAGCAGCTCCTTGGTCAGTATATACCATTGTTATAAGTTAGCTTCTGGATAGGTGCGCCATTTCGGAGCGGATCCGCTGATTGTTTTAAGTTCATAATAATTGTTCATCGTCGTGTTTATATTTGTATTCGTAGGATTGATTATTGGAATTCTTCTTAATGTTTAATATTCGAGTTGGATCCACTGATTATCTTGCTTTCGTATTAGTCCATTCATTATTCACAATCAAGATATGAATTCCGGTCAGAGGTTGAATATTTGGACTTTTAAATTGTTTTTACATTTCGTATCATTAGGGGCCAAGGAGCTAGATGCTAGGCCTCTTTAAACAATAATCATCATCACATCACGAAGATATGGAGTATACTTGGCTAATTGTTACTCACGTTGCAGTTCCGTCATGAGGAAGGTAATCACTATACAGCTCAGGAGGTTTCTGGGTGTGGCTGTTGTATGTTGAGTGCAGATTGAAGTATGTACACATGGCCGAGTAGTAAACAGTCCTCCCTCTATTATACATAACGGAAAGACGAGGTAAGCTGAGCCACAGCTTGTAGGAACACGTCATTCCACTCGACGGCCACAAGCGTTGCCAGATTCCCACTTTCACGGCAGTTTCATTTTGCTACATCTTCAGAGCTACACCGACAAAGTGTTTTATGTTTCCTTTCAGATAAATTTCTTGCCGCTTCGGATTGCTCTTCCATTTACTGGATGCCACACCTTCAGTACTCTACTGAACTTCATACGGACCGGATTCCTGGGAATGCTCCGCTCAGTTTCTGGTGGGACATTGGCAACTACTAACGCAATTCGACCACGGCATACAGCGAACACCGGCCGTGAAAAACTAAACCGAGAGTCTCAGAGAGTTCAGGAAGCTCTCGAGCCTAAGGAGCAGGCAGTGGTGAAGTGACTGCCCGCTTCATCAAGGACATCTTAAAACATCTTCCTTCCAACATATTTACACAAAACTCTAAATTCTCTTGGTTTCCTGCCTGTAGCTCCACATCTCTCTTGCTAGTGTCCTGGCCAGGCATAGTTCACCATCTTTCGGGTCCCAACGTGTACGCTCTGGGTGCGCCTCAACTCGCAATGAGAACGAGACGCCCCGGGAGTGCGGAGCCGCACAGCAGCGCGGCCCATCTTCCCTCGGTCCGCACGAGGCGGGACCTTCACTTTCATTGCGCCTTTAGGTTTAGTGTCAACCCAATGACTCGCGCGCATGTTAGACTCCTTGGTCCGTGTTTCAAGACGGGTCGTGAAATTACACGAAGCTTTTGCGCCGCTGACGGGAGTCTACAAGATTTTTATGTCCGAGGCATCCCCAAACCAACAGCTGAGCGGGGCCGGAGCCGGACCGGAGGTCCGTCGTCCATGCCACGCGCCCTCGCTTGTCAGGGGCCGGACGCCTGCCCCGAAGGGCGGCGAATCAACTCCGCGCACACATACCGTCGAGCCGTCGGCCGGAACACCTGGGGTCTGTCCGACGAACACGCCTTGCGACGCGGACGAACAGGCTACACACCCAGGCCTTAGACCGACACCCAACGGTTCGCGACGTCCAACGAGGGGAGAAGTGCGGCCCACCGACCTCCCCACCACTACCCGGCCGAGTAGAAACCCGTTACCACCCAGACGCCGGATTGCTCCGTGCAGGGGGACAGACCCATCTGGCCAAAGCAGGGGAAGAGGCGCGGATAAGGCTTGAATCTCCCCGGTTGAGGTATTTTCGGGTTTCTCACGTTTACCCCCGAACGGTTTCGCGTACTCTTGAACTCTCTCTTCAATGTTCTTTTCAGCTTTCCCTCACGGTACTTGTTCGCTATCGGTCTCGTGGTCATATTTAGCCTTAGATGGAGTTTACCACCCACTTACGGCTGCATTCTCAAGCAACCCCACTCTAAGGAGAGATCCTCCCGAAAGCCGCAGCGGTCTCTACGGGCCTGGCATCCTCTGCGGAGCGTGGCCCCATTCAAGAAGGACTTGAACTCGCCGCAGGTTCCCGGTTCAGTGGACCCTCCCAAACACCACATTTCTCGGCAGGGTGAACCTGCGAGATTCGGTGCTGGGCTCTTCCCTGTTCGCTCGCCGCTACTAAGGGAATTCTTGTTAGTTTCTTTTCCTCCGCTTAATAATATGCTTAAATTCAGCGGGTAGTCTCGCCTGCTCTGAGGTCGTGTTTGGTTTGTGCGTGTCGCACAAAATGTTCGGTCGCTGCACACACAGCACACACTTGGTCGCGGAGCAAGGGTGGCGAACCGGCGCCAGTAGACACAAAGACGCTGCGCGGACCAACCCTCCCGTCTCACACACTCTCAGTGGTGGTGTCGACCGGTCCAGCTCCACCGGGGTGAGGAGACGCGGCGGTGGCCGTGGCCGCACGAACCGCGACGCTCCCACCCTTCGAACACAATGTCGCGTTCAGTTTTAGCAACCGACCCTCAGCCAGGCGTGGTCCGGGAACGGAATCCATCGAAATGGTGCCTTAAATGAAGACATCAAATTTTGACACAAAGTAGAGGCCCATTTCAACCAGGACCGCTGTTTTTATCATAAGGGTATTGCTGACTTAATTTGACGATAAAGATCAGGGGGCTTGATAGCCTATTATCATTGTCGCTGAGCTGGCTGCGGTTGGAGTTCTGGCCACGGAATTCGGGAGTTATACGAAGTACGTACAGAAAGTAAGTTCCGTTTGGTAATAAAACTAAATTGTGTACAGATACAGAAAAAATATGTATTGCACAAAATTCTACAACTCTTAAACTACTTTTCGCCATAACTGCCGAAATTTTGCAGGCATTTGTCATAGCGGGGCACACGTTTTTGTATACCTTCTTCATAGAAGTTTGGCGCCTGTGTCTTCAACCAGTTGGAAACATTTTCTTTCAGCACTAATTGTAAACCTGCGGTTTTCCCGGATCTTGTCATCAATTGCGTGAACCAGTTCTTCTGTAACCAAAGATGGACGCCCACTTTGTTCTTCATCGTGCACGTCACTACGTCCTTCATTGAACTGTCGGACCCACCTTCTCACCATTGAATCACTCATCGCATTTTGTCCGTAAACGTCGCAAATTTGCCGATAAATTTCAATTGGTTTCACTTTCCTAGCATTCAGAAAACGAATCACAGATCTGATTTCACAAGCGGCGGGATGTTCAATCAACACCGACATTGTAAACAAGCACAACAAAGCGTACGTGGCTGACACCGATCTCAAAATGGCACACGCTTCTTCTCCTTGATACAGAGCGTCCACCGTGCATGTGCGGACCTGCGATCGCAGCGCTGCAGCGGAGATAAATTGAAACGGAACTTACTTTCTGGACGTGCCTCGTAAAATGAAGACATCCTCTGGTTCGGATTCCACATTACACTAGAAACCCTTGGTCGTGATCAAGGTATATATGTTCATGAAAGACAGGAAGTTTCCTTGCAGAAGAGACTAATTCATCTTGGTGTTGCTTTATTCCCAGTTGTCCAGAGACTTCTTTGGTTACATGGTAAATTGACTATACTATATGATATTGGTCTGGATGGAAAAGATATACGAAACGTTGCCAACCTTTATTAACATCAGTTCGCATCTCTTAAGGTTGATAACACCAACGCCTGTGCTATTGAAATAAAGCAAGGGATGAGGCAAGGCTCTGTTATAACTCCACTCCTCTTCAATAACTTCTATGAAAAGGTGCTTTACTGATATCAGTATTGTTAAAGGAATCGTGAAAAATAATCTGCCATATGCGGATGATACCCTTCGGTTTGCAATAAGTGCTGAAGGCCCACAGATATTGGCGAACTGTGTGGTCAAACAGAGTTGTGCGTTTAAACACGAAAAATACTAACTTAATGATCGTAAAAAAACATGTCATTCAACCTATAAAGTTGAGAGTATTGTTGGGAGATCAGAAGAATGCACATGCCCGGTGAGGCACGGAGCGAAGGGGTTTTCACCAGCAGAGCCCGTGACGCAATGGTTACCATAGTAACTCCGCTACTACCCAGGCGACTTTACATTATCTTCTACTAGTAGCTCTTCGCTCTTGTTAGTTGTAATCCAGCAAACTGCAAAGTGTGAGTCAATGTTTTCGTGTAGCAGATAAGAGCAGATAAGAGCCGATCTGTCTGGGAAGAACAGGAAGTTCGTGCTTGCAGACCACATTCCTCATTCGTGCATTCTTCTCATCTCCACACAGTAGCTGGCACATCACTAAAGCAAGTCCAGTACTTTAGGTCTCTCACCTGCATACTTGATCACAGCTTGAGCAGTCCTGTTGAAACTGGGTCCCAAAGACTGCCTTCAAGAGAATTATTTAAATCCTCTGTAACAGGGACTTCATTTTCTCCGTCCATGTTTACTTCGGTGTTGTGTATCTCCTGCCTTACTTAACGTTGTTGAGGCCTGAACACCATCCTTTGAGATGTGGGGCTACAGTACTCCGAGCTGGAGTTCACGTACAATATCATTCGAAATTATGAGGTAGTGCAGTGGTTTATACGTTTAGAGAATTATAAGTTAAAACCAAATCCATCAAAAACCCAGATCCATGCTTTTCACGAGAGGAATGAAGAAGCATCTTGAAACTTGCAGGTCAAGTAGATGGGAGAGCTACTGGAACACAGTGGTACACGTATGTACCTGTGGCCACACTTTGCAGGTATCACTGCGCTAACTCCGAGGCAAAACTCCTCTCTCACGATGCTTTGACATGATCAGGCTGGGCTGCTCATCCAGCTCGCCTGAAACTTGCGAAACTTGAGTATAAGTTGCTTCGTAACTACGGAGAGCCCTGGACGACGTGGAAGTCCTCAAAGAGAGTGCGAATTGCGACAACGTAAAGAATAACATCCACCTGATACTAGTGTTCATATCTGGCACTATGCAGCACCACTGTAATATGTATAATCTCTCTTGTAATTTTACTGTATTATGCGACTGAGACAAATAAATAAATAACCTCCTTCAGTTTATCTCAAAGATATACTTTAAGGAAAGAGGTGTAGGAGAAGAAGGAGGAAATCTTGGCTACGGACTCTACGAGAATGGTATGGACTCGGTACCCCAACTTGCTGAGGACAAGGGTCAGATCGCCCCGATGACAGCCGACATATGATAAGGATATTGTAGAACAAGAACAAGAAGATGAATCATTGCTAGATTTATATTGTGAATATATCTGCACAACGTAGAATGCAATAAGCCTGAATTATTCCGCCTCGTGTGGCTTAAATACTGTTTTAATAATAGACATGGCCTAACTGTCACTGCTGAATGTTTCATACGGCACAGCGACACACGGCGCACTTCCATCTCGGAATCCAAGAGAAACAGTGCTTCGCGATGGCGTGGTGGAACATGAACCACGTTTCATAGCTAAGTCTAATTCACGGACTAAATTGTTCGACGTTCTAATACAGATAAAATATGAGGATCATGAAGTATTTTATGTGCAAATGTACAACGTACAGTATGATAAATATATGATGCACAATATTGTAGTACCAGTATATAGTACCGGTAATATACAGCGTTTCCTTCCTCGTTACGCGCTTACAATGGTACTAAAAGCAATCAATTTTTCCGTTAAATGCACATTAAAACAGTAACTAATGTGAATATTTATAAAATGATTAACGAAATTTAAAAACAGTTCAAAATAGTTATTCTATGTATACGTAATCCAGTTGCAAAAGTAGTCTAAGTAAGTGGACCAACTTGAAAAATTATAAAATGAGTAATAAAATCTCAGAAGAGTCCAAGATCGGTATTATGTGTATAGTAACAGACTTGGTCTATTCCAGTTTAAAATTTTACTTCAAATTTAAGTTTTAAAAAATAATTTTAGAAACATTTGCGACTTTCTCTTATAATGTGACCCTACTTTGAGAACAATAATGTAATGTTTCCGTGTGAAAGACCTTACATTGTGGAGTGCATTGTTAATTTAATCAGTTGACTCGCGATTCGGAATATAAAGAGTATCGGCTCCCTAATTACAATTTTTAAATCAGCGCTACTGATCCTTTCAATCAATTGTCAAGGAGACGGATCTTCTAGTTTCTACATCAGGGGAAGAGCTGTTTGTTCTACAAATTCACTTTTTTTGTAGACTATTCTCGAAATTTACAAGTTCCTGGCCTATCCAGGCACAACCTACATTTAACAAAATGAAACAGTACTCACTGCCCTAACTGCTCAACAGTCTAATTGCCTAAAAATGAAGTGAATGATGTTAACTGTAACAGGGGTAACAAGTGCCCATTCTACCTGGCTTTTAATAAAAGCAAAAGGTAAAGTTACTGGCCGAAAATCAAAATGTGAGGAGGCGAACACATTCACTACTTGATACTTACATGAAATTCTTAAGACCCTATTTGGGCTTATGGCCCGACGTTAGAGATGTGACTACATGGAGAAAATATTTAATTAGAGAAATGCTAGGTGGATTTTAACGGTTACAAAATCATGGTCACCTCAATGTCAACTTGAGAGGGAATACATGAGAGTTACTCACTCTCTATTCTCTGATTATGGTTCAGTTCTTTTGACTTGTTTGAATTTTACAATTAAAGTTTGAAATATATATGTGACAAAATAAAAGTTACATTACTAGACGTTTGAAACTTTCCTCTCAAGCTAGCTCTCAAAACTATCACATAGTTAAGACGAAACTGCCATTATCTCGAGCTTGTGGACCTCCAGAAGATGGACGAGGGAGCCTCCGTTACGTACACGCTCTAGACTGGAGCGGTCACAAAGGACATCATGGCTCATCAGCCCTCGGCTTTTATAGCGGAGAGGAAAATCCAGAAAATTCTGGGCCAAGGCCCTGACACACCCCGAAATCTTATTGGTTAATTTAATAAATATCAGAAAATTTTTGATTGGTCGATAAATAAATATACAACATTTTTCAGCGGCCAACGCTTTAAGCGTATGGGAAGAGATAGAAGTGTTGATAACCTTTGAACATATAAAACAAACACTAAATATTCCAGTTTAGGAAACCTTAACGCACAAAATTTATCCTGAATTTTAATAGTTCATCTACACCCCAGAGGGCACAACATAAGTCGATAGTAGTGACATATGTCGAGAAACGTTCACACTATTTCCAAAATGGGTTTCAGATTTCATGATCTTCATGGACTTCTACAAGTCACTAGTTTTAAATGCACGAGTCGGGCATACCTCTGGTACAGTAACCATGGCATGGATCTGTTATGTTCTACCACAGCAGTGGGTGCGAGATGTGTCGTACATGTGGATTTGACTCTTGTTTGCGATCTGATGCTCTTCCCGAGGCCAAGCCTACATGATGGAATGTATCGGTAATCCCTATTGCGTGTTGGTAGTGTTGCGTAAATATGAAGAGGAAAATTATGCGACAAACACAAACACCCAGTCCCCGATCGTGAACCAAGACCAATTACAATATTATAAGACCTGAATGCATACATTAGCGGCTCGGGATCAGTTCCGCCAGTGGGGCCCGATATAGAGTTTTCGGCCAGGGAAATGGGATTGCGGCAGGTATTTCTGAAACACGGGTATCTACACCGTACCACAAAAACTCCAAAGGAGAGTACGTATAGCGAAATATATCGGCTAAATATATACACTATATAATTAATAATGAAGACATAGAAGTGAACTCACCAAATGGCACATTACTTATACAGTGGTTGAGCACTGGCAAACATTTCAATGACTCTGTTGTTGAAGTTGGGCATTTCACCGGTGTTCTCCTAATCAATTGAACAAACAGTGAGTGAATTCAGTCTGCTTTGAAACTTCGCTCTGATTTCGCTGCTGAAACTGGCGTAGTTAGTGCAATTTGTAGAGTTTTGTGTTCCTCAGAGAACGATTCCTCGGAGGAATGCTTCATGAAAATTGTGAACGAATCACAGGCAGAAGGAAATATCCTTAAATTATAATTGCCATAAATCACTGAAAGTTCATTTCTCAATTTATCTTGGTGGATAAATGGACTGAAACTTAATGAAAAAGTATTGACTAAATTCGTTGGGAAAATTTCTCTGAACGTAGCAAACTTTTGGGAACAAAGTTTCGAAACTACTTAATGTATGAGACTGTGGTAATCGGTCTATCACTTGATTGATCACTATATCCCACACTTCGTGGGCATCTACAATCAGATTTAAACCAGAACTTTGTTTAGAGATTTTTGTTGCTGGAGTAGAACATTCATCATCATCTATCCGATACCTTTCATTATTTTCTCTCTTATTTCTGAAACAGCTGATTCATAATGTTGTAGTGCATTGGGTATGGTAACTGCTTTGGCACTCTGCATCGCAATCGTGTTATACAAAATAAATATATTTTATAGTCTCAAAGAAGAATTCCAGAAAAAAATATTCTGAATTGTTAAAGTAATATTTTAAACCAAAACACTCCCTTATTGTTACATCATCCCAACCATATTCGTTCTCAATCTTCTCAAAACATTACATAAATGTGACTTCTTTTAAGACCATACGGCATGTAGTTGAATTGAAATAGTCCAAAAGGGTTGATTACGGCTGAGATTTCTTTATCTTCATCTGCTAAGCATGTCTGCGATGGTTACCACACACACACACACACACACACACACACAAACACACACACACACCAGTTTAAACTGCCAATGCCCACACAGTGTACGAAATTGATCTATGTATTTCATTTTAGATTATGTTAGCTACATTACGAAAAACAAAGCAAAACTAAAAATCTAGAGGAAAAGTGTTCTACAAAAAAAAAAAAAAAAAAAAAAAGAAATACAGGGATGCCACCTGTAGATTACATTGGTCAGTATAGTTGCAGTTTGCAGCCTGCTGGTAGCCTACTTTCAATTGCGAAGACAGCTGCTGCTCCTAACGCATATTGGACTGTCGCGGCTGCTGGGCCGGTTTAGATCCTTGGTAAGGTTCAAAGGCTACGAGGTAAGCAAATCGCGTAGGAATTGATCACAGTTTAAGTCTGAACCTTAGAGGTTACCCCTTGCTTGGTGCTGTGACTGCTGGAATAGGAAACCATAGCTTCATCCACTGCAAGATCACTTGAACCGATTCCCTCAAATTGCTGCCCAAAGTTTTGATTAAGAAATTTGAAGTATCTTTGTACCTTGCTAAGTTCGTATGTTTTCCAGATGCGTTTTGCCAGTCAAAAATAGTACAGTGATATAAAACCTTATGCCATCTGAATTTATGTCTAACATATGGTTCCTGTGCACAACGTATAATTTTGACATTTTCACAATGAGATTCTTCTTCTGCAATGAACAGTAACTCAAAACATTGAACTGGAGACAGTTGCGGTCCGTCATATTCTGAAGGTTCCTCATGCCCGTTCCTCACCCAATCGGAAAATAAAATTCTCCTCCGTAGCTGCCCACAACTTGTTGTATTTTTCCTTAGAAGGTGCTCGTTTATTTGCCCCAGAAAAACCAGGCGCCTGCTTCATTTCATTAGAAGGTACCGGCGTACCATCATCTGCTGATATATTTATTTCCATTGCCAATCTCAACATTCTACCGGGAAGGGGATTGAGATCGACAGAATTAGTTGCCTCATCGCCAATACTCTCATTTGTAATATACCTGTCATTTTGTAGAAACATAGTAATATCATCTATAGGTATATAGATCTTCCAACATTTCTAGTACCTCATTCAATGTCAGACAGGGAGAGAAAACATGAACTGAATATCAGATACTATTTATAACTGAAACTGAACAAAAGTGCCTACTTGATGTGACCAATGACACATATAGGTAACATCATGCCTTTCATGTCAATAACACATCTTTAAATTATAATATTATGCTTAAGAATGTATCACTTTCATTTCTGACCCTTTAAGCAATATACAAGCATAAACTGAAAAATATAATTACATTTTATCACACGCTTTCCATGCCATTATAAGGCGCAGTTGATTCTCCTCTTCAATCCAGTCTGTTACCTCTTGTACTTAAGCGTGAGCTGACTGACCAGTGCAGTTTGCGAATTTAAAATGTTCCATTTCAAATCCCAAGACCTTTCTTTGAGTACTTCCAACAGGCAGAGAAGTTCAAACAGGAAATTTGATCAATATTAGGTCTCACCTGTAGGTGACATTGGGCTTTGACAGATTAAGAAAGGATTTCAGCTTCGTCATTCCACAAAGAGAAATGCATTTTACTGAATGATTCCTTTGTGATAACTCGTTGAGAACTTGCTTCACAATTTGTTACTCCAAATGTAATGTAATGTAATGTAATGTAATGATTCGCAGTGAAGCTTTTTCCTTCACTTTTGAAGGGAATTCGACGATGCACACTTTCTAGGTCAGCGGGATGGGTTTTAAAGGTTGATGCAGTCACTGGGTTCTTAACCAAAATTTCCGAGCTATGAATCTCTGTGGAGCATGGTAAGAATTATGAAAAGAAAAATCGTGTACCTGTTGTTTGAAACCGACATAAATCTCTACGTCTCAAGGTTATCACTCCCTTCACCAAAAGCAATAAGATACGTAAGAGACTAACATCGTCACCCTAAATCGAATTGGTGAGAGGAGATCGATTTGGCTAAATTTGATGAGAGGGAAAGATAAAATGATATACACCCAGCACTTGTTCAGTATGTGTAGCCAGTAGGCCAAGCTTGAATATGACAGGCAGATTAGAGCAGATGTAGGGTGAAGCAGTTATGTACAATTAAAAGGTTGGTACAGAATAGGATGGCATCAAACCAGTCTATGGCCTGATGACTCAAACAAAAATAACAACAAATGTAGAACGACATAGCGGGCTTTTCGGCACATGTGTTGAAAAGTAGAGGTGACAATGTTCAGAAATTATGGAGGACTCCATCGCAATGGTTTGGTGACTGCCCGGACACTACCCATCCAGACCAGTGGTCTCGTCACTAGCCAGACTAGTGGTCTTGTCACTATCCAGGCTAGTGGTCTTGTCACTATCCAGACCAGAGGTCTTGTCACTAGGCCGACCAGTGGTCCTTTCACTAGCCACACCAGTGGTGATGTAACGTAGGGTACTAGAATCCTGGGGGCAGCTTCCCGGCTTTAAACTAGTGATGTGCCCCCCACCCCCTCCCCAGCCCGCCTTGGTGAGCAGTCATCCCTAAGCTTTTCTCACCAGCCGGACCTAACCCATCCAGCCAAATGGTCTTGTAAAGATTCCTAAGTTGGAAGCCTTGTTTTGCCACTGTTCAAGCCACGCCATATTGGACATGTTCGCGAATGGTGGAGATGGAGATGTGTTTAAACATAACCATCTTAATATATTCATTGGGCTGTATAAAATAAACCCATTCATCTTGTTGCCTGTAAATTATCCTGTGCCTTTCGTCGGAAGGAAGATGATCGGGATCTCCTTAAGTGTTCTTCACACAACATTGATCGAGGATGCCATGCAGCCTACAAGTAAATATTGGCTGTATTGAATTTTGCACAAGTTGCTTCATAAATTGTGTTTCTCCAGATGGCATATCATCTCAGTTCTTGTATGAATGATATGGAGTTGGCGCAGAATGAGTGTTGTCCTTTAGAAAGTTTGCAACACAGTAAGAAGCTGAACCACGGCTTATAATTTACTTTTGTTATACTGAATAACGCTGCTTTAAGGGCTCATTTGTTCATAGGCTGTCTGAGCTTGGCTCCTTACTCTTTGTATTCCCCCCATATTATTCTCTTGGAATCCTGAAAGTTAACTGTGAATTATCCGGTTTTAGAAAACAAGACGGCAGGAAGTGGGTACTTTAGGTGTGACTCAACTTTTGTTGTAATTCTCAAAATGAATTGATTATAATTTCTACGTTAAAATTTAATTAATGAATTAACCTTTCCCGCAGTATCAAAAATGTGTTTGGAATAAATAAATCTGTATAAACAAATTAACTTAAATTAACATGACATGCATTGTGAGTTTTTAGAAGTCTACTCAATAATCTCGTATGGTAAAATACAATCGATCATGAAGTTTATTGCCTTAACTTACATTTCCATATCCTCGTCTACGGACTCAGTGCCACAAACAAGACAAATCATGAAGGAATGTAATATATATGTAATATGTATCACTCAAATGTCCTCATTTTCCATATCATACCAATATTATGTGTCATTTACCTGTAACAATACTTAACATTCTTATAAGTAAAAACTCTCCCTTCGGCAAACTCTTGCCAGTGTATATGCTTCATAGAGATTTTGAGAAGAGGTGAAGCTCGTTATTTAATGAAACCGATCTCCGCTGGCAATAGTTCCCCTATACATGACAGCTTACACTGATAAACAGAAGGATCATGGTGGATCAGAGCTATCCACGGGCTTTTGTCTCTCTGTGTCTCTGCTCGTCTGATAGCGATCACATGATTTCATTGGTACAAATTGAAACACACAAAGCTCGGAGTTTCCATGGCATGGTGTAGCTGGTCTGAGCGCAGTTGCTGTTGCTGTATCAAAATGGACAGCAATGCTGAGAGACATGTTAATTAGCAAAGTAGAGATGAGACCCTGGTTATGGCAGCTTTCCAATAAAGGCATGTAGAGAAGTGTAAAAGCACCCTTAACTCTTCGTTGGACAACTCGCTGATGTATCCGAAAAAGTCTCCTTCGCTTATTCCACCTACTCATATGTTTGGATAGGCACTGAACAGCTGTTACTTCATTTTGGAACACTGGCACGGACTGATACACGCTTCGCTGTGCAACTCCGTCAAAATGTGCGGCGCAATGCAACACGCCTTGTTCCTAAGATTGCTGTGGATTGTGGAACATGTGTATGAACACTGGTTGCTGCAGACAGTGTTCTCTCGTAATTCATATGCATTCCTAGACAGAGTTGTCTGACTGGTAAACAAATTCTTTCAGCACGTCCCATATGTAGGTGTCTACAGGTGTGAGATCTGGAGTGCCGAACAAAGGACCATTGTGAGGTAACACGTGCTGTACCAAAGAACATAGACATGTGACCCCGTGGACACCTTTCATGTTACAATGAGAAATTTGATGTTCATAGCTTGTTTGTAATTTCAGCATTGTTTGTTTCTTTCATCTCAAAATGTATTTGTTAGTTCTTTTATGCCTAAAGTTGTCTACCAAGTGATGGAGACTGATCCACACGTTCATCTTATAGGTTTTTTACACAAGTCTACGTACTTGTGAATGTAACAGTTATTGCGAGAGAAGCAATTAGCTCTGTAACACGTGACCTAGCTGTGTATCGGCCATCATTTCCTGCAGCTTGTCACACTCTCTCTTCTCCGTATAACTTGGAAGGAGTGATTAGGTAAGTCTGTAAGGCTTCGTGGCCTCATTAAATTTCATACCTTTAATGTTTACCTCCTTAGAAACTGAGTCTAACCATCGTCGTCTTAGTCTGCTACTTCACTTACCCTCTGTGGCTGAGTCCATTATTCCCCTCAATAACACAGTATCCTCCATTCGCATTACATGATCCCAAAAATAGTCAGGTTTACACATTTATCGAATGACTTCATTCATAACTTGGCCTTTATCTCCCTTCATTCTGAATAATCTCCTGTCATTGTCTCCACCTGTTTGAACCAGCAATCATTTTCACTCATTTCATGTCTGTTACTTAAAACTCATGAATAAGATATCCCACTTCCAATAATTTTACTCCCTTGCAGCAAAGTTCCTCTCAAAACAGACTGATGTAGAGATACTGTCTCACAACTGCGAGCTACTTGCAGTAACTTTTCACAAGCAGGGCCGTGACTCACAGTTTTCTCGAGATGTCCACTCCTATTCTGTAGCAACTTGTATCCAGAGTCTGTTCCATTTACCAGATCATTCAGCTGTTGTTCCTGATTCACAAACTGACTACAGTAACCTACACCACGAACTATTAATATAAATTTTATACCATGATAACAGGTTTAAGATTTAGTAGGATAACTGCAAGGACTCTGTAGAAACTATTTTTCACAAGCCCACAATTCAGTAAACGTGGTTGTTAACATACTGAGTATCCGTTCCCATTAAAAATATTAAAATCGTATGATCATCATGCCAATATTTATATTAAATTTTTGTGTATTCTCAGAGTAAATTCAGTTTGTTCAAAAGGTTGTTTGAGGGAAGTATTCTCTTCTCTTGCGTGTATACTTTATTTTATTGATAAACAAATTTTTGAGTGCCTGTAGATAATTGTCGATGCTCGTTCTAAAGGTTTACTTATTTATTTAATCGTATGGTGATTATAACTACAAATTCATAAGTCCAGGTCCAAGTGTTTCAGCCACTCTACAGCACTTTCTGAAAGATGAAACAGGTCGCTGGGGCTTCCGGAGTAGGCATGAAGAGGGCAGCGCGGGATGACATGGTCCATGGTCTGCTCCTCTTCATTGCATTCACTAATTGGAGAAACCATCCAACCCCAGTTATGGCGTAAGAAATTGCAGCGTCCATGCCCAGTTCTCAGTCTGTTGAGGCGACACCATAGTTTTCTTTGGAGGTCGAATCCCTTCATTTTCAGGGTTGGATTTAGGTCATGAGCATTTGTTCCTGATGTTGAAATTGACCACTCATCCCGCCAGCTCTCGTTTAGATTAAAATTATCCCTCGAGAGTCGGACAGCGAGTATACTTGCTAGTCTCCTAGATCGAAGTCGTCGTGGCGATGGGTAACAAAATTCCTGGTGAACTGGTAATGAGGGAGATGACCAGATCTTCTTTGCTTCTCTCAACAGAGCTTCCTTTCTCCTCAGGTGGGGTGGTGGGATATGACTAAGTACGGGTAACCAGTGGCGTGGTGTAGACTTTACACTACCAGTTATGCAGCGCTTGGTATCATTCAGCTTAGTATCCACTTTATGCACATGTGCACTTTCCAGCCATACTGGGGCACAGTATTCCGCTGCAGAGTAGACAAGACTGATGCCCGTTAATCGTAAGCAGTCAGCCCAGGCTCCCCATGAACTGCCACAAAGCTTGTGTAGGATGTTATTCCTTGTAGCGAATTTGTGAGAGAGCTTGGTGAGATGTTCTTTGTAGCTCAGAGTTCTATCCAGTGTGACTCCTAGATATTTCAGGAACGGTTTGTACTTTAGTTTTTCACCAAGGAATAAGACAGATGGCTCATAGTTTGCGAGTCGGTTGCTGAGATGAAAACATGAAACCTCGGTCTTAGAAGCACTCGGGATCAAACGCCAAGACTTGAACAAATTTGCCATTTTGACCAAGTCTGCTGAAAAAATGCCTTCTCCATCCTCGAAATTTCTGCTTTGAGCTACCAATGCAATATCGTCTGCATAGATGAACTTAGTAGCTGTGGTTCTTGGTAAGTCCTGGATGTATAGGTTGAAGAGAACTGCGGCCAATTCTGATCCCTGTGGCACATGTGCACTTTCCAGCCTTACTGGGGCAGGTTATTAGTCTGAAGGATATAAGTAAAAAGAGAAGTGATCCATTTTGTGCTATGTGGACCCATATTTCGAAGGAATTCGTTGAAGATATTATCAGGGCCAGCAGCCTTACCGGTTTTCAGCATTTTGATAGCAGCTTCAACTTCCTGAATAGAGAATGTACTAAACAGTTCCTCATTCTTCTTTGTTCCATATTTGAGCTCGGTGAGCTTACGTTTCACAGTTCTCGTATGGCATTTATCTCTCTTGGCTCGGGTGACTTCAACCATTCTATTTGCAATGGCACCTGGACTCAAGTTAGTGCACTGCTCTTTAGAATAATGTTTTCCAGTAAGTCGATTTAAGACTCTCCAAGCTTTTCTGCTCGATTTTGCAAAGTCCATATCTTTCACTGTTGCTTCCCACTTTTCTCCCCTGTCCTTGTCTAATGACCGTAGAAGCTGTGAACCTATTTCATGGCTGCCTGTTGTCAAAAGCGTCAGAAGGTTTCATCAAAGTTAATAGAGCACTGTCAATGATAATGATTCCGCCTGTAAGCAAACTATTAATGTATGGCTAAGTTTGTGTGTAATCTGTTCATGGGTATCAGACTCAATATATAATTAGTTTAGCAACATCAGACGATTGTTATCCAAACGCAATTTTTGTTTTATCAAAAAAATTTAGGTCCACAATTTGTGAATGTTTATGTGTAGTGTACCATAATTGTGAATTTTTATACTACCGTACCGTATATCTAGATTAATTCAAACTTAGTACAATACAATCTGTACCTCAAATGTCCATAAAGAATGACCGAAACATGCTTGTTCTTTTAAGTAAACTTGACATGAATCTGTAACCCCTCCGGAGGTTGAATAAGGTTTTGAATAGGAGGAAAAAACAAAGACGTCTACTTTGCACAGTTCAGCACTGACAATACAGATAATGAAGTTTATACAGTTTAGTCCTGATTATTTTCAGACGTTTACAGAAGAGACTGAAAATAATGTAGTTTACATTAACTTTGTATTTACCTTGATAGTTTAGTAATAGAGAAGGAACCTTCCGCATTTGTACACAATGAAAGTGGCGTTCTTGTATTTGCTTGGGATGTTTCTCAATGCAGTGAAAACTTCGGTAATCGTTGTCTCAGTAACTGAGTTGAAGATCTGAGAACAATAGTTCGAAGATTTATTTGGCACCAATCCCAGGCTAATGGGTCGAATAGTTCATGAGAAAGAGGTCGTATACTTTGGCGTGTTTTGTCGTCCGTTACTTTGCTGCGCGCACTATGCACTCCCATTTCTTTTGTTAATACGCCCATTCTCGCTTCGCTCAGTTTAGTCTGGTGTAGTGCTGATATCGTCTGATTTATTAAACCTGTATTACTTCCCTTTCATTCAAACTGCACCGTGCCATCCTTCCGCTCCACGCAATGTCATTTCAAATTGACAGCGGGTCAATTAATTATGATAATCAGCTCAAATTGGCCGTATTGACTTTGTAATTGATTGGGTGGTTTATCTCTATATCCTTTTTCTCAACTAATAAGGAGTCATAGCAGATTTAAAGGCACTGAAAGAATTACGGTATATGAATTCACCAGATGATGTCAACATTCATATCAGTGAAGAGATTGCGATTTCTGCTATCAATCTACATGAGGAAACATCCCGTAATGAAACGTAGATCTGCTAGATTGGTCTTCGTGCTCTCAAGCGGATAGGGATCAGACTATTTCAAACACTTCAGAGAGAAAGGCAGAAACACTGATTAGGGATGATTCATACATACAAGGAAGGTAGAGGTCTTTACCGTCAAAGGTATACCACTTCCATCTCTACAACATTTATTACTTTAAGAGCAACAACAAAATGATGTTGGTGCTGCAGGTGTCTATACCCCGTATGGATGTCGGCGTCAAAGGGTTATTGTGGGCCAATTGTCAGTTGCCTCAATGAGGGAGATTAAGATACAGTAATTAAGGTACAACACTGCAGGAAGTATGACTTACCTCTTGTTCTAATTCATGTAATGAATTGATTATAGTTTTCACTTAATTTAATGTAACTACTAAATATCACATTTCCTGAAGTACCACAAATGTAATTAAAATAAGGAAATAGGTATAAATAAATTTACAGTAAATTTTTGTGACGTACATGGTCAGTTTTTTGAACTCAACTCAATAAACTCGTATAAAATATAAAATAATTCATTATGTTTATTAATTTACTCTTGTCACCTCCTCGTCAGTAAACTCACTGTCACAACCAAGACTAATCACGAAATTATGTAATGTTTATGTTACATATATCACTCAAATATTCTCCTTGTCCATATTGTACTAATGTTATGTATTATTTACTTGTAATGATAGTTAGCATTTTAAGGGAACATGTACGCGAATTTTTTAAAAATAAAAAAATGCTCTTATACTATTTCCCAGTCTTTCCTGAATCCAACCATATACAATAAGTACATGTTATTAATGTTTTAGGACCTTTTAAAGCCCTAATCTTAAATATCTGCAGAAATCTGCCACGCCCCTTTAGATTTCAAATGTATTTAAACTTCGTAATATTTCCCGAACAAGTCACTTTGGTGGACTAAAGGTAATTTCTGTGCAAAAATAGTAAATTTTACTTCCAAAAGTTGGCTAACCTGCACGATGTTCATCTTTCTCCACATCAGTAATAAATAAACTATAGTGTTGATTACAACAGTTTTTCTTAAAATATAAGTAGCAAATATTTCCATAGATAAGCCGAGCACAAGGAAATTTGGTGCTGGCAGGCGCAAGTTCTACGGAAATAGATTTACATCTAAGAAGCAAGAAACACAAATCAATACCAGTAATGGTTCTGGTGAGAGTGAGGTTAAGATGCAATCAAGCGCTTCAAAAAATAAACTGAAATATTTGGACGATTCATACAGCAGTAACTTTAGTGAAGAAAAGATTCCAAACATAAATCCTGGGTCTGTGATAATTGAACTGTGTTTTGTGTGCAGTTTACTGAACAAATATTTAAAGTGTAAATATTGTGAAAATGAAAGTAGTATTGAACTGCTTGAAGATTTAAATACTGTAGTAGAAAGAGTTTAGTCTCAAAACTTATCATTATGTGCAGTGTCTGTGGTCATGAGGAATCTGTGTATACCTCAGGGGTAAATAACAAGAGGCTTTATAATATGAACACAAGACTAGCCTGTGGTATGCGGTGTATAGGCAAAGGGTATAAAGCAACACAAACTTTCTGTGCAATTATGGATCTTCCTCTACGTCCTCACTGCTATTGACAGAATAGTTGCTGAGGCAGAGAGAATGTTGAAGGTGACTTCCAAGGAGGCAAGAACCAGAAAAAGGAATATAAGGAGGAAGAAAGAGGATGAAGAACTTCTGAAACAAGATGATTATGGGACTGGAATGCATTAAACACTCCAGGTTACGCCACAACTTTCATTAAAAGCAAAGTTAAACATTAAGTCCAATTTCCCAAAAGTTTAGTTTTCTGACATATTTAATTTAATAGACCAAAAACTACTCAAGCTAGAAGGCTGAAACTTCGTACATAGAATCAGTACGATAATTGAAGAAAAGTGGACTACAATCATGAACCTATCTTATAATGTTAGGACTTGACTTCAGCTACACCCAACAAACAATTGCTCTATTTTTATGTACCAAGTGAAGTTTGTGAAGTTTTAATTAATGCTGCTAATTCATTTCTTTCTGTGTGTTCTCCGTAGTAGTCTACTTTATGCACACACACATATTCTCTGTATACAGTTAAAATGGTGGATTTTATTGATAAGTTTCAGAGATAAACTTACCTAAAAACTGTCTACACTCCCAAAAAGAAAATTAAATACAAAGGATAAAGTAGGATAATTATTAAAATACTTGACTAACTAATTTTTCTTTGTTGTTTTGTGGTTCTAAAAGGTTAATTCCACTTGTACAGTGAATTTCGGGTTATATGAAGCAAATTATTGGCGTTATCTTGTGTGTGATTTGTAGTTAAAATTATGGTCCTTCACAGACATGTACCCTTAAGTTCAGGTTTATATGCAAACACTCTCCCTTAAGCATGACTGGTACCAGTGTGCATCCTTCATAATGATAATTGTAGATATTTTAATAAGAAATTAGGCTTATTGTGAAGTGAAGTGAAGTGAAGTGAGTCTCCCCAATACCTGGAAATAGTTGCCATATACAAGACAGCTTACATGGGAAAACAGAGGAAGCACTTTGGATCACAGATATCCATGAGCAATTGTCTCTGCATGCCTCAAATTCTCCCGTAGGAATCACATGATTTCATTGGTAAAAATTGAAGCATACAATGCTCAGCCTTTCCCTGGCGTGAAGTAGCCGGTCTGAGTGCAAACGCTGTTGCTGTATGAAGATTGACAGGAACACCGAAAAGCACGATAATTAGCAAAATGGAGTTGAGATCCTGGCTATGGGAACTTCCCACTAAAGACATGTAGAGAATTGTAAAAACGCCCGTAAATGTTCGTTGGATAAATGGCCGATGTCTCCTTCGCTTATTCCGTTTCCCCATATGTTTGCGTAGGCCGTGCGCAGTGTGGTAATTTTGAAGCACTGGCACGAACTGGTATGCACTTTGCTGTGCAAGTCTGTCAAAAGTGTGGCCTAATGCGTCATGCATAGATCATAAGATTCCTGTAGATCGTCGAACATATTTGTGAATACTGGTTGCAGCAGAGAGTTTTATCTTGTAATTCATGTACATTTCTAGATAGAGTCGTCTTGACTGGAAAACAAATTCTTTCAGTATGCCCATATGTGGTCATCTACAGGTGTGACATCCGGGGAACTGAACAATCTCCAAAGGACCGTTGTGAAGTGAACATGTGCTGTACCAGAGCACGCAGATATGTGTTCTGGTTGTTATGCGTTAGATTAGGTATCAAATGTTTAATAGACTTTAACTCAAGCGAGTTGGCTATAATGATAATAATACTCACGAACATCAATACAGAAACTAATGTCCAACCGACAAAGAGCAATGATAATAGGAATTAACTTGGTTCGTGGAAGCATTTCGGCAACCAGAGATTTTCGCAGGAAAGTACATTATTGACAAAAGATAGTAGAAAATTATTTCAAACAACTCAACGTACAACACGTATTAATGCTAAGAATTAAATACACAATTCAGAGGACTAAGTTAAGAGAGCAACGCGGAATAACATTCATAAAACGAATCATTTACCAAGGTGCAGCGTACCAGCCGCATATTACTTGAATGGTCGCAAAGATAACAACAGTGAAAGTTACTTTAAGAAAATAATCTTGACACCAAATCTCAGATAAACAATAACAAGAAGTGGCGAACATTAAAAAGGAAGAACCCTATCATTGGAAAAAGGAAAAGGGGAACTCGGGGTGGTACATGAATAGAAGCAACCGTCCCGCGTAGTTGAAAATGGCATAAGTAAAGAAAAATTGTCCACATGGCCACACGCAGTTACGTAACCAATATAATGCAAAGGATCGTTAACCACCTGTAATCACTGTGCTTCTCTGGGAACTTCATAAATTTCGAGATAGCATTATAAACACTCGTAGATGATTGGCTAACGGAGCTGACGAAATGAATGTAAATAAGCCATACTGTGAGGACTTAATGCTCACAACAAAATATAAATCTCAAGCCTTTTCTCACCCATGCCGTGCTGAACAAGAGTCCAGATAGCAAAGATGTTAAGTCAACTTAAATACACTGAAAGCAGAACCACACCGCTGTCAGAATTGAACTGATTTGTAGAAGCGGAGGGCTGATCTGTTATAGGGCGAGTGTAGAAAGCTCAAAAACACATTGATCATAAGATGATTCCAGACGGCTGTTGTTGTAGTGACATAGAGGTTCCCAGGTTGAAGAAGTGAGGAGAATGAGCGAAGGTAGCAGCTGTACGGCGAGGCAGTATAAAGTCAGTAGCGTAGTAGCAAGCGAAGTAAAGGCAATTTGTGAAATCTTGAGAGTATTTTGAGGGAATGGTACGCTGCGATCACATTTCATGTTATGATGCCAAGTTTTGAAGTTTATAACTTGTTTGTAATTTCAGTGTTGTTTGTTTTATCTCAAAATCTACTTGTTAATTCTTTTCTCCTGAAGTTGTTTTTTCCACATGCCTGAATACATCAGGTATTCTGAGAGAAGCGATAAGCTGTGACACGTGACCAAGCTGTGTATCCTGCAGCTAGCGGCGTCTGGCGTCATTTCATCCCTGCGCATCTTGGAAGGAGGAATATTCGTAATAAGGACAGGTTGATACAAACAAAAATTACTGTCAAAGACTCGGGAAGTGTGTCTTATTATTATCTTTATAAATACTTCTTAATTTCCAACTGTCACGTATTTTGCGTTCAGTCTGCAACCCTCTGTGGTTCATTTATTTTCATAGCTTTAATCTTTATCTCGTTAAGAACTGAGTCTAACCATCATCGTATTGGTCCTCTCTGTACTTCTCTTACCCTCTATGGCAGTGTACTTTATTCTTCGCCACTCGCCAAACATGACCCCACCACCAAAGCCACACTAAATCAGCAGCTGTAATGTACGAATTGGAATTGAACTACCCTCATTCCGAATATCCTCCTGCCATTGTTTCCACCTGGTTGTACTAGCAGTCATTCTCACTGCTTTCAGGTCTGTTACTTATATCTCATAAACAGTGTACCCCCAGATTCACCCAGCTTTCACTCCCATACAGCAAAATCGATGTGAAAACAGACCGATGAAAATATAGTGTGGTCTGGGAATTCTTTCTCACAGAATGCCGTTGATGAAACTCTCAGCTCACTGCAGTGGCTTTTAACAGGGAGGGCTACAACTCAGAATGTTCTTGACGTGGCCACACCTATTTTGTAGCAACTTGTATCCCGAACTCAGGACCACTTATCTGTTGAAGTGCATGACTACAGTAACCTACACCATGAACTATTAATATTGAACTTATAATATGGTAATAAGTTTAAGACTTAACGGGGTAACAACAAGGACTCTGTAGAATATAGGCCAAATTGTCACAAATCCACAATTCAGTACAAGTGTTTGCTACAACATTGAAGCACATTGCCTGTGATAAATTTCCAGCTGAAAGTAGGAGTTTTTATACCAAGGTTTAGCTCGTCCCTTGGATACAATACAACAGCTGTAGAAGGGATTTCTGGAGATTATGATACTAGACACGCGTTACGTCCTCTGACACCTTCAGACAATAGGATGCCGTTATCTTATGGAATACTGTCGAAAGAGGCTCCTAAAAGAGGTGCGTGACTTGAGAGAGCATGAGTTGGCGAACTGGGGGCTTTAGCTGAGTCTAGGCATGATGTATTCTAAGTTGTTGTGTATCTAACCCCCCTTGGCCAACTCTTGCAGGGCACTTTATTCTGATGCTGTGGGGTTCTAAAAGAGTAAAGCTACTCCAGGGGCACCCTTGCCTTTAATAAGAGCCGAGCAACCTGTGCCGTTGTTGTGTCTGCATTTGTGAACTAGGGGTATTTAGTTGAGTCTAGACATGTTGTGTGCTAAGCTGTTGTCTATCTAACCTCCTGGGCCAAATCTTGTAGGATACTTCATTCTGATATGTTGGGGTTCTATAAGAGTAAAGCTCATCCAGGGACACCCTTGCCTTAGGTAGGAGCCGAGCAAGCTGTCTTGTTGTTGTGTCTGCATTGGCGAAATCGCGGGGGGTCTGTATATGAGTCTAGGCATGTTGTGTGTTAAGCTGTCGTCTATTTAACCTCCTTCGCTAACACTTGTAGGGGGCACTTCAACCCTAGGTGAGCAGAGTAAATGCCACTCCTCAGGATTCGAACGTGGAGTTGACATAAACTCAAAAACTAAAAGAGCTTAAGTGCACTTCAAATATTCTCACCCTGATTGAAATATGTGTACGATGAAGATATACTGAATACAGTAAATGTGGAGACATGTACATGTCAGCAGAAAAAAGAGAATGACTTTGCGAGCTAAGTTGTATTTTTCCTATCTGGCGTAGTAAAGGAATGCGACAGTGTGTTATGACTTGAGAGAACTTGGAGTCTTCAGCTACAGGTCAAAGCTTGTTCGCGGTGACGTCACTACAACTCTTGCTACTATGATGACGTCACTCCACCCATATCCCCATTTTTTATGAGGTGAGATGGAGGGGTAGAATTGAATCAATGGTGTATTGCCAGTCGTAAGGGTGACTAAAAGGGAGGGCTAACTCAGGGGGGCGCTGCTAGGACACGGTGGTAAATAGGCATACACAGAGCCTTATAGAGGCAATTCCATAAACCCTTCTTCTTCTTCTTCTTCTTCTTTATCTGTTTACCCTCCAGGATCTTTTTTTCCATCGGACTTACCGAGGGATCCTACCTCTACCGCCTCAAGGGCAGTGTCCTAGAGCTACAGACTCTGGGGTCGGGGAATACAACTGAGGAGGATGACCAGTACATCACCCCGCCTCACCCACGCGTTAACATCTCGAGACCTAATTGCTGACGTGATTATGGTCAAATGTGCCAGGTTAACCCATGCGTTTGACGCCAGGCTTAACTTTACAAGGGCGTTACAGTCTCAAGTTTGAGATTCGACTTTCATCCTGAGATTTGTGGGAGCTGATGGCTACACACAGGACTAGGGATATGGTGTAATACAAATGTTTTACTCATAGGGGGCGTAATATTGGGAAGCATCTTGGAAATTCTAGAAACGGTGAACCTAGGATGCACATATCAGCAAAAAAATAACTGCTCGTGCAAGTTGACTAGTTTGGATGTATTTGCTGACCAATGGAATACAAAGTTCATTTTTCTACATGTTCGCAACTTAGGTACAATCACGCAGGAAGACCTAACCTATCTTTATACTGAATACCCAATACAATAGGTAAAAATAATGTAGTGCCGGAATTGAGCTCTGCAGGATTTCGCGTATTATCAGAATTCCCGAATACAGAATAAAATCCCTACCTACACTTCACGTTCGATGCTCCTGTAGGCCTAACGTCGCGTTGGCCACGCATTAAACTCCTAGGACTTGACATGGTACTAGGGAGATGGTGTATGTCTTAATACACAATGTGCTTTATTCATTGAGGCTTAACGCTGAAAAGCGACCTTAGGTCTTGGGGAGTGGAGCGACCGCGCAAGGTATCAGCCAAAGAAGGACAAGAGCTACGAAAGGCGGGGAATTTAAAGACTCCTTAGCCCTCGTAAACGTAATAGCGTGGGGGTTGGAAAAGAACAAGTGTTAACCGAGGAAGGTCGGATAGGATAGATGAAAGTGAGTGGCCTGACACAAGTAAGTAGAAGCACGTGTATACAAGGGCTCTTATGCACTAACCTGGTGGATGCTGTGCTAGGGCTTCTTTTCTCATATTACCCCAATTCGAGGTTCTATCCTCCTAACCGGATGTCCTTCCTAACTTGCGACTCTCGTGAAGTGATGTCACATAGGTAGGAGGGTGATCGAATGCTGCTCTAAGAAACAACTAGAAAGGGGTGTTATGAGCTCTTAGCTTCTGAGCGTGGTATTAGCGGCTAGAGGACCTCAAGCTGAGTCTGGCATTAATTATAGTTGTTAAACTTTCTTTGAATAGGGAATCGAGGGTTGCTATTGCTTTGAAAGGATGAACTATTCCGTAGACAAACTGAGCTGCAAAAAAACCTAACACAGAATAATAGAATATTTAATTTAAAATATTAACTTTAAAACTAAAATTAAAAAAGTGTAGAATATCAATTACTCTCACAGTAAAGAAATCTCCAAAAATTCACATCATAGATACTTGACAGGTCGTAACAATCCTAGAAGAAAACATTGAACCGTCAACATTGAGAAATACAGTTAGTTCAATATAAAACGTGTGGCAGGTGAGGGCTCTACATTGCAAATAAATTCAATGTTTAAATCATCTTTTAGCGTGCAATTTATTCTTTCTTTCTTTCTTTGTTGGCAACCTGAATACAGTGCCACTCAGCTGACAGTGGAACATTGTAATAGGGTTGCCATGTCTGCAGCACTTCGTAACTTAATCAATTTCCTTTCAGGTAATTCTCATGATGGCCAGTTTCATTAACATGATCCCATGTAAACCGGCTCTAAGGAGGACTCTCTGTTAATTTGTGGTGTTATTGTGTGTTCCAGACTCGGTGCGACTGTCTGCGGCACTCTGTGGGTCACTGGCGGAACATGTGGAGAGGAGGGAGTTGCAGCCGAAAGATGACACGAGAGCGGTGGAAGAATTGGGAAGAAGCCCTAAGGAGACAGAGTACAGCGCTAGTTCATGGGAAGATGTGCTGTAAAGGAGATGGTGATAGAACAGAGGGAAAAGGTGTTTGAGAAGAAAGCAAAGGATATGGAGAAAGCGCGTAAGGAGAGAGAAGAGGAGTTGGAGAGAGTATGTAAGAATAGAGAGGAGGAAATGGAAAGAGCATGTAAGGACGGAGAGAAGGTTGTTGAGAAGAAAGAGCTGGCGTGCGAGATGAGATAGAAACTTCCTCTCCAGAGAGAGAGGATTGGCGGAAAAGATAGGAAGGTCCACAGTGCCGGGAACTGGTCTTCCAGTACGAACCAGGTCACGAAATCCTTCAGCAAATTCTATATTGGTCCGCTGATCAGGGATATATCAATGTGGTGAATTTCCTTCTTGCAAGAAATCCCTGTGTGGACTGGAAGCGTACCGACTTGAACCATGCTGCAGAACGGGACAGCTGCATGCTGTGGAGGCACTGGTAGGAAAGGAGAAAATCGAGGTCGAGAGGAATGTCCTTTGGAATGAGTGCCATTGGTGTGAACATTGGTACCCACAGACAAGGAGTGCCTGCACTTTCCTTGTCAGCCGTACAGGGCCACGTGGAGGTGGTGATGTACCTGGTGGAGGAGGTAGGTGTTACTGGGGAGTTGCTGGGTACTACTCTTGTACAAGCTGCTCAGAGGGGTCACCTCGATATAGTGAGGTATCTCACCACACTATAACCTACTAGTCTCAATGTTAAGACTATTGATGATTACCCTCCACTACATGTGATTGCATGTGAAGGTCACCTTGAAGTAATGATGTACCTCACCACACGTGACCACACTAGTCTCAATGTTAAGACTAGTGGTGGTTACACACCATTACACTGGGCTGTACGTGGAGGTCACTTTGAAGTAGTGAAGTACCTCACCACACTATACCCCACTAGTCTCGATGCTAAGAGTATTAGTTGCACAGCTCTGACCCTTGCCAAACGGAGGGGGGAAGGCACCATGAGGTGGTACGCTTCCTAGAGCAGTGCTCATTGAATAAGTAAGTTACTTGGACACACAACAGTAATCTAGTGTGTCTCCCTCTATCCGTAGTACGATCCTTACCTGCGCCTTGGAGGTGAGAAGGAGCCCTTCCTCCACTCACGAGATTCAGTGTTACAACAGTGAGGGATCCTGCCGGTAACAAAGAACTCTGTGTTGTGTCGTTGCCTGGAAGCGAATGGTATTCTGTGCTAAGGCTAAAACTGTTAAATATGAGTTAGTGTTCGCCCCAGAACCATCTTCCTTGTGACTAAATTAGCAGCTCTCTGCCTCCTTTGTTACTAAGGGTTGCAGACCATATGACGCTCTCTAATTGGGAGTTGAGTAGAGCAGTATACTTGCACAGTATCGTCGAATTAAGTGGTTGAAGCTGGTCTACAGGCTGAGGACAGTGCGGATAGTCAGCACCATAGAACATCCAGGTATGTGACCTCGAGGAACGTTTCCGTTAAAGACACTGGCAACGAAGTATATAGCTTGATCTCACTTAGCTGTTCAACATTTCAAAGGTTAGCGATGCAAGATGGCGGATGACAGCTGTCAAAAAAGCACGTTGATTTGTTTACCGATTCAAATCTTGCGCTAGTAAGGTTAAGTTGGCAGCACTGAGGTTTAGGCCCATTAAGATGGCAGCACTGAGGTTAGCGATGCGTTGTTGAAGACAGCTATCAAAAAGCACGTGGCTGTCAAAAAGCACGTGGCTTTGTTCACAAACAAGAGAACGTGGCTTTGTTTACTAACAATAGCACGTGGTGATGACGTCATAGTCTCGTGACCGGAGTCAATGATCTCAGGGTCAATGACCTCGGTGCTGACTCAGCAAAAATAATGCTGACGAGGTGGATTTTGACGCCCACAGCTCCCCTACTTCTACTGACTGATAAAACACAATATAAACATAGAGTATCAAGCTGGAAACGTGTTGAAATCTTGTTCTAACGCCAGCTTGGAAGATTTCCAGAAGTTTACTATTATTCTAAATGATTATGAACTTTCCTTAAATTAATTAATTAATTAACTATCACATTACTAATTCATCTTACATTTGACAATGCCTTAATTGTTATTTCGATCATCATTGATGTAAAGTGCATTACAATAGTTTAATAACCACCATTTAAATGTTTATTACTGACAATTAGTGTCACCAATTATAGCATTATAATAAATTATAATTTTACATCATGGGTTATTAACTTTTCATTTTCTTGGAACATTCCAATATAGCGGTTCCATTATTGTATCGTGGTTGCAAAGTTGATCACTGAATTTGAAATAATTCTGACGGCTTGGGTTGGAATATTTCGGACTGAGTGACGTGGTTGAGAAATGGCGGCAATACTGATTGTCCCGTGTTTCACTCTATTAACTGTCGGCCACACATCTGATAAGTTTTCTTCCTCCACTATTTACGCTTTATAAATCGGAGTATTATTACCACAAAATTATCTGTAACTTCCGATTGATAGCCTATAGTGACTAATAAAACAGAGCGCTAACACTGAAATACTTAGAATGGCGAATTTTCATTGGCTGAGGTATTTTGATGATTGTCTGTCTGGACGATTTCACTTCATTTTTAGGGGTTTCAGGAAGGTCTTTCCAACTTCTCTCTTCGTTGCTCCGTGGTTCCTTGTCTCGCAACCAGCGGAAAATTCCCACACGTCTGGGTGGGTTGTCCTACTTTCTACGCTATCTAGTGCGCACTGGTGAGCTGTTTTTCGCCGAGATAATTGTCTTATTGCCCCAAACAGAACGTGATTTTAAGAAACATGAGTGGCTTAAGGATATTCTTTGGCGGTCTTCGTCAAAATACTGCTGTAAGAGCACTGAATTTCGCTGTATGAAAAAATTCACATTTTTATATTCAATAAAGTTTTATTATGATCAAATGAGGCTCAATTCGATGGGAGCAGGAGGTTAACATTTACCTAAATTAATCTGTGGTTTCGTATGTAATGACAAACTACGATGGTGTGAGAGGATTATATGCTTTATAAAGTCTTTGTCAGGTGTCTGTACAATACGAAAAATCACGTGTAATAATATTTTTTTAGTTACAGTTTCAGTTTCCCGGGTGCTGTAATTATGAATATTGTGCTTTAATTGATTTCAGTTTTCAAGCTAATGAGGCAAGGAAGAATATGTGTAATTGCATTAAGAAGGGAGAATTTCTTGCCTGGCAAGCATGCAACATTATGCTCGAAGCATTTCTCACCGGAATGTTTTCATAACGAAGCTCTTGATGTGGGAATTAAAATTAAGCCAAATTCAGTACCAACAATTCTTAATTTCCCACACCACACTTTACCAGCAGGATGTTTCTTTTCTTCTGCGGTTCCTATTTATAGGCCTATTTCAGATGTGGCATGCGCATTAGTTATAATGTGCTTTACCAAGCCGAAATTATTAGGTGGAGTGAAATTTCACCTGTGTTGCTTTTTATGTATCCCTTTATTATTATGATCATTATTGTTGAAGCAGCATACTATAAAAGACTCATATACAACCAGTGCCAATTGAACTAGTGTATTGTGTATTTTCCGACTGATGATAAGTGAACATTTCTTGTTACCTGTTTACCTTTTGCTCCTGAGAGTTCATCTGTTGGCGCTGTACGCTACTCGTGTAGCTGTGTTTGCGCATTGCTTGGTGTAGATATATTTCAGTACACCAAGAATGGTAAATACAGTTTTTACAGCTGTTTGTGAAAGTTATGAAGTGTTTATTTTAGATGTCATTCTCATTAATATTTAAAATTAGGCTACATTTCCTTATGAAGAACTTTCAAATGTTACCCTCAACCATTAATCCGAATAATATGATGCGGTAATTGCAAAAAATAAATGTCTTATATATTCTAATAAATAATTGACGTTAAACAACAAATACTTACAAAAATACGATTATAATGAGATTGTAATCTATGGTAGGTCACCTTCAGGAAGGATTTCCGCTGTAAATATCCATTTATATCCACGGTTTTCATTGTAATTTACGCTTAACCAGAGCAGCTAAGTAAGTACCTCCCATGTTCCGAATTCATGACCTTTCCGAATGCCACTGTTTGACAATTAACCATATATCCCCTCAGAACCTATTTCGAATCCCCGATGATCTGATAATGATATTGGCCTCACGCTGCAACATTCACTCTGTGTATTAATGCTCTGAAGGTAGCATTGAAGTATAATTCTAGGTGATTCGCCGATGATTGAAGTTTAAGAATAATATCGCCTTGTTCACAAAGTGTAATAATGTTCAATTTACAATATTTTATACAAAAAGTCATGAAATATGAGTACCGGTGGGTACACCTGCCCCACTCATTTAAATCATGCGCATTGTAGAACGACATCTGAAATTGAAGATGGCAACAATTAGCGCAACAAATTTGGATATCTCTATTAAAAAGGAACTACTAAAATTCTGAAGATATTTGTTTTTCCTAGGTTTCCTAAACTGAGTTGATTATGTTTTGTGTTGTTATGTTCAATGGTTTACTACACTTCTGTCTCTGACCGCCGACTTCCAATATTGACCAATAGGAAATTTATATATTTATTTCAACCAGTAGGGATTTTCATGTACCTATGAAAATTATCCAATAAGAATTTGGGGGGTGGGGGTGTCGGGCTTTACCCCAGTGTTATCGGGAACCTTCTTCTTGAGTGTATAATCTTCCCACTTTTCGAGCCACTTTGTCTTGCTAATCGCTCTGGTCTAGTTTGTGTGTGTGTACAAAGGAGGCGGGGCCTCGCCCATCATCGAGTTGTCGAGCATCTACAGGTAATGACAGTCGATCCGTATTAAGTGAAGGCTTACTTGAGGGGAAGGTTTCCGAATTGAACCATGTAACATAAATTGTTAAGTTCTACTTCTAAAGGAAACTTCTAACAGCTGTATATAACTTAAACTTCATTAGGGAATGGAGAATGAGTTACTCTCTCGACTTCCCTCTCATGTTGATTTTGAGGTGACTAGAATTATGTAACCTTTTCAATCTTTAAATTCTGTGACGTAAAGATTTTCTCCAGCTAGTCACTTCAGTAGTTAGCCTCTGTATCGTCGGGCCACGAGCCCAGCTAGTGTTTTCAAGGAGTTCGATTGTTCGCCTACACTTCACTTTGATTTTGGGCTCATAACGTTAACCTGTTGTGTAACTCAAGCAACTGTACAGGCTGTGATGTGAAGTATGTATTGAATGCCAGACAAAGTTAGTAGGTAAACGAGCATGCACTGACGTAAGGTATGGATCGATGGCCAGAAAATATTACTTATTAACTATTAAGCGTGAATGTAGGCATTTTGCTATATCATTCAAATAACATATTTCATTTCAGATGAATGTTCGAAGGTTATGGGTAGCAGTGACTTGATAGTGTCCATTTGATGATTATTTCATTAATGCTGCAAAACTTAACATTCCAGTGGTCGCGTGAATCACAATAGTGATCCAGCCGTTTAGTTTCTTCGCTACTGTTTGTTGGTATCACTGTTGACCCTGAGCATCCCTGAACCTTCCTCACGCCTCGACCCCTCTCTGACACGCAGGAGTCTGCTAACCCTTGACTGATGGCCGTTGCGTTATAAAGCAATTTATTCTTGTGGATCACAACTGTGATCAGTGCGGCCACTAGCGTGGCTTCTTTTGACTTTGTTCGTTTCTTATTACAGTGTCTAATCTCAGTTCCTGTGCTTATATAAGCACCGTGTCATGAGTTTATTGGTATATGGGAGCAAATTGGATGACTGTGAGAAAATAAATCTATGAACCAGACATTGAGGAAGGTAGTGGAGGGACTGAGTGAGACAAATCACAATCCCAGTAATATTTCAGGTGTATCTTATAAATGCACACATAATAATATTACACTGTACAGAAGATAGAGTTCTTTTCACAATGCACAATAATATTCATTGAATAAGTAGCACAAAACAGCCCCATATCACATAGAAAGTATGGATCGCAATTGTGATCCGCGCGACCACCGGAGAGTTAATTCCAAGTATTAATAATAAAGATGATAAAAATAAACATATGTATCCTGTTAGCTCAAGATGGAGTTGTTTACCTTTGAAAATGATATTCGTACTTCCTTTGGACATAAAAGTCTTATGGCCGGAGATCATCAGAAATAAGTCGACAAATGCGTAACTTTAGCAACTGTACAGGCTGTGATGTGAAGTATTGATGGATGGCCGGGAAATGCTTCCAGGAAACAGTACAGGCTGTAACGTGAAGTACGGATGGATTGCAAGACAATGATACCTAGCAACCTTGCAGGCTGTGATGTGGGGTATGGATTGATGGCATAAAGTGTTACCTAGTAACCGTGCAGACTGTGATGTAAGGTATGGATGGAGGACCGCAAAATATCACCTGGCAAACAATAAGGATGTGATTTTAACTATGGGTTGATGGCCAGACATAGTTATCAGTAACTGCGCAGGCTGTGATGTGAAGAATGTTGGATGGCCAGATAATTTTACCCAGTAACAATTCTGGCTGTGATGTAAGGTATGGGTGCATGGCCAGGAAGTATTACCTACAAAATTGAAGGTTGTGATGTGAAGTATGCGTTGATGGCCCGAGAATGTAACGTGGTAATCGTGGAAGCTATGGTATGAAGGATGGACGAATGGCCAGAAATTGTTATCTACAAGACATGAAAGCTGTGATATGAAGTATGGATGGATGCTCAGACAATTTTACCTAGGAACAGCGCAGACTGTAATGTGAAGTGTGGATGGATGACCATCCAATATTATATGGCAAACTTGCAGGCTGTGATGCAAGGTATGGATGGATGGCCAGACAATATGCAGTAGTAACTGTGCAGGCTGCGTTGTGAAGTATGAATGCATGACCAGACAATGTTACCCAGAAACTGTACAGGCTGTGTTGTGAAATATGAATGAATGGACAGACAAGGTTACCTACAAATTGTTCAGGCTGTGTTGTGAAGTATGAATGCATGGCCAGACAATGTTACAGAGAAACTGTGCAGGCTGTGATGTGGAGTATGGTGGATGACCGGACAATGTTTCCAAACAACCGTGCACGCTGTGGTATTACGATGAATGGATGGCCAGAAAATGTTACGTAGCAAATATTAAGGCCGTGATGTGAAGTATAGGGGATAGCCAGACAATAATACCTAGCCACCATGCTCGATGTGATGTGAAGTATGGGTGGTTGGCCAGAAAAGGTTACCAAGAATCTCTACAGGCAGTGATGTGAAGTATGGATGGATGGCCAGACAATGTTGTCTACTAACGGTACAGGCTGTGATGTTAGTTATGGAAGTATGGCCAGAAAATATTACCTACCAAACGTGAAGGCTGTGATGTGGAGTATCGATGGATGGCCAGAAAATATTACCTACCAAACTCGAAGGCAATAATGTGAATTATGGTTGGTTTGCCAGACAATGTTACATAGTACCTTTTAGGCTGCGATGTGAACTATGGATAGATGGTCAGGAAATGTTACATAGTAACAGTACAGGCTGTGAGGTAAACTACGGATAGACGGCCAGAAAATGTTACCTAGTGTAATACAGGCTGTGTTATGAAGTATGGACGGATGGCTAGACAACGTTGCCTAACAAACGTGCAGGCTGAGAATTGATGAGCAGAAGATGTTACCTACCAAGCATTAAATCTGTGATACGAAGTATGGGTTGATCGCCCGTAACTGTGCAGCCTCTGATGTGAAGTATGGGTGGATGGCCGGACAAGGTTACCTGGCATCCGTGCAGGCTCTGGTGTAAGGTATCGATGGATGACCAGAAAATATTAAATACTAAACATGAAAGCTGTGATGTGAAGTATTGGTTGATGGCCACACAATGTTATCAAGAAACTGCATGGGCTGTGATGTGGAATATGGGTGGATGGCCAGAGAATGTTGCCTAGTAACTGTGTAGGCCATCATGTGGAGTATGGATGGATGGCCAGACAATGTCACCTAGCAACCATGCAGGATTTGATGTGAAGTATGGATGCATGGCCAGATAATGTTACCAAGAAATTGTACAGCCTGTGATGTGGGATATGTGTTGATGGCCAGAAAACATTACCAAGGAACAGTACAGGCTGTGATATGGAGTATGGATGGATGGCCTGAAAATGTTACCTGGCAACAGTGCAGTCTGTGATATAAGGTATGGATGGATGGTCACAAAATGTTACCTAGCCACCGTACAGGCTGTGATGTGAAGTATGGTTTGATGGCAGGAATATGCTACCAAGGAAATGTACAAGCTCTGATATGAAGTTTAAATGGACGGCCAGACATTGTTACCTCGCAATCGCGCAGGCTCTGATGTAAGATGTGGATGGACGGCCAGACAATATTACCTAGAAACTGTACGGACTCATAAATGTGAAGTATGTTTGAATGGCCAGAAAGTTTTACAGAGGAACTGTACAAGCTCTGATATGGAGTATGGTCAGTCTAACCTAGTCAGCGTTCGGGGACGGACGTATTGTGTGGAGGTGCCAGGAGAGTCAGCGTGGAATGTGAACGGTGAACCCTGGTATAGTAATTCGAGTGGGAAGAGGAAGATGATTGGAGTGGAGCAATATCGTGCAGCTATTGGGAGATGGCAGAGAAAAGAGGGAAAGGAGATAGCTAGAAATAAAGGAGGTATAATGGAAGCAAGAATGATGGACGAGATGATATTAGCGGCAGCGGTGATATTGGTACTACTAACTATAGGAGGTGTAGAGGTAAACCCTGGCCCGACTACTAGTGGCAACATGAACTGGGAAGACGTGGAGGTCATAAAAGAAGTGGTGAAGGAAGTGGTGGAAGAAGTATGCCCGTTTGAGCAGATTAAGAATATGATGAAGGAGCAAATGAAGGAATTTGAGCATATACGACGGTGGATGCAGGGAAAAACAGACGAGATAATGAGCAAAGTGGAATCCAACGAGAGAGAGATTATAACACTCAAGACAAGAATAAGGGAGATGGAAGGAGAGGTGGTGAAGCTGCGATCGGAAATTGAAGACTGTAACCGAGAACGGAGGAAGAAACACCTATTTATATACGGAGTACCGGAAGATAAAGCAGAAGATAAAGTACTGACAACATACAAAGTAGTGGAGATTATCCAGAAAATGATGAGAATTAACTTTAGCGAAGTTGGCATTGATGATGTGGAAAGGATAGGCAAAAAAGGGGTGACAGACCGATAAAACTGAAGCTGTTTTCCACCTTGATGGCGGAAGCAGTGTTAAAAGGTGCAGACAACATACGTAGCACAAAAATTTGGATCAAAGAAGACATTGGCAGAGAAGGGGTAAAGAACATTAACACACTGAAGAAACATTTGGCCAGGGCTAAATTACAAGGGTTGAGAGCCTATATTAAGGGTCAAAAATTAGTTGTGACTAACGGTATATGGACCAGAGTGTGGACTGCGAAGAAATTACGAGAGATGGAAAATGACAGCAAAGACGAAATGGTAGTGGGGAAAAGTGGGGAAGTAAGACAGACCAGAGACACTAAAGTGGGCGAAGACGGACATGGAGGTAAAGAAAGAACCAAGGACAATAAAGCACCGGATCCAAGCTCGCAGCAAGAAAGAAAGAAAGAAAGAAAGGGATGGAGCGATAGCTGAAGTATTCGAAGTAGCGAACAGGGAGGTATTAGCAGAGATGAGGAGGGAAATAAGGGAGACAAGGGCAATATTGAAGGAGTCCAGAACGGAGGCCAGTGGGAAAGAAGAAAAGAAGAAAACAGGGAGCGATTGTGGGAGTAGAAACGCAGGATGTAACAAGAGCACGCAAATGAAGCGAAAATACGACTGGGAGTCAGGAAGAAGAAGCAAGAGGTGCCCTAGTGAAAGGGAGGAGTTTGAGCCTAAGAGAGATATGGGGCAAAAAGAACAGAGAAGACGAAGGCATAGTGACAAGAAGTAAAAAAGGTAATCTGTAGTTGGAAGTAAATTGCTGCGTTCTGGAGAATAGTGGAGTGTGTGCATGTTATACATAGCCATGACAAGAGCGGTTAAATGACAAGTGGGTCTGAAGAGGCATGATACCAGATGGTGAAGTGTGTAGTGAATGAGGAAGAGAGTGTGTGTAACTAGGACAGGTGCTAAGGAGAAAGTGAATATATGGAGATGGTTGGAATATGAGCTGGGGCTCTAGTAGCCTAGTGATATGTGAGTTAATATGGTTTCATCTTAGTTGACGAATTGCTTGGGCTTTAAAGGTAACTAATATAGTGAAATACTAGATGCTGAAGTGTGATTACCAGTAGAGAATCTTAAGGTGTAGTAAATGGCACTCAGGCATTACAGTGGAGGTAACACGTAGTCAGGTGTGCAACATAAGTAGAATATAAGAAAGGTCAGTGTTCAAGAGAGAATGCGCTGAATGAGATCCCGGCCGGAAGCGATATACTCTGCGGCCTAAGTGCTGATTCAGCCCGACACAGCATTGTACTCTGCCCAGTTATATGTTGCCAGTTTTAGTTTCCCATTACTAGTATTGCCATATTGTAAAATAGATGGAATTACCTTATAGCAGTAGTTATATTAGTTTTCGTTTTATCCCTTTTTATCAATAGCAATATTGAGATCGTTGATATCTGAAAAGACATCAGTGAAGCATTGACATTTGATTTTTATTATTTTCAATACTATCAGTTTTCGTTTTATCCCTGTTCTTAACAGCAATATTGAGATTTTTTTTTTGAGGTTTGGTTTATATATGAAAAGACAACAGTGACTTATTGACAATTGATTATTATCATTTCCAGTAACCTTTTTTGGTGTTAGTTATTTTTACTATACGAGCTTTGATATGTGTACAGCAACTTAAGCAGACTAGGCTAGGCATTATTATTTTTCTTCCGTAAAGGATCAATAAGGCTTCATTGCTGTAGATCTGGTAGAAAAATAAAGATTACGATTACGAGTATGGTGGATGGTCAGTCAATGTTACCTACTAAGTGTACAGGCTTTGATATTCGTATTGGATTGATGGCCGGAAAATGTTACGTAGTAACCATGCCGGCTCTTATGTTCAGTATGGATGGATGGCCAGAAAATGTTACCTAGTAAACATGAGGCTGTGACGAGAAGTATTGGTGGATGGCTATAAATAGTTATCTGGTTACTTTGAACGCTCTGTTGCAATGTGCGGATGGATGCCACAAAGTGCCATCTATTAATCTTTCAGGATGTGATGTGAAGTATGAATGGATGGCCAGAGAGTGTTACAAAGAAACTTTATCGCCTGTGATGTAGAGTATGGTGGATGACCAAAAATTCTCACCTAGCAAATGTGCCGGCAGTGACATGAAGTTCGGATGGATGGCCAGAAAATGTCACGTAGTAACCGTGCAGGTTGTGATGTGAAGTATGGGTGGATGCCAGCCAACTTTACATAGTAATTGTACAGGCTGTGATGTAAGATATGGATGGATGGCCAGGCGATGTTACCCGGCCAACATGAAGGCTGTGATGTGAATAATGGGGGGATAGTCAGTTAATGTTACAAAGAAATTGTACAGGCTGTGATGTGAATAGTGGGTGGATAGTCAGACAATGTTACAAAGATGCCGTGCAGACTGTATTGTGATATATGTATGGACGGCCAGACATTCTTACCAAGAAACTGTACAGGCTGTGATGTGGAGATAAGATGGATCGCCAGACAATGTTTACATACAACCGTGCAGTCTGCGATGTAAGATTAGAATGGATGGTCGGACTGTTACCTATCCACAGTGCAGGTGTCAGTGTCAATACTGGTAAGTATGGGTTTTAAGGACCACTCTACCGCCCACACGTCGCACAACACACGGACACCTTACACACCATACATCAATACGGTAGCATAACAGCCTTCCTCTCAGGTCTACGAGCAAGTTTTCAACGCCTCACCGCTAGAACATTGATCTCAGTCAGTCACGAGACCGATGATGGGCGGCCGTGATTGAGAGACGTACAGAGCGAAACTTTGATTTTCCTACATAGAAACGTGACACCAGTTTTAAAAAATTTATAGGCGGAAAGCTCAAGACATGTGTACTTCATTAAAAACTGAGCTGTTATTAGTTCTGAGGAGATGTGTTGCTTGCAGAGGAATCTCGCAGAAAATACCGTTTGCTATTTAGCGAAAAAGCAACTTTGAAAGTATTTAGGACCTGTCTGCTGTTTATACATTCTCTGTTACTGCGGCGGACAAGGTTGGATTCATAAAAATTAATTGTTTCCCTTTAAACAGAAATATGTAACAATTCATCACAGCGACACAAAGACCCCAGATGTCAGAGATTATCTTGTGAAAAACGAAAATGAAGGCTAAAGATCGAGACCGCAGCCCTGAGGAGCTGCTCTGTTATCCGGCTCATCAGACCGCCACCAAGAGTCGCACAGTAGATCCATGCAATTCTTCTCTCTTCAGAATATCGCAGTTGTTTCTGGGGTCGCTGTTTGCTCTTGGCCGGAAGATGATCCTGTTGCTCGGCAAAGCAAGATCATCTGCTTGTCTTCAACTAGGAGGTGGGTCTAGACCTACAATATTATAGACGATCCCGCTAGAAAACAGCTGTGTTCCACTGAGAGTAATAAAATCCTCGGTTTCCAAGAGACTAATGGTTCACGGCGGAGCGCTAATATTACCCACTCTGTCATGTGATGTGTCGTCTTTGCTGGGAATGCTGAAAACTGCAGACTCGGACAAAATCGGACATTCCAGAAACTGAAAAGCCACGACGTGACTGTAAATACATTAGAAACTGCTTCCGAAAACAATGATGCTTCAGATAGAAGTCACTGCCTTCGGACACGTTAAGCAGAAGTTAAAGTGAAATATCCGTCAGAACCGAGTTTTCGGGCTGGTTAAACCTCTGTCCGAAATGTGTCTCTGATCACAGTTCCCCCAAAACCACCGTAAAGGTCTACTTCGGCATCTGCTCAAGATGAACCATTTTAAGAAGAGCAAAGTAACATTTGGCTGTCCGTTCAGGTTCACTAATTCTTCAGTGACAATCCGACAGAAAGTCAGTGCTGAAGTAGAAGACGTTGGTTTTACTTTTGTTGCAATAACGACACACAACAGTCCTCCATCTGTACTAAGCGTGGAAACTGTGCTTCATGGGGTGGTGGTGGTGGTGGTGGTGGTGGTGGTGGTGGTGGTGGTTGTGGTTGTCGTGGTGGTGGTGGTGGTGGTGGTGGTTTTAATTTAACCACCCTCTATTAACACTAAACAGAAGTTAAATTGATAATGTGGAAAAATGAAGGTATCAGCGAAAGAAAGACACGGGCCACGAAGCCTTGAAAATGAAAGACACCGCAGGCCCCGATACCAAATACCTAAGGGGTCAGAAAAGAACTAGTGTTGGCCAAGGAAGGTCGGGTAAGACAGACGAAAGTGAGGAGACTTCCTATAGTAAGTTGAAGCAGTGCTAGAACTTAGCTAAGTGTGCAATGGTCGTCAACCAGCGATCCCAAATCAAGAACCTCTAGGGCTCCTTTTAGTCGTCTCTTACGAAAGGTAGGATTAACTTGGTTGTTATCAATCGCTTCCAGCCACAGGGGGTGTGAACCAACCAGGCCGTTAATTCTGCAATTTGACTATTGCTATGCCAATAAAAATTGAAGAGTGTCCTTTTAGTGTCAGACGTACATTGCCTCACAGAAGCTCAAGAGGCTGTACGAAAGCTGCAGAGTGGAAGTCTGTTAGCTTACTGATAGAGAACCATCCTAAACCTAGCAATGTTCAATGTCACAAAGACGGTCCAAAATTCCTCTAACGAGAACATTGCGAGAGTTCGGTCAGTGGAACTGTGCATCTCAGCACCTGTTTACTCAAGCCTAACCACATCAACCCAAAGAGGAAATATAATTCTCCCGCCTGACCACTGTCTACCTGAAGGTCAAGGAAAGGCTTCCTCAGGTTCCTCAAGGCTCCATGGAACCAACTGAGTCAGTAAGTGGCAGGAAAACGGAACGACAAGACCAACAGTTCTAACTTCGTTTTAAGTAGAAAAGTAGAATTATTTCATCTCTTTCATCATTGAACAGCACCAGCCCTCACTTTGGGAGTCCTGCAGATTTCAGTGATGCAAGCAATTTGCTGAATTTAGGTTGTGCTACTTTTGACTTGAAACCTGAAGTACGTAAGTCTTCTTGGATCCCCCGTAGTTACACTGGAGTACTTTCCAGTTGCGTTCCTTCCCTAGCTCTTCAATGTAACGCAAAGTCAGATAACATCACCATAGCAAATGGATGGCGATAACAAAGACAGTCCGAAGTGCCGAAACACTGCCTACCTCATGGGAAAACTGGCCGTAATTTTCCAAACGCCAAGTGATTGCGGGTCTGTTGAAAACCACGCTGGGAATTGCGACTGCGGCAGAACAAACAAGTGTTTCCTCCTCCAGCATCTCTCGCAATTAGTCAGATGACCAAACATATAGTAATTAAACACCTACGGCGTAAAGGATTCGAGATGGCAGGTATAGTATGTGTCTTCCGTGACGGCACATACTCCATCATCGCAAGTGTGGGCAGAACTCCCGCGTATCGTCGGAGTACACAATTCACCTACTCATCTCTATCTCCCGTCACTTTTGGCAGGTATGTTCAGTTTTGGCCATAAAGCGCGAGGTTGTGGCACACCATCTCAGGCGCCCCTCATGGAGATGGACTTGGGGAGTGCAGCAAAGCGTCTCCTGGGCCGTACAAAATCCAAAACCATTTGAGTGACTGATCAACAGCATATGGCGTAAGGGCACTGGGATTCCAGTTCCCAAGCCAGGTAAAGATTATGCCTCTGAAAGCTGCCTGTAGGGATGGATAATGGAAGACTTTTGCGGGCCTTCGATGAGCGAGGTTTCTTGACGTGTGTGACGGTCTGCCGTGGATCACAATTCAGGAGGCTGCTCCTCGGCAGTAGCACTTAGTCGCCGTGTTTTATTTTTACCTGGGAATGTCTTAGAACGGTACCTGGTGGTATTTTCACCATAAAACAGAGGGGATTGCGGCGACTTCATGTCCCTCAAGCGTTTTCCGGTTCGTGTATCACGTTCAAAATCATGGAGATCTTTACTGAATGCCGCTCTGTTCGCAGTCGTTCCATCGCTGTGCTCCAGAATGATGACGGTCCCTGAGTAAAGTGTCAAACGAGTCGAGAGACAGTAGAGAAAACCACAGTTGCACACTTCTATCAACAATGGCGTGAAACCTCAATGCCCACTACATATGCCAGATGGCCTTGTATTTTATAAAAGAAGGTAACTCATTGCATGTCTCATAGCTTTGTTGTTTTTAAGGGAAAGCTGAACATAACTGGTCTGATGACCTTGCTGATTTTCAGGGAAGGTAGAACATCATGTGTCTGGTGACCATGTTGGTTTTAAAGGTTGGTAGAGCACTACTTTTCTGATGACCTTGTTGTTTTAAGGGAAGGTAGAACATTACATGTCTCATGACCTTGTTATTTCTAACGGAATATAGAACATGACATGTCTGGTGACCTTGTTGTTTCTGAGGGAGGGTAGAAAATTACATGTCTGCTGACCTTATTGTTTTTAAAGGAAGGTAGAACATTATATATCTGGTGACCTTGTTACTTTTGAGGGAATGTAGAACATTACATGTCCGATGACCTTGATGTTTTAAAGAAAGGTAGAATGTTATATGTCTGATTACCTTGTTGTTTTTAGGGAAGGTAGAACATACACGACTGATGACCTCGCTGTTCTGAATAGTTTCCCTGTAGTTAGTGTTGAAACAGGAGAAAGAACGTCACATCTTATTTACAAGTATCTTTATTATATATCAACTCTGTACATGAGATCTGTTCACAGCGGGATCTCGCAGATGAAGGACCGGCGTTCTGCGCAATTGTAGTTCATCAGCAGACCTGTCCTGACAGCAAGGGCGCACTTTTTACCAGCGTTGTTATTCGGGTAACGAGGCCTCCACCAACTGCTGAGTGCAGGCTCACCTGAAACACAGGACACAAGTGTCGTACACTCGATCCATAACACTTTATCTTTCTTCAGATTATCCCAGTTATTTCCGAGGTCACTGGAACACCCCAGGCTCATTTTGGTTTTCGCCTCAGATTTACCGCCAGATGGACTTCCTGACAACACGCGCATTTCTGGATGAAACCATCAACGCAGTATACAGCGGGATTCGAACCTCAGCCTTCATAACCCCCAATGGATTTGGGAGTTAGAAGAGCATCCACGTTATCCCCTGTTTCTCGTAAGAGGACACTAAAAGGTCAACCACTGGATCTCACTTGAGACCGTGGTTTGACGACCACGGTTCCTCTTGTTGAGCCTGGCATTTTCCCCACTAAATTCTTGTCAGGCTCCTCTCTCTTATCTTCCTTGTGCGACCTCTCTGGGTCAACACTTGTTCTAGTCCGACACCGACGGCCTTGGGAGTCTTTCATAATCACGACCGTCGTGGGGCTTCTCTATCTTTCCGGTACCTTCAATGGTCTCCCAGTGGTATTCCTATTAAAACAATATTCACTGATGTTCTACTTGACTGCACTGTTAAGCCACCAGTAATCTTATTCTAAAAATAACTTCTATTGATGGCAACAACTTACCACGTGAGCGGTTCGTCAAACTGGTATTACATATTGCTATCATGAAGTCAACCAGGTTCGTGTAAATGAGATCGGAATATGTTCACAGATCCACGAATTGGAGCGATGTCAATTTTATCTACGCCTTTAACAGGCAGCTGAAGCACTTTGTGGAAATTTATAAAGAAGTCTTGGATGTCATCTCGTGCTCCAGTTTTCAATCCGATAACTCTGATGGTACGAAGCTGGTACTTCATGTCGATACGCCGTGTGCTTCCTGCACCTGTACTCTATTACGTGCATTTCCACATTCTGTTCCGCTCTTCTGTATTGAATTGTATTCCCTATCATTACGCACCGCGGTATTTCTATTCTGATTTTATGTACTTATTCTTACAATTCTATTAATAAATAGTCCGTCCCTTATAAGACACAGTCATCGCTTTCGGTATATTTTCAACATTTTCAAGTTTCGTAATTCTTATCCGTGTGTTTTGAGGTTGCGACAACATTGTTGTTTTATTTTCCCGATAAGTACGACCCCGTGGCTAGGGACCATAGAATACATCTATGGTATTCCCTGCCAATCGTAAGAGGATAACAAAATGCGCCCAAGGAGCTCTTCATTTTGGAGCGCGACGTAGTGACCGTGGGGAAGTTAGCTGAGTCCTGGCATTACATCCACATAATTTTGTCAGGCTCCTCACTTTCATCTATCCTTGGTTAACTCTCGTTCTTGTCCGACCACGGCGATATTACATTTTCGATACCTGAGGAGACTTTCATCTCCCCCTTCCCTTTCTTTAGCCGACACCTTCATCTCTCGAAGTGTCGACCCTTTTCATTCTTTTGCTCCATTAGTGGATGGCTGCCCAATTTTAGTTCCTCATGAAATACAAATACCACCATACCACCAACAAACATTGAAAATAGTAATAAGTAACAAACGTCATAAAATATTGACCGATCTGCCTCAGAGGCGATGAAGTCTTGTCGCCATAACGTACCACAGTGGTTCGAGTGATTGAATAGGCCAGAGAAGAAGTTGAAGTACATGCTGATGCTCCTCAAACCAAGATCAAATCCACTATGCCTGGAGCACTGTCGTCTGAAGAAGTTGTGGCACTGCCTTGTTATACATCAGTTGACCTAAAATGTCCACTTAGTAAGAATCGCGCCGTGCTGTCAGAAACTCACAACATTATAAACGACTAGTGCTGTACGACAAGTAATTGGAAATAAGAACCACACATGTTAATGTATTTATGAAACAAAAGACAGATAGTCGTTACCCCTGGAAGTACTGAACGCTGAAAGGCATAACAGTCTATAATGATAATGTATGTATGTATGTTAATAGTCTTTAATACATACTATGGAGATAACATGGTTTGCATAGTGCAAATGATCCATTCACTGAGAGATAGTATTTAACACTTAACAGTTCGAGATCTTGAAATGTGTAACTGGTGCCAATGATTCCCGTTTCCTCAGTAACTTTGTGTAAGGCAACAGAAGTGCCGTTGTAGCTATGTACATCATCACACGAGGCAATCACTTCGTAGAAATGAGCGTCTGTATAGACGATATAACAGTCTATAAATGTGGAAACATTCTCATTATTTCAATATCATCCTGAATGACAAACAAAATAGGGATTTAATACATGAAAGATCTGGCCAAGGTATCCTCACAGCCACCGATCTCTAGCACTTGGCGTGCTGGTAGCACCTGGATATCGTAACGTGCCATGCTGTGTTCCACTGAGTAACATCAGAGATAAACAATACTCCTTCATGCGATGGTTTTCTAGGAGGTTCCTTCCCATCTGTAATTTTTCTACTTTCATTGAGCACGCCCACTGACGAAACTATGCCCATCCCGATCTGTCACCCGCAGTGCACATTTTATAACAGACACAAACATATCTAAAGTCAATACAAACCAGTGAACCACCCAAAAGCCAGCCAAAGTGAAGCGATGAGAATCATAATTGCGATGAACGAAATACAAAAAGGCAGAGTGCCAATATCACCCCAGTGGAGTGATAGTGTTAGACCGTACTTGTTAGTGGCTGCAGGGAATACAGTGATGCGAAACGTGCAAGTCGCAGACTCAAAGAGAAACGGAAATTGTAGTAGCTGCAATAAGGAAGCTGAAAAGGGAGCACAGTGACATTCACAACAAATTCGAGCACTTCCTTTTATTATAACTGAGAAGAAACGGGAAGGAGATGGCTTCAAATATCACAAAAATATGAAAATTCAAGCGCACCAAGAAGTAGAAACTGCTTCAGGAGTCGATGATGTGAAGGTGAAGAGAGCAAGTACATATGTATCGATTAGTTAACCTGAGGTCAAGTGAAGACACCGCGGTTCACGGCTAGACGTCATCTGTTCAGAAGAAAACATTCCGGGATCAAATCGCAGAGACTATTAGAACAGCGAAGTTGGCTTTGGTCATCTTACTATCGACGATGTCACTACTTGGTCTGAGGTTCAGCAGGTTCCGTAGTCGTTAGCAAGGATATGGATGACATTGCCACACAACTTTCATTCTACGTCTCTGAAGTGTTAGCATCTCAATTTGTAAATTACTGTTCACGTGCGAGTAGAGAGAGACACCATTGAGTTCTTGGCGATTACGACGAAGTTAGGAACACTACGTATCTATTATACTTTCACGACGAGACATGCTGGCAATTTTAATTAATTAATTAATAAGAGCATACAAATGCACATAGGGAAGTGTGGGTGTTTATTCTCTGGTATAATGTAGTAGTGTTCTCTTGCGATTCTTGCAACAGAAGAAGTAGTATTTGTCACACAAACTACACGAAGAGTCCTTGTTGGGTTCATGGTATTTTGTATTCTTGCATATTCTGTGGTGGTATCCACGTATCGCCAGGCTTGTCAGTGCAGAACGCACGTCGTGGTTTCCTTTTGTCCATCCTCTATCAATCATGGCATCTGTAGAGTAGAAATTCTCTTCTACATTCGTCCGCTTGTCTCGTCGGAGGGTCAATAATTATTTTCTTGGCTGGTTGATGGCAGCATTAAGTGACATCTCAAGTCCTCATTGAAGGAGGTTCATACGCAAGCCTTGAGGGCGCTTTTTTGCAATTCCGATGGCTCATTTTAGGAAGCGGACTTTTACTTTTTCTATTGTCTCTAGAAATTCCCAGATCAGTTCCAAGTCGTACGTGATAATTGGTACTATTTTAGCGCTGAACAGAGTCATAGCTCTTATCGCTCTTTCCCTGATGTGGATCCTGTATGACGTTCCTGATGTCTCTAGAGTTAGTCCTAAGTATTTGTTCCTAGTAACATCTTGTCTTCGGTCGGTAACCTGCCCCTCTTCGAAAAACCATATGTATACTTTTTCCAGGTTTATGACGAATTTGTTGTTTTCAGCTCAAATGTTCAGTTTGTTTAAGGCTTCTTTAAGGTCATTTTCTGTCTGCGAACCTAGGACCATGTCATGAGGATACATATAGAGCGACACCGATTTCAGATTTTCAATGGATTTTCTGCGTCAGATGTGGCAATGTTAAACAGGAGGGGACTAACTGGGTCACCTTGGAGTACTCCATTTGTTTGAAGGATTTCTTTTGATATACTTATCCCCTCGTTTATCGCTACATTGCTTTGTGATAGGAGTTTCCTATGAGTTTTACAATTGCCTTGTCTTCTGTCATGGAGTCCATACTGTTCCTGTCTAACATGTCGAATGCCTTTGTAAAGTCTGTGAAGACTGTAAAGTATTTGCCTTTGGGGAGTCTTAAGCCGCCCAGATGTCTTCTTGTAGACATTTTCTAGCCTGTGAAGGTGATCGTTTCCTTCTTAATCTGAACTGATACTCTTATATTTGATGGTCAGTGAAGTTCGTTTGTCCTTCTGATATTATACTCCAGAGCAATCCCTCGTTATGAGATTGGTTTGTCGGCTTGTCCTTTCCTGTATATCATGTCTTTATTCTAAATTTCCTCCAGTCCTCGGAGATTTTTCCGCTTTGTAGACATTTGCTGAACAAAAAGATCCATATATTTGCAAGGTGTTGTGCACTTCTTGAGACCGAGTAATCCTAATTCCGTTGGTCTGACGATATGACTACCTTATTTAAATCAATAATTTAAAAAGCTCAAGCACAAAACGCACCAAGGAGTTTCTCAGCGGACGTTTACGAACACTTGGTCTTTGTCCACTGTGAGATGCATTCGGTACTTCTCAAAATCTGGTTTCCGTTTTGTCCTCACAAGAAAGTTTTCAGCCCACACAATAGAGAACAGCTCTCCCACATCAGGGAAGCCATCCGGAAGCCATCCGGCTGTAAAATTGTGTGGCCCCACCAGAGAGTAGAAATGACCTCCTATGTGTCTCAGGAGGATGTGATGACCAAACAAGTGCGGTTTTATCCCCACCGGAATTGTTCATCTTCTCTGAGTGCAAACAGTAAGGACAAGGCCACACATTGTACCAATCAGAAATGAGAAAGTCTGCGACAAAACACGGGAATGCGTTTCTGCATTTGAGACTGAGATAAATCAGCATCTTGGAGGAATATAAAGTTCTGGCTATGATGTAAATGAGACCTGGTAATCTGGCAATCTAGAAGTTATAGCTTGCTGCTTGTGAGAACTCTTAAAGTCTGCGAGGGCTCCTCAAACATTTTCACGTGTCAAAGTAAAGACATTCCTGCTCTGGCTCAGCTCAGTAATATCAATGACGCTGATAACGGTGATACGCGTATCCTTCTAGGTAATTCATGGCGATATATCCTGAAACAGAGACAGCAGTTACGTACGGTCTTCATCATTCAAAACCGTTCGTTATAATTATATAGAAATATTGTTTTCGAGATCATCTGAGCGAGTACCGAAAAGTACATTCTAGCCGTGAAAATGGAAATATGGATATTCTAAGCAATATTCTGGGCCTTGCCTCACGAATTACTTCAAGTGATTCAGAGAAAATAAGGAAATGTTTAGTAATCGGTAAAACACAACGTCAACTATAAATAGAGATCAGAGTAACTGACAGCTGCTGGTCATTGGTAGTGTGCGTGAAGAAGAGAATAATAAAATATGACGACAGGCCGTACATTTAAACAGGAAGCGACACATTCTTATTCACTCGGGCTGTTTGTCTACGAGCTTTACCTGTAATACTTATCGTCGCACATGTGGGTCCTCTTCTCGCCATGAGTGTGTTGGTGATCAAGAAACACCCTGTCCCTGCTAGTTGGTAGTAACATTTATCACTACGAGAACTCCATGACGAGGAATTTTTATTAAATAGGATGTGCATCACTAAATGCCATTCCTTCTTCTACGCGATGCAGGAGCATTCGCACCCATTTCCCAGGTGATCGACCGTCTCATGGTGAGAGATATTTCCAAGGCGTTTTTGACGGCTGCTTCGTTGTTGAACCTCTTTCGTGTCCAACCATGACCCCAGGGTACTGTTGTCGTGTGAGTGACTGCAGTCACGTCCTAGTACTTGAACTATGGGCAACGACTGAGGGGACGAGTAAATTGTACTGAGAGTCGGGAGTAGTATTGGGCACCTCGGACATATTCTGAGTCATGGCCCTCCTTGAGTCGGGAGTAGTATTGAGTACCTCGGACATATTCTGAGTCATGGCCCTCTTTGAGTCGGGAGTAGTATTGAGCACCTCGGACATATTCTGAGTCATGGTCCTCCTTGAGTCGGGAGTAGTATTGAGTACCTCGGACATATTCTGAGTCATGGCCCTCTTTGAGTCGGGAGTAGTATTGAGCACCTCGGACATATTCTGAGTCATGGTCCTCCTTGAGTCGGGAGTAGTATTGAGTACCTCGGACATATTCTGAGTCATGGCCCTCTTTGAGTCGGGAGTAGTATTGAGCACCTCGGACATATTCTGAGTCATGGCCCTCCTTGAGTCGGGAGTAGTATTGAGCATCTCGGACATATTCTGAGTCATGGCCCTCTTTGAGTCGGCAGTAGTATTGAGCACCTCGGACATATTCTGAGTCATGGTCCTCCTTGAGTCTGGAGTGGTTTTTTTTTGCTAGCGGCTTTACGTCGCACCGACACAGATAGGTCTTATGGCGACGATGGGATAGGAAAGGCCTAGGAGTTGGAAGGAAGCGGCCGTGGCCTTAATTAAGGTACAGCCCCAGCATTTGCCTGGTGTGAAAATGGGAAACCACGGAAAACCATCTTCAGGGCTGCCGATAGTGGGATTCGAACAGTCTGGAGTAGTATTGGGCACCTCGGACATATTCTTAGTCATGGTCCTCCTTGAGTCTGGAGTAGTATTGGGCACCTCGGACATATTCTTAGTCATGGCCCTCCTTGAGTCGGGAGTAGTATTGGGCACCTCGGACATATTCTGAGTCATGGCCCTCTTTGAGTCGGGAGTAGTATTGGGCACCTCTGACATATTCTGAGTCATGGCCCTCTTTGAGTCGGGAGTAGTATTGGGCACCTCGGACATATTCTGAGTCATGGCCCTCTTTGAGTCGGGAGTAGTATTGGGCACATCGGACATATTCTGAGTCATGGCCCTCTTTGAGTCGGGAGTAGTATTGGGCACCTCGGACATATTCTGAGTCATGGCCCTCTTTGAGTCGGGATTAGTATTGGGCACCTCGGACATATTCTGTGTCATGGTCCTCCTTGAGTCGGGAGTAGTATTGGGCACCTCGGACATATTCTGTGTCATGGTCCTCCTTGAGCCGAGAGTAGTATTGGGCACCTCGGACATATTCTGAGTCATGGTCCTCCTTGAGTCGGGAGTAGTATTGGGCACCTCGGACATATTCTTAGTCATGGTCCTCCTTGAGTCTGGAGTAGTATTGAGCATCTCGGACATATTCTTAGTCATGGCCCTCCTTGAGTCGGGAGTAGTATTGGGCACCTCTGACATATCCTGAGTCATGGTCCTCCTTGAGTCGGTAGTAGTATTGGGCACCTCGGACATATTCTGAGTGATGGCCCTCCTTGAGTCGGGAGTAGTATTGGGCACCTTGGATATATCCTGAGTCATGGTCCTCCTTGAGTCGGGAGTAGTATTGAGCACCTCGGACATATTCTGAGTGATGGCCCTCCTTGAGTCGGGAGTAGTATTGGGCACCTTGGATATATCCTGAGTCATGGTCCTCCTTGAGTCGGGAGTAGTATTGGGCACCTCGGACATATTCTGTGTCATGGTCCTCCTTGAGTCGGGAGTAGTATTGGGCACCTCGGACATATTCTGTGTCATGGTCCTCCTTGAGCCGAGAGTAGTATTGGGCACCTCGGACATATTCTGAGTCATGGCCCTCATTGTGCTCAAGAGGCGAGGACTATACAATCAACCATAGGTCGCTAACCTGTCAGAGGAGAGACTCTAACTTGGACTATGTGCAAATAGATTAGCAGCCTGCTTCACATAATTTACCGAGCTGAGAATATTTTAAGCAAGCCGCCGGGAGTAAAGGATTTCCAATTAGTTTTGACAGTGCAGGATTCTTTGGAAGCAAAGAGGTGAAGGAAATGGTATTCGATATTAATCTATCGACCCACAGTAATGGGGAAATCATAACAATTAAAGTAGAAATGGGCGAGTTAGGAAGAGTTAGGAAATACATTATTTCGGCAGGCGGTGATAATGAGGAAGGGATAGGAGGAAATCAAATGCTTTTAACAAGTGTTGAAAAGGGATGGGCAGTGTGTGGGGTACGGAGGGAAAAAGGAAAAAAGTAATGTTTTGGATTAATGTGGTAAAATAGTACTTCCGAGCAAATAATGGTACAGGTGGAAGGAATATAAGAGGAAATATTCATCGTGACGCCGCGAACAACGAAGCTCACAGAGTAATAAGATGAGCCTGGAAAGTTAGTCAAGGTCCTTCTGATTTGACGAAAGCAGTAATTGCACCTATTTATAAGCAAGAGGACTGCTAGAACCATCAAGGTACTTGCACCGGGCAAGGTATTCACTAGTATTTCATGAGGGAGAAACCAATAAATGTCTTATACTCTGTTGGATGAGACCAGTGTGGTTTCAGACCTCAGAGGGGTTTTCATGGTCAGGTCTTCAGTATTCGTCACATAAGTAAAAAGTGCTATGATATGAATAGCAAGTTGTGTTTATGTTTCGTAGATCTAGAGAAGGCATATGACAGAGTAATTCAGGGAAGGATGTCAGCCACACTGAGAGAATACGGGATTAAGCCTAGATTATTGGGAGCAATAAAACTCACTTATGTTGACATTGAAAGTTGATGGTAGAACGAGTTCTTGATTCAAGGTACTTACAGGGGTGGGATATGGCTGCAATCTTCAATGTTGTTGTTCATAGTTTACAAGGATCATCTACTGGAAGGTATAAAGCGCCAGGGATGCTGAAATGTCGTAAGCATTTTGGTGTTAATGGCAGACAGAGCTGAAAGCCTGCAGTCTTATTTCTTGGAATTTGAAATAGGTGCAGTGAGTAGGACATCAGTATTGGCATTACCAAGAATAAAGGGGCTCCCTGGCGTAGGCGGTAAAGGCGTACTCGGTTCGCCCGGAAGGACGTGGGTTCGAATCCCCGTCAGAAAGTCGTAAAATTTCCACTTCGTGACGTGCATATGGCCCTGAGGTTCATTTATCCTACATCAAAAATGAGTACCAGGTTAATTCTTGTGGGAAAAGGCGGCCGGTCGTAGAGCTAACAACTCTACCCCATCAAGTGCCGAGGTTACGAATAGTGGAAGCCTTTACCTTCCACCACTCCCAGGGCCTTCATGGCCTGTACGGAGATGTCTTTGCTTTTTTTTTTTTACCAAGAATAAAGTCATGTGAGTGGAGAAGAAAGTTTCGAGAACTGAATGTCAGGTCGGAGATACAAAACTGCAACTTCTCCCAGGAAGCAAGGTGCAGCAAAATTAATGCAGTGAGCTCTGGGATGAAACGGTCTGTTTTCAGGAAACCTTCGCTGTGTGGGAGTGCAAGCTGGGTGGACTCTGGATATCTCGTCCATACGCTAGTTGTAATCTACATTGAAATAACGAGAATGAAGTCTAGAAACACCGGGTGGGAACAATGACAGAAAGGTACCCAGAATGAGAAGATAAATTTTAAGTGATATATAAGTTCGATGGATGAAGGGGTACTCCGGTGTTGGGGTCGCGTGAGGTGAATGGAGGATGATGGGTTACCTGCGAGAATAACGGAGTCAGCCATCGAGGGTAAGAGCAGCAGAGGAGACCAGGACTCAGTTTCTAATTATTTAAAGACAAGAGGTGTGTAACTAAACAAGGCACAACATTCTATAATGATGATGTCCCTACCACGACCCCAGTGTGTCTTACTCTCTATTTGACGTCCGTGATAAACCTGCACGTCATGGTGCGGCACATAGCCTAATCCTGTCAAAGAACACCGAGAGGTCTGCTCAAGGGTTAACGTCCCCATCCGACAGATGAATGTCCTCATACCCTCACTTTGCGACTCTTTCCCTTCATTTAGTCATAACTAATATTATTCACTTTATGTTCCAGTAACTACATTCGTATGGTTTGGGAGACGCCAACGTGCCGGAATTTTATCCATCAGGGTTTATTTTATGTTCCAGTAAATCTACGGACATGAGACTGACATACCACCTGACTGAGCGAGGATCGAAGTTGCCAAGTTGGGCTCAGAAAGCCTGGGCTACTGAGGGCAGGACTTCTTCATTCCTCCCCTGATTATAGGCAATACGGTGTGGTCGTCAGCCAGTGACATCGCTAACTACAGCTAAATGTCGGCTTCTGTTGTTTAATATGACCAATGTCCTCCATCCGACATTCGGTAATTCATGAGGAGAAGAGAGCTAGAGAGGACTCACCTCTCACAGACACCCAACGATCTTCACCTTCGGGCTTGTAAACTCCCATCCAGGGGCTCCGGCTCACATGCTCTTCCATTGGAGGGAACACCTCTCTTCTCTCCCGTTCACTTTCCGACACCATCAGATCACCTCCGTCTCTCTTGCACTGCTCCCTGGCGTCACTCCAGATCTTCAGTTCACGGTACGTCTTATAACAGTTGAAAGCTTCAAACAGTCGGTAACCTGTGGGCAGATAGAACATCACATTAAACAATTAGTTCGCACGTTTATATTTTAGACTATCCTACGGGTGAAAATGATGATCCTTCATTACTTGTCGTACTCTTCGATGCATGACACGGTCAGGAGACACCGTAGCGTACAGAAGAGGAGTTAATGAGATGAAGTGAAGTGAAGGACGTGAGGTACGATAGCGGAAAAGGAGAGGGTGAAACGCGGTGCCGACATGCAGCCTACTTCGGTCATAAAACAGCAAGTGATTTTCTCAAGGCTCAACATCGCCATCCGTCATAAATGCGACCTATGCCCTCAGTCTAAATGAGCAATGTGGTGAGATTTGTAATGAATCCAGGCTTTTGTACGCTATCTAGCAGCACCTCTCCCACCCGACTGGCCAACATTGTGATGGTGAAACTTGTTTCGACCAACGGGACGCCTTAAGCATCTTGCCCAGCAGGCGGACCAGTGCTTCTATCTACGTGATAAACTGATTTGTGCAGCTCATTTCCGGAGCTGGATCGTTCGGAGTATTTTCGAGATGATTTAGCTGTCTTGGAAACAGCCAGCTCTCTTCGTATTCCGGAGATGTGAAAAATTAATAATCAAGAACATCACCGTCGTATTTCCTGTACATGGTCATGGATACTTAAATATGTGTGGCGCATCTGAAAGTACACACAGGGAACAAACATGAAACCAGAGCATGATATACGAACTGATCTTCTTTTTTCTGATGTAAATGCTTCCTAATAAGAAAACCTTCACTTGTAATGATTCAGAGTGAAACATATTTCCTTCTTTAAGCTTTAGCTCGTGTAATATCAACGTCCATGCTCCTTCTTCCACTCAAACTTTGCACTATGGCAGCAGTAGCACGATCATTTAAGGCCCTTCACTCAAATGTGCTTCGGTAGGCAAAGTGGCGGTAAGTCGTGATGATTAAGCGGTGCCGAAAACCACTGGGTGATTTTGTTTTAAAAGAAGGGAATCCAAGGCAATGCATTCCTTTCTTAACTTTCAGTTGATATTTCTTTAACATTGTATAGAATATAATTATTTCCTATTCTTGTTGTTTTATGTTCAGATTCGGAATTTTCATAGACACATCAGTCCGCGTGGAATGTCCCTTCCCTTGAGAGTTACGTTTCCTAACTGTCCTCCGGAGAAATTTCATCGATATCCGTAAATTACTTTACTTTTATCAAGAAGTAATGCTACAAATTGGTATCACAGATACAAACAAATTATGAGTCGGATGTGTGTCTTTTCCTCGGACAGCCTTCTCCCACTGCTCTAAATGGCTACCTGAAGATGATCGGTTATGTGTACGAAACATGCAGCACTGTCTTCAAGCCCAGTAAGACATAACTCAAGACGCACTATGTATTAATGACTTTCTCTTGAATTTAGTTGCGTTTCCTCTGTTTTGTTGCCACCTCCATTTGCTCACCATTAATAACTCTGGAGCCTCCTAAATCTACATTAATCACTCATTAGAGGGGGCTTTTCTCCAACTGCAAAGTTTCTACTATGTACAGTATTTCCAATAGTTGCGAGCAATAGAACCACTAGAATGTGGTCCACATTGGATTTCTTAAAAGTGAACGACATATTACTAACTTCATCATTTGTACAACTTTTGGTTAAATTACACGAGACATTATTTTACAATATTTTAAAAGTTAAATCTCAGCGGTTGGCAACACTGCATTTATGAGTATTTCTACCTCATTACACCTTGATTAGTCACAAAATGCAGCTATTTTGTGTTGGCCTGCGAGACCCATGTTATACATTAGTGTAGAATAAACGAGCACTTACACAAAACAGGAGCACATATGACAGTCAGTAAAACTGAGAACATCAGCACTGATCAACGGCATCCACACTTGGGAAGAACCGTCGTTCTCAGACCGAATTATAATAATACTGTGAAAGAAAACAAAGGCCAGGTCATGTCGTCTTAGAACGTCCTGAACCCGCACATATTGTGCCACTCATCGGAAAGGCATCCGCAGTTGTACCAAGTAAAGTAATGAGAGTTACCGAGCGCAAGAGATAAATGGAGAACTTCTGCTTGACCACTGTCTGCCTCAAGGTCTATAAAGAGCTTCCACATGTTCTCCACGTGCCCAAGGAACCGCGAGGGAAGAATGGAATAACTGACAGAGGGATGACCTATAATTCAAACTTCAGCAAGTTTTCTATACAAAAAAATTCACAAGATTCACGTGTCTCTTGATTTAATATTTCAGAAAAATGTCTTGATAATTATTCTTTTCATACATAATATTGATCATCTTTATGTTTGTGTAATTAAAATTGAAACATGGCGTGACATGCGTCACTGGTGTGTAACCATTCAGGGTTCTGTGAGAGGGTGCATGTGACTTTAGGGTCTTCAAAAGGACTAATTCTCTTTAGGGAGACATAAACAGTTATCCGCGTTGACGTTATGTTCACTGAAATGTATGGTGAAAGAGAAGTTGTAGCAATTACAAGTTTCGATCGAATCGTCACATACGGCTTAAGTCAGAAAATGATGTTCTGAGAAAAACACGATCAAAGTTTTAGAATCTCAGCCAAACGAACACGCATATATACCGGCAATTATTTTGAAGTTATATCACTAGTATAATTCTTTCCTAGGGTTAGTATGTATTTACTTTAACTCGAAATGTTGTTTATTTAGTACATATGTTTAATCACAAAAGCAATCAATAAAGTAACTGTTATGGCACCTCGCCCAATTTTATAGTCTTACTGTCATTTTGATGAAGGCGATGCCCTTCAGAGTTTTTCTTAATGTTAATATTATTTAGTCAGCGAATCTACCAAAAGGGCACTTTGCTACCTCCTGCCTTTGGTGTATTTATCAATGTTAAACTTTTTCTTTAATTAACTGCTATTGGCATTTTACCAGTTTTTCTCTCTCGTTATAACAGAGGCTGTGCCTCCAACTAAAATTATCAAATGTAAAATTTATGCAGCGCAGGTTTTGACAAATTGCAAGTCATTGAATTAAACTTAACCTGGCAACGTTTCATGTAAAAATATTATCCTCTGTTTTTTGTCAGATATATAAAACGACTTGTTTTCAGGTGGTGTTGTAAGGCTTTCGACTTATTTACTATTCAATTATTCATGTGAAAAAAATGTCAGTGATAAAATATTTTTTGTAAACTAAGTGATAATTTTAAATCTGTGGTTCTGACATCCTTTCTCTCCAGTGGATCCCCCAGGGGTTTTGTTTCCTATTTCAGTCAAAAACACCTACAAGTTGAATTCTCCATTCGAGGAACGGTTACAATCCTAATGTGTACTGCTCGCAGCTCTCAAGGGCGCCCCGAACAAGTTGAGGAGGGAGACGAGCCTTTCTCTGAGAGTCCTGTGGAGTTCAGCAAGAACTGATAAGGATGGTTACTAAATTTTGTACGTTTGCAATTCACCTGGAAACAAAATGTAAGTATGGATTCCTGGTAGTTTTATTGAAGTAGTTTCCAGTTGCTTTCCTGCCCAAAATCGTGAATCTATCTTAGATAATGATATAATGACTGCGTGCCGTAGGAAAGAGCCATAAACGGGAAGGTGCCTTAATAAATGTGCACATCCAGATATTTGTCTCATGCAAAACTGAGAAGCCACGGAATCACCTTAAGGGTTGTCGAACCCACAACCTCTACGTGATAGTATCATCGGCTCGCGTGTGGGGCCGCTGTGCTGTACGCTGCGATATGTGGAACACTCACCGGGTCCCGCCTTCACTTCGGACCCAAGACGCTCTCATTTCTCATATTCTCTCTACTCGTGCACTCGTTCTGCAGACTGCTGCTCCAAGCAAACACCTACACAGTAACTGCAGGGTGAGTACTTTATCTGTGGAACGTGGAATACAACGATTAAGAGCTTTACTTTTCTATCTGAACAAACTAGATCCAAATCTCCAAGAAACACATGTACGTTCGTCTCTCGTACATCACTCATAAATAATCTGATTAACTTCTTGAGAGTTTATCACTCACCTGAATGAGGACAGGACCTTGGTTTCGTAGTAGTAGTAGTAGCTGTAGTAGTAGTAGTTGTTGGTGTGTTGGTACTAGTTGGTGTAGTAGTAGTTGGGGCAGTGATAATAGTAGTAGTCGGTGGAGTAGTAGCAGTCGGTGCAGTGGTGGTAGCTGGTGTAGTAGTTGCAGGTGTGACTGGCTTCATATATTGAGACGTCGAAGTAACTGGAACAAAAATACGCATGAAATATGCAATTTCTGATAAATAATAATCCTAAAAATCTATCCCAAACTGTGCAAATAAAATCCGTATGGAATCATTTTACGGTCTGCGACAAGACCTACTTCAGATTATGGTTATGTTCAAAAAATCGCCTGTACCAAGATTATTAAAATAGTGCGTGTGTCCCTTACTTGTAATGATTCTATTTTGTCCAGTTGAAACACTACTCATCATGATAATGCCGCTCCAGAAAGGTGTATATGGTTTGTTGTATCATTCAAGAAAGTGAAGAAAGGTTAGATTCCTTACGTAGGTCCTTTTGAACACAATCACGAGTTTAAGAAGGAGGAGGTTAATTTTGATTTGATGACAAATAAAGATAAGTTGTTTACACTTTATATTATTACTATATTTTCAAAGCAGAGTCATACAGCAACGGACATGATATAATTTAGGTCTCCTACACACATGGCATTCATTCCAGAAGGAAACTCAGTTTGACAGCCAGATCTAAATTGCCTACTGATGCCACGCTTCCCACATCGCTGATTACCTAGTGAAATATTTCCGCGTCTGCATCAATTCATCAGTACCTGTACACCGCAAAGAGATGAGCCCTATACCTAGAACTTAATGTTTCTCATATTTAACTTTTCCATACCATAAAAATACTTCTTCCGCCGGTATAAATACTCCCCCAGCTATCGATTTGATCTCATCTCTACAAAAACACTCCAGTTTTGGAAGAATCTTCGCCTCCATTACGTCACTTCTCAACCATGAAACAATTCCTTATGCAATATCTGGTAAATATGAATCTTATAACCACCATGTCCACGTACTTTCACTTCCGCTGCCTAGTCCGCCACGTATCCTTTCTAAACAACACACGCACTCCCAGTCCCCCACATAAATACCCCTTAGTTTCATTTATATTACCCTCTCCTAGAAAGTATCCCACTGATAATAACCTCCTCTCCATTCAACTTCATAACAGATCCCACACTATGTCGTACGTTGTTCGTACCAACATGGAAAACTACCAAACCCTTTCCCCATCTTCTGTCTTAACGTAATTCCTCTACCTTGGTTCCCTTTCCTCCGTGCACTTTCTCCCCGAGCCTAACTATGGAGTCCTCGATGACCAGAGTCTCGACCTCACTTATTTCATTATATCCGCTTCCCTACTAGTTTCAACAGTCTTCCATGATGTTTGCAGACCATACCTTCTCCTCCACCATGTTCCACCCCCTCTGCCCCTCCACCTACTGTACCTTTTCTCTTACCCCCACATTCCTGAAACAAGTTCATTTCCCCCTATATCCCTCTGTGTTTACCAGCGGTTACTCACGGATACCCTAGTGATAACTGCCCTTGACTTTATCCCTTTGCCCTCAGTTTCCTCCCCCTTAAACTATTAGCATATCTGTCTTTCAGAACTTCTCCTCCCACCGCACCCTGTACATTGTTCCTGTTCTACGTCAACAGCCTAAACACTTTTTCATACTTATCCCATATCTCCCTCCCGTCACCTGCTCTATGTTTGGGCTATGATCGTCCTATCTCACCTTAAACTCCGTAGAGTAACGGTTAGCACAATTACTTGCAAAGCACGTGGTCTACGCTTTTTCCCACTACTTTGAGAAACGTAATGTTGGCAGGACTGCAGGTAGGTAGTTAAATATGATCACCTCGATTAGGAGTGCTGCTGGAAAGAACTGTATAACCTCGGAAAAGGACACGAGTTCACATTATTACCAAAAGCATTCTTCTGTAACACCACATTTCAAAGGCCTCTACTCTATTTCTCTACTTAGCATGACTCTAACGTTACAGACAAATACTTCGGTAAACGACGGCCTGAATTGTATATTTATGGTGAGTAGAATGTTTCATTTACAAGATGGCTTCCTTTAGCAAGTATTCTTCTTCGGTAAATGAACGGATAGTTTCTCCTTTAATTCGTTATGTTACTTCCTAGCCACCCAAATTCCTGCACTTCCTTTATGAGTACATTTCCTAGTCTTATATCACTTACTTCACCTGACCTTATCTCCTACATTCAACTGCCCTTGACATCCTCCAACAATGACGTTCCTCCATATCCAATATTGCCTGCTCTACATACACATTTAACTGAAGGGGAGGCAGACCACGCACCTGCCTCGCTCGCTGACCACTGCAGTTTGTGTTACTTTTCGTTCCCTGTAATTCCAATCCTCTCAAGCATTTCAGAACGCCTAGTCCCGTAGACAATATCGAATAGGGAGGAGACTGACGCAGGCACGTTCCCTAGCAGATTGCCCCTGGACACGGAGGAGATACCGCCCACAAACACTGCAGTCCTACTTCTTTGGGGTAAGGAACACCGAGTGTGAATGATAGTTCTATGACAATGATCAGGTCTTACCGTGTACTGGTGGATGTACAGAAGTCACCGAAACAAGCTGCTCAACTTCACTGCTATCACATGATCTTTCTTGGTGGACATTCACGGCTAATTCCCATTGGTTCTCCGTCGATGTCAATCGCCGCGTATCAACCTGTAAAGAATATTGAACTCTTAAGACATAGAAAATTAAAGCCCACATTCAGTTCACAATCCACTATAATTCCAAGGTGAGTATGAAGCACCCATTTGAAACAACCCTTCCTACTCACATCCCTGTTTCCTTTCTCGCACGTCACATGAGATGCCATTATGCCCAACTACCACACCACACAACCACAAATGGTGCTTTACTCGGAGTTTCGCCGCACCATATAGTGGCAATCGGAGCCGTAACTTACGGAAAACCTATAACGTACTCCCAGATATGCTGTTTGCTCGTTATTCTTAGATATTACTAAAACATGCCTTTGCTGGTGGGACCTAGTGTTTACAGTGCACTAAGTCTTCTGGTATGGGCTAGAGCAATTTTGTTACTTTCATTGATCTGTCTCTGTCTTATCCTTGGCTTTGACAAAATGAAAGTGACTGAGGTATGAGCGATTATAGTAATGCCATTCCTTACGCGGCCAGTCCCTGCTATGAATGGTGTGAAAATATTGCTCATAGGGTCTGTTGGTGCATGCATTTCAGTGGGCTTGGCAGACTGATATGTAATAGCAACTTCTGGCTCGGTGAGGAAAGCAACGGGAAACTAGCTCACTCCTCATTTCCCTAGTACGCCTCTTCAGTGTTGCCTAGTCCATCTATGACAGCTCATGGTGGAACTGTTGAGGATCCAAACAGCCTTCGGGCTGATGACTAAACATACATACACATTACTAAAACATCCCAGTTTCATTTAATTCGGTACAATTGTTCGTGTGTTTTAGAACTGAATGTTTAAAACACGGAATTTCGGTATTTCTTGACATCATTCTCCTGCTGTAAAAAGAGACAATATGTCCAAAAAGAAATTCATTTATCAAACGAGACTTCTGATGTCTCCAAGCTCGGCTTCAGTGACCATAGTTTCGAGATAAAGGAAGTGGAGTGGACGAAATCACAATCACATATCAGAGTGAATATAACGGAGAGATTCAGGGATCGGTTCGGGAATACGGTACCGTAGACGGAGATGCGTATCCAGGCAGTGTAGCAGTAGATATGACCTGGCTGGACTTCTTCTTACGGCTCCAGGCAGTGTAGCAGTAGATATGACCTGGCTGGACTACTTCCTATGGCTCCAGGCAGTGTAGCAGTAGATATGACCTGGCTGGACTACTTCCTATGGCTCCAGGCAGTGTAGCAGTAGATATGACCTGGCTGGACTACTTCGTACGGCTCGAGGCAGTGTAGCAGTAGATATGACCTGGCTGGACTTCTTCTTACGGCTCCAGGCAGTGTAGCAGTAGATATGACCTGGCTGGACTACTTCCTATGGCTCCAGGCAGTGTAGCAGTAGATATGACCTGGCTGGACTACTTCCTATGGCTCCAGGCAGTGAGCAGTAGATATGACCTGGCTGGACTACTTCCTATGGCTCCAGGCAGTGTAGCAGTAGATATGACCTGGCTGGACTACTTCCTATGGCTCCAGGCAGTGTAGCAGTAAATATGACCTGGCTGGACTACTTCCTATGCCTCCAGGCAGTGTAGCAGTAGATATGACCTGGCTGGACTACTTCCTATGGCTCCAGGCAGTGAGCAGTAGATATGACCTGGCTGGACTACTTCCTATGGCTCCAGGCAGTGTAGCAGTAAATATGACCTGGCTGGACTACTTCCTATGCCTCCAGGCAGTGTAGCAGTAGATATGACCTGGCTGGACTACTTCCTATGGCTCCAGGCAGTGTAGCAGTAAATATGACCTGGCTGGACTACTTCCTATGCCTCCAGGCAGTGTAGCAGTAGATATGACCTGGCTGGACTACTTCCTATGGCTCCAGGCAGTGTAGCAGTAGATATGACCTGGCTGGACTACTTCGTACGGCTCCAGGCAGTGTAGCAGTAGAGATGGCCTGGCTGGACTACTTCGTACGGCTCCAGGCATTGTAGCAGTAGATATGACCTGGCTGGGCTTATTCTTACTGCTCAAGGCAATATTGCACTAGATATCGATTGGCAGGACTTCTTCATAAAACCCAAGACGGCGGCAGTTTCCACTTCCACGGAGCTCTTTTTTTTCCTCAGGGTCTCCATCTGGGCCGGACAAACTTTTCAGACTTCATCGTAAATCAGGGGGGGACCATTACGAGATATTTCCAGCCAGACCGATGTTCCTGGAATGATTTCTTAAAGGAAAGGTCTAGTTTCTACTTTATTTATTTTCCATAAACCCACAACCTGTGTGTTACCGTTGTTATATTATTTAACAAGTTCAGTGCGGGATTAACATAGACTGTTGTCACAAAGACAAACTGTGTGAAATGTCTGTGAAATATAAATTCAGTTAACGACTAAGTTCTAGCACCTCCTGTGACGATCTCTCGAAGTAGCTGGCTGCTTGTCCTGGTGCGAGCATATTAGCAACATGCAGATATTATTTTAAACACGGGACTTTTTCCCGAGCAATAACAACACAATCGTGAGTAATTACGTCTGCTATGAGTTACTCCACTTTCTTAAGCCGTTAGTGGTTAGCACATGAAAAGCAGGTTAGTGTTTGATGCACTATGATATCAAGGACATATTAGATTACTTCCGCAAACTGTACTGTGGTTTGAAAGTTGGTTGAAATTTGAATGGTGCATGCAAATATTTATTATACACAGCACTAAGTTACGTGTATTAATCACATACAATATTATCCATCCAACACGGAAACACAACTCTGAATTTGATAATACACAGTACCGTTATTATCCAATGTCCACTGGCGTTCTTGTGGCCATGCACAGACAGGTCCAACTTCGAGCCCACAGACGATGCACAGTGGTCTGTGCTCGCCAGTGAAACTGCTAGCATCAGGGGCAAGAGGACCTGGAACAAGTACAGAGTTCAACAGTTAACTATGACTAAAATGACAGCCTAAAGGAGGTTATGACAGAAAATATGGCACTTCAGTGCAGAATACTGATTTCAGCTTCATTCGCTATCCATCCTCAGTCAAACAAACACATTACCTTAGATCGTCAGCCCCGCTTGAAAACTTTGATGGTCAGTTAAGAAAACAGCCCGCAATATTTTACTGTGTAAATTAATCGTCCGCTTCCCTTTACAATTTTAAGTATTCTGACGGGATTTATTAACATGTTCCTAAGTATTTGTTAATTATTGTGACGAGAGCTTCATGAACTGGGTTCTAAGTACATGCTAAATGATCTTACCATTTCACGGCCCTTGATACATTTTCCTCTGTCGTGGCCAATATTCCTATAACGGAGCCTTGAAAACTACAGCCCCGACTAGTCCAAGTAACGAGTGCCTTGTGCAGAGACTCACTGTAGTTAGGGACAATGGCTGGACTGTATTTTCTCTGAACGTGAACCAACAAGTTGAAATGTAGAATGAGGAGATCGAAATCTCTGATACTTTACAACATATCTGCGTCTATCACAGTCTGATGACCCGCAGGCTTGCCTTTACAAATTGGAAAGACATAATTCACAAAAAGAAGCCGTAGCTTCCAAAGCACATTACCTAGGTCGGGTCTCGAATCGAGAAGTTCACTTTACATTTGGGTTTAAAAAAGGTACTCAGGATCGGCAGGAGCAGTTGCTTCTAGTTTTACATTAAATGGGGCTTGAACCTCCCATTTTAGTACACAATGATTTTACAATACGCCCGTTGTCGGGGCTGTAAAGTACGTTACACAGACCCTTAAAGCAGAAGGGGTGTATTACTCACATAATTAGTTATACCTGGTTATCCTCTCTGTATTAGTGGAACCAAACAGCAGAGGATGGGACCTTCATGAATTTTAGGGAAATGCGGACACACTAACTGTTACAAGCTTACTAAAATTTCTAAATCCTCCCGAGTTTCACACGCATAATTTTCACATAATTACATTTCTGCCATACCTTGTTAATTACCTGCTCCCCGCCTCCTCTCCCTTAGTACACACACAAGTCAATCAGTACAAGACAACTCTATCAGCCGATGTTTCTTGAAGGATTTACTTTCATACATTTTGAGTGAATAATCAATTTGATATTATATCATTTGATGGGCTGATTGAATTGATCACAGTTTTGATAACTTCTGAATGATTAAAAGAATATCTTACTGCTGATAGGTTACCCAACTTCAAAATACCACTTCTCTCCCAGGCTGATAAAGTGCTTTTAACACCAGGGAGCTGTCCAAAATCGATGCTAGGGACTTATTGTCACGGAAGTCAAACTACTAGAATATCTGACGGTTTAAGGCATTTCACACAGGTAACAGCATAGTCAACTTCACGAGGCCGCAATATCGAAACAGTGAACGTAAATGCCGGCAATGTCTACAAGTTTTCCTCTAGGATTCCACCTACACCTCTCTAAATGTGTCATAATTGGGCATAACTACTTATTTACCTTGGAGCACCTGCCCATTTACTGTACTTCACTGTTTGCATGAAGGAGCTATACCAAATTAGCTCAGAGTTTCTATAGTATCCCCAGTTTACAAGTGACTAAGTGACAAACATAAAAAGGGGATAGTTATAGGCCAGATAGCTTGACATGTGATGCACGTAAGATAAGGAAAGCATTCCTTCTTGTTACATTGCACACAATGTTTCAAACTGCTCTGATAGAAGGAAATTTGTGTTTAGGAAAAGTCATTCCACTAAGGAAGGGTTCAAGCAAGATATGGCAGATATTTTATACTCAGGAGGCCAAATGGACTGCATCGGTATTGACCTAATCAAAGTCTATTGAGAGAGCAGAACAAGGAAGAGACGGCCAAGGTGTAACTGAATAGGTGGCAATATTTCCAGAAAGCAAACCCAATGCCTTAGAATAGGTGGAACGCTGTCGGGTTATACTATGATTAAGAGTGGATCCCGCAAGCCAATGTTACAGTTTTCTTGCATGTTAATTACTGCGTCGATGCTGTGAAAGCAGCACATGGGGATCACTGCAAGTACCTAGGTGATCTTTACAGATCTCTTCATATGGTTATGGGTGTATTTAGGAGTTGTAGTAGGAATGTAAGACAGAGGCGTATAAGTCACTGGCAAGACCCATTCAGCGTACGAGAGACTCAGCAGATTTCTTGACTCAAGAACAACATGAAAAGATCCAGATGAGAACAGCGCAATTTGCTCTGGGTGGCGTCCGACAAAGAGCAGTGTTATGTTGGAAACTTCGTGCTGGGAAGACTTGGGAGTAAGGAGACGAACATTTTCAACATTATTTTGATTAGAAATACATCACCACACTTAACTCTATACATGAAAATTGTCAGGGATAGAGATTTAAGCGTTATGCCTGCATGACCTAAGCGCCATCACAGTCCTGGCTCTGTGGCCTCTTAGCACACTTTGTACGCATATTCTTTGAGGAAAGAATGCTGTGGAAACAGACTGATGACGTGCAGCAGATCTTGATGAAAGTTGTGGAGACATGTGAAAACCTTGGTCTACACCTGAACTTAAAGACGACCAAGGCCCTGTGGGTCAACGGAGCTCCGATACTGAGAATATCGCCGTCAACGAGCGCTGCAGCTTCGTCTTAGGATAGCGCGGAGCTGTGTGTATGGAGTAGAGTCCTGGACTATGAGGAAAGATTAGGAGCGTTTGAAATATGGGTCTACTGTATTGACCAGGATGTGTAGAAATGCGTTGGGCTATTAAGATCATGAAGCTCCACTACTCTGGTCATATCATGAGGCGCCCTCCTCCAAATAAATATGCAAGGGAACATCGAGAGAAGAGGGGTCCTGCGAGACCCCGCACGTCTTGACTGGGGAACCTGCGACTGTGGTTAAGCCAACGGCAAAAGTAAGATCGCCAACGTCCGATGACGGATACGGCACTAGGACTCTGTCCAGTGTGATGCTAATTATTCCGGTAGACTGAGCGTCCAAAGAGACGGGAGGATAAACGTGAAACTGATCATTACTACATGCACAGAATAATGTACTCTTAATAACGGATTGTCCCTCTATTACTCGGGTGGAGAGACCGCACTTAACTGTATAGCTTGGTGCCTGCTGAAAGCCTCTCTTTACTCTCCTCCGACATATCTCCTGCACTGACAGTACACTCACGTTCCCTTGTTTGAACATTCATCAATCACAAATTATTTCACTCAAATTCTATGAAAATTCCATTACTCTAAAGAGATATTCCATCCTTAAATTACCAAGTTCCATGGCGAAATGGTTTGGTACAACGGGTACCGGGTTCGATTAGCTGCCGTGTCGAGATTAAACCTTATTCGGTTAATCGGGGGCCGGGCGTTTGTCATGTCTTCTTAAGTAGGAGCCGCATGCCCAGAGACATGGAGATCGCCCATAAGACCTGCACAAGGCCTGCTCCGGGGACATTCGCCGTTATATATATATATATATATATATATATATACATTCGTTTAGCCCCTTAAGGAGCACGTTGAACCATTAAATAGCACTGGTATTCTTCATCTTCTTGTTCTTCTTATCTTCCCAAAACTTCCTCATCCTTTCACTATGGGCCTGCCGTCTTTCTTGTGTCCGTTATTATTATTATTATTGTTATTATTATTATTATTATTATTATTATTATTATTATTATTATTATTATTATTATTATTATTATTTGTCGAACGCTTGTCCCGTTTCACTACGAGGTCGGGTATGAGTTGAGATGAACCTGTCGTGGCGGGTTCTTTTTTCTTTTGACCGGATATCCTCTGATGTCAAACTTATCAGAGAAGTTAATGAGATGAAATGAAGTACCTGATATGATTGTAAGGAAGGAGAGGGTGAAACCTGGTGCCGGCACATAGCCTACTCGTGTCGAATAGCACCAAGCTGGCTGCTTATGACGGAACATCTCCACCCGACGGTCGAATCAAAGGCAACAGCGTCGTATGGCCTCACTCCGTATGAGCACTGCGGAGACGTTTACAATTTAATCCAGGCATTGGACACGCAATCTAGTGATTAGAAATTGCATGCCGCCAACACCTCTACCCTGCCGGCCAACATTCGAGCAACGGGACTCGAACCGAATAACCGCGGTGTCACAGCGTTTATACCTCAAAGCCTCAACGATCAAGACCAAGAGGCGGGTTGTTATTATTATTAGTAGTAGTATTAAATTTCCAATCCAAGACTGACGTCACTTCTCCCTTGACCCCTTGTTATCAGCTACAGAGAAATAAGCAAACACTCACCAAGAGAAGCGACATCCTTACGAGTTCTGATAGTGGTATCTTTAGCTCTGGCTTGCTATATATTTCATTTACTTGAGTTGTAAGAAAGTCCCGCATGCTGAAAGCTGCCAGCTTGTTGGCCGACTCGATGACCTCTAAGAACCTTTGCCGTCATGTTCCGATAACCCATAGGAGGTTTACCACGTAAAAAGCTCACTGTGCGAGCCTGTAACAAAAACTACGAATAAAGAGCAGATTTTAACAAAACTCTTTCATTTTGTGACTAGAAAAGTTACATTTAGTCTATATTAAGTTAATAATTAGTTTAACATTAGGTTTGATTCGATCAGTAGCAAAATATGTGCGGCTCTTTAAACTGTGTAGGCCTGAACCCTCGGTGTCGGCATTCTTTCCTGAATTTACAATTTTATGGCTTTGTTAATGAGTTCTCGAGCTTGGCTCACATTATTTGTACCCTAAACCAGCAGCGTCTTTGTCTGTGAAGTAAGATGTGGGTACGAGGGCGACCAATAAGTTTGATTTGTGAAACATTGACAGGAAGAGGTGCAAGTGTAATTTAGTAGCGAATATTCCACGCAAAATCTTCGAGTACCGCTGCCGTTTTTACCACCTACATTTACCTCAAAAACCAACTGAACAAATCCTGCGAGTCTTCAGATATGTCCGATCATCCTGCTTCTTCTTCTTCTTCTTCTGATCAAATTTTGTTAAATCGTCCTTTTCTCGGCTATTCGATTCAGTATCCCTTCATTCTTGAGTCAATCTGTCCAACTCATCTTCTATAGCACCACATTTCAAAAGCTTCTATTCCCTTTCTTTATCATCCATGTTTCACTTCCGTACAATACCATGCTCCATAATTCCTATATTATTGTTAGAAGTACGACTTTCTTGCTTGCGCTAGTCTACTCCTTACTTATTCCTTTCCTAATCTGCACTCCATTCCTTTGAACATCTTGTACTCCTCGAAGACTGTGTCCATACCATTCGCCAATTTCTCCAGATTCAGATAAAATATCATCGACAAACCTCAGAGTTATTACTTCTCCTTCTTGTAGGATAGCGATTTATTTCCCAAATTCCCCTTCTGTTTCCTTTATTGCCTGCTCTATATAGACATTGAAAAGGAGACGGGACGAACTGCAGCCTTTCCTGACTCTTTTCTGGACTGCTGCTTATTGTTTTCACAGCCTACGATTCCTATCTGTACAGACTGCTTTTTGTACAGATCGTAGAATCATTCTTGGTATCCGTACGCGATCAGCTTCAGAATATCGAATAACTTGGTCCAATCAACATTAACGATTTTTTTCTACATCTGCTAATGACTTGCACGTGGGATTGTCTTCCTTAATTCGGTCCTGTAAGATCATAATAAAGTCTGGATTGCTTCAGATGTTCCTACATCTCTTATGAAGCCAAACTGATGTTCTGACAACTCAGGTTCAACTTGTCTTTACATTCTTCTGTAAATAATACTGGTTACCTTTTGCAGGCGTGGGATACTGAATTAATGGTGCGGTAGTTTTAACACTTGTAAGCACCTGGTATAACAATATTCTGTATAACATCGGATGGCACTTCCCCTGTATCATACATCTCCACCTTCTCCTATGGCAGAGGATGTCATCAGTTCCAGGTGCCTTGTTCCTATTTAGAACTCGCAGAGTTCTGTCCAGTCCTGACCTCAAAACTGCTTCTCCCATTTCACCAGCATCAACAGCTTCTTCTTCTGCTTGATACAATTATTCAGTTCCCGCATCTTTCTGCCCTGTCTTATTTACCGAGAAGTGGTTACGAGCTGAGTTCGTTCTTCCTTAGCTATCCTGCACTTTATATCTTCTTCGTTTTTTATCGCTTGCATTCTTTTCTTCCCTCCTCAGTTTTTGTGTTCTTGTTCATCAATCAGGTCGAATATCTCTGATTCTTACTTGATCTTAACTTCCTTCCTAAATTATTTTAAGCTGACCTACTGATCTTCTCCTTCACGACTGTCCATTCTTCCTCTTCAGCCTTGTTATGAACGAAATCTGACTGAATCTGAGCGTTATTAGACGCGATGCTCATTGTGTTACTCGTGTCCTTAATTTTTTAAATACGTCAACCAAACTTCATATTTAGCATCTACCTATCCAAGGTATGTTTCGAGGTTCATGGTCCCGGAATGGACTGGGGATTTATTGGAAACCGAAATAGTGATTTAACTCTTCCTCATTGTATACAAGACTTACCTGACTGGCAATCGACCAATGAGGAAAAGTGTTTAGAAATTTATTTCCATTAAGGCGAGCAGATTTCAATTAAGTTTGGTTGTGTATATTTTGTGGGAGTGCAAAATCACGGTCTCGATTTCGTATAAACCCGCAGTGAATTCAATGATTTAGAAACAATATGTTTGGTTCTATAACATTTTCTCCTATCTCCCACATTTATGGGTTAAATTGAGTCCGAAAATTTGAATAGGGTGAAATTTGGGTACACTTTTACGCTTTGCAATTTTTTTTGTGTACTGATGTATAAGCTAGACTCATGAAATTTGGTCCACATGTGGTCTTCAATCGTGCCAATGTGCGCACCAAACGTGGTGGCTCTATCATCCTTATAAGTGTGTCAAACAGTGAAATATACAGCAAGAATAACCATATTTACGAACAATCCAGAAATGCAGCCAAATCGAATGTATAAGGGAGAGAGATACGACAAAAAGTCATAGGACCAAAGTTGTAGATCACTCCAAATTAGGCAGAGTTCTTGCCATCCGTTTTGTGATACGACTTATTGTTTATCCAGCAAATAGCTCAAAAGAATGTCTGCACAGTCATTAAAATTGCGTCCACATTTCGATATTTTGGGGGGTAAAACGTGAAAATTTTTAACATCTTGGATTTTTTCCATCGGTTACAGACTAAAAGCTATAATTTCGCCAAATTTAAATATCCTAGCTCGTCAGGCAGATTGTGCCGCGACCTTATTTTTTGGGGGAAGGGGAAATTTAGGAAATTCAAGAAATTTGTGTAAGACGACGGAACATATAGGATGTCGCTTTGGATAAATTATACGACTGGACTTACGCTGAGCCCAAAATTTGAAGGCCTCCAACGTGCTCCCTTCGAGGAATTTTGAGAATTTTCTATTTTTCTAGGGGTCCTGGGGTCGCCAGCTTCTCCGGTACAAAGTTTCTAATTTCTGAGATTTCTTTAAGTGCCTCACAAATTCGCGGCAATTTTCTTTTTTTATACGTTTATATATAGATCGCTCCAGACCGACCTGCTTATATATAGATGACTAAGGGCCGTATATTTTGGTGAAATATACCTGTTGATTTCGGTGTCAAAACTGACTTATTTCGGTCGGTATTTCGTGAAATAAATTGTCATAGTGATCTGTGCTTCTTGTGATTCCTTCCTTATAGTATGCGGTAAAACTGACTTAATTTATGGTTAGGGGTTTGAAAGTGAACTCTTGTAATGTATTAAATTGTTATTGAATCATAGAACAACTAAATATACAAAATGTCATAGAAATAAGTACTGGTATATAAACCACTGATACCTCGAAATGAAGTTAGTTGGTCTGCCTGTGATATGAATTTTTACATAGCCTACACATTTTGCATTACTTGTCTACAAAGTTCGAACTAAGCATGGTTTCAACGTTATGAGGATGCAGAGATGTGCGACAGTCAGAAAGTATGTTTGTGTGACCACATTAGAGACGAACACTTGGATGCAAATTCACTGTGGTCTTCTATGAAAGCTCCTAAACTTCACTAATACTGTCTTCGTCTGTACCAGATGTGCTTTCACTGCCCTTGAAGATGTTCGTGGATAGGCTGGTGCTGCCCGACCAGGGATGTGTAGCTCACACTGTTAAGGCGCTGTTCAGTCCGGTGGTATTTGAAGGTGATCAAATACGTCAGCCCTGTCAAGTACGGGACAGCATTTCGGCATCTCGGCGCCTCCGAGGACAAAAACAATAACATTATTACTACTAATACCGTCGTATTTTACGAGAAAGACAGTATGATTTATTTTTCCTTTTATAATCATCCATGTCCTCATGCCAGGATTATCCAGTTTCTCTATAGGAATGCTGGCTTGCATGGATGCTTTTGTTTGGTCTATTACAAACTGCTGGATATCACTTTTGAACTTCCTTGCGATGTGTAAAGTATCGCCGAATATTATTTGTCGCTTATTTGCTTCATTCGTCTTTTTTTGTGTGTTTCTGATTCTCTGTTTATCGCACCTGTCTTCTCGTTTCGACTTAATACGATCATTACAGTACTTACACATTGGAATCTTTCTTGCAGCACCAAACACATAGAACGCCTCACTGCTGTATTCATCGGGCCTCGGAAAAAAAACCTGTTGTGACTTTAGTTTTCGGCATTTTTATCCTTAAATGGTGGACATTTTCCAGTAGCGAACTCTCACTGCCAAAGAGTATAATACGCACTGCTGTATCTACAACCGCAACGCCATTTGCTGTAATCGATAATATATACCGATTTTGATTGATTGCCTTAGAGACCGCGGAACTGAATACACAGTCCTCATCGCTTTGTGTGGAGAATATACAGCCTATCAAGCAACAGACAGGAAACTAAAATATTCAAGTTGTCAGAAGCACTTCAACATTTATTGGAGAGCTTTTCCAGAACTATTTAGCACTTTTCTTAACAGGTGGGGTATATTTCGTGATTATTTGCGTAATTCGCGCAGTAGATCATATTTAATTTTGCTGAAATACGGTACTTTAGTACATATAAAGTCATATATAGGAAAGAAAGAAGATATGAAAAAATTCGTGCTTAAATACGTCAGCTCCATGTCGGTAGATTCACTGACAGAACTCCTATATATCGGCACCTCGACGTCTCCGAAAACAGCAGGTTCGATCATGACAGTCTAGTAGTGCTCAAATACGTCAGCCTCGTGTCGGTAGATGTACTGGCAGAACTCCTTCATTCTGACGTCTCCGAAAACAGCAGGTTCGATCATGACAGTCTAGCAGTGCTCAAATACGTCAGCCTCGTGTCGGTAGATTTACTGGCAGAACTCCTACATTCTGACACCTCGGCTTCTTGTGTTGTTAACATGGCAGGTTCAATCCTAGCTTAGTCTAGTAGTGCTCAAATACGTCAGCTCCGTGTCGGTAAATTTACTGACAGAACTCTTATATATCGGCACCTCGGCGTCTCCGAAAACAGCAGGTTCGATCATGACAGTCTAGTAGTGCTTAAATACGTCAGCGCCGTGTCGGTAGATTTACTGGAAGAACTCCTAAATTCTCCGAATGAGACCGCATTGATGCGCTGCATTTGCCACTTATGTGGGTTTCTTCTTGTGCTTTCGCAATCCATAGTAATGATAGATGTCACCGAAGCGACAGTTTTGAGTGAGAACAAGTCTCAGGTAGACCCCAAGGCACCGGACTCCCCTGACACCTCAGCGTTTCCGGAAACAGCAGGTTCGATCCTGGCTCAGTCCGATGGTGCTCAAATACATCAGCTTTGTGTCGGTAGATTTACTGGCAGAACACATACATTCCGGCATCTTGGCGTCTCGTGTTGTTCTCGGCCCAGCACAACGGCCCTAAGAGGTTACAGGCAGGGGATATCGTAGATGATACCCCTTTACTTTACGGTCTCTGAGCCAAGATCGAACCTGCTGTTTGACCGCTTCTTTGAGGAAGAAAGTCAGTGCATAAACTTTTGTTACAACTGTACTGCATACGTATGCAACTTGGTTTGCTGCATAGTAACAAGTCACAGTCCACCCGTGTGTGTGTGTAATCGTGTGTGCATATAGGCAATATACTGGATACCCTCACCTTCAACGAAGCTGACTATCGAAATTCATATCTGCTAAAAAAAGGTAAGTCTAATTCTTTGATTATTATTATTATTATTAATTCGAATTTTTACAACTATTTTTCTTTTTTTTAGAATATCATCGTCTGCCTCAACATTATTCCAGTGAGCATTGATCAGTTTGCAGTCTTCAACTTAAGGTAAGCCAAAGCTGTTGGTTGGTGCCAGGTAGTTTTGTTAACAATCCAACTAACGTTCGAGCGCTTCCATTACTATGTGCGATGCAAGTTCTGTGCTACTCTCAGGCAGTAACAACAGGCTACCTGTTAAGAAGCTCGTTCCCTTTCCTATCCTATGATCGCTATGTGCGATGCAAATGCTGTGCTAATCTCAGGCAGTAATAACAGGCTACCTGTTAACGAGCTCGTGCCCTTTCCTATCCTATGATCGCTATGGGCGATACATGTGCTGGGCTACTCTCAGGCAGTAATAACAGGTTACCTGTTAAGAAGCTCGTTCCCTTTCCTATCCTATGATCGCTATGTGCGATGCAAATGCTGTGCTAATCTCAGGCAGTAATAACAGGCTACCTGTTAACAAGCTCGAGCCCTTTCCTATCCTATGATCGCTATGTGCGATGCAAGTGCTGTGCTACTCTCAGGCAGTAACAACAGGCTACCTGTTAACAAGCTCGTGCCCTTTCCTATCCTATGATCGCTATGTGCGATGTAAGTGCTATGCTACTCTCAGGCAATAATAACAGGCTACCTGTTAACAAGCTCGAGCCCTTTCCTATCCTATGATCGCTATGTGCGATGTAAGTGCTGTGCTACTCTCAGGCAGTAACAACAGGCTACCTGTTAACAAGCTCGAGCCCTTTCCTATCCTATGATCGCTATGTGCGATGCAAGTGCTGTGCTACTCTCAGGCAGTAACAACAGGCTACCTGTTAACGAGCTCGTGCCCTTTCCTATCCTATGATCGCTATGTGCGATGCAAGTGCTGTGCTACTCTCAGGCAGTAACAACAGGCTACCTGTTAACGAGCTCGTGCCCTTTCCTATCCTATGATCGCTATGTGCGATGTAAGTGCTGTGCTACTCTCAGGCAGTAATAACAGACTACCTGGTAAAAAACTCAAGCCCTTTCCTATCCTATGATCGCTATGTGCGACGCAAGTGCTAAGTTTACCTTTCTAGGATATCTTTCAGACATACATTAATATTTTTTTGTTTTCTTCTAGGTACATCAAGAATTATTGTTGTCATTCATCCGAGTTGCAGTTCGCAGTCTTTAATCGTCCCTCATCTGGGTCGCAGTCTTGAAACGAGCACACCTTAAGGTATGTTTTAATCTTTTTTAACGATCTCATATGTTTACATGGTTTTTAAAAATCTAAAAAATAGAATTCCGCTTTTATTGTAGAAAAATCAAACGGATTATGCAGACGGCTCAGCATACTTCAGCGATTTGGAGAAAAGATTTTTCCGTGCCTGTGACGACTTCTACTCAATGTGCTAACTGATTTTAGAACTAAATCTTGTGTCATTAGTTTTGTTGGTGCGTAATTATGACCATGAATTCGGAAACTGTACATACATGTTTTTCATCGCGTATTCTAAGCGGCATGATACGAAATTCATTAAAAATTCTAGATCCAAATTCATTTTTACTCTCTTGCTATAATGTTTTCGAAGAAAACGTCAGTGTTTGCTGTCTATGTATACGGCGCTTAAACTAAACGCTAGTCTTGCATGTTCTTTTATTCTTTTCAAAGATAATCATGAAAATCATGAAACATTTTACATTTCTTCTAAAATGACGAAACTCTTACGTTCAGACGATATTTCGATATGGTTTCGCAAACACATCGTTGACATACTGCTAGCTAAATTTCAAACATTTGAAGAAGGAGCGAGGAATAAGGCACTTCAAAGTGTTTTACATCTTCAAGTTAACGTGTGCAAATTTGACCCTTTCAATTCAGGTAGGCGACACATTAAACTTCCTCCAGCGATTGTAAATAAAAGAGCAGTCATCAATATTCAGATTAACGATGATTATTGCTTCTTATGGCACATTGCCAGCAACACGTCATCATTCAAGAACTTCTCAGTACAAGGATATGTTTATCCAGTTACAACAGACATTAAATTTTGAAGGTGTTTCTTTTCCTATGGATTTAGTAAACACATCTACGTTTTCCTTTCCTGTATACGGTGTTGACGGAGACCGTATTGTAGTGCCAGTTTACTCCGCTTATTCTCCCAAACAACATCATCTTCATCTTTTATACGTTTGCAATGAAACCACAAGGCACTACTGCTTTCCCGTCTGTTAAACTCTCATCTTTCAATACACCATGGGAAAAATTTTATTTGTGAGCGATGTTTGCAGTACTTTACGACAGATAGTTTGTTAGCTACACATGTCAATAATTGTACAACACATCCTGCCGTAAAACTTGTTCTGCCAACCACGGAAAATGCATAAATATAGTTTGAGAATTATTATCGACAGGAACCTGTTCCCTTCACGCTATACGGAGATTTTGAATGTTTTACTGTTCCTTTTCAATGTTGCCAACCCGACTTGAGCGAACCTTACACGGATTATGTGCAAAAGCACACTCCGTTTTCAGTAGCTTACAAAGTCGTTTTTTTCGTACAATGCATCTCTATCCTTTTTGCAACCTTACCAATTAGTAAACAAAACACCCAAATGAGAAGCACATACATCAAAGAAGAAAACAAGCACAATACTTACCGAAGGGCAGTAGCATAAAATATGAAGCGTGGAGGGCAAAGGCGAGAATAAAAAGGCCAGGGTCTTACATAACTTTGACAGGTTGCCAGGTAAATATTGCTAGCTACTAAATGACACACGAGATAAATTTTAAAATGAAGAAAATTTACTAAGTAAATGTAATTTGAAAATGGTATAAAATAAGAACAATAAATATATATATTTCTTTTTCTAAAATTTAAAAATGCAATCAAACTAAATGAGAGGAACAGTATTTTAAAATAAAGTTGAAATTAAGGTGAAATGTAGCTCACATTAACATAGGCTTCCGCCAGAATTAAGGTTTGTAAATTCATTAATAACTCATTACCTTACATACAGAAAGATTAAAATTTATTTAAAAATTAGTTGCAACCGATATGCGGGCCCGCGATATAAAATCACTTTAAAATTGAAATTTGCTACACTACTAAAATGCTAAATTACAAGACTCACACAAGGACACACGAAAAAGGAAAAAAAAAAAGTATAGTGGCTCCAACCGCGAATAAACATTACACCAAAGAAACGAGCTAGATGAAAACACAATAAAATAATAGCGCACAGCAACTCCAACAAAATGAAGTATATTAAAGGAAATTTACAATTAACGGTGCGCACATAATAATAATAATAATAATAATAATAATAATAATAATAATAATAATAATAATAATAATAATAATAATAATAATAATAGAACACTGAAGCACACAACAGGAACTACCAGTTACCGACGCGAAGCCAAGATCCCATTATAATCATCAAAGCCACCCCAAAAAATAACGTATCATCAGATTAGATAAGAAGGGATGACATGACGTAATAAAGACAAAAGCAAGGAACACAAACAATGGGAGAAATGTTATAAGACAACGAAAGAAGAGCCCCATATTAAACTTTTTCGACCAGCAAATTTCAATTTTAAGATTTTGAGTTATTAAAAATAATAATAATAATTATTATTATTTATCCAAGAGGTGATAGTACCAGTTTACATTAGCTTTAGTTAATCAATTCACCTGCGGTTTACATACTTTAGAACAGAGGGGGCCCTGGATTGCGCTACAATGCGAATATGAGGTGTCATTAATTAAGGCCCGTAACAATGCAATAATAATCAAGTACAAATAATCAGCCACGAAGGCAATAGGACAAAAATCAGACAGCAAATATCACCAACCAGGGAAAAATTAAGGGACAAAACACGCACCTAAATGAATTGCAAAAGAATAAAAGTAATAATAATAATAATAATAATAATAATAATAATAATAATAATAATAATAATGATGATAATAATAATAATAATATTCATCATCATTATGAACATCAAGAAAAACAGTTGGCAATAATGCACACCGACAAAACCATAAGATAAAATCACTTACACAAAATACCACCTCATAGACGCATAACTAGCGATCCCGATCTCCCTACATTACATTAATTTTCTTTTTCCAACGGATTCAGTTCAAATATATATAAAATTTTGCTTACAAGGTTACTATACCAAAAGCTGCGTTTATGATGTTGGTCATGTCCACGATGAAATTACTCACTCTAGTGTCTGAACGAACGGGATCCCTTCAATAAATTATAATTTTCAGTACGTACTTGGAGTTAAGATGTCCAACTTACAAGACACTTAAAACTTTTCATACCGATAACGGTTAACTCACAGCACCAAGTTTACATGTTACATTAAGAAAATATTAAGGTTGGAGCACACTGGACAACTTTCAAAAGAATAACAGGGCCTAGCCCTAACATCATCATTTAACCACCGGAGTCAGACTCCATTGCAATTGCTTTCCCTTCTTGCCAAGCCGTCCACTTGGGAGCTTCACACAACACAGCCATCTTGGAGTGTAGCGGCGACCAGACTACTGAGCTCACACGCTGAGCTGGGGAAGTAGCCAGTCGTCCCACAATTCAACGCGTGCACCGCGAAGGTGCGCATAAGTTACAAATGATAATTCAGCGCATCACATAGTCCAGTCAAATGCGTGACAATAATGGATAGAAACTTTGAATTAAATTGGTCTGGTGACCTCCACAGTTAGGTAGCAGTTCCAACAATGGCCGATAATATAGATAACGGCTGGATACCCAAGTCGACATGACAGATGAATAAATAAATACTCTTAGATGTTTTGATGTTATAATTCAGTTATGTCCAGTACATATTAGTTCCCATTTTCACATCACACTTTTTTAAGATGTATCGAGGCGAAAACTGTACGGCATGGTTTTTCAATGAATTGAAGGAGTTGGCGGAACGCGTTCATACGCTTATTTCGCAACCAGTGCCCATTCAAATGACGCTAGGAGAAATGATTTTGCATGATGAAAGTGATAAATGTCACTTCTGTAAACAGTCCATTATTTCCCCACAGATTAAGGTTAGAGACCACTGTCACTTCACCGGGAAATATCGTGGACCTGCACATGATTCGTGCAATCTTTTATATCGTGTACCTAAATTTATTCCATGCTTTTTTATTACTTGTCAGGTTATAACAGTCACTATATCGTTCGTGAATTTGGGCAATTAAATTGTACAAAGTTCACTGTGATTGCGCAAAATCATGAACGGTTTGTTTCATTCAGTTATCTTGTAGGCGATATTAGCATTCTCTTTCGAGATTCCTACAAATCTTTGAACTTTTACTTGATACACTTGTAAATGGGATTTCCAGCGACGACTTGAAGTACATTTGTGAGTATTTTCCAGATCCTGAGGAAAGGGGCTCTGACCTATGACTACATTCAGAGCTTTCAAACATTAGAAGAAACAAAATTACCTCCTCAGTCTGCATTTACAAGTGTGTTAAGTGAATGTAGCACGCTGTCACTCAGCTCATCGTCATACGATAAGCACACGGTATCTATTTCTGATGAAGACTATTTGCATGCCTGCCAGGTGTGGCCAACGTTTCAGCTACAGAGCTTAGGTCAATATGCTGACTTGTATTTGAAGATAGATACACTTTTACTCTGTGATGTGTTTGAGAAGTTTCGTAAAAGGTGTTTATCTATTTACGGATTAGACCCTTGCTATTACTACACAACACCAGGTCGGTCGTGGGATGCGATGCTCAAATTACCGGTGTTCAACTTGATCTTCTAACGGATGTCGACATGCTTTTGTTTTTTGAACGCGGCATTCGCGGCGGACTCGTTTCGCTTGTCAACAGGCATGCTATCGCGAATAATCCCTACCTCGACAACTATAATCCAGAGAAAGAAGATTCTTACCTGATGTATTTCGATGTCAATAATCTGTATGGGTGGGCCATGTCACAGCCATTACCGTGTAAGAATTTTGTATGGCTAACAGAAACTGAAATTCAACATTTAGATGTTTTTGAGGCTCATCGCGGCTACGTGCTGGAAGCTTCTCTTGCATACCCTTCTCATCTGCATGATTCACATTCTGACCTTCCTTTTTGTGTTGAAAATATGATTCCACCTAACTATACGTCGAATCACACTAAACTGCTAGCCAATCTTTTTCGAAAAAGCGCTAATGTTATTCACATACAATGTCTTGTTCAATGTCTCGAATACGTCTTACAGTTAGAGTGTATTCATCGTATCGTTGCGTTTAAGCAGGAAGCATGAAAGATTAGACAGTGGCGTGTTGGGAAAAAATTTAAACATGAGAGAGGCGGGAGTGAACTTATGGGACCCATGAACAGCCGAATTTAAAGTAAAACCTAACCAATGCAGAGAAGTATCCCACTTGGAATGATCTCCATGAAGAAAAGCGGTCAACGCAGATCGAAGATTACGATTGATCCCCTCAGCCAGAGATGGTTGAGGGTTAGAAGCGGAATTCGTTACATGGGATATGGACGGATTACAACAGTATTTCCGGAATAGGTTAGATGTGAAAGCCTTTGCATTATCAGAAACTATATTTTGACAGGGACCAAAAGAACGGTAGTCAGCTTAGTGGGGAACAATCATGAAAATCTAGTGAAGCCGTCTACACATTACAATAATAAATTTATTCCCGTGCCCCTTTGATACCTAATGGGGTCTCATGATAATATTTGAAGATCATTGGCACAAGAACTGTCATCTTCTGATCATGCCTCGAAGGGCAACACAAAACCCCGTTACTCAATACATAAGGGACAACACGTTCCCCAGAAGAAATGGTTTCCATTATCGGAGCCAGCACAGGATCTTCTGGTTGATAATTCTCAGTGCCACGAAACAGAGTAGGGGCATCCGTCAGAATAGCATTAATACTAGGAGGTGTGGGCATAGAAAGAGAAGAACTAACTTCCTGTTCACTGGTCTCAATATCACTAGAAAACATGTGACTTAGTCCATCAGCAACTGCATTTTCTGATCCCCTAATGTGTCGTACATCACATAGGAAAGCTGAGATCCTGAGAGCCCGACGGGAGTTACGAGGCCACCTTAAGGCTTCAAATTTGACATGTTCCAGATAAAGGCGTAAATTCTCCAGGGCAAACAACACTGCCAAAGCCTCTAATTCATAGCTAGAATACTTTACTTCTCGAGTCGATAAGGTCCTAGACGCATAGAAGGTATGCCGCCTTCCGAGTTCCGTCTCCTGAAAAAGGACAGCAGCCACCGCAGATGAACAGGCATCACTTTGGACAGTGAATTTCTTAGAGAAATCGGGCATGGCTTGTACAGGGACGTTACAAAGAGCTAATTTAAGGTCTTCAAAAGCTGCTGGCTGCGACGGCCCCCATTCAAATTTTACACGTTTCTTGCGAAGTAAGTTCAAGGGCGCCGCCCTAATAGCAAAGTTAGGAATACATTTCCTGAAAAAATCACTATGCCTATGAATCTAGCGATTCCCTTTATGTCCTTCGGAGGCTTGAAGTCTGTGTTCTTGAATGGTCAATATATACACCATCGGGCGACACAGTATGCCCTAAGAACAACATAGAAGGATTAGCAAAGACTACCTTAGATAATTTAACAGTCAACCCAGGCTTCCGAAGGCGATTGAAGACTTCCGTCAGATGATCTAAGTGCTCTTCGGAGGTCACTGAAAACACGACGACTTCATCGAGGGAATGTTTCAGATATTCGAATTTGGTATCGGAGAAGACCCTCTCCAGCTGTCTAGTAAGGGCAGCTGCACACGTGTGGATCCCGAAGGGGCGCGGTAGTATTGATACAGATTCCAATCCGTGGCGAAAGCCGTCAGGTGTTTGGATTCTTCTGCCAGAGGTATTTTATTATATGCCTGGTTAAGATCTAACATGGTAAAGAACTTAGCCTTGCGAAACCAAGCAAAACAAGAATGAACATTCGGAAGGGGTACAGATTGTAACAAAACCGATATATAAGGCCCTCAGGCCTCCTCTTCCATCCAACCAGGAAGTGAAATATACATACACTGACTGACAGTGACAATGCAACACCAAGGAGGAGTGGTTCGAAAGGGATGAAAGTTGGGGAAAAAACGGAGACGGCACGGATGAATAATTGATGTTTATTTCAGACCGATATGCAGGTTACACAATGCGCACGGCATCGACTCAGTAGGATGTAGGACCACCGCGAGCGGCGATGCACGCAGAAACACGTCGAGGTACAGAGTCAACAAGAGTGCGGATGGTGTCCTGAGGGATGGTTCTCCATTCTCTGTCAACCATTTGCCACAGTTGGTCGTCCGTACGAGGCTGGGGCAGAGTTTGCAAACGGCGTCCAATGAGATCCCACACGTGTTCGATTGGTGAGAGATCCGGAGAGTACGCTGGCCACGGAAGCATCTGTACACCTCGTAGAGCCTGTTGGGAGATGCGGGCAGTGTGTGGGCGGGCATTATCCTGCTGAAACAGAGCTTTGGGCAACCCCTGAAGATACGGGAGTGCCACCGGCCGCAGCACATGCTGCACGTAGCGGTGGACATTTAACGTGCCTTGAATACGCACTAGAGGTGACGTGGAATCATACGCAATAGCGCCCCAAACCATGATGCCGCGTTGTCTAGCGGTAGGGCGCTCCACAGTTACTGCCGGATTTGACCTTTCTCCACGCCGACGCCACACTCGTCTGCGGTGACTATCACTGACAGAACAGAAGCGTGACTCATCGGAGAACACGACGTTCCGCCATTCCCTCATCCAAGTCGCTCTAGCCCGGCACCATGCCAGGCGTGCACGTCTATGCTGTGGAGTCAATGGTAGTCTTCTGAGCGGACGCCGGGAGTGCAGGCCTCCTTCAACCAATCGACGGGAAATTGTTCTGGTCGATATTGGAACAGCTAGGGTGTCTTGCACATGCTGAAGAATGGCGGTTGACGTGGCGTCCGGGGCTGCCACCGCTTGGCGGCGGATGCGCCGATCCTCGCGTGCTGACGTCACTCGGACTGCGCCTGGACCCCTCGCACGTGCCACATGTCCTTGCGCCAACCATCTTCGCCACAGGCGCTGCACCGTGGACACATCCCTATGGGTATCGGCTGCGATTTGACGAAGCGACCAACCTGCCCTTCTCAGCCCGATCACCATACCCCTCGTAAAGTCGTCTGTCTGCTGGAAATGCCTCCGTTGACGGCGGCCTGGCATTCGTAGCTATACACGTGTCCTGTGGCACACGACAACACGTTCTACAATGACTGTCGGCTGAGAAATCACGGTACGAAGTGGGCCATTCGCCAACACCGTGTCCCATTTATCGTTCGCTACGTGCGCAGCACAGCGGCGCATTTCACATCATGAGCATACCTCAGTGACGTCAGTCTACCCTGCAATTGGCATAAAGTTCTGACCACTCCTTCTTGGTGTTGCATTTGCTCAGTCAGTCAGTGTATATTACATTGTATTACTTACAATAAGTAGATCTCATACAAATTTAATTAATAAAAATACAAGGATGGTGATATTACATTAAGATGAAATAAATTAAGATTAAATTAAGATGAAATAAATCAGATATAATGAAAGGATAAATTCTTCAAACTAATATTCTACATGTAAAAGAAAGAGGCAGTACATAAAACTTGATTTTAAAAACAAACCGGATAAGAATTTTAGACTCTCTACCAGGACATCCATAACAAGAGAATGGTTGTAAGTAGCAGCATCAAGTTTACAGATGATCCTTGCTAGTGCATAAAATGTCTCCAAAGTGCTTCCTTGAAAGTGCGAATAGCGCTTAACCCCTTGATACTTTCTGGAAGGAGGCTCCACTCACGGCAGGCAATTACTGTGAATGATTTATCGTAGATGGCAGTTCTATGGGTAGGTAAAGCAAGGGTGGAATTATTAGCAGATCTGGTGTTAAGACTATGATAAGAGGATAGGTATTTGAAATATGAAGTAAGGTAAAGTGGCTTTGAAAAATTAAGGATTTTATGGAGATGGCATAGGGTATGCACAGTGCGACGGATTTCTAGTCGGGGCCAAGATAGGTGGTTATATGAAGGAGTTACGTGGTCATAGTACCGCAGGTTACAGACGTATCTCACACATGCATTTTGACCACGTTGTAATCTGCTCAATAACATGTTCCGAGTGTCTCTATAAATCGCGTCACAATAGTCGAAATGAGGGAAAACCAGAGCTTCTACCAGTATTTTTTGAGTTTTTCAGGAAAATAAGTATTGATACCCGCGCAGCATGTGCAAAGCAGAGAATGTTTTCTGGGTGATGTTTGTAATATGCGTTTTCCATGACATATCTTCATCGAAAGTAACACCTGGGACTTTTACTGATGACATGAATGGTATGTTAGTATTACACAACCTTATATATGGAATCTCTGGTCGATTGACCTTCGCGAGTAGTTTAGGGTATCCAAGGATGCGCGCTTGCGTTTTTGCTGGGTTTAACCTAAGACCACATCCCAAAGACCAAGAAGAAAACGATGTTAAATCCTGATTGATTTTGTCTACGGCCGAAAATATTAGATTTGGAGATGTATGGAGGTACATTTGTACACCATCAGCATAAATATGGTATTTGCAGTGTGTTAGGATTTGGGAGACGTTATTAATATAAATAGAAAAAGGAAGGGGTCCTAACACCGACCCTTGGGGCACACCACACTGCACAGACCGCCAAATTGATTTGTTTATTCTATCTGTAACACACTGCCGACGGCCTTATAAGTAGGAATGCAACCAAAGGAGGGTGCTGTCCGAGTAATAGAGGAAATACAATTTCGAGAGCAAAATGTCAATTTCAACAGAGTCAGAAGCTTCGTTCAAGTCTAGGAGTATTAAAACTGTCACTTCCTCGTTGTCCATAGCTTCTCGGATGTCTTCTGTGACCTTCAGTAGTGCCGTTATAGTGCTGTGTGCTTGGCGAAAACCAGATTGTAGTGGATGAAGTATGTTGTAAGTCGTCATGTAGTCTGTTATTTGTCTATGAGCGATGAACTCTAGCGCGTTGGATAAAGCAGAAAGTATGCAGATGGCTCTGTAGTCAGATGGTTCAGAAGGGGATGCTACGTTTTTAGAGGACGTTTAATGCCCACTTTCCATATTTCGGAAATGTGCTCTCTACAAGGGAAGAGTTAAATTTGTTAATTAGTGCAGGTAATATCACATCCAGAATAAGTTTTATCATCTCTATTCCTATACTGTCATTTCCTTTTGCCGCTGATATTATCCGATTTATAGCAAACCTGACTTTTGAGTGGGTTGTTGGACGGAAGTAGAAGTTTTCTCTATCTGTTCGCGTCTTTGCATAATTCCCGTCTAGAACTATATGTTTCAGTGCTGCATTTAATGTGTAGTTAGATGAAAAATAATCGTTCAGTTTTTCCAAGGGTATATTTTTTTCGTCGTCGTCTCGTCCTTTGGTAATTCCAAAGCTCTTTATGGATTTCCACAATACAGCTGTTGAAGCATTTCTTTGAATTAAACTGTGAGCGTGTCGTAGTTTAGCGTTTCTAATCTGTTGGGTCGTAGCGTTTCTTAGTCTCTTAGAGTTCAGTAGATTGTCAGCAGTGCAATGTTTCTTAACTCGTCTATAAGCAGCATCGCGTTCAGCCATTAGTGCTCTAATCTCATCTGAGAGCCAGGGAGCTGGCGTTCGCGTAAATCGAGCCTTTTTTTCAGGGGCATGTCTATCGTACAGTTCAGTCATATGTTGATTGAAGAGAGTCGCTTTGTCATTTAAGTCTTTAAATTTAAATATGTCATGCCATGGCACTGCAACTGTGTCTTGTAAAAGTTTATTCTTATCAATTCTTCGTAGATCTCTATATGAAATTATTTTCGGTTTGAACTTGGGACTTTTAATAGAATAGGCCATAAATATAGCATCATGTCGCGATATGCCTGGGGCACTAATTTGACCGCGATGAAGAACTAATTCAGGTTGGTTAGTGGTAATCAGATCAATTAAAGTGTGTGATGTGTCTGTGTGATGTGTAGCGTTGAGAGGGAGAATCGTTAAATCGCAAGCTTTAAAAGAAGTTAATATTTGGGTTGTCTGAGGAGAGTTAGGTTCAAGAAGATGTATGTTGAAGTCGCCCGTTATAATTATATTTGAGTAATCAGGGACTTAATCTTGTATTTGAGTCTCTAGATCGCATAAAAGTCCCGCTTTCGGTGGTTTATATACTACACCCAGAAGACATTTTACTTCACTCACAGTTATTTCCAACATGAACTCAGGTTTTCATTCGTACAGACCTGGAGACCTACAGATTATTTTAAGGCGTAAGCCGGTCATAACATACAGTATGCGGCAGTACCCCCGGAGGGATTACTTAATCTGTCGGATCTGAGAAATGTATAACCCGCCAGCTGCAGTCTTTCTATTGCGTGGTGTGGTTTTAACCAAGATTCAGTGATTAATATTGCGTGGAAAGTGGGAGGCTTTTATTTCATCCATTCGCGCCTCCGCAAGGAAGCTTTGAGCGTTTATATTGCAAATATTAATAGCATTACTGTACGCAGAGAGCTGGTGGTTCATTATGTCCCTTGTCGACTGGGAATGGCAAGAAAGATCAGATGACAATAGGTGTGTGTTGCCTGCACAGCTGGTTCCAGCGACAGTGTGGGAGGGTGAAGTAAATGAAAGGTTTTGAGGAATGTTTGCAAGGAAGAGGGGAGCCTGTTCGTTTGTCTCAAGTTCATCAGGGGGACTGTAACTTACGTTGTTCTCAGTTACGTTGGAGATGATTATGACAATAATGGGAATGGCAATAACAATTTACAGCGATCAATACGATAATGGAAATGTGTCAATAATGCAAGTGGAAATAAACACGACAAAAATAAGGCACTGAACCAAGTCTGCTACTACTAACACCAATCTACCACTACGGCAAGCAAAAGTAAACTATATTACTAATTACGTTCTAATAGAGAGTTAATGTTAAAAATTACGTTATACTATAAGGATAACTCTAAAATTAAACTACAATAGAAAGTTAAAAAATGTTGTGACCATTTCTCCCGCATATCACTTTAGTTCATTTAACTGTTCCATAGTGCACACTTTATACTTATTTGATCCTATTTTTATATTAATTAGCCCATCAATGGTCCGTACCTGGCACAGAATAACGCGAAACACAAACAGACAGTTCTTGAATTAAAATAGAACAGAGTTTTTAGGCAAGTAGAAATAATAAGTTAGGTGTATGGCCTCCAGTAACTTAGAAGTAGTCGTAGAAAACCAGTTTGAAAGATGAGCATGAAGTGACACTAATTTCTACAGCGATAGCCAGTCCAAAACATAAATGGGGAAGGCTAAAATCGTTACCTCGGTAACAGTGTGAGACACCTCCACGGTTCTGCTAGCTCAGTCTTGTGTGAGCCTTCTCCACGGTTCCGCTAGCTCAGTCTTGTGTGAGCCCCTCCATGGTTCCGCTAGCTGAGTCTTGTGTGAGGCTCTTCCACGAATCCGCTAGCTCGGTCTTGTGTGAGGCTCTTCCACTGTTCCGCTATCTGAGTCTTGTGTGAGGTTCCTCCACGATTCCGCTAGCTCAGTCTTGTGTGAGGCTCCTCCCAGGTTCCGCTAGCTGGCTCTTGTGTGAGAATCCTCCACTGTTCCGCTAGCTGAGGCTTGTGTGAGGCTCCTCCACGGTTCCGCTAGTTGAGTCTTGTGTGAGGTACCTCCCAAGTTCCGCTAGCTGGCTCTTGTGTGAGAATCTTCCACTGTTCCGCTAGCTGAGGCTTGTGTGAGGCTCCTCCACTGTTCCGCTAGCTGAGTCTTGTGTGAGGTTCCTCCACGGTTCCGCTAGCTGAGTCTTGTGTGAGGCTCCTCCACTGTTCCGCTAGTTGAGTCTTGTGTGAGGCTCCTCCACTGTTCCGCTAGCTGAGTCTTGTGTGAGGCTCCTTCACTGTTCCGCTAGCTGAGTCTTGTGTTAGGCTCTTCCACGATTCCGCTAGCTGGCTCTTCTGTGAGGCTCTTCCACGGTTCCGCTAGTTGAGTCTTGTGTGAGGCTCCTTCACTGTTCTGCTTGCTGAGCCTTGTGTGAGTCTCTTCCACGATTCCGCTAGCTGGCTCTTCTGTGAGGCTCTTCCACGGTTCCGCTAGTTGAGTCTTGTGTGAGGCTCCTTCACTGTTCTGCTTGCTGAGCCTTGTGTGAGTCTCTTCCACGATTCCGCTAGCTGGCTCTTGTGTGAGGCTCTTCCACGGTTCCGCTAGTTGAGTCTTGTGTGAGGCTCCTCCACTGTTCCGCTAGTTGAGTCTTGTGTGAGGCTCTTCCACGATTCCGCTAGCTGGCTCTTGTGTGAGGCTCCTCCACGGTTCCGCTAGTTGAGTCTTGTGTGAGGCTCCGCCACGATTCCGCTAGCTGGCTCTTGTGTGAGGCTCCTCCACTGTTCCGCTAGTTGAGTCTTGTGTGAGTCTCCGCCCGAATTCCGCTAGTTGAGTCTTGTGTGAGGCTCCTCCACTGTTCCGCTAGCTGAGTCTTGTGTGAGGCTCCTCCACGATTCCGCTAGTTGAGTCTTGTGTGAGGCTCCGCCACGATTCCGCTAGTTGAGTCTTGTGTGAGGCTCCTCCACGATTCCGCTAGTTGAGTCTTGTGTGAGGCTCCTCCACTGTTCCGCTAGTTGAGTCTTGTGTGAGGCTCCGCCACGATTCCGCTAGTTGAGTCTTGTGTGAGGCTCCTCCACTGTTCCGCTAGTTGAGTCTTGTGTGAGGCTCCTCCACGGTTCCGCTAGTTGAGTCTTGTGTGAGGCTCCTCCACTGTTCCGCTAGTTGAGTCTTGTGTTAGGCTCCTCCACGGTTCCGCTAGTTGAGTCTTGTGTGAGGCTCCGCCACGATTCCGCTAGTTGAGTCTTGTGTGAGGCTCCTCCACTGTTCCGCTAGTTGAGTCTTGTGTGAGGCTCCTCCACGATTCCGCTAGTTGAGTCTTGTGTGAGGCTCCGCCACGATTCCGCTAGTTGAGTCATGTGTAAGGCTCCTCCACGGTTTCGCTAGCTCAGTCTTGTGTGAGCCCCTCCATGGTTCCGCTAGCTCAGTCATGTGTAAGGCTCCTCCACGGTTCCGCTAGCTGAGTCTTGTGTGAGTCTCTTCCACGGTTTTTTGAGGTGCTCGAGTCCTATGGAGTCCACTCTTTCTTTTGCCGATACCTTTAAATGTCATATCTCCTCCATTTTCCCTCTGCTTAGTGTTAATAAGAGGATGGTTGTCCAGTTGTACTTCCTCTGAAAACAATAATCACCACCACCGTCTGAACAATGTAGTACACGATTACCTAAATCTCAACAAGCTGCGAGTAAATGAACGAGTGCTGGGGCTCCAAAGTTACCAAGCTCTTGTAGCGATGTATCTCGATTACTACAATGTAACGATTGCAATGTTAATTTCAGAAGTGAATTACGAGAAAAAATTACAAATAAAGTCATTTTTCCATGTAATTCAATAACTTGCCAATTTTGGAAGCGAGTGTTCGTGCTCCTTACAAAGTATGGATTGTGACCAGGACGGTACAGCGCGCAGGTAAAACAAAGGAGAAAATAGAATGCAATGAAGACATGTCCACAGAAAATGAGGGATTCACTGTGCGTCGGAAGAGACCAGGACTTTACCAAGAGATATCGGACAGGGAGAGGGGAAACATTGTCTTACCCAGCTCGTGATTCCACGGTCGCCACTCTGACCTAACACCCCTTCTCTGGCTACAATACGAAGCTCATCATTTTTAAATGTAGAATACAAACAACCAGACTGAACAGAATCACCCTGAGCGCGGTCGTAAGAAAGGACTTACAGGGGTGCCTAACTCTATGTAACCACCAAGTTATCTGATTAGTGATGCGACATGTTGAACTGATAGGGGACAGCTGTAGAAAAGATCGTCCGTCTCTGAATCACATAATCCTAAGTAGGAGAAAGAGGAGGTAACCTCTCCTTGACTCTACGCTTGGTGACCACGAAACTCGTAGCTGAGTCTAACACACTATCTAGTTATTTTGTGAGCCTTCTAACTTTCGTATTCACTGTCCGATCTTCCTTGGTCAACTCCTAATCTTTTCCGACTCTGACGCTATTACGTTTGTGTTTTCCCTTCCTTTTATCGATAGCTTCATTATCCTCTGATTGGTTTTAAGAGAGGAAGATTGTCATCAGTTCTGTAACAATCTGTTCCCGATCTCCTGGTGCTCTCTTCCTATCGTTCAATTACTTGACTGATACTGACAATCTTGTGCTCTCAGCCCACACACTGCCTGTGACTGATCAACGAAATATCATCCCTCCATCTCCCTTGCTCATGGATTGGTGTTCGCTAGAGGATCTCTTTCCAAATGCCAAATACAAAGGGCACTAGAAAAGTTTTGCAATGTGAGTGAACGCTTTAGACTTTTTCAAAATAATTTCCACCCCACTCAATTTACTTCCACATACGTCGAAACCAGTCACTGAACCAACTCTGCCACTTTTATTCGATTACATTTTCACACTCCTGATCCCATGCTGCCAAAAGCTCCTGGTCGGATGCAAAACGCCGCCCTTTCAGCTTCATCTTCACTTCTGGGAAGTGTGCGATGTCACAAGGTTATGATCAGGACTGTATGGAGGGCGATCAAGCACAGTCAACCCTGATCTGGCAAGAAAATCCATTGTTGCATTAGCACGATGTCCCTCTTGCTGCAACATTTTGCTCACAGCTTCAATGTTTTCCTCAGTCACTGATTCAGACGGTCGTCTAGAATGAGGATCGTCTTCAACCCCAAAATTTCCCCTCTGGAACTCCTTAAACCAGCGGAAAATTGTATGTGCTGGAGCATTGTCGTGATGCAAGAGCCAAGTGTTGAGCCGTGACCTTGGACGGAGCTGCTTCAGAGCCTGGGTGACCTGAGGCAGACATGTCTCACTGTACCACTTCGCAGTAACTGCTCTTTGTGTTTCTAGCACAACCCGAGTCAGGATGACCCCTTTAGTGAAGAATACTGCGATTAGGAAACGAAGTCTTAAAGGAAGTAGATGAATATTGTTACTTGGGTAGTAAAATAACCAACGATGGCAGAAGTAAGGAGGACATAAAATGCAGACTAGCACAAGCAAGGAAGAGCTTTCTTAAGAAAAGAAATTTGCTCACTTCAAACATTGATATCGGAATTAGAAAGATGTTTTTGAAGACTTTTGTGTGGAGCGTGGCATTGTATGGTAGTGAAACATGGACGATAACTAGCTCAGAAAGAAAGAGAATAGAAGCTTTTGAAATGTGGTGTTACAGAAGAATGCTGAAGGTGAGATGGATAGATCGAATCACGAATGGAGAGATACTGAATCGAATTGGTGAGAGGAGATCGATTTGGCTAAATTTGACGAGAAGAAGAGATAGAATGATAGGACACATCTTAAGACACCCAGGACTTGTTCAGTTGGTTTTTGAAGGAAGTGTAGGTGGCAAGAACGGTAGGGGTAGACCAAGGTATGAATATGACAAACAGATTAGAGCAGATGTAGGATGCAATAGTTACGTAGAAATGAAAGGGTTAGCACAGGATAGGGTGGCATGGAGGGCTGCATCAAACCAGTCTATGGACTGATGACTCAAACAACAACTGCGATCATCCTTTTCTTCACTGACCTTGACTTTCGCTCAGTCACAGGAGTACCCTCATCTTCAAACAGACACACCTTGTTCTGGGATTTTGTTGGGATATCGTAATAATAGAGTCAAGTTTCGTCACCTGTAACGATGCTATTGGCGTTACGTGAAGACTCATTTTCAAACCGTTTTAGCATTTTTTCGGTACCATTTCACTCGATGTGCCCTTTGCTCTGAAAGTGAATGGGGCACCCAAAGGGAACAAACCTCTCTAACATGGAGATGGTCGTGTAGAATTGAATGAATAGCTGGTGCAGGGATGTGGAAGGTCTCTTCTACCTGCCGATATGTCATCCGTCCCTCTTGCTGCAACATTTTCCTCAGAGCTTCAATGTTTTCCTCAGTCACTGATTCAAAGGGTCGCCCAGAATGAGGATCGTCTTGAACCCCAAAATTTCCCCTCTGGAACTGCTTATACCAGAGGAAAATTGGTGTCCGATGTGGACAGTCTTTCTCCAGCACCGGAGTCATTTCCTCCAGGCACTGCTTAACAGTTAATACACGAGCAAAATTGTAGCGGATATTTGCGCGATATTCACCCTTAGACCACACTGACATCTTAACATGCTATCAATCCCACTGCTTGGTAATAACTGGTGTGAAGGTCGCGCCTTGCTTTCTTCTAGACCGGTTTTCACCCCTGTTTTCATCCCTCACCATAAATGCGGTGTCCACCCAACTGGTTCTGCAAAACTTTCCTAGTGCCCACTATTAAGTTCATGATCCGAGTGAGTGTTTCTATTATTCGTATCAGAAGTGCTTACAATCGAGTAATATAACTAATATAACACGAAAATAAACAATGTGGACCATTACGGGATTTAGAAGTAATTAATTATATTCTAAGTGGTTAAAACAAGCAATTGCCGTACCTGCTCAATGTCCGCTGTGCTATGAATATCTTGTTATTGTTTTCATTGTGATGTATGATGAGATGAGTAGCTCGTGCGGTAAAATATACCTGAGTTGCAGTTTCTTCAACGTTTGTTACATGAATATATCTGGATATACTTGGTAGTTCTCATTCCTCTCACGATAAAAACAGATCTACACATTTTCTTATTGCAGATACCGTAATGTGAGCTACTTTAAGAAGTACAATCACACCCGCGGTGTACAACTGTTCATTACCAACGCCTTTCTTTTGACCACTCTGAGGATATTTTCTAAAACACCTGTTTGCTCTTGTAACTGCTAAACGCGCAGAGTAAAGTTAAACATTCTTTCAATGTCAAATTACGACGAATAATATGTAGTCTTATTGTCTATGAACACTTGTGTTGCCGTTAGGCACGCGTATTAAATCGCCTAACACTTGGATGTAACTCATTGGTCGTCCGAGAGAGAGAGAAATATTCTGAATTTACACCAGTCACCTGTCTTCACAGAATTGAGACTCACCCTTACAGTAAGAACTCTATTTAACGAGGGCTGCATAACCGAGGTTGCCAAGACGTCCTTGATTCTCCTGGAAGGGTGTGAGTTCGAGAAACGTGAGAAAATAGATTTCATTTTCTGGAGCAGCACATGACCCAGAGGTTCACTCAGCCTGCTCCAGAAATGAGTAGCAGGTTAATTCATTGGCCCTAAGTGATTTCGTTCTTCCTCGTAGCTGTACTAGGGAATGCACCCTGCGTTTTGTTCACTTGTAGCCAAATTTTTCTCACTGGTGATGGAGGACATTTATACTCGTATCTCAACGAACAGGAAACGTCTAAAAGCAATTGGATTCTCATTCAAAGAGAACTGAGGCGTTGTAATTGGCATTGTTCATTTCTTAGCGTGACGATGTTTACCTTTCCATGGAACTTCCGGTAAGCTGTACGTTCCTAGTAACGGCTAGACTTGATAACGTTACTGAGTGTTCCACGTTCTCCTGCTAGTAGTTATCAGAACGAACTGAGTTCTCTCACCTCTGGAGTCAGTTCCTGTGGTGAACAGAAACTTTCTCCTGACATAAGTCAAGCTGAGCGATTGGCACTGACTGAGTCGGTCATCTGGAAAAGGGGACACGTCCAAAATATTGCATTTAACAGGAGAGATACAAAAAGGAATTAACAAGCGAAATTTTTGAATTTGCATATAACTAGTAAAGGGCCATTTATTCCTTTAATACGGATTCCAGATCCCATCCCTGAAGGTAAGAAAAATCAAATTTTGTTTTCTGGATGCATACAGTTTTCTAAGTGAACAGTATTTTCTTAGAAAATATAAACGAAATTTTCATCCCTGTCCTTTAGTTTTGATTTTAATTTGAGTTTCCGTTACAATGGCGTTTTTCAATCAAACTATGACATTTAGAAATCAGAGAATTATGAAGTCATCCTAAACAACGGACATATTATAGTTTTAACAAAAAAATCAGCAAACATATTCATTCCGTCTTATAGGACATTACATTTTTCAATACGGTTCATGTTCTCTCATCGAGAACTGACCTTGTAACCATTGTAATGAACATATTGTAGTCCTGTCCGTAGGTTAAGAATATAAAACAATAACTGCTAGTAGCTTCTCTTTAAGAGGATCAGAATTCTTCTTCATGCAGAGCTTCCTGCTCAGTAATTGGACAGTTGTTGACAGTGTCATGGTAGAAACTGGCATCTTGCCACCAATATACAGTATAAGTTTCCTCATGTCGTTGACCTTCTTAATATTAATGGGACTTAGTATACCGTATACTGAGAGAACGAACAGAGAATAACGTAAAATAATTGAAGTATTATAAGAAAATTAAGTTTCAAACTTGACAACTGTTTTGACAACACCAAGTATGTCGTACTTTTCATAAGAATGCAAGTGTATTTTGCACAATTGCATCTTCTGACAGGGCACACTTACATTCAGTGAATTCATCTATATCAGGAAGTGTATTTTCAGCTTCCGCAGTGGACTTCAGCTTCGAAGACTCTGTCAATCAGCGGTAAAGGACTAACAGATCCTTGTTATTTTCCTTGGAAATAGGAAGTGCAGTGTTGTAAACATATTTGGCTGTAGTTTATTCGATACAAACAGGTTTGTATCATCATTCAGTGTGTATTCTGATTTCAGCCGAACTGAAGGATTCACCTGATGAAGAGAAATTTCATTTTTGATCTCTTGTTCTCCTTAATCCTTGGCTAGCTTCAATTTCATTTGTAGAGTTCCACACTTGTTACATGTTTGAAAGATATTCCCTAGAATATAGAGTGCGACCGACACGGAGTACATAGTGAGATTCAAACGAACGAACCTCAGCCACACATCGCATCACCAGGTGACTTTAATATAGAAAACATTTCTCAGCTGACAATGTAGGGTCCCCATACTGCGAAAACCATAAAAGTAGGGAATATCCTCAATTGTGCCGAGAGTTGAGGCGCTAACGTGTTATGTTGTGAGCACTGTAGAGCTCTATCAAACTAAAAAAGCAAATTTCGAAAATCACTTCGAGCCTAAAATCGCTTGGTCATTACTCGTTTTCCTCCTTGTTCAAATCCTAGCCGAAATATTCTTTCTGTAATGCGTTCCTTGGCTCAGCACTCTCAGGGATCTTTGATTTTTTGAAAAATGGATCACGCCCAACGCAGGATTTTCTATACCGGGACATCGATCCTGTACTACGCACTAACCAAGTGGTGGAGCATGGCTGTCCAGGTGGACAACGCCACCGCTGATGACCTGGTCAACTTGCCGCCCGGTTTCCAGTTTCAGAACCCCACCACGCTACCCGCGGTCAGTCGCGGCAGGGTCGCGGCGCTCGCGGGGCCCGTGGGTCGCCATCCGGAGGAACAACCTAGTGACGACGTCTGGGAATTGCCTGCCGCCCAGCACGCCGTACATCAGCCATCACCAGTTGTGTCATGGACTTGTGGAGTGATTCTGTGTATTGTTTTATTCATTACAGCCTATGCAGCCTTGATCTTATTCTTTTGTTAATGGTATTCTCATGCATAATTTGTTTGCACTAGGTCTTCGGACCGCCCTCCTGTATTCTTTCATATTAATAAAGCACTTGAGGGTTCCAGCTTGACGCCACAATCGACGTGCCGACTAAGCGAGTTTGGGGAGTACCCTCTGGTCGGACGCCCGATTGTAGGTCTCCAGCGGAGCCTCTCGCCACCGTCGCCCGGACGCGCGCGGCTGCGTCGAATGCTGCCCGGCGGTGGGAAGGTGACGCCCCATCGCCCCGAACCGACAGCCGACTGACGTCCCTCCCGGGGAGGGCCTCCTTATATAGAATTGAGGCTCGCGTGTACTGAGGACAGCACTTCCCGGGAGGGAGCGTCAGCAGGATTATCGGCCGACGCGATGGGCCGCCACGAGAGGCAAACGCCTCTCTGTGCTGCTTTATTGAGAACTTGTACATAGAAATCAAGAAGAAATACATTAGAATGGAGGGCAGGTCCGCGGCCCGACCACAAAGTGTATCGGGCCACGGAACTGTCCGTATACACAAGAACAAGTGGGCAAAGTTCTGTACGAAGTGATGCACTGCCACGACCGCGGCCACATTGATCCGATGACGCTGGTGGAATGCCTGTGCCCAGGCCTGGTTCACTGCAGGGCAGACTGCTGCAACGCTTTGTGGGGTGGCGTCGCTGTAGAGAGCCACCGGACATCTGGCGGGGCGTCGACAGGAACTGAGGGGTGAAGAGCCCTCGTCCCCAGAAGAACTCGCCTGAAAGGATGTGTTTAGCAGGGAATACCGGCCACCCCATGACCCAGCAGAGCCAAGAAAATTAGCCGGCAGCCTTTCGGAGTTGATGTGGGGACAGGTCGGGCAGCTCGCGCACAAGGGAGAGGGCGCGCTGCTGGGTGACATGATGCATGGTCACCTCTTGGCTGGGGATGTCGATGGTGACGCCAAGATACGTCAGTATGGGAGTCGGGTGCAGCACCGACTTGGAATAGTTGAGGGTGATGCCGAGAATCTGGGTAAGATAGACATCGATCTCGCGCATGACAGCGTCCGTGAAATCGGGGCTATGGATGAGCCAGGGATCATCTGAACACCGAACTCAAGGGACTGCAACAGCCCAGCGTTGGACAGGCTATGTCCCATCGGCTGGCGGGTCCAGCGATACCGAACCCCGCGGTAGAGTATACCGTAGGGGTGTCGGGTGTCGCGGGAGATCGGGATCCATGTGGGGCCATATGGACGAAGACATAAGTGAAACTCTGCATAGACTCACATTAGCACTAGTAGTGGTGCTTAAGTGACACAATGCACTGGCTCACACTAGCGCTCGTAGTGGTAGACAAAGGCAAACTGCTAAACTAATCGACCGGGTAACGATGATTAAACAAATGGTTGCAGTTTTTAGGAATCAATATAGAATATATTCTCATAGTTTATTATATTTTATTTACTTAACAGTCGTAGCTCATATCGCTAGGATATTTTCAGCATTGAGTTGCTTGCCAGAGGCCTAGAACTGTGGATTTTCCTCCCTTTTCTTCTTGCGTTATGCCATATGTGGAAGCATTTTTGTTCATTACTGCCGATGTGTTTATAAAACATCCTCCGCACACTTTTACTCATACCCCATCTGTCTTAAGATATGAAACATATGACACAATTCTAAATGTCCCCTCATCAGGATCACCTGTTCTGTATCAACATGTGGTGTTCTCCCCTGCGCACTTTTACTCATACTACATCTGTCTTAAGATATGAAACACATGACACAATTGTAAATGTCCCCTCATCAGGATCACCTGTTCTGTATCAACATGTGGTGTTCTCCCGTGCGCACTTTTACTCATACTACATCTGTCTTAAGATATGAAACACATGACACAATTCTAAATGTCTCCTTATCAGTATCAACATGTGGTGTTCTCTTACCTCTGCTGCCAAGAGACCAATATTCCTTCAATAATCTTTCTCGTACGTCTTCACGAAGTCTCTCTTTACACATTGATCGATAGTCGCTAAGTGGTTCCATTACCCTGGCTCTAAAGTGGTATAAGATTTTCCCTTTCCGCTGTTTTCAACCTGCGAACAGCATTCTTCTCGCGAAAAACCTGATTGAAAACATTAACATCTTCTCCACTTGAGCTTTCAAGGGCAGAGAATCTGGATCGTTTCCCTGTTGTCATTCACTTCTTCACTTTCATCTCTGGCCATTGGCTGCAACACTCAAATGACCATTGTTGTACTCCTGAGCACCAAGGGTGCAACCTTACTCTTTCTCCCCTGTAATGTAAAGATAGTGATTTATAGTTACTTTTCTAACTGTTGGATTTCTATTCAGTGTCGCTCACCATACAGTTTAGGGACCCCACTTTCCGATACGACGTCTGCCACGTTGGCACTATACATTCAGGATTTATCTCGTGAATTGCCTGAATTACGTATTGCCACTGCAGTCACTAGTCTTACATTTGCGGGTATAATTGTAAATCTGTTTGGCTAATGCCAGTTGGCATTTGATAACGTAGCTTGTGTGAACGCAGCATTTTATTAATTTGGTTTTATTTTGTCCAATACTTACGTACAGAAATCAGTTAGGATGTCTAACGAGCACCAAAATGTCATCAAGGACTCCTACGAAATGAAAGCAACGTTACCTCGTTCACAGAACACTTCAGACCGTGCTACGGGGTATTGAAAAAGGAAGGCGATGAGTTGTCACTCTTAGTGATATGGACTTTATGACAAGAGTTTCACAATTAATTAGGGCAAGTGTTAATTTTAACTTTATTCCTGTGATAAGTTTCTGATAATGAGAATCAGTTGAACTGGAAAAATTCTTCGTTATGAACCTATCCTAACCAAACCTAAGCTAAACATCTCTTGTCTCGAATTTTAATGCGGTTTGCAGACCTACCTTTGTGTATTCTTATTGCCTTATGGCATATGCGTATGCAATATACTAGCTCTTGTGTATTATTACAGCGAGGTTTAATTTAGATTTCTATTCTGTTTACTGGGCGACTGTCCTAAATGCTTCCAGTAATGCTGGGTGGTTTGCACACCATTTCTAGAGGTGAAATCCTCCACTCTCTAGTAAATTAATAGTTTCCGACTGCAACTGAAGAGCATCCACTATATTTTCACAGCCGCTTACTCGGTCATCAGCATAAAAATCTCTGCGAACAACTTGTGCGTCTCTGGGGAAACCTCGATTCTTCATCTTCAGCAAGTATCTTCTGCGATCTGGTAGCTAGGAAGGCTGCTGCTGCTGTACCATATGCTACAGTTGTCAGTCCATAATGACCGGTGGGTTCCTAGGAGATTCACTCCAGATAATATGCTAGCGTTCCTATCATCTGCATGAACCATGACTTGCCGATACATTTCAGCAATATCTGCAGTGAAGGCAAAGATATGAATTCTAAATCTTAGAATAATGGAGTAATGATCATCTTGTATTGTCATTCCAGCCATTAATATATCATTAAATGAAATATTGTCAGAAGTTTTAGCAGGTTAATCAAATACAACCCTCGTTTTTGTAGTTGAGCTACTAAGCTTAAAAACTGGATGATGTGGTAGATAATAGTTTCCACCTTCATTCCCTGACCTTAGCCATATACCACATGGCCTCATACTCGTGAAGAAGGTTACAGAACTCATGCTTAAGTGAGGGCTGCCTACTGAAATGCAGTTCTAGTTGTGCTAGTCTTGACATGGCATGACTGAAGGAGTTTCCCAGAATCTCAGGTTTGTGCTTGAGGGGTAACTATACTATAAATCTACCTGTAGCTTCCCTAGTGGTACTGTAAAGTGCCTTTCTGTTGCTCTCTCTTCTCTTGTCATGACTGGGGACGTAATCTCTTCTATTTCCCATGACAGCTGTAGCTGCGTGTCTAACCTGTCCTCTGACTTCGAGAAACATGTGATTAATGTAAGACATTATTCTCTTCCCCCTGATGGAAGTGTCCAGCAATAATCCATCCCAGTTCAGTGTCTTGAGGAATAGGATAATCTGGTGATCGAGTTCTGGGACCAAGTTTCAATAATGAAAAGAAATGTTCTGTACCCATTAACAAATCAATGTCACTTGGCGTGAAGAACTTGCGGTCAGCGAGCTTCAAGTCAGTGAGCAAGTTCCAATGTTAATGCTGAATGTAGAGCTAACACTCTACCCCACCAAGTGCCAAAGTTATGAATAGTGGAAGCCTTTACCTTTCACCATTCCAATGGCCCCCATTGCTTGCTTGTACGGAGATGATTTTGTTCTTTCCTTTTTAAATACAAATACTCGTGTTTATTATGTTTGTTTATTCACTCTACCTGCTCTGTATGTAATTCATTGTCCATGGAATGGCTCTTGATGTTGTAAATTACCGTTCATTTATTTTGTATTGCATACTTTTGTTATTATTATTATTATTATTAATATTACATACGGTATCTCTTAAAATGTAAACAAACTAATATTTAATAAAGTAAATTATGCTTATCTCTTTGGATTCATTTATTTTATTGCTTATTGTTATCGCTATGGCAACATGACTTCTTTATGATGTAGACACAGTATAAAAGTATTTCTTCCCAAATAGATTTGTTATACACCCCGTGTGGGTGAAGGACGAAGATGAAGAATACACCCACGATGTACTCTGTCTGTTATAGGAGGCGACTATAAGGGGCTACACAGGGATGATAGTGTTAGAGCCATGAAAATAATTGTGATTAGTACCATCACGCGGGGAATTCCATGGGTCACCTTTACTTGCGAGTGGTACCACTATGTTAGGTACGCAGTAGATTTGTGATTAGTAGCAACATAAGGTGAGTCTGTATGGGTTTTCCAGTACCCGTGATTGGTACCATTGTGCGAAACACCACGGGTCTGGGCGTTGTCTGCAATTAGTACCACTATATCAGCGACACCATGGGTCTGCGTTGCCTGTAATTAGTACCCACTATATGAAGAAGACCAAGGGAATACTGGAACCCGTGATTAGTACACCTAGGTGAGGAACACTATGGGTTTGCGTTGCTTATAAGTAGCGTCATAATGTGAGAAACACCATTGGTCTCCGTTACATGTGCGAAGTAAAATACTTTTGAGTCATACCATAATGTGTGGAACACCATGAGTCTACACTATTTTTTATTAGTACAGCAACATGACAAATACTATAATTTTACTTTACTAGCGATACGTGTCATTATGACGGGCCATTGACCAGCATTTTGGACCCCTTTACAAAACAAGCATCCTCGATTGAGGATTATGCTTTAGAAGTAGTCCCTTGGTCAGTAATACTATCGTATATGATAGTTTCTGGGTCGGATCCACCGATTATTTTAAATTCATATCCACCCATTTATTATTCATCATCACGTTTTTATTCTGCTCTGTGGACGATTTTGAATTTTAAATCGTCATTCTATTTCGTCTCATTTCATACTATTAGGTACTGATGACCTAGATGTTAGGCCCCTTCAAGCAAAAAGCACCACCATCATCATCACTCGGTTAATTATACCCGCACCAGTTAGACTACAGACTAGGGAAGTGCCTTTTATTGCAGTACATAACGTTCTTACTTATTTGTATAATTAAAGATCTGAAGATCCATATACGGTTATAACTGGTATAAATCGAAACTGTGTAATTTGGGAGAGAGTAAGCCCATGTGGTATTGCGCGTCACAAGAAACTGAGTGAATTGGCTGTGCAGTTCGATTACACTGCTGTGAGCTTGCTTTCAGGAGGTGGTGGATTCCAACCCCTCAGTCGGTAGATCTGAAGTAATATTTGTTTTTTCCTTGGTTCCCTCGTTTTTACTTTAGGCTAATTCTGTGGCTGTACCCTTATTAAGGCAAAGACCGCTTCCTTTCATTTTATTATTAGCCATATTTCCTATGCCATTCTTGCCTTACAACCTGTCCTCTATCAGTGTGACTTAGGCCAATATATTTAAAAAATCTGGTAATTTTGTTCGACTCATTAGTGCCCCTGGAGAATTCCTGGGCGTCCCTAATGTGGTAAGCTTGAGATACACCAAATTGTAAGTTTAAAACATGTTTAAAATGACCCTCCTGTCCCCTACTGCTTATTGAAGAGAGAAGAAGTATAAACAACATCCAAGCCAAAGGAAGGATGTATAGGTCCTACGTGGTAAGTCCTTGAACTTATGGAAATTGCAATAAAATATACAATCTAGATCTCTCTCCTTTTCCCTCTCGCTTCCCCCTCCCGTTGACAATACGGTTATACTAATGCCTAAATCAAAATAAAGGCAGGGAATATTTACATTTAATTTAAGCTGATGAAGGAGGGAACGTATGACTAGCTCGGGTTGGCGGGTTCGAGTCCGGCAGTATTTGAGGGTGTTCAAATACGCCAGTCTCATGTCTGCAGACATACCGGTACGTAAAAGAATTCTTGTGGGACGAAATTCTGGCTCCTTGTCCTTTATAAAAACCATAGATTTAGTTAGTAGAAATATTAACATTATTATTCTCAATTCAGAAATGAGCTTGAAAGCTGACCTAATTTCCGTTCACATAGCTTAGCACATTAGTTCTCCTCTATGTTTCCTGGATAAGCTTGAAGACATAACCAGCCTGTAAACTGAAAACATGCCGAATAATATTGATGAGAGAAAGAAACTGAGAAAATCGAAAAGAAAGCAGCTTGATTTGATTTGATTTGATTTGATTTGATTTGATTTGTTCTGGGTGATATGTCACAAAAGAATAGCTTTACAAAAATGTTGCAAAGTTTGGGCTGGGAAAATTGGAATAAAGGAGACGAGCTGCTCGACTAAGTGGTATGTTCCGAGCTGTCAGTGGAGAGATAGCGCGGAATGACATCAGTAGACGAATAAGTTTGAGTGATGTCTTTAAAAGTAGGAAAGATTAAAATACGAAGATAAGGCTGGAATTCAAGAGGAAAAATTGGGGCAAATGTACGTTCATAGGATGTGGCGTTAGGGATTGGAATAACTTACCAAGGGAAACGTTCAATAAATTTCCAATTTCGTAATAATCGTTTGAGAAAACGCTAGGAGAACAACAGATAGGGAATTTGCAACCTGGCCGAGTGTTGTAAATGCAGATCAGTATTGATTGATTGACTGATTGGTTTAATTATTGATTGATTAATTGATTGATTGATTGTTTGATTGATTGATTGATTGATTTGTTGATTGATTGATTGATTGATTGATTGATTGATTGATTGATTGATTGATTGATTGATTGATTGATTGATCGATTGATTGATCGATTGATTGATTGATTGATTGATTGATTGATTGATTGATTGATTGATTGATTGATTGATTGATTGATTGATTGATTGATTGATTGATTGATTGATTGACGCTCGTAGAAAAGAAAGTAAAAGCACTAAGTAATTTCTGGAACTTTCGAAAATCACACTGCAAAGACTTCACGCAGAATCCCAAGGAATGTAATGCTATTCTTCAGAAGATGCTCAGCAAGCGTTTAGCTACAGAAGTAGTAGTAGCTGGTCAAGTTTCTAAGTAAGGATGCGTATATTTTATATTATGACAAAAGTTTTATAGTATGTACTTATTTGTATTAGACATTAATAATTTTGTACTTAATGTCGTTGAAAACACCTATTTACAAAGCAATCCACAAAACAAAATAATAATAACATACACTTACATTGTGACCAAGAGCTGAGACACACTGGCTAACGTGCGCCGGACAGCCGCCGATCTGACACCTATGAACTTAGAAGACACACTGTCGTGGAGAATTCTGGAAACCGTGCCGCCTAATGGGGAAGGGTGTAACTTAGTTATACTGGCTCTTTCCATTACACTGTGATGCGCTGAGATGAAACGGCGAGTTGGTTAAAAATTTTGCGGCCAACAGCCACATACGTTAGCCGATTGGGCGATATCAATGCGAGAGTTGGAAACAGAACTGAAGTATTCGAAAGGGTAATTGGTAAATGTGGGGAATACATGGTAGCTAATGGGAACGGGAAGCGTTTGTTCGACTTCTATGCTAGTTTGTGTTTAGCTGTTACGAATATATTCTTCAAGCATAAGGCTATTCAGTTGGGGAGCTAAGGGTAACAGGTCCACAAAATATATTATATCTTAACCGATTTTAAATTCTGGAAGTCTGGTTGGAAAGTATGAGTTTTACGGGGATTTTTCGGTGATACAGACCACTATCCGATCTGTAGTGAACTAAGTATCTCTAAGCCTAGAATACAGAAAATGAAATCTATCTGCAAACGAACAAGAGTAGAAAATCTCCAGGACGAGGAGATTAGACAGAAGTACATGGATATGATTAGTGAGAAGCTTCGAACAGTGGACGGTAAGCAGCTTCAGGATATAGAAAGAGAATAGGTGGCATACAGGGATGCTGTAGCAGGAACAGTAAGGGAATGCCTAGGAACGCGTATGTGTAAAGGTGGGGAAAAGCGAACATCTTGGTGGATTGATGAAGTGACGGCAGCTTGTAAGCGTAAAAAGAAGGCTTATCAGAAATGGCTCCACACAAGGGCTGATGCAGACAGGGAATTGCACGTGGTTGAATGAAACAGAGCGAAACAAATATTTGTTGAATCCAAAAAGAAACCTTGGGAGAAATTTGGTAATAACCTGGAAAGACTATGTCAAGCAGCAGCGAAACCTTTCTGGACAGTAATAAAGGATCTTAGGAAGTAAAGGAAAAAGGAAATGAGCAGTGTTTTGGGTAATTCAGGTGAACTCATAATAGATCCCAGAGAATCACTGGAGAGGTGGAGGGAATATTTTGAACATATTCTCAATGTAAAAGGAAATCTTCCTGGTGGTGTCACGAACAACCTAGCTAATGGGCAGGAAGAAAGTGATGTTGGTGAAATTACGCTTGATGAAGTGGAAAGGATGGTAAATAAACTCCATTGTCATAATGCAGCAGGAATAGATGAATTTAGACCCAAAATGGTGAAGTATACTGGGAGGGTAGGAATGAAATTGCTTTATAGAGTAGTAGGATTAGAATGGAGTGTTGGTCAGGTATCTTCAGATGGGACAAAAGCAGTAATTGCACCTATCTATAAGCAATGGAACAGGAAGGATTCCAACAACTATCGAGGTATCTCATTGATTAGCAGGGAACAGATTTATATGTAAATGCATATCTCTTTAGGAAGATAAAATTAATTATATTTTTCATTATCTTTACGAATCATGACGCGTTGAGTTAAAAAATGGAGTATTCATTTTCCATATTTTTCCATATTTCGGAGTTTAGTACATATGTTCCATATTCTTCGTCATTAAAATCAATATAGTCCATATTTCGGTTAAAAAGTATTAAATTATATTAAATTAGCAGTCATCTCAATAATGAAGAAATAAATTAAAAATCAATATTCAAAAAATTAATATTTTAAGTGGTGTGCAGGTCATTATCACGCCTGTCCAGGTCTGGGCTGATAAAGTAAGCTGAAAAGCGGTGCAAAGAAAGAGAGAGGTTGAGCCCGGAAGTGGTGGAGATCAGATGATCAGTACCGTGACTATCTGAATCACACTTACACCACTGATAAGCTGCATTACATAACATCGACTGTGTCTGTGCCATGCTTTCGTAACTAGGGAAATCTCATTCAACGACGATGTGCTAGTGGTTTCCGGATTAGTTAATTCGGGCATTCCCGTCGATTGCTTCATAACTCCATCTAGTTCACTACCAGTCTTCACAGTTTGAATTATCAGTGAGACGGATCATAGTGTTCTAGTACGTTCAGTGTGTGCAGTGGTATATTGATATTCATTGAAGACATTAACATTGTTACAATGTGCCTAAAGTAGCTCAGTCAACCAGCTTAAAATTGAAAAGTTACGTATCAGAATTTGAAGAAGATGGTTTATCAACTGACAGTAAGATATTATTTTGTAATTTGTGTCTTTGTACACTAACATCTACTCAAATGTTCCTAGTGCAACAGCACGTTTCAACCAGTAAACACAAGGCTAACAAACAAGGAGATTCCAAGCAGAGACAGTTGTTTCTGACACAACCAGCAACTTCCAGTGTAACGTTCGAGTTTAACACCGATCTCTGCCGTGCTCTCATCTCTGCTGACATACCTCTCTTATAATCAGAGCTTCATGGAATTCCTCGAGAAATATACCAAACGATCCATCCCGGATGAGTCAACGTTCAGAAAAACGTACTGTTCAGCCATATACGATGAAACTGTTCGGAAGATAAGGCAAGAGATTAAAGACGGTCCAATTTCGGTTTCCATGGATGAGACAACAGACAAAGAAGGCAGGCTAATTGGCAACGTAATCATTGGCTTTTTAAGCGAAGATTATTGTAAACGGATTCTCTTACCCTGTGATGTTTTAGAAAAGTGCGATAACAAAACTATAGCAAAACTGTTCAATGAGGCTATGAGTAACCTCTGGCCACAGGGCGTTAAGTATAATAAAGTGTTACTTTTTATTAGCGAGTCTGCACCTTATATGATGAACGCCGGAGAAGCATTATGTGCTGTATATCCAAGGATGACTCATTTAACATGTGTAGCACATGCCTTTCATCGTGTGGCTGAAGTGGTAAAAGGCAGTTACCCCAAGGTAAATTTATTGATTTCCTCAGTGAAAACCGTTTTTCTCAAAGCCCACAGAAGAGTTCATCTTTTGAAAGAAATGTACCCAAAGATTCCAGTGCCGCCTAAGCCGATTCTAACTAGGTGGTGTTCGTGGCTGCAAGCGATTGAATATTATGTTGAATATATATATAGGCTGTATTAAGAACGTTCTGCATACCATGGAGTCTGAAGATGCAGCCTCAATTGAAGCCGCGAAAACAGTTGTTTGCGACATATATGTGAAAAATGACTTATGTTACATTCAGCATCATTTTTTATGCATCAAAAAAACACTGAAAAGGCTCCAAAACTCGCATCTAACACTATCTGAAAATTGTGAAATTGTGAATAAAACTGTGGAACAACTAAATCCTGCAAATGAAGCAAACAAGAGATGGCCACTGTGCTTTCAAATAACCCCGGATATGAAGAAATGACAATGGTTGCTGCAATGTGTGTGGAGATTTAACTGTAAAATTAACACTGGATTTAACGCCAGTAGGTATTGTGAAGTTGAATTATGCCCCCATTACGTCTTCCGATGTTGAACGCAGTTTCAGTCAATATAAAACTGTCCTTACAGATAATAGATGGAGATTCACTTTGCAGCACTTAAAATAACATTTTGTAATCCATTCTTTTGGTAACAGAGAATAAAATATTGTGTGTTCTTCAAATATATTAAAATGTGAAGTGCAACATTATGTTGCATGTAGATCTACTTTGTTTAGCTTCTTTGAACTTTGATAAAAATAGAAATGAATGTTATATGTGCAATTTTAAGTCCCTATATAATTCCATATTTGGAAAACAATAACTAAATATATATGTACATATTTCAAAAAATATTAGTACATATAAATCCGTTCCCTGTATGATTACTATACCAAGCAAAGTATTCACCGGCATCTCGGAAGAGAGGGTGCGATCAGAGAGGAAGTTGCATGAAATCCAGTGTGGTTACAGAGCACGGAGGTTCTGTCAAGATCCAATTTTCAGTACGCACCAGGTGAATGTTAAATGTTAGGAAATGAATAGACAATTGTGCATTGGTTTAGTATATCTAGAGAAAGCATATGACAGGGTACCGAGGGAAATGATGTTCACAATACTGCGGGGGGATGACGTTAAGGGTAGATTATTAAAATCAATCAAAGGCATTCGTGATGACAATTGGGCTCCAATAAGAATTGATGGTAGAACGGGTTCTTGGTTCAGGATACTTACAGGGGTTAGACAAGGCTGTAATCTTTCTCATTTGCTCTTCGTAGTTTACGTGGATCATCTGATGAAAGGTATAAATTGGCAAGGAATGATTCAGGCGGGTGGAAATTTAGTATGCTGTCTGGCCTCTGCTGACGACTTCGTCTTAATGGCAGATTGTGCCGAAAGCCTGCAGTCTAATGTCCTGGAACTTGAAAATAAGTGCAGTGAGTATGGAATAACAATTAGCCTCTCCAAGACTAAATTGATGTCAGTAGGTAAGAAAGTCAACAGAAGTGAATGTCAGATTGGTGATACAAACATGGAACAGGTAGATAATTTTAAGTATTTGTGTTGGTTGTTCCCCCAGGATGGTAATATAGTAAGTGAGATTAAATCAAGGTCTAGTAAAGCTAATGTAGTGAGTTGGCAGTTGCGATCGACATTGTTCTGTAATAAGGAAGTCATCTCCCGGACGAAACTGTATTTACATCGGTGTGTTTCCAGACCATCTTTGCTTTACGAGAACAAAAGCTGGGTGGACTCAGGATATATTATTCATAAAATTGAAGTAACAGACCGGAAAGTAGCGAGAATTGTTGCTTTTAAACAGGTGGGAATAATGGCAGGAGAGTAGGCCTACTCGGAACTAGCAGATAAAGGCTATGTTAGGAATGAACTCGATGGATGAAGCTGCACGCGTAAACCGTCTTCGGTGGTGGGCACATGTGCGACGAATGCAGGAGGATAGGTTACCTAGAAAAATAATAGTCTCTATTATGGTGGGTAAGAGGAGCAGAGGGAGACCAAGTTGACAATGGTTTGATTCAGTTTCTAACGATTTAATGATAAGAGGTATATAGGTGGGCCGGCACAAGGTTGCACTTGACAGTTTTAAGTCATGTTGGTAACACTACAAAAATGAAATGAAGAACGTCACCCGTCAATCAGAATCACCAATCCACTACTTTTTATGTCAGATACAGTTACGCATTTTATTCATGTTAATTCGTATTTAATTCCGTATAGTGTTCATAATCTTTTATTTGCTTACACAAATATGAGCATTTAAAAGATATTATAAGGTTTAAGCGAGCTACAAAATAAATACGAACTATTTTCAGTTGATTGTTGTTGGCAATATAGGTAGGATAGTGGTGCCATCTATAAGTAGCTTGACTACTGCATTGAAGTGTTGCCGTTTTGTCTGTCGCCGCTAGCACGTGGTCAGGTGTGATTCGCGCGTATATGAAAGTTTTGTTTTCATTGTGAGATAATTGTGAAATTTTATTTTAACGAATGCAGTGCGATGTCTCGGAAATGACAACATAGTCATGAAGCGCGAAGTGATAATCCTTTGAGCCGCGGAGTGTCCCTTAATATTCAGGCATTAGAATTAGTGCGGAGAACTCGTGAGTTTTACGAGAGGGAGACGAAATTCGTACGCTTGTATATCCGTCTCTCCGTTCCTGTAGATCATGTTGTGGATCGCATATCTCAAACATTAGGACTTTCAAAGCGTACTTTCATTCAAACAGGTGTTCGCCTCCAAGAACAGAAGGAAAAAGTGACTGGGGTACATAGCAGTAGCAAAAACGGGGCTGATAGTAGGGACTTGTTTCACAGCACTCCGGGAAAGAAACGAATTAAGCTATCTCCTGTAACAGGAATTAATTCTTTCCAGGCTGATGCAATACGAAGACATGAGTACGATTTTTACTGCTCCAAGTCCCTTCTGTCATTGTTATGGACAATGCACGTTACCACTCAGTGATAATGGACAAGACCCCTTCTTCGAGCGCCCGTAAAGAACTGTAAGTGGAATGGCTGCAGTAAAGAAATATCCCAGCGCATATGTGTATGACTAAATTAGTCGACACCGGGCGAGTTGGCCGTGCGGTTAGGGGCGCGCAGCTGTGAGCTCGCATACGGGAGATAGTGGGTTCGAATTCCACTGTCGGCAGCCCTGAAGGTGGTTTTCCGCGGTTTCCCATTTTCACTTCAGGCAAATGCTGGGGGGTGTACCTTAATTAAGGCAACGGTCGCTTCCTTCCAAATCCTAGGCCTTTCCTGTCCCATCGTCACTATAAAACCTATCTGTGTCGGTGCGACGTAAAGCAAATAGAAAAAAAAATAGTCGACGAGGTAGCGAAGGAACAAGGACACGAGGTTATTAGGTTGCCGCCGTACCACTGTCACTTCAACCTCATTGAGCTGGTACGGTATGTGGTGAAGTAAAACATTACGTACGCACTTAAAAAAAGTCTTTCACAGTTACTGAAGTGGAAGGACTGTTCCGGGAGAGTATTGCTCGAATGGATGCGGCTTTGTGCAGGAAGAAATTTAGCCATGTCGCAGCATTCATTAATTCGTCAATGACAATACATGGCATCATCAGTGACTCTCAGGAGTTGATGATCTGCCTAGACGATGATGACAATGACAACGAGGGTGATGGCAGTGAACTGGAGGGTATCGAGCCTCTGCCTTTGTGAATCAGGTATGAAAATAAGGTTTCTGAATTTTCGTTAATTTTATAGAATTTACTTGAAACATTTTGTGTTAGCACCGGTGTATATTACTCTAACATTTATTGGTGTAGATGTATATGATGTGAGATCCTTGTCGGCCGATTTCTTCCGTGTTTTCTAACATCGCGATAATAAGAACTTCTTAGTATATTTAGCTCGTATAATGTTGTGTGATGAATAATCGGTGAGTTGAAAGTTCAATTTTTGTCGGCAGATTTCATTTGTATTATGTATCATCGCGATGACATTAAAAACATTTCTCCCATGTTTTTAAAAACCCATGTGTCGTGCAATCAGCTGCTGTTACGGCGGCAACATCGCTTCGTGCGCCAATGCAGTGTGACCAATATTGTGCGCAGCTGTCATGTGCAACCTTACGCCGGCCCACCTATAGAACTAAATGAGGTCACGGCACTGGTTGCAAATAGAGGATTGTCGCGACGTGCCGTTTTGGTAAATTCACGGAGGCTTGCAGACTGTACGCTGAATGGCATAACGGACTTTAATGATAATGCATGTATATATGTATTATAACCGTATGATTTTATTTCCGTTAGTGTACGAAGAATTGGATCGTAAAGTTCAGGCAGTTGATTCCTCCTTCCATGGCTGTCCACATTCATTTAGACTTACGGACCTGCTTTCGTATTCTCTTTCTTTCACCCGGAGAGGTTCCTTCTCCCTTATATATCCTCTTTGAGCTAGACATAGCGGGACACAAGGTTCTTAAACACTACTCATTTCACTCAGTGCCAACAGTACACTTTTCAGTAAGTGCCTCATACTACAATTGCAGTCATTACGGATGTGTTCAACTACAACTCTCCCCACAGTTGTGTATTTTAGTATATATGAGTGTTACAGTGTGATTTATTACAAGTATGGAACTGGGTGATATAACAAGTCCATTCACATTTCAAGTAGCGGAAGAAGTGTCTCATACTCTGTAGTTGTCTTAAGTAGTACAGTCTACGCTGTGCTGCGAATCAGTTCGGTTGTACAGTGTGCACGGTATTTACTTGGTGGTCGCGATGAGTTTGTTCGTGCTTTGTGTCTTGTGAAGTTAGCGTGTGATGGCTGCCGCCAGTGATGGGAGGTCCCTTCTGGATATCTCCAAGTTACCAGTTGAAAAGGAGATTGATGTGGAAATGGACGATGTTCCTCTAAATAGTCAATCTAATAATCAAAGTTCTCAAGATCCAATACCTAACAAACAAACCACTCAGAATACTCAAAAGTCGACATCTTTGATTAGTTCGGACGAATACACTCAAGAACATTCTGGTCCTTACATTGTTCTAGTAGAATCTGTAACGGACAAAAATGTTGGAGAGCTGCATCCTATGACCTTAGGTCGGTTATTTTATGATCGAAATTTACCAGTAAAATCCATCATACGTAAGGGCAGAAATCGTCTTCAGGTGCAATTTGAGCATGCTACCCAAGCAAATAAATTTTTGAGTCACCCGTTATTAGAATCTATTTGTGCACGGGCATATATTCCAAGCACAAGCATATTCCGTGCTGGTATCATAAGAGGGGTTGATAAAATTTGACTGAGGAATCTATACTCCAACATCTCAAATCAGACTACATTGTTAAATCTGTCCAGAGATTAAAACGTAAAGCGGTTGTTAATGAGGCTATCGAATACCTTCCTACTGGATCAGTAAAAGTAGTTTTCCGATCCCAGCAGTTGCCACGATATGTCTCTCTATATAGTGTCTTTCTGGAGGTGGAACCATTTATCTTTAATCCCATAATTTGTAAAAAAATGCCAGCGATACGGCCATACAATACGTCAGTGTCGTTCGCAAACGTTCCGATGCGGCAAATGCACCTTGTCGCATGCTACGGATAAGTGTACGGAGCAGTATACCGAATGTGCTCATTATAATGGGGACCATCCCACAGGACATGAGTCATGCCCCGAGCACAAACAACAACAGCTTATTAAGAAAATAATGAGCACCGAGCATGTATCTTTTCTTGAGGCCAAGTCCAAGATTTCACCACCTAGCTACTGCCCAGCGCAACACCCCCAACAATTTCCCCCTCTTGTTGCTGATAACTCCCCTTCTCCTATTTCAATTCCGAGAAAACGAAAGTTTACTCATATTATTACTCAATCACCCAGACCGCAACCCGCTCAGGGGTATGATCGAGCTGCACACATGGCCATCCTTCGGGATACCCCTAATCCACTTACTGTGCCTATGAACATAATGCTCCCCCCACCCCTTTCACAGCCGCAATTCCCGGCTCCTTTGGCAAATGTAATTTCCCCCCTTCCATCTTCTGACCAGCCACAACGTCCCGTTTATCGCCAAAAAGACGACTTACAACAGGACATACATAAAATTCTTATCCTCCTACTGCAGGCGGTAGGCGGTCACCCTTCTTTACAGCATGTTATTTACCAATTACGTGACAGGTTAAGTGATATTTTTTCGTTATATGATCATCGTCCAATGGAATGCTAGGAGTATCCTTCATAAGAAGAGTGATATTCAGTTAATAATTAATGAAACTCATGCACATGTTATTGCTTTACAGGAAACATGGTTTTCCGAACAAACAAATTTTCTACTTCCCGGATATGATCTTGTGCGGCATGATGGCCCGGGGTATGGAGGGGCTGCATTTCTTATGCATTATACGATCTCATATCAATCATTACCTACACAGTATTACATTCCACATACTTTTCTTGTCGCCATTTCTTATCGGCAACTACACCTTATTAACCTGTATTGCCCCCTGATATTTATATTTCGAGTTCGAGTTGGTCTCGCTTTTTCCATCAATTTCATCATTTGTCTCATTTTATCATCTTTGGGGACTTCAATCAGCACCATACAGCATGGGGTGGCATTAGTGATACCCCACGAGGCTCATATCTCCTCATAGCGTCTCAGCAGCATGACCTAACTCTTCTTAATGATGGATCCCCCACTCGCCTCACTGTACCTGGATCCCCACCTAGTGCGGTTGATTTAACATTCTGTCGATCAATCTTGACCCCTATAATTACGTGGTCAAGACTCTCAGATACCTACACCAGCAACCATTATCCCATATGGATTACGTATGGAGTTGGTAGACCTATACAAGACCAGCCACTTCAATGTCATCCAGCAATGTACGTTCAATACGATCATTAGATGAACAGACACATACATCTTATAGGCAATATCATCTTCGTCATAGCTCCGAGCGCATCAACACGTACTCTTCCCTTATGTCACTTCTTCATCAGTATCTTGATATCTATCATCCTCCCAAACCATTCGCCTCTTCTACTCCTCGCCCGTTGCATTATATCCATTGGTGGGATAAGGAATGTCACCAATTAATATTAACCCGCAAGGCTTTATTCCGCACATATCGTCGTTCTCTAACGCGAGATAATTATTTACGTTTAAAGAATCATATTGCCAAAACTAAACTTATCTTTAATCAGAAAAGACGTGCTGCGTGGAAGTCGTTCATCTCCTCTCTCAATTCTCATATGTCAGCTCTGCATTTATGGAACGCTATTCGTATGTTGTCGCGTGCCTCTCAACATCAAGTACATCGAATCATCCCACGTGATATCATCAATAAGTTTCTGCATTCTCTGACCCCCGACTATGTGATACCTTATTTTGAACTTCCCTCGTATAATGTCCGCTCACAGTACTCCACTCTAATTCAACCCATTCAATTAAGTGAAGTATCAGCTGTCCTTCATTCCGCCTCTAAATCCACCCCAGGCCCGGACTATATTTCATACACTATGCTCCGGCTCTTACCCTTACGAGCACAAAATGCACTTCTAAATTCTTATAATGATATTTTACTGAGTAAGCATATTCCACCGCATTGGACTGAATTTTTTCTGATACCGATCCTCAAAGCACAAAAAACCGCAACAGATCCAAACAGTTATCGTGGTATTGTACTTGGATCTTGTATTCGTAAGACATTCTTAAAAGTATTATTACAAAGACTATTATGGACTATTGAGTATTATAAGTTAATACCTAAATATCAATATGCTTTCCTTAAAGGCAAAAGCACCCAAGATCCTATTAATATTTTTACTATTGACCTGCTCCTAGCCAAACATCGAAAGCAAAGTACTCTTTTTATATTTTTAGATATCAAAGGTGCATATGACTCCACTGTCTTTGGGAAAAATTAGCGGTAAAAGGCATACCTCCCGCCTTTATTGTTATCCTGCAAAAATTATATACATATCGCTCATTAAATATCAAATAATCGTATCATCACGTACCCAGCCGCTCTGCTTGTAATGGTTTGCCTCAGGGTGATATACGAAGCGGAATTTTATTTGCCCTTTATATCAGTGAATTGGAACATCTCATTTCACAATATGCCCGAGCACTTATTTATGCAGATGATATAGTTCTTTACACATCGCAAGACAACATTGATGTTGCCCGACAGCTGATGAACCAGGTCATGAGTCACGTGTATATATGGTTTCAAGATAATGGCCTTCAACTATCCATCGAAAAATGTGCGGCAATGATATTTACTCATAAGCGTTCATATGATCACTCTCCCTTTACTTTTGAGGGATAAAGTATCCCTCTCACTACTCATCATAAATACCTTGGCATAATCTTTGATCACAAACTCACCTGGCAACGTCATATTACTTTGATACGTCAAAAAGTTGATGGATTAATCAAAATTCTTAAAACTGTAGTTCGTCGTAACTGGGGCGCCGACCACAATACTGCTCTTTCTTTATACAAAGCATTTATACGCTCCATTCTTTATTATTCAGCTCACATAATAGACATCGCTTCAGTTACCTCGCTTATTCCACTCAATACCCTCCAATTTCAAGCTTTACGCCTTTGTATTGGAGCACTTAAGACTACCCCAACCAATACATTATTAGTGGAAACGAGTGAAGCCCCACTTGCGATAAGGCGTTTACTGCTCTCACAAAAATATCTGATTAAAAGGCTTGCTTTTTCATCTTCCCCTTTAATTCCAAAGCTACAGCTCTTACATGACTACTATCAACAATGTCCGCCTAGATCGGGACGCGTGCCAGCTATATATACTGCATATACCATTATAAACAGATTCTGCACTTCGATCCTTAGAACTCCTTCCATACCCATGCATTCTACTCCATTTGCAAGCTTACACTACACACCCACAATAATTTTCTCTCATACATCTTTATTAACAGGATCGTCAGCTATCGCTGATTGCGCTTACTCCATGTCAAAAAGAATGCGCATATCTCCCTCTGTTATCGGTGTAGACTTTTACACAGATGGGGCAAAACACCCCCAAGGAGTCGGTGCTGCTTTTGTTATTAGAGACTCCAACACAATTGAAAGTTTTCATCTTCCGACTACTTTCTCCATCTTTTCTGCAGAGTTATTTGCCATTCAACAAGCATTAATTTACATACAACAACATTCCTTGCCAAAAGCTACTATTTATACCGACGCTAAAAGTATATTACAGGCATTATCCTCTGTTATCCCATCCTTAAATTTATATATTTATACTGTTAAATCCCTACTTTATCACCTTGAACAAAATGGCATATATATTACACTCGTATGGATACCGGGACATTCCAATATTCTTGGTAATGATCTAGGGGACACTGCTGCTAAAGAAGCAAGTCGACTCCCCACGCCCCCTCTCACAGTAGCTATACCCCCACTTGATTTCTATCCCAGTCTTAAGGACATGGCCTACAGCTCCTGGCAAGATGACTGGAATCGAATTGCACCTTCTAGAGGCACGTATTATTATCAACTACAACCACATATTACCACAAAACCCTGGTTTGCCAAGGGTTCATACACACGTCGACATATCACTAACATAATTCGATTACGTTTCAATCATTCCCTTACGCCGCAATACAAGTTTCGTTTTCATTTACTTAATCATCCTAACTGTGTATGTGGTGAATTAGAAGGGGATAGTAACCATCTCATTTTTCAATGTCCTGTCTATTCTGCACCCCGGCGAAAGTTACTCGCTAGCCTGACACGAATGAAAATTCCCTTTCCTACAAGTCTTACTTGTCTATTAGTTATCTCTCATCTGATATCATTGCAGTTCTTAATCAATTTATTGAAGATGCTCATTTGACCCTCTAATCATACCACGCTTTTGGTCCTTTAATTACATATTTCACTGGTATATACGTTTATTCACCCATTTTCATTTGATCTTAGTGTCCGACTCGTTGGCTGAACGGTCAGCGTCCTGGCCTTCGGTTCAGAAGGTCTCGGGTTCGATTCCCGGCCGGGTCGGAGATTTTAACCTTAATTGGTTAATTCCAATGGCACGGGGGCTGGGTGTATGTGTTGTCTTCATCATCATTTCATCCTCATCACGACGCGCAGGTCGCCTAAGGGTGTCAAATAGAAAGACCTGCACCTGGCGAGCCGAACCCGTCCTGGGATATCCCGGCACTAAAAGCCATACGACATTTCATTTTCATTTGATCTTAGTTTTCATTTGGCTCCCGTTATACTTCACTTTAGTTGCTACTGCTTGTCTCGCTACTTTCCAGAGCTACAGTCTTTTGTTACTCCCGTTCATCGTGCTTCAAACATTACTATACGTAATTCCGGTGCATTCGTCTTTCACTAACTAAATCAGAACATTGCGCACTGCTGTTTTTAGGATAGTATTCTCATTTCTGCACTAAATTCTCTGGTATAGGCCTATACCTCAACTCATCCATATTCCTTCCATTAATACTCCTATTAGCTTTATTTTTTTTCCTTTCTCCCTACTACATTTTTCCTAAGTGTTTGTCTATCCCAATTGTAGGCCCGGTGTTGTGTTTGAGTAGTAGACAAGTCGCCAAGACAGGCCACTTCGGCGTGAAGTTTAATACCATTGTGTCCCTGTACTTTTTTCTGTGTCACACACACTTATTTTCCCTCTTCTCACCTGCTTTACATTGTTACGTTCCATACAAGAATTTACATGACATGTTCGCAGTTCGATCATATTTACTGGTGCTCCATATATTTTGTTCTCTCCACAAGTTTATACCTATCATTATTGCGTGCTGTTCTGGCTTCGATCTTTGAATCCAGTGCAAGTTTTGGTTGTATGTGAACAGTGAACCCTTAGACTGCTTTCAAGACATAAGTTTTTTCAACCCTCTATAATATGTGCAAAATGCACTTATCCTATGTTTTTTGGACTCTATTTGGCGTGTGATCTCCTTTTTATACGCATAGTGGCTGGACGACAGTAAAAAAGTCCATAAGTATCAAGAAGAAGAAGAAGAAGAAGAAGTCTTAAGTAATACATCCTTTCCTAAATTCAGCCTGTTCTACTGACTGTTAGAAATCAAATTTGTACTTCAAGAGTTGGTTTTAAGTGGTTGAACAACATTCAAATATCCGGTTTTGTTTTGAAGTGGTTGGTATGTTGTTAAATAAGGCCAATTCTGCAGCTTATTCCGTTAAGAAAGTTACGGATTTTCTTCATTGAGGAATTGTGATTTATGTCTTTTTACACTGCGTCCACAACCTCTAATATATTGTCGGTAATGTTCAAGTTCAATAATGTACATTTGCTAAAAGTATAGATCTCAAGTGAGAATATTAGAAGTTAATATTAATCCTTCTCAGTTTCAGCATTCTACATATTTTTAATATTTAAAGTTATTAGTTTTCTTAAATTTTATTTTTAATTTAGCATTAAAAATGAATACGCATATAACTAGCATGCTTTTTAGAAAACTCCCAGCCTTTGCGTTGCAAGAACCTGGAAGTTGTGTGTAGTAGCAATCTATCATGTATCTAAATTTTGTGGAATGAGGATTTTTTTTTTTTCTTTCGAGCATCGCAGATGAAGAAATGCGGATGGTAGTTAGACAAAAAATTGCAATATTTAGTGTGTAATGTTAATTACCGATATTGTTTTGCTGTGTTATTTACCTCTGTGTGCAATTTTATAGTGAGGCTGTGAATGTTGAGTTGTTCATTATTCTGTATGATGCAACATATGAAAGTAGGGTTCAAATTCTGAGAGGTTTCCATTTAGGATATCTGTATCTTGTTTTATCAGTGTTGTTATGGAGATTATTCTGTATCACATCAATACCCCGCAGCAGCTAGTTTTGGTATTTTTTGTGATGATTTAGGTTACTGCCGGCTGTCTTTCTGAATTATTGCTGTGTAAAAGATTTTCAGGAGTGAGTGGTGGTGAGATTGCATGGGGTCGAATACTAGTATTATCTGCGCACTTTTTAGTGATAGATTTACACCCTAGTGCTGAAGTGGTCGACTTCGGTTATCTTCGAGATTCGTATTGGCAACCTTTGAAACACATCGCTTATCATCGCTGTGCGACATCTGGCGTACACTTTACGTACTCGTACTGTTGTTGTTTACACAGCAAAGCCAAACTATAGAATTCATGCTAGGAACACGTTTCGCAACGGAAAATGTTATATAGTATTATATATTGTGTGTGTGACACAGTTGTTTGCTTAAAATAATAAAGGTTTATAAAAGTCATATCGATCGATCATATTATCGATTCAATTCAGATTTCATTTCCATTCAGTTGGCAGTATTAACGGAACCCTTCTTACTTCTCCAACGAGTACAAAAATCTATCACTAAAAAGTGCGCAGATAATATCTGCAGCCCTGAAAAACGTTTCCGTGGTTTCCCCATTTTATCATTAATTAACCTTAATTAATGCCACTGCATACATAATCTTAACCCTTTACCTTGGAGTTGTTAGTGCAACATTAAACTGCTTTCAGGAATGGAAGAACAATCTTCAGGAATAAATTCCGGCTGTAGAAACTGTAAACGGTAGTCAGAACAAGTAAATACGGTACATTTCAGTATTGTCCCCTATATTAAAATATACAAAATACAAATGAGCATAGTTTCCTGAATAGATATGTGTTTACATAGAAATGTATTCCCTGGCAATGTGTAAGAATCTACAAAATTAGCCACAGGAACGAAGCTTGTATTACCTGTAGGAGAAATTGTAGTATTCATTGTTTGTGCAGTATGTTTACATTTACAGTAAAATATCACAAAGTGACTAATGAACACTGCAATCGGGTGAAATGAATTCTCTGGGGCACTACTCAAGGTATTCAACATATAAAGTTAAAAATTTCATGATTTTCCCGTATTGAATAGAGAAACGCACAATATTAAACAGTAGGAAGGATCCAGCTTTCAATACTCCGTTGTTAAGTAATGATCACTGTGTTAGTTGTTTTTAGACATTTATGACTTCATTTTTTGACTGCTTTGCCAATTGGCTGATGATGACACTTCAAATGTGTTGAAACCTGTCCCAAACGAACAAGTTGTAACCTCTATTTGGTTCAACTTAAAACGGAGTTTTGAAAGGTGGATCCTTCCTTCTGTTTAATATTGTGTGTATTCAACATAGACAATTTTCGAACGACCTGCAAAACAATAAAAACTTCTTAACATTTAAACCACTCGTTTGACATGGAACTCCCTACAAGGGGCTCTCTGGTAAACACCACTTGGTTGTTTTTTTTTTTTTTGCTAGGGGCTTTACGTCGCACCGACACAGATAGGTCTTATGGCGACGATGGGATAGGAAAGGCCTAGGAGTTGGAAGGAAGCGGCCGTGGCCTTAATTAAGGTACAGCCCCAGCATTTGCCTGGTGTGAAAATGGGAAACCACGGAAAACCATTTTCAGGGCTGCCGATAGTGGGATTCGAACCTACTATCTCCCGGATGCAAGCTCACAGCCGCGCGCCGGTATAAGTCCAGAATCCGCCGGCACGGGCGAGCACGGGCTCCGCGGCTGCTGCTCGAGCGTCTATATGACGTCATGTATGACGTGTATAGGGAGTTGATGTTTGCAAACATGGCGTATAATTCGAAGGAACGTGTAGCGGCCGCTAAATGTATGAATTAATGGTCTCGTATATATAGCTGTTTGAGACTGCGTAACACAATTCACATGCACTAAGTTGGGTTACAACTTGACTAGTTGGTTCGTGAAATAGATATTAACGGCGCGATATGATGGGTCTGACTTGATTTCGTGAAAACTTTACGAAAATTATGTACGTCCGGCAAGTAGGAAAAGCATTGGTCCGGTTTGGTTAGGTCCGGCTAGTGGCAAAACCATTGGTCTGGAGACGTAAGCACCCAGGTTAGGGCCGCGAAGCGGCCAACAGCCTCTAGCATCCCTTACAAAAGCAATTGTTATTCACTGAAAACCACTTTATTTTGCTAGTTGCTTTACGTCGCACCGACACAGATATGTGGGACAGGAAAGACCTAGGAATGGGAAGGAAGTGGCCGTGGCCTTAATTAAGGTACAGCCCCAGCATATGCCTGGTGTGAAAATGGGAAACCATGGAAAACCATTTTCAGGGCTGCCGACAGTGGGATTCGAACCCACTATCTCCCGGATGCGAGCTCACAGCTGCGCGCTCGTAACCGCACGGCCAACTCGCCCGGTCCGAAAACCACTAATAGTGACAGGTTACGTGGTGATCCACCGAAAACCACTGACAGTGACATGTTAGGTTGCGATCCACCGAAAACCACTGATAGTGACAGGTTAGGTTGTGATCCACCGAAAACCACTGGTAGTGACACGTTAGGTTAGGTTTGGTTAGGTGCGACAGCATTACTAATATAGCGGTGTGATCCACCAAAAACCACTGATAGTGACAGGTTAGGTTGTGGTCCACCAAAAACCACTGATAGTGACAGGTTAGGTTGTGATCCACCGAAAACCACTGGTAGTGGCACGTTAGGTTTGGTTAGGTGCGACAGCATTACTAATTTAGCCGGGTGATCCACCGAAAACCACTGATAGTGACAGGTTAGGTTGTGATCCACCGAAAACCGCTGATAGTGGCAGGTTAGGTTGTGATCCACCGGAAACCACTGATAGTGACAGGTTAAGTTGTGATCCACCAAAAACCACTGATAGTGACAGGTTAGGTTGTGGTCCACCGAAAACCACTGATAGTGACAGGTTAGGTTGTGATACACCGAAAACCACTGGTAGTGACACGTTAGGTTAGGTTTGGTTAGGTGCGACAGCATTACTAATTTAGCCGGGTGATCCACCGAAAACCACTGATAGTGTCAGGTTAGGTTGTGATGCACCGAAAACCACTGATAGTGACAGGTTAGGTCGCGATCTACCGAAAACCACTGGTAGTGACAGGTTAGGTTGTGATACACCGAAAACCACTGGTAGTGACACGTTAGGTTAGGTTAGGTTAGGTGCGACAGCATTACTAATTTAGCCGGGTGATCCAAAGAAAACCACTGATAGTGACAGGTTAGGTTGTGATTCACCGAAAACCACTGGTGGTGACATGGTAGGTAAGGTTCGGTTAGGTGCGACAGCATTCCTAATTGAGCGACTGTTGTTGGAAGTACACTTTTGGTGATGACATCACGAATGGGAAAGGAGCACTATACATACGAGTATATTGCAATCACTGAGACAGGGTATGAATTTATGAGTACTCACCATAAGTTGACACAGGAGTGGACAGAAGATGGACTTCTTTTGTTTGAGTAGATGTACTCCCTCTTAAAATAATAATTACTAGTGTGGATACACCACTGGACAGGAGTTTTAATTGTTTTGGCTAGTTGTACTTCGTCTTAAAATAATCATCACGACTATCACAGAGCTGTACACACGACTCGAAAGTTTCTCTCTATTTATACTTCCTCTTAAAACAATAATCACGACTATGATAGAGTTGGACACACAACTCGATTGTTTTCGTCTAGTTGTAGGCCTACCTCGTCTTAAGACAGTAATCACGACTGTAACATAGCTGGACACACGACTGGTTTGTTTTCGTCTAGTTGTACTCCCTCTTCAAACAATAATCACACTGCTGGCAATGAAACTCGTGATTTGAGTTTGATGTATTTTTGTTCCTCGTAGAAGTTAAGTTGGCAACAATTGAGAGACGGCAGAGTCATCTTTTGGGGTAAATATTAAATACTTTGCAATGCCATCTCTATTACTGGTAATGTACTATATGAATCTATATATACATCGTTTACACTTCAAATTATCAAGTAACATGTTAGCTGAATGGATAAGCTGATGGACTACGGAGTTGAAGATCGCTGGTTCAAGACGGCCTGTCGCCAGGAATTTATAACAGGTAAGTAAAATTAGATTAGTGTGCGAATATATAAGTGGAATAACTACGCATAAAATAGGTCAAATGGATGCCGGTGAATTACAGGCGCGGGCTGAAAGAAAGTGAAGGGATAGGAAATACAAGGTGAGAGTTCTTCAGTATCTTTTGAGGTCTCCCCACACGAAACCCCTCCTACCCAGGAGGTCCCGCAAGTATGTCATCATAGCTGTGCCGGCGAATTCTGGCCTTGTTCCCCGCGCGCCTCTACGCGCACGGCCAACTCGCCCGGTCCACTTGGTTGTGTCATTAGACATGACATGCATAGAAAAATGAAGAAAAGGCACTTAAGTAAAGTTTGCTGGCATTGTTCGATGAAATGAGCTGATAGCAGTATTGTATAAACTTTTGTCTTCATATCAACAGAATTTTCTTCATTTTCCATTCCAGTCTTCTGGGTAGGAATGTGAATCATGAACCTCCTCAGTTTTTCTCTCTCCACCACTCCTTTCCTTCCTCGAATATTTTGTCTAATTTTACTCCACTCTTCTCTGTACTCTCCTTACTGTATCCATTCACCCCTTTCTGGGCATTCTTCAATGTCATTCTCCTATGACTTTCTCTGTAAATACTTACTGTGGAACTGTATCCTCTTCCATTCTCATCATGTGTCCATACCATTTCAGCTTATGTGGGTCTATCTTACCTTTCAGTTCAGGGAATCCAATTCACTCCCTCATTTCTATGTTTCTGATTTTATCCCTTTATGCCCTCCCTATTATTTCTCTAAAGAATTTCATCTTGGCCTCTTGCATTCTGCATTCATCATGTATTTTTGTTATCCATGGTGTGTAATACATTGGGTGCAAAATTTTCTTGCATTCCGTTGGATGTCCCAGTTACAGACTATACATCTCACAAATTGGTAAAACTCATTGGCTTGTTCAAGTCTCTATCCAGTTTCTTAATTTATTTTCCTATCTTCTTCAATTATTCTCCCTGAATACTGGAAGCTTTCCACAACTTCTAATGGTCTTCCATTTACTTCAATATTCCCAATTCCTTCTCTATTACCTCTCGTCAGCACTACTATCGTACTGTTCTCCACACTGATTTTCGTTCCATATTCCTCCATCTCTTGATTCCTTACATTATCTTGTTCTTGTCCTTCCATTTCATCTTCTCCACATATTAGTCTTATCTGCAAAGAGTGAGGCCTTTGCCTCCTTGGTTCCCATTTTTTTGTTGTATACTCTTATGGATATCATCAATGATTGTAATTAAGATTGGAGGGGATAAAACACATCCATTTTGAGTTCTGTTTCTACTTTGAACCAGTTTGTTTGTCCTATCTTAGTATTCATACTACTTACTCACTTTTCGTTCATGGCTTTTATAATATGTTCTTCACCTCTCCCTGCCTTCTTTTTTATCAGTGCATCCGAGACCACTTGCGATGGTACTCTGACATTTGCCTTCTCAATATCGATAAATATCATCACTGAATCCAGCCTAAATTCCCATCTGTTCTCCATCACATTCTTTATGTTGAACAGATTAAAAACTTTTAAAATTATGTTTACACTGAGTAAGGAGTATAACACCATATGTAAGTGAAACACAGATAATAACTGGTGCCAAGAAAAACAGAGTTTGAAGCCTTTTAAATGCCGTGTTATCAGAAGTTCTTGAAGATCATTTTGATAGAACATGTCTCAAATAAAGAGATAGTGAATAAGCTTAATGAGAGGAGAATGGTTTGAGAGAATTTGATCCTGGGAAGGAAAATTTTGATAGAACACATCTCAAAGAACTGGAAACTTGTTCAGTTAGTTTTGAAGCCGATTGCAAAGGATAAAAATGGTAGGAAGATTCCAGTATATGGACCCCGGTGATCAGAGTGATATGCAAACCGTACGAAAGGTCATCTTGTTGCGGTTTCAGTTACATATAAAACTGTATGTTAGATAGCTATTAATACGATATAAGGTGTCATGTAATACTTTTTTTTTGCTATTGGCCTTACGTTGCACCGACACAGATGGCGACGATGGGACAGTAAAGGGTTGGGAGTGGGAAGGAAGCGGCCGTGGCCTTTGCCTGGTGTGAAAATGGGAAACCACGGAAAACCATCTTCAGGACTGCCGACAGTGGGGTTCGAACCCACCATCTCCCGAATACTGGATACTGTCCGCACTTAAGCGACTGCAGCTATCAAGCTCGGCCATGTAATAGCAGGGGTCCTTTGACTATGATCTTGATATCCACAGATATCTTAAATTATATTTCCTATGGAAGTGATCACTGTTTTAGAAATCATATAAAACTGCAGGTCCTTAGCTTTGATTGAAGTATCAGTCATAGAAAACCTGAGGTCCTATAGGTATTATCATAATATCAACTGTCATGTAAAATTTCGGGTTTTTTGGTATGATCATAATATTGATGGTCATATAAAATGGACACGATTGTTGCTTAGTTTGTTCACAAACACCATAACTATCAGTGACATCAATAAGGTAATATATTTTTCTGGCTTATGTTTCAGTGTAAGGTCAGTGGAAGTAATCAACCATACCAGTACCTTCTAACTACTTCAGTTTGCAGTGCAAAATGGACCTGGAAGCAAAGATCAAAGAGGAACCAGCCTGGCTTGAAGGAAAAACAACTGCATCACTTGTAAGTCTCATTCCAGATAACTTTATAGAGGTCAGAAATTAACCCCTAATAGCTGAATAAGTTTGGCAGGAGCATAATTTTCTATGTGCTTCCTCAGTATTAACACCAGCAGTCACCAATTGCTGAATGAGCATCTATGCGTAGTACAACTCTGTTTTGCTTATTTGTCTGGGAATACACCACAACGCACAACACAAAGCTGCCAACTCTTAGGAACTTAAGGTTGGGCTTGGATTAGTCTGTACTTTTTACTGTCAGTATTGAAATTACTTTGGTTTAGGGGTTGCACTTTTTTATTTTTCCCCTCTGATTAAAATAGACGATGGTTGGCCAATTGTACTTTAAAAAACTAATATCCTCCTACACTACTGCACCATTATTAGCACCACATGTTAAAAATTGTTACTCCTACCATAATTAGTGTAGAAGAAGTTAAATCACAAATCTTTCATTAGTGTTTTTGAGCCTGGATACACCAGTCTGCTAAACGAAATGTCAACACAGGTGTGATTATTCTGGGTTACCCTCTCATCCACAATGTGCTGGAAGATATTATGTGTTTTAAGGAATGAGCAGATTTGCCTATGACGTACGAGGGATGAAATAGATCAAAATCTGAATGTACGTTCTCTCAAAATAATTATTTTGCTCAGATGTTGAATTCTTCTAGAAAGACAGAGTAGTGATTAGTTCATTCTATTTCTCAAATGCAGGTCAGATTCTATGTTATATAGAGAACCGTGTCTAAGGGCTCTAGAATGTATGATTTCTGAGAATGATTTCTTTTATATGCCCCTTCTTAGTGGGCTCTGACACTTTAAGGACTTAAGGCACATTAAACAGATTTTTTTCTTTCCTCTTTGTCATTATTTCCCTGTCCTTTTTGTGCATCCTTTTCATCCATTCCTTAGTTCAGCTACTCTTCTCTTCTGTATTGAATGTGTTAAGTTGGCATATTCTAGAACTTGTTACTTTAATTCACTTTTATTAGTTACTTAATTTACTTAATTTAATCACTGTCCCTCCCCCCTGTAATGCTGACAAGGTTTTATGAATCTAAGAGTGAAATTTAAATGTCTCGTAGTAGATCATATAAGATCTTCTGAAACTGCAGATATTAACTCCAACACTGCTGATTCTCCACTGACGGTGTCCTCATCCCCTCAGTTCTTCACAGAACACTACATAACATGCTTATAGTAGTGTAATATTTCATTTCCTGCTGCTTTGACTTTGGGTTACATCACATCTTTCACTGTTATATGACTCTGATAAGTTTGCTTCTTTCATGTTTATGTTTTTTATTTTACACTTGGAAGCATTGAAATATGCTGTTTCAAACAGAACTGTATTAATGTTTTATGTAGCCCCTGTGATCTCAGCAAAACCATAGTAGGGAATGTGATTCCATTATTTCAAGTAATTTTAATCTGTCTATTATGCTGAGAACAAAAAATCATTTAGAAATGTAACACTTCTAATTGGTTCAGACAACTTTAATCATTTGATTGATATGATTGAACATATGAAAACATTTCATACAATTTAGTGTTAATGCCTATGGCTGCATCCTTCCAAATTCTGTGTGAGATAGCCCCCATTCCATCTCTGGTATTATATCTTCTGGTATGGCTAGAAAACGTTTGGCATTTTATATTTTGTTCTCAGTCTCATCCTTTCTCTGACATAAGGAGTGAGCAAGAATAGTAACACCATTCTCAGTACAGCCTTTGTTTATAACAATCCTCTGCTGGTAGAAATCTTCCTTAAACATTAGTGAAATTCTGAAAGTAACTGTAATACTGGAAATTAATGAATTAAGATGCTCATTTGTTGGTGACTGTATTTGTAGATGTGTGTTATAAGCATACCTAATATTTCTCATTTTCCACAGGAAAATTTTGAACATGTATCAGAAGTGATAGCTCTGAAAGAAGAAGTTAAATCAGAGTTAACCGAGCCAGAGTCATCGCAGGAAGACTCTCTTGAGGTAATGTATATAATTTGATAATCCATTGTCAGATAATAATAGAAAATAGCTCAACAGATACCAGGGTTTGATCCATCTTTTTAGTGCACATGATTGATAGTCCTACCGATAATATACTTTTTTATGAAATTGACTGTTTACATATCTAGTTTTCACTTTTCCTTCAAGTTGTTCCACGATCTTGCGTTATGAATTGTGCAGCACTTAGGATTATTCCAAAGAACTCTACTCTATGTCATTTGGTAGCTGGTATCATTCCTACTAATACTTTTGAATTCGTTAATTAGTTTTGAACACAAAGTAGCTGAAAGGTACATTCTTTTGTTACTGTTACAGAATATTTTACTAGTCGTTTCCAAATGAAACACCTTTCTTATCTTATTGATTATATTAATTATTGTTTTCAAAATAATAATTTATTGATACAAGTTGCAGGTGATATGCTTGTTTACTGTGATTGTTCGCTTGTATACTACACACATTGTAGCCATCTCTTGGCAAGTGAAAAATATTATTTTTCTCCCTAATGTGGTCTTTGATGGTACTAGTCCAATGTGACTTATAATATTTGTACCGGGAGGTACAAACTTCAAACTTGAAACCACTAATGCATAAAGTTGCGATATTGATCAGAAGATGTCACTACTGAATAACTGAGCATGTTATTTTAACGTTTCCTAAACTGACTGGATTTCTTTGTTTTGTTTTGGTGTACATCAAAAAGTTTGAATTTTTCTCCATAGATGTCCCCACAAAAAGCTACGGTCATGCACTCAGGTGCAAGGTGGAATAATTACTGATTGAAAGAAGTTTTGGGTTTATAAGTTTTTTCCACCTCAAATTTACTTTCATTTATTTTGATACTTCAATGTTTTGCAACACTTCCTTCTCATCTCGCCAGCTTTGAAGTCTGGCCAATCACAAAGTTTCTGTATTTATTTTTCAGCCAATCATAAGCTTCTTGTAACTATTTGAGTATCAAATAAAATGGGAGGGTGTGGTCCGATTTAGCCCAGAGCCTTCTCGAACCCTCCCATCGGGTATAAAAGCCGCGACTTTTTCTATTCACCTTGTCTTATTCTCGTCAAATTTCTGAGTGTGTGTTAAGACAGGAGGCCTAATTCTTAGGCAGGCAGAACGTCAGCTCAGGTAATGGCCACCAGTTTTCTATATCTGTAGCTATCTCCTTAAACTCACAGGAGTGGAAGCTTCTAATGTTTAACTATGTAACCATCTGTTTTCAAAAATGTAAGCTTTCATTCTGCTAATGTAAAATTTCATACAGACTTAAACTGTAAATTGGGGATAGAGAGTGTGTTACCCTCTCGAATTCCCCTTCAGTTTATCTTGAGGTGACTACGATCTTGTAACCTTTTTCTTCTGTAAATCACTCATTAACTTCTCTTTCGAGTCTCCTCAGTTGTGTGGAATTAGCCACTGCATCATCGGGCCACAAGCCCAAGTAGGGTTTCAAAAGTTGGTTTTCAAGGAGTGCAAGTTTACGACTGCATACATTTTGAGTTTGGACCAGTAATATAACCTGTTGTTCTCTTCCACCAAGGCCCAGTATTATGGGTACAATATATTGCTGTGTAAAAGAATTGTATGTTGTGCCTAGAGATGCCAGAAATTGTATAGTTTTGTGTAATGTTTCCTTGAGTAGGCTGTAAGGAATTGGGAGCACAGCATCCTTGGCTGAATTTAAAGAGCATGTAAACTCTTGTCTGATATTGGTGCAATTTTCAGTCGGGCCTTTGGAAGGCCGTATGTGTAACGTTTGGAGCAAGGTTCTCTGGAACTGTGTCTTGGGAGATATCTCTCGTTACCTAACCAAACGCAAAATTTGTGGCGTTGTAAACTTGTAAATTAAAGGTGGAAGCTCAAAACTATTAATTTCCAACCCTTGGATTTCTATTCTTGTTTGCTATTTTGTACCTGATATTTTGTTCCTTGACCTAGTGAACAATTTTGTTAAATTTGAGATCTGAAAAGAAATAACCTTTGTTTTAAAGTTTAAATTAATCGTTGATATCGTAGATAGACCCGTTAATGCTGACACCTTCTTTCACTTCTCTGCGTTCCACAGATAATCTCGGAACAATATTACTTAAACATGCAATGAATAAATAAGCCATTAAAGAGTTCTCTTGCCTTTCTATTTCATACATCGTAAGGGATAGTGTTTGTGAATAGACCTTGTAAGTTCACCATTACTCACCTGAACATTCGTTACATGAATAATTCATCATTACCAGGATGCACATTTGATCACTGTCATCGTCCACTTCATAGCATGTGTGTCATCTTCTTTTACTATGACTATGTTGCTATGGGGTATTTCATTGCCCATTTATTGAGATATTCATTTCACCATCTCATCCAGCAGTTCTGGGTTAGCTGCTGAAAATATAGCCATGTGGGCAAGGTTGTGATGAGAGAGGAAGTATAATCCTGACCAGAGAGTGTAGTAATTGGCTCTCCTATAAGGAAATTGGTTGTAGTTAGGTAAGAAGTGCCAAAAGGTTCATCATCTAGCTTTGGTGAGAGGATGTATGTGTTTCAAGAATGGTACATTCTTTGTTGGTGAAGCGATAAGAATCCATCACTTGTCTGGGGCATTAAATCAGACTCATGACAGCTGCTTCCTAGATTCCACCAAAGTGTGGTGTTGCAGGAGGGATGAAATGCCACATCATTCCCATGCCTGCAGTTGTGCGAAGAGTTGGTTTTCTGAGGGTTATTTTGCAGGAAGGCCTTGATTTCTATAGCTGCTCCGTTGAAGTTTGTGCCATTATTGCTCTAAATGCTTAGGGGTTGACCTCTATGAGAACTAAGTTGATAAAGTGCGGAGAGAAATGTTGTTGTGGTGAGATCGGGTATCATGTCTAAGTAGAGAGCCTTATTAGCTAGCAGTCTGGTCTTGTTCGATTTCACACAATTTTTTTTATTAGATTTGGGCCAGCATAGTCTGTTCTAGTTTTAAGGAATGGGTATGTCGGGGTTAAAGGCACCATTTATGTATTTCTCATTAATTATTCCTCTATGTAACACTTTGCATAGAGTAATCAGGATCCTGATTTTTATTCCCCCAGGCGTGAGATCACAGCTGATGATGCGTATGCAATGGGCGAAACATAAATTAGTATGACACGATGTAACACCTGAGATGTGTATGAGTGTGGCTTCTTTCTGTTCCCCTTTCTGAAGAGATCCTAAACTTGTCTCTCAGAGTGTTGAGTGCCAGGATGAAGTAGTCCAAGGTGTTCTGCTATCATAATTATATTTGTGAGGTGATACAGAATTTCTAATGTTTCCAGTCCGCTAGTATTGGAGTATTGTGCAGTCATCCACTGACAAGAAGATGGCCTTCTTGATCTATGATTGGATAAATAGTCTTTATATGAGTTGTTAGTTTCCTGCACAACATTAATATAATATTTGTGTAAAGGGTTCAACTCCGATACAAACAGTGGACTTTAATTTCACTCCGTGGGTTGTTTACATCAATCTCAGATAATTATATGTTACAAATCTCATGACTGGTCCATATTGAAATGTACATTAATTCAACAAGGTTACAAAAGTTTATTGAAATCCTCGTATTCAATACACATTGGGTTCTTAAAATTTAGAATTTCATCTTGTCATACTAATTTAAGGGGACATGTTTCGCCCACTGCATGTGCATCATCAGCCGTGATCTCATGCCTAAGGGATTAAAATCACGATCTTGATTAGTCTAGTCAAAGTGTTACATAGAGGACCATGTGTTATAAAAAGGAGGAAACTTAGTCCCATGCCTGCAGTTGTGTGAAGAGTTGGTTTTCTGAAGGTTGTTTTACAGAAAGGTCTTGATTTCTTTAGCTACTCTGAAGAAGTTTGTGCCATTATCGCTGTAAATGTTCAGCCTACAGTCAACAGCGCATAAGCTCAATGCTCTGCCCATCTCCTCTCCCTCGCCACACCCCCTTCCCTCAATACCACACAGATACAATAGAAGAAGTGCAAGTGTCATTTGTTCTGACGCTACAAAGGCAACTAGTTCATACCAGAAAGGTTGACGGTGTAGGTAAATGTATACACAGTGTTTTTCACAAAATTTAACCCTTTTTTCTCTGATCTTAAATATCGTTCTACCCTTGTCTCGTTACTGATTCTACATTACACATCCCTCAGTAGTCGATTTGTACATTGAAGCTGTAGCCAACTTCAAGCATGAGCGTCTCCACTTGACTAATTCGACAAAAGGAGGTTACCACATCAACTAGTAAAAACATACATAGCAACACACGATCATGAACATTTTTTCACTTCAACGAAAATAAAAAGTGAATGGCCTCCCCATACAAATATGGGTTTGTTGCTGCTTGTTGTTTATGGGGCCTAACATCGAAGGTCATCGGCCCAAATAAGGGTTTAACAGGGTGTCCACCTGCATGGAAAACCGCAAATCAGGGAATGTCAGAGAATTCGATTAATAGCGGAAAAACCAGGAAATGTCAGGGAATTCAGAAAATATCTGGAAATTAGTTCTTCGGCCAGATAAAATGGACGTACCTTATTTATCCCTTAATATAAGCACATTTTTTAATTTTTATAACACTAATCTTGGGTAGGCTTATGTCTTTTATGCCAGGAATAAATTGTGAAGGAAACTGAATAAATATTCAAACAAAACCAAGTGTGATATTGAATGTGAAGTAACCAATAGCTTCAGTAGCTATATGGGTAGCCTATAGCGCTCTGATCGGTTGATCCAATTTTCAATGATTTGATTTGCTTACTATTATATATTCTGTGTTGTTGCTGAATGGAGAGGCCTATATTGCGTTTTCAGCTTTCTAATAGCTTAAATATATGGCTTCCACAGCGAAATATGCACATAGACAACAGATGACTCTGTTTGTTTACTATGTAATGACGTGTGCGATAGTCACTACCTCGTAAAATGTAAAAAAGAGACAAAAAACACTGACTGAATGCAAGTAAGTGTGAAAATCACTTGAACTTTGTACTCATTCAAGTGCTCATTGCTATTGCGATTATTATTATTATTATTATTATTATTATTATTATTATTATTATTATTACAATTATTAAATGTGCTGTTGTAGGTAAACCTTGTGCAAATGAGTAATGCATCGTGACACCCTTCGGGCCGCGCCATGTTGAGTTTCTAACCTATCTGATGAAATGGTTCGTCACGGACGTGGGTGAGTGAGGCTCCTCAGTAATCAAGTGATTTGAAGGTGTTATACAGCAGTGGAACTGATAAAAACTTGCGGCAGTGTTACGTTTGTATTTATGAATCGTACCAACATATTCTAATACTCCTCCTCTGCGAACCATGTGACCTTGCCGCGGTGGGGAGGCTTGCGTGTCCCAATGATGCAGATAGCCGAGCCGCAGGTGCAACCATATCGGATGGGTATCTGTTGAGAGACCAGACTAACGAATGGTTCATCGAAAGGGGGGTAGCAGCCTTTCGGTAGTTGCAAGGGCGGCAGTCTAGATGATTGACTGATACGGCCTTGTAATAATACTCAACATGGCTTAGCTGTGTTGATACTGCTACACGGCTGAAAGCAACGGGAAACTACAGCCGTAACCACCTCCCGAGGACATGTAGCTCTCTCTGTATGAATGATGGACTGATGATGGCTTCCTCCCGGGTAAAATATTCCGGAGGTAAACTAGTCCCCCATTCGGATCTCCGGGTGGGGACTACACGAGAGGGGGCGATCATCAGGAAGATGGATACTGACATTCTGCGAGTCAGAGCGTGGAATGTTAGAAGTTTGAATCGTTGTGGTAGGTTAGAGAATCTGAAAAGGGAGATGGATAGGCTAAAGTTAGATGTAGTTAGTATAAGTGAAGTACGTTGGCACGAAGAACAGGATTTTTGGTCAGGCGACTACCGAATTATCAACACGAAATCAAACAGGGGTAATGCAGGGGTTGGTTTAATAATGAATAAGAAAGTAGGGCAGCGGATAAGCTACTACGACCAGCATAGTGAAAGAATTATTGTCGCCAAGATAGACACCAAACCAATGCCCACCACAATAGTGCAGGTCTATATGCCTACTAGTTCAGCGGATGATGAAGAAATTCAAAGAATATATGAGGAGATAAAAGATTTAATACAATATGTCAAAGGTAACGAGAATCTAATTGTGATGGGAGACTGGAACGCAGTGTTAGGCCAAGGAAGAGAAGGTAGCACAGTAGGAGAATTTGGATTGGGACAAAGGAACGAAAGAGGAAGTCGGCTGGTTGAATTCTGCACTGACCATAATTTAGTCCTCGCCAATACTTGGTTCAAACACCGCAAACGACGGCTGTATACGTGGACGAGACCTGGAGACTCTGGAAGGTATCAAATAGATTTCATTATGATTAGGCAGAGATTCAGAAACCAGGTATTGGATTGCAAAACTTTACCAGGAGCAGACGTGGACTCTGACCACAACTTGTTGGTCATGAAATGCCGTCTGAAGTTGAAGAAATTGAAGAAACAAAAGAATGCAAAAAGATGGGATCTAGACAAGTTGAAAGAAAAGAGTGTGATGGATTGTTTCAAGGAACATGTTGCACAAGGACTAAATGAAAAGGCCGAAGGAAACACAGTAGAGGAAGAGTGGAGAGTCATGAAAAATGAAGTCAGTAGGGCTGCTGAAGAAATGTTTGGAAGGAAGAAAAGATCAACTAAGAATCAGTGGATAACTCAGGAGATACTAGACCTGATTGATGAACGACGAAAATACAAGAATGCTAGAAATGAAGAGGGCAGAAAAGAATACAGGCGATTAAAGAATGAAGTGGATAGGAAGTGCAAGGTAGCTAAGGAAGAATGGCTGAAGGAGAAGTGCAAGGATGTCGAAGGCTGTATGGTCCTGGGAAAGGTAGATGCTGCATACAGGAAAATCAAGGAAACCTTTGGAGAAAGGAAATCTAGGTGCATGAATATTAAGAGCTCAGATGGAAAGCCACTTCTAGGGAAAGAAGACAAAGCAGAAAGATGGCAGGAGCATATCCAACAGTTCTATCAAGGTAACGATGTAGATAATTTTGTTCTGGAACATGAAGAGGCTGTTGATGCTGATGAAATGGGAGACCCAATTTTGAGGTCAGAGTTTGACAGAGCTGTGAGTGACCTCAATAGGAACAAGGCACCTGGAATTGATGATATTCCCTCTGAATTACAGACTGCCTTAAGAGAAACCAGCATGGTAAGGTTATTTCATTTAGTGTGCAAGATGTATGAGACAGGAGAAGCCCCATCCGATTTTCAGCAGAATGTTGTTATACCTATTCCCAAGAAAGCCGGTGCTGACAGGTGTGAAAACTACCGCACTATTAGTTTAGTATCTCATGCCTGCAAAATTTTAACACGTATTATTTACAGAAGAATGGAAAAACAAGTTGAAGCTGAGTTGGGGGAAGATCAATTTTTCTTCAGAAGAAATGTAGGAACGCGTGAAGCAATCCTGACTTTACGTCTGATCTTAGAGGATCGAATCAAGAAGGACAAGCCCACGTACATGGCATTCGTAGATCTAGAAATGGCATTCGATAATGTTGATTGGACCAGGCTATTTATGATTCTGAAGATGATAGGGATCAGATACCGTGAACGAAGAATTATCTACAACCTGTATAAAAATCAGTCTGCAGTGATAAGAATCGAGGGCTTTGAAAAAGAAGCAGCAATCCAGAAAGGAGTGAGGCAAGGCTGCACTTTGTCTCCTCTCCTTTTCAATGTTTACATAGAACAGGCAGTAAAGGAAATCAAAGAGAAATTTGGAAAGGGAATCACAGTCCAAGGAGTGGAAATCAAAACCTTGAGATTTGCCGATGATATTGTTATTTTATCTGAGACTGCACATGAGGGCGAAACGCTGGCCACCAGGAATGAGTTAGCTGGAAAATTTATAATGTCCAATAATGGACCATTTATATTGGTATTATAATGTCCAATAATGGACCATTTATATTGGTATTACTGCAGAAGATCTCGAGAAGTTGCAGAATGGTATGGATGAAGTCTTAGGTAAGGAGTACAAGATGAAAATAAATAAGTCCAAAACAAAAGTAATGGAGTGCAGTCGAACGAAGGCAGGTGATGTAGGAAATATTAGATTAGGAAACAAAGTCTTAAAGGAAGTAGATGAATACTGTTACTTGGGTAGTAAAATAACCAATGATGGCAGAAGTAAGGAGGACATAAAATGCAGACTAGCACAAGCAAGGAAGAGCTTTCTTAAGAAAAGAAATTTGCTCATTTCAAACATTGATATTGGAATTAGAAAGATGTTTTTGAAGACTTTTGTGTGGAGCGTGGCATTGTATGGAAGTGAAACATGGACGATAACTAGCTCAGAAAGAAAGAGAATAGAAGCTTTTGAAATGTAGTGTTACAGAAGAATGCTGAAGGTGAGATGGATAGATCGAATCACGAATGAAGAGATACTGAATCGAATCGGTGAGAGGAGATCGATTTGGCTAAATTTGACGAGAAGAAGAGATAGAATGGTAGGACACATCTTAAGACACCCAGGACTTGTTCAGTTGGTTTTCAAAGGAAGTGTAGGTGGCAAGAACGGTAGGGGTAGACCAAGGTATGAATATGACAAACAGATTAGAGCAGATGTAGGATGCAATAGTTACGTAGAAATGAAAAGGTTAGCACAGGATAGGGTAGCATGGAGAGCTGCATCAAACCAGTCTATGGACTGATGACTCAAACAACAACACCAACACATTTTGTCGGTATTGTTCTTTTTCTTCCAAATTTGCATTGTAAACAAAATGGGCCGCAAAAACTACAGACTTAGAAGCCCAGCCACTACCAATGATGCCAACGTAGACCACCTCATGAAGTGCACGCTGGACGACTTTATTAACTCGGACATCTTCCTTAAAAAAAATTGTGCAGGCCATTTTGACCTGCATAACAGAAATGGTTATAAGAGAACTTGAAAAAAGTTTAATATTTAATGTCGAAGCATTTTCAGAGTTAATCAGAGAAAATCTTGATGAAAAGGAGGTGGAAATCCACAAAATGAAGGAGGATATGGACTCCAAATGTTATTCATTGGAGCAATACGGCAGGAGGAATAATGTAAGATTTTCGGCATCTCCGAATGTTTGAACGAAAACTGAGATGAACTAGTGCTCAGCGTGTGCAAAGCAGTAGGTGCATATGTTATACTTAATGATATTGATAGATGTCACAGACTAGGTCCTTGATCACCATGGAAAACAAGACCTATCCTATTCAAATTTGTGTCTTATCACTCATGGCAGAATGTCTTCACTAGGAAAAGGAAACTGAAAGGCTCATCCACAACAATCTGTGAAGATCTTACAGCTACCAGAATGTCCATCATGATGACAGCAATCCAGTGTTTTGGTCTTAGAAACACTTGGACTGACTCAGGAGACATCATAATCAAGAAGGCTGACGGGATGAAATTAAAAGTGTGCCAGTTAAAGGAACTTCCTATGGCATAAGCTTCTCTTGCAGTGCTATTTGATCACTTGACTATGTGAGTCCAAACCCATCGTTTACCGTAAGTCACAGCTGAGGAGCTAGCTTTTTTATTTTTTCAAGTAAATTTGTCTATCTATCTACTATCCATTTACTGTATTTATCTATCTGTCTAAATATCTATTCACTTGATGTGTCTTCTTATCCTACCACCTGTCGATCTACGTACTCTATAATAAAATTTTCCTAACTCGTTCTCTTTTAAGTCAGGCCTCCATATTACGTGTACATAGCTCTAACGTCAACACTACGTAGAAAAACCTCCTACTTGAGTATTCTGTATGCCTAATCTGCTGTTGCACATTATCACTATTATTATTACTGACAATTTAATTACCTAAAATATGTTAATTGCTGACCATTAATAGGGTGTAGTCACATGCTGTGTTTTAGTTTCATTTCAGCAATTGGCAATGCATACCACAAACAGCCATAATCCCTCTGACCATAGCAATATTTTCCCTTGCCACACTTCCTCTTCCCCACCTATCCCATCAACCTGTATATCTGCTAGTCCATTCACCCTAATCTCCCCCTCCTTGAAGTTACAACTCACATTGTCCAGTCAGCCCTAAATAGACATAATAGCACACTTCACTTATGTCATCTTAGTGCCAAGAGTTTAGTTTCTCAACTCATATAGATGAACTAAATATGTCATAGAAAGAAAGAGATCCACCTAATCAATACTAATTTATTAAAATTTTCTTCTTAACAACAGGACCTGTTTCGACTCTTCACACGTCATCCTCAGCTGTCATGTACATTCACATTAGAATACATTTTTTTAATAGTTGTACCTTTCCCGTAAACATTTCATACTTGACTGACATTAGGTAATATGTTTCAGAGTGAATAATACTGTTTTTTATGTCTAAGTTTAGAAAACTATTATATATTAAAAAGATACCACTTTTTGAACACATTAAAAGGATCACAACGTATGATAAAACTTTGCTATGTACATATGATCTTGAATTATATCATTAACGTTCAAGTCTTACGAGTAAAACAAGTTCCTAGAATGACTTTGTCATATTGCGTTGTTTTTAGTCTTTAGGTCTATATTACTTAATTTGACAAAGTATAAGCCTAATATAAAGTATATTATAAAAGCATACGCAGCTACATTTAAGCACAGTTTACAGACCTTAAGACTAAAAATACAGCAGGCACAATTTACCAGTTGGTGTTGCGCAGAGATATCAATGTGGACCTTTCTTCAGAACATACTAATGCACATGTCCTATGAATATAGACTTCCTATCTCTAGTCTTTCAAGGTGTTCTGGATTTTATGGACATGAGTGTATTTCAATCATTCACAAAATTTACCAACATCAATAAGTAGATCAGAAGCGATAAGAATCTGCAACAGCAGAAGGTAATAGAAAATATTATTTCAAGAATGAAGTCCCTCTGGAAATGAAATTAATATTTAAAAAATTACTTAAAATTTTATGATTGAAGTTGATTTATTCCTGGCTGGCAACGTCTCATGATTGGTCCCTTTACCACCCTTTAGGGTTTGGTGGGATCTTCCCTTTAAGTTAGACATTCCGGAAGAAATATCCCTTGCAAGGTGCACCATGATGAAAGTAAAGATTCCTCTTGCAAGCAGCATGATGATTCCCCTTGTTCCTTGTCTTGCAGGCTTCTCGTAAGAGTAGGCTTCCTCTCTCTCTCTCTTTCTCTCTCGCTGTGTGTGTAACTAAAGCAGCACATTGATATGTGTTCCAACCATGCCTATTTAAATGTCAGTCAACACTTAACTTGCGGGTTCAGATGATTTATGCATACCACACGTGTTCTGGAATTAATATAGTCGTGGTTATGTCTTGTAGAAGACGAAATAAAGTGTTCCCTTTATGAGACATCATGACTAATAAACGTCTCTTGGCGAAGAATATCTTGTAGAATTGTAGTGGGAAAGCGATGTGAAGTTGTGCTCTAAAGTAGAGCAGTATGAAATCAGTAGTGTAGGAGCTGAGTAAGTTGAGCGTCGATTACACACTGCTTTTATCAGTTCTCGGCCTAGAAAGTGTGATTAGTTGGAAACCAATCATAATTTTTTTCACGTCTTCTTAAAGTATCATGGTTCAAAACTATTCTTGTGAAGAGTTCTGAAAACTTGCTGGGGGGTGTTAGCCTTAAAAATGTTAACTGTTCATATCCGTCGCATGCTAACCTCCTGACCAATAAGAGAAAAGGAGTGGATCGCCACACGGCCATGCAGCAATGAGCCTAAAGGCGAATTTCTCCAGTGTTATCAGATCCTGGCCTTCACCACAGCTGTTGTAAATGACCCACTGACCGAATTAAATTAGTCTTTTGCGGCAATCTCAATTTTAACTCCAGTTATGCCATCTTCGGTTACAAATGTTGTAGGTGAAAGATTTCTTTCCACAGTATACACTGCTGTATAAATGATGCAGAAGTATTAAACGTGTATTATTTTGATATATTGATGCGGAATTAGTAAAATTGGTTTGTAGAAATCCTGTGAGTGGTGTGAAAACTGCATTTTCAGTATAAAGTGTTGTGTAGAACTTTAAGGTGAAACTATCTGTAGACTTGTACAGTGCTTATGTAGTGTCATTCGACATTGTTAACAGTTAACTTCTCTGAGATGCCCAGCTATCTTTTAGCTGTTAATGTTAATACTATAATTGGTTTTACAGTAAAATAATGATAATCATTATATTTACTATTTCTTAATTGATATTTCACCCATGTGTCATTGAAATGTGTTTGATCCAACCGTGTCTCCTCACTTTTCTAGATAAATTGACCTGTGAGTATTTCTCTATGCCCAGATACCTTTGATCCATGATTTCTGTTTACAGCATATACCCTGCAATTGATTAGTATTTTCGTACACTTCTCTTCCAAATATTCCATGCGATAATTCTGGACGTCGGTTTATCTTCACATATATGTGTACTTTGTTTCTTAATATGGATAGATCTGTGTGGATGTAGGATAGTCAAAATTCATAGAACTATTGTGATAAACCTCTTTCTTGATTGTTGTCTCTTTTTCTTTGTCCCTCAGTGAGAGACGTTGCTTGTTGTATCGTGTGGTACCAAATGTTCACATTGTCAAGAAATGTTAGTTGAAGTGAATTATTTTACTCTAACTGAAGTGCTGTTAGGTCAACTTGCATTAGCTTGATCACCTCAAGAATCATGTCTTTGGCTGTTCTTCTGAGTAAGGTTCTTTCATGGGGGTTACTTCCGAATGTGTTGCAAGAATATAAGCATAAATTTGGAAGCATTGTCTAACGTAATTACAATGCCGATAAGCTTGATAAGTCTCTTAAAGGGATTCTTTGTGAAGGGCATACAGAGAAGCTGCGAAGAAGTAAGGGCCACCTCGATCCTAGATCCGAAGAGCATACGTAGGCAGCCCATCTTGACTTCAAGGGAGGAAGGCATTCTCTGCATAGAATTTTGGGAATCTACTTTACTACTTTGGACATGTATATGAAAACTTATGTCCAAATGTGCATGTACATCTGGGGAACTGTGAAAGCTGAATTTCTAAGATAAAAACTTACTTTTTAACGTATTTTTTGAAATTACATATTAATATACTCTCACAATAAGTATTGGAAGAGAAGGAATTCAAGCAATTGCTTCTTTGTTGTACTGAATAACTGGCCATGTAGCTCTTGGCCTGCATTTATAAGATGCTGGGCTCGAACCCACTGTCGACAGCCCTGAAGTGAATGTTTCACATTTTCACAGCAAACAAATGGTGCGAATGTACCTTAATTAAGGCCACAATTGCTTCCTTCTCATTCCTAGCCATTTTTAGCTCATCATCGCCATATGACCTATCTGTGTCGGTGTGAAAGATAAATGGTAGAAACCATCAAATAAACAATATGCCGTAGGTTATGTTCAATTAACTTTCATTAATATGGCTTAAATTTATGATTATAACTGGCCACTGTTCTTTGACTGATAATTACATTCAAACTATTCACGTTTTTGTCTCTTTGATGAATCAAGGAAACTATATTTTATGTACATAGTCAATGAATATTTACATTCTCATAAGTTCCATAAATTTATACTTTAGGAATATTTGTTGCTTCAGTTAAACTATTGTTGTTAGGATACATCTAAATTGGCTTAGAATTATTGTAGAATAATTATGTTATTAGTAAATATCATTCTTGCTTTATTATTACTTAATCTTTTCATTCTATTGTTCCTGTTAACCTGTTGCAATTTGGATAATGTAAGTCCGGTTTAGAATTGAAGTGTAGCTATGTAATTAGATTTTAAGTTGCTTGCTTAGGAAAGGCCAGAAATCTCATGGGATAAAGATGTCTGTGAACTTATCTGCCAGGTTTTATCCAGCAGGAATGGTGTTGATTTCATTGTGTGCGCAAGCATGCAAGATTGAGTTGCTGAGGTTCAGTGCTATTCCGACAGCCTTATGTGAATTACATTCGACGTTGCATCCTCTCGAACTTGTGTTTTCTATGTCACAATCTGGCTTGACGACCTGGATAAGGAAGAGCTTTGGCAGGAACTACGAGGTCATGTTGCAGCGTATCCTGAAGATGAGTTTCCACTTCACTGTGATGACCTTAATGCGCATGATGGTCACTAAGAATTTTTATAGCTGCCATGGTGGTAATACTTTCGGTACCTGATATGATGATGGAGCTCACATTTGAGGTTTCACTTGTGGTGACTGCAGCAAGCAAATTGACCTTATCGTTGTTCAGCACCGTGATCTACGACGAAGAAAAGATGTGAATGTCATATCATCTGACTGTATTCCACCTCTGCTTAAGGTAGGCATAGCGGATTTAAGGACCTCTATGCCCATGAGAACATCAAGTGGTGGAAGCTTAAAGACTAGAAGGAGACCCTAGCAACAACATAAATTTTCCTCTTGTTGATCTTAATGCATTTGACAACATGTAGACACATTCTACAGATCTTTCACTGCAACCGTCACAGTAAACTTGGGTACGATATAACCTAGTTCCTCTTGTATTGAATATCTAACGTTCCTATGGATGATTGCAGTCCAAGAAGAGTTGTAGGATAAGACGAAGGCATACTGTATATAAATCTCAATCGAGACGCACTCACTGTAATGACCTGTGTACAAGGTGTATCAGAACTATACTGACAGAGAAATCAGGGATGCTCTTCGTGGAATGTTGAGAATGTTGGTGCAGTCAGATTCTCTTGGAAATGTTTCCTTTTGAGGAAATTAAAGTTACCTTGTTACTTCCGGTCATGCAGTTCAGATTGAGATTTCTTAGCCACAGGTTCCTCAAAGACAATTCCTTCCCTGTATATAAATTGGCTTTCACAAAAGACTCCACAGAACACAGGGAAAGAATTGTCTTTGAGGAACCTGTGGCTAAGAAATCTGTCGCTCAATTGAGATATTGATTAGAGTATGTATGAAACAGCTATACCAGATGAATGAATACTTAGTGTAGTAGCACTCTGTGTATAGAGAAAATGTGCTAAACTTAAAGCTAGTAATTACACAATAGTCGTCTTGACTTGTGTTGCATGCAAGTTCTTGGAATGCATTCTTTCTGATTATGTTATACACATTTAAGATATTACCAACTGGCTCGATAGAAGGTAGTTCAGGTTTAGGAAATATAATTCCACTGAAGCTCATCTTGTGGATTCCAAGAGGATATAGCAGATATATTAGATTCAGGAAGTCAAATGTATCACGATTGACATATCTAAGGATTTTCTTAGGGTAGATCTCGGGAAACTTCTGACAAAAAATTAGTGCGTTTGGGATAGATAATACAATGGCTAAATGGGTGACTATAAAGATATGGCCAAATTATTAAACATTACAAATTTGAGAATTGAACACATGAGATGTTACCAATTTTTAACTTCATGGCTTTTGTACTTGGTATGCACCCCCTTAGCTTTCATGAGCGACATGAATAGACTGGGCATACCCTCAAACAGTATTTTACACTGACTCTTTAAATCGTCATCATGACACCACATCGGACCGAGCTTCTCAATCAAGCCAATTTTTGTCGTTATTTCTCCTTGGACTTTTCTTTGCTATCAGCTAAGGATAATCTATGGGGTTCATGTCTGGACTGTTTCTAGGCTTTGTGGAAAGGAGGCCCATCTTGCATAAAAATAAATTCACTTTGGCCAAACTACTCTTGCACCTGAGCTACCAAACGTGTTCTTAATACTATACTGTTCACATCTGATAGTTCCTTCTACAATATATAATCGTCCACGGCCATACCAAGAAATCACACTACAGACCATCACTGAAGTTGGATGCCTCACTCAATCTGGATGGAATGCTTCTCCTTATCTTCTGACATATTGACTTGTCTCTTCTTCGACAGGAAATACCAATTCGTCACTAAAGCAAACCTGAAATAAATAAAACAAATAAGCCTAGCATTAAATGCAATAAGCTGTATGGCTTAAAAGAAGAATTTCATACATTTACTGTGCTGTACGGTTACATCACTTAGATTGGGTTATAATGGAATAATGAATGATAATTTAGGAATTACAGTAAATGTCATGGACTTGCCTGTTTCCATTCATCAGATGACCAATTCTGGAGAGTCTTGGCACACTGGAACCTCTTTGCAGCCATAGCAGGGGTGAACTTCGCTTTGCCTTGAGGTCATCTTGCTTTCATTCCAGCATTAAACAGCTCTCGCCTCAGAGTCCTGGCTAATACAAATGACCCATACTCTTCTAATTTCTTACGTAAATCCAAACTAGTAACCTTGCGGTTGTTTACTGACAAATTAATAAGTTTTGCTTCCTCCTTGGGTTGGTTTCTTCTTTTGCCCACAGTTTCCAACATGTTGTTGACATTTTGTCTTGGACCGATGACCTTTGATGTTAGGCCCCTTAAAACAACAATCATCATCATCATCATCACATTTTGTCTTCCCGTTATCTTCACATTTTAAAATTCTACTTACAGATTGCTGTGGTATTTGCAATCTAGAATCTATTTCTTGTTGTGAATGACGTTTCTCAGGAAGTAGCTCTCTGACAGTGCCTTTCTTGGCGAAAGGTCTCTTCGTCTTCCCATAACCTCAAAATTTGACAGTTCTCTAGAACCACACTTAAGAAATACAACTGAACTCCTGAATAGTATCAATAATACATGTAATTTACAGAATGCACAGTCTCAACAATAGGTCACATTATTTACTTTCAAACAGCAACAATATGCAGTTAATAAAGATAAACAACAGAAAATGCTCACTAACAAAAATGACACAAAACTATGTGAATAATGAAATTACATTGTGGTTCTCACTGTAGCCACTGTATGAAAAAATACAATAGTGTGGACCAGGATGTCCCAAGTGGAAACTTTGCCTCCAAACAAGTTCAAGGATTAGGCTATAAAGTTTGGTAGTTTACATAAAGGTAGAAATATACCTTTTACCATTAAAATTTGCCCACGTCTAGTGTATTTCTACAAAATAGAACTCACAGCATAAGAGTAGGTGAAGCTTTATTTGATCCTGTAACAATTATGGGATTGGGTCCTACAGGGCATTATTATGAGACCTTTATTCTCTGATATATATAAACAATATGAATAATGAACTGAAATAAGTGATGAGGCTCTTTGTAATAAATAAGTTTCAGGATTATGAGTAACTGAAAAAGACCTTGACAATATTGTAAGATGGACATCGGGCAATGCTATATTTGTAAATGTGGTGGAAAGTCAGTTTCTTTGTTTCACAAATAGAAAGAGTCCTCTCCGGTTTTATTATTGTATTGATGGGTGAAATTTCTTCATGGGGATCTCTGTAACTACCTAGCTATTCATAATAAGGATATAGCTTCATTATGGTAATCATTTAAACATATTGAAAATAAAATTTACAGATCTCTTAATATGATTATGAGGTTATTTAGGGGTTGTAAAGGAGAGGGCGTATAAATCTCCAGCAAAGCCACAATGAGAGTGTGAGACCATCACCAGTATTACTTGAGTAGAGAACAGGAAATGATCCACAGAAATAGCTCCATTTCTTGCGGGTGATTTCTAACAAAAGAGTTGTGTTACAGAGATGTTGCAAAGTTTCAGCTGGGGAGACTTGGAGAAAGGAGACAAGTTGTTTGATTAAGCAGTATATTCTGAGATGTCATTGGAGAGATGTCTTGGAATGACATTAGTTGATGAATACTTTTAAATCATGTTCTTTGAGTCTAGGAAAGGTCGCAACATGAAGCTAAGTTTGAATTCAAGGGGACAAATTTTGGCAAATGTTCACTTATAGGAAGATGATTTAGTGGTTGAAATAATTTGTTTCATATATTTCCACAATCTTTTTCTATTTAAACAACCAACAGCTCTAATTGCTGTGGTTTGATTGATTCATTGATTGATTCATTCATTGATTGGGACATTAACTGATTTATGCTTTTGGTCTTAATGTGATGTACAGAGGGGGATGAAGGATATTGCTATGCTTCTGATATAAGCATTGTCCACTTGTTGGGAAAGTGGTGGGAGTACTGTGGGATTATGTGATATTAGAGTGAAGTGTTTTTGGAAAGAAAGTATATAGGAACATGGAAATGAACAAAGAGGTGACAAGTCAAGTCATATGTAGGAAGATGGGAACAGGGGAATATGAATATAAGAGGATGAAAAAAATGGCTAGTCATTGTGGAGTTATAGATCAACAGAAAGAGAAACAGAAGCAAGGAATGGTATTGGGCAATGATTTGGAGATACTGCTTACTATTATTTATTTTCCTAAAATTATACATGTTCACATACACGTATGTGTACATATACTCTGCTGAATATTCACAAATATGTAGGTGATTTTAAATTTACAAATTTGCAATGTTCCTCCCTTTCTATGCTACTGTGTCTACTGCTGTCCAACAGTGTGTTCCTTTTCATGTTCTTATATCTCATCAATTGCTTGAAAAGCATTGGCAAAAGGGACTCAGGTTAAAACACAGCAGGTCATTGTGCACGTTAGGTTTCAAAAAGGGTAAAAAATGAAATAAATAAGTAAATGCAATGTAAATTTTAACCTAATAGAATTTGTATAGTATTATTTGAAGTAGTTGCACAAGTGGTATGTGTGTTGACTATGTTTGTGAAACTGAAAATATGAGTAAGAGTTTGTAAATTCTATACATTTATTAAGGATGAGCTGTGTGCTTAATAGAAAAAAAAATAGCAAAAATTGTATAATACTGTTTATAGGAAATTGTCTTCTTCTCTGTTCTTTTAAAATTTAGTGCTTGATAATAATGTATTTTTGGGTACCATTTGCCACCAAGCTAGACACCTCTCTTTAATACTGTTTATAGGAAATTGTCTTCTTCTCTGTTCTTTTAAAATTTAGTGCTTGATAATAATGTATTTTTGGGTACCATTTGCCACCAAGCTAGACACCTCTCTTGCATTTAATGGGATTTTCATTTGATTGTTCCTTTCCATTATATATTTTTTAAATGGGAGATAAATTAATTATACTCTTCTTGTGCCACTATGAGATTTATTTTCTCAGCTGTTTCTATTTTAGGCCTATATATTTTTATTTCCTTAATTCTTTATTCTACTTTTCTTATTTCTTGCTGACAGCCTTCCGAAGATACTAAGGAGGAAATATTCATAGAGGAACAAACTGATGATCAGCTGTTGCCATACATCAAAGAAGAAACAAAGTACGTATACTACAAGTCCTATACAATATGGAATATGTTGTACCTGTTCACTGTTGTGTTCAGTAGTGGTTGGTTTATCTCCAAAAGTGGCCATTTTCATCAGTTCAATCCTGTCTCTACAAGGTTACATTTAAACACTAATATCTGAAAATTCTATTGGTTAAAATTATCTAAAATATTCAGGAACTTTAAGATCATTTTTAATGTTCCATCATGTACTCGTAGTTTTATTCAATATATATCTACAAAAAGAATCTCTGGTAAAGCTAGATATTTTTGAAGTGTATTTGTTTACAGTACCTTTAAGCAACCATGAAAAAGTGTTCTTTCTTTCACTTTCCCTGCATCATTTGTTCATCACATTCGTATCATCTGAAATGCTATATGAAACTATTGCTTCCAGATATTCTGAGTAATATTTTTATACGTTCATGCCAACAGTGACACACAGAAAAAGCGATATTTGTAGATTAAAAATTAAATCTACAAATTCGAAATTGTTAAGTTTTATGTACGTTGTAAACAATAAATATTTCAAACTAACATAATCAGTTTCATTAATCAATATAATGATAGCTGAGTTCAATAATGTGATGACTCAAAGAATGTCATTTTGAAATTATTTGGTTAGATTCCTTTTTTCTGAACATTTCTGTTCTCTTGTGTGTTAAGTCAGATTCCTCCATTTGTGGACGCCAAAGCAGATAATGTGTTGTAGAAATGAAACTTTGAGGTCAGTTATGCTACATCTTCGGTATCATAGTTTTCAAATAAAACTTGTGCATTGTTGTAAGCATAAAAAAATTGTGCTATTGAATTTATGTTCATTCCAGTGATGTGGTCACACTATTTCATTTTAGTGTTCATTGTCAGTCAGGTGCTTCTAGTGTGTTGATTGCAAACATACTTACACAATTAGTATTAATTATTAAAATGGACAGGTACAGGTGGAGTTTTAAATTTGTGCAGGTTGCCTAAAAAAATTCAGAATTCTTCAAGTAAGTGAATTTATTATCTCATAAAAGTAGATAAATAGGTGGTACATTATTGCTTCACGTCCGTAGGTTTACCCTCAAAGTGCCCTACACGTGACCCCCGGGTGGTGCTAAGAAAGCAATAACTGTGGCTGCTGGACCTATCTTTTTAAAGATCCTCCAGCAATGGCAGAAGTATTTCATGGAAATGGCTCTTCTCAGAGCTACCAGACATGAAACATCGTACCTTTCATCCATGTTTTCGAGCTTAACGTAGAAAGCATCAGCAGAGCAAAATGTGACTACCTGTCCAAAGTTATCCTGAATAATAATAAAGATGATGTTGGTATACATGAAATCCATACAGCCAATGAAGAAGAGTTTTGGATAAGGGGCCTCATTAATGGTTTCACAGCTCTTGGTGCAACATTTCACAGTGCACATGGTATAGCTACTTATGTTCGTAATAATATGCAAGATGCCTCACTGCTCTTTCAAAACGAAGACGAAGACATCCATTGTGTTGCTGTGCGAGTGGCACATGTTGCTATTTTTAACATTTATAAACCCCCAAACGCACAGTGGTCAGGTACCATACTCCTGACTGCTCAACACCTTGCAGTTTATATAGGCGACTTCAACAGCCATCACGAACTATGGAAGTACTCAGATGACAATGAATGTGGAAAGAAACTCGTAGAATAGACAGAAATGAACAATCTCCATTTGATTTTTGACCCAAAAGATCTTGGTACTTTCCAGTCAGCTGCATGAAATAGGGATTTCAATCCTGACTTGTGATTTGTTAGCTGCAATGATGCAGGACAGCCCTTACATACCAGTCGTAAAGTGTTAAGACATTTTCCCCACAGTCAACATGGCCCCATTGTAGTGGACATTGGCATCAAAATTCCTGTTGTACGATCAATACCACATGCTCGGAGGGACTTCAGAAAAGCAAATTCGTCAACATTCACCACTGAACTGGATAAATGTGTTCGGTGGATTGCTCCCAAGCACAATTACAAGCGTTTCGTAGATGCAGTTATGATGGCGGCTAAGAAGAGTATGCCATAGAAAAGAATACATCCCTGGTTGGAATGTAGAGACTGATGCACTCTATAACGAATATCGGCATACTGGTGATGAAGACATAGCTGATGAACTTCTTTCCAGCATGGATACTACCCGGAGAGAACGGTGAATTGAGACAGTGGAGAATATCGACCTAACTCATTCCAGTAGAAGATCTTGGGGGCACCGCAGAAAACTTGGAGGAAGGACACCTTTGGTGAAGCAACAGCCTGGAGTTACTCCGGATGAAGTAGCATCTCACATCGTCACAACTTCCCAAACTCCATCAGATAAGAAACATACCAAATACATACGGCGCCAGCTCCAAACTCTGGAATCAAGAACACCACGCACATCAAGATATTCACAACCGCTTACGGTGCAAGACATCAATGCTGCTCTCAATGACGTTAAACCAAGTACAGCTCCAGATTTTGACGACATTCATCCAGAATTTCGCATTCATTTAGGGAAGAATGCAAGAAGTTGGCTGTTAAGTTTTTTTACCGACCTTCTACAGAACAGACAACTCCCGGCAGAATTCAAACGAATGAAAGTGATTTCCATCTTGAAACCAGGCAAGCCTGCCAAAGACCCAAGCAGTTATAGACCAGTTGCCCTTCTTTTTGAGAGGCTATTCCACAACAGAATCAGCGCAACTATTTTTCAGCATATTACAGTTGATCAAGCTGGATTCAGGCCAAATTGCAGCTGCTGCGAACAAGTGCTTTCACTGACATTCCACATGGAAGCAGGTTTCCAGAAACAACTCAAGACCTCAGCTGTATTCATTGATCTTACAGCAGCATTTGACGCAGTCTGGAGGGAAGGATTAATTTACAAGCTTCTCCGAATTGCACCCCGTAGGACCATCGTGCAGGTTATAAGCAATATGCTCAATGACAGAAGATTTCGAGTGTGTATGGGAAATAGTATGAGTAGAGAAAGGAAGCTCAAAAATGGATTACCACAAGGATCGGTACTGTCTCCCCTACTGTTCAATTTGTATATATCCGATCTCCCAGAAACATCATCGCAAACATTTTGTTATGCTGATATCATAACACTAGCCACTCAAAATCAATACCTTAGTGTGACAGAAGAAGTGCTACAAAGAGACCTGATTTCACTTGAAACGTACTTCAAGAAATGGCAACTGTGTCCTAACTCTAACAAAACAGAAGTGTCATGTTTTCACCTGAATAATCGCCAAGCTGGCATTAAACTTCACATACATTTTTGTTACCAAGAACTTCGGCATAGCAGCTATCCGAAATATTTGGGGATTACAGTTGATCGCACACTATCTTACAAACAACATCTTATGAATCTGTCAAAAAAGCTCAAAACACGTACTATTATCCTTTAGAAATTGTATGGCTCAAGTTGGGGTTCATCAGCAAAGACTTTATGATCTGCTTTGGGACTGGTATTCTCGTGTGGTGAGTACTGTGCACCAGTGTGGCTGGATAGCCCATATACAAGACTAATTGGTACTCAACTGAATGTTAGCTTGCGGTTAATATCTGGTACTATCCAGTCCACATCCCTTTATTGGCTCCCAATTCTGTCAGGTATAATGCCACCTGTTTTAAAAAGATAAAATGCTCTCATCCGAGAGTTCAAGAAGATAGAAATGAAGCCTCAACTGCCTGTTTTGGATGATATTCCTGTTCTCAAGGTAACGAGGTTGGAGTCACGACATCCATCTTTGCATGTTGCTGTCGCATCGGCTGATGGGAATTTTTACCCTTTAGAAGAATGGAGAAGTCGCTGGAAAGTTGCCACAGACAGTTCCTTGCACAACATCTTTTCTGGTGAACATCATCTACCGCGTAAGATTTGGACCACTCTGAATTGGGTGAGAACAAATCAAGGACGACGCAGGGATGCCCTTTGTAAGTGGAAATATATCTCATTACCAGAGTGCGACTGTGGTGCATCTCGACAGATGATCCCCATATTGTAAGTGAATGTACACGACGTTCCTACACAGGTAGCCCAAGTGACTTTTTGGAACCAACAGAGGAAGCCATACAGAGGATCACTCAACTGGATATTCTGCTATAAAACATGTTTCTTGTCTGTGTACATTTGTAAATACTATATATTTGTATGTATGTATCTAACTTGTTGCCCTATGCTAATAATAATAATAATAATAATAATAGGTAAATAACGTCGTGATATAATATTCTTTCAAAATTGTAATTATTGTCACTGACCTGACAAAGTACCACAAGTGTATGTCCTGTTTTAAAACATTTAATGCAGTAGTGTTTTGAACTGTAGTTGTGACATTGCTAATTAATTTTTTGCTGTCACACCTTTGTTGGTTACTGTGTGAAATGATCTTTGATAATCCATGGGAAATGATTGTATAGTCTCGGATTGGTGCTCTTAACCAAGCCCTTGTATCAGCAGGTCATGCAATGGCTAGTCATAGCCTAAGGTTTGACTTCAAACCAGATTTGTGATGGAAACTATGAATCCTGAATGGTTTATTTGATTTTGTGAGTGGTTAGAGTCTTTTCGGCTCTTATGCGATGTACTGACTTGTTCCTACTGTACTTTCACAACTAGTGGCAAGAAATATCCATGTCGGTCCTCAGAACTACCAAGTACCAGCTCACACTCTCTGTTTCTTTGTAATTCATGTGTAACAGGACACAATAGGCTACGTTAGAGAGCAATCTTGTATTATGACCACCAGTAAAAATGTTGCTTATGAATCCTTTTCACACACAAAATCATATTTCTATTTTTGAAGGAGTCTAAATTAGCTTTCTACGTTCTAAACATATTTTGTGCAGAGACCAGCAAAGCGACATGCATTTTATGTGTCTTCTTTTTTCTTGGCATATATGTCAGAGGACAGTCCATTGTCTACGTAGCTTAGTCCATTTTACATCATAGATTTTAGATGCTTCTGAAGGATTCAGTCGACTGGACCTTATCTGCTACTTCCTACTTTGTTTTATATCTCACCTCAGGCGCTATTGTTTCCTCACTCTCATTTCAGCAGTCTACAAATATCATGCCGCACCTTAAATGACTTCCTTTAAAATGTCTAAACTATTTGCCATGCCAGTTGGGTATTGAATTACATAAGAAAAGATTTTAAGATTCATAAAATTTCCTAATTGCTGACTTGTGGAAATACACGTATTTCTGAGATTACCAATTAGTGATGAGATTACCTTCCATTTGTGGAGAGACACATCGTCCTGAGCTAAATAGTGATGAGGCTTACTTCCGTTTATGTAGAGACACATGGTCCTGACTAACCACTTAGTGATGTGGTTTCCTTCCAGCTTTAGAGCGTTGAGTGTCACATGGCTTTGAGCTGACCACTTTGTGCCACTCCTCCATGGTCTTCATATTTATAGGCGTGATCGGAGTGAAAATAACAAACTGATTAATATGATCGTCTGCTGTCTATGACGTAAGCAGAAATATGAATTGCAAAATTCTATTCAAGCTAGAATACACTGACGGACTCCCCTCTTGTAGGTACTCGTAGAATTTCACAGGATATTCAAACTGTCCTTCCCATTTAACACAGATATACCCATTTTTTATTTTTTTGCGATATAAGATTTTCTTCACAATGCATTTATAGGAGTCACATACACACGAAATCCAGAAGCGTTCAGACATTCATACACTATTTTGTGAAAATAAGTTTTTATAGATATCGGACATAGGCATTAGGGGAGAAAAATTGGCATACAATAAACTAATTTGAATGTTAGGATGTGTAAAATATCCATTGCATTCCATTTTTGTAACAGAATATTCATCAGTCTGCATCTGGTGGCAGGGTCCGGTGTTGTGGTTCGTTGACTCCAGTTAGTTCGGTCTCGGGCCATGTCTGCATGTAGTCTTCCAACTTTCAGGCCGTTGTGCACTTTATCAGTCTATGCTGTCCCGTTCATCCCTAGCGCCTCTTTTCACCGACTTTCTGTGTAATACTCTGACTTTCCCAATGTATCGTCCTCTACACGCAACACATGACCAAACCAGAGCACACGCCTTTCCCCAATTTTCTTCTGGATCGCTGCAATGCTAAAACGTTTTCTAATAACATCATTTGAAATGTGATCTAGTCTAATTATGCCAGCCTTCCACCTAAGCAACTTTGTATCCATGATGCTTAGTTGGCGTTCTACCTCTAGAGCTGGTCAGCATTCGTTGCCGTAGAAAACGACAGGATGGATATCGATAGGACAGATATCAGTTCGGTAGAACTTAGTTTAGTGATGGCCCTTCGTCCAAAGTTCGGAAGGGCGCCTGTTGTCATTCTCCACTTCAGTCAGGCTTTGTATATCGTTAAGTTGATTTCATCAGTAAGTCGGCCATCATCATAGATTGTGGAGCCAATATACTTAAATATCTCTACTCGTGCTATATATCTTCAACGTCAACATGCATGGTTCCAACTTTTCGACGATGTAATGCAATGTATTCTGTCTTTTTCTTGTTGGGGCGCGAGGCTTATTGCACTAGTCGATTGTTCCAGTCTTCTGTTTGACGCTGCAGGTCTAGCTTATTATCTTCAGCCAAATGATATCATTTGCTTAGAGAAGTGTCCATGGTATTAGACTGCGCAGGTTTGTGATAATTATGTCCATCACAAGAATAAGCTGCAGTGGTGACAAGCCGGGGCCTTGATGGACTCCTACAGTTATGTGGAAGTCATCAGACGCTCCTGCGGCAGCATGAACACAACTCATTTGTTCTTTGTAGAGCAATTATACCCTCTCAGCAAGGTGCTCTGGAATGCCATGTACTTGTAGGGCTGACTGATTAGGTCATGAAGTACCCGATGGAAGGGCTTCTAAGGGTCCAGGAATTTGTGATGAAGCCTCTTATTCTTTTCACAGTGTTTCTCAAGTAATAGTCCGGCAGCATGGGTTTCTCCTATTGCGCCACAATTTTACACAAATCCAGCTTGGCTTGTTGTATGTTTGTCTAAATCGCTAATTCTTTTGTCGAAGATTTGTTCCAAGTCTCTCTTTGCGAGGCTCAGAAGTATGTTCGGGCCGTGATTAGAAAAATCGGCAGGGCTTCCCTTATTTCTGAATTGATAGTCCGTCGCTAGTCTGTTTGTTTTTGACCTTCTTTGATGATATGGTTGAAAAGCTTGCTTTAGCCACACTGCTGCATCCCCCCATTGAGAGAAACAAAACTCTGCCGGAAGATAATCGGAACAGATGGCTTTCCCTGGTTTCATTTCCTTCAGCATAGTCTGGACTTGAGTGACGTCATTTTCCTACGTTGGACCTTCAACAGCGGAGGTGATTAGGATTTGTAGATACGGAAATTCCATGATTGAAATGTTGTCAAAATAGTTCCACCAGTGTACTCGCGCTTCCCGCCTGTCCAGTAGCAAATCGTCTGTTTCCTCATTGATGCCGTAAAAACGTTGGACTTCTGACGTTTTGCGATGGCTCGATTGGACTAGCCGTTAAAAATTCCGCTCGAATTCGCGCATGTCATGTTTCACATATAGACCTGCCTACCGGTTTGATTTTGTTACGGCAAATACCTCCTTCATTTTACGTGTGGCTGCCTTGTAGGCATTCCAACGAGCTAGACTCTCGTGGTACAGCTGCTTCTTCAACCGTACTGCATATTTAACATCTTCATTCCTTGGCCATATATCATGTTAAATCCTTCGTTGTCGTCGCCCTGACTTAATTGTTCCAGGAATAGAGCGAAGGGCGTCTTTCAGTTTAGTCCGGCTCACTTCAACTATGGTGATTTGTGACTCTGTAACTTTTGCAACGACGTTAGTCTCCTTCTTCAGGGGCAACCATTTTATCCCAATTTGTCTATTTCCTGTGAAGTATTGGGCTCTTGGTGACTTTATCCACAGCTTAGATGACTGGTCGTTGTTGCACCGCAAGGATTTAATAAGGGACAACTGTTATCTCTAGAACACCTTCTAGATTTCACCCTCTCACAAGGATGTAGTCAATGCGAATTGGATGGGAGCCACTGTAGTACAGAGCAGATGAATATCACTCTTTTTGAACCGTGTGTTTACGGTGATCAGTTTCTGCATAATCGCGAATTTGTTGGGCATCGTCGTTCTTTTCTCCATATCCATGAACGCTATGGACTGTTTGTTCTTCTTTCCTCGGTCCGACACGTCCATTCAGATCAGCGGCAGCGATAAGATAGTCAGCGGTCTTCTTGTCAGGCAGTGCCCAGAACGCATCTTTGGTTTCCATGCGTGCGTCAGTTTGTGGAGCGTTGCGCTGAATAATTGGAATTTCCTTCTCTCCCCAATGCGGACGAGTTACATCAAGCGATTGTCAAACTTTTGCACCTCGGAGACTGAACCGTCAAATTTAGCTGATCTGACAATGTCAACACCATGAGCTGTTCTTCGGTTTCTGTTGTACACCAGTTAGTAACCACACCTCTTTTCACATGACTTTTCTCCATTCCATCTTTTTTCTGCACCTCTCAGATGCCTACAAGCCTTCTCTCAAGTGCAGTGGCGTATTCGCTACTTCACCCAGGCATAATTCAATGATGGGATACAAAATGGGGGTACTAGCATGGTTAGCCGTCACAGCCCGTGCGACGGTAACCCTAGCATAATTTTCATGCTGACTGGGCACTGCCAATGCGCGTCCCTTCCAGGTGCTGCACTAACCTTGGCTCCGAAACCATGAGACATATTTCTGTAATGATGTAACGGCATTATTTTACGGCCGGCTTGGATTGAAGCATTTAAGAGCTCATGACGGAGGGTAGTAACGCAGCTGCGGGCATAGAGAACAGATGCCTTTTGCAGCCACTCCTCTAGAGAAGAAACGCTACCCTCTTTTCTGCATTAACTTCCAGAAATTTAGTGTACCTCTTCCGCCATCTGGTCCCTAGTGAACGTCTCCATCTCCGCCAAAGTTGCCATTAAAGACTTTGTACATGTTTGGTATGCGAGAGCTTTTATATTTTGCTCAAGTTCATCGGTAGGCCAGCGGGGAACCCGTATCCGTCACCTGGGAAGCGCCAAGTGTTACAGCAATATAGCTGGTTGGTGTAGAATATTTATCAATGCTAAATGAAACATTATTTTACTGCAAAACTAATTGTGAACCTGATAAATTACTTGTCACAGGAATCAAGTATTCACGTAAAGAAGGGTTACAGACATTTGCACCTTTGCTTGGTGTGATATGACATAGAACGCATGACACACCATCCAGTGTCGTATTTTCTGCCCCCTGTTGTGTAGTGGTGTCAACATCAATATCTTGTTTGATGATCAAGAGATTTAGTCTGTCATATCTGGAATCAATGTCCCCTTTTCATTTGTCCACTTATTTTCTCCAAAGAGTGCAGTAACAATACATGGTCGAGCCTCCCATTACTCTGCTTGTGAGCCAGTCATGCATTCAACTGGGCCATGTGAATTCAGTTCATACAGCATGAATTGGAATGTACCAGTCCATGTTACAATATATTTTAGCCTGCGTGATCGATTTTCCCATGTCGCAGTTGTAAGCGGATCTCACCTTTAACCAAGAAATTTGCATTTCCCGCTCTTCTTCCGTAGAATATGTAGAACTACTCTGTGGTGGGGAGACAGGCTCAGTTTTGGATGCTATCCAACTATGTTATGAATCCACTAAAAATAATCTCGTTGCCAGTGATCTTTTGAAATAAATAGAATCATATTCCTTCTTTTACATAGCAGCAATATCCACTACGGTGCAATTCAACGTCTTGTCATCTCGAATTTCGGCTCAAGCCTTGATTTTCACGCTCCTTCTATCCGTATTGTTAAAGTAATACTTGAAAGAATATTCAAGGGCATGATAGGTTGCGTTTGGTTTCAAAATTAGGATATTAGGATATTGTAATAAAACGCTACCACCATATTCTGTGTTGGCTTCATAATGTCTTTAACAGCAGTGTCTTGAGGAGAAAAGACAGTATCAATGCTAGCGAGAGAGCCGTCGTATACTTGTTATATTTCAGCTTTGCCAGGATTTCATTAGGATTAGTGGCTACCGTGTTAAATACAGAAATTAAGACGTAGAGTGATGTAGTACATGGTAGTAAGTATGAACGTCCTTGTATAAACCTACCGTCCTATATTAGGTTCGCTATGTTTGATTGCACATCAAAGCTACATATTTCGGGTAAGCGACAGTGACATAATGAAATGCTATAGTGATATAACAATGTACAAATACAATATGTATATTTGTGTGACAAAATAACATTCATAAAAGATTAGCCGTGTTTCAACAGATCTTGCTGAATGTCGGCAAACGTTCTCAACTTTATTAATATCTACAGCACAGACATTCTCTCAAACAACCTCAAGAACAAGGTCCTTTACAAAAATTATTACTTCTCTGCAACAAAGCGCAGAGTGCTTCAACAAGATTAAACCTCCAAAGCATATGCCGTTCTTTATGTAGGATAACAGACTACGGATTTCGATAGAATAATATGTGCTGGATTAAAGAACTTGTATGAGTATTTACCCTTTTAGGCTGGACCACTTCTCATGCTTTCTTCAAACGAGGTTGTCTATTAACTCGTACATTTCAAAACCGTGACAAGTTTCTTGCGCCTGATATCGTGATTGAGAAAAGGCGCAACATAATCTCGTAACAAGTGAGAGCTTTTGAAATTTAACCTCAGATGATGTTTACTGTCAGGAATGTAATGTTTATGAGTAACGAGCTCCCTACACTGGTTATCAGTGATTGGAATGTTGAGTAGCAAATCCCCTGTTGTAGAGTTGTAGTGGATTTGGCTGTTGAACTATTGGTCACATGGTTTGAATTTGTCATTGTAGATCGAGACCCGAGGTGAGCTATAGATATCATCAACCTCCGAACGGCGGATCATCTCACACGGGCGAGAACCGATACTGCTGCAACGTCTGTGGAAAATCCTTCAGGGGCAAATCATTCATACAGAAAGGCAGTCTGACACGTCATATGCGGACTCATACAGGCGAGAAACCTTACAGTTGCAATGTCTGTGGAAAATCAGTCACTAGGAAAGGCAATCTGACCTATCATATGCATACCCATACAGGCGAGAAGCCATACAGGTGCAATGTCTGTGGCAAATCATTCATAAAGAGAGGCAGTCTTACAGAACATATGCGGAGACATACAGGCGTGTCATAAAGCGAGGCAAACTAACCGAACTTATGCGGAACCATACTGGCCTGAAGCCTTACAGCCGCAATATCTGTGGCGAATCATTCATAAAGAGAGAGACTAACTAACCGAACATATGCGGGCCCATACACGCGAGAAGCTTTTCAGGTGCAATGTCTGTGGCAAATCATTCACAACGAAAGGCAGTCTGACCGATCATATGCTTACCCATAGTGGCGAGAAGCCATACAATTGCAGTGTCTGTGGCAAATCATTTATACAGAGAAGTAAACTAACTGAACATATGCGGACCTATACAGGCGAGAAGCCTCTCAGCTGCAATGTCTGTAGCAAATCATTCACAACGAAAGGCAGTCGGACCCATACAGGCGAGAAGCCAAACAGTGCAATGTCTGTGGCAAATCATTCATCCAGAAAGGCTTTCTAACCGGTCATATGCGTAACCATACTAGCGAGAAGCCATACTGCTGCAATGTCTATGGCGAATCATTCATAAAGAAAGGCAAACTAACCGAACGTATGCGGAGCCATACAGTCGAGTCATAAAGAGAGGCAAACTAACCGATCATATGCGGACCCATACAAGCGAGAAGCCTTACAGTTGCAATGTCTGTGGCAAATCATTCACTAGGAAAGGCAGTCTGACCGATCATATGCGGACCCATACAGGCGAGAAGCCAAACAGTGCAATGTCTGTGGCAAATCTTTCACAAGGGAAGGCAGTCTGACCGATCATATGCGGACCCATACAGGCGAGAAGCCAAACAGCTGCAATGTCTGTGGCAAATCATAAAAAAGAAGGCAGTCTGATCTAACTGTTCATATGCGGACACACACAGAAGTAAAGCCATACTGTGACAAAGTTTATTTCACTGAAGCACAACTTGTAGGATTCCAGCAAGATATAGCAGATATCCTGGATTCAGGAGGTCAATTGGACTGTATCGCGACTGACCTGTCTAAGGCATTTGATAGGGTAGATCATGGGAGACTCCTGGCAAAAATGAGTGCAATTGGACTAGATAAAAGAGTGACTGAATGGGTGGCTCTGTTTTTAGAAAATAGAACTCAAAGAATGATAGTAGGTGAAGGTTTAACTGGCCCTGTAAAAATTAAGAGGGGAATTCCTCAAGGCAGTATTATTGGACCTTTATGTTTTCTTATATATATCGATGATATGTGTAAAGAAGTGGAATCAGAGATAAGGCTTTTCGCAGATGATGTTATTCTGTACAGAGTAATAAATAAGTTACAAGATTGTGAGCAACTGCAAAATGATCTCAATTATGTTGTCGGGTTGTTGCATTTTCAGATTAAAGCTCGCAAATGAGCTGTTTTCATTCAGTAATGGCTACTATACCCCACCCATATCCAATCCCTCCTTCAACGATAACGCCCCTTCCTCCCCAACATAAGTAACCGAACCACCGCCGTCTCAATCTATATATGTAGGATTGAGACGGCAGTGAAGCGTACTGCCGAACCTTACCCCCACCATTACCACGTGAAAGGGTTTGACAGCGGCATAGGTCCTACCCTTCCGAGGGCCCGACTCATACTGAATACTTTTGCCCTCCACTCGCGTGGGCGCGCTGTTGTACATCACGTCACTCACCCTAAGCCCACGTGACGAATACGGCAGCTCCTATTGGTAGAAACATCTCCCGATTGCTATTGGTCGATTTGAGTTTGACAACTTGGACCACGTGGGACGACCACGTTTTTGACGTTTGTGACATTTTGCTTTACTTTGATTTGTATGCGTATATCTGTTATCTTCGTTTGCGTGTTTGAAGGAAAAGTACAAGATATTTGAGGTAAGCATCCTTACTGTTCTTGTTTTACTAATCTCCTGAGGCCAGAACATGAAAACATACCACACCAAGACAAATGAATTTCGGATAATTTGAAACATAAGTGCGGCCAGTATCCAGTATTCGGGAGATAGGTTCGAACCCCACTATCGGCAGCCCGGAAAATGGTTTTCTGTGGTTTCCCATTTTCACACCAGGCAAATGCTGGGGCTGTACCTTAATTACGGCCACGGCTGCTTCCTTCCCATTCCTAGGCCTTTCCTGTCCCATCTTCGTCATAAGACCTATCTGTGTCGGTGCAACATAAAGCAACTAGCCTTATAGTTGTCCCCCTGTGGGTAGGGGCAGTAGAATAACAGCCACAGCATTCTCTGCCTGCTGTAAGAGACGACTTAAAGGGGTCCCACGTGGGCTCTGTACTTGGGAGCTTAGGTAGGCGACCACGGAGCCCTTAATTGAATTTTGGCACTGCTTCTGCTTACTTGTGCCAAGCTCCCCACTTTTATCTATCCTATCTGATCTACCTCGATCACGATCTGTTCTATTCTGCCCCCGATTGTATTATGTATGGAGGCCTAGGGAGTCTTATTTTCCTCAAAAGGCATGGTCCTTCTTAGCTGATACCATCATTTTTCCTAGTGTCAGCCCCCTTCCATTTCTTCTCTCCGATTACTAATATATATAGGGGATGGTTGCCTAGTTGTACTTTCTCTTAAAACAATGAACTAGATTTTAGGCCTTTTTAATCAACAGGCATCATCATCTTAAGCAAGGAGATTTGTGGTGAGGGCAAGATATTTGGTGGCCTCGTCATATACTAGGAACTGTCCCATCATTCGCCTTACTGCAGGCGAAAGGAAAAACCAATCTCAGGACAGCCAGTGGTAGGGGAACAGCCCGTTTCTGTATCCCATATGCAGAGGTGTAGAAACACGGTGGAACCATAGCCACCCCTCCTCTGCTTGGTTGGCCGGTTGGAGTGCATGCTGTCAGACCACAGATCAGCCTACTCTGCAACCACCAACATAGATTTCTGCCTTCGATATACAGTAGGTACAAATGGCACTGTCTGAAGTGAGTTAGAACTGTCTTCAACTGGCATTTCGTCTAGGTCACAGCAAAGTCCCTTGCACACCGTAATGTTGTGGAAGTGGCAGCATATTGTTCATAATACTGTACTAAATTAGCAAGCAATTCCTTGGACATAGCTCTTAATAGGTGGAGCTATGTTGTGACTTGGCATGGGAATGTTTTGTACTGGATCAGCTGCCATATTATTGTATGTAGATCCTGATGCTACATATTTCTGTAAATTTATTAGAACTCCTCTCCTGCGGATGGACTGAAAGGAAGCATTATTTGTACCTCCTGCATGTTGTAAGAGCGAGCAATCACAGAATCTGTAAGCTCTCTCTTGTCTTTTAAACCCTCAAATATATTCATGATTCCATCCTTTTCCAGGCAGCAGACAATTTTTGATATATCCTACTGTCACATAAAATAGAACATTTTTTATTGTAAATAGTGTAGATCAATGAATACAAGGGATGCCTACAATTTTGTAGCTTGACATTGTTTATCATCTAAATGCAGATGACTGATTGAATGATATGTTGTGTTTTGGTGCAGTATGTAGGAACAGAGTATGTGCTATCATGTCTTGGTTTCTTCAATCACTACTCTGCCAGATATTTGCCATCCTCTTGTAGATGCAAAAGAAGTACAAATCTCAATATTTTTCAGTGTGTGGCCCTAGGTGCCTCTTTTGACAGACTGAAAGATGTATCATATAGTAAGTTCCTTGGGAAAATACAAATTGTTGTTGCTGAAAATTTTGCAATGTCAGTGCAACGTTAAACTGCAATAAAAGAGAAAAGTATTATGTTGTACCTTGTCAGTTCCAGTCTTTCTTTCATAAATGAATGATCTTGTATTTGTGTTGCATTGAATAGTTTTCTGGCTGATGAATATTAATTGATGATTAACACTGCTGAATATAATTTCTACACAATTTTATACCTGTAACACTGTTAATAGTAGGTAGAATATAGCTCCATAAATCAAAAGATCATGTTTCATTTCAATTTACCTTTGAATCCTACAAACTCCCTCCTTAGCATATGAGTTTCCTTTCATCATTTTGGTTCCTGTATATGGTTTTCTTTCTTACATTGTATTTAGATTTTATTTCCTGCATAAGTGGCATATCTTGATACTATTGACTGTTACAGTTGGCTTAAGTAGTGTTAAAGAGGACTGATGTACGAGGGGATGTTAGTGTCTATTTGTGTCATAGGTCTTAATCTGAGATAAGGATTGCCAATCCCACTCACCTTCAGGTCACTTCCTTCCTCCCTTTGTGAGTTAGCTTCCTTTTTCCTCAGCAGAAACAAACAAAAGCAGCACAGGCAAGGCCAGTCACTCCGATCCTTCAAGGCTTTGTGAATGAGTAAAAATAAAATATAGCTCCATAACTGAAATAATTATAATAAGCAGCACAAGCTGGTAAGCTTTTCTCCAGCAAAAAATGTATTAATAATAATAATAATAATAAAGCACAGCCCAACCTCCAGGTGTATTGTTGTTCAGAATGCAGTATTTCAGAAGAAGGTAACAGAAAGAAGGAAAGAAAGAAAAGGAAATGAAAGAAAATAGAAGAGAAAGAAAAAAAGAAAAAAATATATTTAAAATGATATTTAAGAGTGGAGGGGGGACGAGAAACTGGGGACCCTCCGCGCGCTAAACGATTTAAATCACCCGCCCGGTAATTTTAGTTCAGCCCTGTTTACACTAGAGGCGCTGGTGTGCAATTCCTGGCGATCTTTGTGCAGCCGTTGCGTTCAGAAGTGAAAAATAACGTTGAGAGTCATCTCTTACTCATTCTGTTTGACCACGTGTAAAACCCACTAGAGCAGGACTGTATTGATAGTTGATAGTTAGAAATATAACGGGACATTGCACCCAGTGCTGTTTTCAAGAAGTGTCGTGTACTCTGGAGTTCTCACTGGTAATTCATCCTTTCCTAAATTCAACCCGTTCTACTGACTGATACAAATCAAATCCGTTCTTTAAGTGTTTGTTTTAAGTGATTACACTGAATTAAAATATCAGGTTTTGTCTCTAGGTGTGAGGTATGTGTTACATAAGACGCGTATTAGCCATTTGTACAGCCTATTCCGTTAATTTATTGTGCTACAGATATTCTTCATTGAGAAATTGTGATTTCTATCATTTACACTGTGTCCACAATCTCTATTGTCGGTAAGGTTCAAGTTCTATAATTTACTTTTGCGAAAATTATACATCTCAATTAGGAACAGTAAGAAGTTAATACTAATCTTTCTCAGTTTCAGCATTCTACATATTTTTAACATTTAATATTTTTAATTTTCTTAAATTTTATTTCTACTTAAGCATTAAAACTGTATACACATATAACTGGCATTCTTTTTGAAAACTCCTGGCCTTTGTGTCACAAGTGCCGGCAAATCTGTTCCTCGTGTGTTGTAGCAATATAACGTAACTTACCTTACCTATCGAAATTTTTTGGAGTGAAGAATTTTTCTGAAGGGCTACGCAGGTGAAGAATTGCGGATATTAGTTTCAGAAAGAAATTACAATATGTAGTGCATAATTTTAATTATTGTGTTGCTGTGTTATTGACCTATGTTTGCAATTTAATAGTGACGCTGTGAATCTTGAGTTGTTCGTTACATTGTAGGCTGCGACATATGGTAGTAGGGTTCGATATTTTGAGAAGTTTCCGGTTAGGATATCATATGTAGAATTCTTGTTATGGTTATCAATGTTGTTATGGAGATTGTTCTGCATAGTATCAGTCATAGAAAACTTGAGGTCCAATAGGTATGATCACAATATTAAAAGTCATGTAAAATTTTGAGTCTTTTTGGTATGTTCATAATATTGACAGTCATGTAAAATTTCAAGCATAATGCTTAGTCTGTTGACAGATAACCTAAGTAGCAATGACTGCAATAAGGTAATATATTTCTCTGGGCTATGTTTCAGTGTAAAATCATTGGAAGTAATCAATAACCCCAGTACCTTCTAACTACTTCAGTTGCAGTGTGAAATAGACCTGCAAGTAAAAATCAAAGAGGAACCAGCATGGCTTGAAAGAACAACAAATGCATCACTTGTGAGTCTCATGGCAAATAACTTTATAGAGGTCAGAATTTAACTCTTAGTAGCTGAATATGTTTGGCAGGGGCATAATTTACTATGTGCTTCCCCAATATTAACCCCAGGTAAGATTTGCATCATTTAAACTTCTTTACAATGTTACTAATGTTGGGTGATCTCATAGTAAAACTCTGCCTTGGCGGAGAAGCTGTGAAATAATTTTGGAGAAGAAGCGACTTATTGTCATCATCTTTCCTTGCTCTGTCTGTTGCTACTGTAAACACAGTCCATTGTAATCTTCTGAATGTGTGGCTTACAGTTCAGTCTCTCTTCATCTGATAGCTTACATGGTGATGTGATAAAATTCTACTTTCATGTTGGCGAGTGTAATTTTGGTCCATTCTAGACGTATTTGATGAAGCTGAATATCCCAGCACACGTCTGTAGTTATACTGGCATAAAAGTGAATTCCTGCACATCATTCTTGCACCTCAGAGTCTTTGAAAACCTTGAGAGTTGGAAGAGGGATATTCAATGAATAATTGTGACTCGACAGCAAAAATCTACTCCCAACACTGTGAACTGCTAATTTATAGATGTGATATTGTCCAGGAGTTGCTTAAAGGTGAAATTCTGCAGCTTATGCACACTGTTCTCTGAATGAATGCTTGCTGGTTGAATTCTAAATTACAGACACTACAGAAGAGAACGGTGTCTGAACATATCTGAGATGCGAGTGCACTGCTATTCAAGATCTATACTCTTGACACTTCTTGTTATATTCTATTCTTGGGTATATAGAAAAAACAATAGCTGTCATCAACAACAACGGAATTCAAGAACTACAATGTGATCCTACAAATAAATTTCAAAACAAAATAAAACAAGCTATCCAGCAAACAGACTTCATTCCCACAGAACAAGAAAAAGAAAGCCTCACCATCAAAAAATCCCAAACTCCCCACAGTAAGAGCCATCCCCAAAATACACAAAAGCACATGTCCCATTAGACCAATAGTAAATTATGATGTGCCAAGTTACAATTTAAGCTAACAGCTGAAAAAATCCTAAAAGAGGAAGTCTCATATAAAGAAGACAGATAAATTAAAACCAGCCTAGTACTAATCAACCCCTTCTCGCCCGAAAGCGCCCGTCTGTTCACTTTGCCTTACGGTCCTTATTGCCCGAAAACCCCCAGCTGCATTATCTGCATATGTGTGCAATCTATGCAACAGTTTTGTATTTTTGGTGGTGAATTGTTTATTAGGCATTGATGAACATGCAGTACAATATACTAGCCTTAGGAAATAAAAGAAGAGTGAGAATTTGTCTTGAAGTTGTCTAGGCAATGGTCTTGAACTTCCGCGAGTGATGGTCAGCTGTTTCGTTCGTAAACATGACGGTATTGAATACTGCGGATATTGAGACTGAGCTGAATAACGGCATAAGAAATGACACAGAATTGTTGAGCAGGGGTGGAGGTAAATTTTTAGTGAGTAAATAACATATCAACAAAGATAATTTTACTGATAACTGTGGTATAAGTGAAAACGGATATCTAGAAATCGGACCTGATGATGATGCGGCTGCACTTCAGATAACACAAACATTTTGTTTCATTATTCTATGATTATACGGATGATGTTGAACCTTTCAGTAATTTCAAAAGAGTATTATGAGAAATAGGTTATATTTTTACATATGTTAGGCGGAGGCAATCTATTCATTGACATTACCGATTGCGTATATATTAATGCAGCAATCAAACAGGTGCATTTCAGTAAAATAGAAACAGAATGGGAAGACACTTGCTAGAGGAAATGAAAGTTGATACACAAGGTCACCAGTACACTTCCAGAATCTCATCTTCATTGGCTTAGGGGGATTTAGACAACATGAGAATGTGACAAATACAGCCTACCTCAGTGTTGAGTATCTCCAGCACGGGTGGGGGTTTGAACCGACAAACTTATGACTCAATGAATAGAGAAATGGACATGATGGTATGTTAAATGTTGTAAATGATGGCATTTTTTCTAATATTATTGAAAATGTGAATACATTGTGATCAATATTTTTTATAATAATTAACCTTTTCTGAAACGGTGTGCTCTGTTTGAATGTTTCCTAATTAATAGGTTGAAATCTGGGGATAAGCGGAGAGAAAATCTGGGTGGTAAAGGGTTAAAGATACCCTTTGACATCACTAACATGTACACCAACGTAACAATAGATGAATCCATTAAAATTATCGAAAATCTTCATAAAGAAAACACTTCACTGCAGGAAACCAAAGAAATAATTAGCCTTATTAGAACAATGCTACACCAAAATAGCTTTGCATTCACTGACAAGATGTATTGCCACAAAGAAGGGTTAGCCATGGGCTCACCATTATAAGGTATAATAGCAAACATTCTTTTGAATAACTTTGAAAACATCTTCTGAACGTATCAGCATTCAAAAGGAATATTATACTGGAGCAGGTATGTAGGTGACATCATGTGCATATGATAATGACTTCACTAATGCACACCAGTTATTAAACACACTAAATTATTTACAAAATTCCACCAGCTTCACAATGGAGCAAGAATCTAATAAGAAAATAACACCACAATCGGCAGGAATAATGGCAACCTGTCTTACAAAGTGTACAGCAAGCCCACTCAGGTGCTGCATGCTATTGACGATTCTAACCATGCATACACACTAAAAATAGCAGGATTGAATACAATGATACACAGAGCTGTTTCCATACCAATGAGCACAATGGATTTCAATGAAGAGGCACGAATTGTTAAACAAATCATGAAAGAAGACAACCACTCTCCAGGCACAGTAGATAAAATATGAAACAAACAAAAGAAAAGTCCCTGGAAAACCACCACACTTGGTTCTCAACTACATTAATAATAACACATAAAAAGTAGGTTATATCTTTAGGAAACAGGGTTTTAATTAACCTTTAGGATGAACAACGCGCTGCAGAGACACATCAACATGTGCACCTAAACAAAAAAGACCCTTTCTCTAAGTCACGATTCTATGAACTCAAGTGCCAAGAACTTAACTGCAATGCCACCTATATAGGTCAGACAAAACAAAATTTCCACACAAGATTCAAGGAACACAATAAACGATCAGATATAATCAGCATTCAGCCTTTGGGGAGCATATGTACGACAGTTCACACTATTTCACAGACATCAACACAGATCCAAAAATTTTACACATTGAAAATAAAATAAAATCTTCGAATATGAGGGAAGCAATCGAGATCTACATCGTAAAAAGTGCTAACGTAACCAACTTAAATGACCATACACACTTAAAAAATTCCCCGCACATCGCTCTACTCACATAATATCTGGACCATACTTACTTATTAAATTGGCATTTATCACAATAATATCCTATAGATATTCTCTATTTCAATTCCATACATTATTCATCTAAAATCATTCAGTTGCATTCATCCATCTTATATAAAAGTACATTATAACATGAAGTAGGTTAATAACCTTCTCTCCCCTCTCCAGTGTGGAAAGAGTATTCCACAGTGCTCCACTCGTTCCATCCTACTTCCCCCTCTCCTCTCCATGGTACAGTGTACTAGATTTTAACATCCAGTAGGAGGGATCCACAATGTTCGGCACTCCCCTGTCATGCTTCCCTTCCCCTCTCCGTAAGGTTTGTGCTATACTCAAAACATTCCATTTACCTCTCCATGACCACAGTCCCGAAATAGTATTTGGTGACAACAAAGTTGGCATTGGAAGTCTAGATAAGTTCAGGAGTTTTCTCGATATATTAATACTTGTAAATTTCTTATTTGTCAGTACTGGCTCATATTATCACTGAACTCTCTATCATTGACAAGTTTATGCAACGTAAACAATGCTGTACATATATGCATATTTTGTGTGATTTCATAGAATCTGAGGATGTTCTTGTAGAATGAAACATGTCATTCTTTGTATAATAGAGTGTTTATTTTTTACGGGTATGTTTATAGTGTAATAATTTATGTTAAAATTGTATGTTTGACAAACTAGAAAGTTTTTTGTTACATTTAACTAAGTCTACAATGGAAAGTATGGCTTCATCTTTAACAAACTCTCCATTTTGTGCGTCATTTTATCTTCCTTTCCTTAGTTCAGCTACTGTTCGATCTCTTCTGTATTAAATGGGATAAGTGAGTATATTCTGGAATTTTATACTTTAATTCGCTTTTATTAGTAAACTAACTTGTAATAGAATGTAAGCTTTTGATCACAGTCCCTCTTGCACCCCTGTAGTGTCAAAATGTTTCATGAATCCAAGTGAAAAATGTAAAGGTCTCGTAGTATACGAGGGCCATCCGATAAATAGGTTTCCCTATTTTACAAAAAATACAAGCAGGCTATTTACACTTGTGCTGGCCCTGCAGTGTCGGGGTAGCATGCCTGCCTCTTACCCAGAGGCCCCGGGTTCAATTTCTGGCCATGTCAGGGTTGTTACCTGCATCTGAGGGCTGGTTGGAGGTCTACTCAGCCTATGTGATTAAAATGGAGGAGCTATCTGACAGTGAGATGGTGGCCGTGGTCTAAGAAGTCTAGAATAACGACGGAGAGGATTGTTCGTGCTCACCACATGACACCTCGTAATCTGTAGGCCTTTGGGCTGAGCAGTAGTCACTTGGTAAGCCATGGCCCTACGGGGGCTGTTGCCCCATGGTGCTTGGTTTTATTTACCTTTGAGAAATATTTAATTTTCATTCTATACATACATACATACATACATATCTTTATTGCCCACCCTAGTGTACACCATCGGCTTACAGGCAATAAAGACAGACAGAGCGAAACAAAGGAAAACAAGCAATAATAACAACTACATATCTCTTAAAACTACTTAACTACATTTACTACCTCTACATCTACTCAGTATCATCCCACACGTACGCGGATAGCCAGCACACATGCAGGACGATACCGCACTACTAACTACCCAAAGCCCAACCCCTAACTACCACCTAAAAAAAAAATTAATTAGACTGGTCGCTGCAACAGCCCTGGCATGGAACACACGCCCACCAACCCGTCTACAGCAGCCACCAGCCTTGCCACGTGAGAACTGGTATCGTATCTCACCGACCCTCGCTGACAAACACTGTGTTCCTTTCCTTATCATGTGTTACAAGCCACCCTGGCTGAAACCAGACCCAACAGGTGGCCTGCAACACACTTCCGCTATGTACGTCACACATACTCTTGTCCCTTGTCAGCACACTACCTTCCCTATCCTTTTCATTTCCGTGCGGACATGCTCAAGTCTATCTTCTTTGGAGTGGGGTCAAGTCCCCCACCCCTCCCTCTTCCCTTGATACGTCACCCTCACCTCTCACGCACTACTCCCGCTATTTACATCTGACCTTATAAAAACTGAAGACTTAAACATCAGCTAACAACCATTTAAAATCCCTCATCAACGCACCTAAAACAATTAACACTTTTTTTTTTACACAGACAAACTTTTTTCATTCGAAGTCCATTAGTTCACTCAGTCTTCTCCACCTACCGCACCACACTTCATATATCAAACCGATTCACCTTATTAAGCTTCAGACTTAAACATCAACTAACAATCATTTTATATCGCACTTAAAACAATTTGACTTTTTTTTAAAACATTTCACTTACACACAAACAAACAGTTTCCATTCCAAATCCATTAGTTCACTCCGTCGTCTCAGTCTACAACACCTCAATTACATCAAACTGTTAGATCCCATTTCTTCCATCCTATTAAACTTAATACATAAACATCAAGAATCCCTCAATTTTTACACCCCTCATCAAGGCATCTACACCATTTAAATTCTTTTTAAAAGAATTTTTTTTGGACCTACTTTCATAATTTCCATACTGCCAACATTTTCTCCTTAACTACATTCCCACTTAATCTATCACAATTCTATCACATATACCTTCTTTATACTCCCTCCTCACACAAATACACTTAAACAATCCATTTTTTTCACTCCTCATTTACACACCAACAGAGAGTACTCCATTCCAAGTCCATTAGTTCACTCAGTCAACTCGCTTTTTTTTTTACTTCCACCTAAGCTTTACACTACCCTCAAACCTACTCAACCTCCCTTTTTCTCAACGCTTACCTAATTTTCTCAGGCTTTCCCTTTGCCCCAGGCGGATCACCTTTCCACAGGGCAAAGTGTTCTCCCCCTTTCCCCTAACACTACAGCCCTCTCTTCTGATATCATGATTACCATGATACCCTTCCCGCATTTGCTCAGGGCGGATATCCATTCCTCTGAGCAGAATGCCTTCCCCCTTTCTCCCTCAGCACGAACCACATTATCTGCACAACCCCTGTTACTCCCTCAATTTCTTTATAAATATAGCTCTGGCCACATTTAAGAATTTCGCTATATTCATTCCTTTCTCCCACTCTCTACATAACCAAGATGTTATCTTATAGCTTTCCCCTACCATATGCAGCTCCTTCTTACTTAGTAGTTTGATCTTTATCTCCGCCAAAGGTCGGCATTGATTAAAAATATGCAGGTCTTCCCACTTCTCTCCACATAACACACATCTATCCCTATTCTCACTACCAACCCACCCCCTATTCCTCGGAAGACCCAATACCCACCAATACAAACCTCTCTTATCCCTTCTACCCTCAAACTCCGTTTTCGGGTTTATTACTTCCACCAATTTATTTAATATTGATAAAGAGACTCTCTCTCTACATTCCTCTATTAAGCTCTGTCTTTCAATATCTAGTAGTCTTCCCTTTATCCTTTCCCATACCCATTTATTCCTACCATCCCCCCAGACCTCTCCATATACCCCCAATCCAATCTTTTGTAACCATTTTTTGCACTTATTCACCCAGTAACCTTCATTCTTCATACCTTTCTGAAAATTCAACGTTTCTTGTACTAACGCCCCACCCTTCCCTTCCTCCAATCTCATCCAGTACTTGAACACCCTCTTAGCAATTTCAACCTCTATCGATTCTTTACAGACTAATCTGGCCCCGGCATTGGCAGTACAATTCGGTAGGTCCATCATGATCTTGCTGAATTTCGCCACCACCTGGTTTAGTTCACTCCTGCCTTCCTCCATTCCCCATACTTCAACCCCAAATAGCATTTTGCCCATTACCAGTGATTTAAACACCGTTTTCTGAATTTTGTATTTAACGTCTGGAAATTTCTTTTCTAATACTCCTACTACAGCAAGCGCTCCTCTTCCTTTAAGTTTTGCCTTCTTACACTGATTTTTCCAAGAAGCATTCTTACTAATTATTACACTTAGGTACTCAGTTTTCCCCCCTGGTTTAATTTCTTCCTGCTCAAGCCTCCAGACTTCCTTATTCTTTCTCCCACCCCTTTTCCTACACACCATTATCTGAGTCTTTCTTACATTTACTCTGAGAGACCATTTCCTAGTATATTCAACTACCTTGTCCAACCCTTTTTGCAAGCCATTTGCCGTCAAAGCCAAAATCAATAGGTCATCCGCGAATAGCAACCCCGGAACCTCCATTTTCCCTACCCAAGGGCATTGCCATGCGTCTCCACCATGACCGTCTAAAATATTATTTATAAATAATATAAATAATATCGGGGATAGCTTACAACCCTGTCTCACCCGGCTTTTTGACTCAAAACACTTACTCAACCTTCCATCCTGCAATTTAATCATCACAAACACTTCCTCATAAATAGTTTCAATTGCCACCCTCATTTTTTTCGACATTCCAACCTCCCCTAATCTCAAAAATAGCGCCTCCCTACTGACCGTATCAAAGGCTTTTTCTAAATCAATCGCTGCTATAAATAATTTACGCCCTGCTATCCTCACATAGTTTGTAATCAAAGTGTCCAGAATCCAAACATTATCAACTGTATTACATCCTTTCCTAAATCCATTTTGGAACTCAGATATCCTACCGTACTGTTCCGCCCAATTTGTTATCCTATTCGCCAAAACCCCTGTGTACACCTTTGATAGCGAGTCTAGGAGTGTAATTCCTCTATAGTTGTTTGGATCACTACTAGCTCCTTTATTTTTATAAATAGGGCATAATACCCCCTTCCTCCATTCTCTAGGAAATTTCCCCGTTTCCAGCAACCTATTAAAGAATTTCACAATCCCTCTCAACATCGGTTCATTTGCCCCTACCTCTTTCCATACACTATTGTAAATACCATTCACACCTCCTGCAGCCTTGGGTCTAGCATTTTTTAATACTGTAATTACCTCCTGCCTTGTTATCTTCCCATCCAATATTGTAATGCCTACTTCCAGTTCCCTTCCAATTTGTGACTTGTCTATTTCTCTACCCAATTTCCTCTCCCCTTCTAAAAGCCTTTTAAAATGCCTAACCCACTCGTTTTCTCCTATTTTATCCCCCTTCCCCTCCGGTTTCGTTCTTCTAATCTTGTTTATTGACTCCCAAATTCTCTCAAATTTCTTCTCTCTACAATATATATTTATTTTTTCAGCTTCCGCCTCCTTCCATCCTCTTTTCTTCTCATTCAATACCTCCTTATATTCCCTTCTCAATTTACAATATTCCTTCCATTTTTCTTGCACACCCTCCTTCCTAAACTCCGCTAGGGCTCGCATTACAACCTCACGTTTTCTCGTACAGTCTTCATCAAACCATCCATTCATTTTATTCTTTTTTTCCCTCTACCCTTCTCCTCACTTTCTTCCCCACCCTCCATACAGGGAGTTCAATTAATTTTAGCACGTTATCCATATCATTCCCTTCTACCGCCCTTTCAATTCCTACCCTTAATATATCTCCCTCCTCTTGCAAATGCCGTCTTAATTTCTCTTTAGTATTATCATCCCATACATACTTCCATCCTCCATTCCTATACCTCTCCTTACTTTCCTCCATCTTTCCCTTCTCATCAGCGACCAACGTTCTCAATTTTATTTTGATAGGCATATGTTCTGTCAACCCATATTCTAACACCTCAAAACTTATTATTCTCCTTAACGCTATCTCTGAGCTTATTCCTATGTCCACCACACTCCCTCCATTTGTTGTAATATACGTCAAATCTCCCACACTATCCCCCTTCATCCACCCATTTAAAATAAATAAATGTTCTAGAGCACATAACTCTAATAACCTTTCTCCATAACTATTTACAACATTATCCTTACTCTTCCTTTGCAGTACCCCGTCTACTTTTACTTCTTTCTCGTATACCGGTACTCTATTGCTCACTCTCGCATTCCAATTCCCCAATAAAATCATCCCATCTTCTACACACATTCCTTTAATTGTGTTTATTTCTTCAATCAGTTCGTCAAAAAATGTTTATTTGCATACACTGAATCGCTCGGATGGTTATAAAGCAGTGCCAGACAAATTGCATCCGCTGCCCCCTTCCCCATTTTTACTCTCAACCACACTACCCCTTCTACCCTAGTCTGTAACGTCTCCACCCATTCAGCTATCTCATTTCTTATTAAAACTACTATGCCCCCTGGGTTTCGGCCCCTCTTCCCTATTTTTTTCCTTAACACGTTAACTACTCTATAACCGTCCCATGTAATTTCAACCCCCTTCCCTAACCACGTCTCTACTAGAGCAATAATCTCAAAATCTTTCACTAAATCCACAATTTCCTTATTCCCTAACTTCCCCATCAACCCCTCAATATTCAGCATCCCTATCACCATATCTAGTTATTTATTTCCTCCCCCTCCCTCCCTATATTTCTGCATTTCACCACTTCCCCCCTTACTTCTCGTAATTCTTCCTTTTGGCTCCACCCCACCCCTCTCTTTCTTCTCACCCCCATACTTCCCCTTTTCCGTGCCAGAGCCTTTTTTCCCACCCCATAGATCTTTTAAGCTTAAGGATCTCGCCTTATTTAACGCCTGCTTTCTCTCCAGGTTTATTTCTGCATTATTCCTATTCGGGGAGGTTGAGTCACTACCCTGACTCCTTTCCCTTCCCGTCACCTCTTCACTACCTGTATCCACTTCACTTCGGTCTAGTGTCCTACTTGTTGATTCACCCCTTCCTGGGCTGTTCTGACTCACCAAGGACTCTGCTGTCTTCGCTACCTGCCCGCTGACACCGCAGTCCCCTCTTCTCTCTTCCTTCTCCGTACTGATGTCGCCCTGCTCTTGATTTCTGCAACTCATTTCCTCCTCACAATTTTCCATCCTCAGTAGTTCCTCCTGTGTCCACGATCGCGACCAATTTCTGCCTGAAGTAACCAGACACCTCCCCACTATCTTGACTCGCAATCCCTGCGCTCTAGCACGCCACATATGCCGCTTATAGACATCCGACCGCATCCTGTCTTCTTTCTCTATCTCAGCCTTCAAATAAATGTTCGATCCTTTCAAATTTCCAGCATTCCTCAGAAGTATATCAGCCATCAGGCTTGATATTAATCTTAACTTCACCGGCCTATGTCCCTTGTTCCTTCCCACTCTATATATATCATCTATATCAACTTCAGAAAAGTTTATCTTCATTTTGTTCGAAACTATGTCCACCACTTTCAATACTAATTCCACTTTTGATTCTGTTCCTTCCTCAGGTACACCATACACAAACACATTTTTTCTTGCTGATTCGTTCCTCGCTAACCTCACTTCTCTCTTCATTGCTGTTAATTCCTCTTCCAGTACCACCACCTTCTTTTTCAAGCTCCCTACCTCATCTTCTATCTCCGCTAACTTGTCATTTACACCTCCAATTTCTTCTTTTATAAAACTTTTTAAGTCCTTCATCTCCTTCATTTGGGTTGCCTGGTGTTCCTGCATCATTTCCTTAATTTCTTCTCCTTTGCTTGCTTCCTTCACCACTCTCTTGATCTCTTCAAGCTCCTCCCAGCCGAACGGTCCCTGGTTTGGACCCGGATTTTTTTCTATACCTCCTACCACCAGCAGCGTCGCAATAACCGTCGCACACAACATAATCTCCAACAGTCCTTTATAACCACTATTTTCTCTTCCTCTCTCAACTCCACCTTCCTTCCAACACTGCCTTGCACCATGCCATCTTCCAATTCTTAGCCTGTATTGCTGTATCGTTATTCCCATATTGCGCACCTCAGCTCATTCACACGTCCGCACTTCCCGATGTCTCGCTCGTGACTGTAATTTCCATTCTATAACTCGTACACTACTTTTCCACATAGTCACTATTTCAGTCCAAACATTTTGTTATGTTGGCAGCAGTTTCTTGATACCTTCATCATACCGGGTCGGGTCCCATCTCTGTAGACAGCGATGCACTTCATCTTGCACCTCTTCATCAGTTGCAAACCGCTTACCTCCAAGGTGCAACTTGAGTTGTGGATAGAGATGGAAATCACTCGGGGCAAGTTCCGCAGAATAAGGTGGATGGGGAAAAAGGTCCCTTTTGAAGTTCTGCAGCAAATCCTGCGTCCTTTGAGCTGAATGGGCAATATTTTCTGAGACAAGACCCGAACGTTTTCGTTGGCTTTCAACTCTGAGCTTCGTAAGGACCGTGCAGGACCTCTCATGTGTGACCACAGTGCATTGGGGCAGTCAGTCAACCAATACAACATCATTACAGTCCCAAAAGGCAGTAGCCAAAACTATGCCTACAGAGGCTGAGGTCTAACCGGGCAAGTTGGCCATGTGGTTAAGGCCGCGCAGCTGTGAGCTTGCATCTGGGAGATAGTGCGTTCGAACCCCACTGTCGGCAGCCCTGAAATGGATTACCGTGGTTTCCCATTTTCATACCAGGTAAGTATTGGGGATGTACCTTAATTAACGCCACAGCTTCTTCCTTCCCACTCCTAGGCTCTTCCTCTCCAATCGTCAACATAAGAACTATTTGTGTCGGTGCGATGTAAAGTAAATTGTAAAAAAGATTCTGAGGTCTTGGCCCTTTTTATGAGCATGTTCGCCAAGTTTCTTCCATAGCATGCTTTGTAGTTTTGTTTTTAGAGTTGAATAATGCGCCCTGCTTTCATCTCCAGTAACAATGCGGGAAGACATTTGATCTCCCTCTCTTTGAAGCATTTGTAGGAAAGCTCAGGCTACCTCGTTCTGTTATTGCTTGTGAGCATCAGTAAGAAAACTTGGGACCCATCTTGCACAGACTTTTCAATACTGCAAGACATTCAACAATATCATTGCAATAAAGGACTGCCAGTTTCTGTGCCGGGAGGCAGTAGATTCATTATCTCATCAGTGCTGACGCATTAATCTTTGTCCACCACATTCTGACCAACAGTGGCTGTAATGGGCCTGGCGCTGCGCTTGTCATCATGTACATCTTGCTGCCATTCCAGGAACCATGAATGCCAGCATGCATCTTTCACTATAAACTCACACCAAATGACAATGAATATAGGTAGCTACTTCATTTTTTGCCGTGGAAAAGCGAATGACAACAGAGTTCACAAGTAGACACGCTTTCCATTGGTAGCTCCATGGCAGGTAGCGCCGTACTGGTAAACACAGAGCAAGCACGTGCGGTTGAAGATCACCTTACCCCAGCCATACGCCAGTGGAAGTTCCTACAGTACCAACTTAATTCTAAAACATGTTATTTGCAGAGAAAAAATAGGAAAACTTATGTATTGGAGGACCTTCGTAGATCATGAAAGAGCTTCTGAAACTGCAGATGTACACTCCAACACTGATGGTGTTCTCATCCCCACAGTTCTTCACAGAACACTGCATAACATCCTTGTAGTAGTAAAATATTTCATTTGTAGTTGCTTTATGTTTGACCTGCATCACATCTTTCCCTGGTCTATGACTGTGATAAGCCTGCTTCTTTCATGTTCGTTTTTTATTTTTACACTTGGATGAACAGAACTGTCTCAATGCAGTGTTTATCTCCTGTGAGCTTGGCAAAACCAGATTATAGAAAGTGATAAAAATGTTTCAAGGGATTTTGATCTGTCTGTCTAAACAAAATGTATGTTAAGAGTATAGTATTAATATTTCTCACTGTATGGCAAAAGATTTAGGACAGTTTTAATACTTGGATGTGATTCAAACAACCTCAGTGATTTGATAGACGTAATTGGATACACAAAATCAATTAATATAATTTAGTGTTTATGTCTGTGGCAGATTCCTTCCAAAATGTTGTGCGAGATGGTCCCAGTTCCATCTCTGGTAGGATATCTTCTGATATGGCTAGAAAATGCTTCTCACTTTATATTTGGTTCTCAGTCTCATGCTTTCTCTGACATTAGGTTTGAACAAGGATGATAACACCATTCTCAGTGCAGCCTTTGGTTTTGAAATACTCTGCTGGTAGATATCTCTCTTAAACAGTAGTAAAATTTTGAAAGTAACTGTAATACTTCGAAGTAGTAAATTATCATGCTCATTTGTTGGTGACAGTATTTGTAAATGTGTGTTACGTGCATAACTTATGTATCTTATTTTCCACAGGAAAATATTGAAAATGTATCAGAAATGATACCACTGAAAAAAGAAGCCAAATCAGAATTAACAGAGCCAGGGCCAATGCAGGAAAATTCACTTGAGGTAATGTACATAATTTGATAAGCCATTGTTAAGTACTGAAAATAGAAAATTGCTGAACAGATATCAGTGGTTGACCCTTCATTTCAATACATATGATTGATACATTTTTTTAATGAGATTGACTGTTTACTTACCTAATTTTCACGTTTCCTTCATGTTCTTTAAGATCTTGCATTATGTATCACGCAGCAGTTGGGATAGATCCAAAGACCTCTACTGTATATCATTTGGGAGGTGGTATCATTGTTACTAATATTTTTGACTTAGTGAATATTTTCAAACACGGAGTTGCTAAAAGGAGCACTTTTTTGTTACTGTTCCTGGGTATTTTACTAGTTGTTCCAAATGAAACACCATTGTAATCTTGTTGATTATATTAATTATTGACTTCTAGATAATACAGTTATTTGTAGATAAAAGTTGCAGGTGATTGCTTGCTTACTGTCAGAATTCACTTACGTACTACACACATTGTAGCCATCTTATGGCAAGTAGAAAACATTCTTATCCTTCCTAATGTGGTCTGTGATGATACTAGTCTATGGTGACTTATAATATTGCTTAAACTTTCAATGAATAAATGAGCCCTTCAAGAGTGATCTTGCCTTTCTGTTTCATATGAGGTGAAGGACAGTGTTTGTGAATAGGCTTTGTATGTTCCCCATTACTCACCTGAACATTTGTTACATGAATTAGGATACACATTTGATCACTGCCATCGTCCACTGCATAGCATGTGACTATGTTGTTATGGGGTATTTATTGGGATATTTAATTGACAATCTCTTTCAGGATTTCTGGGTTGGCTGCTGAATATACAGCCATCTGGATAATGAGAGAGGAAGTATAATCATGATCAGGGAGTGTAGTATTTTTCTCTCCTACAAGGAAATTGGATGTAGTTAGGTAAGAAGTGTCAAAAGGGTCGTCATTTAACATTAGTGAGGAGATGTGATTATGTGTTGTAAGAGTGGTCCATTCTTTGTTGGTCAAGAAATAAGAATTCATCACTCTTCTAAGGTGATATATCAGACTGTTGACAGCTGCTTCTCGTTTTCTATCAGAATGTAATGCTGCAGGAGGGATGGAATGCTGTATCAGTCCCATGCCTGCAGTTGCAGGGAAGAGCTGGTTTTTCTCAGGATTGTTTTTCAGAAAGGCCTTGATTTCCTTAGCTTCTCTGAAGAAGTTTGTGCCATTATCACTGTAAATGTTCAGGGCGGTGACCTATTTGAAAATAAGTGAACAAAGAGAGGCGAGCAATCTAGTTGTTGTGAGATCAGGTATCATGTCTATGTAGAGAGACTTGGTAGCTAGGCAGTCTGGTCTTGTTCCATCTCACGCCAATGTTTATGAGAATTGAGCCAGCATAGTCTATTCTAGTGTTAAGAAATGGGTACACGCACACTTTGTGTATTTTGCGTTAATTGTTCAGAAGTATCTGCATTCAACTTACGACCCTTGAGACGTGCATAAATGGTGCTTCTTTACCGCCCCCCCTTGCTGATGGGATCCGAAACTTGCCTCTCAGAGATGTGATTAAGGGTTGAGTGCCATGATGAAGTAGTCGAAGTTGTTCCGCAATGATAATTAGATTAGTGAGATGATGATATATATACAGAATGATCTAATATTTCCTCCCCACTAGAATTAAGGTATTGTGCAGTCTTCTGCCGACAAGGAGATGGCTTCTTGATCTATGATTATGGTTATAATCAATATGATTTAATATTTTCTACAGAACATTAATGCAACATTTGAGTGGAGGGTTCAACTCAGATATGAACAGTGGACTTGAATTTCACTCTTGTTTATAATAATCTGAGATAAATCAAAGACAATATGCAGCTACTCTCTGTACCTTTTTTAATCTTGAAACTTTTGTTATGAATAAGTCATCATCAAGTCTCTAAAAGCATTTGTGGCATTTTAGAAGTGGGAGATTAATTCGAACATCACGTTTTCATTTATTCCTACTCAAAGGATCTTGATTCAACCATCCAGAACTATGCCAACAAACTGTATTGTTGACAATTGTGTTCATATGTGGTCGTCTGGACACTAAGTCAGCGGGTTTCTCTTTGGCCGGCACATGGTGCCACTCATTTGTATCTTTAGCAACTTCAAACTGGGAGCCTTTAATGTTTTCTTTGAATAGTCTTGTCAAGAGAAAGGCTGTTGGTTAGGAAATGTCTGTTCTGTTTAATGAAACTAATTGTAAATGTTAGTGACACTCTCACTGATCTTTGTAATATTTCGTTTGTGTTTGTTTGTGAATTACCTTTTGATTTTTTGTGTGTTGTACTGTTTGTAAGTTGTTGTGCCTTGTCTTTCAATACATCCGAAGTAGCCTCTTCTGGTTCATGCACTAGTGTCCTTGTATTTTCCTGACTGCTTGTGCATTATTTATATCTTACCCCTGTTGTACAATCCATAGTATAACCTTTCTTGGCCAGCACGTGCACATGTCTCCTTGATGTTCACCTTTTATCTTTCGTAAGTAATTGTAATAACCTGTCCATCAGAGATTCATCTCAATGTTGTGTTTTGGAGAACTGGTTAGTTTTTATGAGTTTGCTGATACATTATTAAATGATGTATGAAAATTTGAGTTGATGGGAATAGGTCCATTTGAGGAGTATGCAAAATGGGATCAGCAAGTGTTAAGTCTCTAGGAATGTTCCGGTAGGAAATTATCATTGTTGAAATTGTGGTTCTTTTTCAGAAGCTCACTAGCCAGGGTAAAGTCAGTGATGAAATTGTGTGTAGTGACGTTTCTCCCTGTTCCCTCAATATCTTTGACAAGTCTCAATACCACATTCCTTCCATTGTTCACTTCTCTCTCTCTGTTTACTGGTGTAGCGTAGTCAACTGTAGAGGCGCACACATAAACCGTGCCCAAATCCGAGAGGAGCCATAATTTTTTTTCCATATTTTCCTCTTGGTTCGGTAGATAAATACTGCTTAAAGAGGCATTTACCCTAAAGGAAGCCAGCTGTTCGTCCACAGTATTATTTTCATATGGAACAACCACTTTAGGTAGTTGTGAAACGAACATGTCATGAACTTCTCTTTTTGCTGTGAAATTGCCATTACATCTTTGAGCTGGTCTCTCTTCCTTATTATCGAAGCTCAAAACTGGGTTATCATTTAGGACAGTTGAAGAGATATTGTAGCTCGAAGGATAGGGTGACTGCTTAAAGAGGTATTTTCCCTAAAGGAAGCCAGCTGTTCATCCACAGTATTATTTTCATATGGAACAACCACTTTAGTTAGTTGTGAAACGAACATGTCATGAACTTCTCTTATTGCTGTTAATTTGCCATTACATGTATGAGCTGGTCTCTCTTCCTTATTATCGAAGCTCAAAACTGGGTTATCATTTAGGACCATTGAAGAGATATTGTAGCTCGAAGGATAGGGTGACCGTCTGCTTCATTCCATACTTCTCGAAGTGATTTGCCCTCTGATTTGTAGACTCCAGCAAAATCAAGCCTGCAAATATAGATAACTGCATGTTATTGTTGATTGTGATTATTAGCAGTTAACAAAAAACAGAAACTGCTATTGTTTCCAAATTGTGTAAATCGTACATATCTAGAAATGCTTCAAACTCTATCAAAGAAATGGGCTTGTAGCTTACCCTTTATCTGCAAAAACCCTCTTCATTTCCAAATTTGTGTCTCATAAAGTGGTTTCCAGCATTTTACCAATGATGAATAACTTCATTGCCAACATCTGGGATCGCCTGTCCTCTGAAGAGCATATCTCGTGGATCCAGGTGCAATTCTCATTATGTTACTCAATCTGGAATACGCATAATTGAAATTTACGTTTCTCTGAAGTATTATTAATATAAACAACTAAAATATTGAAGATCATATAGGCCTATAGATATAAGTCCATGATGTAAATGAAGCAATAGCATTGTTCATATTACAGTGTAACCCCAGTTTTGTGTGACCCCGGTTTAGCATAAACTCGCATTTAATGGAAGAAATTTCAGGTCCTGAAAATTATTCCATAAGAGCAATGCAATTTTACATTCAATTTTATATAATTCAAAATACTGTAGGGCAAAACTCACATTTAGCATTAAGGAAATGTTAAAATTTTCCTACATTTCTATTCATTTTGGTTATGGGACCTTAAGAACCACTGCAAAAGATGTCATAAGCTTGCTAAGGATGATTCAAGGCAGAAGAGGAATTTGGAGCCTGGGCACTTATAGCTAAAGTGAGATGTCTGACTCTGATTGACATCTGTTCGCGGCCGATGTAGTAGAACAGAACCCCCGTTTTAATGACAATGTTATTATAATCTATGAAAATTCCTGTATTAATCTGTGCAATATCGTTTAGTTACAATACAATGAGAATCCTTTTACCGTTTCATACATTATCACAGGCAAATTCAGGGATGTTAGTTTTCATCCATTACCAATATCCATACACTCTACTCCAGGGTTTATATTGAATGTGATCAATCGTCTTCTGTGTTGATTCATTGCTACGCATGAGTGAATTGATCTTGAGTGAGTCTGAGGTCTTCTCACAACACAGACTGGTGTATTAAACATCGGGATAACATATTTTTGCAATAAGTGCAATGACAGCACTTGTTAACTCTTAGAAATAAAAGCTGAAGTAAAGGATTGCTTAATTTACTTTGTTCTGAAATAAAATAAGAATGTGATACTTCTCAAGATACAGTGGTGTGCATAACTAATTTCAGAGGTTAGGTTATGTATTTGCGCATCTTGTTAAATTTCAGAATGGCTGTTCCCTTGTATATTTATAGTAAAATTGTTATTATTCTACAGGGAGCTTGAAATTTATTTTTATAAAATGTGCGCAGTAAACCTATGCTACAAAGAAACAATAACAGTAAACATTTCCACCTATTTGATACTTATATTTGCGTTAAGAAAATCAATTAATCATACACAGTACATGTTTCATTCCATTTTGGAACATCTTCAGCTGTATTCCATTGCTTAGGTGAAAACACTAAGTATTTATCTTTTTAAGAATATCTCAAACAGGTACTTTGTTTTTCTTAAAATCTACGTAAATTTAAAATTTGCATTAAATTAAAATGAATGTGGATGGTTGAATGGGGTCGAAGGCTGCATTAGCTGTGCTCCTCCAAGGACATAGTAGATTTTAGCAACAAGATTATGGGGAAGTAAAACAGCAATCAGCTTCAGGGATCCTGAACGAACCAAATTCACGAGATACTTTTGTAAATTTAAAACAAATAGCAATCACCTTTGAAGGAGCAAACGAAGAGAACACCTTGTAATATTCAGAACAGTGACAAAGGAAAGTTATATTTTCAAAAAACTTTTTATTAGGAGACTAGCAGAATATTTTGGTGATAAAAGTGCTGGAAACATTTTTTACAACATCTGTTCAAGTGAATAGATTTTTTTTAATAGGCTAACCATAAACAGATCCATTTCCCTCTCATTTCAAAACCCCATTCAACCATCCACATTGATTTTAATTTATTTCAAATTTTAAATTTATGTAGATTTTAAGAAAAACTAGGTACCTGTTTGAGATGTTTTTAAAAAGATAAATACTTAATGAGTTCACCTAAGCAATGTAATACAGCTGAAGATATTTCAAAATGGAATGAAACATGTACTGTGTGTGATTAATTGATTTGCTTAATGCAAATATAAGTATCAAATAGGTGGACATTTTTACTGTTACTGTTTCTTTGTAAATAGGATTTGATACGGGAAAGGAAGCTGATTTCTTGCAATTGATACCTAGGTTAGGTGATGCCGCTTGAAATAGGAAACTGGCAATGTTTGCAACAATCCTCTGCACTGATGCTATTGCAGTTCTTAAGAAGAAAATGTAATAAGGGTGTTCAGTCTATTGGAATTAGAAAATACATACATTCCAATGAGTCGGCTGCTGCTTGGAAAACATCCGCAATAATGTTTAAACAAACTGATTGCTGTTCTGTAGTAATTTTAATGGGTTTGTGTGAGTTCAGTATCTTTCCTGCCTTTTATGAAAAATCATGCATAACCTTATAAGAAAAACCTTAAACTGAAGAAATTTGCATTCACCAACAAAAAATTGCCAAAATGAAGCACAAACTGTAACTACAGTACAGTGTATAATGTAGATATCTCCTTCTTTTATGGCTGTCATTGTGTAAATAACGTATGATGGCACAATATATGTTAACCCCCATTTAACAATAAAAAATTCAGGTCCCTGTAAAAACGTTAAATAGGGGTTCTGCTGAATGTGGAACGTACCTTACACCTGATTGTCAATATGGTTGTTTTCTCCATTCCGTCCCATTTCGAGATATGTACACTTCTTTTTGTACTGAGTCAATCTCATCTTGTAGTTTATAACCAGATACTTGGAGCTCGTCATTTTCTTCTCCCTCCAGAGAAACGTGATCGTCATCAGTTTTTTGGAAAAAAACAAATTCAGGATCAGCCAATGCATCATCAGCTTCCTCTTCATGTTTACTCTCACTAATTTCATATAATATATTTCATATAGATTTCTCATTAACTGCTGATGACCATCCATATTTGATCACAGAAACAATGCAGCACTCCCTAGTCGTGGGGGTAGTCGAACATTGTTTGTGTAGTGACCAGCAGGTAGGGCAGCATTGATCTTAATGGATATGTCCATTTGATCCATTCATCATATATGTAATTTTTTGAACTGGTAGAGTAGTCAGCAAGTGAAAAATATTTTTAAATCGTGTTAATACCTACTAAAGGAGATGAACAAATACACAAGTTTTTTGGCATATACAGTTCATATTTTGTCAGTTACAAGCAATTGAATATTAAATCTGGGTCGATGCAATCCATTCAGATTAGAAGGATTAAATGGGGTAGAGACGAGCCTTAATGAACATGTCGAGATGCTGATAATAATGTCTAACTTCATTATAATGCTACAAGTGGAGCAGAGGTTATTTGTACATTCAAGGATGTGCTTCGCATACTCCAATGCAATCAGCTTAGGGCAGTAGTAGTGGTTATGAAATAAGTTCTACAGTATGGTTATATTTGGTTCAATCATGGCAATGTTGTACTAGGGTTTTCTTTGTCTAAACTTTCAGGGACAAGGTGATATTTTGAAACTTTTGATTCCAGTTAGGCCTTAATTTCTAGTGATCTTATTTTAAAAATTGCCCTTGAAGTATAGTCACAACATTATGTCTCTGTCGAAACTTGGTAATTCTAATTTTTGGAAGGCTGACCTTTGTCTGTTTGACCAATTCTCTTGATTTAAATAAATATTTGCTTCAGTTTCATTATAATTAGCTACTGGTTTTAGGGAGGTTATCAGTTTTGATTCCAGAAAGTCTTAAAAGACTTTGAAATCTTTTTCATGTGTGTCATGTCCATGTCAGTGAAACACCCCCTCTTTTAGAGAATGGTTATATAGTTGTACTTAAATAGTGATTTTCTTGATACTGAAACGTTATTTGGGGTATATTCCAAGGAGCTCCCACAAGGAAGGGTGGAATATTACGATCAATTTTCCAAGAATTAGTTTACCCCAAAATAATAATAATAAGGTCCGGGACACATGGTAGGAAAATATGCCAGCAGGGAGATAAGAATGCCATAATTAATTAAAAGAAAAACAGGTTAAGCAACCCACAATACTAAATTCATAACAGGGAAATCAATTCATTTCCACCAACATCCATCAACAATCAACATCACCATCAATCAACATAATATTCTCATGGCAACGAAAATACGCTAGGCAGTTAAGGAAAATGGCCAATCATAGGCCACCAAACAACAATAGGCATGTACATATTAAGAGGCAAAAGAAAAACAGGACGTCGAAAAATCACGAAAATACCAAACAAATTAATTTAATAATATAACCCAGAAGTAGGAAAATTAAGATGGAAAACGAACGTTTGTTCCACATCCTTGCAGCAACCCACTTGGTTAATAACCCTGCCAAAATATTGCATTAACCCCTACTTATTAGGGCTAGAAAGCCGCTACCAATCATTGAGTATTAAATTTACAATTTCCAAGAATAAGAATTAATATTAATTCACAGCAGGTGCAAGTCCCTGGTAAACAAAAGTAGTTTATATATAAGTTTTTGACTCGAAAAGTGTTCAAACACCGCAGGGCTAAAATGTAGAGTTTAGTTGATGCAAAGTTACATCCTGTTGCGGTACGCACTTCACATTTTGAAATATTCAGTTCACTAGTTGGAACAAGTTAAGGATGAGTTGGAAAAACACTTACAGTGTAGTATCTTGCCATAGTCGTGAGTTCGCTTCAGCGTCATATCCTTACTTACGTATTACACCTTTCCTACCACCTTCTCTCCTGTCATCGGCACCTATCTACTCATATAACTCTCGTTGGGCGATCATAATATCATGCCTCGGCTGCAAATGACCCAAAACTAAGATAACCATCATGTACGCGGGGGTCTCTCGCATGTATAAGTACGATGGTCGGAGGTATACATTTGGTTCTCAGGGTAAAACGTCTCATTAAACTCTCAAATTATACAAAACAGTCGTAGGTTCCGTTGAAGAGTTGTCATGATTCTAATCAATCATTCAATTCCCCCGCAAGTAGGTGAAAACCTGATATGAGGTTCATTACTCAGCATATCTAACCTTAAATAGCTCTAATACTATCCTATTTCTACGTATTATAAGTTACTTTGGGAAAAGAAACAGATAAATAAGCCTAGATCTAATTTATTAGCATGCTAATGTTTTATAATTAAAATAGGAATTAAATTATTAACAATAGTGAAAAGAAATTGGATTCATATTATAATATCTTTCTTGAGCTCGTAATCTTCATGGTAAACATAATTGAATTCATCATATTATATTCATTAAACTGAATATCATCCGGTCATATAACCATTTTCATTATTTTAATATGTTGCATTGGGTAAGAGAGGGATAATTCTTTATTTATCATGGAGGGAGTGGTATATATTCCTGTTAGTATTATTTGGGCTAGCTTTGGGACATCCACTGGATTCTCATTTGAAATTTTTCTTTTGGATTTTCATTATAACTTCTTCACGACATGAGATAAGTAATATGTTTCTTAATTACGGTTTAAAAAATATATCAATGCAACTATAAATGTACCTATCGATACCGATATCAAGCTTATTATATACATTCATATGTGCAAGATTAATTCAAGTATTCTTACTATAGAGTGCCACCATTACGATGATCAATCAGTTGTAAACGCGTAAGTTGTGCCAAATGTTTTCATAAATACGTGCCATTGCATATAAAACCAACTCTCAAGTTATTCACCGCTGTGCCAAAATTAGGTTAAAAACCTACTCTACCGATATACATTCACATAATAAGACATATTTTTAGTTATGCGATGTTCCTTCATCTGTACGTATATTCAGATTATATTGCATGTAATACACAAATAACCTAGCGATATGTCTGGCATCAATGCTATTTATCGACCATATAACACTTGGACTGTAACATACATTCACATAAACATGACCTAATTCCATCTCTTGCATTGTTAACCTCTATATTAAAAACCGTAACCGACACAGAAACTCGCAATAACCTCATCTAGGCTTTGCTTACGCCGAGAACAATTCACATTTCCTCAGGCTAACAACATTATGCAATTCTCATATTTCAATTCTTCCCGATACCTTCATATAAAAACAATACAAATTCAACTTCATTTCAATAACCTCTGTGTTACGGTGAAAACAGTCCAATAGCCTGAGTTTCCATTCATAAACTGCAACTCCCTAATATTTCATCATTTCCTTTCAATACAATAATCGTACTGGCCATGGCTGCCGATCAAGTGCTCATAAAAACTAGGTTACGTTACGTACATCGCATACATTCCTCTTAACCACAAATAGTTCGATATTAATTGGTCTTCTCAAGTAGATTAGCATATAAAACATGGATATGCTCATATTGATCTTGTTTATAACAACCTACAAATATCTCACGAGCACAGGGTTTGTATTACTTAAAATAGCACATGTCAGCGAAACCATATTACTTATTACTTATCTCGTGTCGACTTTCCCGTTGCTGGCTCCTTCATCGACTAGGACATCTCGGAGTAGTCAATCATGTCCCAGGATCACGTCACGGCTGGATTCGGCTGGGCATCTTGGCTTGAGCTGAGTTCATCTTGCGCAATCTTCCTCCATCCGTTTAGGCGAGATTCATTACGTCACCAGGGATCATGCAACGAAAAGACAGCAAATATTTTGTAGAATTCATATTTCTCTGGTGAATTGCAGGTTTTCCAATACGTGTACTTGAGTTTATATATTTTATAACTGATAGAAATATTTCTCTTAAATTATATATTTCCTCAATTTTGGTCTGCTTTTCGTCCATTATGTCGCCTAAACAGGTACTGCTTATAACTTGAAATAGTTTTTTCTGCGTTTTTTAGTGTAGATTGGCCACTTATTATGCTATTCCGGCCTTTTTCTTTACGTCGATATCTGACTCGGCTGCAGTCACACTTTACTTCAATATCTTGGCGTTTTTCTTTGATTCCTTAAGTATCCTGCAGATATTGGAGGTTTATTCCTTCGATTTATTATATATAAATTACTTTAGTATTTATAATTCGTTGATTTTCTTTCCCTATCTCGTAGTAAAACGTACAGTTCTTCCTTCACGCAGTTTTTCTTCTCAAGGTATCCAAGAATCGAGTCAATTCAATTATTTCATGGTCCATAGTTTTCAATCTTGGAAACTCTTTACTCTTTTGCTGGTCAATATCGACCTCCGCCTACTGATCAAGATCGATTTGTAGTAAGATTATATTCCGTTCGCATTTACGCCGCCTGAAGCTGCTCCGCGCCATATTTGTCCACTGTATTTCCATAATAGTTACTGCCTCAAATGTAACGTAATGGTACAGTATGGTAAAGGTAATCCTTAGAGTGCACTCCAAAATTCCAGGCGAGGTACATTAAATGGTAATAAAACTTAAAATTAACTTTCACAGTTCAAGAGTGCATAAGCCGTATCAAGCGAACGTCACCCTGGGTCCATGATAATCGCTCTATCCATCCCGGCAAGTGGAGAAGCACGCCGTCCTTCCATCACAGCTACTAGCAAAACCTTAATGGCGACTGGCCAGAAGCCTACATGTCAGACCACATTCGCAATGTTTACGTGAGCATACTCGCTCGGTGGAGGGGTAGAGTGGCGAGATGGTTCATACCGACGACACTAGAATGCATGAGAATACTGGAAAAGGCACTGCCTGGCCTTACACCACAGATGGGCACGTTAATAACTTTAATGCCGGCGGAAGTTAATGTTTATAAATATTGAAAACCATGGTATCTGTGACCATGTATCACTTGATGAATAACGCAGCGGCAAACCACATTAAAGACACGAATTTCAATGGCCATGCAGCCAGCACTAATGTATTCACAGAGAGGTATAAATTCTTAATCCGGTAATAGTCTCCCTCCCCGAAGCTCCACATATACAACATATAATGACTTTCATAAGGTGGTGGTCTGGATACAAGCTGAGTTTTTAATGGAATTGTCCGAATAAGAAAATGACCACCGATCACATGTCCCAGTTTATGCACCACCAGCAAGGTGAATTCAATAGTCAATTAAGAACCAAAACATATATGAATTGAGTAAAAAACAATTGAGTGCATTTCAATGACACTAGCTGTCCAGTTACTTTCAATCATTAAGAAGTCCCATGCATTAAAGTGGTGCTACACGCAAGTCGCAGGTAAATCTGTTAATGTTCTAGATAAATGGTGACACTCATGCTCCAGATCATTTGCTAAGTTTTAATTCCAATGAACAAGTCTCGCAAGTTCATATGTATCAACTGTTCAAAGATTTCGTTATTTTGTGGTACACACACACAACTGAACAACTTCTTAAATGTTCACTGGTAGAATAATAAACCTTCTTAGATTTAAATGCACGCGATTATTAACCCAAATGGAGATTATCACATCTTAAACATTCATTTTAGTATTGTTTATCGGACTTGCGTAAGTTAAGAAACGCCTTCATTTGGTTTCCATTTTATTATTATTGCCAGGGTGGCATAAATCATTTTAACAAATGAAAAACGCCCAGAAGGGCAAGGAAAAGAAATGAACAAATATAGGAAAACAAAATTGGTGAGCATGTAATAAGATCACAAGATCCAACAGGTAAATCCTTTACATAATCTTAAACTGGATAAACTTGCCTTAAGACTACAGTATGGCATTGGATACAACTACTAGTAAAAGCAAAAGGAGAACAGGATTACAATAGAATACAATAATTACCTAAACGGTCCTTGACCAGGTACTAGGAAGTATATAACCATAAATATATCATGCTAAAATTAAATATATCGGCAGAAATTTGATGCACAACATATAAGGAAAAGAATTAGCTTGAAAATTAAAGATAGTCATCTCCTCGAATTAGTTTTCTGTGCACGTCAGCAACCCTATCGGAATGCCACATAATAAAGACACCACCAGCAACAATGAAAACGAGAAGCTACCGTTGCATAGACAATCAACTTCAAACATACACAATACACGGAAATAAGTTAAGCTTAGGAAAGAAGATACTGACAGATTACAACAAACCACAAACATGGTAAGTTCAATAAGTCCAGGCATCAATCAAGTAAGAACACGCTACAGATCATAACAGCTGATCCAGCAATGCATGATAACAACACAGCAAGAAACAAATCAAATGATTGAACACAGCCACACCGACAGTACTCTTCATATAGATGACCCACCCAGAGATGTCAAATCATTTCCAGAATTGAAATACTAAGAGAACAACAATCCACACATAATTTCAAAATAACCAGACGTTGACCAAGGGAGAACATGTTGTGAAGCAATAACACATTACACAGTAATCCAAGTTAATTAAAATTACAATTAATTTTTTAAATCTGTGGAGTAGAATCACTAATCAGTGAGCCAATAAATAAATTTTTATACCCATTAACCCTCAAACACACGCGTATGGGGTGGAATCCACCCCAGGTCATTTTATTTCCTAGTGAAATGTACAAATAACTTTCCTGTGCTCACCCCGCTCTTGTACCTTTCTGGCTGGATCCCCGCAGAGAGAGTCATTCTTACATAATCTATCTTAAAATATCAAATTAATACAGTAATTCATATTTTATAATACAATGATATGTGGGGTGGAATGCACCCCCACGCGTGTGTCTGCGTCCTAAGATCTGGCGCGTGTGCTTGAGGGTTAAATACACGACCAAAATCTAGTAATTATATTTTGCAATTAATCAATTGTAATGCTACGTATACACTCCATGCATAACCCGTCTAAAGAAGAGATAAGATCAGATATAGTTATACTCACAAATAAGAGAAACACTGAGAAACTGGATATGAGAAAAAGATCAATATCCATGGGTTACGGTAAATAATTACTCAAGGCAAGATGAATATAGTTAGCTGCAGTTCGAGACTTCAAGATCTTTCAGATGGTGGATACGCGTATCAGCAACACCAAGTCAAGAATAGTATTAGGATATAGGAACTCATAATAACACCATGGTGGAGCAGGTCAGATAATGGCAGAAAGAAATTCAGAAGAGTCACCCAATCTTAAATTATATTCCTCACAACTTCACCGAATTTTCAAACATATACATCAACAATGCAATACTCATTTAAATAAATGGTTTAGAAATACCCCTCAATTAAGTGGCCAATTCGGAAATGAGTGCAGAGACCTGACACGATTCCCTACCGGTTATCCACAAGGGATCTCGGACAAATCCGGAATAGTATCAAGTGACATCCGTAGACACACACTGTAGCCACACAGCCACAGGTACCGTGCGAAATATATATGAAACAAGGTAAATAAAATTTAAATGGTAGATCATAAACTAGGACGACGGAAAACGCTCAATAGAACGGTGAAGGAAGAGAAAACACCACGAAAAGACCCGATCATCGAATAGTGGGAGGCTTCAATACCACCTATGAAGTACTAGTTAATCCCATACTCAACTGGCGCCCCGCAGAACGGCAAGATGATCAAAAATTAATAGCAACGGATACTAACACTCCGGAGAGAAAAGTGCCAATAGACTGGCAGGTTAATCCAAAATGAACTTTATAGTACAGGATAAATACATGATGACTTCAGATTACCTGGGTATGCAGAGAATTAAAACAAAACAAGAATAGACCAGGTCATACAGGAATCACAAATTACATGCAAGCAGACCAGGTTTTTCTAAGAAGAGTGGTAAACCCATGCCGGGATTTATTTCTCAATCTACGGGCACACAGGGGTAAATTAAATGCAATACCGACCATACCGAAGTGTTATAACAGTTTAATTATACAACACAATAACAATACAACCTTAATGAATCTCAACGGACATGCGTTAGCAAAAAAGGGAGGAAGGGAGCACTAACTATCCTCAACGACATGCCGTGCAGCCATCATGCCACCTCATAATGCAAACTTAAAACAAAATCACGTACCGTTACAACATAACTAACTCAGGACCAAAACCATTACCTACTAGGTTCGAAAGGAGAGGATCCATTGGTGCAATTTGTGAAAAATAACACCACCATAAGAAGTAGACGAGGTAGGACGACATGGACGTTACAACTCAATAGATTAACACACTTCATGAATAATACACCAATTTAGAGACAGAAACCAGGCAAGTAAGGTCTGTAGAAGAATGCAGAATTAATACCACATGCACCCCAAAAATACAACAAATAACAACGTAGTTAACCACCATTACCAGAAAGGAAAACCCAGATGCCTAATTTTGTGAAGGTAGATAGGTTAAAATTTTACTCACCAGAAAATCAAAAGGACAGGAATGACTAGAAATAGATCACTCAGTTAACGGGTAATTCACAACTGATTACAGAAATGATTAAAAGTTGGGCATGAGACGAATCGGAAATTAGGAAATCGTACCACCAGAAGTTGGAGACCGAAAGCAGTGAAGACAGTTAAGTCCATGCCGTAAAGGCAAACAGCCATACACCACCAAGAGTTCCGCAATAACCAATATCCACAGGCAAATCCAAAACTCAAAAAATAGGATCTAACACCGGGTACTATCCAGTTCCCAGTCAACCCCCCAAATAAGGAAACTAACTTAACAGATTACTCGGTTCGTTTAATGCACACCTAACAATACCACAACCGGAATAGACAGTTATATCACCAAATTAAAGTCGGATAACAAGACATAGGCAATAGAATACTAGAAGAGTTAAAGATAAATACAGGTTACGACACCTTAACAGTTTTCATACCAGTGAACAACAATGCACAGACCTAATATTATATGCAATTTTCCAAAGTTTGCTACAAGACAAAGGCTACTACATAATACATAATTAAATTAATGATGAAAATTTAGTAATCTTCAATGATCAGGATAGAATCAATTTATGATGGACAGAGCAGGCATGCACCCAAACCAAAGGAGCAATGAGATATTAACGATTAAATAAATAGGTGCCAATAGCGCAAGTGAAAGGATCCACACGCCACGAACCACAATCACATTTTAAAATACAATAATAACAAGTACACGGTAGTAAACTACTACACAGTGATATTAAGATTCACATGAGACATGAATGCAGAAGATTTGGTGAAGAAAATCATAACACGTTGTAATTAATTCGCACACTACTAAACAACAATTTTTGGAGATAAAAAGGTCATACGGTCAGGAAGCAATACTCAAAACAAAAATACTATACATGGAAAAGTTACTAAATAAAATTCACACGAAACCAGAATAGTTACAAAATAATCTAAAGATAATTAAACAAATTTTCTCACTGAAATGTAGCCCTCATCCGCAGGTCCGAACTACATACCATACGTGTTATCAAGAAGCCCTTAAGAGAGAAGAGGGATCACACATAACCTGATTTTAACTGGGAAAATTGAACTCGCCTAATCCTCTTGGTGGGGTCACTCCCCAGTACCGATACTGGAGACAAAAAATGTAAAATAGTACAGGGCTTTGATTCCTAGGAGCAAGCTTAGCATAAAATTTGTTAATTTCTGTACTAATGGTATAGGACCTGACAAAAACTTGATCACCAACTTTCAACCTAGTTGAATTCCTACATCCGTTGTACTTATCTCTGCCTGTCTTACAGGATACCGACAATTTCTTCTTCTGAACATAGTTGGGTTTAGACAGGTCGGGAATATTATCAATACCAAGTTCGTTGGACATAGGAGAATACGTGGTGTAACAGAACATAAGGAACATGGGAGTTTTACTATGAGATTTGTGTGTGGCAGAATTGAAGGCATGGGCTAACCAGTGTTGGCAAGAATCCCACTTGGATTGGTTATTGTGATGATATGCAATCAGGGAAGATTTCAGGTTCCTGTTCATTCTCTCGGCGTAAGATGGGTTTGGATAGTTTGGAGTTGTAGTAACATGGGAAATGCTCAACTCGAATAGGTACTTCTTAAACAAGTGGCTAGTGAATGCACTGGCATTGTCATAAACCAGAAACTTGGGAGGACCAAAGGATGCGAAGATAGAATAAAGGCAACTTAATTGACGTACGAGAAGTCATAAATCTAGTGGGAATAATCACGGAAAACCGAGTACGCATCAATACACACAAAGATATGAATGTTTCCCAAGGTAGAGCGAGGGAGCGGACCTACAAAATCGATGAATGACCTTTCCATCTGCCGAGAGGCTTCTGAAGATGAAAATAAACCAACACGGTTCTTCAGGTTGGGTTTACGGATAGCACAAGTTTTACAGGACTTAACCATTTTCCAAATGAAGAATTTTCTAATTTTCTGCCTAGTTTTAAATTTGCCTAAGTGACCACCAATGCGTCAACAGTGATAATATTTGAAGATGATTGGCACTAGGACCTTGGGAACAACAATAATGAAATTAGCATCAATTCGACGTTTTCAACATAGAACACCCTTCACCAGAGAATAAGGTTTTACTACCATTCCGTCACTAATCTTGTCGGTGATTTCATTCAACTCAGGATCAGCTTTTTGATCGCCAAACTCATGGTATAACAAAGGTAGATCCGGAAGAATGGTGCCCACACTAACAATATTAGTTTCATCAATTTCTTCAACTTCAGATTTTACATCAAGGCCAAAGATCCCGTCAAACATTCTACTTAAGCTGATAGCGGTGACATTCTCCGAACCTCTGATACGCTTAACCTGAAAACTAAAAGCGGGTATCCTAAGTGCCCATCTAGTGATTCTGCCCGTTCTTTTGGGTCGGTTCAAGGTCGAAATTTACATGTTCAATAAAGGGTCTGAATTTCTCAAGTGCAAACAGCACGTCCAAACATTCCAACTCATAGATTGAGTACTTATTGTCCAGGTTATTGAGTATCCTAAACACATAGGCAACGAGTCTACGACCGTCCTCATGGTCCCGAAAGAGTGCACCAGCAACAGCTTCTCCAGAGGCATCAGTTTGTGCAACGAAACGTTTACTAAAGTCGGGTATGGCCAACAAGGAGCATTCGATAAGGCAAGTTTCAGAGTTTCAAAGGCTTCTTGCTGGGAGGGACCCAGGTGAACTTGACATCCTTACGCCTCTGATAGTTAAGGGGTGAGGTACCACAGCAAAATTCGGGATAAACTTGCGGAAGAAATTTACCGTACCCACAAAGCTTGCAACACCTTTTACGTCCTTAGGTGGTTGGAATTCCCTGATAGCCTGGGTCCTAGACTGATCAACGGAGACTCCGTCGGGCGACACGACATGGCCAAGAAAGGATATATATAGCTTGGCGAAGGTTACCTTGGATAGTTTCACGGTAAGACCAGCCTATTTCAAACGCTCAACGACTTCCGTGACATGATCCACGTGTTCTTCAAAGGTATTCGAGAAGATGACAAGACATCAAGGAATTGAAAACAAACTTAAACTAGATATCCCCTTGAATAGAATTCAGAAATCTAGTTAAAACAGCTGCTCCGCAAGATAGTCCAAACGTCAACCTGAGGTACTCATAAATATTCCAGTCCGTGATGAAGGCGGTTAGGGAAATATAAGTTTTAAAGAGCGGAATCTGATAATAGGATTGATTTAGATCTAACACGGTAAAAGAACTTGGGCGGAGAACCACCCAAAACATGTAAATCTGGCAAAGGAATAGATTGCAGGATGATTGTGCGATTAAGGGATCTGTAATCGATAACGGCACGGTATCCTCCAGAGGGTATAGGTACCAGATAAACCAGAGAGGCATAAGGAGAAATGGACGGTCTGATGACACCATCGGCAAGCATTTGGTCGATAATCCTTTTGAGTTCCAGCATGCGAGGAGGTGAAAGAGGTAAGGAGGAGTTCTAACAAGTTGGTTGTCAGACAGTTCAGTATCGTACTCCAATACATCCGTCAGTCCTAACTTGTTGGTAAATACCTCAGGAAATTGATGGCGAAAGTTACGGACTTTATTAGCTTGTTGATAATCCAAATGATCAAGATCCAACTGATCGATCTCATTGTTCTTCCCTGGTAGCGGCCTACCTACACAAGAAATCCTGAAGGTACCCAAAGGAGCATCAATAATATCGACGTTACAAATTGAGGAAAATTTAAAGTAGAATTGTCTAGCCTAGAGGTCTAAAACGAATCCGGTCCTTGACAAGAAGTCAGTGCCTAAAATAATACTACAAGCTAGATTCGGAGATACCAAGCAATGAACCTTCCAAGTAAAATTAACAATACGCAATATCACGTCAACAGATCCAAAAACTTCCATATTATCCTTATTAGCCGTGACACATGCAATTTTGACATTGTGCAACTCAGGCAGTTTACAAGAGCACCTTATTTCATCATACCAACTGGCATCAATTAAAGTGGACTGTTGACCTGCGATGTGAGGAGGTGAAAGACGGTAAGCACCGAGCTCGATAGCTTCAGTCGCTTAAGTGCGGCCAGTATCCAGTAATCGGGAGATAGTGGGTTCGAGCCCCACTGTCGCCAGCCCTGAGGATGGTTTTCCGTGGTTTCCCATTTTTTCACCAGGCAAATGCTGGAGCTGTACCTTAATTAAGACCACGGCCACTTCCAGTTCCTAGACCTTTCCTATCCCATCGTCGCCATAAGACATATCTCTGTCGGTGCGACGTTAAGCAAATAGAAAAAACAACAAACATCATCATATATGAAAGTGACAACGTTACCCGAGTCATTTAAAGCAACAATCGGTTCATTATTCAGCTCTGCCTTCGCGAAGGTACTTTTAGACTTAACCAAATCGGAGATTTTATTACATTCCTGCCGACAAATAACTCTCTCTGAATCCACAGAAAATTCAGGGGCAAGATTCACAAGTATTACTATTAACCTTTAGTCTTTTTTTGCGTTTTTTTGAAAGAGGTTGGGCAATTATGCTTAATATGCTGCCTCGACCCACACAAATAAGAACAAGGACCAGTACTACGCATTCCGAAGGTGGTCACGTAATCCACAATTATACCATTTTTAAGATTTCCACTATCCCTAGATTGAGGCGAGGCCGGGTTAAAAGGAGGAGGGTGGCAGATGGGTCTGGCCGCGTCCCCGTGCTTGACATATTCAGCAAAGGTACAAGCAGCCTCTAATTCCACAAAATTAGTCGGACTCTTCCTGAGGAAGATGTAGAATCGGTTGTAGGGGGGAAAACCTTTCAGAATATGTGCTACCATTTCTTCTTCTGGCACCGAAATTCGAAATACCATGCAATAAAACCTCGAGTCTAAGATATAGTTGAGTCCTAAAACAATATTGAGGAAACAAATTTTGCAGTGCTAAAGAAGGAATAAATTTTGATAGTACAAGCTCATGAAATTCCGTAATCTTTATATTCTTCGAAATAGCTTCAGAAATTTCACGTTTCAGGATTCCCTCACAATGGCGGAACAAGGCATTTAGAAATATTCAGTTCACCAGTTGGAACAAGTTAAAGATGAGTTGAAAAAAACACTTACAGTGTAGTATCTTGCCGTAGTCGTCAGTACGCTTCAACATAATATCCTTACTTACGTGCGGTAAAGGTAACCCTTAGAGCGCACTCAAAAATTCCAGGCGAGGTGCATTAAATGATAACAAAATTTGAAATTAAATTGCAAGGTTGACGAGGGCGTAAGCCCTATCAAACCAACGTCACCCTGGGTCTATCCACCCCGCCAAGCGGAGATGCACGCCGTCCTTCCATCACAGAACCTTATTGGCGACAACCCAGAAGTCAGAAGTCAGACCACAGTCGCAATGTTTACGTGCGCATACTCGCTCGGTGGAGGGGGAGAGTGGCGAGATGGTTCATACCGACGACACTAGAATGCAGAAGAATACTGGAAAAGACACTGTCTGGCCATACACCACAGATGGGCTCATTAATAACTTTAAAGCCGATGGAAGTTAATGTTTATAAATATTGAAAACCATAGTATCTGTGACCATGAATCACTTGATGAATAACGCAGCGGCAAACCACATTAAAGACACGAATTTCAATGGCCAGGCCGCCAGCACTGAAGTATTCACAGAAAGGATATATATTATTACTCCGGTAATAGGAGGATAAATAAAATAGCTAGTCATTGTTGAAATAGGGATCAGCAGAAAGGAAAAAGGAAGCAAGGAATAGTATTGGGTAATATTTTGGAAATAGTTTTTATTATTAATACTATTATTTGTTTATTTTCCTAAAATTGTACATGTACAAATACACGGAAGTGCCTCCATCCCCGTATGTATGTGTGCATATTCTCTGCTGAATATTCGCAAATATATAGGCACTTTTAAATTTACATACACTGA